>NC_090443.1:145323374-146573374 GCF_031143425.1 Pleurodeles waltl | reverse complement strand
TCCCAAAACACATGTTCCCCATGCAATTTCCCATAGGGATTTTAGACATGACTACAGCCCGAACCGCTCGTCAGAATTACACCAAATTTGGCAGAAAGCTTTCTTTTTGTAACTTGGTGTAAATCTGTTCAGTAGTTTTGGAGTTATTCAAGAAAAAAAATATGTTTATCTAGAGATGCAGATCTACCACACACCCACTCACACACACATTCACACACTCACTGACAGACTCAGAAACCACTACCACACCCACTTACAGACCTACACACCCACTCACACACCCATTCACACGCACACCTGCAGACCTACAAAACCCCTACCACACCCACTCACAGATTCACATAGCCATTCACACACTCATTCACACACTTTCACATTCACACACTCACACACCCGCTCACAGACCCTCAAAACCACTACCACTACCACTCACAGACCCAAAAAAACACTACTACACCCAGTCACAGACCCACAAAACCACTCACACACCCAATCACAGACCCATACAGCCACTCACACGCCCACTCATATGCTCACCCACTTACACACTCACACAACCACACACACTCATACAGCCACTCACACACCCACTCAGAGACCTACAGCGTGGGGTTGGCTGCATGCGGGGATAGACTGCATGTTGGGGGGCGGCGGCCGCAGCGGTTGGATAAAGGTATGGTAATTGAATATTACTTTATGTTTAAAGAAACCCCTAGAAATTAACTGAAAAAAGACATAGGTTACAGGGTCATTATAGTTAGGTTCAAATTTTACATACACAAGACAATTGGAAATCAGCAGTTATGGTTATACTTATCTCAAGAAATTATTTGTGCCGTAAGGTAACTATAACTTGTGCCCTCGCCATGCACTGCTTATTACTCCACATAATAGGTCAGTCATGGCATCTTCCATTACATCATTTATAGCATCACTGCAACATTTGCAATAAAATTATTGATGAGTAAACTGTGCATGCCGGGAGCAAAGCGTTATAGTTACCTTAGATCCTGGGTTATAGTTTCTTTAGATAAGTGTAACTATAACTGCTGAATTTCTATGGTTTTGTGTGTAAAATCCGAACCTAACTATAACGTCCCTGTAAACTTAGTTTTTTTTAGTCTTTGTTACCTAGAACAATAGGATACAGGTATCCTGACTCCATAGGACACATAGAAGGATCCCTTAGGGACCCCTCATGGGCAAAAAATGTTTTTGTTTTCATCCGTTCCGCAGATCCACGCAACCCCCAGTGTACATTTGCAGTGGATCGGCAGATCCAGGGAAAATAGAAAAAAACACCCACTGCATCCAACTCCAGGCTGAGCACAGCCAAAGGCGTGTGCAGCATGGGTTTGGGTGCATGCGGAAGGGTTGCCCACAGGGCGCGACCAACCCCCACTGCCAAGCGCTGGTTATATTAATGTGCTGGTTATATTACCCCACATATTACATCATTGAAGACACCTCTATGATATTATCACTGCAACATTTGCTATAAAATTATTGATGAGAAAACTGTGCATGACGCAAATTTTGCCCCCGGGTCGGCCAGGTCCCAGGGGCATATAATGTTAAATATTATGAGGAGGAGGGTTCAGGCAGCCCCCTTTCCCCTTGGCCTGTGTTGGCCCCATGGACTGCCACCTCCCTGGGGCAAGCTGATAGATCTTTTAGGGGGGCCGTGGCTTATGTCCGATGCCCCATAAGGGCCCGGGACCACCACCTCCCCAGGGGCTCTAAGCAAAAAATTAGAGGGGGGGCACATGACCACCCTCCTATGGCTAGTTGGGCCCCAGGGACCAGCACCTCTTTGGGGCCACAATAAATATTATAGGTGGGGCCCGGCTCCTGGGCTCTTTTCAGCCCTGGTGCCACCACCTCCTTGGGGTTGGCCCTGGGGACCACCACCCCTCAGATCTGGCTCTGTGTCCCGAGATTCCCACCCTCTGCACATAGTAGTGTGCTGTTGCTAAACGGGAGCTATGAGAGCTCACACCAAGTGAGAGCAAACTCTAGGTCTGCTATCGGCGGCCGGTAGCTGGAAAACGGCTCCTGCCCCCTGGGAGTGGACTTTTCATCTGTTGAAAGGATAACTCCTGCACGCAGGGAGCAGCATTTTTTGATGCTCCCTGCATGTGGGAGCAGTGGGGTAATTGGTGTTCCCCCCAAGGTCTAGATTCAATGTTGCACCGATGCTTATACATCAGTGCTGGATTGGATCGCAATCTCTTTTGCTGTGACTGTGATGAGCAGGTCTTTCCTGTCCTCTCACGGTGAGAGCAGAGTCCATCCTTCATCCTTTTAATTATTACTAGTATGCAAATATGCAAAATGACCTAGAAGATCTGTCCATTTGGCTCTGCCCTCTATAGGTTAGTGGTATGCATTGGTCATTCTGCATTTTTCCAGCATCACGGACAGCGTACCACAGGCCACGCAAGCATTCGTCATGCAGAGAAATATGAGCACATCTCCAGCAAACACACAAGCACTTACTTGATATCAGTAAGAGGAAGCGTACGCTTGTTTGGTGGAAATTCAAATCTTTGTAGACTCACCGTCTTCTCTATATGAGGATTCATGTTAGCACAGATTTCAAGAGGAAGACGCTCAAGGAGCAGTCAGATTGCCAAAATTATACCAGACATGGTCACTGCATTACCTCATGGTTCTTTACTCAGTGGTAGATAGAATGTGCACTATACATTTTCCCAATGAGTTGGCTCTTACTAATTAGCCAGTAGAAAGTACTCCAGTTGAGTAGACATTTTGCACAAAACTGTGGATTCTCCTTGGATAAATAAACAAGCGAGGGTCCATTCTAGCACCAATGCTCATTTCACAAAAAAGAAACCTCAACACGAAGCACTTACAAATCTATACATAGCAGATGCCCCAGTAGAAGCCCCGCTTCCGTGAAGGATATATCCTCCCAATGTATTGAACATATTTAAGGCTAAGCAAGGGTATTTCTTCTGCAATTCTATGTTGAAAAACACCTGCGGCCAACCAAATGCTGTGCATGGCCCGTGGTTAGGGGGGTTGGTCACAGGCCAGGCCCTTCTGCCAACCCCTGCCAGGCATAGCCAAAGGTTCTGCTTGGCACGGGGTTGGATGCCTATGACGGGGTTGATTGAAGAGCCTAGCTGCAGTGCAGGCTCTGGGGCGAACCCCCACAATGCACAACCAAAGGCCATGCGTGGCACGCAGTTGGATGCCTACGGGGGTTGGCTGCCGGACCTGTCCTACAACTGCCCTAGGGGATTAACGTAAGGTATTTTTAATATTACTTAACCTTACAAAAACCTTACAAATTCACTGAAAAAAACAAAGGTTAGAGAGATGTTATAGTTGTAAAATAGAATTTATTTTTAAAAACCATACCTGGGGTGCTGCCTAAATATTGTTTTTTTTGTGGAGGGGGGCTGCACGGTATCCCCTCCCCAGGCCAGTTTCAGCCCCGGAAGCTGGCCCTACCCCCAGGGGCCCAGCCATATTATTAAATTGTCTTTTTAGGAAGAGGGGCCACATGGCCCCTCCCCAGGCTTATCTTGGCCATGGGGACCCCAGAACCGGCCTAATTGTTGATTTTTTATGTGGGGGGGGGTGTGAAGTCTCCCCAGGCCCATCTCGACCCCGGGGCTCCCAGCCCCCAGGGCCCTAGCCAAGTGAGCTGGGTGCCCCCCAGGGCACAGAGTCACACTTCTGGGGAATGCTGGGGGAACGTAATGGCTCCTGCGGTCCCAATCTTCTCCCCACCTCCTGTGGCAGTCAGCGTTGCTGTAACAGACAGGGAACCATTAAACATGCAGCTTCCTGTCTGTGAGAGCAAGAGTTTCCTCTGTTTCCCTGCCTGTGTCTCTGCAGGCACGGAAACAGAGGAAACCTCCACTCGCAGTGAGGAAGAGCTGTTTGACAGCTCTCCTTCACTGTAAGCAAAGTGTTTGCTCTGACTTGGTGGAAGCTCTCAAAGCTCTCACCAAGTCACAGCAAACAGTTATGTCCCTGGGGTGGGCACTACGGGACATAACAGGAGCCGGGCCCTTTGGGAGTGGCATTCCCCAGGACCATCTGTAGCTCCTTGAGGAAGGCCGTGCAGCCCCCCTTCAATGAATTTCAACAGGGAGGTGGCTGTCCCCATGGTTGCGAGGGGGCTGGGTGCCCCCCCTACATTTCTTTAAACACAATCTGCCTCGGGGGTGGTGGTACATGGGGCTTCAGGGGCCAGGCAGCCCCTCCCCACATTTCTTTAAGCACATTCTGCCCCGGGGAGGTGGCGGCTCCCACATTCAAAATTTCAATGCCCCCCAGGACCTGGCCCACCTGGGGCTCCATTTATACAAGTGCGGAAGACCCTGCTTGGTTTTAAAAAAAATGTTTGCCAAGATTTGCGGATCCGCCTCCACTCTAAGGGGCCAGGGTGTAACTACCATGGCTCCTTTTTTTTCAATCTTTTTTTCTGTCCCAACATGACTGCCAATATGTCCTGGCACTAACAAGCCATTGAATCACAGCTGGCCACGATGAGGTGGCGAACCCCTGTAATCCACCAACATGACTATGCAGCCCCAGGGTTCACCGTAACAGCTCCCTTGGCCCAAAAAACAATTGTGGTCACAACATGCTTTTGGAGGTGAAAAAAAAGGTTTATTAGTGCTTTGTATAGCAAACACCCAAGTCGTTCAAGGATCTCGTTGATATTTTTCACCTTTAAAAGGACGTTGTGGTCACGATTGTTTTGTGAGCCAAGGGAGCTGTTACTGTGAACCCTGGGGCTGCAGAGACTTGTTGGTATACATATATACATATATATATGTATATATATATATAAAGTTTATAATTAGGGCAATTTCTCCCTGACAATGTTAACTTTCTGAACTAAAAAAACTCAGAAATTCAGCAGTTATAGTTAGGCTGCACTAACTATAACTTGTGCCCCGCCATGCACTGCTTATGACCTCACTTATGGCATCAGTCATGGCAGGTTCTCTGACATCATTTATGACATCACTCATGACATCTCATATGGCATCATTGATCACATCACTGATGACATTACAGGTAATGTTGCCACAACTGCTGCCGCGCCTAGTATGGTTTTGGGTGAGGTGAGAGCTGAGCGCGATGAGTTGGGTGGTCACCTCACAGCAATGAAAATGTTGTAAAGAGTGTTTGCATTCCAGAGATTGCTCTCATGCCCTACAGAAGCATAAGGTTGAGGAGACACTGTCAAATTTGGTAAAGAATTTCACTATTTTTCTTTCTATCATGGTTGAGAAGTTCCCTGAGTTAGGGCTTCAACTCTCTTGTTACCAAGACAAAAATGTCTGTGCACACAATGAGTTTGGTGGCACCTCAAGGAAGGATTATGACTGGGCTTTTAGAAGAAAGGAGGCAACTTCCAAACACTGTTTTGGGATCAGACTGATCTTAATTCTTGGTTGCACCATATGATGGTCACGAAGTGGACGCAGACCAGTGATCAAGTGCAAAGAAGGGGTGTGCTGTGTTTATAACAAAACAAATGTTCAAGAGTTCACTAGGAACCTGTAAGTTCAAACCAAATTGATCCTTGTGTGGGATGCCATCACATCCAAAATTCCAGTGTGTCAAAAAGGGAAAGATAAAGACCAGCAGAAGTAGGGATTCCCCTTTCCAAAAGGCTAACTCTCTTGTTGACATTCAGGTCTTGACCCCAGGGCTTAACGGTTACAACAACCTGAGGGCAGCATTGATGCTATGAGATGGCTTCACATATGGCTTCAGGACCCCTGCTGGGGATGTGGAGATGGTTGTCTTTAGCAGACATCAGCAGTCTTTGCATGCCAATAGGGCTGTGGCCAGTCAAAAGGTTGCCTAAGAGTGTGCCTTGAGCAGAGTGTTTGGCTCCTGTGAGTCAACCCCTTCTGGGAATTTTGTCTGCCCTCCACTGGGAAGAAAGCCTAAAAACAGGCAAGTTTTGCTTGATCCATAATCTCTCTGCCCTGAAAGGGAGTCCAGTGAATGAGGCTACTGATCCTGAGCTTTGCTCAGTAAAGTACGCCTCCTTTGATTAAGGCCTTGCTATGCTGCAACAGTTGGGTAGGAGTGTCCTGCTGGCGAAAGTGGGCCTTCTACTTGCTGCCAGTACATCTGGAGGATTTTCACTTGTTAGGGTTTCTGTTTGATGGCTCCTTCTATTTTGTTAGGTGTGTGCCCATGGGTTGCTCTGTGCCATGTGCGTACTTCGAGACCTCCAGCTCATTCCCGGGGTGGGCTTGTAGGAAGGCGCCTGGTGCTAAGAGGGTGCTACACTACCTAGATGATTCTCTTTTTCTGGACCAAACTGACTTCACATTGTGGGCAGGTTTTGGAGGGTTTTGTTGACTTGAAGGGGCAGTTTGGAGTTCCTCTGGCCCAGGACAAGACTAGCAGCTCTTCCACAGTGATGACCTTTTTGGATAAAAACTCACTGAGGGAATGTTTGGCTGGCAGGAAGTTACTCTTCCTGAGCTCCAAGTGCTAGTTGGTCAGTTTAACTTTGCCTTGCAAGTTATACCTATGGGAAGTCCCTTTTCTAGATAATTGCTAAGGCTGTGAATGGCTTGAAAGAGAGGCATCATTGGGCGTGTCTATCTTAAGAGGTCAGGCAGGACTTGAGAATTTGCAATTCATTCCCGGAGCACTTTAATGGGATTGTACCCTGGGTATCTCTTCCCCTCCCCCTCACTGACTAGCCCTGACTTGGGTCTTTTTACAGATGCGTCTGGCAGTATTGGTTTTGGTGCCATACTTGGTGGCCACTAGTGTATGCAGCCATGGCCTGGTGAGTGGTGACAAGCAGGGATGATGCGAAACCTGGCATTTTTGGACCTCTGGTCAGTATCCCACTTCCCCCACTATTTGCCATTTGTTCATTCTGGTAACTAGGATGGCCTCAGTCCCCTAGTGACTTATATCCCTTCATCTGCATTGTATTGGTTTTGTATTTTACCTTTGCTATGTAACCCTATTTCTGCACAGTTTTGTTAGGTTCAAGCGTGCAAGCGCTCTGGCCTGGTGTAATTTCTCTGTGGGCCTTTAACCACGCCCTCTCTTGCTATTCATTCTTTGTTATAATTGACTTTAATTTAATTTTTGTTTGTGCATTTTGTGAAATGTCCCTCCTTTGTGTGCTGAGTTCCCTTCCAGGGGTTTTCACTGAGTGAAAATTTTTGTTGGCCATCACACTACATCACGCTTCCTCCTGTTACAGTGTGTGATGTGTGAGGGCCCCTCCTCCGGTTTCAGTTTGCCTTTCATCCGACGTGATCCTTTCTAGACTTTCATGCAGGCCGCCAATAACTCCTGTGCTCATGGCGGCGTGGCACTTTGAATTGACTTGATTGTGTCAGCTCTTTTATTTTTCATTTTCAATTTATGTGGCATGAAAAGTCCAGTTAGGAATTTACAATGCTAAAAGCTCTAACTCAAGCAAACTCAACACCCGTTGCATTGCAAATGCTTGTTTTTGTATTTGCCGACTGTTTGTTTTCCCTGGTGTTTGTCGCTCCCGCCATTTTTTTCCTCGCTCCATGCCTTCCAACTCCCGCTAGCCCCTCACACCTCCCAGGATCATTTATGGAGGCCACAGCACGGACCCTGTGAGCAGCTTCCCGACCTCTGGTCAGCACGCTGCTCCCCTGCTGTTTGCTGATTGCTCCTTCTGGTAACTAGGACAGTCATTGTCACCTAGTGACTTGTATATCTTCCTCTGCATTGTTTTGGTTTTGTTTTTACCTTTGCTCCGTAACTCTTTTTCTGCCCTGTTTTGTTTTTGTATTTGCTGACTGTTTGTTTTCCCTGCTGCTCGCCTCTCCAGCCATTTTTGTCCCTCCCACCTCCCAAGACTACTTAAGGAGGCCCTAGTGTTGACGCACACTGGGCGCGCCAAAGGCAAGCTCGCCTGCACCTGCCTGTGCCTGGACCACATCCAGCGCTAGGAACCCTGGGTCTTCCACCCCGCACAACTACACTGCTGCAGACCTCCGAGCCCTGGATCCTGGAATCATTGACAACAACAACTGCTGCTGCATATCCCCACACACCACCAGAGAGTCTTTTTCCTGCCAGCACTGCTGCTTCACCTGCAGCACTGAAGCAACCAACAATGCCGTCAACACCGCAAACACGACTGCGTCCACCGTGCCGAGAACACTACGCCACAGCTCCAGCACATTCGACTTAATGCACGATTGCTAGGCAAACAAGCCACGGAGATCTAGGTCACAATTTCATTCCTCTCCCTGGACGTCATCTTCCTCACAGAGACCTACCGCAACGGACGTCGCTATTGCCAACCCCGAAAGCTACAGGATAACATACTGGGATCGAACCAACAAACACGAATGTGGAATTGCCATCATCTACAAAGAGACCATCCGCTGCTCCACCTCCTCAAACAACTCGACCCTGATAATGGAGCATCTAAACTTCCAACTCCACACAGACGGAAAAAACACCATCAGAGACCACCAGGCCCACGCCGCAGCCTCTGCAACACCATTCCTGACCTCATCGCCCAGATCGCCTTTGACTCCAACCACTACATCTTCTTGGGGATATCAACCTCCACTTTGATGACCTCAGCGACACCAACACAACGACCTACTGGAAAGCATGAGAAACAACGGCCTTAAGTGAATTGTCACTGACCCTGCCCACATTGCAGGACACACGTTCAACCTCATTTTTACGTCCAGCAACAGAGTCAAGTACAACCACGTCTCACAGCTCACCTGGACAAACCACTACAGTGTCAATTTCACCATCTAGGGACTTACTAAACGAGGCACCATGCCCCCTAACACCACGCACAGAAACTGTAAAAAGAGATCAGAAGACCAGTGGAACAAAGAAGTCAACTCCCACCTGCCAGACACAACATCCAACCCAGAACAGGCTGCCAAGAACTTCTCCCAGCGGTTCACAGAATGGGCCAACACAATCTCCCCTGCCAAGCCAGCCAATTCCAAAGATCTGCCAGAAGAACCAGCTGGTACATCGCGGAGCTGAAATCCATCAAAAGTCACTGCCATCAACTTGAAAGCAAATGGCGCACCCGCAAAGAGACAGGAGACCACACCACTGTTAAGACAGCACTCAACCAGTACCACGGCCGCCTGAAAGAACCAAAGAAGAATGCCCTAGTAGACCGCATAGAGGCCAGCACAAACTGCAGCAAGGAGATCTTCGTCATTGTGAACGTTTTCTCCAACCCCACAGCTTCCATGATCTACATCACCCTCTACAAGAACTGTGTGACACCCTGGCGGACTTCTTCCATGACAAGATCTCGGTCATCGATGAAAATGTTAACCCCCCCCACACACACACTGACAGCATTAGCCTGCTCACTTGCACAAACTGTAACCCCGAACAACTACTCGCCTATTGGGACCCTCTCACAACTCAAGCCTCAATAGTGAACTTCGTGCACTCGGAACATCCTCAGACTCCTGTCCCCTACATGTCTTCAATTCAACCTCTGGCACAAGACAATTGACTACAAGGTCAAGAAAGTCTTGAACACCTCCACCACTTTGGCCTCCTTCCCTAAGGACTGGAAACACACTGAAGTGAGGCCCCTGCTGAAGAAGCCATCTACCGACCCAGCAGAGCCAAAAATCTACTGGCCCGTCTTTCTGCTCCCCTTTCCAGCAAAGAAGGCAGTAAACGAGCAGCCACATCATTCATAGCAAGCAAGGTCACAGGGACAAAGAGGTGCATAGCGAGTTGATTGGTAGGGGTTGGTTACAGTGGTTTCCAGTGTTGCTAGATTGAGCAAAGATATATTCACTGCTTTAGGATTAGTCAGTTTGTGGAACAAATTAAATACTTCTAATTAATTGGTTGTCAAGTTGTCAGATCATGAATATCAATGTAGTACTTGTGCACTACATGAATGTTGATTACACCAAACTTGACAGAGTGCTTTTGCTTTTTCTTTGAGGCAAGCTTGTTGGGGGTTTGGCTTATGAGAATGTTTGTGAGTGGTCGCCTGCTGGTCATCCATGTATGCCCGTGGGTGTAGTTTATTGGTGTGAGATTCTTATACGCATGCCAGTTCGGGTGTTGTCACTGTTCTTCTGGAGACATATGCTTGAGTGACAGTGTTCATAAAAAAAACATCTAGGAGATATTTGTAATTTTTTTAAACTATGCATACTTCAGTAATATTTACGACACAGTTATATATGTCATATTCGTTAATAGCCTTGTTGGTTTACATCTGAGGTGAAGAAACTTCCTACAGGGAGTTGCAAGTGAACGTCCCCTGTTCAGTCATCGTTCCTTAAATCACTTCAGAGTTATATCTGCTCCTTACTCTGCCCCACGTGCTTTGCATGTGCTGCTGACTTTGCAGTTTCCTGTGCAGTCTAACAGGCTTCTGCCTGTCCGTTTTGCCAGGAGAGGGATTTTTTTCTAAATGTATATGTGCCTCAGATAATAACATTGTGTGTAACATAGATGTTAGAACAAGTTTTGTTTGCATGCTGCACACCCAGTGATTTCAACCAAAGGTTAAAAAAAATCCATCCAAGTATTAAGTTTCAATAATTTTAACAAAATTTCTATGATGCTTTTGATACATGCGTATTGACAAGAGTCGAATGTGCTTAAACGTAGAACCAGTGACTTTTGCTTACTTTCCTTTTGGTCTTTACCTTTTTTTGCACAAGGTTGTTGTGCCATATTTTGAATTGATCTGTCAACCCAAGCTCTCCTAAACTGCTTCTTTGTTTTGGCAGGATAGTTGTATGATTGTGTTAGTGTATGATTGTGTTTGTGGTCACATATTCTGTGCTATGCTACCTCACACTCCCAAAGATGTGTCTTGTCACCACACGCAGTAGGTCAGGTGCCCTTTGGTGGCCAGGCCAGGCTACAAGAGGGACAGAGAGACAGAGTATCCGTGTCCTACGCGTTCAGGATTTGTTAGGAGCACCCATGAGGCAACACTTTGAGTTAAACTCTGGATACCCTCTCAGATTTCCCTTCTGCGTTCCATGTGTTAGTACCACAGATATCTACCATAATGCCTCGTTGTTTTGTATGTTGGTGAGCCCTGTCCTTTAAGTTTTTTCATGCCCTGTGGCAAATTATACTCTTACTTCCATGTCAATGGCAGAACCCGGTTTTTGGTTTTGAAAATCCTTGTCAGTACAACAATTGATCGTAAAGGATGCCTGTAATTAGAAGTTAACACTCTGTTTGGTTGGGCATATATTTAAACTGAAAGATCACACTACTCTAGCAATAATGTCCCTGAGTATGCTTTATGTGTGCATAGAAATATGCAACGCAATACGTGAGGTGACACCCGGAAGGCAACTGGAGAATGAGGGAGAACTGAGTAATTTGTTGATCTGTGTGCTTCCTTCTTAGTTAAGAACTGGCAAGACTCAGTCAAGAGAAAACTAATGTTAGCAATAGCAATAGTTTTGAAATCCACGCTTTTTTGCCCCACTAAATAGAATTTGGCTAAAAACGACACATTAGGCATAGCTGCAATCCTACCTGACAACAATCTCCATATTTATTTAGTCATTCAGTTTATCATGGATGATTTGTTTAGCACTAGAGCCCAAAAATGTATCCCATATACAAAACAGTTAAGAATGCATACTTTGCATTAGAAACCCTAAGGGCTTTTTTTGTTAGACAAAGAACAAAAAAACCTTAGGGTTTCCTGATGTAGAGTATGCATTCCCAACAGTCTTGGGTATGGGAAATCCTTTTTGTTGAAGTATTTTGTAGGGAGGCTGTATCCTAAACCCCTTTAAACTTCTCTCTCCCTTTTCTCGACAAGTGGCTATGAGTCACTTACTCGGGTTATTCTTGTGTTTGAAACTATATGTTTAGCAGGACATGTCAATGCAGGCCGATTTAGAGCACCATATTATGTTGTACTGTCACCTCATGACATTTGTTAGCTAATAAAGGGCAGACAGAAGTGCGTCCCGGGAGGGGGAAACCAATAGTATGAGGTTTCCCCCCCCCCCCCCGGGAATACTGTGGAAGGTGGTGCAGCCCACGAGTGCCGCTTTGGGCGCTGTTAGGGTGTTTTTTGGTAAGGAGGGCTTGTATTTTTTTAAAGGTGCCATTTTGTAACGGTCACCGTTTTAGGTTGTGACACAGAGGCTGGTACAGCCGTTTTTTTCCCCCGAGCGTTTTTGCATAGGTCGAAGTATTCTTGTTCTCGGTTGTTTTGAAGCAGGGAAAAGTGTTGAGTGTGTTTCGCTGCGAGCTGTCATAAAGCGTGTTGATTTCACTTACTTGCAGCTTGTACGAGTGGCAGTCGTTGCCATGGAGGCCCAGGTATTTCAGGCGCTCCGGCTTCTCCGGGAGGCCGGGTGCCTGGATCTGCTGGTGGCAGGGGGGTGAGCGGGATAGCGGCAGAGGTGAGAATGGGCGCGCGAGGCGAGAGAAGCGTGTGGTACAGGTGGGGGGAGGGGCGGGGACACACTGTGGGGCCCAGGCAACGAAGTTTGTGCAGAGACTAGGAAAAGGAGGTAGAGGGAGGTCGTGGGGGAGCAAAGCAGGTTTGAAGTATAAAGGACAGGAGCTGGGAGAGCGGAAAGGGGGTGGGAGGATTTCGAGCGGGGAGGGCAGCAGGCTTGGTGGTTAATGGTGCTACGGCAGAAGGAGGTGATTCAGAACAGGAGAGGGAGCCTTTGGGCAGGCAGTTAGTGGTGAGGCTCTGGGTAGTGAGAAAGGAGCTTCTTTTTTGGGGGAGGGGGTGGGCCAGATTTTGAAGGCACAGTGCAGACGCAGCCTGAAGGGGTGCAAGGGTTTGGCCCCCTTTTAGAATGGAGTGAGGACGAGGGAGAGGCACAGGAGGTGGAGGAGGATGGTATAACGTTGAGGGTCCTCCCCCGCACCTATGGTAAGAGGGTGGGGCTAGAGGGCACGTGGGGCACTCGTTGGGAGGACAGGCCAGAAGAGGGGTGGGAGGATTTTGGGGAGGAGGCAGAAGGAGAGTCATGGCACCAGGTGGGAGGTCACGTTTTTCATTCACGGCTCTCCAGCACACCGGACATTTTTTGGCAGGATCACCCCTTTTGGGAAGAAGGTGACTCAGGCGGGCTTGTGGCGCCCGGGAACCCTGGGAGGAAGAGAAGGTGTGGCCCAGCACGGCTGACTGGATAACACAAACGCGAATACAGGAATGGGAGACGGGGTTTGCCAAGGTTTGTATAGAAGGGCAGCGTGCCGGAATGGGTTAAACGCCCTTCGGGGGCGTAGCATCTGGCAGTCAGCGACCTGGCCATATCGAGAGGCTAGGAAGATCACGAATGGCTTCCAGGTGGCCGTCGCCTCAAACAGCGGGGCTGGTAACGGATATAAAGAAAACAAAAGTGTTGGAAGGTGACGTGCTCAGTGAATGAGACGTGAGTGTCAGCAATGACGTATTAGATTATGATGAGGACAGTGTGGAGGAGGGGGAGTTACGCAATGAGGAGGACTGGTGGAGCAGACGGGGTGGTATCTAAAGCTGTCGGTAAGTCTTTTCAGGTTTCAGACCCCTTATCAGGACTTGTCGGAGCGGCATTACGGACGGTTCAGGAGCAGCTCCTGTCATTGCCAAAAGGTATCGGTGGGGGGACATTGCACCCAAGCATGGTGTCGGTTGCGATCGAGGTGAATGCGGGTGGTTCGGGGGAGCGCCTACATAAAGGAGTTTATGTTCAAGACGTTGGGGTGGGTCAAGTTCAAAAGGGGGCAGTGAGCGGGGCAGGGGAGAAATCAGGTAAGTCAGGCAATGAACCAGGAGAGGAGAAGGTAACCAGGAAACCAAAGCGCCTGCCATATATGGGTACGGCAAAGTCACTTGGGGCGCTTTGATGGTGGCTACTAAAGAAAAGATTTAGAAAGGGGAGTATGTCGAAATGTCAAAATTGCTGCATAGGGAAGTCTGGTCCAAAGAGGGTTCGAAAGAAGAAGAATATGAATTGGCAAAATGCCCCAAGGTACCAGTAACCATTGAGAACTGGACCGCTGCATTTTAGATTTTTGCAAGCGTTTAATGCGAGAGCTTTACTGATCAGTCAGTAGCACTCTTGAAGTACATGGATGTAATTCGGAAGGTGTACCTTAATTATGGAGGATACGTTGGGTGCAGTATGATGAGGAATTTCGGGCCCGGATGGCAGCGGACGCGGAGGTACAATAGGGGGAAATCGATGCGGACTTATGGCGGCATACGATGGGCCCGTCTAAGTTTGGCAAGACCATTTTTACAGCGAGCAGCTTGCCTATCACGTATCGGCCCTTTCGAGGGCACCCCGCCCAGGGTGGGGCAAATACAGGCGCAAACGGAGGGACAGGAGTATCGGGAAGCGGGACGCCAAAGACAGGAGCTTGTTGGGATTTCAACAAGGGACTTTGCACTCACGAATATTGTAAATTCAAGCGCGAGTGTTCGAAGTGCATGGGTAAACATGCACTCATTAACTGTTCCGGGACAGTCGGCGCAGGGACCCCAGATTCGGGACAGGGAGGAAGTGCACAAGGGGGTACAGGTCAGGCCCGCTCCAGAGGTGTTCAAGGTACTTTGTGAAAAAGCTATTATTCCAGTTAAGACTGACAAGCTGCATTTTTGAGTAGAGCAGTATGTTGACAGACAGGCAGGGCAGTTATTGCTTCAAGGATTTCTTCATGGTTTTGATTTGGGGTATACGGGGCCTAGGCAGCGTCGCTGGGCTGAAAATCTGCGGTCTGTCAAGGGAAAGGAGGAGCTGGTGTGGCTCATGTTGGAGAAGGAGGTGGCGGAGAGGCGCATGGAAGATCTTTTTTCAGATTGGCCTCTCCAAAATCTTATTGTTTCTCCCATTGGGGTTGTCCCAAAGAACCGGGCAATATCGACTAATACATCTTTTATCCTGGCCAGAGTGTTCCTCCATTAACAACTTCATTCCGGAGGAAGTGACAAAGGTGTTGTATGCGTCGGTGGATGTGGCCATGGCGATGGTGGAGTCATTGGGCCCCGGTGCCTTGATGGCAGAAACTGATATTAAATCGGCGTTGTGGTTGCTGCCAGTCAGTCCCTGGGATTTTGAGTTGCTGTGGATTCAATTCCAGGGTAAGTGGTATGTGGATAAGGCGCTCCTCATGGGCTGCTCAATTTCTTGTTTGCTTTTTGAGTGCTTTAGCACATTTTTGCAGTGGATTTTTTAAACGGTGCCTGGGCACAAGGCAGTGACGCATTATTTGGATGATTTCTTCTTTGCTGGGACCCCGGGCTCTGACTGCTGTGAAGCGGTACTTGGTCAATTTCAGGATATCATGGGGGACCTGGGTGTACCCCTGGCCCCCGAAAAAACTGTTGGGCCCAGCACGACCTTGGCCTTTTTAGGTATCGAGTTGGATTTAGTAGCCAAACAAACAACCATGATTGAGACGGTGCGATCAATGGTCAGGAAAAAGAAGGTGACGGTCAAGAAAACCCATGTGCTTTTAGGGCACCTTAATTTTGCCTGCAGGGTAGTTAGAGCAGGGCGGACATTTTGCAGGAGACTCGAGATGGCTTTATCAGGGCACAGATTGCCGCATCATCACGTGAGACTTGCTGCGGGAGGACTTGAGGATGTGGTGTGTGTTTTTGGAGTCCTTTAATGGGATTCAAATTCAAACAGGGCCGTTGTGTGAATGGGACATCCACATTTTTCCAGATACGTCCGTGGCGTCGGGATTTGGTCTGTACTGGCAAGGGAGGTTTTGTGTGGAGGATTGGCCAGCAGCGTGGCGGTCTGGCGGACGCAGCATTGCATTCCGGGAGTTATTTCCTTTAGTGGTGGCGGTCTGCGTTTGGGTCCCCTATTGATGCACAAACAAGTGTTGTTCCGAGTGGATAATTTAGCGGTTGTCCAGGTGGTGAATCATCAGTCTGCTAGGGAGGTACAAGTCTTGCAGCTGCTGTGCGTGTTTGACTTAGAGTGTTTGCGCCGCAACATTTATTTTCAGGCGCGACATGTGCCTGGGGTCAACAATGACATTGCGGATGCATTATCTCGTTCGCAGGGGTAGAGGTTCCATAGGTTGGTTGTGGACGAGGCCCTGTACAAGACGACTATGCCAATGGCGTTGTGGACAATAGGAGACGGAGTATGCTGCGGTTGGTGGTGAATTCCTTGGCACCATCTACTCGTCAAGCGTATGTCAGGGCGTGGCGTGAATTTTTGCGATCTGGGGCTCAGAGACGACATTTTGACAAGGACAGAGTGGACGATGTGGTAACCTTTATTATGGACTTAGTGAGAAGGCGCTTGTCAAGGGTATCCATTGCAGGGAAGTTGGCTGGCATTGCATTTATGGGTACGCTTTTGTGGGGATACGCTCCATCGGCAGGTGAATTGGGGCAGACAATACTAGGGGTTGTGCTAGGGAGGAGAACGCAGTGGGGAGGGTGAGACAGCCTATTAGATTGAGCATTTTGAAGAGGGTTCTGCAGGCATTGAGTGTAGTGTGCTTTGATGAGGGTGAATGCTTATTGTTTCGTGCTCTCATGTCTTGGATGTGTTTTGGGGCTGTAAGGAAATGCCTCCTTGGCATGGTTACCCCCTAACTTTTTGCCTTTGCTGATGCTAAGTTATGATTTGAAAGTGTGTTGGGACCTTGCTAACCAGGCCCCAGCACCAGTGTTCTTTCCCTAAACTGTACCTTTGTCTCCACAATTGGCACAACCCTGGCACTCAGGTAAGTCCCTTGTAACTGGTACCCCTGGTACCAAGGGTCCTGATGCCAGGAAAGGTCCCTAAGGGCTGCAGCATGTCTTATGCCACCCTCACTCAGCACATGCACACTGCATCACAGCTTGTGTGTGCTGGTGGGGAGCAAATGACTTAGTCGACATGACACTCCCCTCAGAGTGCCATGCCAACCTCACACTGCCTGTGGCATAGGTAAGTCACCACTCTAGCAGGCCTTACAGCCCTAAGGCAGGGTGCACTATACCACAGGTGAGGGCATATGTGCATGAGCACTATGCCCCTACACTGTCTAAGCAAAACCTTAGACATTGTAAGTGCAGGGTAGCCATAAGAGTATATGGTCTGGGAGTTTGTCAAACATGAACTCCACAGTTCCATAATGGCTACACTGAAAACTGAGTTTGGTATCAAACTTCTCAGCACAATAAATGCACACTGATGCCAGTGTGCAATTTATTGTAAAATACACCCAGATGGCATCATAGGGATGCCCCCTGAATACATACCCGACTTCTAGTGTAGGCTGACCAGTTCCTGCCACACACCAGACATGTTGCTGGCCACATGGGGAGAGTGCCTTTGTCACTCTGTGGCCAGGAACAAAGCCTGCACTGGGCAGAGGTGCTTCTCACCTCCCCCTGCAGGAACTGTAACACCTGGCGGTGAGCCTCAAAGGCTCACCCCTTTTGTTACAGTGCACCAGGGCATCCCAGCTAGTGGAGATGCCCGCCCCTCCGGCCACTGGCCCCACGTTTGGCGGCAAGGCTGGAGGAGATAATGAGAAAAATAAGGAGGAGTCACCCACCAGTCAGGACAGCCCCTAGGGTGTCCTGAGCTGAGGTGACCCCTGCCTTGAGAAATCCTCCATCTTGAGTTTGGAGGATTTCCCCAATAGGATTAGGGATGTGCCCCCCTCCCCACAGGGAGGAGGCACAAAGAGGGTGTAGCCACCCTCAAGGACAGTAGCCATTGGCTACTGCCCTCCCAGACCTAAACACACCCCTAAATTTAGTATTTAGGGGCACCCCAGATCCCAGGAAATCAGATTCCTGCAACCTGAAGAAAGAAGAAGGACTGTTGACCTACAAGCCTGCAGAGAAGGAGGAAGACGACAACTGATTTGGCCCCAGCTCTACCGGCCTGTCTCCAACTTCGAAAACCTGCTCCGGCGACGCATCCGACAGGGATCAGCGACCTCTGAAACCTCAGAGGACTGCCTTGGTCTAAAGGACCAAGAAACTCCCGTGAACAGCGGCCCTGTTCAAAACCAGCTACTTCTTTGCAACAAAGAAGCAACTTTCAAAGACTGCACATTTCCTGCCGGAAGCGTGAGACTTCACACTCTGCACCTGACGCCCCTGGCTCGACCTGCAGAAAACAAACACCACAGGGAGGACTCCCCAGCGACTGCGAGCCTGTAAGTAACCAGAGACGACCCCCCCTGTGCCCCCACAGCGACGCCTGCAGAGAGAATCCAGAGGCTCCCCCTGACCGCGACTGCTTGTAACAAGGGACCCGACGCCTGGAACCAACACTGCACCCGCAGCCCCCAGGACCTGAAGGAACCGAACTTCGACGCAGGAGTAACCCCCAGGCGACTCTCTGCCTAGCCCAGGTGGTGGCTGCCCCAAGATGCCCCCCTGTGCCTGCCTGCATCGCTAAAGTGACCCCCGGCTCCCTCCATTGTTTCCTACCTGAAACCCGACGCCTGCTTTGCTCACTGCACCCGGCCGCCCCTGTGCCGCTGAGGGTGTACTTTGTGTGCCTTCTCGTGTCCCCCGCGGTGCTCTACAAAACCCCCCTGGTCTGCCCCCCGAGGACGCAGGTACTTACCTGCTGGCAGACTGGAACCGGAGCACCCCTGTTCCCCATAGGCACCTGTGTGTTTTGGACACCTCTTTGACCTCTGCACCTGACTGGCCCTGAGCTACTGGTGTGGTAACTTTGGGGTTGCCTTGAACCCCCAACGGTGGGCTGCCTATGCCCCAGAACTGAGACTTGTAAGTGTTTTACTTACCTCCTAATCTAACCTTTACTTACCTCCCCCAGGAACTGTTGATTTTTGCACTGTGTCCACTTTGACAATAGGTTATTGCCATTTTTACAAAGACTGTACATGATATTGTTTTCATTTAAAGTTCCTCAAGTATCTAAGTGAAGTACCTTACATTTAAAGTGTTTGATGTAAATCTTGAACCTGTGGTTCTTAAAATAAACTAAGAAAATATATTTCTCAATATAAAAACCTATTGGCTTGGAATAAGTCTTTGAGTGTGTGTTCCTCATTTATTGCCTGTGTGTGTACAACAAATGCTTAACACTACCATCTGATAAGCCTACTGCTCGACCACACTACCACACAATAGAGCATTAGAATTATCTACTTTTGCCACTATCTTACCTCTAAGGGGAACCCTTGGACTCTGTGCAGAGTATTTTTTACTTTGAAATAGTATATACAGAGCCAACTTCCTACATTGGTGGATTAGCGGTGGGGTCTAAGACTTTGCATTTGCTGGACTACTCAGCCAATACCTGATCACACGACTAAATTCCAGAAATTGTCATTAGAAACTGATTGTTGCAATTTGAGCTATTTTTCTAAATTCTAAGTTCTGCTAGGGCCTTGTGTAAGTCCCTGTTAGCATTTCTTTTAGAGTTTAAAAGTTTTGTAAAAGTTTGGATTAAGTTCTAGAGATAGTTTTAGGTTCTTAAAAAGTATCCCAACTTTTAGAGAAATAATATCTAGCACAGAAGAGATGGTGGTGGAACTCAACCTCACCCCTTACCTGCATCTAAGGATGTCAGAGTTAAGGACTCTGAAAAATAAAAAATATAAAAACTGGATCAAACCCTACCAAAGTACAGCTCCAGGAGCTTTTGGCAGAGTTTGCTAGAGACCACCGCTCTGAAGACAACCTTACAGAGGGGGAAACTAGTGACCTGGAGGATAACTCCCTCCTGTCCTAGTTAGGGAGACCAGGGTCCCTCAAACCCTGACTCCACAAGTGATAGAGATGCTGCTTCTTCCACAGGGGAGTCCAGCAACTCTGGAAGCACTGAGGGCAGCCTCAATGAAGATGACATCCTGTTAGCCAAAAGATTGGCTTTGGAGAGACAGCTCCTAGCCACAGAGAGGGAAAGACAAGAGATGGGTTTAGCTCCCATCAATGGTGGTAGCAACTTAAATAGGGTCAGAGAGAATACTGACATGCTAAAAATCCCCAAAGGGATTGTAACAAAATATGAAGATGGTGATGACATCACCAAATGGTTCACAGCTTTTGAGAGGGCTTGTGCAACCAGAAAAGTAAACAGATCTCACTGGGGTGCTCTCCTTTGGGAAATGTTCACTGGAAAGTGTAGGGGTAGACTCCTCACACTCTCTGGAAAAGATGCAGAATCCTATGACCTCATGAAGTCTACCCTGATTGAGGGCTTTGGATTCTCCACTGAGGAGTACAGAATTAGGTTTAGGGGGGCTCAAACATCCGCAAGCCAGACCTGGATTGATTTTGTTGACTTCTCAGTCAAAACACTAGATGGTTGAATTAATGGCAGTGGTGTAAATGATTATGAAGGGCTGTATAGTTTGTTTATGAAGGAACACCTTTTAAGTAATTATTTCAATGATAAACTGCATCAGCATTTGGTAGACCTAGGTCCAATTTCTCCCTAAGAATTGGGAAAGAAGGCAGACCACTCGGTCAAGACAAGGGTGACCAAGACTTCCGGAGGGGGTGACCAAAAGAAAGGGGTAACAAAGCCTCCCCAGGGGAAGAGTGTTGAGACATCCAAGGGAAAAAGTAAAGAGACTTCTATAGGGCCCCAAAATCCTGTACAGGAGGGTGGGTCCAAAGCCTCTTCACAATCCTCATTTGGGTACAAGGGTAAATACCTTGATCCCGAAAAGGCCTGGTGTCACAGCTGTAGTCAGCATGGACATCAAACTGGAGACAAGGCCTGTCCCAAGAAAGGTTCCACTTCAACTACTACTCCAGTTAGCACTGGAATAGCCAGTCTCCAGGTGGGATCAACAGTGTGCCCAGAGAAAATCAGGGTCCACACTGAAGCTACATTAGTCTCTGAGGGTGGGATGGACTTAGCCACACTAGCTGCCTGGCCGCCTAGCATGCAAAAATACAGGCAGCAGCTCTAATGGGACTAGAGTAGAGGCCCTGAGGAATACAGGGGCCAGTGTCACTATGGTGACAGACAAACTGGTTTCCCCAGGACAATACCTGACTGGACAAATTTATCCAGTCACCAATGCTGACAATCAGACTAAAGTACATCCCATGGCTATGGTAAGTTTAGAATTGGGAGGGGTCACTGGCCTGAAACAGGTGGTAGTCTCTTCTGCTATACCAGTTGAATGTCTGCTTGGAAATGATCTGAAGTCCTCAGCATGGGCTGAGGTGGAACTCAGAACCCATGCAGCCATGCTGGGTATCCCTGAACTGGTGTGTGTCAAGACTAGGGCACAGTGCAGAGCTCAGGGTGAAAAAGAGGTGTTGGAGCCTGGAATAATGGCCCAACCCTCCAAAAGAAAAATAAAGAAGACTGGGGAACCAGCTTCAGCACAGAAAAAGAAACAGAACCTCTCTTCTCAGGAAGAAGTTCTATCCCCTGAGGGAACTGAGCCTATAGAGTTAGAACCTTATCAGGTTGAGCTCTTGGGCCCAGGGGGACCCTCAAGGGAACAGCTGGCAAAGGGGCAAGAAATGTGTCCCTCTCTTGAAGGCCTAAGGCAGCAAGCTGCTGACCAAGAAAAAGGAAATGTCAGTGGAACACACAGGGTCTATTGGGAAGATGGACTCGTTAACACTGAGTCAAGAGATCCCAAACCTGGTGCCACTAGGAGAGTGGTAGTGCCTCAGGAGTTGAGGGAGTTCCTTCTGCCCTTAGCCCATGACATTCCCCTTGTTGGGCATTTGGGACAAACCAAGACATGGGAGAGGTTAGTCAACCATTTCTATTGGCCCAATATGTCCCAGAAAGTGAAGGAGTTTTGTGCCTCCTGTGCCACCTGTCAAGCCAGTGGTAAGACAGGTGGCCATCCAAAGGCCCCCCTCATTCCACTTCCAGTGGTGTGGGTCCCCTTTGAAAGAGTGGGAATCGATATAGTGGGTCCCCTTGAACCTCCCACAGCCTCAGGGAATCAGTATATCCTAGTAGTAGTGGATCATGCTACGAGGTACCCTGAAGCAATTCGCCTTAGGTCCACTACTGCCCCTTCAGTAGCCAAAGCACTCATTGGTATTTTTACCAGAGTGGGATTTCCTAAGGAGGTGGTTTTTGACAGAGGTACCAACTTCATGTCAGCTTACCTGAAACATATGTGAAATGAGTGTGGGGTGACTTACAAATTCACCACACCATACCATCCACAAACCAATGATCTTGTTGAGAGATTTAACAAGACATTGAAGGGCATGATCATGGGGCTCGCTGAAAAACTCAAAAGGAGATGGGATGTCTCTTGCCATGCCTGCTTTTCACCTACAGAAAGGTTCCTCAGAAGGGAGTAGGGTTTTCCCCCTTTGAACTTCTGTTTGGGCATCCTGTTAGGGGAACAGTAGCTCCTGTAAAAGAAGGCTGGGAGAGACCTCTCTGTGAGCCTAAGCAAGATATAGGCGGTCATTCTGACCCTGGCGGTAAATACCGCCAGGGCCGTGGTCCGCGGGAGCACCGCCAACAGGCTGGCGGTGCTCCTTTGGGCATTCTGACCGCGGCGGTACAGCCGCGGCCAGAAACGGAAAGTCGGCGGTCTCCCGCCGGCTTTCCGCCGCCCAGGGGAATCCTCCATGGCGGCGCAGCTTGCTGCGCCGCCATGGGGATTCCGACCCCCATACCGCCATCCTGTTCCTGGCGGTTTCGGCCGCCAGGAACAGGATGGCGGTATGGGGTGTCGTGAGGCCCCTGGGGGCCCCTGCAGTGCCCATGCCAATGGTATGGGCACTGCAGGGGCCCCCGTAAGAGGGCCCCACTTAGAATTTCAGTGTCTGCTTAGCAGACACTGAAATTCGCGACGGGTGCTACTGCACCCGTCGCACCCCTTCCACTCCGCCGGCTCCATTCGGAGCCGGCTTCCTCGTGGAAGGGTGTTTCCCGCTGGGCTGGCGGGCGGCCTTTTGGCGGTCGCCCGCCAGCCCAGTGGGAAACCCAGAATGACCGCCGCGGTCTTTTGACCGCGGTACGGTCTTCTGGCGGTTCCTGCTTGGCGGACGGCTCCCGCCGCCCGCCAAGCTCAGAATCACCCCCATAGTGTACTATGTACTAGGCCTATGTTCCAGGATGGCAGAGTACATGGAAAAGGCAAGTAAAAACCTTAAGGCCAGCCAACAACTCCAGAAGATGTGGTATGACCAAAAGGCTGCTATGGTTGAGTTTCACCCCGGGCAGAAAGTCTGGGTTCTGGAGTCTGTGGCTCTCAGGGCACTGCAGGACAAATGGAGTGGCCCTTACCCAGTGCTAGAGAAAAAGAGTGAGGTCACTTACCTGGTTGACCTAGGCACTAGCAGGACCCCCAAGAGGGTGATCCATGTTAACCGCCTAAAACTCTTCCATGACAGGGCAGATGCAAACATGTTGATGGTTACACAGATGAGGACCAGGAAGCAGAGAGTGAACCTCTCCCTGATCTCCTTTCCACTGACCCTAAAGATGGCACAGTAGATGGAGTGATCTACTCAGACACCCTCTCTGGCCAACAGCAAGCTGACTGCAGGCATGTCCTCCAGCAGTTTGCTGAGCTATTTTCCCTAACCCCTGGTCAGACACACCTGTGTACCCAAGATGTGGACACAGGAGACAGTCATGCCTGTCAAAAACAAAATATTCAAGACGGTCTAACCAAGTTAAGGAAAGCATCAAGGTGGAAGTCCACAAGATGCTAGAGTTGGGAGTGATTGAGCACTCTGATAGTCCCTGGGCTAGCCCAGTGGTCTTGGTTCCCAACCCTCACACAGAAGATGGCAAGAGAGAGATGAGGTTCTGTGTGGATTACAGAGGGCTTAATTCTGTCACCAAGACAGATGCTCACCCCATTCCAAGGGGAGATGAGCTGATTGACAAATTGGGTGCTGCCAAATATCTGAGTACCTTTGACTTGACAGCAGGGTACTGGGAAATAAGAATGGCAGCAGGAGCAAAAGAGAAAACAGCATTCTCTACACCTGATGGGCACTACCAGTTTACTGTGATGCCCTTTGGCCTTAGGAATGCCCCTTCCACCTTCCAAAGGTTGGTGAATCAAGTCCTTGCTGGCTCGGAGTCCTTTAGTGCAGCTTATCTTGATGATATTGCTGTCTTTAGCTCCAGCTGACAGGATCACTTGGTCCACATGAGGAAGGTTTTGCAGACCCTGCAAGCAGCAGGCCTCTCTATCAAGGCATCTAACTGTCAGATAGGGAAGGGTACTGTGGTTTACCTGGGACACCTTATAGGTGGAGGCCAAGTTCAGCCACTCCAACCCAAGATCCAGACCATTCTGTACTGGGTAGCTCCAAAAACCCAGACTCAAGTCAGGGCATTCCTTGGCTTGACTGGTTACTATAGGAGGTTTGTGAAGGATTATGGATCAATACTGACCCCCCCCTCACAGAACTTACTCCAAGAAAAAGCCCAAGAAAGTTAACTGGACCTTGGACGGTCAAAAGGCCTTTGACACCCTGAAGCAAGCAATGTGCACAGCACCAGTTTTGAAAGCTCCAAATTACTCTAAGCAGTTCATAGTGTAGACAGATGCCTCTGAAAATGGGATAGGAGCAGTCCTGTCCAAAACAAATGATGATGGCCTTGACCAGGCTGTTGCTTTTATTAGCAGGAGGTTACTCCCCAGGGAGCAGCGTTGGAGTGCCATTGAGAGGGAGGCCTTTGATGTGTTCTGGTCCCTGAAGAAGTTGAGACCATACCTTTTTTGGTACTCACTTCATAGTTCAAACTGACCACAGACCTCTCAGGTGGCTCATGCAAATGAAAAGAGAAAACCCTAAACTGTTGAGGTGGTCCATATCCCTACAGGGAATGGACTTTATAATGGAACACAGACATGGGACTGCCCATGCCAATGCAGATGGCCTTTCCAGGTTCTTCCACTTAGAAAATGAAGTCTCACTTGGGAAAGGTTACTCTCGTCCTCTTTCGTTTGGGGGGGGTGTAAAGAAATTCCTCCTTGGCATGGTTAACCCCGACTTTTTGCCTTTGCTGGTGCTAAGTTATGATTTGAAGGTGTGCTGGACCCTGCTAACCAGGCCCCAGCACCAGTGTTCTTTCCCTAAACTGTACCTTTGTCTCCACAATTGGCACAACCATGGCACTCAGGTAAGTCCCTTGTAACTGGTAACCCTGGTACCAAGGGCCCTGATGCCAGGGAAGGTCTCTAAGGGCTGCAGCATGTCTTATGCCACCCTGGGGACCCCTCACTCAGCACATGCACACTGCTTCACAGCTTGTGTGTGCTGGTGGGGAGAAAATGACTAAGTCGACATGACACTCCCCTCAGAGTGCCATGCCAACCTCACACTGCCTGTGGCATAGGTAAGTCACCCCTCTAGCAGGCCTTACAGCCCCAAGGCAGGGTGCACTATACCACAGGTGAGGGCATATGTGCAGGAGCACTATACCCCTACAGTGTCTAAGCAAAACCTTAGACATTGTAAGTGCAGGGTAGCCATAAGAGTATATGGTCTGGGAGTTTGTCAAACACGAACTCCACAGTTCCATAATGGCTACACTGAAAACTGGGAAGTTTGGTATCAAACTTCTCAGCACAATAAATGCACACTGATGCCAGTGTGAAATTTATTGTATAATACACCCAGAGGTCATCTTAGAGATGCCCCCTGAATACATACCCGACTTCTAGTGTAGGCTGACCAGTTCCTGCCAGCCTGCCACATACCAGACATGTTGCTGGCCACATGGGGAGAGTGCCTTTGTCACTCTGTGGCCAGGAACAAAGCCTGCACTGGGCAGAGGTGCTTCTCACCTCCCCCTGCAGGAACTGTAACACCTGGCGGTGAGCATCAAAGGCTCACCCCTTTTGTTACAGTGCCCCAGGACATCCCAGCTAGTGGAGATGCCTACCCCTCTGGCCACTGCCCCCACTTTTGGGGCAAGGCTGGAGGAGATGATGAGAAAAACAAGGAGGAGTCACCCACCAGTCAGGACAGCCCCTAAGGTGCCCTGATCTGAGGCAACCCCTGCCTTCATAAATCCTCCATATTGAGTTTGGAGGATTCCCCCAATAGGAATAGGGATGTGCCCTCCTCCCCACAGGGAGGACGCACAAAGAGGGTGTAGCCACCCTCAAGGACAGTAGCCATTGGCTACTGCCCTCCCAGACCTAAACACACCCCTAAATTTAGTATTTAGGGGCACCCCAGATCCTAGGAAATCCGATTCCTGCAACCTGAAGAAAGAAGAAGGACTGCTGACCTACAAGCCTGAAGAGAAGGAGGAAGACGACAACTGATTTGGCCCCAGCCCTACCGGCCTGTCTCCAACTTCGAAAACCTGCTCCAGTGACGCATCCGACAGGGACCAGCGACCTCTAAAACCTCAGAGGACTGCCCTGGACTAAAGGACCAAGAAACTCCCGTGAACAGCGGCCCTGTTCAAAACCAGCTACTTCTTTGCAACAAAGAAGCAACTTTCAAAGACTGCACATTTCCTGCCGGAAGCGTGAGACTTCACACTCTGCACCCGACGCCCCTGGCTCGACCTGCAGAAAACATACACCACAGGGAGGACTCCCCAGCAACTGCGACCCCGTGAGTAACCAGAGACGACCCCTCTGACCCCCCACAGTGACGCCTGCAGAGAGAATCCAGAGGCTCCCCCTGACCGCGACTGCTTGTAACAAGGGACCCGACGCCTGGAACCAACACTGCACCCGCAGCCCCCAAGTTCTGAAGGAACCGAACTTTGACGCAGGAGTGACCCCCAGGCGACCCTCTGCCTAGCCCAGGTGGTGGCTGCCCCAAGGAGCCCCCCTGTGCCTGCCTGCACCACTAAAGTGACCACCGGGTCCCTCCATTGTTTCCTACCTGAAACCCGACGCCTGCTTTGCTCACTGCACCCGGCCGCCCCTGTGCCGCCGAGGGTGTACTTTGTGTGCCTTCTCGTGTTCCCCCCGGTGCTCTACAAAACCCCCCTGGTCTGCCCCCCGAGGACGAAAGAACTTACCTGTTGGCAGACTGGAACCGGAGCACCCCTGTTCCCCATAGGCGCCTATGTGTTTTGGGCACCTCTTTGCCCTCTGCACCTGACTGGCCCTGAGCTGCTGGTGTGGTAACTTTGGGGTTGCCTTGAACCCCCACCGATGGGCTGCCTATGCCCCAGAACTGAGACTTGTAAGTGTTTTACTTACCTCCTAATCAAACCTTTACTTACCTCCCCGAGGAACTGTTGATTTTTGCAGTGTCCACTTTGAAAATAGCTTATTGCCATTTTTACAAAGACTGTATATGATATTGTTTTCATTTAAAGTTCCTAAAGTATCTAAGTGAAGTACCTTACATTTAAAGTGTTTGATGTAAATCTTGAACCTGTGATTCTTAAGATAAACTAAGAAAAGTTATTTTTCAATATAAAAACCTATTGGCCTGGAATAAGTCTTTGAGTGTGTGTTCCTCATTTATTGCCTGTGTGTGTACCACAAATGCTTAACACTACCCTCTGATAAGCCTACTGCTCAACCACACTACCACAAAATAGAGCATTAGAATTATCTCATTTTGCCACTATCTTACCTCTAAGGGGAACCCTTGGATCTCTGTGCACACTATTTCTTACTTTGAAATAGTATATACAGAGCCAACTTCCTACAGGGGCATTTAGAGTTTCTGAACTTTTGGGGTCTAAATCTGCACTGGGGATTCAGTGGTGCGACGTTTGCATCAGGTCAGAAGGAGTAGTGCTTCGCTTACGGAGATCAAAGACGGATTAGAGGGGAAGAGGCAGGCATGTGTTTCTGGTTCATCTAGGCATGGGGCTAAGGGCCATTCCACGGGTCGTGGGTGGAGGCGTTTTTGTCATTTGCACTGTAAGGCAGTGTCAGCTTACCAGCTGTTAGCAGTACTGAGGGCAGGTTTAATAGTAATTCGGCAGGATGCTGCACAATTTGGGACTCTTGTAGGATAGGTATGGCAACGGAGGCTGGATTTCGAGGATGGAAGACGGAGGAACTGTTGGCATTGGGAAGATCGAAGTTGAATGCATATAAGAAATATGTGAGATGAGGAGTTGATGCGTTGTAATAGTAATTGTTTTTTTTTCTGCTGCAGGTGCAGTGTAGCTACATTTGGGTCGCTCATTTGTCAAGTGAGCCTGTCCCCAATCGCGGAAAACCACGATTGGGGACAATTTGGGTTTGGACAGGGACAGGTATCACTTACATTGGGAAGGTAAAGGGGGGATGGGGTGGCCAGAATTGTTAGGGACATTGCAGCGGGTGCGGGGAAGGGGTTTTTGTCCTGATCTGTTGCTTCTACACTTGGGCGAAAATGATTTAGTAAAAAGGATGGGTTTCTATATCATGAAGCATATGAAGAGGGACTTATATGAGATCCAGCAGCAATAGTATGGTTGCCATATAATATGGACATCCTTTGTTCCCCGCAGGGCATGGAGAGGGGCGAGAAAACCTGGGGCAATTGAGAAGGCTTGTAAGAAAATTAATAAAGAGAAGCATTTGTATTGCAAAGAAAAGGGAATTACTTATTTGGAGCATAAGGACTTACGTTTTGAGGATAGAGTTTTTTCGGAGCGATGGCGTACACCTGTCCTTCATGTGCATGGAGTTGTACCTTCTCCAGCTTAAGGAAGGTTTGAAGGGTTTGTTTAAGCAACTTGAGTTGGTATAGGCATACGGAGAAGCAGCGGTTTGGATGCGGAGGTCACCTACAGTGAGCTGGACGGACGGAGGGGGGGCAGAAAAAGAGGGGGGTTTCCACTGCTTTTTCTGGTGATAGAGACAGAGACTGTTCACGTGACAAGCATAACGGATGGATAGGAAATATGCCAAGGAACTTTCAGATTGGAAGGTGATGGACAGCAGCAGGGAAACAAAGATAACAAATTGGGCAATAGGGGTTGGAGACTTGCAGGTTCGATAGATAGACAGCAACAACTAACTATTAAGGTAATAGATGGCAAAAGGATGACTGGATTAACAAACTGCAAGTTTAAGGGGATGGGAGGGGGGAGCATTTTGGTTAGGTGAACCTATGTATAGTGAGGTGCTTAGTTTTGTGAGGCTGGAAGCCAGGGTATTGTTTTGTGAGTTCACCTGTTTCCAATAAAGCGGCCTTTTACACACACAAAAGGTGGTAGTGGTGCTGTTTTCTCTCTTCCACAAATTCAATTCCAGCACATGAAGTTTGTAGAGTATATATTTTTTACACTTGTGAAGTTTCCAAAGTTGTGTGTTTAATCTTTGACAATTTCCTTCTTGGCATTCCCTTATTACAGATATGTGAATGCAAATTTGGAGAAACCTATTTTTCTCAAGTATAAATTGTATTCACAAGGCTATTCATTTTTTTAGGAAGGTTGAGGCATGACCTTCCACTGAATTGAGTCATGTCTAACTTTGAGGGAGATGATATTCTATTTTATAGCAATGTTCTTTTATAGTACTCTCTCGTGCCACATGAAGGATTATGGTTTGAAGTAATTAAACAATGTGTGAATTCTGTAATAAGCTATGTGTTGCACAGTTGTCACAGAAAATGAAGAAGTGTGTCCTCTCAGTCGTTATGAAAGGTGAGGTCTACAAAGTTACAGAAATATACGTATACAGGTGTATGTATTTTGCCAGATGTAAATATGTTCTCTTTATATTCAACATTATTTTGATTTTAATTGAAGTACGTATAAATATTTGTTGTGGAAAAAGACAAGGGACCGCTTCCGGGATGAATTCATTTGTTTGTTTTTTAAATTAACATAAAAATCAAGTCACGTGTAGTGCACAAAAAGGTTTCTTAATTTTCCAGTGCACAGAGATAACTGCCCACAGAGCCCCCTAAGGAGCTATGATGGACCTCCTAGTCAATTCGAGAATAACTGATCAAACTGTCAGGAGAGAATACACAACCGATATTTACCAAATACTGGGAAATTAATTGGACACCGTGAACCAATGAAACATAGAGTAATAGCAGGCACTACACTTTACTCTCCTCATAGAGCTGATCACCATGCAACACAAATATGTTTTTTGTGATACATACTTCTTACAAAACACACTCACGACGATCAAAATAGGATAGCAAACCACCCATCACAGTGTAGCACCGAGGAGCAGTCACCAAAAACTCATGTATCACCTAGAACAAATAGTCATCTCATCTCTGTACATTCCTCGGATGTCTGGTACCTCTTGTAAAGACCACAGTTGGTACCTCGAATATGGGCCTCTTTATGCCTGCACATCGTCCCCAGTCTATTGTGCTATAAGTAACTAGTTATTTTGTAGCGTCCTGTCTAACCCTTCCTCTATTCTGTCTCCCATTATACACTTACATATTTGGTATGTTCCATGGAGTGATGAGCTGGGCACATGGCCTCAGAGGAGACAGATGAGCTTTGTCTTGTGGACAGTTGACGTGACCTGTTAATAACATTTTTAACCTTATGAGGCGTTATTATCAGTTGCCACAAAGTACAAACACAAATGTTTACACAATGAGAATTCGGTAGCAAAAGTTTACCTATGGATTTTATCAAATTCAGTAGATGATTTTAGATATGTAAAACTTGATGTTTTTTTTTTATTTAACATACATAGTCCATGTTTAATATTTTTCTTTAGAGGCAGTTAAAAAAAAAAAAAAACTCAAGCTCTACTAAAATCTTGGAATTAATTTGGATAATAATGCCACGATAAAAGGAAAAATGACCCGAGCGATTGAGGTTGGAATATGAATATGCAAAAAAGTAAACATAAATAAAAACATTACCCTGGGAATTTGCAACTTTACTATTTAAAGCTGTTAGAAAAATGACAATATTGTCTGGTGTGTGAAGTGTTCTGCAGCACATCAGTCATTATCACTAACCGACCCTCTGTGCCTGCATGGCACATGGCACGCGGAATACCCGTGCCATTTAGGCTCAACTCTGAGTCTGTTCACACAGCAGTTTTAACACTGCACCCCACCTCCCTCTCCTGGCCAATTTAATCCTCAGAACTCTTTTCTAATGGCGTCCGTTGCACATTCTTTGAAAGCGTTGTCAAGTAGCCTGCCATAAAACCGTTAGTTCTTCAAGGCGACCACTTGGCTGTAAAAGAGACCCCATCGACGAACGTGTATCCGGGCCTACACAGTGCAACTACGCACAAACATTGTCAGTGAAAGCAGCCGTTCATTTAAGCTCTATCTTTCACGTCACCGGATGACATCGCCTCTCAGCAGAATTTCGCAAATCACTCATTTTTATCTTGTCATATGATTACTGCATTTCAGCAAAGTTTACATTTTCCAGTAGAATATCAATTTGCGTAATGCTTTGACAGGGAGCAGGCAATGACTGCTTAAAACATATTTTCCGCATTTTAAGATATTCAAAGCCGTGTTCTTTAAATTTATTTTGCAGCGTCATAAAAAATGTAGCGTGTCCAAAGTGCGCTCCTGCGCAATTAAACCACTAAGGGCCAGATGTAGCAAAGGGTTTTACCCATTTTGTGTCTATGGGAAAATGTGTCCGTACATATGGCCCTAAATGTTTTCTTCTATAGAATACTTTCAGATCTGTTTACCACATTTACTCAACTTGCTGAATCTTCAAGGCCTAATACCGTAAAGTATATACAATATTCTTCGGTGGGCAGCATGTAGCCAGTGGAGGCAAAACATAGCTATTTATCTGTGAGGCGTTCAATGTGTTTCTTCCCAAGAGCCTAGGAGATTCTGCTACACCAAGTGCAGGCTGGTCATGACCGCAGAAAGTTAGCGATGCCCACAGGAGGTTGGCATGCTCCGGTTGCCCCCTTGTGAATGCTGTGTGGACAGCTGGCTTGATTTGCAAACATTTATGGGATTCAGGCTTCACTTTACGAGCATTCCTTGCGCGCAGCCACCATTTCACGAGTGTTGTGGGCAATGCCTGTAAATGCAGGACAATGCAGGAGTGCCTGGGCGCTATTCTGTAGTACGAGCACAGCAGGCTCTTGGCGACACCAGATTCCTTCACCAATCTGTTTCATTAAGGCTCCATGTTGACATTCCCCCTTAGCTGCGTCAATGTAGGATTTTGTGTGCTGTGTCGTAGTGAGGTCTCTATAACATACAAGAATGGGTTTCCCACATGCATATACCCACGGAGTGAATGAACCCAGTAAAGTTTGAGTGTTCTGCTTTAGATATAGTTTGTCAAGGCAAATGATGCATTGGAATTTTATTTTCGTAGCCCCATCAGCTAAAATCCAAGCCAACCCGTACCACGGTAGTGGTGAACTCCAGTCAATTCATAACTCCATCGAAAAAATGTACGTGCTCTGTAGAATCGCTGGGTGGAGAGCAGAAAAAATGTTCGTTATCAGAGAAATAGGCCCAGATTTATACATTTTGAAGCAAAACTGCACAAATGCAGTTTTTCGGCAAAAAGCATAGCACCGGCTTGTGCCATTCCACAGCGCCAGCCGGGTGCCATATTAAAGGAATGGCATAAGCCAGCGCTAAACTTGGGCTAGCATCTTAAAAAAAGACGCTAGCCAGGTAGGGATGGCAGTAGGGTAGTAGGGAGTTGTGTGTCAGAAAATGACGCCAGCCGGGTGCCATATTAAAGGAATGGCATAAGCCAGTGCTAAACTTGGGCTAGCATCTTAAAAAAAGACACTAGCCAGGTAGGGATGGCAGTAGGGTAGGAGGGGGTTGTGTGTCAGAAAATGACGCTAGCCTGGTTAGAGGCAAAATAAAATGCCTCTAACCAGACTAGTGCCATTTCCTGGCGCACATCCACCAAAACCATGACTCCTGTCTTAGAAAAGACAGGAGTCATGCCCACCACCCCAATGGCCAGCATAGGGGACAAGTGTCCCCTGGGCATGGCCATTGCACCCTGTACCATGCAGGAGGCCCCCAAGTTAGGGCCCCCAATGGCACTTAAAAAAAAAACATACTTACCTATACTTACCCTACTTACCTGGGATGGGGTCCCCATCCTCTTGTGTCCCTCTGGTGTGGGTGGGGGTGTTCCTGGGACTTGGGAGGGGCACCAGTGGACTCATTCCATGGTGTTTAACCATGGAAATGGGTCCACAGGTCCCCTATCGCCTGGTCTGACCCAGGTGTTAAATAATGGTGCAAAGCAAGGTTTGCACCATTATTTAGCCCCTCCTCCCACCTGTGTGTCATTTTAGCATGGGGGGGATAAATATGGGGCTAGCACAATTTTTTAGATGGGAACGCCTACCTTGCATCTGATTGACGCAAGGTAGGTGCACACATCCAAAAAATGGTGCAAACTCCTATATTTTGATGTTAGACGTGTCTAACGTCAAAATATAAATATGGAGTTAGGTTTGTGCTGAATTTGCGCCACAAAATGACGCAAATTCGGTGCAACTGAAGTATAAATATGGGACTTAGTATCTCTACAATACACGGCATACCAGCTGGAAAAAAACTGGGTTAGGGAGTGAGATTCTCTGCCATGAGACATGTTGAGGCAGATGGTATTCCATTAAACACTTCCTCTGAATTCCTGTGCTAGAAAATATAGTTTATGTCCAGTGTACAAGGATTCTTTCAATATATTCCACACTAGTTCTGATACAAGCCTCTGCAGTGCTCAAATAATTATGGGTACCAGAAGAAATGCAGTACCAGGTATGATTCAGGTTCAGACCCCTGAGCAGTTCTGCATGTTTCTGTGTGTGATGCGCGACTTTCAGGAATGGCCACATGTTTTGCAAGTTACAGTCTTACTGGGAACATGTCTGTGTGCTTAATCCCTGGAGAGCTTTGCTCCTACTATAGTCTGTGGCCTTAGTTGATGGCTTTAGGCATGCACCTTGAACATTGTAGATTTTGCTGCAAACCCCTGATGTCACAATCATAACATATGTATTCACACACCTGATATATTACGTGTTTTAACATTTGAATAATGTAAAGTGGTGTTCTCAAAATCAATATTAAAGTATATTCATCGTAGTGTTAGGAAAAATGTATTCAGTATACCTTAACTTTATTAAATGAAAATGAATCATTAAGTGTATTTTTATAACCATCATCATGTTATTTGGAAGTGTTTGCATTAGAAGTGATAATTAAATGTGCATTGCTAAATAATGTTTAATATTGACATGACTAGTCCTGAATTTCTTTAACATGAGAAACTGTTCTTCATTTTCTGCTAACTTATTGTTTCATTGCAGGTGCATTCAAGTGAAATGTTAGTTTGGAAATAGATGTGCTATTGCTTTTCTAATAGATAGTTTGAGAAGAAAACCTTGAAGAAGTACACGATTGAGATAATTGTCCCGCATTCATATGTGTTGCAATTGATGTCCAGAACACTAATGACAACAGCTTTCTTAGGACCGCTCTGGGAGCGAAGAGTGATGTTGTAAGTTACATTGTGGGACATGAGAATACAATAGAAGTCATGATGGTGTGACCACAAGGGTGTTACCTATTTGGATTTTGTGGTAATTAATGGTAGGACACTTTCCCCATGACTTTGAGAGGTACAGACCTCTGGCTTTCCCCTTTGTCCCCATACTTTGCTGATTGAGTTAGTGTTACACTTAACTCTTTAAGAAGACTCTTGACCGAGCTTCAGAAATGCTGACACCTTTTTTTCTCTTTCCCCGTTCATTTTTGCCTTATGTTTCCTCCTCGCCATCTTTTCTTCTATTTTTCTAGTTAGATTTTTCCTTTTTGCAATAGTTTAGACTTCAAAGAGATTTCCCCTAATTGCCCATAGTTCAACTTAGTTAGATGATTTTAACTTGCACTAATGTGTAAGAAAACTGATGAGCTATTGTTTTCCGAGCATCAGATACTGCTTTTGATTTGGTTTGATGAGATTGTCGACCTCATGAAAAGAGCATACAACTGCTCCATCACTCCTTGTCAAGTTGCATACAGGTATAGGAAGTCTCATCCTATCATGGCAGCCATGTCACCTCTAAATCACTTCAAGATGCCTGCCTCGTTTTGTGTTCCTGACAAGTGTTTCTGTATGACCATGCCAAATGAAAGATAGCACATTGTTTACTGTTCTTCTTCATCTCTTTCCAATTTACTATCGGGAAAAAGTGTAAGCCATTGTATGTGGTCCTTATACAGCTTCCATAAAGGGGTTTATGTGCAACATGCAAATGCATCACAATGTTTCAGTTTGCTACTTTGTAGTAATCAGATACTTCACTTGTTATATTTCCATGGAGAAGTCATGTTGCTATTTTCTCCAACCAACAGTGTTTTGATGCTCTCTAATTTCCTCTGAGGTTCTCCTTAGCACCCTGTGTTGATTCTTGAAATATGCAATATTCTGGGTCGACCTAGCATGTTTTTTCCTCCATATGCATTTTCCTTCTTTTTCATTGATTTGGGTATTGGTTCATATTACCTGAGTTTAAGTGTAAGAAATTGGGTTATTTGTTGAGGGATGAAACCCTTCTCAAGCAGCAGCCACAATTCTTCTCATGGTGAAGCCACAAGCAACCCATAAATTAACCTATGCTGAACTCTCGGGTAGCTCGGTACAGAGCAGTCAGCCTTGACTCCGAGGCAATGTGTAAAGTATTTGTCAAACTTTCAAGTAGTAACACAATACAAAAGCACCACGAAATGTGCACACAACTGAGTTAGAAAAATAGAGGAATTTTAATAAATAAAACAAAACCAAAAGTACAAAAATCCAATTAGTAGAACAGGAGATAATCAATTAAAAAAGGTTTAGTGAAATGGTGGCAAAACGCATAAAGCTCCAGCCGTGGATATCTCATCATGCCAGAGCAGGATAAAGTCACAAGTTCAGGCCGACCGCAATGGATCACCAGCTGGCTACAGGGACCCAGTTGGGCCGACTGAACAGAATATCTTAAATCCTGGTTTGCGGAGTGTTGTGAGGATCTGGGACAAAGATGCATCATGCAGCCAAAGCGTTGCGTCTGTTCCGAGATGCGGCGAGGCTGCAGTGAGAGGTCCTGCAATATTGAGGATCCCATCAACCAGGACTTGTGATGAAAAATCAGGAAACAAGAATGCACCGCACAGTCAGGGCAATGCGTCAGTTCCAAGGCATTGCGATATGGAGACCGGCATTGTCATTAAGGCTGCTGCGATAAGGGATGTAAGGGTCTGCATTGAGGATGCAGGGCACAGAGGCAGTTGTGATGCGGTGATGGGCTGCAATGCAAGACTTTGCGGCAGTTCCGATCCATACAGTAGCAGCGATGTGTCGGTTCTGCTCGGGGTTGCGCAGGACAGCAGAAGAGATGCATCAGTTCTTCTAGATCCACAGAGGCTGGCAGAGCCTCTGGCCCACTTCCAAGGATCCAAGACTGGGATGGCACTACCTGGCACAGTAGACTCACAGTTGGCAGTGTCGAGGTGCAGGTGTGATATTGTGGGAAGCCTGTTTAGTCCCAGAGGCTTCAGATCAGGAGGCCATCCAACCAGCCCTTGGAGTCACTCTCTGTTCTGGGTTCAAGAGATGCAGGTTCAGTCCTCTCACCCAGGCAAGAGGGCAGTAGGCAGCAGGTTAGCACAGTGAGTTAGTAGTCTAGCAGGGCAGCAGAGTGGCAGTCCTTCAGCAGCTCAGCAGTCCTTCTTCCTGAAAGAGAATCCACAGATCCAGAAGTATACTGAAGTGGAGGTGTGTGAGGTCTAATTCTTCAGCCCACTTCTGCCTTTTAAGTGGTGGAGAATCTTTAAGAGGTTTCCCTTTGAAGTACCCCGGAATCCTGCCTTCCCTGTCCTGACTCCTGACTAACTACAGGGGGTATGCAGCCCTTTTGTGTGGAGGAAGAACACAGCCTATTCAACTGTAAGTGGGACTCCCAGTGCCTCCCCCTCATCCTGCCAAGGATGGCCCATCCAGGCACACCAAAGATCCCTATTGTGTGTGGCTGTCTACGAGGAATACACAAAGCTCAACTGTCATCTGTCACCATAAGTTAGGATTCTTCATCGCAATTCCAAAGACAGGAAACATGAAGCAGTTACCTGGTTCCATTTGGAAATTACAGCTTATTAAGCGTGATAAGGTAACTCCAATGTTATCCTATGGCAGAGGTAGGCCTTACAGTAGTGAAAAATGAATTTAAGAGTATTTCACTACCAGGACACGTAAAACTTAAAAGTGTATGTCCCAAGTTTTAACTACGCTGGATCCTGGCCTCCGGCCTGCCCTAGGGGTGACTTATATGTATTAAAAAGGAAGGTTTGGGCCTTGCATAAGGTTTACTTTGACTGGTCAAAATGGAAGGTTGAAACTGCACACAAAGGCTGCAATGGCAGGCCGGAGACACATTGGAAGAGCTACTTAAGTGGGTGGCGCAATCAGTGCTACAGGTCCACTAGTAGCATTTAATTTACAGGCCCTGGGCACTTGTAGTGCCACTTTACGAGGAATTTAAAAGTAATTCAAATATGCTAATTAGGGATTAGCCAGTGCAACAATGTTTTAAGGAGTAAGCACATGCATTTTAGCCCAGATTAGCAGTGGTAAAGTGAGCAGAGTCCTAAAGCCAGCAAAATAAAGATCTGCAAAAAGGGAGGAGAAAGTCAAAATGTTTGGGGGAAGGTGACCCGGAGGCTGAAAGGCCTAACGTGAAGCAAGACAAGTGTATGTGGCCTACAAAAAGCATTGTGAACATTTCCAGTTTCAATGAGAGTTGCCCAACACTCCTTGTACTCTTACATCTTCTTTTATAAATTTCCATTCATTTTCAGATTCCTTATATCAGACGTCTGAGGGCCATAACAGTTGATAAAGACTGTGAACCTGACATATTGTCCAGAGTCATAGGTGAGGGCCTGTGCAGAAGGAGAAAACCTTTAACAACTAGTAAAGCCTGAAGAAGAAGGGTTATAATGCTGCTCGAACATTCAACTGCAGATAGTAAAATGTTCTAAAATAAAAGGCAGGGATCAGAAAGACAAGCTTTTGAACTTGGAAGCAGAATGGATTGAGAATTTAAAAATACTGTCAATGTAACGGTAACAGCTGCAGTGATCTTTTCACTCATTCTACCCAATGCTTCCATGTTAGTTCCCATTTCTGGCATGTAAAGCGTTGCCCATGTTCTTGGCATCGTAATTTAGAAATCTTTGGATAGCTTTTTTCAGTGCTGAAAGTTTACTTTTTTGCATCATTTTCAATGTTGTTTCTACACTATGCAAGGATTTCAGATTCTGCATCTGTGTATTATCTTCATTTCGGTTTCATCACATGATCTACATTGGCACCCTATGTTTGAAAGTATGTACATTAGTGTCTTATCCTAGCTTTGTTAGCTTTTATGCTAGGTTATCCCCATGTTGCCTGACGGTGTGATTAAAAGACTGATTTTTCTTTTGGTATTTAACACTTGCAGACTTCGAATTGACTTGTGCCCAGCTTTTCTTTGACAGTGTTTACTAGCCAATATTAGACTTCATTTAATTTCATAGAAGCTTTCGACATTCCTGTAATAAAGTGAATCCACACCAGATGAAGATATATGGTAGGAGGTATTTATTACAGCCTCAACCAACAGCCAGCATATCAACTGTCATGCAGAGAACCCTGCATGACAGAACCTCAGAACAAGCTGGTTCCATGCCCAGTGTTCTGGCATGGAGCCATGTTACATCATTACACTTCTTCCTCTTTACATTAGAACAGAAATAACATGAGAACAAAAAACACATTTGAACAGAAAGAAAAAGAGGGTAGAAAGAACTACACAAAATCACGCAAATGTAAAGGAAACCTGCGTGTTCTGACACTCCTACGAGTATTATCAGACCTTAAATCAATGTCAGAGGGAAAACGATAAGAAGTATCATCTCTCCTGTCGGCCACACCACACCCCCCAAAATGTGCTACACGACTATGATTCCAGATGCGACCATCATCCGTCTTGACAGCATTTTTAAACAGCTTAATGATAGTTTTTGGAGAGGTATATTTTGACCAATTTTGACACCCAACAGGAGCTTTGACCTTTACTTTATCTCCAACCTCAAAATTTGTAACTTTCGCATTATTCCTTTTATCAACATAAATCTTCCTTTTGCTTTGCAGAGACACTTCTTTGTCTCTCCATTCCCCAATACCATTGTTTTTCAAACCCTTCCCAGCAACCATCCAGCCAGGACACAAACAAGTATTTGGAGACCTTCCCCTGAGCAGTTCAAAAGGAGTCTTCCCCGTTGATGCATGAGGAGTGTACCTGTAAGCTGTTATACGACCCTGCAGTTCTTTTCTCCAATCTAAACAGTTTACCTTTGCTAATTGTATACTCTCCTTTAAAGTCCTGTTAAATCTCTCCAAAGCACCATTCGCCTCTGGATGATATAACGCAATTTTTTTATGTACAATTCCACATTTTACAAAATACTCCTCCATCTGAGCAGAACAGAACTGCGGACCATTGTCAGAAAGAATAGAGTTAGGAAAACTCTCGCGTTTGAACACAGATTCTAAAAAACTGATCACAGATTGAGAAGTGATCTCTCTCACCAAACTCACCTCCACCCATCGTGAATACAAATCCAGCAACACCAACAGGTAAGGAGTCTGATGTTCGCCATGCAATGGACCCACAATATCGATAGCTAATTCATCCCATGGACTTTTTGGTAAACTTCTACAAACCATAGGTGAACATCTTGGTTTGAGTACCTTATCACTAGCTTGACAAGGTGTACACTCCCTAACAGTACGTTCCACCATCAAATCTAATCCAGGCCACCAGAAATCCTGACGGATGCGCTCTTTGGTTTTAGAAATGCCCATATGCCCTTCATGAGCCATGTTCACGATGACTTCTCTCAAACTCAATGGGGGAATCATTCTTGTGCCCCTCATTAGAACACCATCAACAACGGCTAACTCATACGCAACTAACGACCAAGGTTTAACCAGACTTCGAGACTTATGCTGATCCAAAAGAGACATCACAGAACACAATTCACTATCCTTTTGCAACTCATCCCTCCATTCATCTTCCTTTACAGCCCCCAGCGTAACATCACAAACTCTTATGCCACACTCAGCATCACATTGATCATTTTCATCCTGAGATTTATCATTCTCTACCACCTCCACCAATCTCGACAGACAGTCTGCCGTTACATTTGTCTTTCCCGGAATGTATTCAAACATGAAGTTATACTCCTGTAAGGAAATTACCCATCTCCTGATCCTCGAGGAAATCGAGTCCAAACCCTTCTTCTCAAAAATTTCTTTCAGGGGTTTATGATCAGACCTGACTACGAAAGAAGATCCCCACACAAATTTTCTGAACTTGTTTATGGCCCAGAATATTGCCAACGCTTCCTTCTCTATAACAGAATAACATATCTCTGCCCCTTTCAAGCATCTTGAAGCACAAGCTATTAGCACCTCTTGGCCCTTCCTGATCTGAAAAAGAAGAGCACCCAGCCCCTTTATACTCGCATCAGTAACAATGAAAGTGGGATTCCCAGGTACAAAAGCTTGTAAGTTTGGTGCATTCCTGAGATAATTTTTTACTTGTTTAAATTCTGTACCACACTCTTCCGTCCAAACAAACTCTGCATTCTTACACGTCAACTTACTTAGATTTACTGTCTTATCTGCAAAATTTCGTATAAATTTGTTATAAAATTCTGCCATACCTAAGAATGAAGAAACCTCATCTTTTGTACACGGTTCTTTTAACATTTCGATAGTGTCCACCAAATCCTTTTTAGGACTCACCCCCTGCCGTGAAATATGATGACCCAAATAGTCCACTTCAGTGACTCCAAATTTACATTTGCTTCGCCTAAGAGATAACCCAGCATCAAGCATCCTTTTAAGCACAGCATGCGCCCTCTCATCATGTTCTCTCACGTTTCTCCCACATATTAATACATCATCCTGGTAGCACTTTACGCCTGAAATGCCTTTAAAAAGATCTTCCATAATCCTCTGGAATACTGAGGCCGCAGAAACCAGCCCAAACGGCATACGCAAAAACTTGAAGGCCCCCATTGGCGTAATAAAAGCCGTTAATTCTTGACACTCTTTACTCAACGGAACCTGATGGTATGCTGATGCCATATCCAGAGTGGTAAAATAGCAAGCACCATCCAACGATGATACTAATTCCTCAATATTGGGAAGTGGGAACTTGTCAACCACCACTTCTTTATTTAAGGCCCGAAGATCCACACATAGACGGATTTCATTATTTGGTTTACGTGCCACAACAATGGGAGCTAACCACTCCGTTGCCTCTACAGGCTGTATAACACCAGTGGACAACAATTTATCTATCTCTTTTTGTACAGCGTCTTGGACACAAATGGGAATGCGTCTAACTTTTGCCACAACTGGTACTGCGCCCTGTTTCAACTTAATATGGTGATTGTACTCCTTTAAACACCCCAAGGTGTCACTGAACAATTCACCAAAAGCTCTCACAAACTTGTTTTCGTCACCCTCAATAGATTGTACCTGAACAGATGGATGTGCATTAGGATTGAGAATGACACCCAAGCGTGCTTGATGACTCCAGCTCAACAAATTATCACCCCTCTCAGCAACATAAATCCTAGCATCAGTGAACCTACCATTGTACTCAATGCAGTCATCAAAATAACCTAATAACTTAATTGGCATCCCACCATAACCCGTAGGTTTAATGTTAGGTTTGAACAGTTTCTTCCTTCCTTGAAAATTCTTCATAAAAAAATCCTTTGAGAGAAACGTGATGTGAGAGCACAAATCAAATTTCATTTTGACTCTAACATTCCTCACCAAAACCCACTGAGAGGGATGTTCCACCTCACTCTCACTAACTTGAAAACTGACTTCCTTTATTTCTGATCTAGAATCTCTCCTATTCCTCATCCTACAATTTTTTCCAAAATGTCCTCTTTTTCCGCAAACATTACAAGTAATCCTATTAGCAGGACACTCACTTGCATTAGCCATGTGTCCAAATCTTCCACATCTGTAGCAATTTCCTTGAAAAGGTGTTGCAAACCTCCTATTCCCCTGTGTCTTTCCTGCGCTATTTTCTATTACAACACCTTTCTCACGGACACCCTCATACTTTTTTTCCTTCTCATCTTTTTGTATGACTTGACACTCCACTTCTTGTGCTTTTACACTGACCTTGTCTTCTTTATGTGCTTCACTTAGTTCTCCAACACACTTTAACATATGCTCTACCCTTTTTGCAATACTAACAACCTCATCCAACGGTGGCTCGTCCTTTAGCCAGAGTTCTTCCCTCACTTTATCACTGCAACACCTCAGCACAAACTGATCTCTAATCCTTTCTTCTACCAACGCCCCAAATTTACAACTTGAAGCCAACTTCCGTAAAGCCGTAATATATTCTTCAACACTCTCCTCTTTCCCTTGCTCCCGCAAACCAAAATGGTACCTTTCCATAATAGTACTAATCTTTGGCAAGTAATGTAAATCTAGTTGTCTTGCACATATTTCATATTCATTCAACCCCCTCTGATCAGCTTGCGACAATGGAGGTAGATTTTCCAACACCTCCTGTCCTTCACCCCCTAAACAATGTAACAAAAGTGCCTGCTTCCTTTCACCACTCAAATTCGTACCACACACCCTGGCATAATTCTCAAAAATCTTTTTCCATTTCTTCCACTTAATAACCGGTTCTCCTGGATCTGACAAGAAAAACGGCAGCGCCGTAACATTCTGCATACTCACAAGAGGTGTAAAACACTTCTTCCCCACAGTATATTCCAAACCCTACTAGTTGCTAAAAGTACTTAAAGTCCAAAAGGTGTGCCAGTCACTTTCAGTCCTTTTCCAATTGCTCACTGACCTTCTGACGTCGTGAAGCATACAGAGACCACTTTGATCCTCAGTAAATGCTCAAACAGCTTTCCACAAAGCCCCTACAACCGCAATTTCACACTTTTCTCCGCTAGAACATGCTGCAAGACGCTCGATCCTCTCCCAGCACGTCTCTGTAAGTTATCTCAGTTTTTCTCTTAAATAATACAATTCCTATGTATGTTCAATTATTAATTACATGAAAAATGTTGAAAACAAACCAAAAATATCAGGAGTGGGGTTTTTCACAAATCCCCCCTTTGGGGTTACAAAAAGGGTTGCTCATTTCCTGGAGCTTTGAAAGAGTAGAAGTAGGGAAGACCGCTCCAACCATCCCTTGTCACGAGGCTGATGCTCATTGTGGCAAAGGTGTGTTCTAAGTACTTGCAGTGCTGGTCACAGTGGGAGACAAGGTGTAAACAGAAATATCCCAGGAATGCTTTTTGATTTTCCATGAGTGCTGTTCAATATGCCCAGCATGGTGACTAATATACCAGGATTGCTCTTACATGTTCCTGTTGATCTCTGGGCCAGTGTTGATGTTCAATCTGCCAGAGTTGATGCTCAATGCACCAGTACAAAATAGTGTGACATAGCATGAAATCGGTTTTCTCTGCATCTTGTCAAGGTGCACATAGGATTTGCTTAATTTCGTAGAACAGATCCCATCAAAGGATGGGAGTTGACCTAATTTACTGTCTCCGACTATAAGCTGTGGCATGCCTGCTCTTCATTTACCCATTGATGGAAACCCCGAACCAAAGATGAATTTCTAAAGGTGCTGGAGTTAAATGTTCAAGCGGTTTAAAGTACTGCAGTAAGTAAAAGGTCTCAATCATCATGCAAGAACATGTGTATGTAGATGAAAGTGTTAGGTTACGTCAACAGCACTTGGTTAAGTGCACTGGTCGCCATAACCTGACCTAATGGTGCAGAATATAATATAAACCACAGCTTATGAGACATAACTTTAGGGAAAAAAAACGTTTTCAGGCTACATTTGAAAGCAAGGCGGTGTTACCGAAGCTTTAGGGATAGTGGGAGAAATTTGCATAAGTGAACTAATGCCAAAAATGTTCTTCCTCCATAATAAAGCATTTGTTTATCTTTCGGGCTAGTATTTTCCGTAGATGGGTAAATCTGAAGCTCTTAGAAAGTCTACTACTTCAGTAAGAATAAAGAGCCACGCCAATGAAGTGCACTGTGATGCATGCAGAGAGATCTCATATTCATTTTCTTGCTGTAAGAAACCATTGAAGAGCGTGCACCCCACTCATACAATATATGGTTGTCACGCCGCAGATTAATACCTACATAAGAAGCTGCATTTTGTGGTATTTTAAGGTTTGTAGTTTGATATTTTGCGATATCCCTGACACATGCTTTTAGGAAATCGGGTTAATTGTTGAGGGGGAGAAAACCCAAAGCAAGCAACACCTACAATCCTTGTCACGGTGAACCACAAAAGTCACTTTATTAACCTGTGCTTAAATGTTTCGTAGCTTGGCACAAAAGCAGTCAGGCTTAACTTATAGGCAATGTGTAAAGTATTTGTAGCACACAAACAGTAATAAAATGAAACTACATCAGAAGAAAAATCGCAATCCAATTTAGAAAAATGAAATACATTTTATTGAATAAAATTATACCAGAACAAGAAAAATCCAGACAGTCGAGACGGAGAGATGCAAGGTCAAAGTTTTAGACAGATATAGCGCCTAAAAGTACAAACTACCATTCACAGTCATCTGATTGTGCTAGACCGAGGGAAAGTCACAAGTTCAGACTGACCGCAATGGAGAAATAGCTGAATACAGGGACCAGGTTAGTCCAGCTGAAAAAGTTACCTTCTCGAAGTCCAGCACGGAAAGTTTCATTTGCGATGGAGGAAGCCACGAGAAGCAGGGGGAGCGTTGAGGATAGTCGCCTTTGTAGAGTGTAGAACAAGCCTGGCATCGTGGACATTTGTCACTCTAGCACGAAGAACCGGTTGGGCATCCCAGACAGCCATTGCTGGAGTTTTACACTGGAAGTCACCACAGACTCATTGATAGTACTAAGTGCAATCTCACATTGCCGGTTGTCGCTGGCAGCCACTGTAGGTGGAAGAGTTGGGTTTACTGGAGCTTTGTGTTGGTAGTCATTGCAGGTGTGCAGAGTCTCAACAGGAATGTGCCCATTTGCAGTCACAAAAATACTAAAACTTCAGGATTTCATCTTTTCTTGTAGAGGAGTGCACTCTGAGGCCAGCCAAAGATCAAGGACATGAGGAGGCACCTTTTGGGGAACAGGGACTCACTCTAGCAGAGGCCAGCAGGGCTCTGGTAGGACGGGTTGCAGGCCTAGACAGGTCTAGTTGCAGCAGGTCAGCTGGATGGTTCCAGTTAGGCCTCTGATGCATGTTGTCCCTATAGCTCAGAACAGGAGATCAGCCAACTGACTCTTGGAGTCACTTAGGTAGCCAAGGATGAAGGGTGCCAGCCCAGATTTCCTTTTCAGGGATCAGGGCAGGCCTCAAGCTGCAGGACAGTACTCTTGGGGACTCTTCAGGTCCACAGGTACTGAAGTGGTGTACTGAGGCTCCAATATTTATACCTGGCACCTGCCTTTGAAGTGGGTGGACACCCTGCGCAAGCCCCATATATGGTTCTGGAAAGTTCTTCCCTTCCTCTGACAAGGCTCTAAGAAGTTTGCAGTGACAAGAGGCTAGTATTAAGTTCCTTTGTGTGTGCTGGGAGGCAAGTCCTTTGAATTGTAATTGGGGCAGGGAACAGTTCTTCACCCGACTATCCTGGCAGGATGTCCCATCCTGCCTCCATCCAATCCCTCTTGTCTCACGTTCTTGCAGGGATACTGAAATGGCAACAGCAGAGTCATTCACAGTCATGTGACCCAGAACACGGGTGGCGGGCACTAAATAATTGAGGCAAGAACATTCCAACTTACTAAAAGTGGCATTTCCAGGATTATGACTTCCAATCCGACTTATTATTAAACAGGATTTAAAACTGCACTTAATTTGAGACCAAACATGGCATTTCTTCCTATACCCAATCAAAAGTTAACACTTATTAAATGTAAAGTCCTATAAGAGAGTTAGGCCTTACAGTAGAGAAAACTGAATTTAGGAGTTTTCACTACCAGGACATTAAAAATTAAAAACACATTTTGATTACAATGCACCCTACCCTGTGTGCCATTTAGGGTCTACCTTAGTGGTGACTTATATGAATTAAAAAGGAAGGTTTAAGCCTGCATAAAGCTTATGTTATATCTTACATCCTTGGTGTTGTCTTCCCCCAACCTTCTTTGCCTTCTCCCCTCCTGTTGTCTGGATTTCGTTTTTGTTGGCATTAGGACTCAGTGTACTTCACCACTGCTAACCAGTGCTGGAGTGCTGGTGTTCTCTTGTTTAAACATGGTAAAATTGGCTTACACCCAGTTGGCACATTTAATTTACTTATTAGTCCCTAGTAAAGTAGTATGACTGGTGCTCAGGCCCTGCAAATTAAATGCTAATATTGGGCCTGTACCCTTTTTGTGATACCACTAAAGTGGCCCTTTAAAACATGTATCAGGCCTGCCATTGCTGCCTGCATTACAGTTTTAAACTGACTATTCAACCTGGCAAAACAACCTTTTTACCAAGTCTAAACCTTTCTTTTTAATACACATAAGTCAACCATATAGTAGACGCTAAATAGCTCCCAGGTTAGGGTGCATTGTATTTAAAAAGTAGGACATACGTTTTTAAGTTTTAGATGTCCTGCTAGTAAAAAGCTCCTAAATTTGTTTTTCACTACTATAATGCCTACCTCTTCTTTAGGATAATATTGTATTGTCTCATTACATTTAACAAGAGCTAACTTTTGATAAATTGTAAATTTAAATCATGTTAATATCAAAGTCGGATTTTTCAGTCACAATTCTGAAAATGCCACTTTTAGAAAGCTGGCATTTTCCTGTCTTAACCATTTGATGCGTGTAGCCTGTGTCCTGGGTCACATGACTGAACAGCTTGGCAGTTGGCCTTTGTGTATTCCTCCCAGACAGTGGGACAAAGGGAGACTATTTGGTGGCCATCTGGACCATCCTGCCAGAATGGGTTTGGTGGGGCTATTTCCTGCCCTGTTCACATTTCAAACGGTTGCCACTAGCACACTCACAAGCGAACTTGATACCAGTTGTTTATCACTCAAAGCTACCTATATCCTGACCGGGGGAAGGGAGGCGCTTTCCAGAACCAGACCAGATGTGAAGTAGCTTAGAAGGTTCCCACACTTCAAAGGCTGGCACCAGATATAAATATTGGACCCTCAGACCAACTCTTCAGTACTCTCCTGGAACTGTGGAGGGCATCAAAATGACTGCCATAGATCCCCCAGAGGACTGCCCTGCCGCTTGAGTCCTTTCTTGTACCTCAGAGGACTGCCCTGCTGGTACTAGAGGACTGCCCTGATGCTTTAGGCCTGCCTTGTATCCATAGAGGACTGCCATGCTGCTTGAGGCCTGACTTGCTGCTTGAACCCAGGCCTACTAGAGTGACTCTAAGGGCCATTTGTAAGAAAGCTTTTTCCCATAGACACAGAATGGGTAAAATCCTTTCGTACATCTGGCCCTAAAAGCTGGTTGGCCGGTCTCCTGTGTGAGCTGCAGGGACATAGCAAGCTCCAAAGACCTTGCACCCTGCACCTGGCTGTCTCTGGAGTGATTCTTGACCCCAACCCCCAAGTGATGCCCCTTCACTCCTACTCCCTTGGTGATGGTGCTGAAGGTGCTGCTCATGACTAATCCTAAAAGTTGGGACTGAGAACATTTTTGCAGTTCGGATCATACATGTTCTCACAACTTTCACACTTTTTATTACATTTAATTACTTAACTTTCAAGAAAAGCATTGGTACAGTTTCTGTCTTTGATCAATCTTACCTATTTTAAAGGGATTTTTCTTCTTAAAATAACTTTTTTTGTTTCTGAACTCTACATATGTTAAGGTGTGAGTTGGGTCTGGTCTGCTTTCTGTCACTTCTAGAAGCTTGGCCAGATGCAGTTTCTGCCAGTTGCCCTTTTCAGTCAGCACTCTCTTTGGTATAGAGTTGCTGAGGCAGATTTTGCTAGTTCAATTAAGATATCAGCATGTTCAGATCAACTAATAGTGCAAGATGCAAAAACGTTTTTGGACTTCCTTTCATATTAAAGACCAAGTCCAGTTTACATCCTACTTTGTGGGTGAGATCTATATTTTTTTAAGTGGTGGATTATTCATGGTTCCTGAGAATGTCATGGGAGCTCCCCTTCGATTTTGATCTAAGCATTGAAGTCTCCCAGAATATTGTGTTTTTAACTGTTTCATTAAAGGTGCAATGCTATCAGCAGAGCTAGTCGCAAATTCACCCTCTTTGAGATGTCTTTTCACTTTCAACCAATAATCTGATTATTGGGCTGTGTTGGTAGCTTGCACAAAGAGTAATTGAGCTTTCCGCAGGTAGACGTACACTATGCTCTTTAACGTTCCGGTAAACCTGGACAACAATAACAAAAACACCGATCTAAACTGTGTTCTAAAAGGCATTTATATTTATCATGTCAGATGGCAACATAGTCCATTTCTAATAGGGTTGTGTCAGAAAACCGGAAATTTGCCTCACTTTGAAATAGCAAGACGTGCATAGCATGTTTGTGTTTGACAACGTATTGCATGTTTAATGGCGGGCATCATAACATAAAAATCTGTTGTATTTCCTCTGCTTTTCCACGTCACTCATAGATTAGTCCATCTTCAATACCTCACTTGGTTGATTAGCAACATATCGTGTAATACAAGTTGAACGAGTGTCCCATTTACCAATAGCTGAATGTTCTTATACACAATGCAGCTTAAGGTGCCATCGAGGTTTCATCATTTTTCTGCTTCATAGTTTTCACCCAAGAGTTTTTCCTTCTTCACCACACATTGATTCTTTGCTTCAGCCATCTACAGAAACTGAATATTGATCATTCTAAAGCCAATGTGAAAGAATTGCAGAAAATGAAGGGCAAGTACTTCTACTTTTGAATACTTCCAAGATGTTTCCATTGTCAGTCAAGTTCTGACCATAAGGTTTTGACATGTTTGTTATCACTCATCAGGTTAATCCTGTAGCCTTTTGTCTGAAATTGCATTTGCACTTGAAAATTCATACTGTTTTTCATGATTCAGTTTAAACCTTATGTTTCCGATACTTCTCATTTATCTTCCGAACCACCAAATGTTATGTGCAAAGCCAATCAGAGAATGAGGTCCAAATTCCCAAATTCTTTGAGGACATCTTCAAATTTAGATATATTGGAAAGATTAATCATTTAATCAGTGCTCCTGGGAAGATGGTTCTAAATATCATGCCCCCTTGTTTATATGTCATTATTGCCCAGTGGCACTTCAGCAAAGCCAAGGCTTTGGTGTTACCCGTAACAAGACTCATGGGACATAGCAGCATATTTACATAGCTTTGTGCCTCTTAAGTGGAAGACAGGATGTCTTTGAATTTAGCACTCAGTGCTCAGTGAGGAGTTCTACACTGCCACAGCCCAGCCAGCAACCAAAGGCTTTGAGGTGCCAGACACTTTGTGGTAAGTTCCAAGTGATATATCAGCTGCTAATGGACAAGGGAGATGGCAGACGCCAATGCACTAAGGATGCTTTATGGGGCGATTCTTCCTCTGCCTGCCTTTTCTTGGAATCCCAATTTTCCTGGAAAAGTACACTTGATTATCCTAATATCTATGGCTACCCAAGATGGTAGCCTCCCCTGTGTTTATGCCTTGAAATTGGCTTTCAACCTTTTACTGTGATGCTAGAGAAGGGTGCGTCACAACATTTTTCCTGCCTATTTTGCTTTAAGTTAGTCACCCATTCCGATTCTTTTTTCCCATGCGTTTTTTGTACTTTTTCTTCAGCAATATTTCATTTGGATTCTGTCTTTTGGAAGAGATTATGCAGAGCTTGCTCTCAATCATGATTCAGAGTGGTTTTGGTGCCTTGCTTTTTGACCTCTGCAGTAGTTATCAACTACTGACAGGAATTACCAGTACTGAAAAAGCCTTCATAGGTTTTTCCTCTTTGATCCTTTTATAGAAACACTTGCACCTTTCACATGTATACTAAGTGGAGGGCGGCACTGTGGCTACTGGGAGGAGTGGTCCTTTAGTCAGACACTTATTTTAGAAATTACAGAGATCTTGACTACATGTTCTTGACAACATCTCTTCAGTATCACACATATTGTCGAATATTGGGTGCAAACGTACCTCAGTTGGAATGGTCTACTCTCATGTACACAGTAATAAAGACCAAAGCAACTATGCATTTCGAAACTTCAAAATGATTCAGTTTATGAAAGTAGGCCAAAGTGATGCTTGTAGCAAAAGCTATTAGCAGATAGTGTTGGGTCAGTGAAATTACTCCCCACAGACATCACTGTCGCAATCACTCCTGGTGTGGAAAGAATTTCAAGTACTTAATGACCCTGTGTGACACTTGAACGCAAAACGGTAGAGTTGTGACTTAAGTCTATTCATACGGTGTATACATGTGGGATACCTGTGCATGTGCACAACAACTGGGCTTCTTTTGTGAAGTGTAATTACCAGACACGAAGTGGTCAACCAATGTATTACTAACTCAAGTTTCTTTTAGGGACTGTGTGCTGTCCCCCAGAGACCAGAGAAGCTCCCCTCACCTGCAACCTGTATTAAACCATTCAACTCTACTCTCTTGGACCCCAGTGGACATCTGTGACGGGACATATTCTCATGCACAATAAAGGAATCACATCGTAGTTGGACCTAGGAAAAAGCTTGCATGGTTAATTCAAGCAAGCTGAAGTAATGCTATAGAAAAAGCCAATGGCAGGATATATTTGCTGATGCAATGACTATCACTGCAACTAAAGATCACAGAACCAATTCGGCTCCAACGGTTGCCAGGCTCTACCAGTTTGATTCAGCTTCCAACTCTGAGACTGGAGTGGTGTGGCCAAGACTTCACAAGGAGCCCTCGCTCTTTTGGTTGTGGGTGGAACTTTGAAGCCACTCTTCCACCAGATTTAATGCTAGCTCTGCTTCTAGGGAGTTGTAGTTCCTTCCTCCCCGGCTCGTAGGCTAACCTGTTGAGTGCAACAGTCAAAATCTATCATTAGTAGAAAATACCAGTAACATCAGACTTCAAGCCATTGGCTTCTACTTGACCGCCAGGAGGTGGGGAGGGGGGCAGTACAACACGCTGAATGAGTGCATATAGGAGCCTGTGGGTCCCTGAAGCGCAGGTGTGATTTTCTCTGCTCCTGGGTATCGGGCTTCAAATTCCAGTCTTACACTTGACCGCAAGGAGGCGGGGGAACAGTATGCCACGCTGAGTGGGCACCTAAAGGAGGCTGTGGGATACTGCAGTGTGGGACACTCCTGGGCCAAGACCAGGGCAGGAGTGGACCTGTTGCCGCCATTAAAGGTTGGGCTGGGCCACCTCTCTTGGCTTTAGGTTTTTCAACCTATTCTCCCTTCTAAGGCAGGTATGAGTTGATTTTCCCTCAGTCTTCATTTTGCTCCTTCACTTTGCCTGAGTGCAGAAGAAGCCTTACTGCCTATCTCCTGATTTAAAAGACCTCTGGATTTTGGAGGGGAGGGGCTTGTTGCTTGCCTGATTTTGTGTCCCTGGATTTATTTTGCTCGCCATCCCTCTGTAGTTTCCTTAAGGAGCTGAGCTGAATATAGGCCCTTGGCGACAACATGGGAAAACTGAAGGACCCTATTTCAAAGGTGCTTGTGGAATCGCAGAGCTGCTTCACTTTTATTATATTTTTTAGCTTGTGCAGTGGGTGTCATCAGCAAATAAATCAACTTAGCTGACAGGCGTCTCTCATTGGATATTGGTAATTTATCTCTCCCTTCTACATCTGTCAATATTGGTTCTATTGAGCACCAGAGTCGGGGGTGGGGTAGCTTGGCAGAGGTTGTCTCTAGCGGTGTGGGTGCAACTCCTATCCTGGACTCTTTTGGACCACAAAGGGAGCATGCCAGCAGCCTAGCTGTCAAACATAGAAGAAATTCAGATGCGTACCTTCCCAATCTGAGACTGCTTCAGTTAGTAACAATTCTTATTTAACATGAGAGCGGTAGCCCCAGCAGCTAACTTAGACATAAAAAATAATCACATGTGGGATTATTTATGGGATAAACTCAAAGTTGTATTTATTGACTGTATTACCTCTTGAGTGAACTGCAACCTTGTAGTAGGACATTTGTAGGCTGTTCAAATTTAAACACATTTTAGCTACCTAGCTTGCCAGAACACTTGTCATGAGTAGCTGAGGTGCTGGATACTAGGCCGGTGACAGTGCTTTCCATTGTCTTAGATCCCAGCTGCTCTGTCATCTAATGCTACAGAGACAGTCCATTATTCATCTTCACCGAATTACCCTTCAACCGGCACCCTTGGTTTGACAATGTATATGTGTAAGCAACTTAGTCACGCACCTGTTGGTTCCACCGGTCTCGTTACAGCTCTTTATCTGTGTTTTTCACGTGGGAGCTTAGCCCTCAAAAGCTGCCCATTTGTTGTGGTTCAAACCAATGTCCTGAAGCTTGTTGATGCAATGGTTGACTCCACTGCGCACTTTAAAAAACAAGGTCCGTCACTGGCTTATGATGCATACTCATTTTAGTATCCGGACTATGGTACCATCCCGCTTGTGCACAGAGTTGACTGGCTTGGGCTTACAGCAAAGTCATGTCATGAAGACTCTGTTATTGTCAATTTTAAGTTTCCAGGCGATGCCAGATCATTACTTTTTATGCATCCACTGACGGCTGCTGAGAAGGAGAACATTACACTATTCCTCTTTTTTTTTAATTAATAAACTCATAATACCAAAGCAGGCCCTCACTATATTCCTCCATCTCCTTGTTCTGTCATCCCTTGTAGCAATCAGTATGGCAGTTAACAGTCCTTAATAAAATGGTCTGGCTTTTAAGGCTGTCAGGAATCACTGTGTTGATTAGTAGCCCAATAACCCTGTAAAAAGTCCACTTTCCAGAAGTGCAACTACAGCAACACTTGCCACCTATTGCTCTAGATTGTATAGCTTGGTCCACCTTTGAAGCACCCATAGCTTCTGTTCCATCAAACTCCTCTATGTGGATGGTGTTGGGCTCCCTTTGAAGCTGATTAATTGAAACATTGCAGGCATCAAGGCAAAAATGGGGGTTCAGGGGTAGCTTGCCTACATGCAGAAGTTGGAGTTCATTTTGCTACAAGAAACTTAGGGCCTGATTTAGAATTTGGTGGATGGGTTACTCCGTCACAACAATGACGAATATCCCGTCCGCCAGATTCTAAATCTCATTGGATATAATTGGACAGAGTAACCCGTCTGCCAAGTTCTAAATCAGACCCTTAGTCATTAGACCTGATCATCTGGGATGGCTTTCAAATTTGTACTGTCCCCACAAGTAGTTCGGATATGGGCAGAGCTAGAGGTGGCCTACTAATTTTTGCCCATAACTCGAAAGAATATGTTATTGTCTGTTAATCATACTGACATTTAGATTTTATTGGCTATTTGTTCTGTAAACATTTCTTTTTTCTTTTTTAATTTTTATAATGCTGTTTTTCCATTAGAAAAGGGAAGTAATACGGACACTTTGTTCTCTACATTTCAGTGTTTATGTGACAGCCCCCCCCTTTATATTAGATAGCTTTAATGTCATCATTGAAGGGGACTTTAATACCAAATTAGGCTTCAGCACCAGGCTGCCTTCACATTTTGATGCTTCCCAGGTCGGACCTCTTGTCAACAATGCAGATCACAGGGATGAAAAGCTTCAAACTTTCCTGATCAAGTTTGGTTTAGTCAACGCAAATGAACTTGTGGGTGATGTCTGTACACAATTATTTAGGTTTTTTTTGTTTCCCCAGTTGTGGGTGAATTTGTGCACTCTATTACCATCTCGTCCTGTTTCTATAGTGATCACAACTCCATTGAACTTGTAATTTTTTTCCCTGTTGCTGGTAAACCTGCCCATGTAGATGGGCCCAGACATCTAATTGCGATGATGGAGGACTTAGACTAAGATGTTTTAAGGTGAACTTGGCTATGATAATGAGTGCAGTGGTTACATCGAGCTTAGCTTTGATACATAATTATCTTTTATCCTTGCATAAGCCTAGTGACCTGATTTTGGATATTTTTGTGACATTCAATGGGACAATTAAAAACTGCCTCCTGTGTCCAGTAAAAGCATAGTCCAAACCTAAACATTATTGGTTAACAGCTGGTAAGGTGGGTTGTACGAGACTTCATGAGACCTTAAATTGTACCCAACGGATTTCACTAATAATTGTGAATAGGGCAGAATAAAAAAACACAGTGGTCAGATCTAGTAAGCTTGCAGCTAAAAATGCAATTTGGGACCAGTTGGTATAGTCGATACAAGCTAAAGATACCAAAGGTTTTATGGAAAATCATTAACCTGCCATTGGAGGGGCAGATGGGATTAGGCACTTAAATCAGTGCTGGGCAATGAGTTCCACATTTTAAAGTAATTTACTCATATTTCAGTCAAATTATACTTACTGCATCAAATCTCAACCTCGTTTTTCCTTAAAAATCAGGTTTAGTTTAGATTAAGTTTTTCAGGCGTCAATGCCTGCCCTTGCCAGAAAGACCCTGGACCCAATGGTGTCCCTATGGATCTGTATAAGCAGGATCCAGATTTGTGGGTGCCTATCCTTACCAACTCATTGAAGTTCTCATTTACCAGTTGGCTCCCTAGCTTTTGACATGCAGCCGTAATTGTCCCTGTGAATAAAATGGGCCCTAAGCTTGACCCATACTTCTACAGACCGATTTCACTCTTGGACTCTACTGTTAAAATCATAGGGCAAATTGTGCTGGGCAGGATAGAGAACTGGGCTGAGAAAGGTAATGTTATTTCCGCTGTTCTATATGGTTTCCAGGATTATACCTTTAGAAGAGTGCCTTAATTTATAATTGATCATCAACAAGTACACAGTTGCTAAAGGAGGGGGATGGGGGGGGGGTGTTGCCCCCCACTTTTATGGTTCTGAGTAGTGCTTTTGATGGAGCCATCGAAGTCAACTTTGGTGTACTTTGCTTGATATCAGTCTAGATCAAGATCTAGTTGACTTGAGAGCCCTACATTGTGGAATCAGCGCCTCTGTAAGCTTCAGATTCATTGGGGAATGCACTGATTAATGTACTTTGGAGTGAGTGTGCGTCAAAGTTGCGTTCTCGCAGCTATCTTATTTTTACTGCATATCAGTGTACTTAACACCTGTTTGCAAAGCTTGGGTGAGGATATGCCAATGATTAACTCTATCTCTGTCCCAGCTCTGCTTTATGTAGATGGCGCCCTTCTGCTTACTCGTACTCAATGGGCTTGATAGATTTAGTTGACAGCTTTGTACATTTCATGGACGATTTAGACCCTGAGACAAATATCCCCAAAAACACATTTTATGGTGTGTTGCCTTAAAACATCCAAACCATCTAAAATAGGCCATTCAGAAGGTTAATAGTATTACTTATTTGAGTATTATCTTTGATTCTTTGTGTACTTGCCCATACTGATCACAGGTGTCAACGATATAATCAAGGCACAGAGATGCTTTTTCGATTTGCTGAGGAAGTAAGAAATAAATCTGTTGTGCGCCTTATTGAAGTTTAAGAGCGTAAGTGCCTTCCAGTTTTAATGCATGGGGTTCGAAATTGGGTGTGTAGGAATATCCATAACTTACAAACCAAAGAGAATCAATTCTCTTGACGATTATTGTGTCTCCCACAATCGACCACTCATTCCTTTCTGCACAAGGAATTTGGTTTACAATACATGTTGGATTTATTTGAATTGGTACTTGTATTGTTCTAGTCTCTGTCCTGGTTTGGGCTATTGAACACACTAGTTTTAATTGAGCTATCATTTTAGACTTTGTAGCATGTGATAAGGGCTATAAAATACCCTGACTCGATTACATTGAGTCTTCTGCTAAAATGCTATGTATTATTGATTTATTGACAAGACCGGAGGCTCATATTATGCAGTCTTTATCGAAGCGATCTTTCCAGGCCACCTTCACTATTGGGCGCTTCAACTATTAAAAAACAGACATCTTCACAGAGGTCTTGCTTATTCAGACCCAGTTTCTTTAGATCCAGAATCCATAGAAGAATTACTTTGGTGGCCCACTCACCTAGATGCCTGGAAGGGCAGAACGATTTTCTCTGCCGCCCCAGATCTTTTCTTAGTATCAGATGCAGGTTGGACAGATTGGGGTGCAAGATGTGGTCAGTTCTCGGCTGAAGGCGTGTAGCCTCAGAAGGAGTCCTTCTTTCCCATTAACAGTTGAGAGATGCTTGCAGGTTCCTTTGCCATTCCATCCTTTACAAAGGAAAGAGCATGCTTCACTGTTCTTCTCAGAATGGACAATCTCCCTGCGGTCAGATATAGCAAGCATCTGGGGGCACTAGATCCAAGATTCTAGTGGATCTCACCAAGAATCTTTGGGAGTATTGCTTACAGTGAAAGATATCAGTCAAAGCGGATTATCTCCCAAGGAAGTTAAACATGGTAGCAGACTGGTACTCCAGACATCTGCAAGACTCAAGTGATTGGCAACTGTACCCTTCAGTGTTCAATCGTCTTTCTTTCATCTTCAGCAACATGTCCGTAGATCTTTTTGCCTCTCGCCTCAATTCTCAACTTCCCTCCTTTTTCAATTGGGGACCAGACCCTCATGCTTTGGCTATGGATGCTTTCCTTCAACATTGGCCGCAGACTCTTCTGTATGCCTTCCCCCCCTTTCTTTTAATTCCACGAGTCCTTACTCAGGCTCACAGACAACACTCTTCTCTGGTCCTCATGACCTCATTTTGGCAGGCATAACCTTGGTATCCAACTCTGTTGGAGTTGGAGTTGGCATCGGATCTTACCGTTTGGCTCCCTCACTTCCCGGACTTACTGCTCGACCATCTGGGTCATCGTCACAGCATGATTCTTGATGGTTCTCTTTTTCTGATTGCCTAGAAGATTTCGGGGCGTCCTGGAGAACCCGAGGAGTTTTGGAAGAGGCTATCAATTTCATTCAGCAATCTTGAGCCCCTTGCACTTGAAAAGTTTGTACATCAGCCTGGCTCGTCTGGTGTAGCTGGTGTATGGACAGGAATTCAGATCCCTTTTTAGTGGATGTAACTATATTAATTTCCTCGCCACCTTGGCATCTCAGGGCAAGGCCTATCGGACCATCAACACTTATAGATCAGCTATCTCAGCGGAGCATTACAGTGTGGATGGCAGACCCATAGGAGAATATTCTTAGATTTGTCCATTTTCAAAGGGAGGTCGATTTGTTAAATTTATAAAGACAACACAATGTGGGATGTTAATTTAGTGTTGAAGTCATTTATTGCTTGGCCAGACAATGTTCCCTTATCTCTTAAACAACTTTCTGCACAGTTAATCATGCTTCTATGTTTGATTTCATTGAAACGTGTTTCAGATGTTAAAGCTTTGGATGCCTTTTCTTTCTGTTACTCTCCTCTTGGTGTTTCTTTTCAGGTTCACAGAGGTACCAAAACTAATTTATCTACCATTATTATCCTTTTCTCTTCTCAACCCAACTTGTGTGTTGGAAACTGTTTAAAATTGTATGTTACTCGCACTGCAGATTTGAGATCCCCATCTTCTAATCAGTTACTCATTTCTTTAAAAAAAAACATAAACCTGTTTCCTCTACCACCTTAGCCCACTGGATTAAATGAAATATGTCCTTAGCTGGGATTAACATTGATTCTTTTGGTGCCCTCTCAGCCAGAGGAGCTATGGCCTCTCGGGCTTATTGGGCTGGTGCTTCCTTACATGATATTCTCAAATCTGCAGATTGGTCCAATGTAAATAATTTTAGGACATTTTATTGCAAGCCATTTTCACATGTCTCTGATTCTGTCATTGCAATGCTTTGATAATACATAATGTGAGCCTCCAGTCTTGTAATACAATTGTGATTATTCTAGCCTTTGTGTCAGAAAGGCTAGATTTTATTAAAAACACGGAGGCGAGTATTATCCCACCACTGTTTTATTAACTCTCCCTGTTTTCTTTATTGTTGTACCAACACCTTCATCCGGCTTTGCGTCCTCCTAATCTGGCTGCAGTGGTTTCACCAACACCCGATACAAAGCATCTCCATGGATCTTTCTACTGGATTTGCTCTGATGCTCCCTACCTCCTGGCCAACTGCTTCACTGACTTTTTCATCATGTTACTTACATTTTATTCTGTTCTTTTGTTTACTTCTACTTCTCTTTGAGTTACTCACTTCAGGAAAAAAGAGGACTTGTTAACAGTCAACACAATTATTGGTTTACTAAACATCCTTTTGGCTGTTCCCATTGTGATATCATTTAGTTCTAATGTTGATTTTTTTCTGGGAAACATAGTTCTTGCTCTGCTGCTGTTTTAATAAAGCAAGAAAAGACTGCACAATACTCGCCACGGGTCTTTAATAAAATCTAGCTTTCCTGACACCAAGGCTGATCAAAACAGATATCATACGGTTAAGAATTGTTTTTGTAATTTTGCGTGCCTTCCAGAGAAATAGAGGAAAGTTGTGAAACACATACTCACATTTTATGGTTTTTAGCTAGTATTAACAGCCCTGTATTTTTTTATGCATGCATTAAATGATGTATTAACAATTTTTTTATGTTGCTTTTATGATTGTTTTAATAATCAAATAAAGCTTATCATCCTCATCATCAGACCAGGTACTGCCATCTAAGCATCTGCTCTCCAAGAGGAGTAGGCATAATTTCTCACTAATTAGGAGTTCAAGTGAAAAAGAAAAACATTTTGGAAACCCTAAAATTGGGCTAACCTTTAATGGGGACATGAGAGTGGGGGAAAAAGAGGTGGAATCATGAGGGACACTATCATGGGGTGGTCAAAGACAAGATGACGGAAGGTCTTGAGAAGGATCAAAATCAATGAAATTCTGTCAGTACAAACGCTTTTTCAAACTCGAAAGCTGGCGTAGGTTATATGATTGGTCTCACACAGAATACATTAAGATAGCTTTGAGACATAACTTGATGCAATGCTCCATGTCCAATCAGCAGTTTCTCAGAGTATAAGTAGGCAAGACAGCTCAGATGCTTAATGCTCTTGCTGGAGAAGTCTGTGTGTTATCACCATTCACAGCTTAAATCAATATAAAATTTGAAAGGGTAATGGGACTAAAGTGGAATTTGTCTTGCAAAATTCAGGTGACAGATTTGTTTTTAATGTAAGATAGCTCTGTAGGTTGTTGAGTATATTGCAGAGATCTTTGAGTATCACACAGGTAAAATTTTCAAACCATATTTAGGGTTTTCCATCCCACAAGACCCTTTGGTCCATTTTTGCTTTTTATTATCCCACCTCTCCTAGATGTTCTCTTCAAGGACCCCTAAGGATGGGTCGATTGGAGGTTTCCTGGCTAGGTAGAGTTAATTGCCTTAAAATGAGGTTCTTACAGAGACTTCTATATATAGAGTTAGAATTCTTCCACTCCAGATTCCAAAGGGGGTGATCAAGCTAATCCAGAAGATGATATTGGCCTTCTTATGGAACAACAAACCCCTTAGGATTGCTAAAGCAGCTCTCTATCGTTCCTTGTGCAGATTGGGATTCCGATTGTGGCCTGATGTATTTTAGCTGCCCAAATTATTCCTGCGCTGTACTGGTTCTTCGACCCTTCTAAGCCGTGGGTTGGTTTAGGACAGCTTTCGTGCTAGGGGCCAGATGTAGGAAAATCAAGCATTGTGACTCGCAAATTGCGAGTCGTAATGCCGGATGCAGGATGGTGACCCTGACACCATCTGCGAGTCGCAAGGGGATCGCAAAGGCCCACCTCATTAATATTAATGAGGTGGGTCGCAATTTGCGACCCCCTTGCGAGTCCCAGCACTCACAGGGATGGTGACCTGCTGGAGACAGCAGACCTCCATGTCTGTGACTGCTTTTAAATAAAGCAGTTTTTTGTGTGTAATGCAGCCCGTTTTCCTTAAAGGAAAACAAGATGCATTACAAAATGAAAAAAATGAAACGTGTCAGCTTCATTTTTTCAGAGCAGGCAGTGGTCCATAGGACACTGCCTGCTCTGAAAACTAGTTTTCAAGTCCATTCACAAAGGGGAAGGGGTCCCATGCGGACCCCTTCCCTTTTGCGACTGGGTTACCACCAGTGCGACACTGGTGGTAACTGCGATTGCTTTGCGACCGCGTTCGCGGTCGCAAAGCAATCCTACATCGCACTGCAACTCGCAAATATGAAGGGGAACACCCTTTCATATTTGCGACTCGCAGTCCCATTTTGCAAGTCGGTAAATCGGTTACTGACTCGCAAAATGGGAATGGGCATCGCGATGTGGGTTTTGTGCCTCGCAATCAGCGATTAAACGCGTTAAAGCCTTTCTACATCTGGCCCTAGATCCCTCTTAGACACTTACAGTGGCCACCACAGCACATCCTTCCTTATGAAGGCAGCCTGTTTTCCTCCACCCTGGCCACCCTATAGCACTGGAAGAAAGCAACCCATACTAGACATATTAGGCTATACCCTTCCCCATACAATTCCTATTCTTGGTTTCCCACACTTTGTTCCGGGTACACTAGATAATGAATTGCAGGAGTGGAACAGAGTTGCAGACCTAACCCATCAAGAGTTATATATAGATGGGTTTCCCAAGACCAGGGATCAGAGTGATACTGATTTTTCACTGCATCGCACTGAGTGACCCAGCTGGTTCATTGGTCTTGCAATAACATCCGGGGGGTGTAGAAGAGACACATCTGCTAGTGGATATTTTGAGTGGAGGGGACAAGATAAGAAATTTCAGCTTAAATAAAGTACCTGAAGCCCCTCTCTTGTATCACCAAGGTTAGCTATATCATACAGTGTTCACAGGATCTCAGTATGGACAGCGAGCAAGGTGACTGGGTTGCTATATGACAGAGAGTGGTTAAGACTGCCATTTGTACCCAATAAAGAGAAAATACCTATAAATTGCTCCTTTGCTGGTATCTCATTCCAATTCTCTTGTTGGACATAATGGGGGTGAGTGACATTTGTTTGGGGGGATGTGGGTCCAGCAGCACATATATTCACATGTGATGGGAATGCCCCGTAGTGGCCAATTTCTGGAAGCAGGTGTTCCACCAAATTTCTGAGATCCTGAATATTAAGCTTGATCTGGCACCTGTACGCCATGGATAGATTTACTGCTACAGTGCAAGATACAAGGCTACGCTTCGATAAAGTATGGACCCCCTTCTTGACATATGTAAAGGATACATCCACACAACAGGTTTTATGTGCCCGCAGTGTGATAGCTACTGTGGACCTTGTAAGCCGCAATGGAGTAGGGCTGGTCTGAGGGTAGGAGTTGCAGGGGGGAATGGGTGGGAGGGGCACTGCTGGAGAGTACACATTGATTGGGGAAGTTGTTTCCCCTGTACCATATTGTGTGTCTTTTCTGTTGTTCACCCAAAGACCATCACCAGTACCTAATGAGCAGGATACTAATTTTGTATCTACTTCTGTACCTTCTTGCCCTCTTCTTGTGGATAAGTATAGCTTTTGAATGTTTATTTGATCTTTTTTTGTGTTTCTTTGTTGATTGCCTTTATTTCCTAATAACAAAGAAAAATTAATTTGTTTTAAAAAAAACAACTCATGGTAAAATAGCATAATGCATGAATTGAAACTAGCTTTGTGTGACCTGCAAGGCAAATATGTGCACCTTATTCTAAGATTAATGAATTGGGTTTCATTTAGTAGTAGTAATATACCACTATTATTAAACAAAAAGCATATTATATTGTATGATTTTCGAATGGTTATAATTAGTTTAATTACACACTCAACTAACCCACAGAATACACATAGATCTACATATCTGACCTAGATATTGAGTGCCATATTTATAAAAGTTTTGACGCAAGGCAATGCCACAAGCCTTCTTGTTGCAATGCCTTGCGCCAAAGCAAAAGGGCAGAAATGAACCGCATATACAAGATATGGGCCCTCATTACAACCCTGACAGTCGGTAATAAAGAGGCGGTAATACCGCCAACAGGCTGGGTGTAAAAAAAAGGAATTATGACCACGTGGAAACTGTTCAGGCAGACAGCCACTTTAACACACCAATCGCCACAGCGGTAGCAACACGCACCACGGCGGTAACCGTCAACAGCCAGGAGGAAGACAATGTACCACCCACTGTATTATGACAGGCCTATCTGCCACCTTTTCTGGGGTGGTACCAATGACATCAAAAGCACGGCGGAAACAGAACACAGAAGTCAAAGGACTCACCTCTGGAGACTCAGGGAATAACCACAACTTCATGGAGTCTGAGTTGCACATTTTCCCGATGCTCGTCTACCTTTTCCTGCATTATGAGCAGCAGCGCCGGCAAAGACGACCATGGTGAGTACTGCTGCCTAGCATACAAGGGGGGGGGGAAGAGAGTGACACACACACACACGCAACACCCCCACCCCAACACTATACACACAAACATAAGCACAGACATTACATATTCACCCCGTACCCCTCAGGAATAATGCAAGGACAAAATGATTGGAAGAAAGTGAGTGTAATACGATACAATAACATGAATAAGTGCATCAAAATACAAACGTATATACATATTTTCAAATGGAGGGACACTGCCCAGTCCTCAATGTCTGTGGGCCACAGGGCCACATCATATAGGCCAAGAACCCACCTCACTCCTGCAACAACACGGAGAGAACACTGCAGGGGCATCAGGGGAATGGGGGGCACCTCAACAGGAAGATGGTACAACGCCACTGGTCCTGGAGGGGGCTACATACCCTGTGTGATGTCCTGGGGAGTGCAAGGCCACAGTCTCTCAAGTGGTGGTTTGCCCACTGCTTGGTTCTGGGGAGTGCAAGGCCACAGTCTCTCAAGTGGGTGGTTTGCCCACATGCTATGGAGGGGGCAACATGCCCGGTGCTTGGTCCTGGGAAGTGCATGGCCACAGTCTCACAAGTGGGTGGTTTGCACACTGCTTGGTCCTGGGGAGTGCAAGGCCACAGTCTCTCAAGTGGGTGGTTTGCCCACTGCTTGGTCCTGGGGAGTGCAAGGTCACTGTCTCTCTAGTGGATGGCTTCTTCCACTGGTTCTTGAGCGGGCATTGTGCCCAGTGTGCTTTATCCTGGGAAGGATGCAGTGAGTGGATGGCTTCTTCCACTGGTTCTAGAGGGGGCATTGTTCCCAGTGTGCTTCATCCTGGGAAGGATGCAGTGAGTGGATGGCTTCTTCCACTGGTTCTGGATGGGGCATTGTGCCCAGTGTGCTTCATCATGGGAAGGATGTGGTGAGTGGATGGCTTCTTCCACTGGTTCTGGAGGGGGCATTTTGCCCTGTGATGCATATCTTGGGGAGTGCAAGGTCACAGTCTCTCACCTGGGTGTCACACCTACAGGATTTGCATGGTCCAGGACGCACTACAGCCCATGGAGGCAGGACTACACACTACCCGCCGGTGGTGACGGCTGCTCAGTGGTGGCAGTGGCAGGACTGGTGTTGGGGCTGGCAGTGGGGGGTAGGCTCCAGCCCTTCCCATGCAGCCTCAGACGGCTGCCCACTGGGGCTGCTGCTGCTGGCAGTGGCGCTGGTGGCGGTGCTGGTGGTGATGCAGGTGGCGGTGCTGGCAGTGGTGGGGGTAGGCTCCAGCCTTTCCCCTGCAGCCTCGGACGGCTGACCACTGGGGCTGCTGCTGCTGGCAGTGGTGCTGGTGAGAGTGCTGGTGGCGGTACTGGCAGTGGTGGGGGTAGGCTCCAGCCCTTCCCCTTCAGCCTCGGATGGCTGAACCGCCATGGTTGGTGGTGGGGGCTCCGAATGAGCCCCAGCAGCAGGCCTCCTGTCCTTCCTGCCTGCAGGTGCAGGCCTCTCGCCCTTCCCTTTCGCAGCTGGTGGTGCCTCCCTGCCCTTCCCTTTCGCAGCAGGTGGTGCCTCCTTGTCCTTCCTTGACGCACCTGGTGCAGGCACACTTTCAGTGCTGCTGGCTTATGCCTGGGATCCTCTCCCACCTGCAGTGGTTGTCGACAATACTGTAGCCGTGGACTGGGTGGCTGAGGTGCTTGCCTGGGTTCTGACCACCCTGGCCCGACGTGAAGGACGGGGGGAGGTGTAGGGAAGAGGTCAACTGTGGAGAGGAAAAGCTTCTTAGGGACATTGGGGCGGGAAGAGGGTGAAGGTTTGGGAGTGGAGGAAGAGGAAGTGGTTGTAGGAGGTGTCTGACTGTTGTGTTTGGGTGCAGGTGCATGGGTTGGATGCTGTTGTGAGGTGAATGGCTGTTGGGTGTCTGAGGGCTTGTGTACTTTGGGAGGAGGGGGCACAGACACAGTGGGAGAGGACACAGGGGATGTGTGCATGGATGTGGGGTGGTGCTTGCCAGTGAGGGGTGTGTAGTGATAGGCGTGCTGGTGATGGAGGTAGTGGATAAGGATGTAGTGCATGCAGGTGTGAGTGTATATGCTACTGGGAGGGAGGTGGAGGAGGAGGGGGGAACAGTGGAGGCAGTGGATGTCGATATGTCTGCACCTGGATGGTGTTTGTGTGAGTGCCTGTGGGATGATGTGTTGTGCTTGTGTTTGCCTGAACCACTCCTGTGTGTTGTCCTGGGTGCATGCTGGTCTGCCTGTGTGCTTGGGATAGGTTGGGGTTGAGGGGAATGGGATTGGGTAGAGAAAGATGGAGGGGGGAGGCTAGAAACAGGGACAATGGCTGCTATCAGGGAGGAGGCCAGAGCCTGGATTGATCTCTGTTGGACCGCCATGCCAGAGGGAATGCCCTACAGGAATGCATTTGTTTGTTGCAAATGGCCTGCCAGCCCCTGGATGGCATTCACAATTGTTGACTTCCAAACAGAGATGGATCGCAGGAGGTCAATAGCCTCCATACTCAGGGCAGCAGGGCTAACTGGGGCAGGGCTTGAGGTGCCTGGGGCGAAGGAAATGCCCACCCTCCTGGGTGAGCGGGCATGGGAAATACGCTGAGGGGCTTCTGGGAGGACGGTGCTGGTATGGGGGTGGCGGCTGTACATGTAGTTGGGGTGACCACAGAGGAGTCCGCTTCTACCAGGGAGCTTCCATCGAAGGAGGTATCACTGCCCGAACTGTCCCCTCCTGTCTCCGTGGTGCTCCCCGCTCCCCTCTCCCTCCGTCCCACTGGTGCCCTCACTGTCGGTGGATTCAGCTTCCTGGGCCATGTGGGATGCAGCTCCCCCTGTCACCGGTGCCTCTGCTCCTCCGCCAGATTATGCTAATGCACAGAAGAATAGGGTGACAAATCAAAAAGAGGGGGAGGTGAAGAGACAAAGGATACACTTGGTCAGTGGCTGCAACAACGCCACTGTTGACGTACACGACACACACACAAACACAGGGAACAGCCCTACGCGTTAGGCAATGTACTACCAGTCACAATCCTAGTCACCAGGCCATGGACAGAAATACCTAACGCCAATAACAGCATACCTGAGACCCACAGACCCCTGCCCAGTAGTGGATGCATACTAGCTTGGTTGGAGGTGGTTCACATCATACCCTGCCCAACATGGGACCTACCCTGTAATGTCCAGCCTTGCCTAGGGGCACACACAGGCCCACATCCCCCACTCGGAGACCACCACACGCAAGTAGTATATTGGGAAACTGTACCCACTGCCTTGTGGCTGCTGTGATGCCCTCAAGTGCCCATCCAGCTCCAGATAGGGCACCACCAGTATGCGGGCCATCAGGGGGGTCATGGTTCGACGGGAAAGCCTTCCGCATTGGGAGACCATCCCCAGCTGGGCTTTCACCATCTTCCTTGCCCAGCATGTCAGGTCCTCCCACCGTTTGCGACAGTGGGTGCTCCGCCTGCCATAGACCCCCAGGGTCCGCACGTCCTTGGCAATGGCACGCCATATACCCTTTTTCTGATGGGCACTGACCTGCGGAAATATACACATAGCAAAAGGTATCAGTTAGACCTTCCGGCCTGTTACACTCGTCCCACCATAGCCCTCCCATCCCCTTACACACAGACATTGCCCACCATACATGCAGCGCGCAGACCAGGCCCTTCCACCAACCCACCAAAACGAGGACCTCACACACAGCACTCCATGCATTCATGCCACATGCGTCATGCTCACAGTGCTCAATGGGATCCAATGAGGACTTGCACAGTGGTTTTTGACCGCCTCCCTTAACGGCGCACAACATCAGCGGAATTACCTCATTTCCACATGTCCCTCCATACAGGCAGGCAGATGCCATTTCAGGGGGATGGGGGAGTCGGGCCATGGCACCTATCTGCATCACAGTACACATAGGCACCATTTGGGCCTATACAACAATATTATGTTACAGTCACAACATTCAACGCAGTGTAGTGTTTGGAGATATGGAATACTGACCAGCTACTCACTGTTTGCCCTCTAGATTGCAGCTGCTGCGGATGAATAGGAGATGGAGACATCCCCCGTGTATAGGCCCCTGGTGGACTTGGCAACAATGGAGGGCAGGCACATTATCCTCACCTATAGACTGGACAGGGCCACAATCACAGAGCTGTGTGCCCAACTGGTACCTGACCTGATATCTGCTATCCGTCAGCCCGCCGGGATCCCACCTCTTGTGCAAGTCCTATCTGTGCTCCATTTCCTGGCAAGTGGCTCTTTCCAAGTGACAGTGGGCTTGGCAGCAGGAATGTCTCAGCCAATGTTCTCAATAGTGCTGACCAGAGTATTGTCTACCCTGATTAAACACATGCGCAGCTATATCGTTTCCCCCCAGGTGGAGGATTTGGCTACAATGTGAATTGTGAAGTATGTACCTATTTATCCTGTGATGCAGTATTATTCCATAGGCCTGTCCCACCCCGAAATGGCGTCCGCCTGTCCTGTGTGGAGGAACAGGTGGAAGAGAGGTAATGCCGCTGACGGTGTGTGCCGTGGTGGAAGGCGGTCGGGAACCGCCGTGCAATTCCTCATTGGTTAATATTGGGCCCTATGGGGTACAGTGGCCAATGGTGATCTAAGCCTGCGGTGACGGTATGCACCATCGAAGACATGACTGCCATTTCTATCTGATTCCTCACTCGTTTCCTGATCTTCCAAAGGAGAGGACCTACACTGCATGTGCTGCTGTGACCTGTAGCTGGAACCTACCATGGCCCATGTGACCAGGGAAAGGGCCCCAGCCTTCGCTTCAGAGGAATTGGAGAGACTGGTGTATGTGGTCCTACCCCAGTACGAACTGCTGTATGGGCATCCAGACCAACAGGTGAGTACACTGTGGGCACGATGCATGTGGCATGAATGTACGGAGGTGTGTGTGAAGGCATCGTGTAAGGGGGAGGGATGTCCTCTTGGCTGGGTACACGTTGAGTGCTGGGCTATGTGTGTGCCAATTGTGATTGAAACAGGTAAGGTGGGTCACGCGTGCTACAGAATGGACTGTTTGGCTAATGTTGTTCTCCTGTCTGTATTGCCTCTGCAGGTCAGCACCCATCAAAAGAAGGGTATATGGCATGCCATCACCAGGGAGGTGGGGACCCTGGGGGTCTATGGCAGGCAGAGCACCCACTGTCAGAAACGGTGGGAGGACCTGAGACGCTGGGCACGGAAGACTGCAGAGGCCCAGCTGGGGATGGTCTCCCAAGGAGGAAGGGGTGCCCGTCGAACCCTGACTCCCCTGATGGCCCACATACTGGTGGTGGCCTATCCAGAGTTGGATGGGTGCTTGAGGGCATCACAGCAGCCACAAGGTGGCGAGTACAGTGGCCATCATTAAAGGAAAAGGCTGGAGGGGTGGTATCCGGTTGGTGGGTGTGTGTCAGTGGGTGCCTCTAGGCCAGGCCAGACATAGCAGTGTAGGTCCTCTGGTGGCTAAGCGTCTGAAGGGGAAATACTGCCTACCTAGCTTGTTAGCATCCACTACTGGTCAGGGCTGCGTGGGTCCCAGGTGAGCTGCAGTTGGTGGTGTGTGCTCCTCATGCCTTGGTGGCTAGCAATATCACTGGTATTGCAACTCATAGTGCGTAGGCCTCTTCCCTGTGTGTGAGGGTGCTGTGTACGCCGAGGGTAGTGTTGGTGCAGTCATTGACCCAGTGTATCCATTGTCTCTCTCCCCCCATTTCTTGTTTTGTCATCCTGTCCTTATGTGCATTAGCATCATCTGACAGAGGAGCAGAGGCACCGGCAATGGAGGGAGCTGCATCCCACAGGACCCTGGAGGCACAGTCCACCGATGCTGAGGGCACCAGTGGGACGGAGGGTGAGGGGAGCACCACAGCGAAGACTGGAGGGAACAATACAGACTCAGATACCTCCTCTGATGGGAGCTCTCTGGTGGTGGCGGACACCTCTGTGACCACCCCAGCTACAGGAACAGCCGCCGCCCTCCCAGCAGTCCCACAGCGAGTTGCCCGTCCCTGCTAACCCAGGAGGGTGGGCATCTCCTTCGCCCCAGGCACCTCAGGTCCTGCCCCAGTGAGCCCCACTGCTCTGAGTGAGGAGGCTATTGACCCTCTGAGATCCATCTCTGTAGGGCAATCGACCATTGTGAACGCCATCCAGGGGCTGGCAGCCCAGATGCTGCAATCTAATGCATTCCTGGAGGGCATTCACAGTGGATTGGCGGCCGAACAGAGATCGATCCAGGCTCTGGCCTCCTCTCTGATGGCAGCCATTGTCCCTGTTTCAACTGTGCCCCCTCCAACTACCACTTCCCAGTCCCATTCTCCTCTTCCCCAACCCATCCCAATGTTCATTAAATCGTAGGGTTTTTATTGTTTGGCATTTTTGCTTTATTACTGCAGGCAGGATGTGATATGGGTGTATTTAAAAGTTTATTGGTGGGCTATCTTTATATTTATGTTCAAAGTTGTGTTAGTTTCAATTAAACCTGGCCCTGAGACTGGTGTGTTGAGGAGTATTCTACATGTGTGAAGCTTAGTAACCTGGTTAGAACTGTTTGATCAGTGTTTCACTGGGTAGTTTAGATCTCGGCTGCATTGGAATACAATGAGAACCAGGTGGATTCCAGTTTTTTGAGCTTTTCTTGAGCCAGGATTATGTTCAAAGTGTCATTACCTGGATAAATACACAGGAGTGCATGCACACTTTCAGTGTGAGTGCCACCACAGCATCCTTCAGGGCAGGTGATATGGGGAAATATGTTTCCTCGTCACCATGGGTAAGCTACAAAGTAAATGTCTCATTTCATAGCCAATCAGTGATTTCTTTTTTTCTGAACTTAATTTTGGTTAGCCCAGGTGTTCAGGGTCAAACAAAGCACAACTGAATGCTCCCACCTTGCTGATAACCCACCACAAAGAAATGTCCCCCAGCAATCTAACAATTAACAAACAGCAATTAGAACAAGTTTCGACTTTGTTAAACTCAGGACCGTATTTACAAGGCCCATTGCGCAGCCGGGACATCACTTTTAGAGATGGTCTAGCAGCACACACTGCAGGGCCATATCCACAAAACCACGTAAAGCCACCCTGCGTGGCTTTTCATGGCCTTTTAAATATAAAATGCGCATTGAAGGGCAAGTAACTGCGTTGCCTCACCCTGCGACAGGGAGGTGTGCCATGGCTAATACAGTGGGTGTTCCCACATAACACCCATGGCATTTGACACCTTCCCATATTTACAAGTTTTTGTAAAACTGGAAATGTGTCAAAAGCCTACGCCTCCCCAGGTGAGGCTTAAGGGAGGCAAAACGAGGCGATATAGCATTATTTCTCCTCATTCTTTTCCACTTTCCATGTGTGCTGCACTCTGCGCATGACAGCCCATTGTGTGCCAACCCAGGGGAAAAGGACAGGAAAACAACATGGCCCTCATTATGACATTGCCAGTAAATCCCACTTAGCGCCATGCTGACTGCTGCCAACATACCGCCGCCGCAGCGGACTACCGCCACCAGTATTATGACCCACACATAGCAATCCGTAACTATACAGCCACAAAGGTCAGTGATAAAATGGCAGTATGACTGCAGCTCTGGATGCCTCGATCTGGATGAATAACCTGGCTCATCAGTGATCTCTGGACAGTCGGTAACGCAGGCACAGTCCCATACCACCACAGAGCCTCCCCCTCAGGAAACACCACCCCAGTACCGACCCAGCGGGCCCATACCTCTGTCCTCAGGACATGTCAATCAGCAGTGTGTCCACCACTACAGGGACCCCAGGCCACCCAACAAACACAGGGCGATCAAGGACCTAGAGTCAATGGCGGTGGGCACATGGTTCAGGGGACAGAGGCACAGGGTGTGGAAGGGTTCTTTGAACGACAGTGAGCTGCTTGCGTGATGACTGAGTTTGGTTTGGGTGTTCACCAGAGATAGTGGCGAGTCTTCAGGCGCTTTGTATTTCTTATGGATTCTTGGTAGGATTGCTGTAAATCCTCCCACGTATAATCAACAATTCGAATAGCTCTCACGGCCTGTATGTTATTGTAAGTTGGAATTGTTTGGCCGCCCTTTCTATAGGGGTATGGAAACTACCAAAAATCATATGGTGGGAAAGCCATCAGTTGGGGTGCCAGATGTGATGGTCTCAGTATCAAATAATCAGCACATTTACTGAGTACAGATTCAGTATTGTGAATGTTACCTTTTATCATCATCCAAGCTTGGAGGACTGCTGTGCGACAACGGGGAGGGCAGGCCCAGGGAACCGACTCTCCAGGAGGCACTCACCAACATCCTGGGAGCATACCACCATTCCCAGGAGACAATGGGCCAGATACTGGACAAGTTGCAGAAGACCCAGCAGCTGCAGGAGGAACAGTACCTGGGGATCAGAGAGGACTTGAAGAACATCCACACCACCCTGGTCACCATTGCAGGGGTGCTGGCAGACATGGCCAATGACATGAGGGAGGCAGTGGCACACCACGGGCCCCTGACACTACCCAAAACCATGAACAGCCTTCCATCTCCCCTGCCGCTAGTGGACAGAAGGCCCGCTGCAGGAATAACAGGCCACCAGCACCCCACCCCCTGCAGAAGGAGAACCACCCCACAAACGGTCCTTGCGATCCAGGCAGAAGCCAGCGACCCCCGTCAGGAAATAAGACTCTCATGAATGTCACCCTTGTGTCCCACTCTGTCACCCTGTCCACCTTGAACTGCCATTGCTCCACTTCCTATGCCCCCTTGGACAATGCACCTGTGATACAAATAGAATGGACTCTATTCTGGACTTTCCTCCATCATCACCCCAGCCCACTGCACAACCCCCCCTAATCATTAGCACTTAAATAAACACCATTTGAATAAATACAAGTATGAGTCTGTCAAATCATTTAACCACGTATCCGTTTAACAAGCTTTAAACACTGCAATATAACTGTACAGTATTGTATACATAGGAATGACCTGTAGTTGACTGCAGTCAACCCACCAGGAGCAATAGTGGGACACAAATATCTGAAAATAGAGATGCCAAAGGGTACAGTAAGTGGCCATAGAAATTGGAAAATCAGCCTGCCAGTGACAATGTCAAATACAAAACTGTCAATGTAAAGTGTAATTACAGTGTCTTACCTGTGTGTCTTTGGAAGTATTGTCTTATAATAGCACTTCTGTTGTCCTCATCCTCATCCTCTGCCTCCTCATCTTCACTGTCCACAGGGTCCGCAGCTGCCACACACCCATCTCCAGCCTCATCCTCCTGCAGAAAAGGCACCTGGCGACATAAGGCAAGGTTGTGCAACGTAATTCATGCCACGATTGTAGGAAAATGGCTCCCAGTTGCAGATATCCCCCACTTTTTACTTGATATTGATGCTGACTTAACTGAGAAGTGTGCCGGAACCCTGCTAACCAGGCCCCAGCACCAGTGTTCTTTCACTAAAAATGTACCATTGTTGCCACAATTGGCACACCCCTGGCACACAGATAAATCCCTTGTAGAAGGTACCAGTGGTACCAAGGGCTGTGTGACTAGGGAAGGTCCCTAAGGGCTGCAGCATGTGTCGTGCCACCCTAAGGGAGCCCTCACCTAACACATTCACACTTCCACTGCAGATTGTGCGGATAAAAAAGGCAAAGTCGACATGGCATCCTCCTCTGGATGCTATACACACAAAATACTGCCTGTGGCATAGGTAAGTCACCCCTCTAGCAGGCCTTACAGCCCTAAGGCAGGTGCACTATACCACAGATGGGGGCATAGCTGCATGAGCAATATGCCCCTACAGTGTCTAAGTCCATTCTCAGACATTGTAAGTACAGTGTGGCCATTTTAAGTATATGGTCTGGGAGTCTGTCAAAATGAACTCCACAACTCCATAATGGCTACACTGAATTCTGGGAAGTTTGGTATTAAACCTCTCAGAATAATAAACCCACACTGATGCTAGTGCTGGTTTATTAAAAAGTACACACAGTGGGCATCTTAGAAATGCCCCCTGTATTTACCCCAATCCTTCATTGCAGGACTGACTGGTCTGTGCCAGCCTGCCACTGAGACGAGTTTCTGACCCCCTGGGGTGAGGGCCTGAGGATTTGGCCACTGTGAAGGCCGAGTTTTATGCAATGGGACACATCCCCAATATAATTGGGGCGATTGACGGGAATCGTAAGTTTCCACTCTATGAATGTGCGGATGGTGTGCTTGGTGGACCAGTATATCTCCCATGTCAATGCTAAGTATCCTGGGTCGGTGCATGATACCTTTGTCCTAAGGAATAGCAGCATCCCAAATGTGATGGCCTAACTAAAGAGGCACATGGTGTGTCTAATTGGTGAGCCCTGGTTCCCACCCAATATATGTTGGTGTATGGCACTGGTGTTGGCCATATGGGATAGTGTGTGGCTAAATGTTGTCCCTCAATATTTACAAGTGACTCTAGTTACCCAAACCTATAATGGCTTCTAACCCCTGTGAGGAATGCCAGGACAAGGGCAGAAGAATGTTATAATGAGGCACATGGAGCGAACCAGAAGGATAATTGAAAGGACCTTTGGCCTCCTGAAGGCCAGGGTCCATTGCCTCCATCTAACAGGTGGATACTGTGCTACTCATCCAAGAAGGTCTGCCAGATAGTGGTGGCATTCTGCATGTTGCACAACCTGGCCCTCAGACGCCATGTCCGTTTTCTGCAGGAGGAGGAGACTGGAGATGCCCCTGAGGCATCAGTGGACCCCGTGGACAGTGAGGATGAGGATGAGGCTGCAGAGGATGGAGAATGTGGACAACAGAATATCTGTAATCCGTCCGTACTTCCAATGACACACAGGTGAGACAGTGCAACTTTACATTTCAATGACTTTGGTTGTATTCTGTGTGGCATTAGTATGCTTGTATTTCCCACTTCTATGCCCACTTACTGTTCCCTCTGGCTATTCATTTTGCAGATGTTGGTGATTTAACAAATACTCCTGGTATGATCACTACAGCCAGCTACATTTGCAATGGTTGTACCTGTTTCAATCAATACATATTTGAAATACAAGACATACTCAAAATCGATTTTTATCAAAGGGTGTTTACTATAGTGCTAATATATAGAGGGGAAAGTGCAATGGAATGGGGTGATAATGGGGGAAAGTCCAGGGTATTGTTCCAGTTTGTTTGTAGCAGAGGTGCATTGTCCATGTGGACACAGGAAGGGGAGCAATGGCAGTTCATGGTGGACAGGGTGACTAAGTGGGACAGAAGGGGGACAATCAGGAGAGTCTCATTTTCTGGCGGGGGTCTTGGCAAGTGTCTCTGGCTTCTGTCTGGAGGGCAGGGAATGTTTGCAGGGTGGTTCGCCTTCTGCAGGGAGAGGGGTGCTGGTGGCCTGTGAGTCCTGTGGTGGGGCCTCCTGGCCACTAGCAGCAGGGTGTTGTTGATGGCCTGCAAGTCCTCAATGATCCACTGGTACTGTCCCTCCTGCAGCCGCCTGTTCTCCTGCACGTTGTCTAGGATCTGCCCCATCGTGTCCCAGGAATGTTGATAGGCTCCCAGGATCTCGGAGAGTGTTTCCTGGAGAGTCGGTTCCCTGGTCCTGTCCTCCCCCTGGCGTATAGCAGTCCTCCCAGTGTCCCTGTTGGCCTCTGCCTCTGTCCCCTGAATGGTGTGCCCACTGCCACTGACCCCAGGTCCCTGATTTTCTTGTGTGCGAGGTGTGGCCTGGGGTCCCTGTACAGGTGGGCACACTGCTGATTGATGTGTCCTGGGGACAGAGGTTTGGGGACCTTGGGTGAGAGCTGTGATGTTGGTTCCTGATGGGGGAGGCTCTATGGTGGTCTGTGACTGGGCTTTGGTAACCGGCTGTCCAGTAGTCCCTGATGGGTCAGGTAGATTGTCCAGATCCTGAAGACCAGAGTTACTGTCATCACTGTGGGGCTCTTCAGTTGGGGGACTGGATAGTGCTGGCACCGCCTCTACGGTGACATTGGCTGGGGTACCTGTGGGGATGTCAGTGATGTGTTTGGTTAATGTGTATGACATATTGTACATCCCTGGCTTCCCCTCTATGGTTGGTGTTGCCCTGACAGCTTTTACTTGTGTATGTTGGTGTGTGGTGGGATAGTTAGTTCTCTATGCTGTGCATGCTTTAGTGATGAGTGTCCATGTAGGGCTGTGAGGGGTGTCCATGCAATGGTACAGCATTCAGGGCTTGGCATTGGAATTGAAGAGATGTGGTGGTGAAGTGTGTGGGATGTAGTGGAGTGATGGGAGTGAGGGTGAGGGTATGTGATGGCATGCAGGTAGAGGGGTGATAATAGTAGAGAATTGACTTACCAGAGTCCAGTGCTTCTCTGACTCCGGCCAGGCTCTCAGGATGCAGTATTGCCAAGACTTGCTCCTCCCATGCTGTGAGTTGTGGGGGAGGTGGTAGGGGTCCACCGCCAGTCCTATGGATTGGGAGCTAGTGTCTTGCTTCTGTGGAACTTACCTTTCCCCATAGGTCGTTCCACCTCTTCCAGATGTCGTCCCTTGATCTGGGGTTGCTATCCCACTGCGTTGACCCTGTCCATGATTCTCCACCATAGCTCCATCTTCCTGGCTACTGATATCTGCTGCACCTGTGCTCCAAATAGCTGTGGCTCTACCCTGACGATTTCCTCCACCATGACCCTTAACTCCTCCTCAGTGAAACAGGGTTGCCTTTGTGGTGCCATGGTTGTTATGTGATGTGTGTTGATGAGGGTGTGTTGGGTGATGTGTTGGGGTGTGTGAAGTGGGATGCGTGAGGGATGTATGGTTGTATGTGGTGTGTACATGTTGTTATGGCAGTGGTCTTGGTGTCAGTCTGGCAGCACTTATTGGTATTCGTAAAGGGTTGTGAGTAATGTGGGTGTGTGTTTTATAGAGGTGCGGGTGTGTGGGTGTGGTATGTCTATGGGTGTCAGGTGGGTGTTGTTTGAATTGCCCAATGTGGTGTTGTTTTGTCTGTGGGTGTCTATTGTGAGCGAGGTGGTATGTACCGCCAACGGTTTACTGCTGTTGAATGTCCGCCGTGGTGATTCGTGGGTCATAATGTCCTGGGTGTTGTTCTGTTGGCGTAACAGTGTGAGTTTCGATACAGCCACTTTATCACTGATCTTTGGTCTGGCGAATTTGTATCCGTGGCTGAATTCTGTTGGATTGGTGTGTTTGTGTCATAATATGGTGAACGGATATCTGCTGCTGCCGTGGGGCATTGGCGGCCATCAGCATGGCGGTAAGCGGGATTCACCGCCAGGGTCTTAATGAGGGCCATAATCTTTTAAGTCCCAATCAACCACAGGAGAACACTAAAGCCCCCAGGATCTCACAATAGAGACTCACAGGCTGTCAGGCAGAAGCCAATGGTAAGGTCTATTCCAGGTCTAGTTGCCCCTAGTCATCTGGGTGCTTCCAGGAACAGGCATTTTGCAGCTTTAGCCAACTGAGGTTTGGAGTCTACTTCTTTGTCTTGGGTATGAGGTGGAGGGGGGTTCAAGTCCTTCAGTGCTCCTCTCAGGTCACAAACACCAGGTCCAGTCCTCTTCTGATCTTTTGCAGGTCCAGAAACTATTCAACAGTGTGCCTGAGGGTACTACATTTATGTTATGCCTGACACCAGCTAGTGGGTGGTAGTGGCTCCTGTATCCTTCCTAACCAATGGGGTAAAGGTTCCTGTGTGTATCAACCCTACCTCCTTTTTCATTTATTCCTGTTTGCCTTACTGCCAACAGGCCCAAAATGCTATGTGTCAGGGCATTTCAAGATGGTGAAAGTCTTTGGCCAAACATAACTTGGGTTCTGATGGCTAGATGTGTGTGGGGGAAGGAAAAGGGTGGGGGAGGAATATACTGAAGCAACCCTATTGTCTTCCCACATCTAACGCTATAATCCAGCTTGAAGCAAGAGCTGTACACACAACAAGCCCAGAAACAAATGGCTGGAAGGACAAAAGCATGGTCCTTCAGTATCCAAACAGATGTTACACACGAATTGTCTTGGCATACTGCTCTCTCCATTTTCTAGAGTTCCCCTATGTAATACATGTGGCTCAATTGACCTGCCAAGCATGTTTTGACAGCATGGTTCATAGGTTGCCCACGGCCCCCCCTCTGAATATTCTGTGAAGTTCAGCTGAGCCATCTTTGCCCATTCACTTCAGCTTATTACTCATTCCTGAGAGGCATTTCACCAGTCACGGCTTGTGGGGATTCCTGAGGGCGGGCGGGACGGGAGGGGTGGCGTGTAGGGCGGTGGGGGACTGGGAATGAATAACACAAAAAAAATTATAAAATTTTAAAATCTTACCTCCGCTCCCACGCGCCACTCCTCTGCTGCACACAGGCACAGGCTCCCAGCCTGCCCCGTGGCCAATCCTGATGCTGCTCAAAGTAGCTGCGTTGCTGGGCTGCAGAGAGCCCTGTGTGCATGTGTGTTTGGCCAGCCGAGACGGCCGGCCTAACACACATGCGCTCTGAGGGGAGTGCACAGTGCACTCCCCTCTGCTCGTCACCTCCAATACCCTGCCCCTTTCACAAGGAAGGGATAATAAACACAGTTTATTATTCCTTCCTTGTGAAAGGATTTGCATCCGTTGCTGCTGGTGGGGGACGACTCTCCTCTGCCCTTTTGAAGGAGCTGCCCCAGTATTTCAACCACATTCACATATATTCAACGCTGAGCATAAACTGAGAGCTGAAAAAGGCTAATACTAGTTTTTCTGATAGTTCAGGTGGGTTATGTGTAACTTTCTAAAACATACTTTTCTTTAACTTTTTGTTTAATGATATTGTTATCTCATGCCATTCCAGAGATACAGTATTAACATTTCAATCCGTACACTGATTTTGTATGTGAAGCAGCTAGGCACCACACAGTTAAAATAGCTTTTATAGCCTTTTCGCTGTGGGATCACAGTAACATTAATTTTCTATGAGTCCCACTTTAAACAACCATGCACCTCACATTGTGAGTTGCAAGACTTATATTATGTAACATTTAAAAGGGAGGTTTTTACTTGTCTAAAAGGGTTATTTGAACAGGTCGCACTACAGGTTTAAACTGCAGAAATCAGGCTATGATGATAGACCTGAACCCATGGTTTCCTTATCACATTAGCTGCTGGATTCATGCGTGCTGCAGTTCACAGGTGACATTTACCTTTTGATGCCACAGTGCAGATTTCACACCATATACCATGGCCTTACCGGAGAGTTAAATGCACTAATTTGGGATCATCCCATTTCTCCATGTTTAAGGGTCAGAGCACATACGCTAAGTGCTGGTCAGCAGTGTCCCAGTGTGCAGAGTCTAAAAGCGAGTATACAAATAGAATCCAGCAAAAGATGAAAAATCAGTGGGTGGGACCACGCAGAAAAGGCAGATTACTGTATGTTACATGCTTTTACCTTCACATGACAGGAAACGGTATCCCCTTTTCCATGTTTTTTTCTGGCCATTACGTGTTTTTACAAGTGGAGTAAAATAACATACATTTGCCATTCAAGCATTTTATAGACATTAAAAAATGTTCTTATGATTAGTCCTCACAATCTCTTTGTGCATGTGTCTCACGAGAAAGTGCCTTCCCTGAGTAAAGTCTTCTCAAATATCCAGATACTTTCAATCATGGATTATATGGTTTCTCACTGTAGGAGTTAAAGTTCATGATTAGTGGGCTAATGGTGGTAATTCATCTGTGAGTAGGTATTTCTACGAAAAAAGTGGCTTCAGTCACAAACACTGAAGCATCCATTTCCACAGTGAATGGTCTGGTACATTGGATGCCATCTTGCTTATCGATGTGAACATTTTATTTCTAGGTGAAGTTGGAGTCCCAATTATCAAATGCAATGTTCTGTTGATTTCTTTCCAATGTGAAAAAAAAGTGTTCTTATCTTTGTGATAATCATGGAATGTTGAATGAGTAGCATGTTCACAAAGACATCGGCAGAGTACAGGCTAGTCTCTGCATCTCATCTTGGTACAGATAATGTAAGTTTGAAGGATGCTGAGAGAAGCTTGTATTGTAAGGAGTTCTGAGAACTTTAAGAGCACGTAATTATATCACCTTGCTTTAACCTGATTGGACTGTCTCATGAGAGTGTGTACTTGTAACAAATGTTAGAATTGTATGAGTTAAGTTAGTGCAGAATAGATTACAGGGCAGACATTTTTTGATGCAGCTTAGTGCAGAGTAGGAAATTTGGAGCACTTTCTTAGAGTGGGAGGACTAATGTTTCTTTACCCTTCCCTTTGAGGTGACTCCATGCTGGTCCATCCTCACACTTATGACTTTGACTTGATTTGAACTTCATATTATTTGATACATTTATATTTTAATTAATCAATACTAATCTCATGTTTGCCTTCTGGGCGTATTGAAACTTTAATAAACCCTTATAGTTTGACACCATAATCATTCTCTTTTCTGTGGAGCCCAATGTGCTTCACATTTGATGAATGCATTGATTTTTTGACCTGCCTCAGTTGTGATCTTTGACCCATACGAAAGCTAGTTATGTTCCCTGAAATTGCATAAATAAAGCACTGACAAATCTTCCTTCAGGAATTCAAATATGTCTGCCTGTTAATTCACCTGTATAAAGCATACTTTCTTCTTTGTCAACTGTGTTGTCAGAAGGCAATGCTTGAACAGTCGTTGATAAATTCTTTATAAAAAATTTCAAAACTCAAGAATTTCTGAGTGTTCTTTTCATTCTGTTGTTTGGTCTATTCAATTACATCTTTCACTTCTTCCAGATCCTGCTGAACTCTAGATGTGATGTTCTAAATCCTAGGAATTACAATGAAGATGACTCAAAGCAACATTTCTCCAGCTCACTGGGCAGGTGACTGGTGGTAAAGGAGGACACAAAAACATTTCTTTAGCTTATGGATATCACTTTTTGTGTATAAGCCTTTGTAAAAGCTCCCTCACTCCTTGCTCTGTTAAATAATTTACCCTCTATTTATGTTACAACAAAGGAATATTGTATTGTATTGTACTGTAATAGTATTTATATAGAGCTTACTACCCCTGATGAGACTTCAAAGCACTTTTCGGCGAGTAGCACACTACTAGTATCGGGAAATATGAGTACAGTTTTACTATTATTATGAGTTAATTTGAGCCGCGGATATGAGTTTAGTTAGATTGACTGGAGTAATGGAGGGGTGGAGGAGGAAAGAAATCCAGAAGTGTTAATTGGGAGTATATGGTAATAGCATTTAGGCTTTGGATGAGTAAAGGAGGATGGAGGAGGGAAGAGTCTGTGGAAGGGGTTAGGGAGATCATAGTAGCAGGGTGAGATAAATGAGGGCGAATTTAGTAGGGTTGTTTGGGAGGTCATGGTAGTAAAGTGAGGTCTGGTGAGTTAGATGTGGAAGCGGAGGGAAGAGCTTAGGCAGAGTTATTTAGGAGATGAAAGTAGTAGAATGGATTTGGGATGAGTCAGGGTGGGAATGGAGGATGGATTGATAGAGACATGACATATGATGATGGGTAGATAAGTGTGATAAGATGAGAGCAGGGATTCATAGATATCTAGTATAACAACCCACCCAGGAGCCATGCAATGACCCACGAACATGCCAAGCACAGAACAACATACATATATATATATATATATATATATATATATATATATATATATATATATATATATACACACACACACACATGCATACACACATGAATACACACACATATGCACACATATATGTACATACAATACATATTTAGAACTGTGGGTAAATATACTTAGTTAAACAGGTTTAAAGAGTGTGTGTGTATTTTATTGTTATGACATAGTAGTGATACATATTTTCTAAAGAACTATACATAACTAGAAACATACAAATAATCCGAAAAAAATATTTATCAACATAGGCATATGCAGTCCATAGTTGTTTGAATATGGTGGTTATGAAGGAAAGAGCCAACTGTTGAGTAGTTTTCTGAAGACAAGAAAGTTATCTGTGGCTCTTAAAGTTGGGGATAATGAATTCCATAGTTTGGCTGCTTGAACGGAAAGGATGCACCACTTATAGTCTTTTTCTTGTATGGTGGTGTTCTAAGGCAGGGTGCCAATCTTGAGCGGAGGTTTCTTTGTTGGATGTATTTGGTTATTTTGTTTCTGAAAAAAGCAGTCCTGTTCAATGTATAGCTTTGTGGGTGATACAAAGCAGCTTGAAAGTGCATCTTCTGGCAACGGATAACCAGTGTAGTGCTCTCAAGGCAGGGGAGATGTGGGCTTGCGGCCTTACATATAATAATAGTAGCCTGGCTGCGGAGTTCTGAATACATTGTAGTTTTTTTATAATAGATAGAAATGATCCATGGTAAAGACCATTGGCATAATCCGGTTTGAATTGTACAAGCGAGATAGTAGCTTGCACCTTGTGTGGAAATCCGAGGTGGGGGAAGATGCGTCATAGAGTTTTCAAGGTGATGAAGCTTGTTCGTGCTAATTTGTCCACTTGAGCATTCATAGTTAACGTGGAGTCCATGGTGATTCCAAGGTTTTTTACTTCCTTGGATAATTGAGGAGGTGGTCCGAGATCATCAGGCCAGACACACAGAGGGTCATAACTCTTCCAGTCACCACATATGAGTATTTCTGTTTTGGAGGTTTATCGTTTGAGATGGCTCCCGGTCATCCACTGATCAACAGCTCTGAGGCAACTGAAGATTTCTGAGTTTTCAATGTTTTTGGGGCATTCTAATTTAAGTAGTATTTGTGTGTCATCTGCATAGTTGTAGCATGTGAGATGAAAATCATTGATCAGTTCTGGTAATGATATCATGTAGATGTTGAAAAGCAAAGGTGAGATGATTGATCCTTGGGGGACCCCTGCTTTTGTGAGGTAGGGTTTGGATGAGAAAGGGGGCGAGTAGATGATATTGGATCTTTTTTGAAGATAGGAAGTAATCCAGTCAAGAGCACTCCCTTGTATGCTGGCTTCATGGAGTCTTTGAATTAGGGTGTCATGGTCATCAGTATCAAAGGCAGCCGAGAGGTCCAAGAGAAGTAGTGCAGCAACTCCATTGCAGTCGACTGTGTTTTTAAGATCATCCCAGATTGCTATGAGTGCCAATTCAGTATCTCTTCCTGGGCGGAATCCAGTTTGGAAGTCTGAAAGTATAGAATTGTCTTCAATGAATTGTGACATCTGGCCGAATGCTGCTCTTTCTGTCAGTTTGCCCAGGAGAGGTCCATTTGTGATTGGTCTGTAGTTGTTGGGGCCCTGCGGGTCTAGGTTTGTTTTCTTTAATAACGGTAGTATGTATGCCTTTTTCAGGTCTACAGGAAAAGTTCCTGTAGTTAAAGAGTTGTTGATAATTCTTCTTACAGGTGTGGCAGCAGAAGTAGATAAAAGAATGTTCTTGAAGATTTGTGGTGGACAAAGGTCCGAAGGGCAACCGGAAGGTCTGCTTGCTTTGACAAAATCCATAAATTCACCTTGGGATATTTGTTGAAAGGACTGTAGAGGTTGGGTTGGTTTATTCTTAGAGGGTATTTTAGGAAAGGGGTTGGTGCTGATGGTTTTCTTCTGTTTTAAATAGGAGTCCAATGTGTCTGCCTGGTTGTGTAGTTGCCAATTTGTTTGTGAAATCTTGAGTAGTGTGGTATGACTTCCTTCCATGCATGTTCGAAATTAATTGAGAATTTTGTGAAATTCCTTGGTTGTAGATTTAGCATTTTTAATTCTGTCTGAGTAGTACCTTTTTTTAGCTTTTTTGATTCATGATTTGTATAGTCTGTTACGTTTGTGTAGCTACAGTTTGTCTTGACTGTTGTTTGTTTTGAGCCAGGTCCGCTGCAACTTTCTGATTTCTTGCTTTATCTTTTTAAGTTCGGTGTTTCTCCAAGGTGTTGGTTTTCTTTTGTCATGTTTAGTTTTTCTGAGTGGTATTAGGATATCAAAACCTTCCTGTAGCTACTCCTAAAGTTTTGGAACAGAATTAATTGTATCTAGATCTGTGTTGCTGTTAGTTGTGTTTCTAAGTCATCCAAATTGAGTTTGCTCCATGGTCGATAGGTGCGTGTATAAGTAGTTGTGGGGTGTGTTGAATTGTGGAGTTTTGTGTCGGAAAGTTATCAAATGGTAGTCTGACCATGTGATTGGCGTGATGCTATGAATGGTAACTAGGTCAGGCTTAGCAAAAATGATATCTAGGATGTGTCCAGCGATGCATGTGGGATTGTGTACAATCTGATGTAGGTTCAATGTGACTAGGCCAGTGGTGATAGCTTTTGGATGGGACATATTGGGTTTGTCAAACCAAATGTTTAGATCCCCAAGAATGCATAGGTTGGAGTATAGTGTAATAAGGTTTGAGCATGTATCTAGAAAAGCATCTGGGAATGTGGAGTTGTTAGGTGGAGGTCTGTAAATGAGGAGAAATATATATGAAATATCCTGATGTATATCATGCATCAGGTGATGGAACACAGCTGCTACATCATAGAAGCTATACTGCATTGCCAAGTACTCAAAATGGCCATTTCTTGTGTGTGAATTCTGTCTTCTACTGGCCTTTCTTGAGACAGACCACATTATAGTCTCCTTTTAAGATGAGTTTGATGAAGACTTTTGCTCTCTTAATTTGGTGCAACTACAGTGAAATTAATCCTAGTGGATAATGGTTCCTTGTGATATCTTATATTCTCTCTCAATATAGTGTCTGTAGGTTCCATCAAGCCTAGAGATGAAAAGGGTTGGAGCCCCTACTCAAAGGTTGACTGTTTTATGATTCCCTTTTTTAAGTTATCTTATGAATAATATTTCAGTATGGTCTTCCTTCACTGTGAGGGAGTATCTTGCAATGAAGAATCTTGACAACAGGGATTAGATCAATCGCACAATCATAGATCTGATGTAGAGGGAGTGTATTGGCTCCTTTGGACTAAAGACATCAGCAAAGAATTGTGAAGGTTGCAGTTTTTGATTCTCTGCATCTTACCTTAACACAGTAAAATATCTTGAGGGCTGTGTATTGGCCTACATGGATAAGAAAAGTTCAGATGAGACGGAAATTGTGGTATTCTGTCAGTCGATTTGAGCAGCATGAAAACATAGCCATGTTGTGCTCAATATTGCGGTAATTGCTGGAACGTCAAACAGATTAAAAATGAACAATTCTCTATGAAGCACTTTAGAGCCCATAATCACTTTCTGAGTCTGCCACAGTAATTCACTAGACGTTAATAAAGTCCCAATTATGGTTTTAATATCCCCTGGCCTTTCCTTTCTCTGTACAGGTGGCCTGGTCTTGGCATGGAATGTCTCATCCAAAAACATCCTATGGCTATACGGTCGATCAAAGCCATGGCTTGTAGATGTAGCTAAGATTACTTCTTTTAAGAAATATCTCTTGTTAACAGCTGACTCTTGTTGTTGAATTCTACCAAGCCTGGTTTTTCTAGTTAAGGCCTGAGAATTTGCATTTCCAGAAAGCTGTGGACATTGTTTAACAGAATGGCCTATTGGCTGCAGAAAATAATTGTCCCTTCTTTTCTTGGTCTTTTCTTTTCTTTACTTTTCTTTTCTTCTTTAGTCTGTGGTCTTCACAATGACCCAATCTGCATATGTTTCATCTGTTCTGTTTCCTTCAGAATTTTCTCTGAAACATTTTCAGATACTCCACGTTGGGGCATCTACCTTCTTTCAGTGCTTCTGGACCCCTGTTGTGCTTGAATATGTACATAAACTTAATCACAGCACTATCAACACCAGCATGTCTTCTTGCCCTTTTTGAAGGCACTCAGAAAAGACTGCAGCTTGATACCTCATCCTTCAAGCTACCTCAGACCTCATTTGCTGCAATTGAGTAATACATGTGATGAGATATTTGCTTCCTTGACACAAGGGAAGCATTTCCCTATGGGCCAAATGTGAGGCCTGTCTATGACTAGAAACAGTTGTGAATCTTTCCAAAAGTATATCAAAGTGACCAATTGGTGTTGTTAATTAATATCGCAGCTATTATATGGTATCCTTAGTTAAATACAATAACAAAAATGTGACTTTCACCTGTTGCGTTTTGTAGGAAAATTCCCTTTTTTGCATAGACACATCCACTTTTTGCTAGATTTTCTGCTGTTTTTGTAATATACTGTTCACTCTAGCCCCCTAAAACAAATTGTAATCGATTATACGCCTAATTGGCATATTTAGCATGCCTATAAGTCCAAAGTACATGGTACAATGTGTACACAGGGCCCATAAGTTAAATGCCACTAAAGGACTGCAAAAAGAACAGATGATGGACGGAATGCTCCAGTCAAGACTAATTTGCATATGGCTGGCTCCAAACTGCGGTGGTATGGTGGGCAAAAAAAATTATAGATTTAGGCCCAGATCTCTGACTTGGGGTGAATGTTTGCCATTGTTCAGCATTCCATCCATCATCTGTTCTTTTTGTGCTAATTGGACTGTAGCACACATAGGCCCATAGTTATACTTTTTTAGCACCGCATTTGCGCCGCTTTTTGACGCAAAACCGGCGCAGACTTACAAAATACAATTAGGTTTGCGACGCTTTTGCATCAAAAAATTACGCAAATGTGGAGCTAAAAAAGAATAAATATGGGCCATAGTGCCTCAACTGGAGTAATAGTAGAAGCATGACTGCAGGCGTACCACAGTAGCTTGCCTGTGCAGTTTAAAAACTGCACATTTGACCTGTCATAATAACTTATTTTGATAGGCCTAATTCCTCATTTGAAATATTAATGTCAACCCTGATTTGGCCTTCATATCCAATAAGGAATGGTGTATGATATTACAATTAAACACGTCTTTACAGCGACAATGCCCCAATAGCTATTTTCACTGTTGCAGGGATAGCCGTTTCTTAGAAAGCATTGTGATATAATATTAAAATGAATGTTATCTCCACCAAACGAACCTGCTAGAACGTTCATTCTTGGACTTTGTAAATTATTTATTACAAGTCTACTTTACTGTTAAAATCAGATTTGTACTAAATAGTTCACAAAGGATACTTTTAAAAAGTCACCCTTTACCTACCTAAAGCTCCTAGAAGCCCATTTACATGAGTTTCCAGCTGTCACCCATGAGTCAAATAGCACCTTGATAAGGTGTGAAGTAGCTCCCAGAACTAAGGCAAAGGCCTTAGGTGTGGGGAGATATTTTGTTCCTCTGATAGGATGACCATAAATGGCAAATTCTGTGATTTTTTTACATTTTGTTTTGCAACCATAACAATACTTACCAGTAGGTTTTTCAGTAAGTTTCAGGTGGTATTTAATTATACTTTGTTCTTTGGAGTAAAACAAGCCATACTTGTACTTTAAACGTTATTTTTTCAGTGAATTACTGTATTTTTTTATCATATTCCGCATTTGAAACTTCAGGTCTTGTTCTGCAGCCAGGTCCTGTGCTCAGCCATCTGCAGGCAGTCGACCGCTGCTGCGCACAGCCCTTGGTTGGACTCAGATTGGGTCAGCCACAAGACTTGGTCTCAGACCAGGCCCTGCAGGCAGACCCGTGCCCACAGGCAACTCACTGCTGCTGTGCATGCTCTTTGGCTTCTAACAGCACGGGTTAGCCATATGGCCTGGCCTCAGGCATGCCCTGCAGCCAAACCTTACTCTGATCATGCGCTGAGGGAGTTGCCATAGGGCCTAGATGCTGGAAAGGCTCTCCATCCAACGACCCATCAGAGACCACCCCCTAATGTTCATGCCCTTTGAAAGTACACAGCTAAGTTTAGCTGCAGAGCCTTGCCTCTGGCCAGGCCTTACACTAATCCTGCTTTTTGGTGCTAATTTGTTTGATTTTAAAGTTCATGTAGTGAACCTTTTGTTCTTATGTTAAACAATTTTGTGATGTTTTAATACTTTAAGTACTCAACTCTGTTGAGACTTTTTTGTTTTACTTTTTGTTCTGTTTTTTTGGCCTTTCTCTTAAGACTTAACACAGCATTATGGTGCTTTTAAGGGCTTTTCCATCACATGAGAGATGTAGGGCTTGTTTATTTTCTCCTGAAGTATTAATTTTTTGCATTTGTTGCAATATGTTGAAAACATTTGCACCTTCTCGTCTCGTTTCTGTGCAGATTCAATAACTTTCTATAGAACTGTTCCCTCTTCCACATCATTCTGTCGCTGTTCTTCACTGGCGCCTGTTTTTTTAGACGCTTCATTGTTCTGGTTGTCCAAGGGTACATCATGGGATGCCTACACTGCAGGAATGGTCATACATAATGAAAGTCACCTTTCATGCACTTTCCTCTCTCACGTGGAGTGTGTGAAAGATGTCCACACCCGTGATTTGCATGCTAATGATATTCTGTTCCATTCTTAGAAGTTAGCACATGCAATACATCATCATGTTGATGTTTTAAAGCTGATGATTGACCGTGATGAGTTCTTGCTGCTTGTAGTTTGTGGTCCAGGCATTTTTATCGAGTTTCTAACCAATTTGATGCCTCATTTCTTTCTATTTTTTTGATGTTCAAACATTTGTGGATCCCGCCATAGTTACAAAACTTCATGTCACAAGTCTTTTCTAAGGTTATGATCTCATGGGTTGAGAGCTTCCTGTTCCAGGTACCATGAATCCAAAAACGATTGTGAGCACCCCAATATTTTTTTAGTAATCTTGTTTGGTATGAAAATGATTTGTAATATGTTGTTTGATTGTAGGGGTTAACCAAGTACAACTAAAAGTCACAGATGAAGTCTTACATTATATTTTTAATATTTTAAAAGCCTTGTAGAATGCTCAGAACCAAGGCGTGCCAGATGCACCCATTTCTATTTTCCAGGGTTCTCTGCAGATCCGCCTGTTCTTGGTATTTGTTCATCCCCATTCAAATGGTTCTGGAGTATCTTCCATAGGACACCGGACTCCTTGTTATTGCGCAGTCCTGCAGCACGAGATTGTAGGGCTTTTTTGTGTGTTGGGGGAACATTTTGTAACTGTGCAATGGGTTGTGGACAGAAAGAACGGGAAATTAGAAATCCATAGGAAGAAGGACAAAAAAAAAATGAAAACTGGATGATGTTTTTACAAAGGGTTGCAAATTCACCACGGAATCCGTTGTTTAGAAATGTTTGACCATTTCACCTTGTGCAAAAAAACTGTTGCCGAAGTATGTAACTTGCACTTTGCTTCAAATGAAGCTGAACTAGGACAACCGGGGGAAATACAGCTTTGGAATCTCATCGGAAGAGAAAACATCTCAATACGTCCCATAAACGGTGGTTCAATGGTAAGGGGAAAGGGGGCGCAGAGAAGGTGATAATATGTCCTCCATTGTTGCAAGACGCCAGTTGTCCCTTCTGGAGAGAGGTTGCCTCGAGATATCTTGCAGAAAGTGTAGGAAGAATGTGATCCTTGCTTTGCAGTTGTGGAACTGAAATACTTGGTTTGTCATAAAGTCATCCCTTGCAGATAGCAAAGTTGCACCACTCTGATAACTCAAGTCCTTCTACAGCAGAAGACCAATAAAAAGTATTGTTTTTATTTAACCCTTAGTTCATTGTCACATATGTTGTGTTCTGTTGATTCAGAAATAATTGTTTTACCCCCCAAAAATGAAAACTATCTTCTTTCAAACCACAAAAAATTGTTATTTTCAAAGCTAACTTATATGGTATCAAAAAGATAGAAATATATTATTTATTTGGTATGTGAGTCAGACTGAGACCATGGATGAAGGAGCAAGAGACCGCACCCAATGTGCTACGGGTGACCCCTTGCTGCACCCAGCCAAGGTCCGTGCACAGTCCTGCGAAGTGGTGGTTGGTCACAAGACCTCGCCTATGAAAATTATTGCAATCTAAGTATCCACTTGCTTTCCTTTTTCGGTGATAACTATTCCTGATTACTGGCACCTTTTATCGGTGAAACGTGGAAATATAAAAAAGGATGAAGTCAGTTTCGTTAAAAACGGTAGATTCAACAATGTTGTGCTGACCGGTTACTACAAAAATAAATGAAATCTATTAGATTCGACAATATTGTGCTAATTTGAAACGTAAATCCTGCTTTAGGAAAGCCCTCGCATGCTCCCCATGTAATTGTTGTCACAAACACTCTGCAAAGTATATGATGATATTTATACTGAAATAACCAAAATTACCAATCTTGCACAACAAAAGGAAGCAACAGGTATTTCCACCACATAAAAACATGGGACGATTTTCATACTAGTTTTTCTGCTTTTACAGGATAGTTGGACAGTATGCATTTTGCCTATCAAAACCGAAGCACGATTGAGGAATCATGTTTGTCCCATTTTTTTATTACATCAAGGCAAATATTCAAAGTTTGCTCTATTTTTAAAGGGGTTTTGTGAACTAATAATCATTTATTAACACCTCTAGACTCATTTTATATAACTTATAGCCAGCACATTCTTTACATATGGTTTCACAATCTGTTCCTCCAATTTGACTCTTGCAAATATAAATATGTATTCTAGACGGTCCAAAGTCTGTTAGCCTTATTCCACATTACCCAGGTAGCATAAGTGATTCAAACGGATGTGGCGTGTTGTTTTCACAAGTGCAAAATTCATGTAACATGATGTCCGACGGTAAACAAGAGCTGCTCCTGAGGGTACTGAGTTGTTCCTCAATAATTTTCTGTTCAAGCCCCAAAGTGAAATGATAAAACCAGCACATTAAGATTGTCAGTGTGACCCTGGGCATGTTTCAAGCAGAAGACAAATAATTTCACTTAAATCAAGCACATTATTAGTGTTTCGTAGTCCTTCCGTGGGGCCTGCCCCTTTCAATTACACTTCAAAAATCGGAGTTCATCAACCTAATAAACAGCCTCTATGGTTGAGACATGACACGCAGCGTAATTAATGGGCTTGAAAAGTTTTATCTGGTAGGTGATAGGTAAGAGGATTGTTACCTACATTCTTGTTAGATTACTAGATAAACCCGTGCTACCAAGGGCACCTTGCTCTAGTCTGTTCCCACAAACCAGCGGGAGCTAGAACCTTTGTGCAACTGATTCAAATGAGATGGCCCAGGCTGTAACCTTGTATTTAATGATTTGAATTGGCGATTTTATGGTGCCTAGTAAGTGTGGATAGTGTTTAAGTGAAACATTGAGAACTCCCTTACCTTTTACTGTTCATGTCATTGCCGATCGCAGTAGTGATATGAATTGCAAAAGAAGCAAATTATACCTTACCATAATTGTGTATTTTTATCAAAGACTAGAACGGGAAAAACACTCAATTTCCGACCCACCTTCGGAGGAGAATGGGATCTTTTGCCCTTGGGGTCCATCCAACTACGGCTTTGCAGACAGACTAGGCCAAGAACAGAATTTCCTCAGGGGGAGGGGGTGTAGAGATTCAGAACTCAAACAGTCAAATGAGGAGTACTTTAATATCATAGAAAAATGAAACATTACATACCGTGATGGTATTTTACCTTCTTGGTTCTACTTATCACAATTACAGGGCAGGGCTTTAGTCACTTTCCATAGTTCTCATATTAACAACATTTTCCTGGCACAATTGCTACAGTTCCCATCCCACTAGGGCATTCTAGCTCTGTCGATACAGGATTTACACCACATTTCCCTAGCAAAGAAGGAAAACTTGTAGGAGACTCGCATCAGTTCTGTTAGTATCTGCCAAAGCAGTGACACTGACAATCATTACTTTATCTAATGTACAGTTCTCTCTTTGTAGCATAAGACATCGTCTCTCAGCCTTTTAATGTGGCCTTGTGTCACTTGTCCATCGGACATGGCTCAACACAGTGGTTGTTGTGGTGAGGCCTTCCAAGTCACACAGCCAGTATCACTGTCAGTGGGTGCAGGGTTGCTGGAGTGAGCTTGTCTCTAGTCGCACTGATAAATACGAGAGGCATGAGAACTCTTGACAGTGGTCTATAGCAGTTGCAGCCTTCAGGTTTTGGACCTTGGAATCAGATTGGATGGGCTTGGTCCTCATTTTCAACACTATATTAGCGTACCAGCTGGGCTACACAAAGTCAGGTTACCGTTCACACATGTAGTCGGGTCACACAAAGCAGGGGTACATACCCAATTCCCATGAAGCGCACATTCTTGTCCCAACTGATGCCCCTCCTGGAACTGTACTTTACTGTTGGAGAAGTCAGCTTGCCGGATTGGCAAAAGTGGTGGGAAAATCCACCTGCATTCCCATGCCGCTTTCTCGTATTACACTCCACAGTGAAATTCAGGCCTCTTACTGAGATGGACCATCTCAACAACTTGGAATTCTCACGCTTCATTGCCATCATTACTGTCAGCCACTTCAAATGCTTGTGATCTGTCTGGACCACAAAAGTGTTACCAAACAAGTAAGGCCAGAAGCTCATCAGGGTCCACACTTTTGTAAAGCATTTTCTCAGTGGCAGCTCAGTTCCATTCCCTAGGAAGCAATCTTCAACTCATGGATGCCACCAACACTCTCTACTCTTGTGGAGGGGATAGTGAGGAACTTTCTAGCCTCAGCAGTGTCACAGCCCCTGTGATGGATCCTAGGCGTCACAGTTCCAGACACAGTACTGTCTCTGAACCTGCAACAAGAGGTGCCACTGAGACCACTGAGCGTTCAAGTGGAGTGCGTGGACGTAAAAAGTAATGTGGAGAAGTACAGGGGACTTGCATATCATGTAGCAATGCAATGATACAATGATGTCAATAGTGTCACACTGTAACTGGGACCTCATTTTGTATACTGTATACCTATGTCCTATTCACACATATATTACCTGAAGTCTAGCCATAAATGTGCTACCTACAGCAAAAAGTGAAAGTAGACATGGTGTTGTCATTACTTACATCAGAAATAGTTGCGTGTAATCTCAGGACGTCTTTGTCTGCCCTCTGCTGCACTGGTTCTGTCTGCTGGGTAAAGGGGTGGCAAGGGATCATCATCCTCATCGGAGACAAGGCTGTGTGAGTTCCACTCGTATGCCTCTCATTGTTGCGATGTTGTGCAAATAGCACATGTGACCACGATTTTGCAGGTGTTTTCAGGACTGTATTGCAGTGCGCCCCACTCTGGTGCAGGCATCTGAAACGACTCTTCAGCAGGCCGAAGGTCCTCTCTATCGCACTATGTGTTCTCCTGTGTGCTTCATTGTTCCTCCTTTCACTTGGTGTGGCAGGATTGAGATAGGGTGTCAAGATGAAGGACCGCACTGCATATGCACTGTCTCCTACAATGACAGGAGAGTAAAATGAGTTATTGTTATCTGTGACAACACATAGACGTTATGTGACATTGTTAACTGTTACCAAGTAGGTATCCTTCGCCAAATTCACCAGCAAGAAGTCTTGTGTGTATTCCACTATGCCTAAAGATATAGGAATCGTGTGTGCTACCTGGGTATCTGGCCACAAGAGCCGTTATTATGTTGGAGGCATTGCATATGACCTGTATGTTCATGGAATGTGTACTCTTTCTGTTCCAATAAACATACTCTGTGGCAGATGGTGGACAAATAGCTAAATGTGTCCCGTCAATGCAGCCAATGACATGTGGAAATTAGGCTTCCTGGTAGAAATAAAATTTTGTTTTCCGCAAATCCTGTGGGGTGTTGGGGAATTTTATGTGCAGATGGATTTTGGTTAACATGGCATTTAGGAATTCATTAAAGAAGCGTGAAAGTCCACTTTGGAAGACACCTCCAGCTGCTGCTATGAACCCTTGATAGCTTCCTGAGGCTAAGAGGTGCAGGGAGCATAATACCTGCACATGAGTGGGTATGGCATTGGTTCTGTGTGTGTGTGTGTGTCGCTGCAGTAGGGGTTCTAAATCAGCCATCAAGTCAAGTATTATGGCTGAGTTTAACCTGTACTTATCAAAATCTCCTCTTCTGTCTGTTCAAATAGGGTAATGAGCACTCTCCTCCTCCTCTCTCTCCTCAAACTTACCAGGATCCTCATCCTCCTCGCCATGACATAGAGTGCAGCCATTGTGGAAAAGGGCTGATGCATTCTGGACCTCTTTATGTAGATTGCACCTGTTTTACCACCTGATTTCAATTTGTGGTAAATTTCATGTGCAAAATTCCATTTTGTGACTAATCGAAATTGGCGAATGCTTGATACATTGAATTGCAATTCGGTATTTGCGAATAGCAGTGTGCAATTTTCATTATCTACTCGCAATTTTAAGGAATCGCTATTTTGGCAATTCCTTAACTTTGTACTGCGAATGCCTTCCATACATCGTGAAAGGCGATTTTGCATTTGCAAACGGTGGATTTTACCGATTCTCCACCCCCGTGCGCGCCGTCCCGCCCCCTGTTACCAATGCAAGCAGCTCCTGGTGTGGGTGCTACTAGCTAATGGGCTACTAGCCCCAGTGGCTAATCCACCTGTGATGTAATTATTTTCTGTGGTAGGTGGCACCTTTTCTACCCGAAACCTCTTTTCTACCACTTTGAAAATGGTAGAACCCATCCACAGCTGTACAGACCAGGGAGACCTACTTAGGAGGGTGAGGCTGCAACGACGGAGGAGAGCAGAGCGGATCGCGCAGCGCGACGTGGCACGGAATAAAGGTACGTTTTACTTTTATTTTATTTCAGTTTTTGGTGCTGCCACGCTCCCCCACTTCTCACTCCTGCAAGCCACGCCTTGTTCCCAGTATCTCTCTACACTCTTCATGCTGTCTAGGAACCAACTCAGGGAAAAAAACTCTCTTTATAGGGGCTTACCTCTAATTGCTCTGGAAAAGGTCGGAAAGTGGTTCACTTTCCTCCTCAACCTCATCTGGCATTGACCCGATCTTCACAGTAAATACTCTCCAGGGGTATGTGTTCAGCCAGGTTATATGGAACACCATATTTTGTTCCTCTGTTGCACCTGTGTGCATCAGATGGTTCACATCAGAAATTTTCTGTATTATCTTGAATAGGCCACACCACTTATATCCAAAATATCTTGCAAAATAATGGGCTATAGCACTAACTCCTTCTGACCATCCTGGTAATGAGTCAGTGTTGCTTTCTGTTCATTCTATTGTTTCATTAGGTCTGGCCTTACCTGGTTTTCCTTTGCCCCTGACTCTTGTACCTCTTCCTGAGGCCAGTCCTAGAGTAATGGACCGTACCAGTCACCACTGCTCTGATCCTTGTTTTCACTGTGGCGTGGGTATGTGCGTTGAATGCTATTTCTTAATCTGTCATAATCTTATGGTTTATTTTCTGGCAATATGCACTGATTTGGATGTTGGTTCTTTAGTTTTAGTGTCATTTGGATGTCACAGGAGGGTTTTATTTCAGATGTTTGAGCCAAGCCATCTGGTGTCTGGGAAAGGCTTTGTGTCTATGGCTCGTGCCATGATGGTTGCTGCACGGCGTCTTGCTTGCAACTAAAATGGATGCTATTTGTGGGAGAAGGGGTCTGTTTTTAGTCAGCAGATTAATCCCCCAGTTTGGCAGCCATGAAAAATGCTGGCGTTTTATCTGACTGCCAAACTTGGGGGATTAATCTTCTGCAAGCAAGCGGCAGTGCATCAGCCATCCCGGCACGCGCCTTGGAGCATTTCCTTGACACCAGATGGTCGTTTCAAATGACTCAAAAACACCCTTATGAATCCTGAGCAACAAAGTAGACCACCACGTATGAAAGATACCCATGCTCCTCTGAAACAAGAGGAGCCTAGGGACACTCATAAGCAGTGCTTGAAATGAAAAAATTAAAGTGCAGGTACTCTGTTCCAGCGTACCTGCTTGTTTCCGAGAAGTGCCGGTACTCTCCAATTAAAAGTATTACGTTTTTCTTGAGATGTGCCGGTACTCTCCCTCTCAAAATAAAAAAGTGGCGGTACTCAGTACCGGACAGTACCGGCCCATTTAAAGCACTGCTCATAAGTCCCGATGAAGACCTCGCTGACGTATTTCCGATCTTGCACCGACATCGAAACGCCTCGCCAATACCCCGTAGAGTGCACATTAAGTCAGACTCTTGTGATTGACAGCAGCACCTTGTACACGGATAATTAACTCTAATGTTGTACGTGAGAACCAGGTAACTACCGCTGGCATCTTCTGGAATGCTTTGTAGAACATACAAGGGGCACAAAGATAATTAACTTCTGTATCAAAAACTACTTGCCCTTGTTGGTGCTCGGCGGACCTCTGCTGAATACGATATATTACGAGTAAATAACTGTTCTTTCGATTGTGGAAAGTCCAATACCTTCCGCAAATTTATACGAGCGGGTATTTCCTTCCGACCTTTTTTCTTCGCGAGTTTCTGCATAACCTCTCACCCAAGAATTACGTGCGTTGTTTTGTACAGTTTAATTTTGTTTTACTAGACAATGCTGTTGTTTAACGTTCTTTCCGGAGCCATTGTCTGGTGTGTTTTACTGTGTGATATCAAGTCATTGTAGAGTAATATAATGTAAAAAAATTCCAATGTGATGTATTGAATTGAGATAAATGAAGATTGCATAAAATATGGACATTGGGTCACCTCAGTCCCTGGGCTAAGCATGACAATGAGATCTTCGATCTGCATAACCGAAACCTGTCTCGAAGGCAGTCTAGAGGCTAAGATCATTGATTACAAAAAGACTTTGCCTCATTGAAGTTCAACCAGCATGGATTCGAAAGAGGCGGAGGTGTTGCAGTTGTTTACAAACTGTTTATTACACAATGCTTTGCTGTAACCGAAGCGAAAATATTAACTTTTACTTTAACTACGGCTTCAAAACTTTCCTTCTCCATTTTGTTAAACTGTTGCCCTTCCAGCTCCCCAATCTAATCCACCCCAAATTGTTTGATGCCACATCCACTTATGTGTCAAAAAACGTTACCCTACATTTCTGGAAGATTTGAAACTGAACCTAGAAGACTCACTGACCTCTTCTAAGCAATTATAAATTTACATGAAGAACTGTAGGCTCTCTCAGTTAATTAATACTCCTACTCCCACTACTGGCCATACCCTGTGTGCATTATTATGGGTTCTAAATAACATAATTGAACCCCCTTCAACCTTTTCTATGACTTGGGACAATCACGCTAAATTTCACTTGGAGCCTAAACTGCTAAATAACAGCCCCTCAGTAACTGAATCTCTTACCTTATCCAGAGCATGGCATGACGTTAATTCTAATCTGATACAAAATCCTTTTTAGTCACCTCAAGTGAGTGTGACTGTTCTGAATCTAGTTTCCTCAATTGTTAATCCAGTTTCCTTAATTATCTTAACTAGACTAATGCAATTGCAGATCAATCAGCTTCTCTAACTAAGCGTAAACAATAAATTAAAATAAAAACTCTTTTGGTATTCTCAATCCTTAGTCACCAGGGTGGCAGAGGACATTACATCTGCTATCATGACATTTTACCATCTGTCATATTTGAAGATGACTGCTGGTCCATGTAGGAGGCTGGCCTGGTTTGTAGTGGGTACCTTGGGTACTTACACCTTACACCACATCCAGCTATCCCTTATTAGTGAAATGTAGTAGTGTTCTAGCAGCTTAGGCTGTCTAGGGGTAGCTATAGCAGAGCTGCTTAGGCTGAACTAGGAGACATGCAAAGCTTCTGCAATACCACTTATAGTCACACAGTACTTATACACAAGTAAAGACATTACTCAGTGTTACCAAAAATAAAGGTAGTTTATTTCGGTGACACAGTACCAAAAATATCTTAAAGGAAATACTCCTTCTGGAGGTACGTATTATAAACAATATATACACTAGACACCAAAATAAGGCAGGTAATTAGACATAGGATAGTGCAAATAATAGGAAATGCTATAGAATGCAATGGGAGAAAATAGATCTAGGGGCAAACCAAACCATATACTAAGAAAGTGGAATGCAAATCACAAATTCCCCCCTAGACAAGAGTAGTGTGTGCAGAATCACTGGGAGAGTAAGAATACAGTAAAAGTAAGTAAAGTACCCCACCCCAGAGCCCAGAAAAGCAGGAGTAAAGTACTTCAAGTTTCCTTAGGACACACTACAAGTCGTGATTAGAGTTATTGCAAGAATCAACCAAGTCTGCTAACAACAAATGGTGGATTCCTGGACCTGAAGACCTGCAAAGGAAGGAGAGAAAGTTCAGAAGTCGAAAGAAGTTCCAGGAAGGACAGAAGCCCCTGCCAACCTTGAAGAGAGTGCAAAAGAAGAGTCCCCGGTTGGAAGAATACTGCAGAAATGCACCCTAGGAAGATCTCAGCAGGTTCCTGCATGATGCGCTGAATGTCCAACGTCGTGAAGTTGAGTGCAGGCGACATTTGGCGCTGGATTCCTCCTACAAGCCTTCGTTCCGGTAAAGTCGCATTTTGTGTCAAGCAGGCGCTATCTGGACCCAGGAGGGACAAGGGGGCCTCAACTCACTGTGAGGAGGAATAGGGGGCTCTCAGCACTTTAGAGAGCCCTCAGAGCACCAGATAGCACCCACCGGAGTCCCAGGATACAGGGACAAAGGATGTGCAAAATGCGGTTGGTGCAGCACTACAAAGGAAGGTCCCACGCTGCCGGAGAACAACTCAGCGAGTTGAGCGTCGCAGGATAGTGTGCTGGGGACCTGTGTCAGGCTGTGCATGAAGGAATTTTGCAAATAGTGCACAGAGGCTGCAGGAGGTGAAGAAGACTTGGTGCAAAGGGGTACTAATGTTCTTGGGGAAGGCAAGGTCTTATCTCCTCCAAATTGGGACAGCAGGACCTCGGGACAGTCTGTGTCACCAGGAGAGGAGTCCAAGAGAACCAGTCGTCAACTTAGAAGGTGCCTGCTTCAACAAGGTAGTGACTCCATCACCCCACAAGAGATTTATTTGGTCCTTCTGGTGCAGGTTGAAGACAGGGAATCCTCAGAACATGCATACAGTGGAATTGACCTTTATGTAGTGCATGTGTGTAATTGCGTCCCTGCACTCACAAAGTCCTGGGAATTGGCCCTGAACTATGTGGGTGCACCTTTTCTAGTGCAAGGGTGCCCTCACACTTAGTAACTTTGCACCTAGCCTTCATTAAATGAAGGTTAGACATATAGGTGACTTATAAGTTACTTAGGAGCAGTGAAAATGGCTGTGAAATAATGTATGCACTATTTTACGCAGGCTGCAGTGGTAGTCCTGTGAAAGGGTTTGTCTGAGCTCCTTATGGGTGGCAAAAGAAATGATGCTGCAGCCCATATGGATCTCTTGGAAACCCAGTGCCCTGGGTACCTAGTTACCATATACTAGGGACATATAAGGGGGGTATAGTGTGCCAATTGAAATTGGTAAATGAAGTCACAAGCCTATGGTGACAAATTTAAAAGCAGAGAGAGCATAAGCACTGAAGTTCTTATTAGCAGAGCCTCAGTGACACAGTTAAGCACTATTCAGACACATACATTAGGCCATAAACTATGAGCACTGGGGTCCTGGCTAGCAGGATCCCAGTGAGACAGACAAAACACACTGACATATAGGTTTTTATCTATGAGCACTGGGGTCCTGGCTAGCAAGATCCCAGTGACACAGTAAAAACACACTGACACACACTCAAGAGCAGGCCAAAAGTGGGGGTAACCATGCTAGAAAGAGGCTACTGTCGAACAGCCCAGCAATTTTCTCTTAACATTGAAAGGAAGCACCAGTGTGGCTGTTCCTTTCAATGTACAAAGGCCCATATTTATACTCTGTTTGCGCCGGATTTGCATATTTTTTTTATACACAAGTTCGGAGCGAACATAACTCCATATTTATTCTTTGGCACTAGACCCATCCAGCCCCAAAGTTATGGAGTTTGAGTCATTTTTTGGACGTGAAAACCTACCTTGCGCTAATGACATGCAAAGTAGGCGTTCCCGTGCAAAAAATGACTCTAAGGCATGTGCGCTTTATTTATCCTCCGGCGTCAAAATGACGCACAGGAGGAGGCGGGCCTTAAAACATGGCGCCCAGCCTGATTTGCGCCTTTTTTTAACGCCTCGCTCAGAGCAGGCATTAAGGGACCTGTGGGCTTTTCCATGACAGGAGACCAGGGAAGCAGTCCACAGGTGCCCTTCCCTCCACCCACGGACACCCCCTGCCACCCTAACCCACCCCTGGAGGACACCCATGGATGGGGGGGATGAGTGCGGGTAAGTATATATATATTTTTTTTAAGTGGCATAGGGGACCTAACTTGGGCCCCCCTACATGCCACTGTGTCCAAAGGCCATGCCCATGACAGAAGTCCCCTGGGCATGGCCATTGGGCAGTGGGGCATGACTCCTGTCTTTGCTAAGACAGGAGTCATTTTCATGGTAGTTGTGCGTCAAAAAATTGCACAAGTCAGGTTAGAGGCAATATTTTTGACTCTAACCTGACTTGCACCATTCTTTGGCACACAACCCCCAGTCTTCCCTTTGCCTCCGCTGCCCGGTTACCATCATTTATTTTGACGCTAATCAGGCCGCAGTGCTGGCTAACGTCATTCCATAAATAAGGCGAGTTGGAATGGCGTTAGCTGACGGTAAACTTTTTGACGCAAATCTGCCCTGGTGCTGATTTGCTTCAAAAAGTATAAAAATGGGCCAAAATGTTTAGTATTTGGTCAGTGTCTATTTTTATGGCCTTCCACCAACTTTTTTCAGCATTTTTTAAATGTTTTGTGCAACACAATTGTTTAAACTATTAGATAATAGAAGGTTTGGCTAGGCAACGTTTTTTCTGACCCAAACTCTATTAGTGCTGGAGTGCTATAATGTCCCACCCTCTCACCATATCTTTTTAACATCTACATGCTCCATATCATGCAGATGGTTAACTCTGTCTGCGGTAGGTTGTACACTTATACTGCTGAAAGTCAGTCATTTTTCGACCATAATGGCAGGTCAGCCCCCAACTATCCTTAAAAATAGCCTTTGTAATGTAAAGAGCTTGAAGGATCAAAATTGATTAAAGATTAACTTTGGAAACAGAGATTCTCACAATGGGCAAAGACCTACCAAGCTTGGACTTCCTCACAATCCTGTATAAAGAGCCTATGAATTAAGCTAGATATAAAACTGATGATAGTCAACCAGGTATCTGCTTTTGTTTCAGTATTCTGCTTCTGTATGCATAAATTAAGATCTGTTCTCCCCTGCTGACTTTAGAAAGCTAACTATCGACAGAGGCAGCTGTTTGGTTCAACACTCGATTACTGTATCTTTCTTTAAGTTGGAATGTAGGAATCTCCCACTACCTCCTTCAAAAACTCCAGTCAATTTAAAATCAAAAAGCCGAACTTGTTCTCCCTTTCCCTTACTTCCCTTTGTTCTGTAGATCGATTACCGGTTAGCTCCAAAAAACAGTCACGTATATGCAAGCTTTTGTTAACATCAGATAACAATGTCCACTCCTCTTTTTTGAGTGGCTCAGAAATTCATTCCCAACCTTTTCTAGCTAAGATGAGTGGACCACCAAGTGGATGCTCAAATAGAACTTCAAGTTCAAAGAGACTGAACCCCAACTCCTTTCACTGTCGTGGGAAGTCCAAACTGTGAAAAGACCCCTTAGGAGCGCCATTGCAGCTACTCTAGAAATTGCGCTTCTCAGTGGCACAACCTCTGGGAACTTGGTATCATGACCAACCACAACCAAGATATAATTGTTGTCAGAGGGAGTGCCAAATGGACGAATAATGTCAATGTCCACCAGCTTAAATGCATAACTACTACTTGCTGCAGTACTAACAGCACCTTGGTCTTACCCCGGCATACTATTTAGTTGGCATATAGAACAAGTGTTGCAATGCATACCAGGCCCGTAAACAGAGTCAAACCTATCCTGGCTCTTTTTAATGTCCATATATCCTGGTAAAGGAACCCCATGAGGCAGTGGCAACAGGAAATATCTGTGACCTGAGGGAACCACTTGCCTCTTCCTGCCTTCTGGCTCAGGATTTATGGGCTTGCTGTAAAGCAGTTCTTCCTCTCACTTTCCAGCTGTTTCTTTGCTGACCTTTTCTGAACTTATTTCCAATGTCATACAAGTGTAGGGCACTGAACTTTTGCAATACTCCAAAATCTGGTCTCGTTTTGGTGTCTTGTCCTTCTCTTCATCTGGAGCTGGGTTGGTGAGCGCTATGACCTATTCCGTCTCAGTTGTCCAGATTCACTCACTACTCTCCTCTGACTTCGAAATCTTGAGTTGTCAGAGTCTCTTCCTGAGACCGACATGAACCTTATGCTCTCGTCTTCACTTCTGCGATGCTCCAAACCATATAGGATTCTGGCCTTGATACTAAACCATTGTATGGTCAGAGTCTCTTCCTGAGACTGACATGAAGTGTGTGCTCTGGCCTTCACTTTTGCTATGCTTCAGGCCATGCATGATTCTGGCCCTGATACTAAACCAGACATATTCAAGCCATTGCCTAAAGCCTCCAGTACCCTCTTTCTTACTCATACCTCGATCATGGAATTTGTACCTTTAACCTTTACCTGTACTCTGCCAAATGGATATTCCATGTCATCACAAGAAGAGCAAGTATATTACCACATTTTCAAATGATATCATTAAATGACCTGTCCCTGTGTTCACCAAAAACCTTCTGGTTCTTAAACAGACCCCACACCGACCAACCTAGTTGGTGTTATGCTTCATCACAGAGGTCCCACCTGAGACGCCTAGTGCATCAGGGGTACGCGACGACTTCTGGTTACAGCGGAGCAGATGGTTTTTGATGGTCATTGCTCAAAAGGTCATGAACAAGTGAATTAAAATTATCTGCAGGCTACCCACCAAACGGTGTAGTTTAATATTGGTGCCCCTGGACAAGACTAAAAACAGTGAAGGACCTATTGGGAGATGTAATGTACTCCTGCATCCATAAAATTGGTCGACATGTTTCAGCCAATGTGTCTTGGTTGCCCGGATGGGTCAGTATGGCTTTCTTTAGGATCTCAATCGCATGCGCCCTAAGGCATGCATAATCTTGCAATCTGTCACTTATGGTTATTGTCTGTGTAAACTCTCCATTTGAGTACTTCGCAATAGATATATGACCGCCTCATAATTTTTCCAGGGACTCCAGTCCTCTAGTCACACATTCATTAAGGGTTGACGCCCACGTCCATACCTATTTGGTTCACTGAAGCTCCAAATTCGTATGGATGAATGTGTGAGTGTAGGGCTCACCAGTAGTATGGATGTAGGAGTGCATTACATCTCCAAATACATTCTCACTGTTTTTAATCTTTAATCTGCTTTTATTCATGTCTAGGTGCATTAATATTAAACTTTGAACACTGTCCATCAAAAACCATCTGCTCCGCTGTAACCAGGCCTCGTAGCAGACCCCTGATGTTCTTGGCATCCTGAGTGGGACCCCTATGATAAAGTGGGTTTGGGGTCTTTTTAAGAATCTCAAAGATGGTTGATGCCCTTGGGACAGGTCATTTAGTGACATTTGAGAATGTGGTGATATACTCTTTCTTCTTGTGTTGGTTTATATGTACAATTAGAAAAGTGTACAAGTTCATTTTCTCACTCTGTGAGTTTTCATTTTTATTCCATGTCATCTCCACAGGCTAGCAGGCCTGTGATTTTGGCACCAAGGTGAATCTTTTCAGGTGTGAGCTACTACTTCCTCTCAACCAGAGTCATTTAAGCAAATATACCAGTCAGGTCACAAGCCTTCCTTCCATTGATACCTGCTTTTAACACAAACCCTGGGGTACGTGAATGCCTGTGCTTCAGGGCCTCTGGGTCCCATTCCCTTAGTAAATAGATTGAGTGCCACAAGACCCTCTTGGGTCTTCTCAGTCATTGCTAACACACTACATACAGTGATGGAGCAGGCGTAGGACCATAACCTGACAATCTCTTCTAATGTCCCTCTTTATGGTTCCTGAAGTAAGTAGTCACTTAGGGGGCCAGAGGGACCTTTCCATACTCCTTTTCCCTTTTCTTCCTTACTAGGAACCCAATTCCCCTTCTGCTTATGTCTAGACGTGGTTCTTTGGGAATGTCCCTTGCACTTACTGCGAGAGTTGTAATCAGCAGAGCTTTTCTTTCCCTTTGGCTTAGAGCTATGCTGCTTCTGTCCTTTGTTAGCCTAGTTCTCTAACCACTTATCAGCCATCACTGCATGTGTCTCTTGATCTTTCTCTTTCTAGTCAAACAAGGATTTCTTAGGTTTGGAAAAACACTCCTTGTAAGATGCTCGGTTACCATCAGTTGTTTTAGGGCATGGAGATCCTTTACTTGTCACAATTCATTTCAATCATGCAGGATATCATGAGTCCTTGTCTTAATCAGAACACCATACAGTATCTTGCTTTCTTTAAAACTCTGAAAGAACTGAGATGGCTTCCGCAAATGGTCTAATTACACTCCCTTCGTTCACTCATAGTTCTTTTGATCAGCCAGATGTAGTCTTCCAATGACTTCTGTATCTTCCATTGGCAAGCAACCCATTTAAGCAGCTGTCTTAAACACATCACTAAAAGCCTATGTTTTTCAAGTGATCTCAACAGTCACAAACCATTCCAACATATCCTGGCTTTCCATGTAAACGCGTACAAGCTCTTTGGGGACCTTTGCAGAAAGTCCTGTTGAGTTGGAGAGGGGATCACCTTTCCCAGATATAGCTTTTTTTGCTGCTATCCTGAGTTTCACTTTATCCAAAGTACCCTCTCTCTTCAATTATTTATATTTTTCTTCTTCCTGTCTTTCCTTCTCCCTTTCCCTGACCTCTCTCTCCCCTTTTCTTTGCTCTTTGGCCAATTCCAACCATTTTCCTTCCTCCTTTCCTCTTGTTCTTAGCCAGCGAATCTCAGCTTCTCCTGTTTCAAACTCTATTACCTTAACCTCTGCTCCTTTTTTTAGCTTTCTGGAGTGCCAACTGAGGTCAGACTTAATCCATGCTAGGGAACTGCTCCTGGAATCAGTGACAGTGGTACCTTTGAAATCAGACAGGGTGAGCGATGTCTTGGGGGACCAACAAAAAGCAAATACATTTAGGGAAACACAAGGTGCTTGGGGAAAACATGCACTAGAGGCCTAAGAAACCCTGACACTATATCACTCCCTTGCTCCAGTCATGGTACCCTCCCAAGAGTCCATCATGTTTTCTCCCTACTGCTCAGTCTCTCTAATGAATCCACATAGATTACCTTCTCCTTGTTCCTGGAAGCTCTTCACTCTCTCTCTGCACACTGATCCGTTAACTGCTCTATGGACCGGGCGTCTAGGTCTGTAATGTAATACCCACTACAGTGCTATTCTTTTCACAATAACGTGACCTTAAGCACAGTGTTCTAGGAGAGTTGCTACAGTTCCCACACCACTATAGCATTCTAGCACAGTGGCCACACTTTACACACCACCATAGTGTTCTAGTAATGAAGGTAAGCACATGAGCAGGATTTGGCAGTGGTGCGAGGTTAATAATTGACTTATCAGATCAATAACTAGGTTCAGTAGCCTATAGGTCACTTTTGTTCATTTTTCATGAAAGCATTTCCACTGGCTATTGTAACTTGTTTAAGGTGCAGATCTGTCCTTTTATCACCAGCCACTGTCTTAGTCCTTCAGTATGACCTAGTTTTAACTGTTGGGTTAACTAGTGGGGCATGGCTCCGAAGTTGCTGTGGCATTCACAATTGCATGGTCTATGTCTCTGTCACTGGGCTCAGGGGTGCAGGATCAGCCCCACCTGTCACACTCACTGCTGATCACTCGCAGCAACAGGTTCCGCATGTCACTGCAGGTATGCCAGACTTTGTTGCTCCAGGGTTGTAAAAGCTTCACACATTTTGGTAAATAAACCATTCGGGGAGAACATCTTCACAGTTTGGGGCAGCAGCATTTACAGCCCCAGTTTAAATCTACTTTTCTGGCAGCTTCAGATAGTGGAAACATGGCTGGTCTTCAGTGTGAGGTTTCCAAAGCAGGTAGTGGTGATGCTAGCTCTAAGTAGGAGTTTCTCAAAACCTGAGCACAATGAAATGTAAATACTCTGCGCCTGACCATCATCAGCCTCTCTGAAGTATCACTCAGAAACACAAAAAGGAATGCACTACCTAGAAACTTCCTTGGCCTTAACAATGGAATCTGCCTTCTGACCCTCATGCCCCTACAACTAAACAAGTGGCCGTGCTGAAGATGAATTAATCAGCAATCCCCTGCTAAAAGGTCCTTATAGAATTCCTAGGGGTGGCACTGTCTCTGTCATCCCACCTCTCATAGAGTGGTGCTCCTCCCTTCAGATCAAGGAATGCAGACAGTATATTTCTACTGTCGAGGGAAGCTCTATCCCATCTTAGCTAGTTGCAGTAGCCGCATTTTCACCGCAACATGGAGCCTGGCCAGCATTCATACCTTAGAGACATGCAGTCGACATTTGCAGAGGATATCACTGCAAGGGTCGAGTGTCAGAGCTAAGCCGAACTTCACACTCGTATGGCTACTAGGCACCGCACTCCATCTGAACCAGGAAAAAGTTCTGTTCAGCAATACAATGTACAGCCTTGGTATGCTTCCACTTCTGCTTCAAATCAATAGCACAGGATGTGGATAGTAGCCCTTTGTCAAAATAGAGAGCACCGAAGAGGTTCTGGTACTTGAAATTGTCATGCACAGGCCTGAGTACACACTAGTTTATCGTGTCGGATGTGCCACAAAAAGTAACAATACCAGTCTTATGCAGTGGGTCACTCAGGACAGGGCAAGGGTACACGCTTGGTTACCATGCAGGGGACATTTCTTTCTTGGCTTCTCTTATTACCTTTAATAATTTATTTCTATGTTATGAAACTTTGTACAGGGCAAAGTGTTAATACTGGCTGCTTCATGTCATTAGGCTAGGCAGCAGGATACCTGTTGAGGAACTAAATCTATCGAGAGGCAATGACCTACATATGACTCAACAGTCCTCCACTTGTTCGGCCACTGCTCATTCAAAGCAAACACCGATTATTTATGTGATACATATGCTCCCTTACTTCCAGCATGGGGTGATCTAAACTGTAAAAACTTGATAAAACACTTCTTTTCGTGATATTCTGTTTCTATGACTCGCGGGGATCCGTCGCCTATTATCCAAAGAAAATGTGTAGCTGAGTAAGTGGTTGATGTGCCGTCTGCTATACTCTGTGTATCTCAGCATTTCATTGTGGCTCATAAAAGTTTTTATGACTAATCTTGTACAGCCAATTCCTGTTTATCACCAAGAACCTTCACGTGGAGTGTGACATCATGATCATGGCAAACAGAGCTTCCAAATGTAAAACTCACATTCCAATCATAGCAGCACTCGCATTCCAAACATAATGTTAGTGTTAAAAATGTACCACTCCAATTCCAGGTATGGAACCGGTATTGCAAACTTAGAACGACCATTCAAGGTATAGATTGCATACTGCAACTGTGTAATGAACATTCCAATTACAAATTCCTATTACAAACCTAGAACTTCTATTCATCCTACAATGTTTTTATTAGACACCTTGGCAAATGCTCTCTCATATAGCATCATAGTGTACATTCCTCGTTATACGTGTATAATTCCAAGCAAATACTCATTCAAGTGCAGGCATCACACCTAGTGCAGACATGTCATCTTCTGTTTAAGTGTCCATTTCCAATTTTGAAAATCACATTCAAAGTGAAGGTAGCTTAGTCCTAAAATAGGTGTCTCATAGCTAGACATCTCATTGCAACTGCAGACCTCTAATTCCAAGTCTACATCTTTCATTGCAGAACTAGAAGTCTCACAATAATTGTTGATGTCTCATTTCACTCATTCCAATATAAATGCTCCACTACAAGTTTAAATGTCTAATTGAGGTGTAGATATATCATTCCAAGTGCAGACACCCTATTCGCAGACTAGATGTCCGACTCGCAGTGTACACGCTAGCTTATATGTCTCATTCCAAGTGTAGACATAATTCTGAGTGCAGGTGCAATTACAAGTGTAGTTGTCTCACAAAAAATATAGATGTTCCATTTTGTGTTTAGACATCTCATTCCTGAATCAATAGCTCTTACCTTGTGTAGATATCATGCCAATCATGGATATAATTTCTTAAAAGTAGATATCGTATTCCAAGTTTAGACGTAACATCCGAGGTGCAGATGTCTTATTTCATGTTTAGACTTCTCCTTCTAATTTTACAAGTGCCATTCTAAAGTTACACATACTTGTCGTCAGTGAGACTGATTACAATTGTATTCTCTCACAGAATCCAACTGCTTGGAGGAGCCACAAATTGTTAGGAGTAGCAAGATCTTTTGAGTTTACTAAAATTATATGGATAAAATACAAACAGGGGCTTTCACCAAGCCTTCTTCATCCATTTGTCCGTTATTGTCATTCAATTTTTCTTCCATCCATCACAAAATACTGCATAGGCTCATTCTAGCAGTTGGCTAACTTCACTGAGAGTGATGGCATTCTGCCCTTTCACAAGGAGCATATCCACACACAAAGTAGTTCCTTTGATTGCCAGGATCTACTCTGGGGTATGTGTTTTCTGAGACTAAAACATATTTTTGCTCTTAGTCATTTTTTTAAATTGACGGGGGTGCCCAGGCTTCCTCAACACTAAAGTTTTGCAAAAATTACTACACTACCAAACAAACATTAACAGTCAACACCAGACCTACTGGCTTTACCAGTGGTGGTTCACAGATGTCATGGAGAAGGAGGTTTAAACATAGATGGATAGTCCTGAGTCGAAGGAATGTCAAGAAAGTTGAGTAACCTGAAACAATAGGATACTGAGAAAAGAGCAGCTCAGAGCATGTTTAAGGTGGTTGAGACCTAGGTTGAATGGGGTGGTGGAGCGGTCAGATGCAGATGCTACCAGGGAAGTTCAGAGAGGAAGATGCTGAGTCTAAGGCACATGCTGAATCAGAACAAAATCAGCTGGCCGTGACACACAGAACCTCTGGGAGGAAACCAAGGCATAGAGATATGGTAGGGAAAACAAAGAATATTGCACAAACATACGGTAAAGTCAACTAGGTACAAGGGAAATGCTCCTGAGAAAACTCTGAATGATCTGTTAACAAAGTTTTCTACAAAGGGAAAAGGCAAACAGTTTGTAAGCGGAGTGGGTAGAAGTAAAACATAGTGGCACAAATATGTCACTGCTTACAATAAGGGCCTGATTACAAACAATGGCAGTCGGACTGACGACACTGCGGCGGTCTGAGTGCCATATTACGACTGCAACGGCCATGCTGCAGTCGGACCGCCAGGATTAATCGTCCCGGCGGTGATGTCGGTCCTAATCTGTGAGAGCATCGCTGCATGCATTGCTGCCCTGGGGATTACGACTTTGTTCGCCGGCGGCGATTTCATGGCGGTAGCACTGCCATGAAAAGACTGGCAAAGAATTGATGCAGAGGGGCCCCCACACTGCCCATGCACTTGGCATGGGCAGTGCAGAGGCGCCCCTGGCCAGCACCATCGCAATGTTCACTGTCTGTTTTGCAGACAATAAACATTGCAAGGGAGTTAGTGCATCCTGTGCACTACAGCATTGCAGCCAGCTCGATGACGAGCTGGAGACAATGCTATAGGCCGTTTCCCACTAGGCCAGCGGGCGGAAACTGAGGTTTTTGCCTGATGACCCAGCAGGAAACTCGTAATGAGCCCGGTGTGGCGGCAACCGTCCCGTCGGAATTTCGGCAGACGGTCTTTTCTGTCTGCCTAAATCGAAATGAGGCCCTAAGTGTGCTCATTGAGAAATGTGCCCTCAATTAACCCATTTCTTTAATGAATATAGTGTTCCACTCTACCAGTCCTCTCAACAATTCTGTCATACCAGCAAGGTAGCATGTGATAACATTGTTTTCCAAAACTTATTTTACAAATAATACTTTTCAAAAAGATGTTGTAAAATACCATTGATTTCCCATAACATCTTGAGCCAAATTAGTTATTGCATTCTGTTTCACAAAAATCAACATTTAGCTTAGAAATATATATTTGTAATTTGGCAACACTTCTTCAAAAAGTTAATTGCATAAACTAAGCACTTGAGAAAATTCTGAAAGTAATTTAAGGCATCTGGAATTTTAAAGATAAAATAAGACTTAAAGGTAGATATTATTAGGTATTAGGAACAATGATGGATTGGTAGGTAAATAGCTAGATAGATAGACAGATAGATAGATAGATAGATAGATAGATAGATAGATAGATAGATAGATAGATAGATAGATAGATAGATAGCTTGCTCATCTAACAAGTGGGTTCGGGGGGGTAGACTTGAAGGCTATATTCTCCCAAAAATCAAATACACAGTATAAGAAATAAATCACATATATAAATTAAGAGGTGGTTTGAGGATTTTCCTCCAAATAAAAATAACATTTAAACATAATAACATAATCATGTCTGTCTGTGTGTGTATATGTACACACAGGAAATGCACACAAAAGCATATAGAAGATAATGGGGGTGATTCTCACCCTGGCGGGCGGCAGAGTTCCCCCCTCCAGAATACCGCACCACGGTCATTATACCGCTGCGGGTATTCTGGGTTTTACACTGTGCTGGCGGGCGACCGCCAAAAGGCCGCCCGCCAGCCCAGTGTAAAACGACCTTCCCACAAGGACGCCGGCTCCGGATGGAGCCGGCGGAGTGGGAAGGTGCGACGGGTGCAGTGGCACCCGTCGCGAATTTCACTGTCTGCAATGCAGACAGTGAAATTCTTTGTGGGGCCCTCTTACGGGGGCCCCTGAAGTGCCCATGCCATTGGCATGGGCACTGCAGGGGCCCCCAGGGGCCCCACGACAACCCATACAGCCATCCTGTTCCTGGCGGGTGAACCGCCAGGAACAGGATGGCGGTATGGGCTGTCAGAATCCCCCATGGCGGCGCAGCGAGCTGTGCCGCCATGGGGGATTCAAATGGGCAGCGGAAAACTGGCGGGAGACCGCCGGTTTTCCACTTCTGACCGCGGTCAAACCGCCGCGGTCAGAATGCCCAGCGGGGCACCGCCAGCCTGTTGGCGGTGCCCCCGTCATTTTAGCCCTGGCGGTCTTGGACCGCCAGGGTTAGAATGACCCCCAATGTGTTTAATTATTTACTTCTTTGTTTATTTTGAAAAAACAAAACAAAAACACAATATACAATGCAAATATATATATTTATGCATATATTACCTACTGACGGTCACCAGTAGTTAATTATGATTAGAACCTAGTTTCCATAGAAAAAGTGTTTTGACTTGCCTATATCTTTGGCTCTGCTTGATGAAGCTCCACACAATTTTCTAAAAAAGTGTTCCCGACTACCTTGTTGTACATGCAAAGTTTCCGGGTGATCTCTCATTCGGGGCTGAGAGAAAGGAGGTGTCAAAAAAGTGTATTTCCCATTATAATTCTCTTAGGGATTTTTAACACGACTACAGCCCGAACATCTAGGCATATTTACACCAAATGTGACAGAAAGGAAGCTTTTGGTCCAGAAAGAAGCCTTTTTGTTATTTGTTGTAAATCTCAGTAGTTTTTTAGATATTAGAAGAAAACTAAATATGCATATACGTAAGTGTGAAGGCTGTGCGAATACTCCCAATCTCATGCAGAGATCTGATTGGCCACTGATACTTCAACCAGGAAGTGTTGGCAACTATTTTGAGACACAGCTTCAGAGGAGTCTAAAAAAATAAATAAAAATAAAATGAAAAGGGTGTAGGTTACTGTTACCCTACCACTCTAGTCTTGCTGCAGGGGTCCCCCAGGGACACCCTCCAAGGCTTTAAAGATTTTTTTTAAATCACTGTGAAAAGCAAGGTGGATACACAAATTATGCCATGATTTAAAAAAATGAACGCAAGCCTGTACGCCTCCCAGGCAGGCCAAGGGTCTGCCACCTTCCCAGAGTTAAATATGAAATGAATGTAGGGGGGGCAGCACTGGGATCACCAACTCCTGGGGCTGAGTGAGCAGTAATGGGGGGCCGCGAGGGGCGCCCTCCAGCCACGGGGTCCACCACCTCCCTGGGGATAAATTACATGTAATGGGGGGGCCTTGGTTACTACCACCTTCCTGGGAGGGCCAAATGTTTTAAAAAGAAGGGGAGAGGGTTTGCATGGCCCCCCCCTCCTGGGCCACATATAGCCACGGGGGCCACATATATATATATATATATATATATATATATATATATATATATATATAGAGAGAGAGAGAGAGAGAGAGATGTAACCTAGTGGCGGTTGCCACTAGGTAATTATGTTTAGGACCTAGTTTCTATATAAAAATCCCGAAACTTTCCAGACAGCAGCTGACGTGACTGGCAATTATTTTTGGGAAAGTTTCCTGAAGATTCGTAAAACAGCGCTAAAGATATAGGCAAGTAAAAAACTGCATTTTATATAGAATCTAGGTCCTATCTATAACTATCTAGTGGCAATCGCCACTAGGTACTATATATCTATATCTATATATATATATATATATATAGATATATATATATATATATATATACACAATCACTTGCTTTGGTGTTGCCAAATCAATGTTTGCTCTAGGTATGCCCTGTGAAATACCTCAAATTTCAGCATTAAACGGTGTTCGATTGTTATCCATAACATAATAACATACAATGGGGGTCATTCTGACCTTGGCGGTCCATGACCGCCATGGCGGAGTGCGGCGGAAGCACCGCCAACAGGCTGGCGGTGCTTCCTGGACGATTCTGACCGCGGCAGTAAAGCCGCGGTCGGAAAAGGGGAGCCGGCGGTTTCCCGCCGGTTTCCCGCTGGCCCAGGGAACCCGCCATGGCGGCGCTGCAAGCAGCACCGCCATGGGGATTCCGACTCCCTTCCCGCCAGCCTGTTTCTGGCGGTGTCCACCGCCAGAACCAGGATGGCGGGAACGGGTGCCGTGGGGCCCCAGGGGGCCCCTGCACTGCCCATGCCGCTGGCATGGACAGTGCAGGGGCCCCCTAACAGGGCCCCACAAAGATTTTCACTGTCTGCTTAGCAGACAGTGAAAATCGCGACGGGTGCCACTGCACCCGTCGCACCCCTTCAACTCCGCCGGCTCCATTCCGAGCCGGCTTCATTGTTGAAGGGGCTGTCCCGCTGGGCCGGCCGGCGGTCTACTGGCGGTCGCCCGCCGGCCCAGCGGGAAAGCCGGAATGGCCGCCGCGGTCTTTTGACCGCAGTGCGGTCTTTCGGCGGGAACCGCTTGGCGGGCGGCGACCGCCGTCCGCCGCGGTCAGAATGACCGCCATTATGTCTTCAACTTTCCCAGCTAACAAGCTTTCAACTTCCCGCACATTTTAAACTTAGCATACTTGCGGAACTGTTGGTTTTGAACCAAAACAGGACATTTGTATTTCCCTTGATTTAAATGCAGCTTTTGGTTGAGGTATTTTTATTTTACACAAACTCAATTTTATAGGCATGTTCCTGCCTTTCTTATTTTAAGTCTTTACAGTTAAAAAATCTTCATAATTTGGCCACTTTTTGAGTTTTTTGCCTTTTCAATGAGTTCACCATATCTTCAATGTCCTATTTCCTCATTGGTTGATTTCTGATTTTTGTTTATGCCTTAGTAAAAGAAAATCACAACCTATTCCATTTTAAATTCAAAACGTTATCTCAAACTCAATGATATCTTCGTACAAAACTTCAGTTATCTCACTCCTCAGCCAGGCAGGCCCATGAGTTTCCTCCCTACTTTCAATGTAAACACCTTTCCCTTCAGGTATTAACAGGCATCCAGTATACTGACTATCACGGAAGATTTATGGATTATCTGGCTTCAGTTACCCATGGGTCTGTACCTTGGGTCTAGGAGGGTCAGATTTTCCGGACAAGGTTGTCTCGGGGGGGAGCCCCGATGCGGCAGTCTCCCCCACAGGAAGTTTGCGGGAGATGGATCAGCCCGTTGGCACCGTTTTGGGTGCCGTTTGGGCTTCATGGGGATACCATTTTTGGTAGTATGGGCTGCCCTATAAAGGTGGGCAGACATTTTAAACAGTCACCATTTTGTGGCGACACAGTGGCGGTGAGAGGCAGGTTTTTTCAGGGGTTTTCCTGGTGCTTACGTAGTGGAGTAGCTTGGGTTAGATTTGCTTGTTTTTGCAGTCCTGCGGATTTGCAGTGTAGCATTAGCGTGTAGCTAAAAAAAAGAAAAAACAAAGCAAAAGAAAGGGAACACATAATAAAGTCTTTAGTGCAGGTATAGCCGGGTGAGAGTGTGGGACAGAAAGTGAAAATCTAAGCCATGTCTTACCAAGTGCAGGCGGGGTCTGAAGTAGGAGGAAGTGTGGACCCCCGGGTGAAACAGGCCCTGCAGCTCCTGCAGGCGGCGGGGCGCCTCGACTTGCTGGCGGATGGAGTGGGGCGCCGGGCACGATCGGCTCGACAGGCAGCGAGTGGGGTGGCGGCCGCCGTCACGGCATATTCGCCACCCCGAGGGAAGCGTCGACGGGCCCTGCCGCAGGTAAGGAGGATGGGGCTGGGATGGGGCCAGGGAGGCTGCGCCGATGCCGCCACCCAGCAGCATGCGGGACAGATTGTGGGGCGGCTGCGCCGTCTCTCGCTTACGAGGCACAGGCAGCAGGGGGCCGGCCGGAGGCGGCCCGCTTCTTCAGGCTGCACGCGGACGGCGGCCGTGCCCATCAGGGGCGTGGCTGCCTGGAACACTCGCTGTAAAAGGTGGTGGTCGAAAGGCCAGCGGGCGGGGCATCAGCAGGACACGGAGCACGGGCCAAGAGCCAGGCACGGCCTCCGAGGGCTGGGAGGCTGTTACAGACACTCCCCTGCCCCAGAAGAAGAAGGGCAGGGGGAGCCTACAGGGTGTGATGGGGAGACGGAGGGCCGGCATTGAGGAAGGGGTCGGAGGTGCAGGTGGGGAAGTGGAGGGTGCTAGCGGGCAGGTCAGGGAGGGGTGGGGGGCCCCAGGGGTGGACAGTGCCCGGAGTATAGGCTGGGAAGCAAGCTCCTCGGAGGGTAGCAGTGGTGCAGGGTCAGTGGTGGGTAAGGAATGGAGCCATATGTTAGAGTGGAGTGATGAGGCAGATCAAGAGATAGATGAGGATGGCATTACGCTGAAAGTGCGCCCGCCGTGTCGCACTTATGCAGGTAGGCGGAAAGGTTTAGAGGAGGAGCAGGCCAAGGGGGAATAGCAGTTAGGACAGCGAAGGGCTAGTGGTGGGGGGGAGAGGTAAGTGGTAGAGCAGGAGAGAGGGTCTAAGGGGATATACCCATGCTCACCGACACACTGGGCCTTTTGCAGGGGGAATGGAGCCGGAGTGAGGACGGGGACCCAGGCGGGCTGTTGGCGGCCTCAGCACCCTGGGAAGAAGAGAAGGCAGGGCCAGTACGGCTGGCTGGATGGAACCTCAGTACAGCGGCGGGGCAGTGCGGGCCAAGGCATCGGCATGGCGGCGCCAGACCAGATTGGGTGTTGCTCCCACCGGTTGGTTGGTGAGTAGTGTAGAACGGCCTGGCCACGCAGTCTGGCGGGGAGGGCCAAGTGCGGCCCCTCGGCGACCGGCGCAGGAGGAGGACATCATCAAGAGGGCGCGTTTTGGGGAGGGTTTGTTGGCCAGTGACAGCATGAACGTCAGTTAACATGAGATATTAGATTACGAGGATGACAGTGCGGAGGAAGGGGGGATACGGGAGGAAGAGGATGAATGGTGGGCCACAGGGGGGAGTCTAACGTTGTTCCTCAGTCATTGCAGGTGTCGGCGACGGCATCGGGTAAGAAGAGAGCTGCAGGGCGGACGGTGTCGGAGTGGCCCCCATCGTTGCAAAAAGGTACCATGACAACGGGGTTGACCCAAAGGGGGGGGTGGCCGTGGGTATGGAGCAGGGTGCGGGGGAGCAGGGGAGCGCTTGTCCAAAGGAGTGTACGTGTCAGATGTGGGGGTGGGCACAGACACGGTGAAGGATCAGGTGAGTACAGTTGTCGAGGAGAAAGAAGGTAAGGCCGGTGCAGAGTATGGGGCCGGTAAGGTCAGTGGGAAGCACACGCGTTTGCTGTATACGGGGACGGCGAAGCCATTGGGTGCCCACCTTATGTTGGCCACCAAAGAAAAAATATGGAAGGGACAATACGTAGAGATGCTGAAATTGTTGCATAGGGAGGTATGAGCGAAAGAGGGCTCTAAGGAGGAAGAATATGAGTTGGCGAAGCGGCCCAGGGTCCCGGTAACCATTGAGAATTGGACAGCGGCTTTTCTCATTTTAGCCAGTGTGGATTGCGAGCGTTTTCCTGAACGGGTGATGGCCCTGTTAAGTACATGGATGTTATTCGGAAGGCGTACCTCAATTATGGGGGCTACGCTTGGGTGCAATATGATGAGGAGTTTAGACCTCGTATGGCGGCCGACAAGTAGGTAAAGTGGGGCGAAATCGATACAGATTTGTGGCAGCACACTATGGGACCGGCGAAGTTTGGCAAGACGGTCTTCACCGCTAGCGGATTACCGATTATATATCAGCACTTTCTGGATCGCCCCACCCAGGGTGGGGCCGCTTCGGGGACCAACACAGGCGACAAACTGAGGTCTGGCGCAGCGAGTGCGGCCGGGCCCAAGTCTGGTGCATGCTGGGACTTTAATAAAGGGTTGTGCACTAGAGAGTATTGTAAGTTCAAGCATGAATGCTCCAAGTGTGGGGGAAAACATGCCCTTACTCACTGCTCCGGGGGCAATAGCGTTGGGCAGAAGTCCACGTCGTCTGGAGGCAATAACCAGGGGGGTCAAGGGCAGGCCAAGACGAGAGGACAGGGTAATTTGGGCAAAGGCTATTACGCCAATTAAAGTATACAAGATCAGGTTTTGGGTTGGGCAATATGACCGTGTGAGGCAGGGGCAGATTATTTTGTTGCGGGGTTTTACAGAGGTGTTTGAACTGGGATACGGCGGACCGCGGCAGCGACAGTGGGCGGAGAATTTGCATTCCATTCACGTGAAGGAGGAGCTTGTGTGGCTTAAATTGGAGAAAGAAGTGGCCGAAGGGAGGATGGAAGGACCTTTTTCGGATTGGCCATTGGAGAATTTGATTGTGTCCCCTATTGGGGTGGTGCCCAAGAAGGAGCCAGGGCAGTATCGCTTGATACATCACTTATTGTGGCTGGAAGGGGCTTCGGTTAACGATTTTATTCCGGAGGAACTTACCAAGGTGTCGTATGCCTCAGTGGACGTGGCAATGGCACTGGTGGAAGCCTTGGGACCGGGCACCCTTATGGCAAAAACAGACATCAAATCGGCTTTTAGGCTACTGCCAATACACCCTAGGGATTTTGAGTTGCTGGGTATTCAATTTCAGGGCAGTTGGTATGTAGATGAGGCGCTGCCCATGGGCTGTTCCATTTCTTGCTCTTTGTTTGAATGCTTCAGCACATTCTTGCAGTGGATTTTTGTGAAGGTGACCGGTCATGGGTCCATCACGCATTATTTAGATGATTTTTTCCTGGCAAGACCGAAGGAGTCGGATTCCTGTAGAGCGGCACTTGAGAGTTTTCAGTACCTCATGGGGGACCTGGGTGTGCCCCTGGCCCCTGAGAAGACGATGGGGCCCCGCACCACCCTGTCTTTTTTGGGCATCGAGTTGGACATGGTGGTTCAGTTGCCCGTAGAGAAGAAAAGGACCATGTTACAGACGGTGTGATCAATGCTCCAAAAACGGAAAGTGACAGTAAAGGATATCCAAGTCTTGTTGGGGCACTTAAATTTCACATGTTGGGTTGTTCGGGCGGGGCATACTTTCTGCAGGAGGCTTGGCATGTCTCTGTCAGGCCACACCATGCCCCATCACCACATTCGGCTTAGCACCGGGGTGAAAGAGGACTTGAGGATGTGGTGTGTTTTTTTGGAATCCTTCAATGGGATACCGATTCAGGCATGGCCTTTGTGTGAGTGGGGCGTTCAGAATTTTTCGGATGCGTCAGTGGCGTCGGATTTTGGAATCTATTGGCAAGGCAGGTTCTGTGCAGAGGAGTGGCCAGCGGCGTGGCAAACGGGTGGGTGCAGCATTGCCTTTTTGGAGTTGTTTCCATTGGTGGTGGCGGTGTGTGTGGGGCCAAAGGTTGATGCATAAACGAGTACTGTTTTGGGTGGATAACTTGGCTGTGGTGCAAGTGATCAGTCGGCTAGAGAAGCGCAGGTGTTGCAGCTGCTTCGTGTTTTCATGTTAGAATGTTTACGGCGTGATATCTACTTCAGGGCACGGCATGGGCCGGGGGTGAATAATGACATTGCGGATGCGTTATCTCGTTTGCAGTGGGAGAGATTCCATGGGTTGGTTGCGGACGTCCCCTTGAGCAGAACGACTATGCCGGTGGCACTGTGGAACGTAGGTGACAGAGGATTCTGCGATTGGTTGTGAATTCGTTGGCACCTTCCACTCAGTGAACGTATGTACGGGCTTGGTGGGATTTTTGGGACTCGGGAGCTCAGCGTCGGCGGTGGGAGCAGGATCGGGTGGGGGATGTGATCAATTTCATTTTGGGGATGGTGGATAACGGATTGTCTAAGGTTTCCATCGCAGGAAAATTGGCAGGTATTGATTTATGGGCAAGTTACTGTGGGGTTATGCGCTGTCAGCGGGGGAGTTGGGACAACGCATCCTGGAAGGGTGGGCCAGGGAACATGGGGCCAGAGTCCAGCTACGACAGCCGATTACGTTGGGCATATTGAAGAAGCTTATGTTGGCGGTGGAGAACGTTTGTATGGAGGAAGTGGAATGTGCTTTGTTTAGGGCACTTATGTCCTGGATGTTTTTTGGGGTTTTTCGGGTATCAGAACTTTTGGGTTCCAAGGTATCGACTGGCATCCGGTGGGAGGAGGTGTGTCTGTCGTCACGGGGGTGGGCGTATACTTGCGGCGTTCTAACACGGATCAATGTGGTACCGGACGTCAGGTGTTCTTGAAGGCTTACCCTGCAAAGGACATTTGTCCTGTACAATTGGCGATGCGACTGAAGGGATTATTGAGAAAGGACAAAGGTGGGGTGTTTTGCCATTTGCAAGGTGACGCGGTTTCGGCATACCATCTGCTCGCGGTTTTGAGGGCATACTTGAGGGACATAGGTTTGGAGGCGTCGCAATTTGGAACTCATTCCTTTAGAATCGGCATGGCGACAGAGGCCGGACTGCAGGGTTGGCAGAGGGCAGCGGTGTTAGCATTGGGGAGATGGAGATCTAATGCCTATAGGCGGTATGTGCGACAAGGGCTCGCGTCAACGGAATAGTAACATATATTTTTTCTTGCTACAGGTTCTGTTCCGGGTCCAGCCATGGAGTTTATGTCCATCTGGGTCGTGGGACATTCATTTGTCAAATGGGCATGGAGACAGGCGCGGTCGACTACACTAGGGGACAACTTAAGGTTGGACAGGGAACGATATCGTGTAAGGTGGGAAGGAAAAGGGGGTATGTGTTGGACAGAGTTTTTGGAGATGCTGCAGAGCCCGGATGTACTGTTAGTGCATTTAGGGGAAAACGACTTGGTTAGGCGGACGGGACTGGATATTTTACACCAAATGAAGAAGGACTTGTATGTAGTGCGTCAACAGTGGCAGGGCAGTCATGTAGTCTGGACAGCTTTTGTTCCTCGGAGAATTTGGAGGGGAGCTCGGAAACCGGGTGTAATTGAAAAGGCGAGGAGGAAGATCAATAAGGAGATGCATACGTATTGCGCAGAACAGGGCTTTACTTACTTGGAACATACAGATATCAGGTTTGAGGATAAGGAATTTTTCAGGGGCGACGGCGTACACCTGTCCTTCGTGGGCATGGAATTGTACCTGCTCCAATTGAAAGAGGCATTACAGAGGATATTTAAGGAGTCATAAGCGCTCTCAGGAGCGCCGGACTGGCGGCCATTGGGGGGGCAGAAAAGTAGAGGGGGTTCCCTTGTTGGGCCCCTCTCCTTTTCTGGTGGCGAAAACAGAGAACGGGCACATGACAGACGATAACGGATGGGAAGAAAATATGACAAGACAATTGCAGATTGGATGAGGGTGGACGGTAGCAGGGCTACGAAGATAACATGGAGCTTTAGGGGATGGAGACTTGGACGCTCAAGACGCTAGCAACTGACTATTAAGGTATTAGACAGATTAAACAGGAGCAGGACGAAAGGAGGACTGGACTAATGAGCGACAAGTTAAAAGGAGGAAGGGAGGGGGTAGGGGAAGGGGGAGTGGCTTGGTAGGAGAGATTTTGTATAGTGAGGCTTTAGTTTTGTAAGGCGCAAGGCCAAGGGCAGTAATTTGTGAGTGCACCTGTTTCCAATAAAGCGGCCATTTACACACAAAAAGGAGTAATGGTGCTGATTTATTCTCCCACAAACATCCATTGTGCACAGAATTCAGAGTAATGGCTTGCACGCTTTTCATACTTCGGTATCCCAAGGATGGGACTTACTGTAGACAGGCTTGTGTACAGTTTGTACCTTTAATGTATTCTAGTTCCTAAACTTTGTTGCCACTTCTGTGCGATTAAGGCCAGTCTATATCCAGCCCTAGCAAAGACCCCCACACCATTGTTGCGCAAAAGAAGTCAGTGATCGTCCTTCTGCCGAGTCCCCTCCTTCTGTTCTCTGTATCTGACGGTCTTTGTCCCACTTCCTGCTCGTGTATGTGCGCTGTCCTACATCTGAAAATAGATCATTGCTCGGTGAAAGGAATATAATTGAACAAAGAACATAACACGCGTGTCTGCCAGCGATACCTCTGCCAACTGTCAATCACAAGGAGAGCAATTTTTTAGGGCTGTTCCACCCTCGAGCAGTGTTTTAATGGGGCATTTCCTAACAGCTAATTTTCAGTGTCACTCATAATCTCAAGCACGCTATAAAACTAAAATGAGCTGCTATGCTTTGCATCCTGCACTCTACTTGCAAATGGATTGGAGTTTATTTAAGTTTTACAGCGTGCGTTCTGCTTGACGCTCTTAACTGTAGCTGGATGTGACACGGCTGGGAACCTAAAGGAGCCCTAGCAAAAATGTTGAAAATAGCCCTCCCACAAATCTTCATGCCAGCCCCACCCCGCTACCCCCTGTCTCACTTTCTGTCTCTTTCTGTCTCATTTCCCTTTCTCTTTCTCGACTGCTGCGATAATCCAGGACTATAGTCCTCGAAATCCAGGACCAGCCTTCAGGAGCTCCAACCCCCAGCTAAAGACCCAATGGAATAAACGGTTAATCGGGCCCTGGTGCGACATGACCCCAACAAGTAAATGCCAGACCAGACTTGCTGATGCTGGCCTAATTGATGAGATGGCCGACTGGTGTCTACCTGCTGCAGCCCCCTCTATCCATATGAACCTTTTGCACAATCCTGTCTTTCACCTCATCTTATCCCAGTCCCCTGTAAACTGGTATACCACGGTATGTACGGTCATCTGCCTCTGCCAACTTTTCTTTGCTCTGTCTGCTGATCATCTTGCGCCAATTGTAAACTTGCCCTTTGTTTATCACTGCCAAATGAAGCACCTCCTCTTGTAAAGTGTCTTACTGCACATCTGGATCCAGTTAGCACTAAATCATCAACTACAGAGTTTAAAAGAATATCTGTGCCCTTCTCTTTGGTGATGCTACCTAGATAGCAGATTCTGTTTTCACAATTCTTACAAACAAAATCTTGATTGTGATTTTTGTCGAGTTTAGGGAGCCATTCACATAACCTGGAGAAGAGTCAACACCATAAACAATATCGCATGAAAAGCACGAGTCAAGCAGCATGACCACACCAAGGGGGTCAAACAGGGTGACCCAGGCTTTCGTGGTCAGTGGTGCTTACCTGGACAAGAGGATGTAGGAGGAATCTTCATCTCTCGTTCAAGTTCAGTATGAAAGTGTTTATGGACAAAACACGAAATTAACAGTTCTTGAATCGCACAATTAACCAGCCAGGGTATTACTTTAAGCTATCAGAGGAGTAACAACTCAATCTACAGCCTACTGCACACGTTTCTAGTGTTGATCATACAATAGAAGGATTCTCACAACGAAGACTAATAGGTACATAGCTGAGCTCATGAGACCTCGCAAAATTGCCTTCCAGAGTTTAAAAAATAAAAAATGTGCACATTTTTCACCTGAGTAAGCGTATTGCAGTTTCTCTAGCGCTAATACACAGCGCACCTTAATGTTTGAGATGGACGCTTCCTCTGGGCAATTTTATCATCAGCTGAAATATTGGCTGCAGCAGTTATGGTTATGCTAGGAAAGGCCTGCACATTTTAACCATATGTGATGTGTCAGTGGGTAAGACATAGACCTTTTGTGTTCATCCCAATATTATTAGGATCACAACCAGTAGATCCCTTTTGCCCAAAAGGACATATGCCCTTTTCAGCAGAAAAAGAAACCGTCATCTCCTCTCCAGTGAGTTATGATCTGCTCAATAGGGAGTTTTAGGAGTCAAAAATGGCAGAGAATCTCTTATCTGCAGATGATGATGAAGTGGAACCCTACCCTTGTACCCCCAAGTCAGTATGCAAACACAATGAATGGTAATTTACCATTGCTTAATTATAATGCGACATTTGCCTACAAATCATGTGTATTAAAATGATAATAATTAATATAAAATACTCAGCAAATAATATGCAAATCAGGATAAATGTTTTGTAACCTCTGATCATATTTCATCACACCTCCCTAGCCTTCTAGTCTTTTTCCTCCTTAATATGTCCTAATACAGCCATCTGATATGTATTGCTGCATTAGTTTACTATGCTTTATGTAAGTCAAACCATGTGTAGTTTCCCCACATACCTTGTGTTGCCATTGGGTCAGGGTTTGAATGCAGCCCTTCACTGCACCCCTCTTTATTCTTCATTCCAAGACAGATTTTGTAGAAGATCATCTTCCTGCAGCCGTGGTTCCAACACTCGCTCCAGAGAAGTGGAAAGTTTTCTTTGTCTGCTTTTAGTTTGAACTGTGTAAAAAGCTTAACGTTTCCAAACTAGAAATGCAGTGTGCAAGCACACACTACTATTGTTTATGTCCTATGCCTGTTGCACACATACCTTAGTATTAGATGCAATCATGTTTATGTACAATCCAATCTGTCTTGCATCTCACCTGTATCACTATCCTATGAACGCCCAGCTAGACACAATCCTGTCTTGTGGGGCGATCGTCATAAATTTGATTCAATTGTCCCCTTCTTGCATGCAGACTAAAAAGTTTTGACGGCTCATACTACTAGTGGAATGTAGTAGTGTAACACAGTGTTAGTATAATATGATTAGTTCTTGGGCAAGATGGTGTTTTTGTTATACAGCTTGCTACTCAGTGCTTCAGACCATTATTTCTTGTTAGTGAATTTCTTCAACAAATCAGTTTAGAGCACCACGCCACATTCTTGGTGCACTTTCTGTGGATCAGGAGTTCTCACACATGCTAATATACATAACCGTTTTCTGTAGATGTTTTGTGCTCATACCTTTAACCCATTCACTTCGCTTCCTGATTAAGGCTCTTAGCACCATCTTTGGACTACTGAATTTGTTGATTTCTTGAGCAGTAGCACTATATCAAATGTGATTCCACCCACATACTCAATGGAGTAAATCTAGAAAAAAGACACGATGATAGCTATCCTAGTGTTTGTGAATCTGATCCTAACGTATAATTAAATTAATTTAGTATTTCCTTTCCTGCTGCTTTTATACTTGATACTGTAAGAAAATGGGTTATTAGTTGGATAGGATGCGTAAATCCTGAGTGATAAGTCCAAAATACTGTCAGGTCCAGCACACAATTTCAATAAATGAACGTTGGCTCAACCCTTCGTAACTATGGCACAGAATAGAGAGATTTAACTTAAGAAAACGTGCATAAGCAATTTAGCAGTATGGAACAAGTAAAAAGTCAAAATACAACACAATCAAAATCCCACAACCCTTTCCTGAAAATAGAGAAAACAAATTATGACAAGTGACACCAACAAGCTTCCAAGTCAAACTTTTACAAACTTTCTGAATAAATTCCTCCTGATCTCTTTTGAGGCTCCCAGGACCCCAGAAGCAGGACTTATGAGCCAGTGAACTCCATCAGCAAGTTCAGTTCAGGTCAATTTGTTACTGCTACACTATACTGTTTCTGCTTTAAAGTTCACCAGTTGTAAGCTACTTATTTCATTGTATGCTGACGACATGGAGCTGTATGTGCTTAATTTCAGGGTCAACCTGTCCACTATTATTAGAGAATGCATAAAGTTTGTCTTTCACTGTGGCCTACAAATTAATTTCCCCCTTAGACCTTCTACCAAAGCATGCGCTCTTGACTTCCCACCTAACTAGTGTGATAGCTCGGTATCTGGTTAATCTGGGTCAGTGAAGACACAGAAACCGTTTTAAGGGAAGAATATGGAGTGGCAATTGACAAACTTGAACAATTAATTGTGCAATGGCTTACCTTATTGCTCTCACTTGCCAGAAAAATAGCCACTAAGAAAATAATTATTCTACCAAAATGCTTATACCTTTTCACCAGTATACCAATTATACTTATCCAACTATTCATTAAATCCATGTGCTCCTTGCTCGTTTAGCTTGTGTAGGCTGGCAAACAACCCACGCTTAGGTGGAAAGCGCTTACTCTTTCATGCAATTGGGGTAGTTTTGCTATAATGGCACTATCTGCCCCCATTCCTAACACACCTGATGATTGAAGGAGAAAATATGTCCCCCTGTCCGTTGCCAGCAGTGGTCATGCAAAAGGAAACACACACATGACGGGGCATCAACATTGTCCACTGCACCGTGGCGGCATTGCACTGTCTGGGTGTCGTGGCGCAGCTGAATAATCTTTTTTCACCAGACCTTCCACTACTACATCACATTACTCTAACTCCAATCAGTGAAGACAAATCTTTGCAGATACTGAGAAGGGTTCATTTAGCCAAACTAGGTGACTTTATTCACCCACAAGATTTTGGCAGGTAAGACAGTTTGCACACCATTGTACTGTGGGCTCTGCGAAGCCTCAAGGGCTGCATTTCGTACATTCCCGCATGAACCCCCACAGATTAAAACTCTGTTAGTGTTTCCTTTTCCACTCTCTAAGGGATTTGTTAGAGACTATTTAACTCTGTGCAGGCAGAGGCACCTGTCATTGTACCATCGTCTCTGTGTGGGTGAAACCATATACTATTTCCACTGTTAACAAAAGTGGATTGGTCAATCTGCTGTTCGTCAACAGAAACATTGTCACCAAAAAGCAGACAACTCATTATTCATTTCAAGGTTTTAAAAATAATCTATCACACAGTAAAATGAAATGCAGTCTTTGGAACTATGTGCAATGTCTAAGATATAAAGCCCTAAAGTTTACTTTTTACACTGTGGGTGGCAGTGTCCTTGGATCCAAAAATATTGGTATAAAGTTACTGTTAAAAATGGGGTCTCTAGTTGGCAGTCGGTTTGCACCCTGTCCACATAGGGACCCTAATTCTAGTCGGGATAAGGGAGAAACATGCTCAGATAGCCCCTGTCACCCCCTTGGTAGCTTGGCACAAGCAGTCGGGCTTATCTCAGAAGCAATGTGTTAAGCACTTGCACATAACACACAGTAATACAGTGAAAACACTACAAAAGAACACAACACCAGTTTTAGAAAAATAGCCAATATTTATCTGTGTAAAACAAGACCAAAACGATAAAAACCCACCATACAGTAATAGATTTATGAATTTTGCAAGATTTACTAAAAAATACAGTTCCTTGAAGTCAATAGCTTCACCTGGGGCTATCACGGCGTTGTGAGCAACAAAACCAACAGTTGAGGCCGGCCGTGACGTTGCATGCCAGCTACGGTGTCGGGAAGACCCGCAAGCAGTACCTTGAATTTGTAGGGTGTTGTGATCCTCGTGGTGAGCTCCAGAGAGCGGCGTCGCTGGTGTCACAATGTCAGTTCCAGAGTTGGTGCGGGAGTCGTCGGGCCCTTGAAGTCACACACATTGCAGATTGAACTCCGGGCTGATGAAGTCAGGAGCGCTGGCGTGAATGACATCGGGCATCAGTGCGAAGCGGGACTGTGCGACGTGTGGTGCAGGCAGCGGCTCGGTGATGGTCGTCCATCAGCGTCAGTGAGACCAGGGCTACGGTGTGAAGCGGGGTGGTGCAACATGCGGTGTCCACAGGTCACGGTGCAGGCAGCATCGTCGTCGTTGCAGAAGCGCTGTTGTCGGTAAGCCCAAGCCAGCGATGCGGGACGGGACGGTGCTTTGTGACCCTCACGAGCAGTGTCCACAGGCCACGGTGCAGGCAGCGGTGCCGATGTCAGCAGGATCGTCGTCGTTGGGTTGCCCAGGCTGCGGTGTGAGCAGGCGATGCCAGAGTGCGGGCCCACAGGGCGCAGTGCTCTGTGAAGTCGTCCGATGATGGCGTCAGTGAGACCATGGTCGCGGTGTGAAGCAGGGCAATGCGACTCTGCGGCATTGGCAGGTCCCAGTGCAGGCCAGCGGCATCGTTGGCAGCATTGTGGTGGTTTTTCCTCTTGAACAGCACAAAACACACAGCTCTCAGTACTGCAGGTTGAGGAAACTTAAGTCTTTGGTGTCGCTGAGACTTCCAACATAAGGCAAGCTCAACTCAAGCCGTTGGAGAACTTTCTCAAGCAGGACACACAGCAAAGTTCACCCTTTGCACTCCTTTCAGGCAGAGGCAGCAACTGCAGGCCAGTCCAGCAAAGCAACAAAGCAAAGCAACAGTACTCCTCCTCCAGCTTTTCAGCTCTTCTCCTTGGCAGAGGTTCCTCTTGATTCCTTCTTCTTATACCCTGTCCTGCCTTTGAAGTTGGCAAACTTCAAAGCGAAGTCTCAAGTGTTTGCAAGATCCTTCCTTGTCCAGGCCACACCCCAGACGCACACCAGGGGGTTGGAGACTGCATTGTGTGAGGGCAGGCACAGACCTTTCAGGTGTGACCAACCACTCCTCCTTCCCCTCTAGCTCAGATGGCTCATCGGGATATGCAGACTACACCCCCGCCCCCTCTTGTGTCACTGTCTAGAGAGTTGCAAGACAGACCAACTGTCAAACTGCCCCAGACAGACAATCCACAAACAGGCAGAGTCACAGAATGGTTTAAGCAAGAAAATGCCTACTTTCTAAAAGTGTTTTTTTAAACAGACAATTTAAAAAACAACTTCACTAAAAGATGTATTTTTAAATTGTGAGTTCAGAGACACTAAACTCTATATTTTTATCTGCTCTCGAAGGGAATCTGAGCTTTAAAAATATTTAAAGGTTGGGGCGTGGCCAGATAACATGGCCGGCTGGACGTGCTCCTAGTGAGCTCCCGATCTCCGGTGACATCCTTACTGGATCCTGAGGAGCCCTTGGATGTTTTGGCCCTCCCAGTGGCGTCTGTGCGATACCTGTGGTGGCCGGTAGTCTCCGACCACCGAAAATCGGTGGAGTCGGGCTGCGGCGGGGATTTTAGCCACGCGCAGGATGGCGCGGGCTGACTGTGAGGCCGTGGCTGCGGCCTGGTGTTGCGATAGGCACCAGTAAGGGGTGTGCCCCTCCCCCAGAACTCCTGCCGGCGCTGAGGTTTGACGGGGGTTCCTATACCCTGCTGGCTGCTGCCGGTTGTCCCCTTCGTTGGTGCTTGGAGGGGACGGGCTGCTGCGGTGATCACCGCCTTGCACAACACAGCGCTGGCTGGGTTTGTTGCATCGCAGCTGGGGCCTAGCCACGCGGTGGGAGCCTGGGAGGGGTGTACCTTCCCCCTGGAATTTCTGCATGGCTGAAGGGATCGGATGGGGATTTCCTGGCCGCTGGTGGCTCACTTGAGAGGCTGAAAGAGGAGAGACGAGCCGGCCCGGATTGGGTCTCACTGGTGAGCTGCTGCCGAGCCTTGAGGACCGGTGGAGATGTTTCCCACGTGGAGACTGAAGCGTGCCTGATTCTCTGGGCATATCTGGAGGGCGATTGGGCTGCGGTGCTGGAGACTGAGGCTGTAATCCTGCAAAGATCCTGACTGGGGACTTCTCCTTGGTGCCCATGCTCCCTGGTAGTCATTTGGACGTATGGGGCTGGAATAAAGGGATTGCCTGGATGGGGAGCTCTCATCCCCAACTTGTTGGGGACTTTCAAGTATTTTGAATCTCCTGTTTGGCTCTGCTGGCTCGGGGGTGAACAGACTGCGGCGGCGTTCTCTTTGGACAATCGGTTATCAGCGTCGGACTACCCTTGTTGGTGCTGGGGTGTCTGGGTACCGGGTACCCAGGAGGTGAACACTAGCCTTGGATGTTCTGAGTTGCAGGTGATCCTGTCTCATATTGGGCTTTAGTCCGGAGGACGCAGGCTGCGCGGTGACTTCTCTGTGATGGGACGACATTGGAAGACTGATGTGTCGCAGGGCAGTACCATGGAAAAATATACCACTGCTGTGCCCATGCCGCAGCGTGTCACTCGGATGGCAGGGTCAGATGACGGACAGAGTGGGTTGCTGCCTGTGGAACCCTCACAAGCAGAAATCCTCACAGCCATTCAGGGATCGAGAATGGCGTCACAGGGTAAGATTGAAACTGTGGCGGTAGAGGTGAACCTGCTCAGAGTGGACCTCAGAAAGGTTTCGGACAAAGTTAAGGTGGCGGAGGGCTTGATTGTGGAGCTGCAGGCGGAGGTGGGAACTCTACGAAAGCAAATGGCACAGGCTGGCTCCACGGTTGGCAGATTGGAGGCACAGCTGGAGGATGCTGACGGTTGCTTCCGGCAAAATAATATTAAACTGCTGGACTTCCCAGAACGCTCAGAGGGGGACTATGGTCGAGGCTTTTGTGGAAAACTGGATCAGGGATGTGCTGTAGCCTGTGGGTCTCTCTAGAGTGTTTTCGGTTGAGAGGGCTCATAAAGCATTTGTGGCGCCGCTGCGGCCTGGTGCGTCTCCGAGGACCATCATTGCTCACCCCCTGAATTACAGGGTCAGGGACTGTGTCCTGAGGGCAGCTCGTGACTCGGACAAGGCAGTGTTTGAAAATGGGAAGATTTCCATTTATCCTGATTACACCAACAAGGTTCAGAACTCGCTAAAGAGTTTTTGGAGGTGAAGGCGAAGCTCCGTGCAGTGAACGTCAGATACATGCTTTTATATCCGGCGCGTTTGAAGGTACTCTCTGGAGGCAGGTCCCCTTTCTTTGAGCAACCAGAGGAGGTTTGGAGATGGCTGGAACTGTGGGATAAGGCGGCACTGGGCAGGCCGACTGGGGCCCGCGGAGTGGTGACTCGAGGCTCTGAGGCTGACGGATCTGATTAGCAGAATCGTGAGAGAGAGCAGATGACAGATTCTATGGATCTAGGAGCGGTGGATGTCTCTGCCACTCGGGTTGAGATACAACAAGATAGAACAATGGCTGTGGCTCCTGATGAATTGATGGCTGGCACTAGTGCAGGGCTGGACTTGGACTCTTCGGTAACTTCCATGCAGAGCTGATTTTCTGCCTATTGAGCAATCATTCTTGTGAACTTGCAGCTTCTGAGAGCGGCTGCTTTTAGAGAATGACACTGTGTGATGCTATGGTGGCGTCAGAGGTGACTCTCTTACAGTATGGTCCCGCTGGACTTTGATGCGGGGGGGATGCTATTCTTTTAATGTCTTTTTGCATTGAAGGGTATTGGGGTGGGTAAAGTGCTTGGATGCCGGGTTGGGGGGTTATCACTCCACAATTGTGGTAGGCATTGTATGGGAGGTTGGGGATTAGGCTGTAGTCCTGACAGCATTTATAGATTGGACCTGCAGTATCATGGTTCGTTTCAGTTGTTATGCTGTACATCCGGGGTGGGGGCAGGTTGTTTGTGTGGTTTAGTTGGCACAGTTTACTGATGTTCATTGTTGGGATTACAGTGCAAGTGCTATGGTGTGATGTGCTGTGGCTACCTCTCTCAGATTAAGGGGGGCTCCATGGTGGGTGATTTGGGAATTCAGTACCAATATGGGTCGGCTTAACATAATGACTCGGAATGTGAGGGGCTTGAAGAGTTATACCAAGAGATATAGGATTCACCCATTTTTAAAGAGGCAGAAGGTGCAGATTGCCTGCCTCCAAGAGACGCATATGACGGAGGAGGAGGCGCAGAAGTTATCTAAGAAATGGTGGGGTCAAATGTTTTCTTCCTCCTTCTTCTCCTACGCGAGGGGTGTGATGATGTGGGTAGCTCCTGGGGTTCCCTTTACCCACACGTATAGTGAAGCTGATGTAGAGGGAAGGTATGTTCTTATTGAGGGCATGCTGGATGGTTTACCCGTCATCATTCTTAATACTTATGCACCCATTGTTGATGATCCCTTCTTCTATACCAAAATCCCGGAAATTCTGGGGGAAGGTGTGGACAAGTCTATTATTTGGGCAGTTGATCATAACTGCGTGCTGAATGGCGAGTTGGATCAAGACCCCTCGAGGTATGGTATTAAGCCTCGGATGGTGAGATCACTTAAGGATGTGATGCAACAGTTGGGACTATGGGATGGTTGGAGGCAGTTGCACCAAGATGGTAGGGAGTTTACCTGTCATACTAGAACACATCATACTCATGCCTGGTTGGATAGGTTTCTTCTGGCTGGCCTTCATGGATCCCAGGTTTTGGAGGTCACAGATTGGGTTGGTTTCTATCTGATCATGCTCCTGTATTAATGCAATTGCAATGGGGGTGGTGGGTGCTCGTACTGCACATAGTTGGCAAATACCGGCAGAGTTTCTCGCGGAGGTGGGGTGCAGAGAGGGTGTGGGTGCAGCTATTACTGATTATATGGAGTTGAACTGGAACACGATTGCATTGAGGGGTCTGGAATGGGAGGCCATGAAGGCGGTTATGCGGGGTGTGTGCATTAGGACGATGTGTGGAGAGCGCAGGTGCATGGAGAGTGAGTTGTCTGGACTGGAGGAGAGATTGGGTGCCCTGCAGCAGAAGCTCCCAAACACTAGAGAAGCGGAACAGGAGGAGCTTAGACTACGTAATGCGGCCAATGATTGTTGGGTTTCCTTGAGGAGGGTTACCCTCAAAGCCTACAGGCAGCTACTTCACCGTGAACAGGATAAGGCTGGCAAGCTTTTGGCATGGACTCTGAAGAGGGAAGTGGAATCCCCCCCCTACTGCATATTCAATCTGCGACAGGTGAGAAACTTAGGAATCTGGCAGACATCTTGGGGGTTCTGGCAGAACACCTGAGGGCTATTTCCAGGGCTGGCCCGGATCCGCCGGGAGAGGGTGTTGGGGGTTTCCTGCAGCAGATTTGCCTTCCTAGATTCGATGCGGAGAGTAGAGAGACTCTGGACGCGGTTATTACAGTTGAGGAGCTGAGTGACGCAATTGCAGCGATGTCTAAATCTAAGTCTCATGGTGGCTATGGGTTTCCTATTGAATTGTATCAGACGTTTTCATTGACTCTGAGGAAGAAGCTTCTGGAAGTGTTTAAGAAATCTCGTGAGTGTGGCAATTTGCCAGAATCAATGTGACAGGGCATAATTTGTTTGTCGCTTAAGCCTGGAGGGGACCCTATTGATCCATCGTTGTATCGTCCGCTCATGATGTTAAATAGTGATGTAAAGATCCTTTGTGAAGTTCTAGCCTCCCGACTCTGAGGGGTGATTTTGGGATTGGTGCACGAGGACCAGTGTAGGTTTATCCCTGGTCGTAGCACGTCTTACGATTTGCGTCGTCTGGCGCATGTGCTTTACGAGACGGAGAGTGAGAACAGTGAGATGGCATTGGTGTCTCTGGAACTTGAGAAGGCTTTCGATACAGTTGAGTGGGGGTATCTGCTGGATGTACTGCGGGGTATGGGGGTTGGTCCTGGTTTCTGTGCCTGGGTGATTCTATTTGTTGTGTCGATGTGTCCAGTGAGAGGTTATGAGTTTGGTGCGAGTGATTATAAGTTTAGTGCTGGCAAAGCTTACCAACAAAATAGGTGTTAAGATGAACCCTACCAGAGCCAGGCTCAACTGCATTTACTCGTGGTCCTGCTATGCATTTGGCAAATCTTGAATGACTTTCATTTCAATGTAAGTTGCAAATACAAGTTGCTTTAGTTTTAGTAGGCATATCTCTAAATGTGCCACTAACAATTAATGTATGCGTGTCATCACTATTCATTACTCTTTTCCACCCCCTGTTGGGAAGGAATATATAAGTGTTGTCCAGGGATTAATGGAATAACCAGTTCTCTAGTATGTGCAAAACCAACATGTGCTTTGTTGATTAGTGTCATTTCAAAATATGAAGTCCATAGGAAAATAAAAAACAGCAGGCAATGTGTCTCATACCTACTTTTTCCAACGATCATTTCCCCATGTTGATGGTAAAGATATTGTTATATTCCAAACCACAAACACTTGTTCAGAACTGAAATCCATAAATGCAAATAAATATATCATTTTATGTTTAGAAAGAAATACAGAAATTAGATTTTTGCAATTTTTTCGTGATTTTGATTATAGATATGTGTGTCAATATCTAACATATATTTCAGTGGAGATTTAAAATATGGGAATTTTGCAACATATTTGGATGTACTCTCCCACACTAACACACTGCACTGTGCTCATGGAAAATACAGAAACGCCCTCCAGCAAAACCAGTGTATGTATTTTGTACTGTGAAATGGGTATCTATATCATTAATGGAAATGTAAGAGTGCAAATCTTCAAGCAAATGATTTATAGTGTTCCTATCTCAGTCACTGATGAATAGGCCTGGAGATAAGATGTCATCTATATTCAATTTAAAGGTGTGTGTTAATCGAACAGTCTGTGCTTGGCCAGGAATCTGGTATTGTCAGTCCCCCATAGTAGAAACCATCTTGCAGCATGGTGGCTCTCGAGTTACCTTGAAACTCATTTGACACATCACTAGTTACTCTTTGTATTGCTTACTGTTTGCTTAGCTTCCTTATTGCTAGGTCAGGATCCTCAATATCTGGAACATACTCTCTATGCACCATCCTTATTAAGCCCACTACTATTGTCAGTCAAGTTAAGAACAAGATCAATGTCTACAGTATTTATACATACGTTTCAGGGAAGCTTGCCATACGTCTCCATAGCAGATCTCAATTCTACCCTTATATTTTGTTGTGGCTTTTCAAGAACAATTATTTGAAATCTATATTTTGACATTTCTGTGGGTAAGAGATTAATTACAAAAGTCTCGTGCTCTGGGAGTTCTGAATCCGAATCTTGTGAATTTAGCACACTTTCAGTATGTTTCTTCAATTCTATGTCAGGACCGGAGGCTCCGATTATGCTTTCTCTTTCTTTGCTGACTTAAAACAGCAGCCAATCAAATACAAGTAAAAGTAAAAACTACACATCCCATGATGCCATAACATCCCATCACATGGTCCAATCACTATCCATGTCCTCTGTAATAAGTCCTTTGACCTTTGATGTCACTTCCTCTTTCTTTGCTGCTTTGCAGCAGATAAGTACACGATTTATTTCTCTCTGATATTTTCGGTTATATTTATTGATTTTGTACTGTATTTGTAATTATTTGAGCGTTGCGATTCAGCGCGCTTTTGTTTATGCTGATATAGCGATCGTACTCGCTCGTTTTTTTCTGGCATTTGCAAAAAAAATTTAATGCCCGCTTTTTTTGCTTTTGCAGTCTCTTTTCTATTTCTGCGAGCGTGCGCGCGCGTCTCCACGAGCCAATCTCACTTTCACTTTTGAATTGAGATCGGCTTTGTGGATTTGCAGCGCGAGTGCACAGAAGACCCCCAAAAACACCTCTAACTTGCTCCCTGACGCCCAGCAGTCTCTGAACTGACTGGGTTGTAAAATTAAACTAGGCTGCAGCCTAGAGTGCCTTCAGGCAGCTCCCTCCACATTCTAAATAAGGGCTTTTTCACTCCTAGCCTGAATTTTGGGGTTTTTGCACTCCCCCATTTACAACTCCTAGCCTTCAAGTTAATTTTGCTTGTTAAAAGTATTTTGCAATAAATACTCTCCCATCATGGCTCAATGGGATCACCAGGATACAGAATATTATACAGAGGAGTTGGGCAACCAACTAGAGGTAGATCTAGTGGAAGCCCTTGACACCAGGGTCCAACAGTCGGTAAACAACGCCCTGGTCAGAGCTTTGGGTCCCTTTTCGGGACAACTATTTGACTACACCCGTTCACAGGGTTGGATGCAAGGGCAACAACAACAACTACCCCTAACTGACCCTAAGAAGGTTAATAACAAATCTAAAAATCTAGAATCTGGAGCCGGGATTAGCGATGTTCATGCAGACACATTTGATAGACTACGCAAAAAACGTAGTGGGGAGCATAACTATAGCTCAAAAGAAGGATGCCTCCTTCTCTCCCTCCTCCTCGGATAAGGACTCCTCTTCTGATGATTCCGGTGACTCGGTTTCCCCGATTCCTAGCAAGAAAGCTAAGAAAGCCCCCCATCCTTCCCAGGTCCTAGACTTCGACCCCACTGAAATAATACACCTCAGAGCTTCCAACTGGGTTCCACCACCCGAGGTGGCTCAATATGTCCAAACTAATTTAAGAAAGAGCTTCGATAAAGAAGTCAGATCGCGATTAAAATCTGAATGCCCCAGACCTTACCTAGAAGGCAAGGTATCCGACACTCCAGAGATAGACCCTACCATGGTCACTTTTATGAAAAAATTTGCAAAGGATCCCAAGAAAGGCCTGGATCGATCCTGGCGTAGTTGCCAAGACAAATTACTGGATTTGTCGGGTCCTCTGACAAAAATCCTGGAGATGGCTTATGTGGCCAAAGAATCAGGCTCCCCGGTGGACACGGATGTCTTTATCGGTTGGGCACAAAGATCCATATGTCTTTTAGGTAATTCAAATTGCGCTATTTCTGCGGAACGCAGAAAGTCAGCACTAATGGGCATAGACCCAAAATTGTCTGACTTGGCTCCTCGGAAGCTGGCCCTTCGGCGGAAGGTCTTCTCTTCGGATCATCCTTTATTAAAGACTTGGCCAAGTTCTGCTCTACCTTTTCTTCCCTTGACAAAGCCCAAATGTCCCTCAAGAAGGTGTTCAAAAGAGGCCTTTTTGTCAGGGCCGGTTGTTATGGAGGACGTATGCCCGGCCGCGGTTCCTACACTAGTTCCCAAAACTATTATCCGAGAGGCAGAGGTGGTTGGTATGGGGATCAGGACTCCACCTTCTACCCCACCCGTCCCAGAGGAGGTCGTCCTCGGTTCCGCAGGGGCCACCGCAGAGGACAGCAAGGAGCCATACAGGACTCAAACTTCACAGGTGAGCATTATTCATTACTCTGATAGACAAGGGAGCAGTCCAGTTTAGTTCCCCTCATCCTTACGGTTTCCTCAGTCCTATTTTCGTTGTAGACAAGCGAGGAGGAGGTCACAGGTTGGTCTTGAACCTCAAAGAATTCAATCAGTGGATCCTCTACAGACATTTCAAGATGGAGGGCATCCACATGCTAAGAGATATTCTCCTAGAAGGAGATTGGATGGTAAGGCTGGACTTAAAAGATGCCTATCTGTCGATTCCAATTTTTCCTCCTCACAGGAGGTTCCTACAATTCCTATGGAAAGGACATTGTTTAGAGCTTCGTGCCCTTCCATTCGGTCGGTCGTCAGCCCCTTAGTGCTTCACGAAACTCCTGAGGCCGGTGATGGAATGGCTCAGAGCCAGGGGAGTCAGATTAATTATATATCTGAACGACATTCTACTGATGGCACAATCCCCTCATGTCCTTCTAGACCACTTAAATTGGACCATCAGTCTTCTGCAAGATTTAGGTTTCTTTATCAATGTGCAGAAGTCACTGTTGAAACCTTCTCAGGTGATAGAGTTCCTGGGGTTCCAGATAAATTCTATTCTATGTCTTCTTCTTCCCTCTCAAAAGATTCGCAACATCAAGAGGGAATTGAGATTGACGCTTTCCAGTCGCACGGTCTCCTTGAGGAAGATAGCCAGAATAGTGGGCTTGTTAGCTTCGTCTATTCAGGCGATCTTCCCTGCACCCCTACATTATCGAGCATTACAGAGGCTCAAGATCAGACATCTACAACAAGGTCTGAGTTATTCGGAACAGATCCCATTGACTGCCGAAGTGAAATCGGAGATTCAATGGTGGCTTCATCATACGGAGGCTTGGAATGGCAGAGCGATTTTCGGCTCTTACCCAGAAGTGGTAATAGAATCCGATGCCAGCAGATGGGGCTGGTGGGCTCGGTGCAACTCCCTTGTGACGGGGGCAGATGGTCGGAATGGGAACAATCCCTTCACATCAATTGCCTGGAACTTCTAGTGGGATCTTTTGCCATAAAGAGTCTCTTTATGGCAGAAGACAGATTGTTGCATACTCCTGCGCATGGACAATGTGTCAGGAGTGAGGTATGTCAACAAATTAGGCAGAACGAAGTCTCAGATTCTGGCAGAGATTGCCAAGGATTTTTGGCATTATTGCCTAACTCAACGTCTAGTAGTCATAGCAGAATACCTTCCTGGGGATCAGAACATAGTAGTGGATTGGAATTCCAGATACCTGTTGGATTCCAGCGACTGGAAATTGGACCCTCTGATTTTTTCTCAGATAATCAGAGAATGGGGCAGTTGCGAGGTGGATCTTTTTGCATCACGTCTCAATTGTCAAATTCCAAAATTCTACAGTTGGCATCCAGACCCTTGTGCGATAAAGACAGATGCTTTTTTCAGGATTGGTCCCAGTTTCGGGGGTATGCATTTCCTCCTTTTCTGATGATTGCCAGGGTCTTGTCTCAGGTGCGGAGACAGAAGAAATAAATTATTCTGGTGACCCCCTTTTAGAGAGCACAGCCTTGGTTCCCCATAGCTCTTCATTTAGCTTGTGCCTCTCCTCTTCTAATTCCTCCTTGTCAGAATCTTCTATTGAGTCTGGAGGGCCATCAACATCCACTGGTCTTGTCAGGGAAGTTGACTCTACTAGCCTGGTTAGTCTCAGGTCTAGATGGAGTTCCCCAGATGTTTCGAAGCAAGCTGCGGACTTCATTAAGCAGGCATGGGCCGGTAGCACCCATAAGAGATATGACTCAGCCTGGCGCAGATGGTCTAGTTGGTGTGATGGAAGGGGCGCCAATCCATTGGAAGCGCATCTTGGCCTGATTGTTAATTTCTTAGCAGAACTAGCTAGTTCTGGTCTGGTGTATCGGACGGTGAATAACTTTAGATCAGCTATTTCAGCTCGACATTCTCTTATAGAAGGTAAACCTATTGGAGAGCATCCGTTAATTTGCAAGCTTTTGAGTGGTATTCGTCTCTCTAAACCCCCAAAACCTAAATATTCTGTTTTATGGGATGTTAACATTGTATTAAAATTCTTAGATTCTTGTCCCGTAAACAGATTTCGGCTAAGCTGACCATGCTCTTATGCCTTATCTCTTGCAAAAGAGTTTCAGACGTCAGAGCTCTGGATTTAGCTAGTAGAACTTTTTCTCCAGAGGGTGTCACTTTTACCGTGACAAGAAGGACTAAAACAAATTACAGGTCGGTATCATATCCAATATACACTGAAAATTCAAAGCTATGTGTAGTTCAATGTTTAAAGGATTACGAGGCAGTCACAGCAGAATTTAGACAAGATGTTATGGGTCAATTATTAATTGCATTACAAAAACCTTTTAAACCAGTTACCTCAGCCACTTTGGCTAGATGGATGAGATGGTTAATGAGTGAAGCAGGTATTGATACTTCTGTATTTGGAGCCCATTCGGCTAGAGGAGCTATGGCTTCAAAAACTTTTGCCTTGGGTTCACGATTGGAAGACATTATGAAGGCAGCAGATTGGTCTTCAGAAAATACTTTTCGTGCATTTTATCACAAGTCTGTATTGGATGTAGCTAATGTGGTGATAGAACAGCTTTAAACTAGTATAATCGGAGCCTCCGGTCCTGACATAGAATTAAAAAAAATCTAGCTATCGCGTCAAGAATTTTCAATTCTATTAAGGACACGGAGGCGAGGATTATCCCACCCTTTGTATTAAAAAACACAATGAACATGGAATATCAATTATATGAATATATGGTTTATTGTTATTATCCCTCCCTTTTTAGTATCATTTACAGAAACATGAAGTTTATTTGAGACATTCTCAATTATGTCGAGATATTACCTGCCTGTTTGTTGTTACAGGCTCTGAGCAGAAGAATTCCTGAAATTCTTATCGTTATGGACAAAAGTTTGGTTGTAACATTTTACCTCCGTTGAGGCTCCAGGGTTGAGTTTCCAGGAGAAGGAGATCCAGGAAGAGAAGATGTTCATATCTCCAGACTTCGGGATGGCGTAAAAAGTTTCGTTTTCAAGTTGATCTTATCTGTCCTGACCAAAGAAAGAGGAAGTGACATCAAGGGTCAAAGGACTTATTACAGAGGACATGGATAGTGATTGGACCATGTGATAGGATGTTATGGCATCATGGGATGTGTAGTTTTTTCTTTTACTTGTATTTGATTGGCTGCTGTTTTAAGTCAGTAAAGAAAGAGAAAGCATAATCCTCGCCCTCCGTGTCCTTAATAGAATTGAAAATTCTTGACGCGATAGCTAGAAAATGTTTTATTCCAGTGGTAGTGCTGATGATGGTGTTATAGTATATTCAGACAATTCAGTGCTTACATCTTAATGCATGGTACTCAGACCTGGTGTCCATTCATTTAGAGGGGCTTCCAAAGGGAACATATTTTATGATGCCATCGGTTGCAAGCTAGCAACACCACAGGTTGGCAATACAGGATGGCTATATGATTTCACAGACTCAGTGTTTTTTATATCACCACCCTTATTCCCTTCATTGCTCACACCAGTAGAGGCTTCCAAAAGGTACTCTTGTTGCTTTCCCAATCCCTCTACCGCAGACTCAGTAACCACTGGTGACAGAGTTCCAAATCCTGTATCAGATCAAGATTCGATTGATCATATGGATTCTCCCCTTCTGGAAGTTCTGGTACAAGTATTTTAATCCTGGACAACATACTGCAACAAGGATGCACATTTACACAAGCCCTCGCTGTCATGTTTTGCTTAAGCCTACTGGTAACAGCCCTGTTTGAAAGAGGACTCAATGAGTATGAGAATTTGAAACTTACTCCCACATAAGCAACTGCTTCAGCTAATACCCTAGAAACTCTTGATCTGAGGGTAATTTACCAATTCCGTCCATTTGCTACTAAGTACAGAAAGTATTTTGCAACTGTGTGATCCATTACCCGATCCAGCAGCCACACCCACACAAAGCACATGATCTACTGCTACTTATATATATTTGTATTTCTTAATTAGTTTAAACGGTCTGATGTGTTCCAGGTTGATGACCTGGAAGAGTTGCCTTGCCTTTTCTAAGGCAGTTTATGGTTACTCTACTATGGTGGAATGTTTGATTTGTTGGCAGAACACACCCTATGGAAAATATTGTTTAATTTGTTTAGGTATTAACAGCCACCAGTGTTGCTCCTTCAAAATAATAAGTGTAGCTAAAACTACTGCATGCGTGAAGCCTATTCCTTTATTGGCTACTTTTACCCAATTATGTCATTCTAATTGAATGGGTGTGCTTCAATTACCGATCTTGGCCTTAGTCACCATAGGGAGCTAATTTGTCATAGAAAGTAAGTGTACTTTTCTTGAAAGCTAGCAAGACTTCTTTTTGTTGTCTGAAAGTTGAACTGCTGAGAGTATATATAGATTGATCCTAGTTTGCATCCAGGTTACAGCTGCTACTTGCGCGTCTGCACCTTTATGGCTGATTATGCAGCATGATCTTGCTAACTAGTAGTAGTAAAGTGCCTGTTCTCTCCATCTTAGGTACATGCCTAATCAGCACATTTAATTTCATTCCAAGTCCTTATTATATGGTACTACATGTACTGGTGACATGTAAATTAAATGCTATAAGTGGACTGTAGCACCCATTGTGTCACCCACTACAGTAGCACTGTAAACCAAGCCTCCAGGAGGGTACTATAAATGCAACATTTATGCCCAGGGCAAGCCTGGCCACTCCCTAACCAATTGGGCAAAGGTTCCTGGAAGTGACACTATGCAGGTTTGAAGCTCTTCCTGTGTGCTTTACCGTAAACTACCCAACAATGCACCTCTCTACCTAAATCCAGCATTGCAGAATCCTTCTTCCCCTGGTCAGAGCTCCTATGCCCTCCAAACGGTGGGGCAATGATAAAGGACAAATCCTACCTTGTGGTCATTCCAAACCAGTTCTGAGGCAGGCAACGTTCACCCACTCTCTGTCCCACTAACCCCACACTGGGTTTGGAGCCAAGTTGGATAGAGGCACCAATGAAGAGGGCAAACCTGGTGTCAGATTCATCTGCTTGTTTGAAATGTCACTAGTCCTGTAGCACAGCCCCATAGCACCCTGTCAAGGGAAGGCCAGCCCTGCCCACATCCAAGCCCTTTATCCCCTGTCTGGGAGCAAAACACATTTAATCACAGGGGACCCATCCAGCTGCCAGGTGACAATTGAAGCCGTTCGGGCTTTAGGCACAAAACTGGTAATCTTCTCAAATGACAGTTGTCTAATAGTCAGACAAAATTAAATTTCACCTGTAAATTGGATTAAAAGGAATTCTTTAAATATTTTTCTAGCTGCTACCAATCCAAATTTAGCATTCACCAAATGTAACCATGTAGCCCAGTGTTTCCCTAAGTAAGCTACCAGTCAATCTACATTGAAAATCATTTTAGTACATGTTCATGTAAGGACATGTTCAACATTAACTTCCACATGTCCTACGTTCAAATATCATGCACCCTGCCATTATGGGCAGATAAGCCTACTTATGGGGAACTTATTAATATTTCAAAGGAAGCTTAAGTCCTGTCAAATGGGGTTAATTTGTATTTTAAAACTCCACAGGGCATTTACCTGTGTGCTGCTACCAGGCTGCGCATGACTATCCTTTCATGCACAGTCCACCCAAGTGTTCATGTGTAGCAAGCCCAGTGCCCCTTGTATAGCTGCGTTTCTAGCAGTCTTATCCTAAAAGGTGGACACTGGTGGGAAAAATGTGCAGTCCATTTACCATGCAGTAACTTTGAATGAGACTCAGGTAGTGAGTCTCACCCACAATAAAGGTAAAAAATCCATGGGGATGAAAAGCAAAAAATCTTGGGGCCGTATTACACAGTGTGGCACATTTTCCTCGATTGAGCCGGGTGCACCTTTCAAAAGGTGCGCCCTTCGCAAACAAGGACAGTGCACTGTATTAAATTGAATACGCTGCCTCCAGGGAAGCTGTGAACCCGCGCTACCCTGGAGACGGCGCATTCAAGTGAAGCACAGATCGGCTTTGAAGCACTGCACTCTGTTTCACTGTGCAGGTGGCAACCTGCCTGCACTTTTAAGATGGGTGACAAAGCCCCTTGATGGCGGGTGCAGCAGGAGGCAACCTGCCTACACTTTTTAGAGCAGTGAGAAATCCCCTTGGAGGCGGGTGCAGTGAGTGACTTCACCCGCTTGCAAGGGCGGTCTAGGCGGTTCATAGGACCCCCATGACCTCCACCAGTGGGCTGCCATCAGGGGGCACACTGACAGTGTGCTACCTTTTTGTGGCACACTGTTAGTGCCCTTCCTGATGTCTTCTTTGTCTTTGCTCCCGCCCCGCGTCTACAATAGTGCACGGGCGCAGAGGCAAAGCGGTTCCCTCACTTGAACAGGGCAATGCCTCCATGCAAATGAGGGACCGCCTTCTGATGATAGTGTTGGTGCTATATATGAGTTAGCGCTGTCTGTAACACAGAAGTGGCCGCACAAGCGTTTGCAGCCCCATCTGTAATACCAAAGTGCTGTGAGGGGATAAAAAATGGGCACAGATGCCCGTTGCGCCCCCAGAGCACTTTGTATAATACAGCCCCTGCTGTACTGAATGGGTTCAACCCCTTTGTAACAATGTACAAGCTGCTTCTAGATAATCAGAGAAAAAGGCATGTGTGTAACGCCAAAGATATTTCTCAGACACTACTTACACATTTTTTTTAAACTTCATAACCTTTGTTTTGCGAACTGTGTGTAGTACAGTAGAAGTCTTCCAGAGCTGGAATAAATGTTTAGCATGAAGCTTCACACTTGCAAAAATAAATGAAACAGAGAGGTCTGTACCCCTCAAAGTCTAACAGAATCTTCTCTGACTTCTGGCAGAATGAACATTAATTAAAACAAACATGATCTTCAGCAGCAATCGTATACATCACCAGGAACTAATCATTTCACTTCCCCTGGTGTGTATTTTCAACACCATCTGTATTTCACAGAACTTGGACAGTTACTGGAACCTTGAGCATCTCCCGTTTCTGATATGTGCTAAATAGAAGGTTTCATCTGCTCATTAGGTCTTCACGTTTCTTGCCAAGATTTCTCTTCGCATGCCTTACTATCAATCAACTAGCAAATGCAACAATACTCCTTTCTCTAACTAATGAAATCATGACAAAAGAAAGAACTCGCTTACCAATCAAAATACATTGAAAAATTAAGGCCTTTAGTCAGGCTAACCTAAACTAAACATCTAGAGTGCATTTCAAATATATGATAATACATGCACACATTTAACTCTCAAAATAAATGCAAAACCTAAATAAAAGAAACACGCTACTTCTGAAAATACAACTTAAAATGTAAATATGAACATGAATGTGCGCACATTTATAAAGCTTCCGTTTCCCAATAGTTTCTTTTCATTCATGCGTTTAAATGTTCACACATGTTAATAATATATAAGGCACATGGTAAATATCATGTCAAAAATAGATGTGAAATTGCACAATGATAACTTGTAAAGAATGTGCTCTAAATTGTGCTGCACCACCTCCTTATAAGTCCCTGGTAAATGGTATCAGTGATACCCAGGGCATAGGAGTTAAAGGGGTCACCCTTGCCTGCAGCACTGATTGTGCTACCCTGAGGGACCCAAGTAAAAAGATGACAGCAGTCCTGTCATTGCAGACTGCATGGGCAGTGCAAACTGCTCAACTTCGACCTTGCCCTCCACCCTCACCAGGATAGCAAAGGTCACAGCGCTATTTTTAATATATGTCAGTCTCCCCTAAAGGAGGCCCATGAGGAGGGGTGCATTATATTAAAGGTGTGGATGTTTAAGTGCAAGCTTATATATCCCTATAGTAGCTCCTTTCCATTAAGGACTACTATAAGTGTTTAGGGGGGGGCATAGGATGACACAGACTGGCACCTGGGCATCCTGAGCTAGTTCCACTGAAAGATGCCAAGTTCGGTATCAAACAGCTTGTCTCCTCAATCCCGACATGTTGCCCATGTTGGATTTATTGTGACATGCACCCAGATGGCTACTTTAGACAATGCCCACCTGGTTGCCCTAGCCTTCCTGTACCATGACTGACAGCCTACAAGCTGCCAGTAGGTGGGAACACTCCCTGGAGTCAGAAACAAAGGCCTGCCTCAGTAGACGGTGTCACCTCCCTCCCTGGCAGGATAGCTAGTGAAGTGGCGCATCAAGGCGGTGAGCTTCAAAGCCCACACCGCCTCTGAGATGCAATGAGGCAGCCTCCCAGAGGAGGACAAGGCCACTCTCCTGCCTCAGACACATTTGCAAACCAGGCAGTTTGGAAAATTAGGTAGTCAGGAGGCATAGACCCCCAGAATTCTATCCACACCCCTAAGTTGGTCTCCCTGGTCTGTATAGCTGTGGATGGGTTCTACCATTTTCAGAGTGGTAGAATAGAGGTTTCGGGTACAATAGGTGCCACCTACCACAGGAGGTGGTCACCTCAGTGGTGGATTAGCCACTGGGGCTAGTAGCCCATTGGCTAGTAGCACCCACACCTGAAGTGGCTCGTGCTGGTAACAGGGGGCAGGGAGACGCGCACGGGGAGAAATTAATAAGATTTTATTTTAAAGTACCTTAATCTACACTGCCGCTGCCATCAGGACCGCCCTCCTCCTCTCCCTGTCTCTGCCGACAGCCTGCAGGCACAGGCTTCCGGCCTGCCCTGCAGCCAATCCTGCAAAGCAGCGTCAGGATTGGCTGGGGGCACCTAGCTAGGGCGCCCCCGGGCAGACTGGGAGCCTGTGCAGGCTCTCTTCAGCCCGGGAACTGTGGACAGAGCCTACTGCACACGCATGTTTGGCCAACCCGAGATGGCCGGCCAAACATACATGCGCAGTGAGTGCTTGTAACAGCTTGTGGCCCTGCCCCTTTTACTTAAATCACTAATAAATGTAGTTTATTATCGTTTTTTGTAAAAGTTTTTGGAGAAGCTGCTGCTGGCGGGGGTCGACGCTCCTCCACCTTAGTGGAGGAGCCACGCCTGACCAACACCCAAACACCCTAAAATCTAGGATTTAAGGGGCTTCCCTAGCACCAGAACATCCGATCTGATGAATTTGCAACAAAGGACAAAGAAGAGACCTGTGACTGCGACTTCAGGACCTTCACAAAGTAAAGATACGCTAATCTGCACCTGTGACAACCACCCTGCAACTGCATGACCACATCTCGTCCTGGAGCAGAGACCAGCTCCAAGGAAAAGAGGAACCACTCTGCAAGCCAAAGACAGCTGCAGAACTCCCATGGAGTAGTGGTACTAGTCCTCTGCTGTCCGCAGTCAACTGCCACTCCCAAAGCCAAAGAATCACTGGTCATTGGGCCTGGTGAGGGATCTTTAAAAAATAAATAGTCCAGTGTATTGTGGGGAACGTGGTCCTAACCTCCAGTAAGTTTCAGGTGGCTACTGCTTTTCCCCAGACTCCAGGACGACAAAGTAACTAAAAGCTGCATTTGCTACTACAGAAGCTTGTTGGTGGCCAGTCTGGCTACTACTAAGTTTGTTTGCTGCTGTTCTTCGAGAGAACCTAAAGCATCTTCAGTCCAGTCCCTCTTTGGCCCCATTGTCAAGACTTTGCATCCCCTTCCTCACCAACACCGTCCCAGCAGCAAAACCTGCAAAACCCTGGCTCCTGCGCTCAACACCCAGGACAACTCTGCACTCAGGCCCTACGAGCCAAATCAAATTCTACTGACTGATGGACCCTGGTTCTAAGACCCACCTCACCTTACCATCCAGTAGTTTCCACTCAACTTGACCTGCAAGTGACTGTCACTGGTATAATTTCCCATACACCGGAGTGGAAACGTTCTGCAAGAGTGAAATGCACTGATTGATGTTTCCTTTAGAAATCCATACCTCCGGTTATACTCAACAGATTGCCTTCCTTTTGGTGTTATATAAAAATCGACTTTCTTTTTATAAATTGATGTTAGATTTCTTTTGAGTCCTGTCAATTACTTATTGTCCATGTTGGTACTCTGAAGTGCTCAGCACATGTTCCTCTAGTAAAGCCGGACTGCTCTGTACCACACTACCAGGACAGAGCTAGGAATTTATTAGTGTGAATCCAGAGGACCTATTGAGGGGTAACGTGAAGCCTCACCAGCCTCACTGCATCATACCCCACATTCTTATTGAACTGAACTAATACTTTGAGAAACTGAGATGTCATGCTCCTATTCACCTCTTCAAAACAGATTACTCGTTCACTGAGCGAAGATTATTGTTTGGTGAGCCATGCGTTTCAAAATTGTTAATATATTTATGTGAGTTGCTTCAGTATGCTCAATGAATTGGACCAAGTGATTTCGTGGGCACCCGGTATACCATTGTGGGCAAGTTTGATTTGATTTCTGTGTTTAATTATCTCAAAGTAAATCCCCTATAAAGCGGAAACTTTTTATAGTGTCCAATTGCACAAACACGACCGATTCACTGCGCCGTTTCTCAAATGTTAAAAATCCATGATTAGCCTCATCTCATTCACAGCCTGCATCGATGCCCAAGGATGTGCTGTGCAGATTAAACAATTCATAAATTGAGGACTGTTGTATACAAAGTGCAAGCAAACAATATTTTCTAGCTTTGTGAAATAGAACAAACCATATCATGAAAGAATCTTGGAAAATATCCAAGTGATTTGATGAATTGTTCATGGTGATGACTTAGAAACTTTGTGACCAGTGACGAAGCAGTTTAAAGAATGCTGCCAATTACTGCTATGCCAGTGTGACTAAAAACTGTGTAAACATGTAATAATCTCAGGGACGCACTCGGGTGTGGTGATGTATGTATCACCACGCCCTGAGGCCATAATAACCACACAATTTGCTTGGCGCCAGCACACCCTGAGGTGTGGCTGTAAGTCAGAAGAACAAGATGAGCTTAGGGCACATTCCTCTTGAGGCTTAACAGTGGCAAGACTCCTTCACTGTACAGCTATTGCTGCATAGCAACAGCAGGGACTCCTGCGCTGGACATTTCCTCAACATAACTTGAAGAACTCCGATCCTAGGACCTCTTACCTGCTTGAATACAGGCAGTGTTAACATGGGGACTCCACGTGCATAAGTGCGAGTCCTCTCTAGGAAGTCATGCCAAAGTACTGCATACAGTGACCACTTTTCTTTTGGGAGCCCACCGTACCCAACTGCAAGAGTTCCCTCCAGTGAGTCCTGTGCATGAATACAGTGTACTGGCACTACTCCTTCCCCAGGAGGTCCCAGTGCATAAATGTGTGAGTCCTCTCCGGAGAGTCCTGTGTATGAATACAGCTTACTGGCACTACTTCTTCCCCGGGAGGTCCCAGGGCATAAATGCGCATGTCCTCTCTGGGGAGTCCTGTGCATCAATACAGTATACTGGCACTACTCCTTTCCCGAGAGGTGCCAAGGGATAAATGCAAGGGTCCTCTCCGGAGAGTCCTATGCATGAATACAGCGTACTGGCACTACTCCTCTCCCGAGAGGTCCCAATGCATTTATCCCTATATACTGGCACTACTCCTTTCTTGAGCGCTCCCAATGCATGAATGCAAGAGTCCTCTCCGGAGAGTCCTATGCATGAATTCAGCATACTGGCACTACTCCTCTCCCGAGAGGTCCCAATGCATAAATGCAAGAGTGCTCTCCGGAGAGGCCTGTGCATGAATACAGCATACTGGCACTACTCCTCTCCCGAGAGGTCCCAATGCATAAATGCAAGAGTCCTCTCCGGAGAGGCCTGTGCATGAATACAGCATACTGGCACTACTCCTTTCCCGGGAAGTCCTAGTGCATAAATGCAAGAGTCCTCTCTGGGGAGTCCTGCACATGAATACACCATACTGGCACTACTCCTTTCCTGAGAGCCCCCAATGCATGAATGCAAGAGTCCTCTCTGGGGAGTCCTGGGCATGAATACAGCATACTGGCACTACTCGACTCGTGGGTGGTCCCCATGCATGAGCCTTCTCGATTATGCTGTGTGATTGGAAACATCTTACAAGCACTTCAGCCCTGCGACTCCTCCATGCATAAATGTTGGGACTCCTCTCTTGGAGGTTCCCATGCATAGATACATCATGCATGGGTCATTTCCAGTAAGGGCACTTGCATAACTATAGTATACACCTCGCCTGGGAAATCCTATCCATAAAGGCAGAGACTCCTCCGCTGAAAATTCCTCATGCTTAAATGTGAGACTTCTCTTCTGGAAGCCTGTGCATAAACACAATATATAGGGCTCCTATCCTGGAAGCTTCCTGTACGAAAATGCAAGCACACTCTCCAGAGAGCCCTAGCATGAATACAACCCATAGGGCTCCTAGCCCTGGAGTTTCCTTTGCATAGATGTAGAGAATTCCCTCTTGGTGGCTCCTTGAGAATAAATGTAAGAGTCCTCTCTTTGGAGTCCAGTGTAAATACAAACAAGGACTCATTTCTTGGGATCTCCCCTTGCAGAAATGCAAGGGTGCTCCCCCAGTTTTCACTTCCATATGCAATAATGAAGTATCCAGGAAATACTCTCCTGGGAGTCCCCCATTCATAAATACAGAGGCTCTTCTCGTAAGAGTATTTTATTACAATCAAGACAGCCCTCAAGTTGCAGAGATGCACAGTCCCGGTAATGCCTGTGCAGAAGTGCAGGAGTCCTCTGATGGGATAAATACAGGAAATCCACTCCCCAGATAGTCCCCTCACTTAAGTCCAACATGTATAGATTAAGGCACTCCAGTCCAGTATCACACTCTACAAAAACTCCTCTGGTGGGCACCTCAGTGCAAAAAAAAATCCTCTTTTAGCCCCCATGTCTAAGTAAGCATAGGAGCCCCGTTCCACAGCGCTGTTAAAGCTGCAGGAACTCCTCATCTGGGAGCTTCCCTGCATACACTCAAAAGTGCCTCTCCCAGAAGTCTCACGCAATTAATACACGGACTGCTGTCCTTAGAGCTCCCCTGCAAAATCGCGTTCATTCGCCTAATAAATCCTCGAAATCCCGATGCTTTAATACGGGCACTTTTCTCAGGAGCCCCCCTCCCCCCTGCATAAGTACAGGAACTCTTCTCCTGGGAGCCCTTAGCATAAATCTGGGTGCTGCTCCCCTAAAATCTCCCCTCATAAATAAAGAGATCTCACTCTGAGTGGGCACTTCCATATATAAATAAAGGAGCCCATCTCCTGGGAGGTCTCTGTGCACAGAGAGTCTTGGGTGACCTCCCGGGCGCTCGCCTCTTTATAAGGGGGAGGCCCCTGCACAATCAGTGATGTTTCTCTCATTAAAGCTCGCGGCATAAATAAAAGGACCACTCTCCTGGTAGCTCTCCCTGAAAAATACAAAATTCTTTTGCTGGTTTCTCCTCCAGCATAAACGCAGTGATTCCTCTTCTTGGAATAGTTTGCTCCACCTCCACATAAATAAAATGACCGCTCCTCATGGGGGACCTGAATGCATAAACACTGGGACTCCTCTCCTCGAAGGTTGTATGCCAATTAAATCTGACCCTTCTCTCCTGGTTACTTCGTTCCCGAGAAGCCCCATTCCATAAATAAAAATGTGAGGATGATGTCAAACAACCCCTTACTTCTCCACATGCCAGTCACATTATGACGACTCCTTTCCCACTTGAAAGGCCCACTTAAAATGGCTACTGATTGCTTATCATTATTTAGACTAACAACCTTGCCCTAGAAGCGGCAGAAAATGATGTTACCCGAATTCCTGCTTTCTCCCAGGCCAGTCACAACGTGCTAACTCCATTCTTTCTTGAAAATCCATTTGTAAACAGTCTTTCCCCATAGCCTGGGTCAATGTACCCACATACTTGCCACAGATGTAGTTAGGAGCGAATAATGACCTAACCCAAACCTGTGATGCCACCAGGCCAATCAAAGTGAGCTTCCAGTCTTTCTGTCTGTAAAGCCCACCTCAAATGTGGCCGCTAATTGCTGGCTAGGGCTGGCACTTATTGATTCTCCCACAAGGCATCAGGAGGTGAAGAGTGAGTTTTCTCAAGCCCTTGCTGCTCCCATGGCAATCTTTTTCTCTCCATATTTGGAGCCGTCTCGTTGCTATTTGTCATAAACTGGAAAAGGCAGGCATAGAAAATGCCATCACTTGTTTTGGTCTTTTATGGCAAACAAGGGCCTAGAACCAGATTCATATATTTTAAGGTTAGTAACCTAAACAATATTCCTTCCACTTATGTATCAAAAAATCCATACCCACACTCAAACCGAGACCATGCATTCACACTTACTACACATACAGATTAAACTCCAGGAACCTTTTTCACAATCTTTTCACAAGCATAGACATACCATCAACTGACCAAACCCTCCATCAATCCACTGCAATCCTGTGAACCCCTAGACTGGATCGACCACCTTGCAGTCACGGTCTCCCCTTTAATTCCTCACTTGTAAATACACCAAGGCCAAATTAAATGGGAAAATTAATGATGTTGTTCCTTTAATTATGTCTCCATGGAATTCCTACAAGAAGAACTCACCAGCTTTGAAAAATAGTTTAGACTCCATTGCAACAATCAACATGCCGTCCTTAAAAATAACCTCTTAGCACCTTGCTACTCTGAAAACAAGCTCACATCCTCAGATAAGAAAAACGTGTGCTGGGCAGAGCATCCAATGGCATTTTAGAAAAACACCATTAAAGAAGCCTCCAGTCAAAAAAATACTCTTCAAGTCAAAGCACTCAAACATTGGCGGTCATTACAACATTGGCGGTAAAAGGCGCTTACCGCCGTGCAGAAGACCGCCAATACACCGCCGCGGCCGCGGAATTCCGCCACAGCTATTATGACCCACATCTCGAAACCCGCGAAATTCAGACACTTACACAAGTCCGCCACACCAAAGGTCAGTGTTAAACTGGTGAAAACAAGTCCTCTACTGTCACGCCAACAGAAACACGCCTATGCTATTACGACCCACGAATCCACGCGGCGGTCTTTCAACCGCGGTATTCCATTGGCGGTACACACCGCTGCGCTCAAAATACACACACATCTCCAAAACACCGCCACATTGGACAATTCCAAATACACACACCTGAGACACATAAAAACACCACTCCCACACACCCAATTCAATATAAAACACATACCCACATCACCCACAAACCCCTACGACCAGACATTTTGAGGAAGCCGAGAGACAGAGACACAGCAATTGAGAACCCCACCACACAGAGGCACACAACACCATCACGCACACAACAATCCACGCACAAAACACCACACACCACTACACATCACCACACACATCTACACTTACACCACCCCACACAGCACCCTCACCATCCCATGTCACGCCAAAGACACCCCAGGTTTTCCGAGGAGGAGCTCAGGGTCATGGTGGAGGAAATCCTACAGGTAGAGCCACAGCTATTTGGCTCACAGGTGCAGCACACCTCCATAGCCAGGAAGATGGAGCAATGGCGCAGAATCGTGGACAGGGTCAACGCTGTGGGACAGCATCCAAGAAATCGGGAGGACATCAGGAAGAGGTGGAACGACCTACGGGGGAAGGTGCGTTCTGTGGTCTCCAGGCACAACATCGCGGTACAGCGGACTGGCGGCGGACCTCCACCTCCTCCCCCACAACTAACAACATGGGAGGAGCAGGTCTTGACCATCATGCATCCTGAGGGCCTCGGAGGAGTCGGTGGAGGAATGGACACTGGTAAGTCAAATCTTAACTATCATATCCCCCACCCTACCTGCATGCTATCACACACCCCCACCCTCACCTCCTCCCCTATCACTACAACTCCTCACAAATGTACTAATAACACAAACCATCCATCCCAACACCAAGCCCTGCATGACACAACTAAGCATGGACACCCTTCACTGAAGCATGCTCACTGTACGTACCCATAACAACCCCCTAACCATCATCACACAAACCCACACACAGGAATGCTTGCACTGGGGTACACTCACACCCACCCATTGCACACCATTACACACACACATGCAATAATCATGCTGTTATACCCCTGCAGGACCACTACCCAACGTCACCACACAGGAGGGTCCAGACATCTCCACTCCACCCACAGAAGAGGCCCACAGTGAGGACAGCAGCTCTGCCCTACTGGATCCTGATGACCAGCCCACACCATCGTGGGCCTCGGGACAGTTGGTTCCTCTTGCACAGGCACAGCCCAACACTGACCTTCCACCCTCTGGTAACACCAGCACAGCACCCACCCAGCGGGCCCATACCTCCGTACCCAGGACACGTCAATCAGCGGTGTGTCCACCACTACAGGGAACCCAGGATAACCCACCACCTCAACAACAACAGGGACCTGGGGGCAGTGGTAGTGGCCACACGGTCCAGGGAACGGAGGCACAGGAACACAGGGGAACTGGGAGGGCTGCTGTGCGACAGGGGGCGGACAGGCCAAGGGAACCCACCCTCCACGAGGCCCTCACCTCCATCATGGGAGCATACCACCACTCCCAGGAGACAATAGCGACGGTCCCGGCCAAGTTTCAGGAGACCCAGCGCCTGCAGGACGAACAGTATTTGGGCTTCAGGGAGGAGCTCAGAATCATCAGCTCCGACCTGGGCACCATCGTAGGGGTGCTGAAGGACATACAAAAGACCATGATGGACACCGTGGCATTCCAAGGGGCCCCTGACACTAGCATGGACAATGAACTGCCCACCACCTCCGCCGGCGCTAGTGGACAGGACGCCCCGCCACAGGACCACCACACCAGCACCCCACCCCCTGCAGATGGAGAACCACCCCGCAAGCGGTCCCTGAGATCCAGGAACAGGACAGAGCAAGATGGCAAGACCCCGCCAGGAAATGAGACCACCCTGATTGTCATCCCACTGTCCCACTTTGTTACCCTGTCCATACTGAAAATGCCCCAGCTCCACTTCCTATGCCCATATGGGCAGTGCACCTGTGTGACCAATAGACTGGACTCTGCCATGGACATTCCTCCACCGTCCCCCATCACCATTTTACAACCCCCCCCTCCATTTTTGAGCACTTAAATAAACACCCTTGAAGCACAAAACAATCTGGAGTCAATCTGTGATTTGGTAAATTTGTATTATCAATGATAGTGTCAAAATGCGTTCTCAATTGTAAAGCCAACATACCTAAGTCACACATCACAAGTCCATGAAGGATGCAAGCAGATGACACACGTTGGTAACCACACCTGTGAAACCGTAATGGAAAGGTACAACTCAGTTACCAAATACTGCTACTAAATGACAGACAGGATAGAGGTAGAAGTGTGAAAGGAAATGTGATAGTAAAATAAAATGTTCTCACCTGTGTGTCACTGGAAATATTGCTGTATGACTGACTCCCTGTTGTCTATGTCTTCTTCCTCAGCTTCCTCCTCATCACTGTCCACAGGCTCCACAGCTGCCACAACACCGCCATCTGGACCATCCTCCCGCAGAAAAGGCACCTGGCGTCGCAAAGCAAGATTGTGAAGCATCAAGCAGGCGATGATGATCTGGCACACCTTCCTTGGTGAGTAGAATAGGGAACCACCTGTCATATGGAGGCACCTGAACCTGGCCTTCAGGAGGCCGAAGGTCTGTACGATCACCCTCCTAGTCCGCCCATGGGCCTCATTGTAGCATTACTCTGCCCTGGGATTCCTTACTGGGGTCAATAGCCAGGACAGGTTAGGGTAACCAGAATCACCTAATAGCCACACACAGTGCCTCTGGAGATGACCCATCACATATGGGATACTGCTATTCCGCAGGATGTAGGCGTCATGCACAGAGCCAGGGAACATAGCATTTACCTGCGAGATGTACTGGTCTGGCAAACATACCATCTGTACATTCATCGAATGATAACTCTTCCGGTTCCTGTACACCTGTTCACTCCTGTGGGGGGGGACCAGAGCTACATTGGTCCCATCAATAGCACCTATGACGTTGGGGATATGTCCAAGGGCATAGAAGTCACCTTTGACTGTAGCCAAATCCTCCACCTGAGGGAAAATGATGTAGCTCCTTACGTGTTTTAGCAGGGCAGACAACACTCTGGACAACACGTTGGAAAACATAGGCTGGGACATCCCTGATGCCATGGCCACTGTTGTCTGAAAAGACCCACTTGCAAGGAAATGGAGCACTGACAGCACCTGCACGTCAAGGGGGATTCCAGTGGGATGGCGAATTGGTGACATCAGGTCTGGCTCCAACTGGGTACATAGTTCCTGGATAGTGGCACGGTCAAACCTGTAGGTGATGATCAAATGTCGCTCCTCCATTGTCAACAGGTCCACCAGCTGTCGGTACACCGGAGGATTCCACCATCTTCTCAAATGTCCCAGCTGACGGTGCCTAGGAAAGACAACAGCGACCACAGAGTCAACAAATTCCCAGGTATGTACCAACAGATACACAGAACACTACACAAAACTGTTCCTGTATGTGTGTTGAGTGTAGGCCTAGGTGTGTGTGACGCAGTTGGTAATTAGGGCATGTGGGCCCCTGAAACGGCGGCTGCCTGACCTCTAAAGTGGGACAATGGGATGTGAGGTAAGTGCGCTGGCGTTGTACACTGTCGCGGTAGGCGATCGAAGACCGCGGCGCAATGCTGCATTGGTTAACATTGGACCCTATGGGTCCCAGGAGACAATGATGAAGTGCGCCGGCGGTGATGACACGCACCGCCGCGGACGTCACCGCCGCGGACGTCACCGCCATTTTCTATCTGTTCAATCACTCGATACCTGATCTTCGACAGGAGAGGACCTACACTGCAAGTGCTGCTGTGACCTCGGTCTGGAAGAGACAATGGCTGCTGCGTCTGGGGAATGGGCCCCTGCCTTCACTGCTCAAGAGTTGGAAAAGCTCGTGGACGGGGTCCTCCCCAGTACACGCTACTCTACGGTCCTCCAGACCAACAGGTAAGTACACAGGGAGCACGTTGTATGGGCTATGCCTGGGTGGAGAGGGCTGGATGTGAGTTGGAAGGGGGCAGAGTTCAGGGAATATCAAGGAGTGTGAATGCATGTGCCACATGGCAAGTGTAGGGATGGGGGCCACTCACATCGACGGTGCAATTGGTAATGACTTCTCTTCTTCCCCTGTGCATGTCATGTAGGTCAGCGCCCACCAGAAGAAGGACATTTGGTGTGCCATCGCCAAGGACCTCCGGACCCTGGGGGTCCACCAGAGACGGGGCACCCACTGCCGGAAAAGATGGGAGGACATTTGCCGCTGGTGCAAGAAGACGGTGGAGGCTCAGCTGGGGATGGCCTCCCAACGTGGAAGGGGTGCACGTCGCACCATTACCCCCCTGATGTTCCGGATCCTGGCGGTGGCCTACCTGGAGTTGGATGGGCGTTTGAGGGCATCACAGCAGACACAAGGGGGTGAGTACACTCGCATTCTGGGGACTTTGCGCGTAGTGGAGGGGTCTGGGTGGGGGAGGAGGGCTGTGGGTTTCCCTAGGCCAGGGCGAGTTACGTAGGCTAGGCCCCTCTGTAATGCAGGCCATGTGTCACTCCACAATGCATTCCTGGAGGGCATTCATTCTGGTCAGGCTGCCCTTCATCGAACCCTGCAATCTCTGGCCTCAGCACTGATGGCAGCCATTGTCCCTGTGTCTAGCCTCCGCCCTCCAACTTCCTCCACCCAGACCCAATCCCCTGTACCCCAGCCTATCCCAAGCACACCATCAGACAAGCATGCATACACCTCAACACACACAAGTAGCTCAGGCAAACATAAGCACCACACAACCCACAGGCACTCACACAAGCATCACCCACATACAGACACAGCAACATCCACTGCCTCCACTGTGTCCCCCTCCTCGTCGTCTCCCTCCTCCCTCCCAGTGTCGTCTACACTCTCACCTGCATGCACTACATCTACAGGCACTAGGACTCGCACCAGAACACCCAGAACCACACCCGCTCACCTGCACTCACCACCCCAACTACCATTTACACGTCCCTTGTGTCCAATCCCAGTGTGTCTGTGATGCCCCCTCCCAAAGTACACAAATGCGGCCACTCACACACCCAACATCCATCCACCACATGACAGCCTCCAGTACCTGCACCTGCACCCAAATCACCTAAAGTTACACCTCCTACAACCACCTCCTCTTCCTCCACTCCCAGACCCCCTCCAGCTACCCATCCCAGTCTTCGTCAGCAACTCTTCCTCAGCAACGTTGACCTCTTTGCCCCCACCCCTCCAATTGATAGGTCCCGTAGTAGCACCTCAGCCAAAAAAAGTCCAGTACCAGTGGTGCGTGTCAAAGGTGTGTGGAGTGCACCGGCCACCAGGGCAGCCAGTGTGACACGGAGCCAAAGCACTGCCAGTCCACCCCCTGTAAAGCACCTCAAGTTGGAAAGTGGCCGACGGGATAGGGTGAAGACTCCTGGCGGAAAACCTGCTCACAAGGGTCCCAGGGGGAGTGCCGAGTCAGCTGTGACTCCTCCAAAGGTGGTGAAGGGCCAGAGGAAGTCTGCACAGTCTGGGAAGAGCAGCACGGCGGAGAAGTCTGCCATCCTCCCCGGCGGCCGGGACGCCACCGCCAGCACTGTCGTCACTGGTCAGGAGACCACCGCCAGAGTCAGTGCCCAGGAGGGCAGCAGTATCGTCACTGGTCAGGAGACCACCGCCGGAGTCAGTGCCCAGGAGGGCCCCGGCAGCCGCAGCCCCGCTGGGCAATGAGGGACCGTCATGCCACACACCAATGCACAGGTCAGAGACCACCATGGCAAAGCACTGCTGAACAGGGAAAAGACCGCCATGGGGAAGACCGCTGAACAGTGCAAAGCACCAATGAACAGGTCAGAGACCGCCATGGCAAAGCACCGCTGAACAGAGAAAAGACCGCCATGGTGAAGACCGCTGAACAGGGCAAAGCACCAATGAACAGGTCAGAGACCGCCATGGCAAAGCACTGCTGAACAGGGAAAAGACCGCCATGGTGAAGACCGCTGAACAGGGCAAAGCCCACTGAACAGGGCAAAGCACCAATGAACAGGTCAGAGACCGCCATGGCAAAGCACTGCTGAACAGGGAAAAGACCACCATGGTGAAGACCGCTGAACAGGGCAAAGCACCGCTGAACAGGGCAAAGCACCAATGCACAGGTCAGAGACCGCCATGGCAAAGCACCGCTGAACAGGGCAAAGACCGACATGCCAAAGCACCGCTGGAGAGGGAAAAAACCACCACATCAAGCATCGTTATCCCATGTGCAGCTGGGACAGTGACGGGACAGGAACCGTCACGGGGAGCCTGATGCAGTCTGGGCACCATTCCCCCTCCAGAACCAGTGGAGACATGCATCCACTCCATCTGTACTTAAAAGGATGAAGCACTCTGGGCACCAGTCCCCCTCCAGAACCAGTGGAGACTGTTATCCACTGGAGAGTCTGTGGCTTTGCACTCCCCAGGATGGAACAGTGGGCAAACCACCCACTGTAGAGACTTGTGAGACTGTGGCTTTGCACTCCCCAGGATGGTACAGTGGGCAAACCACCCACTGTAGAGACTTGTGAGACTGTGGCTTTGCACTCCCCAGGATGTAACAGTGGGCAAACCACCCACTGAAAAGACTTTTGAGACTGTGGCTTTTCACTCCCCAGGATGGTACAGTGGGCAAACCACCCACTCTAGAGACTTGTGAGACTGTGGCTTTGCACTCCCCAGGATGGTACAGTGGGCAAACCACCCACTGTAGGGACTTGTGAGACTGTGGCTTTGCACTCCCCAGGATACATCAATGGGCATGGAGCCCCGTCGTGGATCTGGCGTGGTGCTGTCATCCGGCTGAGGTGCCCCCCCCTTCCCTTCCCCCTGAGGTGCCTGTTGTATTTCTATCTGATGCCCCTGCAGTGTTCGCTCCGTTTGTGGACAGGTATCTAGTGTGGGCCTCGCCCATGCATTTTGGGCCCAGTGGTGCACGGCCATTGATATGTGCATACCTGCACTACTTCTCGTAATGTATAATATTTTGATTGTGTATATCTATCTGTATATATTTGGTAACTGTATTTTAATACATTACAATGTTTGAACTGATTTCCTTTTGTCTTTGCATTCTTCCGGGGGGGTTGTGGGTTGTTACTGTGATGTTTGGAAATGCATTGGTGTGTGTGTTGTAATGTGCGAGGGTGGGGGTTTTGCGTGTGTGTCCCTGACTTTTGCCTCCCCCCTCCCCTATGTCGTAGGTGCAGTACTCACCGTTGTCTTCGGCACCACCGTTGCTGGTGTTCGTAGACGAGCAGAAAGACAAGGGCAGGGAGTATTTGTAGTTCGGGCTCCATTGTGTCCTCCTTTCTCGTGGAGTGTGTTAAGGTGAGCGTTTTCCCATTGCAGAAGCTGTTTCCGCCGTGTTTTTATCCACGGTGAATCTGCCCCGGAAAAGGTGGCGAATTGGCGGGTTGTAATACTGTGGGCAGTACTTTGTCTTCCGCTTGTCTGTTGGCGGTGACCGCTGCGCTGCTTTTCTTTACCGCCGTGGCGGTCGGAGTGTTAAAGTGGCTGTCTTTGTTGGCGGTTTCCGCCACGGTCATAATTTCCTTTTTTTTTCCGCCGGCCTGTTTGCGGTATTACCGCAGCTTTAACACAGTCCGCCAGGGTTGTAATGACCACCATTGTGTCTTATATCCTCAACTGCCTCAACACCACCACTTAAGAAGACGACATCTTAGTCTTATGCAGTGTGAACTCCTTCCATGGACTTGCAGTCCAACCTCCTCAACATTGTCCACACCACCGTCCCTCAATAAACATTTCCAGAAAACCTCATTCACCATCCTGATAAATCTACCATTATCATTTACCACCCACCAATCTTCAGACAAAATAATTGAAAATGTGCTTTAAATCCACCTCCAAATCGAGACCTGCACGGAGACCGCTGCACTTCAGTTAGTCAAAGATACCTGTCTCCAGTCCTCCTCATCCTTTGTGCGGGCTTTGACACCTTTAGCCCACTTTACTCTCAATTACTACACTACACATTGTAAACATGCATGAGCTCCAATATGGTCGTGCAGTGGGTCACCTTTCTTCTTGACAATTTCCACCAATTTATCGAAATGATTACCTCAAGATACCAGAAACTCACTGCTCCTGCAGATTAATGGAGGGAACATTCCTTTACCCCATCATCTATAGCCTGTGTGCAAAACCCCACGGCACCTTAATAAATGGCTACAACCTGTCAATATGATGCCAAAGCACACTTGTTTCTAAAGATCTTTGCATCTTATGGACATCGCGTGAGACAAAACCTCAATCGCACTTAGAATTTGTTGTCCCACAACTACTTTTAACATAACCCAAAATCCTCTTTTTTTCCACTGAGAACCATAAAGTCAGACATGGATCTCCAAAATTAACCTGCTTTCCTTCACTACCTGTAGTAACATCCAGTAAAAAGTCATTTGGTTCACCCTTGAATCCGACCTTTCAAAAACGTGTCATAAAGAATTCCAAGACAGCTTAGTACCAGCTTTCCCTCCTGCCACAAATAAAACATTTTCCCTGTGAAATAGATTTCATCCTCTTTCATCTGTATGAAGAGAATGACATGCTCTACAGTCTTCTCGATACCCCACTTTACCCTTGACTCGGCCTGAAGACGTTTGATCTTATTACTCCGATCCCGAAAGAATACATTGATTGCCCGTACAGCCTATATCATCATGAAAACCTGCTCCACAAAAACTATTAGAAATGGTACCCTGTCATTACTGGCTGAGAAAACGATATATTAGATGGACAACGCCAAACAAGAGGCCAGGGCATGGCCACACCGGAAACACAAAATAACAACAAAGAGACAAAAAAAAGAAAACCAACATTTTCCATCTTTGCTGCCACATCTAGTCCATCATGACCTTCAATATCGAAATGGTCTGCAATGCAGCTCCTGCTAAGAGAACACTACACCTTTACACTGCAGAAACCACCAGTCACCGATTCTGCCACTGGTGAATGATATTGAATGGTATCTCAGTGCTCTGGCCCATATTCAGTGGTTCATTCCTCTGAAGCTAGTTGTGTGTTTTGCAACTATTTATGTATGCACCAAAAAATACATATTGTGAGGAAATAGTTAATTACATGGTGTGATTGTGCGACTCACCAATCTGTCTTCGGTCCAGTCATGTTCATTTGTAAAACCTTAGCTCAACCCTGGATAGCTGTGGCTCAGAGCAGTCAGGGTTTAACAAAGGCACAGTGGTAAAGCACTTAGAAGTACCAAAACAATTGAATAAGAAACAAACACGATACAAAGGAAATAAAACACCAATTTATGAGAATATACCTTATTTTTAGGAATTTGTAGTCAATTGTAACAGGATGACAGATATGACTTGGTCACGGAGTGCTTATAAATGTATAAGTGTTATTAGGAGAAAGCCTAATCCATCTCTGGTAGGGTACACAGTTTTTTTTTTCTGCAGTCCCTTTCTCTGGCCCTTCTTCGGTCTACCTGTCGTCTTCCTCTGTCAGGTAGTCGGGTTGTCTCCTCAGGGATGAACAAACATAGAGGGCCCTTTACTTATCAGTACAATCGGTTTCCAGTTGCTGATTGATTTAAGTGAAAACGGTGCATAATGTGGGTGATAAGAAAACCAGTCCTGACCAAGCTATTTGTGTGCACTACACAATTATACCCATGCACGTTCCATTTCACCTGCGTCACACAATATGGCCCTACAGCCAGATGTGCAGCCAAAGCAGGCCCTACAAGCTCCCCAGATACCCCTAGGCAACGCTCACCACATAACAGCATTTGTGCCCTTTTCAGCCACTTGGCCCGAGGCCACGGGACTGGAGTAGAGCTGTGTTAGCTTCGTCCAAAGCTCCTCTCCCTGGGGATGACCGCAGCCTGTCTTCCGTGTCCGGTCTAGAGTCTGTCTTTCTCCTGCCCTGCCGATGTCCGTCGCAGTGATTTGCTCCTGTCTGCTGACTCCTTGTATCACCATTGAGTTTCCAGGTTCCTTGTCACAAGCCGAGATTCCTCTTGCAGCTGACTGGTCCCTCAGTGGTCCTTCAGGGTGTCCTGCTCCCTTTCTGTGGTCTCCCCAACTCGCCTCTCCCCGCACCTGCTTCCTCGTGTCTAGCACTCCTTCTTCCTTCATACATTGGTTTCAGGCTTCCCTTAAGTATATTGGTTAAGGAGCGGTGTGTGCCCTGGCTTACCACTAGAAAGTTAGCCAATGTTTTTCGGTACCTACGGGGTCCATGCTGGAGCATATATCATCTGTTTACCTGGCCTTTTCACAACATCAACATAATCCATTGGAGGTTCTGGAAATATAAATGATTAAGCAAAATGTAAATCACTGCTTTCCAATCAAAATACAAACAAGCATTGGCAGCTATTGTGGTTAGCCGTTATCTTCAAAACTTTTGAGGACTTTTTATAAAGTTGTGTTTTGGTACTCCAGCCTACTTTGGGTAAAGAAGTCCAGCAGGGAGCAAGGCGCAGCGGCCAGTGAGGCTTAGCAAGACACTTACCTTACAGCCAAATCAGTCTCCAGTCAGGCTCCAGGCTCTATGATCAAACTGCCATAGAAATCAATAGAGTAGCCCTGATGCATTGGATACAGGATTCTGAAGGATGCTGTGGATGCTAATTAAATCAGCATCTTATTGATGGCCACCCCTTGGTCCATGAACATGGTGAGGTGACTTAGGCCACAGACGTTGATGTTCCTCGAAGACCGTGTGAAGTCCAGCCAAAACCCAGTTACCACTGGTCTGATAACAGCTAAACCACTGCTTACCGTTAACAGAGGCTAGTGTCCATCTTAGGTGACCAAACTGCAGTCCAATAACTCTCCCAGGTCCAGCAGACTTTGGTGCAACTTTTGAAAGTTCAGTAAGTAGCAATCAAGAGTTTGTGGCTACCAACTCACCAAGGCAGGCTGCTTCAGCTTTTGTGGCCCTGGAACTGTAAAAGGAATTCAGGCAACTGAATCTTGGGGTTCATATCTTCTGTCTGGTGCTAGGGACAACTTCCCTCAAGCAGGACCTCACAAGCACAGTCCTCTCTTTGCTAACCCAAGGGTCTGCATGTGCAGTTAACACTGTTGCTGCAGCCTATCTTTGCAATATCCAGAGAACACAGAGCAGTGTTTCTTTGGTCCTCTCTCTAGTGCAGACATAATCTGCGGTCTTTATGCTGGAGTGTCACTTTTATGCCCACAATTCGCCCGTGGAGGATGCAGTGACTACTAGCCAATGGGTTACCAGGTCCCCTCCTGCCTGATGATGACTTCTTGCAAAGTGTGGCATCTAACTGTCTCAGAGTGTTATATTCTGCCTACTCCAAAGCTGGAAGAGCCCTTCTCTCATCAGCATCAATCCAAACCTTGGGGGGGTGATAATGCAAAAAGATGTATGTCATTACATGGCCACCCTCCAGATGAAAGGGAAATCTACACCCTGGTAGTTATCATCATCTAAGTGGAAGAACGTGGAAACGCCATCTGCACTGGCATGGTCAGTGCTAGGTCTGTGTTCCACTGTGAAGTCATACCCTGAAGGGACATGGGCCACCTCAAAAATGTTGCATCAGGTAGAGACATCTTGCAGCAGATTCCTTACTTTAAAATCTCCCCCAGGTGCCAACCTGGATCCAAAAACGTTTTTCCCCGAGTGCATCTGGGCATCAGCAGAGTGCGCCATGCAACTCTGTAATGACGTCGTCTGCCAGATGTGACCTCTTTACGTTGCATTTGAAACAGTTTGCTTCTTATGTCTTCGGGATTTAAACCCTGTGGATGGCAGATGTCGGCTACGGATCCCCATTTGGTGTGCATGTGGTGCCTAGGTGAGCACCAGAACTGCGGCTCCTGTCAGCGACTTCGGCTGGAAGCTCTTCATCAGCATAGGATGAAGCTTGTACCGGCACGGATGGCAAAGTCTTGGTCTTCCTGTCATATAAAGTCTCCTTCTCTGTCTGACGCCCATTTGTGGAGCCGCTCGAGAAGTCGCCCCCATGGAAGACGATATTCATCGACTTCCAAAGGTAAGTTGCATAGACAGTCGAGGCCTTGGCATTTACCGACCTCACAGCACTCAACCTCCCATCATTCCTTGGCCAAGGAGACGAGGTTGGGGTCGGTCTAGCACCTTCCTCCCTTTCCAGGAGATGGGACGACTCTAGACCAGAAGCGGGCATATTATTCTTCCCTGCACTCCATCTTTGGTCAACCGCCAACCTCTGGAGCGCCTGTTGGTCCCAAGATGGGACATTCTCTTAACTGTGCGCGCACCAGAAGGTTCAACTTTGGCCTCAGTTAGGCCTACAGCGTCCTTTGACGCGACTTCTGCGACTCAGGTGCACAGACCTTCAGGGATCCACCTTCAGCACAGATATCCGATCAGCCGACTCTGGTGGCATTGCTGGTGGCACTGATCCAAAGTTGACTCCCCCTATCCATCTGATGTCGACACCGAGGCATCACCTTCTCGATGTCAGTCAACATTGGGAATGGCTAGTGCCAGTGGCTCGGGTTCTTCTCAGGCCTCTTTTCTCCTCCTGGACTTGCTACGGAAGTGAATTCCTCCTTTGTGGACATGCCAAAGAGGATTGCAGAGGTGTTAGCTCTAACACTTCCCTCAATTAAGTTTTCTTCAGATCCTTTAATTGATATACTCCATCAAAGCTACACTGGGGTTGAGCTGGTGCTTCCTTGTAGCAAATTACTACACTGCATCAAGGGCTCCTGTTGACCGGGACATATCCCACAGGCACCCTCCTGCCCTGGGTGATCCACCTTGTTTGCTCAGACATCCTACTCTTTGCAGTTTTGTGGCACAGGCCACTTTAAATTTCCCTGATGTAGAGTCACTCCCCCATGCATCTAGTGATAGAGAGTCCAGGGCTTCAGGTGTCTGGGGCAGGCATAGTCTTTCCTCCACGAGTTCTGCTGTATGGTCTGTGAATGCGTCTTGTGTTCTTGGACATTTCTCTCATTCATTATGGGACTCTTTAGCTAACAGTTTACTGTGGCTTACTGTGGCTTCTAGATGAGGTCAGGAGTAAGCTTACTCCTATAATTCAGGATGGGCGAAATACAGCTAAATTGATAATTTGCTGTCGCATGGATTGCACTTACTCTGTGGGTCGAGCCACGGCTTTCTCAGTTGCACTCTTGTCGCTGTGCCTGGTTACCTACCTCGGGGTTCTTAGTACCACTCCAATCTGCATTACCGGACATGCAATTTGATGGTGCCCATTTGTTTGGTGCCCAGGCTGACTCAGCCTTAAGACATTTTCAAAACGGTAGGGGTGGAGTTCAGAATTAGTTCATAACTTGGCAATTTGGCAATATATATATATACAATTTAGAAGGTTATCACATTCTACTCTAACTGAATCAAGGTGATATTGTTTACTCTGAAGAAAAGCTTGTGCTTAAGAGTCGTTACCTTTGTGTTATACACCATACTCGGAAGTGGAGTACTTGAGTACTTGCTAGCATGCTTAAGATCATTTATGTAATATGCAGTGAGTTATCACACCTTCATTGGATGGTAAGTTTTACTCCCTCTACAGACAGCTAGTTGTTTCTAACTTTTGAAATTATGGGATATATTAGTATCCCTTACAGGGAACTGGAAATATTACTAACTCTTTGGGAGTGTCAGTATGTTGTTTCCTCTCTCTTTAAACAGATTTCTTATATTGATTCAACAACACAAAGCGTACTTGCTTACTGAGTCCTTTATGTATTATCAAATAAGTTTGACCTATATTAATTGAGGTGTAAATTTACCTATACCTATAATATGGTAATATCGTCAAATCTGTTAAATTTGGTTGATTTAATACTTTGTAAGCAGAAGTATCTTCTTAAAGACTTTAAGAGTGTTTTTGTTTTCATCTTAAAGGGTTCATATTAAATACTCATCATAGTTTATGTATGTTCTACAATTTTGTGTAGACTTTTCTATAGAATTGACAGGTTCTTTGAACATTATTATTTATTCTCCTGACTTCTGTCAGTTGATAATGGGTCTTCATAGAGATGTATCTCTTTGTAGATTCTGTTCAGTCTCTTGTATAGACTAATTAATAGGAGTTTTTGCACTTACATTCAAGGCGTCCTTCTTTTCAGAAGGGGTTTACCCTTGTCAAGGGCACTTCTTCTTCTCTGTGGAGATATTTATATAAGTTCGGTTTGGTGAGGATATTTATTGATACCTTATATAGGTACTACTGTTTTCATCTTACATTACTCTATTTGTTGTCAGTTCAGTTCACACTTGCAAAAGTATTGCCATGGGATGAATTAATCAAAATCAAATAGATTACTTTTATTTCAGAATCTTGTCAGTTTTCTGATTTTTCATAATTGATACCCTTTCTAGTTCAGATGTGGACGGGTCTTATTCATTATAAGAGTCGTATACTTACTTTGAGTCTTATTCATTATATGAGTCATATACTGATGTTGATTTCTGTTACTCTACCAAGGCCCCTTTTACAGTCTTGCTGTTTTATTGAGTTTAATAATAATATTAATGATAAAAATAAATAAATCCATAAATAAATAGTTCAAGGGGGGTGTTGGCCTATTTCACTCCTATATTACTGGAAGTTTATATTAATACTATCTTGAAGAAGTATTTGTTATAGCTGCTTTTTTCCTGGGAGTATAATTATATTCCAAATGGTTACTGTTGTTGCCTTCAACTTCTTAGTTAGGATATACCTTTAGATTGTAAGAGGTGCTGCTCAATGGCATGTTAAGCTGCTCTGTGTTCCAGCAGGAGAGATCATGCAGTTTCAGTCTTCATATAAGAACAAATGGATTTATCTTCACTACCTCATTTGGTAATACTCTCCTACAGTCATGGGTAGTGTTTGTTAGCCATGTTTTCTTGGTCTTTACAATGGCATTACTGTGGTCATTTCCACAGTATTGATGGGGTGTTCCTGCATAGGTTCTCAACCTGTTAAGGGACAAAGTAGCTTAATAATCAATGTTGTTACTTCTTCTCTAACAGGTATTGGCCATATTAATATGTTTTTTCTTTTTTCCCATGTTTTTTGTTGTTTATAACTCCTTATCAGTGGTTCCTCCCAGGAGTCTTTATTCATGAAATATGTTAGGGCTCACCTACATTCTTTTGAATGCCGGCCTTTTTGCATCACTTTAGACCAGTTTTGTTCTAATAACATACTTTTAATGATATCGATCATGTGTGATGCTATATCTATGTTCCTAACATTTTTATGACTTTGTATTAATGTGTTTTTTTACGCAGTTCTTTTACTAACCAGGATCTTCTTCCTCATAGGTATCATTACCAGTGCATAGTCTATTTCTCATGTACTAGACTAGATTTCTAGTGGATGGAAGACTCTCAATGTTGTTAGGTCATTTCTGATGTACAATTGACAGACTGACATGGATGAGCTTAATTCCATGTTGTCATATTTCATGGTTTTATTTAACTGTGGTACTTCTGCAGGCAATGGTGTTGTAAAGTATTTATTACTCTCCTTAATTATTATGATTGTCTGTCTATTTTCTCTTGTTGTAGACTGATTTTGGGATACTTACAGACTTTTTTGAGGGTCTTAGTTCACAGTCCCTCCTCCGGGTTACTATGCTTTGGTATCTGATTCTGAAGTAAGGGATCTGCGACTGGATGTCTCTATCAGATGAACAAGTTACTTATCTTCGGTAATACCTTATCTGGTAGAGACAGGATCTAGTGGCAGATTGCTTAACGGCCCTCCCATCCTCCCCGCTCTGTGAACCTAGTTCCTCTGTGGTCTCCATAGATTTAATATTATAAACATACACCTAGGTTTAAGACTTAGGTGATAATTGACACAAGGGTGTCTTTTATTTGAAGCACATGATTTCCATTACCAGTTTCTATTGTGGCTCTAAGTTTTGAGTGAGGAAATAGTCACAGAAGATTCTGACGTCAGCAGATTGGAGGGGAAGTTATATGGACTCCTTAGATGTCACATCTGGTGGACAACGTCATTATGGAGCCACGCAGATGTACTTGGGGGAAAAATGTTTCCAGATCCAGGCTGGCACCTTGGGTAGATTCTAAAGTAAGGAATCTGTGGCTAGATCCTGTCTATACTATATAAGGATTTTACCAAAGGTAAGTAACTTGTTTATTCTTTCCTCTCATCTATAATTGCCACATGAGAGACCTGTGGTCAGTTTGAACTCTGAAGTGAGTCCCAAGCAAGAAGGGTCTTAGCTTCTTCTGGGACCGAAACCACACCAAAGGATTCCCTCTCAATGGCATTCCAATCCTGCTGTCTGTGGACGGTTCAGTACTAATAAAGGCACATGTTTGATCCTGGTCCTCATCATTTACCTGTGTCAACAATGCCCCAGTCCTATGTTTAGAAGCATCCTTCTGGACAATAAACTCTTTACAGAAATAAGGTGCCTTTAGGATAGGTGCTCAGCACAAAGCTTCCTTGAGAGTGTCAAAGGCCTTTTGACACTGCTCCGTCCAGATAACGTTTCTTAGCTTTTTTTTAAGTGAGGTCTGTCAATGGTTTCACAATGGTACCATACCGCATCACAAATCTTCTGTCATACCCACTCAGGTCAAGAAAGGCACTGATGTGGGCCTATTTCTTAGGAGTTTCCCAGGCCAGAACGGTCTGGATTGTGGGTTGGGGAGGTAGTACATGACAGCAACCTTCTTGGTGGCCCAAATAAACCCTCAGCCTTGCCCTGTCTGGCACTTACTTACATTGATAGTCCGCCCTTTCTCTTGCAGAGCCTTCAATTTGTCCAGGTTGGACTGAATACATATCATTCAGATATACTGCACTGAAACTTTCCAAGCATGAAATAACTTGCCCACCAACATGTGGAAGGTGCATATTTCAACCCAAAGGGCCTCACTGTACACTGAAAGTGGCTTTCAGGAATTGAAAAGGGATACCTCTCCTTAGTGCCTTGGCTAAAGGCTATCTGCCAGCACCCTGAAGTCCAGACAAATGTACTCTTGTATTTGGAAGCCCCTAGTTTGTCACTGAGCTCATCGCCTATTGGTTTGGTGTGAGCATCAGACATGGTCACTCCACTTAAGCCCCTGTAGCCCATACAACAACTCATCTCAAGTTTTCTTCCTTGGGGTTGAATTTGGGCACCTGTACTACGGGGATGGTCCAGAGACTGCTAGTGGGCTCAATCACCCCAGGCTCTAGCATCTTAGCAACCTCCACCTTAATGCTGGCCTTAAACTGATCTTACAGCCTGTATTTTTTTACTTTAGACAGGCAAGCTGACACATGTGTACACATCATGGGTACACCAAGTTGTCATACCGCGGCCAGTAAAAACAGACCAACAAACGTTTACAGGAGTTTGAAACAGTTTCTTTGCTGCTTGTCTGTTCAAGTGGAGAAGAGGACTACTCCGTCACTGATCATTTTTTTAAATTGCTTGACAGCTGGTCACGGAGAGGTTCACATTCCTCTCCTCATCCCTTCTGTCTATCACCATGCGCATTTTCATGTCTGTTCCTTTATGGTGGAGCTTGAACAGGTTGACTTGGATAACCTTGTAGTGGTTTCTTGGGGGGGGTGTCTAAGTCCCCCAAATAGGTGACTTCCCCCTTCTTTTCTGAAATGGAGTAGGACCCAGACCGCTTGTCCTGAAGTTCCCTAGGAGCAACAGGCTCTAACACCCACATCAACTGTCTTGGTTGGTACTTTTCTAGTGATGCCTTCTAGTTATACCAGTGCTTAACAAAATCTTGACCGGGCTACCAGTTCCTCTTTGACTTCTTCATGTACTCTGCCATCCTGGAATGAAGGCCTCGTACATAGTCCACTATATATAGTTTAGTATCCATAATGGGTCTGTCCGATCCTTCCTTCACTAAACTTAGTGAACCTCGTACTGTTCACTAAAGAGAAGTTCAGAGGGGCTGAAGCCCACTCCTTTCTGAAGCGTATTCTTGTAGGCAAACAGACGGCATGGCAGGAATCCATGCCATCGCCTTCAGAATTTCTCAGGTAAACCCATCCTCATGTCTAAAGGAAGCTGACCTGGTGTGGAGTGAGCAACTTTTACCAGGTCCAGGGATCCCCTATTACTGAAGTGTAGGCAGTGTTAGAAAACCAGGGCTCTCTAGAGGTAGCGGTGAATGAGCATCCACGACTTATCTAGGAGACATGCAAAGTTTATGCGATTCCACTATAGTCACACAGCAACTTATCTCACATGAAAGAACCACCGAGTGTTACAAAAATAAAGCTACTTCATTATAGTAACACAACACTAGAATACTTTTAGGCAGTTCTCCCCAACTGGAGGTAAGTACACACTAATTATATACACATTCGCAATCAGTAAAATAATATAAAAGCAACAAGCATTGGTTATACTTAGTAAAAATAGAAAGGGTCATAGGGGAGAGCCAAACCATATACTAAGAAAGTGGAGTGCGAGGTACAGTCCTTCACCCAAGGATGTGGAGTTGTTAGAGGAGAGCAGGAGGAACTAGGAACCCCAAGAGGTGAGTACCAGAGTGACCCCCAGGGACCAGGAGAGCAGAGGTAAGTACCTGGTTTTCCCCAACACTAACAGGAGGAATTAGCAAAAGGATTTTGCAAGACCCAGACTAGACTGGAAGAACCCAAGAGTGGATTCTAGCAGAAGAGGACCTGCAAAAGAAGGGGACCCAGTCCAGTTCGTGATGGAGTGTCCAGTCGTGGCAGGAGCCAATACCCACCCTTCTGTGGATGCAGGACTAGGTCAACGGTAAAGAAGAAGAGCAGCTGTGCTGCCCAGGAGATGAAGTGGAAACCATGAATTGATGCAGATCATGCCCCACGTCGGCTATCCGGTTGCAGGGGTCAGTGGTGCAAGAGAACCACCAACAAGCCTTGGCAAATGCAAAAGCAGACAAAGAAGAGTTGCAAGGCCGAAGAGGACCAGCAAGGTCAAGGGGACTCGACACAAAGAGGGGAGTCTGAGCTGACCCTCAGCAGTTGGGAGAGCCAACAGAAGCAGTCACAGCCCCCACAGGCAACCCACTGCCAGCATACACAGTAAGTCACAGTGAGGCCTAGCAAGCACACCATGAGAGGAGTCCCATGTCGCTGGAGCAGCAGAGAGGAGACTGTGCTTGGCAGAATGGAGTGCTGGGAGCTGGGGCTACACGTAGCCTGAAGATCCCTTGGAGCAGGAGCAAACAAGCCTTGGTAGCTTCAAGAGTCGTGGTGCACAGGGATACTGCCCTGCAAGGGGAGGAAAGAACTTACCGTCTCTCAAGTTGGACAGCTGACAGAGAGGACCAAGAGGACTACTCCAGTTTACCACCTGTGAGGCAGGATCCACGCAGTTCTGGAGGAGAGCAGATCCATGCAGCCAGTCGTTGTTGCAGTTGGTGCTTGCAGATGCAGGGGAGTGACTCCTTCACTCTAAGGGAGATTCCTTCTTGGTGCAGGCTGAGGTCTCACTGACCTCACAGGATGCACAGCCAGGGAAATATTTCAGTTGCTGGAAGGAGCCGGAGCAACAATGTTGCAAAGTGGAGTCATCGCTGAAGTTGCAGATCGTTGGTTCCTGAAGAGTCCAGCTTTGGTTCCAGTGACCAGAACATGAAGCAAACAATGCAGAGGAGTCTTGGTGGAATCTTGCAGCTCGAATCTGAGGACCCACCCAAGAGGGAGACCCTAAATAGCCCTTAAAGGGGGTTTGGTCACTTGCAAGGTGACCACCTATCAGGAGGGGACTGTGACATCACCTGCCTGACCTGGCCACTCAGATGTTCCCAGGGGCCCCTACACATCTTGGTTTCAAGATGGCAGAATCAAGTGGCCAATGGGAAGAGCTCTGGGCACCACTCCTGGGGTGGTGACAATCAAGGGAATGTTCACTCCCCTTTCCTTGGTGCAGATTTGTGCCAGAGCAGGAACCGGGGGTCCCTGGACTGGTGCAAACTGGTTTAGGCAAGGGGGGCACTAAATTTCCCTTCAACACATACCAGTGGCTTGGGGAGGCTACCCCTTCCAAGCCATGGAGCACCTATTTCCAAGGGAGAGGGTGTTATCTCTTCCCAAAAGAAATCCTTTGTTCTGTCTTCCTCTACCTTACCTGGTCAAGCAGCAGGAGGGCGGAAATCTGTCTGAGCGGTGGCAACAGCGTGGGCTTCCCGGGAACCCCAGAAGACTGGTAGAAGCAATAAGGATCCCTCAGAGTGCGTGGAATCACACAACCAATACTGGCAACAGTATTGGGTATGATTCTGACATGTTCGGTACCAAACGTGCCCAGGTTTGGAGTTACCATTCTGTAGCTGGACACAGGTGTCCAGTGTCCAGTAGAGGGGTAAAATGGCTTCCCCACACTTACAGAGTGCAGTGCAGTGGAACGAGAGTTTGTAAGGGCACCTCTGCTTATGCAAGGGTGCCCTCACACATAGGAACCTGCACCCTGCCCACTGGGATTAGAGGGCCTACCATAGGAGTGACTTACAGGGACAAGTGGTTAAAGGGTGCACTAACCCTTTCATGCAGGCTGCCATGGCTGGCCTGCAGACACATTTTGCATGGGCTCCCATGGATGGCGCAATACATGCTGCTGCCCATGGGGAACCCCTGGTGCCCCAATGCCCTGGGTACCTAAGTACCATATACTAGGGACTTATAAGGGGACACCAGTATGCCAATTGTGGGGTGTGCAAAGTCCTAGGCAACTAAATTTAGAGGGAGAGATCACAATCACTGGTGCCTGGTTAGCAGGATCCCAGTGAAAACAGTCCAAGCATAATGATAGCAGGCAAAAAGTGGGGGTAACCATGCCAAAATGAGGGTACTTTCCTACAATGCATTTCATTGTCTTGTTGAACTTTTCAACCACACTATTTCCTTGAGGGTGGTAATGGGTTGGGAACTTGTAGGTCATACTCCACACTCATCGCACATTATTTTCAGATAAGCAAACATAAAGTTAGTCCTTCTAACGAACCTTACCCTGGTGAAGGTTCCAAGGAGGGTCCTAGCCACTGCAGGAGCAGTCACTGTTCTGAGTGCTTATGAATACGTGGTGGCATGGTTGACTACCTCCAGAATAATCCTATTTCCAGGGGCAGTTTGTTGGTCTAGTGGCCCAACAATGTCAATCCCCACCTACTCAAAGGGGGATCCCCAGTACAGGTAGTGTTTTCAGGGGAGCCTTTGGCATGCCCTGTGTCTTGCTACCAGCTTAACAGATGACACAGGAGTGACAAAACTCCTTAAATTTTTCAGACATCTGGGCCAGTAAAAGTGATTGACCAACCTTTCCCAGGCTTTGTTCTGTCCCAGATGGCCAGTTGAGAAGATGTCTTGGGCTGGATTAAGGAGGTACTCTACATACTGCCTGAGGACCACCACTGTCATGGTTGGCCTTGGTTTGGGATCCTTGCCTCACTGTTCAGGACTCCCTCCTCCCAGTATACCTTATGGGTACCACTGACATTTCCTTGTTCTTGCCTTTCAGCCGTGTCTTGAGTCTTCTAGATTGGGACAAGTATTCTGCCCCTGTCTCAAGTCCTCTCTGGGGAGGCCACCTTCTCCTTGAAGCTCTGCCAGCTTGGGCAAGCCTACTAAAGGAATATCCTCCTCTTCTTGCATCAGGCCCTCCCCTCAGAGGTAGGATCCTTCTGGACCTGACAACTTAGGAATGCTGGCTGACTAAACTTCCTGTCCTTTCTTTAGTTATTAGGGACATGGGGGATTTTTCAAGACTCCAGGGACCCTTGACTTCCCCCTAAGGTCACTTGGGCTGTAGTGGAGACACATGCCCACTCAAGAATGGTGCATTGGTCCTTCTCTCTACATCTGCCCAGGCAGACATTTCATGGTCATTTCCCAGCAAACACTCCACTGGGATGGCAGGTGACACAGCCACCATCTACAGGCCAGTAATCCCTCCTTGCTTAAAGTCTACCATAGCCACGGAAATGACTTTGTGTCATTGTCAGAGTTGACTATCTGGTACACCTCATTTGGGATTTTCTTGTGTGGGGAAAATAGCTTAGCCATAACGATGGTTATGCTGGCACCTGTATCCCTCAGAACCTTCCCATCAACCCCATTGATTCTTGGCCACTGTTTATACTTTTTAATGCTTGAAGGCCAGTGAGCCAAGGGTTCAATTTCCTTCCCACCCTCTAAAAATAGGGTGGTCTCAGGGTACCTTCTAGAACTTCCTGAGACAACTTTCAACCACAACCATACACTGGCAGTGCCCTTGCAATGATCACCAGTGGGGGACTTCTGGCTGCACACAGAATCTCCTCTCTTCTGCCTAGCTGCTGACAGTCATAGCACACCCATACCTTTGAAGGGCCATGCCTCTTTCCCAGGCACTCTGTTCCCTTGAAATGGGATCTGGCTTGGGATTCTCTCACTTGGGCATTCTTATGAGGCTCTTTAGGGATCTCTTTTTATCTTTGCTCACTTCTTTCCCCAGAAGGAGTCCTGTCCCCCTTTCTTAGGATCACTGTGATGGAACTTCTTGGGCACACTCATCAGCCATCTTACCTAGTTCATTAGGGGTATAAAGTGTAGAGTCCCTTAGATGCTGGTGGAACTTTTCTAAGGATCCATATGTAAGTATTACTTTTTTACCTTTGATTTATAGATTCCCTCATACGTATCCACTGTGTCACTCTTAATCCAGCCTTCCAGTGACTTTACAGATGTATTCACAGGGCCTATTCATGTCTCTGCTGCCCCCTTTTGTATATTTCTAACCTTTTGCCTACACTCTTCTGTGGTTAGACCAAATACCTCAATTGGTGCTCCCTTCATGTGGATGTAGGACTCTTTTGAGCAAGATACTTATGAGCACTGGGACACCTCTATTGTCAGGAGCCTATTTATCCACATCACTGGAATCAGTTCCTGCAGCAAAGACCCTCAATGTTGGGCACCCACCTGTCTCATCCTTGGAGCTCTCGCATAAGATGCCAGCCACTTGTCTAGGTCATCCTTCTCAACATACTTTGACATAATACACTTGGACTTGCGTTTCTTCCCACGCCATAAGGGGTTTCTCCAAATCCTCCTTTTTAGCTAAGGCATTCACCCGATCTTTGCATCTTTGCTCAGTGCTCTCATTTCAGTGAATTTCAGGATGGGCAGAATGGCCAGGTCAGTTTCCATGTTTCCTAGCCCTTTTGCGACCTTTGGGAACTTTGCAAAACTGATGAAAACATGTGCCATCTTTTTCCAAACTTCAATGTAAATCACTGCTTTTCACTCAAAATGCAAACAAGCATTGGCATCTTCAGCAGATCAGGGTTACTTTGAAAACATTTATAAATTTATGTTTGGGTACTCCGACCTGCTTTGGGCAGCCTGCTCTGGCAGGGAGCAAGTCACACTGGAAAGTGAAGCATAGTAGGAAAGTTACCTTACAGTCAAAGCAGTTTCCAGTTCAGTTCCTGGCTTTGTGGACAAGCCACCTTAGATGACAATGGAGTGATCTTGATGCAAGGGACACAGGATGCTTTAGATACTGATTAAGTCAACAGACGTCTTCCTGAGACCACCTCTGGGTCCACAAACATGATGGGGCAGCTTTGGCCACAGAGGCTGGTATCCCTAGAGGTTTCAGTGAAGTCCAGACAAAAAGCAGTTGCCACTTGTCTTCTGGAAGAGCAAAACCAGCAGTTTCCATTAACTAAGGCTAGTACCTGTCTTGGACAAACAAACTGCTCTCTGACAACTCTCTCATGTCCTGCAGACTCAGGTTCAACTCTTGAGCATTGAGACTTTTTCTCACAGTCTGTGCTTCAGGGGACAGTGGCCATCAAGTGTTTGTGGCTACCAACTTACCAAGGCTGGCTTCATCAAGTTTTGTGGCCCTGGAGATGTAACAGGAAGTCAGCCAATTGACTTCTGGAGTTCACTTCTTCGGTTTGGGGTCTGGGGGTGACTTTCTTAGAGCAGAGCACCACAGGCATCTTCTCTTTGTTAGCACAAACATCAGCATGTGCAGTCCAGTCTTTGGTGCAGCTTCTCTTTGCCGAGTCCGGAGAACAGCAGAGCAGTCCTTCTTCAGTTTTCTCTCCAGTGCAGACTACTTGGGGGCTTCACTCCCCTTGCAAAAACGGTTTGGCAAAGGATTTTGCATCTCGACTCAAGATGCCAGCCTGTCTCCAGATACATTAGAGCAGATCCTCCTCTGTGTGATTACTATTTGCCCTTCAAAGGCAGATTCCCTTTGAAGCTTGTCTTTTGGGCTCACACTTTTTGCTAATGGGGGAGTGTAGGAGGCTGGACTGGCTTGTAGTGAGTACCAAGGGGTACTTACACCTTGCACCAGGCCCAGGTATCCCTTATTAGTGCAGAGGGGTGTCTAGCAGCTTAGGCTGATAGAAAAGGTAGCTTAGCAGAGCAGCTTAGGCTGAACTAGGAGACGAGTGAAGCTCCTACAGTACCACTAGTGTCATATGCACAATATCATAAGAAAACACAATACACAGATATACTAAAAATAAAGGTACTTTATTTTTATGACAATATGCCAAAAGTATCTCAGTGAGTACCCTCAGTATGAGGATAGCAAATATACACAAGATATATGTACACAATACCAAAATATGCAGTAATAGCAATAGAAAACAGTGCAAACAATGAATAGTCACAATAGAATGCAATAGGGGCACATAGGGATAGGGGCAACACAAACTATATACTCTAGAAGTGGAATGCGAACCACGAATGGACCCCAAACCTATGTGACCTCGTAGAGGGTCGCTGGGACTGTAAGAAAACAGTGAGGGTTAGAAAAATAGCCCACCCCAAGACCCTGAAAAGTGGGTGCAAAGTGCACCTAAGTTCCCCAAAGAGCACAGAAGTCGTGATAGGGGAATTCTGCAGGAAAGACCAACACCAGCAATGCAACAACGATGGATTTCCAGACGAGAGTACCTGTGGAACAAGGGGACCAAGTCCAAAAGTCACGATCAAGTCGGGAGTGGGCAGATGCCCAGGAAATGCCAGCTGTGGATGCAAAGAAGCTGCCACCGGATGGTAGAAGCTGAGGATTCTGCACGAACGACAAGGGCTAGAAACTTCCCCTTTGGAGGATGGATGTCCCATTGCGTGAAGAGTCGTACAGAAGTGTTTTCCTGCAGAAAGACCGCAAACAAGCCTTGCTAGCTGCAAGGGTCGCGGTTAGGGTTTTTGGATGCTGCTGTGGCCCAGGAGGGACCAGGATGTTGCCAATTGCGTGAGGAGACAGAGGGGGCGCCCAGCAAGAGAAGGAGCCCACTCAGAAGCAAGCAGCACCCGCAGAAGTGCCGGAACAGGTACTACGAAGTGGAGTGAATCGGTGCTCACCCGAAGTTGCACAAGAGAGTCCCACGCCGCCGGAGGACAACTCAGGAGGTCGTGCAATGCAGGTTAGAGTGCCGGGGACCCAGGCTTGGCTGTGCACGAAGGAAATCCTCGTGAGTGCACAGGAGCCGGAGTAGCTGCAAAACACGCGGTTCCCAGCAATGCAGTCTGGCGTGGGGAGGCAAGGACTTACCTCCACCAAACTTGGACTGAAGAGTCACTGGACTGTGGGAGTCACTTGGACAGAGTTGCTGAGTTCAAGGGACCTCGCTCGTCGTGCTGAGAGGAGACCCAGAGGACCGGTGATGCAGTTTTTTGGTGCCTGCGGTTGCAGGGGGAAGATTCCGTCGACCCACAGGAGATTTCTTCGGAGCTTCTAGTGCAGAGAGGAGGCAGACTACCCCCACAGCATGCACCACCAGGAAAACAGTCGAGAAGGCGGCAGGATCAGCGTTACAAGGTCGCAGTAGTCGTCTTTGCTACTTTGTTGCAGTTTTGCAGGCTTCCAGCGCGGTCAGCAGTCGATTCCTTGGCAGAAGGTGAAGAGAGAGATGCAGAGGAACTCTGATGAGCTCTTGCATTCGTTATCTAAGGAATTCCCCAAAGCAGAGACCCTAAATAGCCAGAAAAGGAGGTTTGGCTACCTAGGAGAGAGGATAGGCTAGCAACACCTGAAGGAGCCTATCAGAAGGAGTCTCTGACGTCACCTGCTGGCCCTGGCCACTCAGAGCAGTCCAGTGTGCCAGCAGCACCTCTGTTTGATGGCAGAGGTCTGGAGCCCACTGGAGGAGCTCTGGGCACCTCCCAGGGGAGGTGCAGGTCAGGGGAGTGGTCACTCCCCTTTCCTTTGTCCAGTTTCGCACCAGAGCAGGGCTGAGGGATCCCTGAACCGGTGTAGACTGGCTTATGCAGAGATGGGCACCATCTGTGCCCATCAAAGCATTTCCAGAGGCTGGGGGAGGCTACTCCTCCCCAGCCCTGACACCTTATTCCAAAGGGAGAGGGTGTAACACCCTCTCTCTGAGGAAGTCCTTTGTTCTGCCTTCCTGGGCCAAGCCTGGCTGGACCCCAGGAGGGCAGAAACCTGTCTGAGGGGTTGGCAGCAGCTGCAGTGAAACCCCGGGAAAGGCAGTTTGGCAATACCCGAGTCTGTGCTAAAGACCCGGGGAATCATGGGATTGTCTCCCCAATACCAGGATGGCATTGGTGGGGCAATTCCATGATCTTAGACATGTTACATGGCCATATTCGGAGTTACCATTGTGAAGCTACACATAGGTAGTGACCTATGTGTAGTGCACGCGTGTAATAGTGTCCCCGCACTCACAAAGTCCGGGGAATTGGCCCTGAACAATGTGGGGGCACCTTGGCTAGTGCCAGGGTGCCCACACACTAAGTAACTTAGCACCCAACCTTTACCAGGTAAAGGTTAGACATATAGGTGACTTATATGTTACTTAAGTGCAGTGTAAAATGGCTCTGAAATAACGTGGACGTTATTTCACGCAGGCTGCAGTGGCAGGCCTTTGTAAGAATTGTCAGAGCTCCCTATGGGTGGCAAAAGAAATGCTGCAGCCCATAGGGATCTCCTGGAACCCCAATACCCTGGTACCTTAGTACCAGATACTAGGGAATTATAAGGGTGTTCCAGTATGCCAATCTAAATTGGTAAAATTGGTCACTAGCCTGTTAGTGACAATTTGGAAAGAAATGAGAGAGCATAACCATTGAGGTTCTGATTAGCAGAGCCTCAGTGAGACAGTTAGTCGTAACACAGGTAACACATACAGGGCACACTTATGAGCACTGGGGCCCTGGCTGGCAGGGTCCCAGTGACACATACAACTAAAACAACATATATACAGTGAAATATGGGGGTAACATGCCAGGCAAGATGGTACTTTCCTACACAACCCCCCCCCCCCAAACGAAGGACAATAAGACTAGCCATGACCTGATGAGTCTTCATTGTCTAAGTGGAAATATCTGGAGAGTCCATCTGCATTGGAGTGGGTACTCCCAGGTCTATGTTCCACTGTATAATCCATTCCCTGTAGGGATATGGACCACCTCAACAATTTATGGTTTTCACCTTTCATTTGTTTTAGCCAAAGTAGAGGTTTGTGGTCTGTCTGAACAATGAAGTGAGTGCCAAACAGGTATGGCCTCAACTTCTTCAGTGCCCAGACCACAGCAAAGGCCTCCCTCTCTATGGCAGACCAACGCTTTTCTCTAGGGGTCAACCTCCTGCTGATAAAAGCAACAGGTTGATCCTGGCCCTCAGAATTAAGTTGTGATAAGACTGCCCCTACCCCTAATTCAGATGCATCAGTTTGGACAATTAATTTTTTGGAGTAACAGGGGCTTTTTAGGACAGGTGCAGAGCAAATGGCCTGCTTCAGCTCCTCAAAAGCTTTCTGACAGCTAGCTGTCCACAATACCTTTTTAGGCATTTTCTTAGATGTGAGGTCATTAAGAGGGGCTGCATTGGAGCCATAGTTCTTTATGAACCTCCTGTAATACCCAGTGAGGCCTAAGAAGGCTCTCACCTGGGTCTGAGTTGTAGGGGGAACCCAATCTATAATAGTTTGGATTTTCCCCTGAAGTGGTGCAATCTGTTCTCCACCTACCAGGTGTCCCAGATAAACCACTTTCCCCTGCCTTATCTGGCACTTTGAAGCCTTGATAGTGAGGCCTGCCTTTTGCAGGGCCTCCAAAACTTTCCATAGGTGGACCAGGTGATCATCCCAGCTGGAGCTAAAGACAGCTATATCATCTAGATATGCTGCACTAAAAGCTTCCAGCCCTTGCAGGACTGTGTTCACCAACCTCTGAAAAGTGGCAGGTGCATTTTTCAATCCAAAAGGCATTACTGTGAATTGGTAATGGCCTCCAATGGTTGAAAATGCAGTTTTTGCTTTTGCATCCTCTGATAACTTGATCCGCCAATACCCTGCAGTCAAATCAAAGGTGCTTAGATACTTGGCAGATGCCAGTGTATCTATTAGCTCATCTGCCCTGGGTATAGGGTGAGCATCAGTTTTGGTTACCTGGTTGAGCCCTCTATAGTCTACACAAAACCGCATTTCCTTCTTTCCATCCTTGGAATGAGGTTTTGGTACAAGTACCACAGGAGAGGCCCATGGAATTTCAGAGTGCTCAACCACTCCCAGTTCAAGCATTTTCTGCACTTCTTGCTTTATGCAGTCTCTGACATGGTCAGGCTGCCTATAGATCTTACTTTTGATAGGCAAGCTGTCTCCAGTATCTATAGTGTGCTCACACCAAGAAGTGGTGCCTGGCACAGTAGAGAAGAGTTCAGAAAACTGACCCAGGAGATTTATGCAGTGATCTTTCTGCTCAGCAGTAAGATAATCTGCCAAAACTACAACTTCCCCTAGAGCATCTTGTTCTGTGGAAGAGAAGAGATCAGGGGGAGGGTCACTCTCTTCTTCCTGTCCCTCATCTGTTGCCATGAGCAGGGTGAGATCAGCCCTGTCATAGTAGGGTTTCAGGCAATTGACATGGAGCACCCTAAGGGGACTCCTGGCAGTGCCTAAGTCAACTAAGTAGGTGATTTCTCCCTTCTTTTCAACAATTATGTGGGGTCCACTCCATTTGTCTTGGAGTGCTCTTGGGGCCACAGGCTCCAAGACCCACACTTTCTGCCCTGGTTGGTACTGAACCAAAACAGCCTTCTGGTCATGCCATTGCTTTTGGAACTCTTGGTTGGCCTGAAGGTTTTTACTGGCCTTTTTCATGTACTCAGCCATCCTAGATCTGAGGCCAAGTACATAGTCCACTATGTCTTGCTTTGGAGCTTTTAAAGGTTGTTCCCAACCCTCCTTAACAAGTGTTAGAGGACCTCTCACAGGGTGTCCAAATAGGAGTTCAAAGGGGCTGAAGCCCACTCCTTTTTGGGGTACCTCCCTGTAAGCAAAAAGGAGGCAAGGTAACAGGATATCCCATCTCCTGCGGAGTTTTTCAGGGAGTCCCATAATCATGCCTTTGAGAGTTTTGTTAAATCTCTCCACCAGTCCATTTGTTTGTGGATGATAGGGTGTGGTGAACTTGTATGTCACACCACATTCCTTCCACATGGCCTTTAAGTAAGCAGACATGAAATTGCTTCCCCTGTCTGATACCACCTCTTTTGGGAAGCCCACCCTGGAAAAGATTCCCAGGAGGGCCTTTGCCACTGCAGGAGCTGTAGTGGTCCTTAGAGGAATTGCTTCAGGATATCTGGTGGCATGGTCCACTACCACCAAGATAAACCTATTGCCTGAAGCAGTAGGAGGGTCAAGGGGACCAACTATGTCAACCCCTACCCTTTCAAAGGGAACCCCAACCACAGGCAGTAGAATAAGGGGTGCCTTTGGAGTGCCACCTGTCTTGCCACTGGCTTGAGAGGTTTCACAGGACTTACAAAATTCCTTTGTGTCCTCTGACATTCTAGGCCAATGAAACAAGGGGACAAGCCTGTCCCAAGTTTTCATTTGCCCCAAATGTCCAGCTAAGGGAATGTCGTGGGCTAGAGTTAGGAGGAACTTTCTGTACTCCTGAGGAATCACCAATCTCCTGGCAGCTCCAGGTTTTGGATCCCTTGCTTCAGTGTACAAAAGGTTATCCTCCCAGTAAACTCTGTGAGAGTCACTGACATCCCCATTTGCTTGTTTGACAGCTTGCTGCCTTAGACCCTCTAGTGTGGGACAGGTATGCTGTGCCACACTCAGCTCCTCCCTGGCAGGCCCCCCTTCACCCAAAAGCTCAGCAGTGTCTGCTTCCAGCTCCTCTGGTGTAGGTTCTGCACAGGGAGAAATTCTTCTTCCTCAGAAGTAGAATCCACTGTAGAGGGAGGGATAGTAGGTAGTGTTTTACCTTTACTAACCCTAGCTTTAGGGAGCACTTGGTCCATTCTTCCAGGATCCAAGTCACCCTGTCCTTTTTGCTTTTTGGCCTGAGCCCTGGTTAAAGCAAAAATATGCCCTGGAATGCCCAGCATTGCTGCATGAGCCTCCAACTCCACTTCTGCCCAAGCTGATGTCTCTCAATCATTCCCTAATAGACAGTCTACAGGTAAATCTGAGGCAACCACAACTTTCTTTGGACCAGTAACCCCCACCCAGTTGAGATTTACAACAGCCATGGGGTGGCTAAGAGTGTTGTTATGAGCATCGGTTACGGCTTGGTACTGGTGACCAAGTAGGTGTTGTTCAGGGTGGATCAGTTTCTCTATTACCATGGTAACACTGGCACCTGTGTCCCTGTAGGCCTGAACCTCAACACCATTTATTAGGGGAAGTTGCTTGTACTTATCCATATTAAGTGGACAAGCAACTAAGGTGGCTAAATCAATAGCCCCCTCAGAGATTAACACAGCCTCTGTGGTCTCCCTAACAAGACCAACCCCAACTAAATTACCAAAAGTGAGCCCAGCTACTCCCTTGGATTGGCTATTAGTAGGTTTGCTCCCACCACCACTGCTATTACTAGGGGCACTAGGTGTAGCAGCAGGGGTTGTAGTGGTAGGGGGCTTGGTGCTTTTCTTTGGACACCTGGGATCTGTTGTCCAATGGCCTTTTATTTTACATAAATAGCACCATGTTTTTTTTTCTTTGTTTTGATTTGAAGAGGATTTGGGCCCACCACCCCCACCAGAGTGTTTTTGTGGGCCTGATGAAGACTCATTTTTAGATTTGTCCCCACCCTTGTCAGAAGACTTACCATCCTTCTTCTTGCCATCTTTGTCACCCCCTGTATGAACTTGTCTGTTCACCCTTGTTCTGACCCATTTGTCTGCCTTCTTTCCCAATTCTTGGGGAGAGGTCAGATCAGAGTCTACCAGGTACTGGTGTAACAAATCAGACACACAATTATTAAGTATATGCTCTCTCAGGATTAAGTTATACAGGCTTTCATAGTCAGAAACTTTACTGCCATATAACCACCCCTCCAAGGCCTTCACTGAATGGTCAACAAAGTCTACCCAGTCTTGTGAAGACTCCTTTTTGGTTTCTCTGAACTTCATCCTGTACTGTTCAGTGGTTAAGTCATACCCATCTAGGAGTGCATTCTTAAGAACTGTAAAATTATTGGCTTCACTTTCCTTTACAGTAAGGAGCCTATCCCTACCCTTTCCACTGAAAGATAGCCATAGGATAGCAGCCCACTGCCTTTGAGGGACCTCCTGTACAACACAGGCCCTCTCAAGTGCAGCAAACCACTTGTTAATGTCATCCCCCTCCTTGTAAGGGGGAACTATCTTGTGCAGATTCCTAGAATCATGCTCTTTTGCAGGATGACTATTTGGAATACTGCTGCTGCCACCATGGGTTTCAAAACCCAATTTCTGTCTTTCTCTTTCTGTCTCGGGACTGCCTATCTAAATCCAGCTGTTGCTTCTTGAGCTTCAGCCTGGATTGTTCCACTCTCAATATATTGAGCTCCCTTTCTAACATTCTGTCATCAGGGTGGGTGGGTTGGGCATGTCTTGAAACAGAAGAATGGTGAGAATGAACAGAGGGAGACCTGGCCCTAACAGATGACACATTAACATTCTGGCCTACAGAAGTGACACTTCTACTGTGATGAGAAGCAACACTATTACTGTGATGTGAAGCAACACTTTTACTGTGATGTGAGTTCACATCAGTACCAGCTATGCTAGGTGGCCTGCTAAGGGGCAGGTTGGAAAGATTCCCTCCCAAATCTTTTGCTAGGGGTGCCCCAGAATCAGAGTGGAACCATCAGCTAATTTCTCACCAGAAGTACCAACAAAAGTCTTATCTTGTTCAACTAGCATGTTAACTAATAGTTCTCTAGGGGGATTCTTCCCTACCCCTAAACCTCTTTCTACACAGAGACTCCTTGCTGCCTTCCAGCTAAGGTGGTCATAAGCAGTCTTGGACAGATCAACAGTTTGGCCTGTGCCAGACATTGTAGAAAGGTTTAAGGGACAGAAAAAGAAGGAAAAAGTTTTTAGAACTTTTTAAAGAACAGGAAAAAAAATGTTTAAAACTTTTTAAGAACTTTTTGAAAGTTTAGAGGTACTTTTCAGCACTTAGTAAAGAAGTGAGAGAAGACAAGCAAAACCTTTTGGTTAGGTGTACATACACTGAACTTGTTTTGTATATTTTTCTCCTATGAAAAGTAAAATGACAAAAGTGGTAAGTAGTTGCAAAGTACTTATCCCACTGCTGCACAACCAATGTAGGAGGCTGGACTGGCTTGTAGTGAGTACCTTGCACCAGGCCCAGGTATCCCTTATTAGTGTAGAGGGGTGTCTAGCAGCTTAGGCTGATAGAAAAGGTAGCTTAGCAGAGCAGCTTAGGCTGAACTAGGAGACGAGTGAAGCTCCTACAGTACCACTAGTGTCATATGCACAATATCATAAGAAAACACAATACACAGATATACTAAAAATAAAGGTACTTTATTTTTATGACAATATGCCAAAAGTATCTCAGTGAGTGCCCTCAGTATGAGGATAGCAAATATACACAATATATATGTACACAATACCAAAATATGCAGTAATAGCAATAGAAAACAGTGCAAACAATGTATAGTCACAATAGAATGCAATGGGGGCACATAGGGATGGGGCAACACAAACCATATACTCTAGAAGTGGAATGCGAACCACAAATGGACCCCAAACCTATGTGACCTCGTAGAGGGTCGCTGGGACTGTAAGAAAACAGTGAGGGTTAGAAAAATAGCCCACCCCAAGACCCTGAAAAGTGGGTGCAAAGTGCACCTAAGTTCCCCAAAGAGCACAGAAGTCGTGATAGGGGAATTCTGCAGGAAAGACCAACACCAGCAATGCAACAACGATGGATTTCCAGACGAGAGTACCTGTGGAACAAGGGGACCAAGTCCAAAAGTCACGATCAAGTCGGGAGTGGGCAGATGCCCAGGAAATGCCAGCTGTGGATGCAAAGAAGCTGCCACCGGATGGTAGAAGCTGAGGATTCTGCACGAACGACAAGGGCTAGAAACTTCCCCTTTGGAGGATGGATGTCCCACATCGTGAAGAGTTGTACAGAAGTGTTTTCCCGCAGAAAGACCGCAAACAAGCCTTGCTAGCTGCAAGGGTCGCGGTTAGGGTTTTTAGATGCTGCTGTGGCCCAGGAGGGACCAGGATGTTGCCAATTGCGTGAGGAGACAGAAGGGGCGCCCAGCAAGAGAAGGAGCCCACTCAGAAGCAAGCAGCTCCCGCAGAAGTGCCGGAACAGGCACTACAAAGTGGAGTGAATCGGTGCTCACCCGAAGTTGCACAAGAGAGTCCCACGCCGCCGGAGGACAACTCAGGAGGTCGTGCAATGCAGGTTAGAGTGCCGGGGACCCAGGCTTGGCTGTGCACGAAGGAAATCCTCGGTGAGTGCACAGGAGCCGGAGTAGCTGCAAAACACCCGGTTCCCAGCAATGCAGTCTGGCGTGGGGAGGCAAGGACTTACCCCCACCAAACTTGGACTGAAGAGTCACTGGACTGTGGGAGTCACTTGGACAGAGTTGCTGAGTTCAAGGGACCTCGCTCATTGTGCTGAGAGGAGACCCAGAGGACCGGTGATGCAGTTTTTTGGTGCCTGCGGTTGCAGGGGGAAGATTCCGTCGACCCACGGGAGATTTCTTTGGAGCTTCTAGTGCAGAGAGGAGGCAGACTACCCCCACAGCATGCACCACCAGGAAAACAGTCGAGAAGGCGGCAGGATCGGCGTTACAAGGTCGCAGTAATCATCTTTGCAACTTTGTTGCAGTTTTGCAGGCTTCCAGCGCGATCAGCAGTCGATTCCTTGGCAGAAGGTGAAGAGAGAGATGCAGAGGAACTCTGATGAGCTCTTGCATTCGTTATCTAAGGAATTCCCCAAAGCAGAGACCCTAAATAGCCAGAAAAGGAGGTTTGGCTACCTAGGAGAGAGGATAGGCTAGCAACACCTGAAGGAGCCTATCAGAAGGAGTCTCTGACGTCACCTGCTGGCCCTGGCCACTCAGAGCAGTCCAGTGTGCCAGCAGCACCTCTGTTTCCAAGATGGCAGAGGTCTGGAGCCCACTGGAGGAGCTCTGGGCACCTCCCAGGGGAGGTGCAGGTCAGGGGAGTGGTCACTCCCCTTTCCTTTGTCCAGTTTCGCGCCAGAGCAGGGCTGAGGGATCCCTGAACCGGTGTAGACTGGCTTATGCAGAGATGGGCACCATCTGTGCCCATCAAAGCATTTCCAGAGGCTGGGGGAGGCTACTCCTCCCCAGCCCTGACACCTTATTCCAAAGGGAGAGGGTGTAACACCCTCTCTCAGAGGAAGTCCTTTGTTCTGCCTTCCTGGGCCAAGCCTGGCTGGACCCCAGGAGGGCAGAAACCTGTCTGAGGGGTTGGCGGCAGCAGCAGCAGCTGCAGTGAAACCCCGGGAAAGGCAGTTTAGCAGTACCCGGGTCTGTGCTAGAGACCCGGGGAATCATGGGATTGTCTCCCCAATACCAGGATGGCATTGGTGGGGCAATTCCATGATCTTAGACATGTTACATGGCCATATTCGGAGTTACCATTGTGAAGCTACACATAGGTAGTGACCTATGTGTAGTGCACGCGTGTAATGGTGTCCCCGCACTCACAAAGTCCGGGGAATTGGCCCTGAACAATGTGGGGGCACCTTGGCTAGTGCCAGGGTGCCAACACACTAAGTAAGTTAGCACCCAACCTTTACCAGATAAAGGTTAGACATATAGGTGACTTATAAGTTACCTAAGTGCAGTGTAAAATGGCTGTGAAATAACATGGATGTTATTTCACTCAGGCTGCAGTGGCAGGCCTGTGTAAGAATTGTCAGAGCTCCCTATGGGTGGCAAAAGAAATGCTGCAGCCCATAGGGATCTCCTGGAACCCCAATACCCTGGGTACCTTAGTACCATATGCTAGGGAATTATAAGGGTGTTCCAGTATGCCAATGTAAATTGGTAAAATTGGTCACTAGCCTGTTAGTGACAATTTGGAAAGAAATGAGAGAGCATACCCACTGAGGTTCTGATTAGCAGAGCCTCAGTGAGACAGTTAGTCATAACACAGGTAACACATACAGGGCACACTTATGAGCACTGGGGCCCTGGCTGGCAGGGTCCCAGTGACACATACAACTAAAACAACATATATACAGTGAAATATGGGGGTAACATGCCAGGCAAGATGGTACTTTCCTACAGGGAGGTCACACGTTCTGCCTTGGCAGCTCTTTTGCATTCCTTCCTGAGAGTCGTTCACAACTCTACCCAGAATAACTTGGGTAACTAATTGGCAATTTTCTAAAGGTTCCATGTATGCAAAACGTACATAGATTAGACTTGAGCAACAAGTCTTGTTTATTGAAATGATTCTTCTGATACTTTTAAGTAGCATATTTAATACTCCCGTTCAGAAGTTAGCACTGCTGAATTGTTAACGTGTAACCATGTACTCGCCAAATGGGGCTACTACCTTTTCTCAAGTAAAAATGACATTTTTAGGTTTTTACTGTCAAGAAATGTAAAATCACGTCCTGCTTCTTAATATACAGCACCCTGCCATAAAGCTCATTAGGCTTGCCTTAGGGGTGACTTGTATATTAAAAAGAAAGATTTGAGCTATATTTGAAAAAAGAACGTTTCGGCTTTTCCATTACCTTAAAGAGCAAAGAAGAGTTAGTAATTTAAACCTGCTTTATCAGTCTGCAGTGGCGGGCTGTGAGATATGCTTCCTTTGTCACACTTCTGGTGATACAATAAGTGCAGAAGTCCTTGAGTGACACCTTAACTTACAGACCCGGGATGCCTCTGCATCATATACCATAGACTTAGAAGTAAGTTAACCTATGGCAATTGGGTATAGGCCAATTAATCATACGCTTTTAAGGGTCAGAGTACTGACACTCAGACCTGGTCGGAAGGGCCCAGTGCTTCAGAGAGTCATTACACCAGTAACTAATACTTAAAAGTGGCGCAAAAAGAGGGGGTGTACCTGCAAAAGGCCAATTTATCACTCAACAGAAGAATCATTTCTTCTGAATATTCCTTTTCTGGGGAAGTTGCTGTTTTGTGCTCAATTAGGCGAAATGGTGACATAGGCTTTTAAAGTAGGGAACCATGCTATTACATATAATAGCAGGAACTATTAAACTTTTAGCGGTTGGTAGTTCATGGAAAAAGATTAGTGTTCTTCAAGTTCTCATCGCAGGAAACGATTCCGCCCAAAGAAGTCATTCAAGAAATCGGAGTTTTCTAACCAAACGTATGAGAAGAGACAGTGGACCTGATTATCTGTCAGTAGGAGAATGTGTATCGGCTAGGGGTGAATTCACAAATTCTTTCAGCATCTGAGCAGTCCACTTCAGAGCATTGTGCACTGACTATCAGTGGTCGAGGCAACGCATTTGACTTTGTCTCTTTTCCTTCAGAAACAGGTACCGACCTTACGCCTATCCCAAAAACATTTCTTTTGGAGGGCATTTTTACATTATTTTAAAAAAAAGAAACTACTTCTATTCCTATAAGCGATCAAAGTCAATTTGTTTAGTCAATCCTGTTTTAGGTCCAGAAAGCTTCAGGGGGATATTTGCCTGTTCTAAAACTAGAGAAGGTGAAGTCCTGGGTCAGGGCTGTTCATTTCAAAATATATTATTTGTAAAAGGTAATTTATTTTGTGCTGCCCGTGGAGTTCCGGGATAACCTTTAACCATCACAATGCCTGTCTACACATTTCTGTTCTTCGGGAGCATAAGAGGAATTGCGGGTTTAAGCCTTTTTGGCTTTCAAGTCAGCTTCCAATGTGTTTACCAAATTGCCGGCTCCCTTGGTAGGCCTAATGCACAAGTGGAATTAGGATATACAGGCCCATATTTATACTTTTTGACGCAAAACTGCACTAACGCAGTTTTGCGTCAAAAAAATTAGCGCCGGCTAACGCCATTCTGAAGCACCATGCGGGCGCCGTATTTATTGAATGACGTTAGCCGCGTTACCCGCCATCGCCGTCTGGTGTGCGTTAAAAAAAACGACGTACACAAGGCAGCGCCGGCGTAGGGGAAAATGGAGCTTGGGCGTCAAGAAATGGGGCAAGTCAGGTTGAGGCAATTTTTTCGCCTCAACCCGATTTGCGCCATTTTTTTCGACTCCCAACCCCCATAGAAATGACTCCTGTCTTAGCAAAGACAGGAGTCATGCCCCCTTGCCCAATGGCCATGCCCAGGGGACTTATGTCCCCTGGGCATGGTCATTGGGCATAGTGGCATGTAGGGGGGCACAAATCAGGCCCCCCTATGCCACAAAAAAAATTGAAAAAAAACACTTACCTGAACTTACCTTAATGTCCCTGGGATGGGTCCCTCCATCCTTGGGTGTCCTCCTGGGGTGGGCAAGGGTGACAGGGGGTGTCCCTGGGGGCATGGGAGGGCACCTCTGGGCTCCTTCAGAGCCCACAGGTCCCTTAACGCCTGCCTTTTGCAGGCGCTAAAAAACGGCGCAAAAGCGGCCGTACATCATTTTTTTTGACCCGCCCACTCCCGGGCGTGATTTTTGCCCGGTAGTATAAATCCGACGCACATGCCTCGGATTCGATTTTTTAGACGGGAACGCCTACCTTGCATATAATTAACGCAAAGTAGGTGTCCACGCTAAAAAATGACGCTAACTCCATGGACTTTGGCGCTAGACGCGTCTAACACCAAAGTATAAATATGGAGTTAGTTTTGCGTCGAAATTGCGTAAAAAAAAACGACGCAATTCCGGCGCAAACGGAGTATAAATATGCCCCACAATGAGGCGGCACTTGCAGCTTTTCTCGGAAACAACTGATAAGAGGGCACGGCGCACAAGCCAGGCTCACCACATTATTAACGGGCACGGTTTCAGCCGCATGCAAAGCTCCATTGAGGCAGATGAGGAGTGTCCCTCGCAGGAAGACTTCTGTGCCCTAAAGTTCGCATAAACGCTTGGAATGAGCGGAGGCCTAGACTACGTTGCCTTGAACACACATGCCATAAGTGGATTATGTTTTTATGACGTTATCCAACTGCCCATCCAGTCTAGAAACAGAGAACAAGCCCAAAAAATTACGGGCGCTGCTTAGCGCTGGCAATGATGTCACGACTATTACAACGCCATTGTACCGTCCTGCGTACCTGTTCCATCGGTACAGTTTGTAGTGTATTTTGCATACGAATAGTAATCTATGTATTTTAATGTATATTTTTCGTATGTAGGCCATACACTCGTGTGAAACTACCTGCCACTACAAAGTAATTAATGTATAAAGCTGTACAAAAGCCTTTTAAAATAAATAATTGCATCTAAAAAAGTGACTTTCAAGCAATAAAACGCAAACTAGGGAATGCAGGTGATGCTTTGATAAGCTGTGCATCGCTTTTTTGTTGGAACTCGTCAAATGAATGTCAGTTATGAGGTATAATAATGGCAAATCCGCTTACACTGATACACTCTAGTATCTAGTGAGTGCAGTCTTACCTGCAGGGACCGAGTGAATTGGTTTATTAGTGCTCAGAAGCAGCCTCCTAACTGTGAGCACAATACAGAAAAACACATAAACCGGATATCAACGCAAAGGGAAATTGGAAAAGAACATTTAAAAGTTAATTACCTATTTAAAACACTTGCATAGTGTTCTGGATTTAAAGCATATCACACCTTGTAAATCATTCAAACTGACAGTTTAAGAGATAGGTGCGGCAAGCCTGCTTGGTACGTTTTACAAGGGATGTTTTCAGCGGGTAAAACAGATGCTCTGCATTTAATATGGTAATTTAAGGATTTTGGGCCTCCCAGAAAATACAGAGAGCAGCGAAAAGTAATGTGTACCTTTCCTGGAATCTCGGATACCAGGACTTGAGATCTCGTTTGATACGGACTACGAAATCGAACGAGTTCATAGAAACCCAACGAGAGCATACATCTGCTTCATCAAACCCAAGAGCCCTTATCCTCGGGCCCCTGAGATATCAACGCACAGAACTGCTCCTGTACTGCATGAGTCAGATTAAAACCACGGAGTGGATGGGTCATAAAGTGGGGACCTCCCAAGATTACGCAAAACCCACGGTAGGCCGAAGGAAAAAAAATCCTACCACCTCATGCGGATCTGAGATCTTTAAGGGCCTGATTTAAGAAAGTGGCACTGCACCAAGTGCAGCGCCACTTTTCCTGCACCCCTTAGCACTGCCCTAATGCCACCATGACGGTAGTTGGGGGAACTAGCGTCAAACTTTTTGACGCAAGTTCGGAGCTTTGCAGGGTTAGTGTAAAAAATGTGAATGCTAATCCTGCAAAGCCCATTGAAAACAATGGCATGCCTCCTTTTAACGCCTGCTCTGAGCAGGTGCTAAAAGTGGCAAAATAAGTGGCACAAAGAAATCTTTTAGATTTTGTTGCGCTATTTTTTTGGCCACCCTAATGGGGGAATGCCCACTTTGCATACATTATGCGTGGTGCAGGCATAATGTAGCAGAAGGGGTTACAAAGTGGCGCAATGCATCCATTGGACCACTTTGTAAATTTGGTGCAATGTTTTTGGTCTTGTTGGGCCACATAAGCGTAAGAAAAAAAATGGCACTAATGTAGTGCAAGGAGATGCTAGATGCTCTTAAATCAGCCCCTTAAATATCATGTTCTCCTTTACTGGACTAGCAAGAACAAAGCTCACTTATCAGGGCTGCTATACAAGTCTTAGGCCCTGATTTAAGAAAAATGGTGCTGCATCCAGCGCAGCGTGACTTTTCTTGCACTCCTTAGTACCACCCCCCCCCCCAACACCACCATGTGTGCTCCGTATCTAAGATATGGCGCACCATGGCAGGAGTTAGGGAACCAGCATCAAAAGTTTTGATACTAGATCAGAGCTTTGCAGGATTAGCGTAAATCTTTTTGATGCTAATCCAGCAAAGCCCATTGAGGCCCATTGTAATCAGTGGTGTGCCTCCTTTTAATGTCTGCTCTGAGCACCACTTCTAACATCCAGACATAAAATTACATCAGAACTGTGCTTCCAGCAGTGTGTGGGTTTATTATATAAGTGATGCACTGACCCATTAAGGACAGAGGGCCTTCCAGCCACAACCATCCTTTGACGAATGCTGCATCCCACATGCAGCTTTGCTAGTGCTAATATTCCATCTTCCAAAGAGGATTGCCATCCACACTGCAGACTGACTCGTGACATATCTCCAGGTTTGAGCTAAGGTTATTCCTAGAGATCGGGCCAGGCAGAAGGGTACACCTGCTGTTCTCTCATTATAGTCTTAGGTTTAGGTAGAAAACTCTAGAACCTATAGAACTCATTTACCATGGTTGGATTATTTATTGTTGTTACCATGTTCAAAATGCTGGTTATTTTGCTTAGTTCCATCTGCCTTGTTATTACTGCTCATCCTTTTTATGCAAGATTATGATTGTTTCAGTAAATGTATTGAAAGCTTATCCCGTATCTGTCATGTGTTTTTGCCTGGGCATGCATGATTAATCCGATGAAAGGGTGAGCTCTTTCACAACTTCCTTGGGGAGTCAGAGTGTCTATTTCAGGTTGCTGTAATCACTTTCCACCTCAATAGGTTTATGGGTTCGGGTGAGGCACTGTGAGCTAGCCAGGAATTAAGCGGACAGTCTCTGATGATCTGGAGAGACTTAGGGCCTGATTTAGATGTCGGCCAGGGGACTACTCAGTCACAAACATGATGGATATATTCTATCCACCATATTACGTTCCCCATAGAATATAATAAGATCGTAATACGGTGAAGGGGGATATCCGCCACGTTTGTGATAGAGTATTCCTCTCCGCTGACATCAGGCCCTTAATCCCCCACATTCTGAAGTTCTGTTGTCTTAGTGTGAAGTCCCGTTATCTTAGAAGGAACCATATTACACTTTGCAAGAAGTAGGGATAACTTGGAGCTTGAAAAAAGTTCTTGGACTCACTTCAGCTACCCAAACTAGAGGATAGAGATTTAGCTCGAATTTATTAAACAGATCAGTCAGGTGGGGTAGTAAAGTATGTTCATGAACTGATAAAAGTAGACTGGAAACCCATCTGGTCCAGGTGCTTTTATCATCTGAAGAGAAGTGAAAGCCTTCATGATTTCATCTGGTTCAACAGGTTTATTTAACCTCTCCTAATAAACCTGTTGAACCAGATGAAATCATGAAGGCTTTCACGTCTCTTCAGATGATAAAAGCACCTGGACCAGATGGGTTTCCAGCCTACTTTTATCATTTCATGAACATACTTTACTACCCCACCTGACTGATCTGTTTAATAAATTCGAGTCGCTGGGTGAAATCTCCAGATCAATTTCAGAAGCCCATATAGTAGTGATAAAGAAAGAAGGTAAAGACCCGATGGAGGTGAAAAACTTTAATCCTGTATCATTAATCAATACTGACTATAAAATGTATATGAAATCACTAGCTCTTAGACTGCCGAAAGTACTCCCCTTTTTCGTAAATCCATCTCAGAGGGTTTTGAAAAGGGAAGATTGGCTGCAGATAATATTCAAACCTTCTACCATGTAATAAAAAGCTAAATAGGATCCTTCTCCCACAATGGTCATAGCCTTAGATGTGTGAGAAGGCCTTTGGCAAAGTCTCAGATACTTTTCTCAGAGCTGTCCTTGAAAGATTTAATCCAGGGACCGCTTTATATGCATGACGGTCTACCATAAACCCTCAGTGCGCATCAAACTTAATGGTCATTTAACAGATATTGTATTTCTTAGCGCAGGGTACCAGGCAAGGATGCCCTTTATCTCCTCTCCCTTTTTCTACTTTCACTAGAACTGCTTCTTCATTCCATCAGAGAAAACAATATTATTAAGGGTATCCATTTTAACAGCGTCTCTCAAAAACGGATTGTGCAGATGATGTCCCAATTTTCTTGGCAGAGGCAGACTCAACAGTCCCTGATGTTCTTGATATCATTTCCAAGTGTGCCTTGGTTTCAGAATACTCTTGAAAAAAGGGAAAAAATGAAATATTTCACAAAAACATGTATATGGCTTGCTTACCAACCACTGCTACACATGCTAATCTAAAATAGCAACCCTCTAAACTAAAATATCAAGGCATTGAGTTTGCTGATACAATCAAAGGCACTAGAACGCAAATAGAGGATACTATACTATCTAATATTAAAAACCTAATGATATGTGGTCTCTTGAGTTCATTGAACAGTGGGGCCACATAGAAATGGTTAAGATGATGATAGCCCCACATATTAACTTTTTCTTATGTATGATCCGAGTTAATCTCTCTACCTATTTTTACATGTCTGCTAAAACTCTAATATCATCTTTTATCTGGAAAAATAAAACAGCATTAATTTTGATATGATAACTAAAAAAAAAAAACAATTTAAGCGTGGACTGAGCCTTCCTAATTAAAAACATTATCAAATGGCCTTTCTGGCCAAAAAAAACTACCTGGTGGCTAAATCTGAACTTTCCTACCTGACCTGTCTGGGTAGACGTTGAAAATGACCTGATCAGCCCTCTTTCTCTTATTAGTACTCTTAAAATCAAACAGCTCAATTTCCCCCACTGCTTTCAGATCATTAAAGATTCAATACTGAAGATTGAAACTCTAGATAGATGTTTCACTCATAAGAAAAAAGGCTCAGCCTTTACTTCAGTGATTTCAGAGCACCACCGACATTGATCCCACCCTAACCTTCTGGAGGGAATGGGCTGCTCTTGGTATAATTTACAATCAAGATCTGGGCGATTCCAGTAACCCCCTCGCCTTTGCTATGCTGGCTGAAAAGATTCGCCTTAAACCTTATGATTTCTACAACTTCTTGAAAGTAAAAGTCACTCTGCATCAATAGAAGCATCCTCACACTGCGGTTTGTCTATGCTTCCTAGAGAAACACTTGACCAGGTCTCGTATTGTTGCCCAGATTTATAGGATCTTGCAAATATAACAATGGACCCATCCCCTCACCTCATGGGAGAAAATATGGGACTCCCTCCTATGCCACAAAATATCTCTTAATCTATCAATGCAAATATTGGACGCTCATGGATCTTTCTGGTCTCCTGCATGACAGTACAAGCGAGGCTTATCAGACTCTGGAGATTGCTGGCACTGTAATCACCCCTCTGGTGACCACATACTGGGGTTTATTTCAACTTTGGAGGAGGTGTTAATCCATCCCAAAAGTGACGGTAAAGTGACGGATATACCACCAGCCTTATTACGAGTTCCATAGGATATAGGTGGTCATTACAACCCTGGCGGACGGTGTTAAAGCTGCGGTAATACCGCAAACAGGCTGGCGGGCAAAGAAATGGAATTACGACCCTGGCGGAAACCGCCAACAAAGAAAGCCACTTTAACACATCGCCTGCCAGGGTGGTACAGACAAACAGCGCAGCGGTCACCGCCAACAGACAGGTGGAAGACAATGTACCGCCCACACTTTCACAACACACCAATCCGCCACCTTTTCCGGGGTGGATTCACCGTGGATAAAAACACGGCGGAAACAGCTTTTGCTATGGGAAAACGCTCACCTCAACACATCCCACGAGGAACGAGGACTCCATGGACCCGGAACTACAAATCTTACCTGCCCTTGCATTCCTGCTCATCTACGACCAACAGCGACGTAGGCGCAGAACATACCGGTGAGTACTGCACCTATGACACGGGGAGGCAAAAGTTACGGGGACACCCACCAAACACCCCCACCCTCGCATATTACAACATACACACCAATGCAGTCACAAAAATCACAGTAACAACCCACAACCCCCCGGAAGAATGCAATGACAAAGCGAATAGCGGCCAAACTTTGTATTTTGCCAATATACTACTCATTAAAAAAAATACGGATATATATCACGAAATCTGTCAAAAATAAATGTACAAAACAAGAAGTAGTGCAGATATGTACACAACAATGTCCGGGCACCAACAGTCAAAAAATGCATGGGCGACGCCCACAATAGATACCTGACCAAAATCCGAGAGAACACTGCCGGGGCATCAGATAGAAACACTACAGGCACCTCAGGGGGAAGGGAAGGGGGGGCACCTCAGCCACATGAATGCGAAGCCAGATCCACGACGGGGCTCCATGCCCATTGATGTATCCTGGGGAGTGCAAAGCCACAGTCTCTCAAGTCACTACAGTGGGTGGTTTGCCCACTGTGCCATCCTGGGGAGTGCAAAGCCACAGTCTCTCAAGTCTCTACAGTGGGTGGGTTGCCCACTGTGCCATCCTGGGGAGTGCAAAGCCACAGTCTCTCAAGTCTCTACAGTGGGTGGATTGCCCACTGTGGCATCCTGGGGAGTGCAAAGCCACAGTCTCTTGAGTCTCTACAGTGGGTGGATTGCCCACTGCCATATCCTGGGGAGTGCAAAGCCACAGTCTCTCAAGTCTCTACAGTGGGTGGATTGCCCACTGCCATATCCTGGGGAGTGCAAAGCCACAGTCTCTCAGGTAGATGCAGGTCTCCACTGGTTCTGGAGGGGGACTGGTGCCCAGACTGGATGAGTCTCCCCGTGAAAGTACCTGTCCTGTCACTGTCCCAGCTGCACATGGGAGAACGATGCCTGATGTGCCGGACTATTCATACCCACACGGTCTTTGCCCTGTTCAGCGGTCTTCACCATGGCGGTCTTGGCTTTGTTCAGCGGTGTTTTGCCATGGCTGCCTATGGACTGTTCAGCGGTGCTTTGCCATGGCGGTCTTTGCCCTGTTCAGCGGTCTTTGCCCTGTTCAGCGGTCTTGGCCTTGTTCAGCGGTGCTTTGCCACGGCTGCCTATGGACTGTTCAGCGGTGCTTTGCCATGGCGGTCTTTGCCCTGTTCAGCGGTCTTCACCATGGCGGTCTTGGCCTTGTTCAGCGGTGCTTTGCCATGGCTGCCTATGGACTGTTCAGCGGTATCCTAAGATGGCGGTTCAGATACTGACATTGGTGTGTGGCATGACGATCTCCACACTGGACATTGGTGTGTGGCATGACGTTCCATCATTGCCCAGCGGGGCTGTGAGATTCTGGACCCTCCTGGGCTGTGACTCCGGCGGTTGTGGTGGTCTCCTGACCAGTAACGATACTTGAGCCCTCCTGGGCTATGACTCCGGCGGTTGCGGTGGTCTCCTGACCAGTAACGATACTTGAGCCCTCCTGGGCTATGACTCTGGCGGTGGTCTCCGGACCAGTAACGATACTTGAGCCCTCCTGGGCTATGACTCTGGCGGTGGTCTCTGGACCAGTGACAATACTTGAGCCCTCCTGGGCTATGACTCTGGCGGTGGTCTCTGGACCAGTGACGATACTTGAGCCCTCCTGGGCTATGACTCTGGGGGTGGTCTCCTGACCAGTAACGAGGGTGCTGGCGGTTGTGTCTGGACCGCCGGAAATGATGGCGCACTTCTCCACCGTGACACTCACAACAGGTTGGGGAGACTTCCTCTGGACCTTCCCCACCTTCTTTTGAGTTACAGATGACTCACCAATCGCCTTGGATCCCATTTCACTGTTTGTACCACCAGGAGTCTTGACATGGTCCCGTCGTCCAATCTCCAATTTCGGAGCCTTCACAGGGGGTGGGCTAACAGTGCCTTGGCTCCGGGTCCTACTGCCTGCCCTGGTGGACGGGGCACTCCAAAAACCTGGAACACGCACCACTGGTACTGGAGGCATTTTGGCTGAGGCGCTACGACGGGACTGATGAATTGGAGGGGGGGTGGGGGCAAAAAGGTCAATTTGACATAGGGACAGTTTCTGACGTACACTGGGATGGGTAGTTGGAGGGGCTCTGGGAGTGGAGGAAGAGGAGGTGGTTGTAGGAGGTGTCACTTTAGGTGTTTTGGGTGCAGGTGCAGGTACTGGAGGCTGTCTTGAGGAGGATGGATGTTGGGTGAGTGATTGCCGGCGTTTGTGTACTTTGGGAGGGGGCATCACAGACACACTGGGAGAGGACACAGGGGACGTGTATATGGCAGTGGAGGTGGTGAGTGCAGGTGAGCGGCTTGTGGTGCTGGGTGTCCTGGTGCGAGTCCTAGTGCCTGTGGATGTGGTGCATGCAGGTGTGTGTGTAGACGACACTGGGAGGGAGGAGGGAGAAGAGGAGGAGGGGGACACAGTGGAGACAGTGGATGTTGCTGTGTCTGTATGGGTCTGATGCTTGAGTGAGTGCTTGTGGTGAGTGTGGTGCCTATGTTTGCTTGAGCTACTTTTGGATGTTGACTTGTGTGCATGCTGGTCTGTAGGTGTGCTTGGGATGGGCTGGGGTACAGGGGATTGGGTCTGGGTGGAGGAAGTTGGAGGGGGGAGGCTGGACACAGGGACAATGGCTGCCATCAGTGCTGAGGCCAGAGATTGCAGGGTTCGCTGAAGGACAGCCTGACCAGAATGAATGCCTTCCAGGAATGCATTACCGTGTTTCAACTCTCGTTCTACATCCTGGATGGCATTCACAATAGTAGACTGCCCAACAGTGAGTGACCTGAGGAGGTCAATGGCCTCCTCACTGAGGGCAGCAGGGGTGACAGGGGCAGGGCCTGAGGTGCCTGGGGCGAAGGTGATGCCCACCCTCCTGGGTGAGCGGGCACGGGGCGAACGCTGAGGGGCTGCTGGGAGGGCGGTGCTGGTAGGGGAGGTGGCGGCTGTACCTGTAGAAGTGGGGCGCACAGATGGTGCCGCCACCACAGGGGAGCTCCCATCGGCGGACGAGTCCGTGTCGCTGTTTGGTGATCCTGTGGCCGACGTGAAGCTCCCCTCGCGCTCCGTCCCACTGGTGAAATCAGAGTCTGTGGTGTGGCCCTCCATGGCCATGTGGGATGCAGCTCCCTTGTGCTCCGGTGCCACTGTACCTCCGCCTGATGATGCTGATGTACAGAAGGACAGGGAGAGCAGAAAAAGGGTGGAGACAGAAGAAACAGAGTTTTAGTGCATGGCATACCGCTACCGTTGGCGGACAAGACAAACGCAGCAGCCCCCTGCATTACGCCATGCTCCTGCCCTCTGCACATGCAATTCCTGGGAAATGGCCTACATGGCAATGGTAGACATCTGCCCACATGGATGGCAAAGGGGCAACTATACATCAATTTGCCTTTTTTTTTAGCTGGGGTAGAGTGCCACATGGCCTACATAACGGAGGGGCCTTGCCTACCTAACTCACCCTGGCCTAGGGACACCCACAGCCCACCACCCCCACCCAGACAGCTCCACAGCACGCAAAGTCCATTGCATGAGGTTGAACTCACCCCCTTGTGTCTGCTGTGATGTCCTTAAGCGCCCATCCAACTCCGGGTAGGCCACCGCCAGGATCCGGAACATCAGGGGGGTAATGGTGCGACGGGCACCCCTCCCACGTTGGGAGGCCATCCCCAGCTGAGCCTCCGCCGTCTTCTTGCTGCAGCGGGGAATGTCCTCCCATCTCTTCCGGCAGTGGGTGCCCCGTCTATGGTGGGCCCCCAGGGTCCGGACCTCCTTGGCGATGGCACGCCAAATGTCCCTCTTCTGGTGGGCGCTGACCTACATGACATGCACAAGGAAAGAGGAACAGTCATTACCTACTGCACCGTCGTTGTAATTGGCCCCCTCCCAACTCTATCCCTGTGGCCCATTCATCCCCATGCATAACTGTTCTATGTACTCTGCCCCCTTCCCTCATCCACCCAGCCCTCTCCACCCAGGCCTAGCCCATCCAACGTGCTCCCTGTGTACTAACCTGTTGGTCTGGAGGACCGTAGAGTAGCATATACTGGGGGAGGACCCCATCCACAAGTTTCTCCAACTCCTGTGCAGTGAAGGCAGGGGCCCTTTCCCCAGACGCAGCAGCCATTGTCGCTTCCAGACCGAGGTCACAGCAGCACTAGCAGTGTAGGTCCTCTCCTGTCGAAGGTCAGGTATCTAGTGATTGAAGAGATAGAAAATGGTGGTGACCTCCGCGGCGGTGACGTCCGCGGCGGTGCGCATCATCACCGCCAGCGCACCTGTTCATTGGCTCCTGGGACCCATAGGGTCCAATGTTAACCAATGCAGCATTGCGCCACGCTCTACGACCGCCTACCGCGACGGTGTGCAACGCCAGCGCAGTTATCCCACAATTCCATTGTCCCATTTTAGAGGTCAGGCAGCCGCCATTTCAGGGGCCCACATGGCTTCATTTACTACTGCGTCACACATACCGAGGCCTACACTCAAAACCTTTCCCGGATGGGTTATTTGTCTGGTGTAGTCTTGTGTATGACTGTGGGTACATACCTGGAGGAATGCTGACAGTTTTTTCGCTGTTGTCCTTCTTAGGCACCGTCAGTTGGGACATATTGGAAGATGGCGGAATCCGCTGGTGTACCGACCACTGGTGGACCTGTGGACAATGGAAGAGCGACATGTCATCGTGACCTACCGGTTTGACCGTGCCACAATCCGGGAACTATGTACCCAGTTGGAGCCTGACCTGATGTCACCAATCCGCCATCCGACTGGAATACCCCCTGACGTGCAGGTGCTGTCAGTGCTCCATTTCTTAGCAAGTGGGTCTTTTCAGACAACAGTGGCCATGGCATCAGGGATGTCCCAGCCTATGTTTTCCAACGTCTTGTCCAGAGTGTTGGCTGCCCTGCTGAAACACGTAAGGAGATGCATCATTTTCCCTGAGGTGGCGGATTTGCCTACAGTGAAAGTTGACTTCTATGCCCTCGGACATATCCCCAACGTCATAGGTGCCATTGATGGGACCCATGTAGCTCTGGTCCCCCCGCAGGAATGAACAGGTGTACAGGAACCGGAAGAGTTATCATTCGATGAATGTCCAGATGGTCTGTTTGGCAGACCAGTACATCTCGCAGGTAAATGCAATGTTCCCTGGCTCAGTGCATGACGCCTACATCCTGCGGAATAGCAGCATCCCTGATATGATGGGTGAACTCCAGAGGCACCGTGTATGGCTATTGGGGGACTCTGGTTACCCCAACCTGTCCTGGCTACTGACCCCAGTGAGGAATCCCAGGACCAGGGCAGAGGAACGCTACAATGAGGCCCATGGGTGGACTAGGAGGGTAATCGAGCGGACCTTCGGCCTCCTGAAGGCCAGGTTCAGGTGCCTCCATATGACAGGTGGGTCCCTATTCTACTCACCGAAGAAGGTGTGCGACATCATCATCGCCTGCTCCATGCTCCATAACTTGGCATTGCGACGCCAGGTGCCTTTTCTGCAGGAGGATGATCCAGATGACAGTGTTGTTGCAGCGGGGGAGCCTGGGGAGCCTGTGGACAGTGATGAGGAGGAAGCTGATGAAGATGAAAACGACAACAGGGAGTCAGTCATACAGCAATATTTTCAATAAGACACAGGTGAGTACAATTTCATGTTTCACATTATATTACATTTCACACGTCTACCTCTATCCTGTACCTACATTTCTCTCCCTATTTGTTAACTGAGTTGTCCCCTTCCATTTCAGTTTCACTAATGTGTTGACCTACGTGTCAACAGCTTGCACCCTTGAAAGGCTTGTGATGTGTGACATTGGTATGTTGACCTTACAATGGCTAACCTTTTTTAACACTGTAATTGACAATACAAAGTTCACAATCATTGACTGACTCCAATATTATTGAGGTTTCAAGGGTGTTTATTGAAGTGCATAAAAATGTAGGGTGGTTGCGAAATGGGGAGAGGTCATGGTGGAATAATGTCCATGGCAGAGTCCAGTCTATTAGTCTCACAGGTACATTGCACATCTGGCCATTGGAAGTGGAGCTGGGGCAGTTCCAATCTGGACAGGGTAACAAAGTGGGACAGTGGGGGGACAATCAAGGTAGTCTTATTTCCTGGCGGGGGTCTTGCCATCTTGCTCTGTCCTGTTCCTGGATCTCAGGGCCCGCTTGCGTGGTGGTTGTCCGTCTGCAGGGGGTGGGGTGCTGGTGTGGTGGTCCTGTGGCGGGGCGTCCTGTCCACTAGCGCCGGCGGAGGTGGTGGGCAGTTCGTCGTCCTGGCTAGTGTCAGGGGCCCCTTGGAGTGCCACGGTGTCCCTCAAGGTCTTTTGAATGTCCGTCAGCACCCCTACGATGGTGCCCAGGGTGGAGCCGATGGTCCTGAGCTCTTCCCTGAACCCCAAATACTGCTCCTCCTGCAGGCGCAGGGTCTCCTGCAACTTGTCCAGGACCGTTGCCATTGTCTCCTGGGAGTGGTGGTATGCTCCCATGATGGAGGATAGGGCCTCGTGGAGAGTGGGTTCCCTTGGCCTGTCCTCCCTCTGTCGCACAGCAGCCCTCCCAGTTTCCCTGTGTTCCTGTGCCTCCGTCCCCTGGACCGTGTGCCCACTACCACTGCCCCCAGGTCCCTGTTGTTGTTGGGGTGGTGGGTTAGCCTGGGTGCCCTGTAGTGGTGGACACACCGCTGATTGACCTGTCCTGGGTAGGGAGGTATGGGTCCGCTGGGTGGGTGCTGTGCTGGTGTTCCCAGAGGGTGGCAGTTCGGTGTTGGGCTGTGGCTGGGCAAGGGGAACCGACTGTCCTGAGGCCCACGATGGTCCGGGCTGGTCATCAAGATCCAGAAGGGCAGAGCTGCTGTCGTCACTGTGGGCCTCTTCTGGGGGTGGAGTGGTGTTGTCTGGACCCTCTGGTGTGGTGACGGTCCTTCAGGTTCCTGCAGGGGTATGAGAACATGATTATTGCATGTGTGTGTTTCATGGTGTGCAATGGATGGGTGTGCGTGAACCCCAGTGCAGGCATTCCTGTGTGGGGGCTTGTGTGGTGATGGTTGGGGGGTGTTGTGTGTCTGTGCAGTGGGCATGCTTTAGTGATGGGTGTCCATGCTTAGTTGTGTCATGCAGGTCTTGGGGTTGGGATGGGTGGTTGGTGTTATGGGTAGATTAGTGAGGAGATAGGGTGATAGGGGAGGGTGTGAGGGTGGGGGTGTGTGATAGCATGCAGGTAGGGTGGGGGATATGATAGTGAAGATTAGACTTACCAGTGTCCGTTCCTCCGACAACTCCTCCAAGGCCCTCAGGATGCAAGATGGACAAGACTTGCTCCTCCCATGTTGTTAGTTGTGGGGGAGGAGGTGGGGGTCCGCCGCCAGACCGCTGTACCGCGATGTGGTGCCTGGATACCGTTGAACGCACCTTCCCCCGTAGGTCGTTCCACCTCTTCCTGATGTCCTCCCTATTTCTTGGGTGCTGTCCCACAGCGTTGACCCTGTCGACTATTCTTTGCCATAGCTCCATCTTCCTGGCTATGGATGTGTACTGTACCTGTGCGCCAAATAGCTGTGGCTCTACCCTGATGATTTCCTCCACCATGACCCTGAGCTCCTCCTCGGAGAAGCGGGGGTGTCTTTGGCGTGACATGGGGTGGTGTGTGTGATGTGTGGGGTGGTGTATGTGTTGATGAGTGTGGTGGGTGTAGTGGTATGTGGTGTTTTGTGCGTGGATGTTGTGTGGGTGATGGTGTTGTGTGCATCTGTGTGATGGTATAATCTATTCTGTGCTGTCTCTCTCTGGCCTTCGTCTCTAATTTGTGGTCGTAGGGGTTTGTGGGTGATGTGAGTGTGTGTTTTATATTGTATTGGATGTGTGGGAGTGGTGTTTGTATGTGTATCAGGTGTGTGTATTTTGAATTGTCCTATGTGGCGGTGTTTTGGAGAGGTGTGTGTATTTTGAGTGCGGCGGTGTGTACCGCCAATGGAATACCGCGGTTGAAAGATCGCCGCGTGGATTCGTGGGTCGTAATAGCATGGGCGTGTTTCTGTTGGCGTGGAGGTGGAGGATTTGTTTCCGCATATTTATCGCTGACCTTTGGTGTGGCGGACTTGTGTGGGTGTCTGAATTTCGGCGGATTCCGTGATGTGTGTCATAATAGCTGTGTCGGTCTCCCGCCGCCGCGGGGGTGTATTGGCGGTCTTCTGCACGGCGGTAAGCGTCTTTTTCTGCCAATGTTGTAATGACCCCCATAATGGACTCGTAATACGGCTGGTGGTATATCCGTCACTTTACCGTCACTTTTGGGACGGATTAACACCTCCTCCAAAGTTGTAATAACCCCCAACTTTTTTTGCAAACATGTTAATCCCTTCTGGAGAGAAATTGGGGAGCCCCTTAATAACATGTTAAACATCAAGCTCACCCTAAACCATTTCATCTTTTCCATGGAAATCTTGACCTGTTTAGATGCTCCACTATTGTCCTCACTAAACATTTGGGACCGATTTCTGTTTGATATCTTATTTCTATTTGTGTAAAAACCATCATCTCCAATTGGAACAAAAATACCAACATCTCCCATCTCACAAGAAGCGTGGACAACAGTTTACACAATCGTGGCTGTAACTATAAATATTACCATTTATTGTAGTCCAAACTGGAATAGTAATTGGAAAAAGTTACGCCTCCTTAAATAACACCAGTGCATAGCTCAGAAGCTTTGTTTCCCTTCCTCTATTGCTTTTTCCTCTTAAGGCATGCTATTATTTAACCTCCTCCGCCACCTCCTGTCCCCTCTCTCCTACTTTCTTACTTCTTTTCTCTATCTTTCTTCTGTGGGGCTCAACCTCTACATTTCATCATCCTGTGTTTATACCTTGTTTTGGTTCTAGGGAATTATATAGTAAGTATGCTTTCTGTACGAATTCTTTTTTTCAGAGACAAAAAATGTTAACTATGCAGTGCTTATACATTTGACACGTTTTACTCCTTCTGTATTGCCACTTGTTGAATCTCTCCAATAAAAACTTGTTGAAAAGAAAAAGGATCTGGTAATACTTTGGTGTTTATATTCCGATTAGGTTGAGAGAGCAGTTGTAGGTCTATTTGCCTTTCAGACTCCCCCAGTAGCCTTTACGTCTGCGGATCACTCTGCAGCAAGCAAGATGGTGGAAGCAATGTTTGAATTAATCAGGGCCACTGGCGATGGCTGGGGCCGCAGTACAGTCCATCGTTTTACTCAGTCAACACACACAAGACTTGTTCTCCACTATGTTGATGAACTACCCCAGTAACCCCACCTCCCCTCACAGTTACAAGAGGGCATCCCTGCCCCCGGGCTCAGGCACGCCCGGCCAGTTAATCAGAGTGAAGGTTCTGTTTTATACCAGGCATTATTGGTGGTACCCGGGCCCCCTAGTCTTCATACAGTGGCCCTCAGCACAGCATCCTGGCCTAGGAGACCCTGAGTGAGCCCGGAGGGGCCACTCCATGCTCGTTGCAAGGGGTGGGGGGCTCCAGTTCCGTTACTCCACTGCCTTTATAAGCAGGTGTCTATGTCACGAACAGTAGTTCAAGCTTGCTTCTCCCACAGTACAGGTTCTGCCTGGTCAAGAAGCATTGAAAAAGTTCCATAATTAGTACCGGCCGGCAGACATAGTAGAAGCAGACTGGACTGGCACACAGAAAAGTTACAGGAAAGAAAGCAGCCAAGCAAGCATCTTTCACACAGAGAACAGGCGCAGCATGGGTAGCAGCACTGCCAGCGTCCCTCACATGCAGAACTAGCACAGCAGTAGCTGTGGAAGCTTCTCTCACTCACAGAACAGTCACAGCACTAGCAGCATTGCCCATTTTCCCTCAGCACACTATAAGTGGGATACAACAGTTCTAGTTGCACAAGCCAAATCAACCAGACATCAGCTCTGCTTCTTCTGGGCATGCATCACTTTACAAATGCCCCGGCATGACAGAGATGGATTTATGAGCCTTTTAAAAGGGAACTTTTCCTGAAAAGCTGTCGGTGATAAACCACCTGTATTGGATGAGGGCTTAAGACGCCATTTGCATTCATCATCATCATAAATACTTAAGCAGCAAATATATACTAACATTGCATCATCTATTTTTCCATGCAAAGCAAATATTCCCACAAAAAATGTAATTAAAAAATACATGAAAACCTTACATATAATATTATGTGATAAAATATAATGATTTTTCATAAGATAAAAGTTGTACTAAAATTGTATACTACTTAGTAATAGAACTAGGTTTATAGCAAATTAATACTGGAAAATTAACGCCAGAGGTATCAGTAGCAGGAGCAGCTCCTCCATTAAGGTGGAGGAGCGCCACTCCACGCCAGCAGCGGCAGCTGCAAAACCTTTACCAGAAAATGATAATAAACTGAGTTTATCATCATTTTCTGGTAAACGCGGGTGACGAGCTGTGGGGGGAGTGCTGGCCAAACACATATGAGCAGTAAGCTCTCTCTAGCCCTGTGCCTGCAGCCTGCGACGGAGGAGAGGAGCAGCGCAGTGAAGATAAGTGGTTGTTTTTTAAATTAAATTAATATTTATTCCCACCCACGGCGCACCACCCTGCCCCTTCCGCACCCCGTGAGCCGCTACTGATCAGTAGTAATGTCCACACAGTACCAGAACAATAAAAGTGCAATGTGCTTTACCAGCGGATACTATTTATTAAACATACTTGTAATTGTGGCAGTATACTCATTAATTTGTCCCAGTATTCTGGTTAAACATCCAGAGCAATACAGTTGGATGTCACTTGTTTTGCAATCTTGATGCAGATGGGCCATTCAGATTTGAGATATTTGGCAATAGAAAAACACTCTACACGGCTCGGTATCTGACCTACAAATTCTCAAGGCCATTTTGTATTGTCGAACGGCACGGCCCAACATCGCGTTGTCTTGTGTACACTGAGCAAAGAAGAGATTATCAGTTTAATTAGTTTCCCTGCACACTGCCTCTGGGTAATGTCTCCATTTGCAAGTGGAAGGTGCGAGCTGTAAAGTTCCGAGCCTAAATGTTATGTAAAGAGATCTGGTTAATGGTGGGTCGATCTCATCATGAAATATCTCAGATTTTGAAACCGGCTTTAACTCTAGAAAACACTCTGTCAGTCTACAGTAGCACGAAGCTTGGAATACATTCATCCTTTTGTTTTCCCATATAACCAGTGTTGCCCTTTTGTTGAAAGAGAATTACTAGAGGGAGGATCTTGCCAAAGGTCAGACAGACCCAAAGTGTAAACAGTCTGTTTGACATACTTCAGCCACTGTAAAATGACAACACTCATGTGGATACCAAGAATACCCTTCAGCTGCATCCTATTGGGCTCCAGCTAATGGACTGGCCAGAGCCTCAGCCAGTACAGGATGGGTTAAAGTCTGGTTATGGCAGTGATGGTTGCATGTCCACATCCATTTTAAAGAAGACTAGGGGCGTGCTTTGAGGAGCACTGAGTGCAGCCCTCAGGAATTTGTTTTCAGCAGCCCCCAGGGGCTCTACATTATTGTGACCCCAAAGTTCAGAGTTGCAAGTTGCAGTAACCGTTCTTTAGCTCTCCAAACTTCCCAGAGCGAAGACTCTGGATGGAAAGATGTGTTATTTTCAAAACTCATTGTAGCTCCGGCCATGTGGTTAAGGAGAAACATGTTCTACATATTGGATATCCCAAAAGTCAGAATCCGCTACCTTCTCTAAATGTACACTCCCCCAATCTCACAACTCCTCTGAAATATCTGTGGGAACGTACGCCCATGATTTTAGTTTGATTGGCATTTATAACTAACCCATGGTTAGTGCAGAAAATACTGAATCCATCAATGAGGGTTTCAAGTCCCTTTGGAGTTTTTAACATCTGAAGGAGATGTCGTCGGTGAACAGCAAAGCAAGGATCTTGGTACCAAGACTGGGATGTCATTTTTGCAATCCATTAAAAATATCAACACATCCATTTATAAATAACAAAAATAAGGTATGAGCGAGTACACAACCTTGTCTACCCCCTTTGCCAACTCATAATCGGTATGTAATCTCTCCATTAGGGCCCCATCTGATTTCAGCATAATTATCAGTATAGAGATGTACTATAATTTCCAGGGGGGGGTAGAAGACAGCCCCAGTTTCTCGGGTGGTCTAAATTCTATCCCCTAGGGACCATGTCAAATGTAGCTTTCAAATCAATGAATGCTACGTACATAGACTGTGTTGGAAATGGCCCTTTTTGCAGGGTTTTCCCTAAACTAATTGCCTTGTTCCTCTTATTTTTTCTGATCTGTTTTTGCTGGTTTATTGTCTCTGCGCACTTTACCACTGCTAATCAGTGCTAAAGTACAAGTGCTCCCTATATAAATTGTACTGTTAATTGGTTTATCCATGAGTAGCATATAGTTGATTTACTGGTAAGTCCCTAGTAAAGTGCACTAGAGGTGCCCAAAGCCTGTAAATCAAATGCTACTAGTGGGCCTGCAGCACTAATTGTGCCACCCACATAAATAGCGCTGTAAACATGTCTCAGACCTGCCACTGCAGTGTCTGTGTTTGCAGTCTTGCACTGCCAATTTGACCTGGCAAGTGTGCCCACTTGCCAGGCCCCAACCTTCTTTTTTACTACATGTAATGCGCCCCTACGGTAAGCCCTAGGTAGCCCCAAGGGCAGGGTGCAGTGTATGTTAAAGGGGGGACATGTACTGATGTGTTTTACATGTCCTAACAATGAAATCCTTCTAAAATCGGTTTTCACTGTTGCAAGGCCTCTCTTTCTCATTGGTTAACATGGGAGCTGCCTTTACTTATCCTTAAAGTGCAGTTCCCCTTTGAGAGCAGATAGAGATCAGGAGTTTGGGGTCTCTGAACTCTCACTTTGAAAATACATCTTTTGGTAAAGTTTGTTTTTAAATTGTTTGCTAGAAAATGCCACTTTTGAAAGGTGGGCATTTTCCTGCTTAAACCATTCTGGCCCATATTTATACTTTTTTAGCGCCGCATTTGCATAATTTTTTGACGCAAAAGCTGTGCAAACGTACAAAATATAATTGAATTTTCTAAGTTTGGCCGCCGCTTTTGCATCACAAAATGACGCAAATGCAGCACTAGAAAAGCATAAATATGGGCCTCTGTGCCTCTGCCTGCTTGTGTATTCCACGTCTGGGTCAGACTGGCAGTTGGCCAGTTGTGAATTCCATCTGGACAGTGACACAAAGGGAGCTGGGGTGTAGCCTACATATCCTGATGGGCCATCTGAGCTAGAGTAGAGGGGAAGTGGTCACTTACACCTGAAAGGGCTGTGCCTGCCCTCACACAATGAAGTCTCCGACCCCCTGGTGTGTGTCTGGGGCCAGGCCTGGACAAGGCAGGATCTTGTGAACAACTGAGACTTTCCTTTGAAGTATGGCTACTTCAAAGGCAGAAAGGGGTATAAGTAGTGGACCCAAAACCCCAGACTTTTAGAATATTTCTGGAATCAAGAGGAACCTCTGCCAAGAAGAAGAGCCGAGGACCTCTAGGAGGAGTACTGTCCCTTTGTTGTTTTGCTTTGCTGGGTTGTCCTGGAGTTGCTGCTTCTGCCTTAAAAAAGAGCAAAGGGTGAACTTTGCTGTGTATTCTGCTTGAGAAAGTTCTCCAAGGACTGGGAGTAGAGCTTGCCTTCAGTTGGAAGTCTCAGGGATATCAAAGACTTCAGTTTCATCTGTCTACAGCACTGGGAACTGTGTGTTTTGTGGTGTTCAAGAAGAAAAACCCATGCAACGCTGTCAACGACACTGCTGACTGCACCATGACCTGCCGACGCCACACGGAGCCACACTGCCCAGCTTCGCACCACAATCCTGGTCTCACTGATGCCTCCATCTGATGCTGCCACCGAGCCACTGCTTGCACCGTGACCTGTGGGCCCTGCACTCCTGCATCGCCTTGCTCACACCGCAGCCTGGGCATCCCCGACGCCACCGCTCCTGCTGACCCACGCACCACTGCCTGCACCGTGGCCTTGGACTCCGCTTGTGAGGAAGATGAAGCACCATCTCGTTCCGCACTGCAGCCCCGGCCCACCGATGCCCGCAACATCGACTTCAGTGTTGTCAACAGACATCCCTGTCTGCACCGTGACCTGTGGATGCCGTAGGGAGCCCGTCCCGTGCTTCATAGACGACTTGGGCCTGCTGATGACAGCGCTTCAGCAATGACGGCAACGCTGCCTGCACCCTGACCTGGTGACACCACACATCGCACCGGCCCACTTCACACTGCAGCCCTGGTCTCACCGATGCCGCTGGATGCTGTCACGGAGCTACTGCCTGCACCGTGACCTGTGGGCACCGCACGTCGCATCTAACCCGCTTCACACCACAGCCCCGACGCCATCCATGCCAGTGCTCCTGACTTCATCAGCCCGGAGCTCGATCTGCAATACGTGTGAATTCAAGGGGCCGACGACCCACGCACCGACCTCCAGAACCAAGGCCAGCAATGCCGTTCTCCGGATCTCATTGCGAGGATCACAACACCCTACATTTCCAAGGTACTCTTTGCGGGTCTTCCCAACGCTGTAGCTAGCCCCCAACGCCACAGCAGTCTGAACTGTTGGGTTTGTTAATCACAATGCTGTAATTGCCCCAGGTGGAGCTATTGAATTTTTAAAGTTAATTCTTGCAATATTTATATCTTTATTACTGTATGTTGGATTTTACACGTTTTGGTCTTGTTTTACATAGAGAAATGTTTACTATTTTTCTAGAACTGGTGTGGTGTCCTTTTGTAGTGTTTTCACCGTATTACTGTGTGTTATGTGAAAATTCTTCACACATTGCTTCTGAGTTAAGCCTGACTGCTGGTGCCAAGTACCAAAGGGGTGAGCAGGGGTTATCTGAGCAGGTATCTCCCTTATCCTGACTACAGTGAGGGTCCCTACTTGGACAGGGTGCAAAGCGACTGCCAACTAGAGACCCCATTTCTAACCGACTGCCTCCATTTATGTCCACTACTTTCCATCTCAGCAGCTGAAATCTGAAGACTTGATCAGCAGTGCTCGTTTTGTGGCTCATTGAAGAATGGAGCCCCTCTTGAAACTGGGATAGTATCTTATTATCTTCCATCCGCCCGCTTTCAGCTCACAGATAGCTCGGCATGTTTCTTTCAGAGGGAAAGGTATTATTGCATCAGCTAACTAACAAGCAGACCAAGAAATGTCAACCAGTGAGATGATTAATTCAGTGGACGACGCCTCCCTATCTGGTGTGTCAGGATCTGCATTAGTAGTGCTACCTGCTCTACAAAGGGATTGGAAATGGATAATCCAATACTGGAGTAAGATGTTGGACTCTGGTCTCATTGTGTTGGTCTTTACCACCAGGGCTGAGCGTTTGCCAGAAAATCACCTGATTCTTATTCCGGACTACATTAAAAATATCTCCCTATAGGAAAGCGTCCCAAGATATTTTGGCCTGTTTGAGGATTCCTTTATATTTAGCTCTAGTGGCCTGGATTTGGGGTTGAAGGCCACTTTTGATAGGTTTAATAGGTAAGTAGGTAGATAGGTTTAATAAAGTGGGATTTCACTTTCCTAATTCCCTATTGTACCAGGTGGAATTGGCTCTTTTGGGAAGTGATGCTCTTCAGTTCCTCTAAGCATTTGGCATGTAGATGTATGACAGCATTCGGGGATGTAGGAAAGTACCATCTTGCCTGGCATGTTACCCCCATATTTCACTGTATATATGTTGTTTTAGTCTTTGTGTCACTGAGACCCTGCCAGGCAGGGCCCCAGTGCTCATAACTATGTGCCCTGTATGTGTTCCCTGTGTGATGCCTAACAGTCTCACTGAGGCTCTGCTTACCAGAACCTCAGTGATTATGCTCTCTCTGCTTTCCAAATTTGTCACTAACAGACTAGTGACTAAATTTACCAATTCACATTGGCATACTGGTACACCCATATATTTCCCTAGTATATGGTACTGAGGTACCCAGGGTATTGGGGTTCCAGGAGATCCCTATGGTCTGCAGTATTTCTTTTGCCACCCATAGGGAGCTCTGACAATTCTTACACAGGCCTGCCACTGCAGCCTGAGTGAAATAACGTCCACGTTATTTCACAGCCATTTACCACTGCACTTAAGTAACTTATAAGTCACCTATATGTCTAACCTTCACCTAGTGAAGGTTGGGTGCAAAGTTACTTAGTGTGTCGGCACCCTGGCACTAGCCAACGCGTGTACTATACATAGGTCACTACCTATGTATAGCGTCACAATGGTAACTCCGAACATGGCCATGTAACATGTCTAAGATCATGGAATTGTCACCCCAATGCCATTCTGGCATTGGGGGAACAATTCCATGATCCCCGGGTCTCTAGCATAGTACCCGGGTACTGCCAAACTGCCTTTCCGGGGTCTCCACTGCAGCTGCTACCAACCCCTCAGACAGGTTTCTGCCCTCCTGGGGTCCAGGCAGCCCTGGACCAGGAGGGCAGAACAAAGGATTTCCTCTGAGAGAGGGTGTAACACCCTCTCACTTTGGTGTGAAGGCTGGGGATGAGTAGCCTCCCCCAGCCTCTGGAAATGCTTTGATGAGCACAGATGTGCATAAGCCAGTCTACACCGGTTCAGGGATCCCCCACCCCTGCTCTGGCATGAAACTGAACAAAGGAAATGGGAGTGACCACTCCCCTGACCTGAACCTCCCAGGGGAGGTGCCCAGAGCTCCTCCAGTGTGTCCCAGACCTCTGCCATCTTGGATTTAGAGGTGCCGGGGGCACACTGGACTGCTCTGAGTGGCCAGTGCCAGCAGGTGACGTCAGAGACTCCTTCTGATAGGCTCTTACCTGTCCTGGTAGCCAATCCTCCTTTGTTGGTAGCCAAACCTCTTTTTCTGGCTATTTAGGGTCTTTGTTTTGGGGAATTCTTTAGATAACGAATGCAAGAGCTCACCAGAGTTCCTCTGCATCTCCTTCTTCACCTTCTACCAAAGGATCGACCGCTGACTGTTCAGGACGCCTGCAAAACTGCAACAAAGTAGAAAGACAACTACTAGCAACCTTGTATTGCCTCATACTGCCGGCTTTCTCGACTGTTTCCAGGTGGTGCATGCTCTGGGGTAGCCTGCCTTCACCCTGCACCAGGACCTCTGAAGAAATCTCCTGTGGTTCGACGGAATCTTCCCCCTGCTAACACAGGCACCAAAAGACTGCAACACCGGTCCTCTGGGTCCCCTCTCATCCTGACGAGCGTGGTCCCTGGAACTCAGCAACTCTGTCCAAGTGACTCCCACAGTCCAGTGACTCTTCAGTCCAAGTTTGGTGGAGGTAAGTGCTTGCCTCCCCACTCTAGACTGCATTGCTGGGTACCGCGTGATTTGCAGCTGCTACGGCTCCTGTGCACTCTTCCAGGATTTCCTTCGTGCACAGCCAAGCCTGGGTCCCGACACTCTATCCTGCAGTGCACAAACTTCTGAGTTGTCCTCCGGCGTCGTGGGACTCCCTTTTGTGACTTCGCGTGGACTCCAGTTCACTTTCCTTCCAAGTGCCTGTTCAGGTACTTTTGCAGGTGCTGCCTGCTCCTGTGAGGGCTCCCTGAGTTGCTGGGCGCCCCTCTGTCTCCTCCTCCAAGTGGCGACATCCTGGTCCCTCCTGGGCCACAGCAACACCCAAAAACCTCTATCGTGACCGTTGCAGCTAGCAAGGCTTGTTTGCGGTCTTTCTGCGTGGGAACACCTCTGCAAGCTTCATCGCAACGTGGGACATCCGTCTTCCAAAGGAGAAGTCCCTAGCTCTCTTTTTTCTTGCAGAACTCCAAGCTTCTCCCATCCAGTGGCAGCTTCCTTGCACCCTCAGCTGGCATTTCCTGGGCTCCTGCCCACTCTCAACACTGTCGCGACTATTGGACTTGGTCCCCTTGTCTTACAGGTACTCAGGTCCGGAAATCCACTGTTGTTGCATTGCTGGTGTTTGTTCTTCTTGCAGAATCCCCCTATCACGACTTCTGTGCTCTCTGGGGGTAGTAGGTGCACTTTACACCTACCTTTCAGGGTCTTGGGGTGGGCTATTTTTCTAACCCTCACTGTTTTCTTACAGTCCCAGCGACCCTCTACAAGCTCACATAGGTTTGGGGTCCATTTGTGGTTCGCATTCCACTTTTGGAGTATATGGTTTGTGTTGCACCTATACCTATGTGCTCCTATTGCAATCTATTGTAATTCTGCACTGCTTGCATTACTTTTCTTGCTATTACTTACCTAATTTTGGTTTGTGTACATATATCTTGTGTATATACCTTATCCTCATACTGAGGGTACTCACTGAGATACTTTTGGCATATTGTCATAAAAATAAAGTACCTTTATTTTTAGTAACTCTGTGTATTGTGTTTTCTTATGATATTGTGCATATGACACCAGTGGTATAGTAGGATCTTTACATGTCTCCTAGGTCAGCCTAAGCTGCTTTGCCATAGCTACCTTCTATCAGCCTAAGCTGCTAGAAACACCTCTTCTACACTAATAAGGGATAACTGGACCTGGCGCAAGGTGTAAGTACCTCTGGTACCCACTACAAGCAAGGCCAGCCTCCTACAGGGGAAAGGCAGGATCATCTAATGCAGATAGAATTAGGATTAAATGACAATATAAATGACTATCAGCAACATCATTGTTGTCTACAATATCTCATCTAACATTCCTCTTATTATTATTAGTAATAGTTAAATCCACACAGGGCAGCCCGGATCCAGAAACAGTATGGTCCACGCTGCCCTGGAGGGTTAGGAACAATGGGAAATGGTCAGCTCTGCTTGTCTAGTAGGCTGCAACCTAAAAAAGGAAAAAAGTACCTTTTGAAGAAAGATAAGCCAAAGGGGCGGGGGGCATCTCAGCCTCCTCTGGACTCTGACAGGCGCAGATGGGCCCGCTGTAGGCCCGGTCTTCACCTGGGCGTGTCCTGTGCTGCAGAAGTAACAATGTATTTTTTAGCACTAGGGGCCAGATGTATCAAAGGGTTTTACCCATTCTGTGTCTATGGGAAAATGTGTTCGTACATATGGCCCTAGGTGTGCTGCAGTGCTCTTCCTCTGGGGCTTGCAAAGTGAGGAGTACTCCAGCTCCAGCAACTAAACCACTGAGTCCTTTCCTCCCATGCTGCAGGAGTAACAAGGCACTTTTGTAGCGCTTTGTGTAATGCCTGTCTCGCCTACTGGGCTTGCAAGTGGTTGCTGGGGGATGTAGTCCCGCCCCAACAACAAAACTGCAGAGTCCTTTTTGCCCCCATTTGCAATCATATCCCTGGCACTTAAAGCAAAGTGCTACTGTATAGTAAGTCTTCTCACATCAGTCTAGGGAGTCCCACCCCAGGAGGAAGGCAGCTTGGAGGGAAAATACCCCGATCTAGGTCTTAGAGACAGTTACACTTGTGAACAATGACCTTTTGACACCCATTTGAATCCCATATATGTTCGCTTCCCACATGAACATTCCTTGGGAGCATGCAAATGCACTCACTTAAATTCTGTTCGCTGTGGTTCTGTGTCACTTGTGGATATAGCCACATGGAATTAAAGTATTTTTCTAAGGACTGTAGGAACAGTGTGATCTGCAATAGGACATACACTATACTGGGAGTAAGCTACAAAAGCCTTTTTGGCAGAATTTTCAAATCAGTGCATCTTGGCAGGGTGGCAAGAATGTCAATATGGTCTCTGAGTAAATTGAAAAACAGTCACATTCCTATTCTCATTTCACTGTCAACACTTTCACCAAAAAACGTTGATTTGTGACAAAAATGTAATGATCATTGAAAAAAAATTGATTGCTAATAAGATTAAAGATATGTAATAAACACGGGTCATCAAAAAAATACATATAATAAAAATCAAATAATCTCACCAAAACTAGAAGGAATTAATGGTATTAGGAATGCTACCCCAAGTGATAACCACAGGTTAGACTGTTTGTTCACATGAGAAAAAAGGTCAATACTGATTTCTATTAGGTTGGCCTTTGTCTATAGTGGCACAGTGGGCGAAAAACGTTGGGTAGGCATGGTACCCCAAGTGAGTAGAGTATTTGCAAGCATTCACCCCCCTTTTGAGTGTTTGATTGGTAATATGATGCCTGGAAACTTGAGACTGCTGAAGCATTCTAAGTCTACTAGTGGCAACGTTTATGAAGTCCGAAAAGTAGTAGATGTTTACCCATTCAAGGACTACTTCTATGGGTGCATATATTCTACGTTTTGGTAAATTGATCAGTATAGAAATGTAATGCTTTTAATTGAACCACGACTTTGCTCTGGTTACTGTTCGAAGTAGGTGTAAAGGAGAACAACTCAGTTTTGTCTGTATCACGACTGGGACATCGATTTAAACAGATGACTTTTCCTTGAGCTTTTGTTCCACGGTGCAGAAAAAGCCTTATGTCCATTGTCATCCTTGCACTTTAGAACATTTTGTCACATACCATTTTTGTTTTATGATAATATTCATGGACTTTTTTTGTGACAACATTTGCTTGACCCTAGCAAAGTCGCAATCTGTTTTCTTAACTCTTCCATTCTTCCGATTGGGAAGTAGGTATATAGCCTTCTCTAGGCATCTTGGCATTGGAACAAATCATAACAACATTATTTTCTTGTGTTCTTTGTAGCCACTATTGACTGCTTCCGGTAGCATGATTTTACTGGTAGCCTGTGAACACTAATCTATTTTCCTCCCTGCGTGATGTGCTTCTAACATCTGAAAACTGAAGGTGCTGCTACAGATTCTACCCTACAGGTGCCAATGAGGTTCACAGAGGCAGATCCCTGCATGAGTTCATTGCTTGTTTCTAGCAGCTGTTTCTCAGTGTACCTATTCACATGAATGATGAAGGGGAGTTTCAGCATGGAGTGTGATAAGGGATTTAGGGCCAGATGTACCAAACTTTTTGCAAGTCGCAAACAGCGAATTTTGGTGTTTGCGATGTGCAAAAAGCACATTGCGATGCCCAATCCCCGTTTTGTGAGTCGGTAACCTGGTTACCGACTCACAAAACAGGACTGCGAGTCGCAATTAGGAAGGGGTGTCCCCCCTTCCTAATTGCGAGTCGCAGCCCGATGCTGTATAGCTTTGTGACCGCGAACGCGGTCGCAAAACAATCGCAGTTACCACCAGTGTCAAACTGGTGGTAACCCATTCGCAAAAGGGAAGGGGTCCCAATGGGACCCCTTCCCCTTTGTGAATGGCATGGAAAACATTTTTTCAGAGCAGGCAGTGATGCTATGGAACACTGCCTGCTCTGAAAAAATGAAACGAAAATGTTTAATTTTTTCGTTTTGTAATGCATCTCGTTTTCCTTTAAGTAAAATGGGCTGCATTACAAAAAAAAAACTGCTTTATTTAAAAGCAGTCACAGACATGGTGGTCTGCTGTCTCCAGCATGCCACCATCCCTGTGAGTGCTGCGAGTCTCAAGGGGGTCGCAAATTGCAACTCTCCTCATTCATATTAATGAGGTGGGCCTTTGCGATCCCCTTGCGAGTCGCAGATGGTGTCAGGGACACCATCCTGCATTCTGAATTGCGACTCGCAATTCAGAAACTGCGTACATCTGGCCCTTAAAGTAATAGCAAAATCACTGTCCAATACAGCAGTTCAAGCAGCCTGTGTGGGAGCTCTTTGATCCATCTTAAAAGCCTCAGTCAGCCATCCTCCATCCACTTTAATTGCAATGTAGGGCACTCGTGTCTCATGGGGGATCTGTGCACTATTGTCTGCCACACATTGGATATAACTACAGGTTCTCTCACTCCATTTCAGTCCCTAACATTTATCCCAAAGTCATCCCAGCCAATTTTGGTTGCTACACATTGTCCTGAGCGCAATGAAACAGAGTCCCACAGCAGTGTGTGGATGTATGTGTGTGGGTGGGTGAGTGTTAAATGTGTGTGTGTGTTTATGTGTGTGTGTGCGTGTGTGTATATATTGCTGGTCAATGAGCTCATTAAATATATCCAGACTGTTGTCTCGTAATTGATGTCCTCATTAATGTTATTGGTTCTCTAATGATTCTGGTTTTAACCCATGATATCCCTGTTAATATTGTCTTTTACAGCAACAGTCTGGTTAAGTGCCTATATTAATGCCACTGCAGCCCCTGGCACTGCCACCGGGTCAAGTGGTCATCTTATGATCCATTATAGTGTTGTTTATTAAATTCGTTCACTTTTAGTCACTATTACTGTGTACTGTATTATGGATATTTGTAATGTAAATGTCACTTTTAAACTTTTTTTATTTTAATTAATTATGAACGATAACATATCTAGCGTTTAGTTTAAGCAACAACTTCTGATGTTTCTTATTTGGTGAATGGTGCTATTTATTTCTCGTGCAAGATTGAAAGTGGTATTTGGACCAGTTGTGATTTTGCCGTTTCAGTTGATTAAATTATGTCATTTTAAAGGAATAAACAAAATTATGCAGCTAGTTCAATACAATTTTGTCAACAGGTTCTTAAGTTAAAATTTAAATTTGAATAATTAGTGAGGTGGACTGCTCAAAAACGAATTTTAATTTGGATCGCATTTTTAGATTAATTGCACTGAATGTCATACCTTACGAAATTTTACTATGGCAAAAGAGATTAGTCATAGTATTGAAATATATATTCACTCTTTTATCCATTGATTTGAAATATAAACTAAAAAAAACAAAAAAATCTACATAATTTTTCATCCATTATCACACAATTCACCCTAATGTCTGGTATGAAACATTTTTGAAGTTTAGTGCTGGACTGCAAAATAGAAAATGTTGCAAATTCATGCAATATAATCAGAGCAATGCAAGATCCAGCAAGAAGCTCAAGAACTCCCACTCTGTCTCTCCCTCTCTTTTTTTATTTATAGAGAACATAAATATTATCCATCTGAAGAAAGTATACAGTTGTTATCTTCTTTGAACTAACAATGTTCACTACAGTCGTAATTTACCGTAGCTTCCAAAGGAGATAGAGAATGGGGGAGAGATTGCATGCCTGTGTGGAAATAAATTCTATTGGGTGTGAACCTGACATGAAACCTTTTTTGGGTATTTATAAGCACTCACTCACCAAACTTTCTTGACATTATCAAACAGAACACCATAACAGATAAAGAAAAGTCTAAAATATATACTATTTAATGCGAAATTTAAAAAAGATTAGTCTTGGGATATGCGAAATACGAGTAGGGCTTGAGACTAGATGGAAAGGAAACGTATTCCATCCCCGTGTTGCCATGGAGATCCATTATAACTACCTGCTGAAGTGTAGGGATCAAGGGGCATACATACTGAATTTTAGGACTCTAAACCGGGGAGCAGGACTGTGAATTGCCAGATGCACAATCGTCAGAGCCTTCAACACAACCCTCTTCTTCGTGGTTAATCAGTGGAGGGCTCAAGAATAGTGTATGTGCTATCAGTGAGAGATGCTTGAAAAAGGCAGAGCAGCCGCATTCTGCACCCGCTGAAGATGCTTGTTGTGGAGACTCAGATAGCAGGCACTACCACTGCCTAGACGCAGTTGAACTAAAGCCAAAGATATTAGGATGTGATGATTACCATTAATATAGGAAACATTTGTCTCAGACGATTGAACTGCCAGAAATACGTGCTGGCCATCCTGGAAACCTGTTATTCCATGGAAAAGACTGCATCTAGGTAGATGCCCAGGTTCCACACAACATTTAGGACCTGATATAAGAAAAGTGGCGCTGCAGTCAGTGCAGCGCCACTTTTCTTGTGCTCTTTAGTGCCCCCCTAACGCCACCATGTGTGCGCCGTATCGAAGATATGGGGCACCATAGTGGTAGTTAGAGAAATTAGCGTCAAAATTATTGACGCTAATTCAGAACTTTGCAGGACTAGCATAAAAAATGTTGACGCTAATCCTGCAAAGCTCGTTGAGGTCCATTAAATACAATGGTGTGCCTCCTTTCAATGCCAGTTTTGAGCAGGCGTTAAAAGTGCCGAAAAAAATGACGCAAAGAATTCTCTTTGATTTCTTTGCACCATTTTTTTGCCCCCACCCCCCCAACCCAACAGGGCAACGCCCCCTTTGCTAACAATATGCCTGGTGCAGGCTTAATGTACAGCAAATGGTTACAAAGTGGCGAAATGCATGCATTGAGCCACTTTGTAAACTTGGCGCAGAGATTTTTGCCTCGTTGGGCCACATTAGCATAATAAAATGATGCTAATGTGTGTGCAAGGAGGCACCAGGGGCTCTTAAATCTGCCCTTTAGTGTTAAGGGAGAAGCGTCCATCACCTCAGGCTCTGTGATAAGAGTCAGCTTGTGGATGTCATGTTTTGACGTCAACAGAACCAGTTGGTTTTGTGAAATGTCCTGCAGTGCAACATACCTATATTCACCATTTTGTCTGTATGATACCTATTCTCCATCCTGGTTGTATGATGGAACCACGCATGCGGCAACCACACATGCCTGAACAACGAGGTCGGAACAACGACCGCGTTGTTTCCATGCATGCCTTTACCACGTATGCCTTTACAATGATTTTTCTTTGTAAAGGCATGCCTAGTAAAGGCATGTGTGGGAACGGCATGCACGGTTGTCACATGCCACCCCCGACCCTAAAAACAGAAGTACCCTTGACCCCCCACCCTTAAAAACGACTCCGATACTCCCCCACGCACCCTGAGCCGTAAGACCGACCCCCACCCCCAAAAATGAAACAACCCAACCCCTAAAAACAAAATTACCCCAAACCCCCCACCCCTTCTTTTAAAAACAGAAATACTTGGACCCCCCACCTTTAAAAACTACTGCAATATCACCCCACCCACCCTGAGCCCTAAAACCGACCCCACCCCCAAAAATAAAACAACCCAACCCCGAAAAACAAAACTACCCTAATCCCCCACCCACCCCTAAAAACAGAAGTACCCCAACCCCTCACCTTTAAAAACTACCCTGATACTCCCACCCACCCTGAGACCTAAAACTGACCCCCACCCCCAAAAATAAAACTACCCAACCCCTAAAAACTAAATTACCCTGACACCCCTCACCCCACCCCTAAAAACCCGACCTACGCCTGCCCTGAATACAAAATTACCCCAATCCCTCACCCCGCCCCTAAAAAGTAGACCCCCCCACCTGCCCTAAATACAAACCTACCCCAACCCCCACCCCGCCCTTAAAAACAAAATAACCCCGACGCCCCACCCTCACCCTAAAAGCCATAGTACCGACCCCACGCACCTTAAAAAAAAAAAAAAAACTAACCACCCCAACCCCTCCAGCCCCCACCCCTAAAAACTACTCTTAACCCTGCCCCAGCCCCACTTACCTGACCACATCCTCTCCCGATGGATCTTTCTTTTTCTCTGCCTTAACCACGCATGTGCGTTGTTCAGCACATGCGTGGTTAAGGCAGAGAAAAAAGCCTGTATTGTTCAGACAAGCGCCGTTCTGCTTGCGTGAACAACGCAGGCGTGGTTCTGGACAAGTTGTTCCAGATCTTTCCCCTCCATCCTTGGCAGAGGTGGAAATGATCGTGTAGTCTTCTTAAATAATCACTAGGTATGGCACTGGAAGGAAGCTTGTAGGAGGCTGGCCTGGCTTGTAGTGGGTACCAAGGGGTACTTACACTCTGTGCCAGGTCCAGTTATCCCTTATTAGTGTCGAAGAGGTGTTTCTAGCAGCTTAGGCTGATAGAAGGTAGCTATAGCAGAGCAGCTTAGGCTGAACTAGGAGACATGCAAAGCTCCTACTAAACCACTGGTGTCATATGCACAATATCATAAGAAAACACAATACACAGATATACTAAAAATAAAGGTACTTTATTTTTATGACAATATGCCAAAAGTATCTCAGTGAGTACCCTCAGTAGGAGGATGCCAAATAAACACAAGATATATGCACACAATACCAAAAATATGCAGTAATATCAAAAGGAATAATGCAAGCAGTGTAAAATTACAATGTATTGCAATAGGAGCATATAGGTACAGGGGCAACACAAACCATATACTCCAAAAGTGGAATGCGAATAACGTATGGACCCCAAACCTATGTGAGCTCGTAGAGGGTCGCTGGGACTGTAAGAAAACAGTGAGGGTTAGAAAAATAGCCCACCCCAAGACCCTGAAAAGTAGGTGTAAAGTGCACCTATATTCCCCAGAGAGCACAGAAGTCGTGATAGGGGATTTCTGCAAGAAAGACCAACACCAGCAATGCAACCAAAGTGGATTTCCGGACGAGAGTACCTGTGGAACAAGGGGACCAAGTCCAAGAGTCACGACAAAGTCGAGATTGGGCAGATGCCCAGGAAATGCCAGCTGAAGGTGCAAAGAAGCTGCCACCGGATGGTAGAAGCTGTGGATTCTGCAAGAACAAAGAGGGCTAGAAACTTCCCCTTTGGAGGATGGATGTCCCACGTCGTGAAGAAGCTTGCAGAGGTGTTCCCACGCAGAAAGACTGCAAACAAGCCTTGCTAGCTGCAAGGGTTGCGGTTAGGGTTTTTGGATGCTGCTGTGGCCCAGGAGGGACCAGGATGTCGCCACTTGGATGAGGAGACAGAGGGGGCGACCAGCAAGTCAGGGAGCCCTCACAGAAGCAGGCAGCACCCGCAGAAGTACCGGAACAGGCACTTGGAAGAGGAGTGAACCGGAGCTCACCCAAAGACACAAAAGGGAGTCCCACGACGCCGGAGGACAACTCAGGAGGTTCTGCACTGCAGGTTAGAGTGTCGGGGACCCAGGCTTGGCTTTGCACAAAGGAAATCCTGGAAGAGTGCACAGGAGCCGGAGCAGCTGCAAATCACCCGGTACCCAGCAATGCAGTCTAGCGTGGGAAGGCAAAGACTTACCTCCACCAAACATGGACTGAAGAGTCACTGGACTGTGGGAGTCACTTGAACAGAGTTGCTGAGTTCCAGGGACCACGCTCATCGTGCTGAGAGGGGACCCAGAGGACCGGTGATGCAGTCTTTTGTTGCCTGCGGTTCCAGGGGGAAGATTCCGTCGACCCACAGGAGATTTCTTCAGAGCTCCTAGTGCAGAGAGGAGGCAGGCTATCCCCACAGCATGCACCACCAGGAAAACAGTCGAGAAGGCGGCAGGATCAGCGATACAAGGTTGCAGTAGTCGTCTTTTGTACTTTGTTGCGGTTTTGCAGGCGTCCTGAGCAGTCAGCGGTCGATCCTTTGGTAGAAGGTGAAGAGAGAGATGCAGAGGAACTCTGATGAGCTCTTGCATTCGTTATCTAAAGAATTCCCCAAAGCAGAGACCCTAAATAGCCAGAAAAGGAGGTTTGGCTACTTAGGAAGGAGGATAGGCTAGCAACACAGGTAAGAGCCTATCAGGAGGAGTCTCTGACGTCACCTGCTGGCACTGGCCACTCAGAGCAGTCCAGTGTGCCAGCAGCACCTCTGTTTCCAAGATGGCAGAGGTCTGGGGCACACTGGAGGAGCTCTGGGCACCTCCCCTGGGAGGTGCAGGTCAGGGGAGTGGTCACTCCCCTTTCCTTTGTCCAGTTTCGCGCCAGAGCAGGGCTGGGGGATCCCTGAACAAGTGTAGACTGGCTTATGCAGAGATGGGCACCATCTGTGCCCATCAAAGCATTTCCAGAGGCTGGGGGAGGCTACTACTCCCCAGCCCTGACACCTTTTTCCAAAGGGAGAGGGTGTAACACCCTCTCTCTGAGGAAGTCCTTTGTTCTGCCTTCCTGGGCCAAGCCTGGCTGGACCCCAGGAGGGCAGAAACGTGTCTGAGGGGTTGGCAGCAGCAGCAGCTGCAGTGAAACCCCAGGAAAGGCAGTTTGGGAGTACCCGGGTCTGTGCTAGAGACTCGGGGGATCATGGAATTGTCTCCCCAATGCCAGGATGGCATTGGGGTGACAATTCCATGATCTTAGACATGTTACATGGCCATGTTCGGAGTTACCATTGTGACGCTATACATAGGTAGTGACCTATGTATAGTGCACGCGTGTAATGGTGTCCCCGCACTCACAAAGTCCGGGGAATTTGCCCTGAACGATGTGGGGGCACCTTGGCTAGTGCCAGGGTGCCCACACACTAAGTAACCTGGCACCCAACCTTCACCAGGTGAAGGTTAGACATATAGGTGACTTATAAGTTACTTAAGTGCAGTGTAAAATGGCTGTGAAATAATGTGGGCATTATTTCACTCAGGCTGCAGTGGCAGGCCTGTGTAAGAATTGTCAGAGCTCCCTATGGGTGGCAAAAGCAATGCTGCAGCCCATAGGGATCTCCTGGAACCCCAGTACCCTGGGTACCTCAGTACCATATACTAGGGGATTATAAGGGTGTTCTAGTATGCCAATGTGAATTGGTGAAATTGGTCACTAGCCTGTTAGTGACAATTTAGAAAGCAGAGAGAGCATAACCACTGAGGTTCTGGTTAGCAGAGCCTCAGTGAGACAGTTAGTCATCACACAGGGAACACATACAGGGCACACTTATGAGCACTGGGGCCCTGGCTGGCAGTGTCCCAGTGACACATACACTAAAACAACATATATACAGTGAAATATGGGGGTAATATGCCAGGCAAGATGGTACTTTCCTACACCCCCCACTCCCCCCCCCTCCAAACGAAGGACAATAAGACTAGCCATGACCTGATGAGTCTTCATTGTCTAAGTGGAAATATCTGGAGAGTCCATCTGCATTGGAGTGGGTACTCCCAGGTCTATGTTCCACTGTATAGTCCATTCCCTGTAGAGATATGGACCACCTCAACAATTTAGGGTTTTCACCTTTCATTTGTTTTAGCCAAAGTAGAGGTTTGTGGTCTGTCTGAACAATGAAGAGAGTGCCAAACAGGTATGGCCTTAACTTCTTCAGTGCCCAGACCACAGCAAAGGCCTCCCTCTCTATGGCAGACCAACGCTTTTCTCTAGGGGTCAACCTCCTGCTGATAAAAGCAACAGGTTGATCCTGGCCCTCAGAATTGAGTTGTGATTACACTGCCCCTACCCCTAATTCAGATGCATCAGTTTGAACAATGAATTTCTTGGAGTAACATGGGCTTTTTAGGACGGGTGCATTGCACATGGCCTGTTTCAGCTCCTCAAAAGCTTTCTGACAGCTAGCTGTCCACAATACCTTTTTAGGCATTTTCTTAGAAGTGAGGTCATTAAGAGGGGCTGCAATGGAGCCATAGTTCTTTATGAACCTCCTGTAATACCCAGTGAGGCCTAAGAAGGCTCTCACCTGGGTCTGAGTTGTAGGGGGAACCCAATCTATAATAGTTTGGATTTTCCCCTGAAGTGGTGCAATCTTGTCTCCACCTACCAGGTGTCCCAAATAAACCACTTTCCCCTGCCCTATCTGGCACTTTGAAGCCTTGATAGTGAGGCCTGCCTCCTGCAGGGCCTCCAAAACTTTCCACAGGTGGACCAGGTGATCATCCCAGGTGGAGCTAAAGACAGCTATATCATCTAGATATGCTGCACTAAAAGCCTCCAACCCTTGCAGGACTGTATTCACCAACCTCTGAAACGTGGCAGGTGCATTTTTCAAACCAAAGGGCATTACTGTGAATTGGTAGTGCCCTCCAATAGTCGAAAATGCAGTTTTTGCTTTAGCATCCTTTGATAACTTGATCTGCCAATACCCTGCAGTCAAATCAAAGGTGCTTAGATACTTGGCAGATGCCAGTGTATCTATGAGCTCATCTGCCCTGGGTATAGGATGAGCATCAGTTTTTGTTACCTGGTTGAGACCTCTGTAATCTACACAAAACCTCATTTCTCTTTTCTGATCTTTAGAGTGAGGCTTTGGTACAGGCACCACAGGAGAGGCCCATGGGCTTTCAGAATGTTCAACCACTCCCAGTTCAAGCATTTTCTGAACCTCTTGTTTTATGCAGTCCCTGACATGGTCAGGCTGCCAATAGATCTTACTTTTGACAGGCATGCTGTCTCCAGTATCTATAGTGTGCTCACACCAAGAAGTGGTGCCTGGAACAGTAGAAAATAGTTCAGAAAACTGACCCAGGAGATTTATGCAGTGGTCTTTCTGCTCAGCAGTAAGACAGTCTGCCAAAACTACACCTTCCACCAGAGCATCTTGTTCTGTGGAAGAGAAGAGATCAGGGAGAGGGTCACTCTCTTCTTCTTGTCCTTCATCTGTTGCCATGAGCAGGGTGAGATCAGCCCTGTCATAGTAGGGTTTCAGGCGATTGACATGGAGTACCCTAAGTGGACTCCTGGCAGTGCCCAAGTCAACCAAGTAGGTGACTTCTCCCTTCTTTTCAACAATGATGTGGGGTCCACTCCATTTGTCTTGGAGTGCTCTTGGGGCCACTGGTTCCAAGACCCACATCTTCTGTCCTGGTTGGTACTGAATCAGAACAGCCTTCTGGTCATGCCATTGCTTTTGGAGCTCTTGGCTGGCCTGAAGGTTTTTACTGCCCTTTTTCATGTAATCAGCCATTCTGGATCTTAGGCCGAGTACATAGTCCACTATGTCTTGCTTAGGAGCTTTTAAAGGTTGTTCCCAACCCTCCCTTACAAGTGTTAGAGGACCTCTTACAGGGTGCCCAAATAGGAGTTCAAAGGGGCTGAAGCCCACTCCTTTCTGGGGTACCTCCCTGTAAGCAAAGAGGAGGCAAGGTAACAGGACATCCCATCTCCTCCTGAGTTTTTCAGGGAGTCCCATTATCATTCCTTTGAGAGTTTTATTAAACCTCTCTACCAGTCCATTTGTTTGTGGATGATAAGGTGTGGTGAATTTGTATGTTACACCACATTCCTTCCACATGGCCTTCAAGTATGCAGACATAAAGTTGCTACCCCTGTCTGATACCACCTCTTTTTGGAAACCCACCCTGGAAAAGATTCCCAGGAGGGCCTTTGGCACTGCAGGTGCTGTAGTGGTCCTAAGAGGAATATCTTCAGGATATCTTGTGGCATGGTCCACTACCACCAAGATAAACCTATTGCCTGAAGCAGTAGGAGGGTCAAGGGGGCCAACTATGCCAACCCCTACCCTTTCAAAGGGAACCCCCACCACAGGCAGTGGAATAAGGGGAGCCTTTGGGATGCCACCAGTCTTGCCACTGGCTTGACAGGTGACACAGGACTTACACAAATCTTTTGTGTCCTCTGACATTCTAGGTCAATGAAACAGTGGGACAAGCCTTTCCCATGTTTTAATTTGCCCTAAATGTCCAGCCAAGGGAATGTCCTGGGCTAGAGTTAGGAGGAACTTTCTGTATTGCAGGGGAATGACCAATCTCCTGGCTGCTCCAGGTTTAGTGTCCCTTGCCTCTGTATACAAGAGGTTGTCCTCCCAGTAAACTCTATGTGAGTCACTGACATCCCCATTTTGCTGTTTGACAGCTTGCTGTCTTAGACCCTCTAATGTGGGACAGGTTTGCTGTGCCACACTCAGCTCCTCCCTGGCAGGCCCCCCTCCACCCAAAAGCTCAGCAGTGTCTGCTTCCAGCTCCTCTGGTGAAGGTTCTGCACAGGGGGGAAATTCTTCTTCCTCAGAAGTTGAAACATCTCTAGAGGGAGGGATAGTAGGTAGGGATTTACCTTTACTAACCCTAGCTTTAGGGAGCACTTGGTCCATTGTTCCAGGATCCAAGTCACCCTGTCCTTTTTGCTTTTTGCCCTGAGCCCTGGTTAAAGCAAAAATATGCCCAGGAATGCCCAGCATTGCTGCATGAGCCTCCAACTCCACTTCTGCCCAAGCGGATGTCTCTAAATCGTTCCCTAGTAGACAGTCTACAGGTAAATCTGAGGCAACCACAACTTTCTTTGGACCAGTAATACCCCCCCCCCCACCAGTTGAGATTTACAACAGCCATGGGGTGGCTAAGAGTGTTGTTATGAGCATCAGTCACTTGGTACTGGTGACCAAGTAGGTGTTGTTCAGGGTGTACCAGTTTCTCTATTACCATGGTAACACTGGCACCTGTGTCCCTGTAGGCCTGAACCTCAACACCATTTATTAGGGGAAGTTGCTTGTACTTATCCATATTAAGGGGACAAGCAACCAAGGTGGCCAAATCAATGGCACCTTCAGAGACTAGCACAGCCTCTGTGGTCTCCCTACCAAGACCAACCCCAACTAAATTACCAAAAGTGAGCCCAGCTACTCCCTTGGATTGGCTATTAGTAGGTTTGCTCCCACCACCACTGCTATTACTAGGGGCACTAGGTGTAGCAGTAGGGGTTGTGGTAGTGGGAGGCTTGGTGCTTTTCTTTGGACAACTGGCATCAGTTGTCCAATGGCCTTTTACTTTACATAAATAGCACCATGGTTTCTTTACTTGATTAGAAGAGGATTTGGGCCCCCCATCCCCACCGGAGGGTTTTTGTGGGCCTGATGAAGACTCATTTTTAGATTTGTCCCCACCCTTGTCTGAAGACTTACCATCCTTCTTCTTGCCATCCTTGTCACCCCCTGTATGAACTTTTCTGTTCACTCTTGTTCTGACCCATTTGTCTGCCTTCTTTCCCAATTCTTGGGGAGAGGTCAGATCTGAGTCCACTAGATATTGGTGTAACAAATCAGACACACAGTTATTCAGAATATGCTCTCTCAAGATTAGATTGTACAGGCTTTCATAGTCAGAAACTTTACTGCCATGTAACCACCCCTCCAAGGCCTTCGCTGAATAGTCAACAAAGTCTACCCAGTCTTGTGAGGACTCTTTTCTGGTTTCTCTGAACTTAATCCTGTATTGTTCAGTGGTTAAGCCAAATCCATCCAAGAGTGCATTCTTCAGAACTGTAAAATTATTGGCATCACTTTCCTTCACAGTAAGGAGCCTATCCCTACCCTTTCCCCTGACAGAAAGCCATAGGATAGCAGCCCACTGCCTTTGAGGGACCCCCTGTACAACACAGGCCCTCTCAAGTGCAGCAAACCACTTGTTAATGTCATCCCCCTCCTTGTAAGGGGCAACTATCTTATGCAGATTCCTAGAATCATGCTCTTTCACAGGATTACTATCTGGAATACTGCTGCTGCCACCATGGGGTCCAAACCCCAACCTCTGTCTTTCTTTTCTAAGTCTAAAGATTCCCTGTCTAGAGCCAGCTGTTGCTGTTTAAGCTTCAGCCTGGTCTCTTCCACTCTCAATCTATTGAGCTCCCTTTCTAACATTCTGTCATCAGGGTGGGTGGGTTGGGCATGCTTTGACACAGAAGAATGATGTGAATGAACAGAGGGTGAATTGTCCCTAACAGTTGACACTCTAACAACCTGGCCTGCAGAAATGACATCCCTACTGTGACGAGAGCTCACATTAGTACCAGTTATGCTACGTGGTCTGCTAAGGGGCAGGTTGGGAAGGATACCATCTAACACTCTCCCTAGGGTTGCCCCAGAGTCAGAGTGTGAACCATCTCCTAACTTCTCAACAGATGTGCCAGCTAAGGCCTTATCATTTTCAATGAGTATGTTATTTAACAATTCTCTAGAGGGATTCTTCCCTACCCCTAAACCTCTATCAATGCAGAGACTCCTCAAACCTTTCCGGCTAAGGTGGTCATAAGCTGTGCTGACCAGATCAAGAGTAGGACCTGTGCCAGACATGATAGAAAAGGGTTTAGGGACAGATAAAAGAAAGAAAAAGTTTCAGGACTTTTTAAGGACACAGAAAAAAAACTTTTTCAACTTTTTAGAAACTTTTTGAAAGTTTAGAGGTACTTTTCAGCACTTAGCAAATAGAGTAAGACGAGAAAAGCAAAACTTTTGGGTTAGGTGTACATACACTGAACTTGTTTTGTATATTTTTCTCTTATGAAAAGTACAATATGACAAAGTGGTAAGCAGTTACGAGTACTTATCCCACCACTGCACAACCAATGTAGGAGGCTGGCCTGGCTTGTAGTGGGTACCAAGGGGTACTTACACTCTGTGCCAGGTCCAGTTATCCCTTATTAGTGTAGAAGAGGTGTTTCTAGCAGCTTAGGCTGATAGAAGGTAGCTATAGCAGAGCAGCTTAGGCTGACCTAGGAGACATGCAAAGCTCCTACTATACCACTGGTGTCATATGCACAATATCATAAGAAAACACAATACACAGATATACTAAAAATAAAGGTACTTTATTTTTATGACAATATGCCAAAAGTATCTCAGTGAGTACCCTCAGTATGAGGATGCCAAATATACACAAGATATATGTACACAATACCAAAAATATGCAGTAATAGCAAAAGTAAGTAATGCAAGCAGTGTAAAATTACAATGTATTGCAATAGGAGCACATAGGTACAGGGGCAACACAAACCATATACTCCAAAAGTGGAATGCGAATAACGTATGGACCCCAAACCTATGTGAGCTCGTAGAGGGTCGCTGGGACTGTAAGAAAACAGTGAGGGTTAGAAAAATAGCCCACCCCAAGACCCTGAAAAGTAGGTGTAAAGTGCACCTATATTCCCCAGAGAGCACAGAAGTTGTGATAGGGGATTTCTGCAAGAAAGACCAACACCAGCAATGCAACCAAAGTAGATTTCCGGATGAGAGTACCTGTGGAAAAAGGGGACCAAGTAAAAGAGTCGCGACAAAGTCGAGATTGGGCAGATGCCCAGGAAATGCCAGCTGAGGGTGCAAAGAAGCTGCCACCGGATGGTAGAAGGTGTGGATTCTGCAAGAATGAAGAGGGCTAGAAACTTCCCCTTTGGAGGATGGATGTCCCACGTCGTGAAGAAGCTTGCAGAGGTGTTCCCACGCAGAAAGACCGCAAACAAGCCTTGCTAGCTGCAAGGGTTGCGGTTAGGGTTTTTGGATGCTGCTGTGGCCCAGGAGGGACCAGGATGTCGCCACTTGGAGGAGGAGACAGAGGGGGCGTGCAGCAAGTCAGGGAGCCCTCACAGAAGCAGGCAGCACCCGCAGAAGTACCGGAACAGGCACTTGGAAGAGGAGTGAACCGGAGCTCACCTGAAGACACAAAAGGGAGTCCCACGACGCCGGAGGACAACTCAGGAGGTTGTGCACTGCAGGTTAGAGTGTCGGAGACCCAGGCTTGGCTTTGCACAAAGGAAATCCTGGAAGAGTGCACAGGAGCCGGAGCAGCTGCAAATCACGCGGTACCCAGCAATGCAGTCTAGCGTGGGGAGGCAAGGACTTACCTCCACCAAACTTGGATTGAAGAGTCACTGGACTGTGGGAGTCACTTGGACAGAGTTGCTGAGTTCCAGGGACCACGCTCGTCGTGCTGAGAGGGGACCCAGAGGACCGGTGATGCAGTCTTTTGTTGCCTGCGGTTGCAGGGGGAAGATTCCGTCGACCCACGGGAGATTTCTTCAGAGCTCCTAGTGCAGAGAGGAGGGAGGCTACCCCCACAGCATGCACCACCAGGAAAACAGTCGAGAAGGCGGCAGGATCAGCGATACAAGGTTGCAGTAGTCGTCTTTGGTACTTTGTTGCGGTTTTGCAGGCGTCCTGAGCAGTCAGCGGTCGATCCTTTGGCAGAAGGTGAAGAGAGAGATGCAGGGGAACTCTGATGAGCTCTTGCATTCGTTATCTAAAGAATTCCCCAAAGCAGAGACCCTAAATAGCCAGAAAAGGAGGTTTGGCTACTTAGGAAGGAGGATAGGCTAGCAACACAGGTAAGAGCCTATCAGGAGTCTCTGACGTCACCTGCTGGCACTGGCCACTCAGAGCAGTCCAGTGTGCCAGCAGCACCTCTGATTCCAAGATGGCAGAGGTCTGGAGCACACTGGAGGAGCTCTGGGCACCTCCCTTGGGAGGTGCAGGTCAGGGGAGTGGTCACTCCCCTTTCCTTTGTCCAGTTTCGCGCCAGAGCAGAGCTGGGGGATCCCTGAAACGTTGTAGACTGGCTTATGCAGAGATGGGCACCATCTGTGCCCATCAAAGCATTTCCAGAGGCTCGGGGAGGCTACTCCTCCCCAGCCCTGACACCTTTTTCCAAAGGGAGAGGGTGTAACACCCTCTCTCTGAGGAAGTCCTTTGTTCTGCCTTCCTGGGCTAAGCCTGGCTGGACCCCAGGAGGGCCGAAACCTGTCTGAGGGATTGGCAGCAGCAGCAGCTGCAGTGAAACCCCAGGAAAGGCAGTTTGGCAGTACCCGGGTCTGTGCTAGAGACTCGGGGGATCATGAAATTGTCTCCCCAATGGCAGGATGGCATTGGGGTGACAATTCCATGATCTTAGACATGTTACATGGCTATGTTCGGAGTTACCACTGTGACGCTATACATAGGTAGTGACCTATGTATAGTGCACACGTGTAATGGTGTCCCCGCACTCACAAAGTCCGGGGAATTTGCCCTGAACGATGTGGGGGCACCTTGGCTAGTGCCAGGGTGCCCACACACTAAGTAACTTGGCACCCAACCTTCACCAGGTGAAGGTTAGACATATAGGTGACTTATAAGTTACTTAAGTGCAGTGTAAAATGGTTGTGAAATAATGTGGGCATTATTTCACTCAGGCTGCAGTGGCAGGCCTATGTAAGAATTGTCAGAGCTCCCTATGGGTGGCAAAAGAAATGCTGCAGCCCATAGGGATCTCCTGGAACCCCAATACCCTGGGTACCTCAGTACCATATACTAGGGGATTATAAGGGTGTTCCAGTATGCCAATGTGAATTGGTGAAATTGGTCACTAGCCTGTTAGTGACAATTTAGAAAGCAGAGAGAGCATAACCACTGAAGTTCTGTTAGCAGAGCCTCAGTGAGACAGTTAGTCATCACACAGGGAACACATACAGGGCACACTTATGAGCACTGGGGCCCTGGCTGGCAGGGTCCCAGTGACACATACACTAAAACAACATATATACAGTGAAATATGGGGGTAACATGCCAGGCAAGATGGTACTTTCCTACAAGGCTGAAGTTAGTATTGTTTAGAATCTTTTTATGTTTATGAGTGTGGTCTCTATCCACCTGCTGTAGTAACTACAATGCTGTCTAAACCGAATCCGTGACATGTACGATAGGTGTACTTTGTCCTCAGGATGTTGAGGTGAACTCTTGGCAAGTTCAGTCCAGCATTGATACCTTGTGTCAAACAAATAAACTGAGGTAAAATTGGGAAAACCAAAAATGTGTAAGTCATTGAATACGAACTTTGTCAAACAGGTAAGAGCGCATAGAGCTTCCACAGTGCATCATAATGAATACAACTTTTATTAATATTCAGATCATCTTCGCTGGCCAGGCTTACCACCTCCATAATTGTTTCTCATGTATGTCATAAGTTAGTTGCCATCTTTATTAACGTTCATAGGTGGCAGATGTTTTTCATCTGAGGTGTCCAGGGTCGAAATAGAGTCATCCATGGCTACTCATATAAGCCAAGATGAAAAACACATTCCCAAAATTTGTGTTCTTCTAGCCTCAAAGATTAGCCATGCTCCTTCCACGGTCCTTATGTCTACTTTTGGCCCAAGATTTTTTTTCATAACGCACGTTTTACCCAGACAGTGTTCTCTTTGGTGTTTCTGTGGAAGACTGCTCCAATTCTCTTCAATATCTGTTCCCTTAAAGTGCTAATAATTGGTGAACTACGGCAGCACAATTTCATATTTCATTTCAGTTAGCACATCTTTAATGTAGTCTGCATGTGTCCCATCTAGAATCGTATGCCAGGAGAATTCCCTTATACATCAACCCCCATCCACTTACTTAATATAACAGATACTCGCCAATTGCTTGTGGTGCCAAGAGCTGATCTTACTCAGGGGATCAGCACACCTTGCAACTGGAGTGGTATAGGGAAAGGCTCTAATATGGAAGTAGCAGGGAAGAATGAGAGTGGAACATCTAGGCAATGACGGGTACACTGCAAGACTGGTGAGAGACTTTGCTTTAATGTAATGTCATGAGATAAAGTAGCACGCATGGCTTTCCATTGAAAATGTAATTATTGGGTATCTGTTTTGTACACAGATCTAAATAACCTCAACTGGATTCTTCCATTCAATTTCCAAGCATCCATTTTTACAAGGTAAAGCCATATAAATGAAAGTTTACTTTTTACTGTGATGACGAAGTTGTGTAGAACTTTTCTCGTGGTATTTGCAGTTTTCTGTAGGGGAAAAGAAGAGTATTCTGCCAACAACAGTGCTCTCCTTAAATAATAAAATCCTCCAGGAACGCTTTGGTTATATTCCAGCAAGTGTCTTTATTCGTAGGAAAAGACCCACGACAGCAACAACGACCATCCAGGACAAGAGGCTCCAGACACCTGCCAGAAGCGTGGAACTCTCGAACCCAGAATGCAACCGATACTGTCAAGTCACGAGTTAATACATTCAGATGAAAACAACATGTACGTAAAACAATGCCAAGAACAAGCATATAATGTAAAACAGTATATTACAATTTCTCACTGGAACAATGGGTTATATGCCCTTTTATGCAAGGGTAACTATCTCCGTGTAAATCCGAACGTTCAGAATTCTTTTCTTGATGAGATCCCCATTTTCACATCTCTTCACAAGTACACATCATCTGGTGACCTGCTTCTTTCCAACTGTCCAATTTCTGTCATATTGTGAGCATTGCTAGAGCAGCACACATCCTGTTTCACATTTCCCAGAACACCTCTGCTCAGATGAACTCTCATGCTAGAGGAAGAGTCACCAGGGTTTCAATACAGGAATCACCTGAGCTCCGAATAGCCTAGTACAGTTGTTCCCAACCTTTTGAATTATGTGGACCCCGACTTTATCATTACTGGAACCTGGGGACCCCCACTGAATCATAATTCAAATCCGGGGACCCCCATTGAGTCATTACTGAAAGATGGGTACCTACTCTGTTAATATTATTTAATGTTCTAAGCAGTCACGGACCCCCTGAAGTAGCTTCGCGGACCCCCAGGGGTCCCCGGACCACAGGTTGGGAACCGCTGGCCTAGTAGTTAGGATACACAAGAGTACAGTTGCATCATAAAAATAATGAAGGGGTCTTGACTTCACATATTACCTGTATCAGTCCCCTTTTCTCTATTTGTTCTAATTGATCGCAGTTGTGTGGAGCCAGGTGCTGTAGACCTGGCCCAACCATTTATCACTATGCCATCTTGTGGGAATATGTCTAATAAGGTGTTGAGTAATCACGTGTCGTTTCAATGGTAGCAACTTTCAAATGAAAACTTTAATTCCAAATCTCTCAGTACACCTGGCCAATTTCTGAATGGATGTACATAACCAGATGTTTGTCTTAAATCTATAAGTCCTCATTTGGCATGTTTCTTAGCACTTCTAGACCTTGACAGTGGAAGAAACCTAGGCATGAGGAAATCTAATGTTTTTGCTCAGTGTGGAAGCCAAGACTAAAAATTAGTGTGTTTTTTGACAAGCAACGCCGTTGCCGATTTGTATTTTATCAATAACAAAATGAACTGACCGTTTTCTGTACAAAAAACACGAAATTAATAGAGAATGTTCTACTGGACACTGTATCTATGAGAAAAGCAAGTGGTATCTTAGAACTATTTGCAAGTTCGTGCATGATGGCAGTTCAGCTGGTATTATTTGTGCTAAAAAGTTGTCCTTTAAATATTTACGACGTAACTGGCTGAGTAGGTGAGATGCTAAGCGTGTGTATAGAGATGGCTGCCATTCTCCATTGAGCAAAGCAAACGGAATCGAGTCGAGGCTTCACATTTCTCTCCATTGAGGTAGTTGTGTATTTCGCAGGCGTCTGAATTCTATCCTGTTCAAGGTGCAATTACAGATTACCTGGCTACACAAACAATAAATCACCGTCAAAGGTTTCCCTAAGTCGAAATGCCAAGAAACACATGTTCTTACAGGATTACCTCTGTGTGATGCTCATAAAAGCATTAAAAATAGGCTGTAAGGAGCAGCCACGCTCTGAGGTGCTACAACATGAGTTGTGCTCTGGGATTGGCGTGGGAGAGTCCGAAGGAGATAGGATAGATTCCTCCACCGGCTTTGATTTCAGAGAGACACTGATTCTCAGCGCGACTGACATGGCACATGCGTGGGAGCCAATGGGTGGGCTGGCAGGCTTCTGAGCGATAGAAAATGGATTAAAAAATCAAGAGATAGAAGACCAATTACACCAATATCATGGGAATACACTATATAAAAACTAAAGCATAGACACCATGCTGGTGCAGGTGATAAAGGCAGACAGTCTGCTGTTAAAACTAGCAAAATATTTATGTATGCTTTAGTCGAGATTGTGAGTCCTAGGAACTCGTTCCTTTTTATTGTTTGACAACGACAGTAACCAATTTAGATTCACTGCCAAGTACAGAAACAGGAAGACTGCCCTGGATAGGTTGGACCCCCTTTTCGAAACAACAGTGAAGTAAGAGTGTCTGTTTTTCATGACGCGCCAGGACTATGTAAGCACCTGTGCAAAAAGATATTTAAATATTTTTATTTATAACTGATATAAATGAAATATCAACTACAGTGGCAAACAAGATTACATGAATTAACATTTAAATACAAGGGGGTGGTGTAATGAATACTGGCTGTGCTTTGAGGGACCATTCCAAGATTTAGAAGACACCTGCAAAGTTAGCCACAAAGAGTGACTCTCCACAGAGGGAAATTCTCCGAAAAACCCTGACCACGCCGATTTCTCTCTGCTGAGCCACACCTTCCTATGAAGGATGCTCCTAAATGACTCGCTCGGCTCTGACAGACTCCAAAAATGACTCACCCACTACTCATGAACTCTCCAAAAAGTCTGTCAGCACTTGAGAATGTGATCGATCACGATAAGATGTTGCCCAGCGTCTTATTCAGGACTGAGGTATTTTCTCTATCCTCAGTCTGGTTCTGTGCTGAGGGGTTCTGTTGAGAATGTGATCGATCACTGTACGATCCTGTTCATTGATTCAGCAGTGAGGTATTCTATTCTGAGTCTGGTTGTGTAATGAGGGATTCTGTTGAGAACATATTCGATCAAGGTAGGATTCTGTCCATTGTCTGATTCAGCACTGAGGTATTCTATCTATCCTGAGTCTAGTTCTGTGCTAAGGGATTCTGTTGAGAACGTGATCGACCACAGTAAGATTCTGTCACGAGTCTGATTCAGCACTGAGGTTTTCCATCCTGAGTCTGGATTTGTGCTGAGATACTTGTTTCTGACTCCAACCCAGTGCTAAGGGATTTTGCAGCAAGTCTGATTGAGTTCTGTGGGACTTTGCCCAATGGCGAGCCTAGTGAATTGTGCAAAATTACTCATACAAACTTACTGATACGTACGAGAATCCCGCTATAACCAATTTGCCATCTAGGAGTGTGCATGCAGTTTCAATTGGAATTATGCTTCTGGAAGGTGTAGTAGAATGCAAGCACAATCTGCCAGTCTATTGTAATCAAAACGTAAACATAATGGTATTAGGCCAAACAACATGACCACAACTCCATGTGCACGCTGCATGGAACTTAGAATACAAATAGAAGACCCAACTGCATTTCTTATCCCTACCCAGCAATTGTTATTTTATCAATAGACAGCACGCTGACAACATGGGGACCTCCATACTTAGAGAGGCTACCTGTGCAATGCCCTGAGAAATTCCCAGGCTTGAAGGCCAACAAAGCAGAGCATGTCTTGGCTGAAGCAGGCCAATAATGTGTCCATGTGCAAAGATCTAATGCTATAAAGGAACAAAAGAAGAAGACAAAACAATTCTTACTGCCTTACAAATTGAGCTGTACATTATTGATGTAACTACTATTGAGGTTTGTTTAATGGTAAGGCGAAGTAACATACCCCCCCAAATCTTTCTAATAGTTCAGCTATAATGAGAAAAGAAGACCCTTGCCCTTTCAGGGGAGTTCCACCGCATCGACTATTAATATCTATATACCTCAAAAGTTGTCCACCAGTGCTGAAGGGGGATTAATGGGCCCTAACCAGCTAGACTATACATGATTGGAATGTGAAGGAGAGCACTGAGCTTACTTGCTTAGAAACTGTAGAAATTTGACAACTAGAACCTTTAAGGTGGAATTGCAAGCCCAAACAGAAGAACTATAAAATAAACTATTTGATTGTCAAGCAGTTTCTAATAAAAAAGTACACGTCACTATTGAAGAACTTCAATGAATTAATATTGTACGAAAAAATGGAAAACTTCGAAGGACATTAAAATGTATAAGGAGGGGATCTACCCTTATTTACAGAAGGACTTTTGCAAACAAGTTACTAAATGATAAGTTTATTTCAGTTTCACCTAAAGTAGTTTCTGTTTCTGACACTGGATACAAATCAAAGTAGAACAACATCCAGCCTCTGCTTCGAATCATTCTTTGAATGTTAGCCAGATCGGACAACCTCAGAGACAGAAGAGATGATGTGCAGAGAGAGGCTGGTATCATTACCAGGACACCGCAGGACAGTGATAATTGAAAAATCCTTCCACCAGTTTTAAGAATTGAGAATCGTTCCACGGACACACTTCCCATTTCCCGTCTATCCTCTCAGATTCTCTTATATTAACTAAACAAGAAATTAAAGTGCCCGAAGAAGGCCTCTCGTTTGCCACCAATCCTAGAAATAGTTACTTTACAACCAAATTGGAATTGTTGAATTTTTTTTGAATGATTCTCCTAAAATACTTTTTTCACCTAGAAAATGGTCGAGTCAAGTTCATGCCTAGCGTTAAAGAAAGAACCCGCTCTCCCATCATTTTGAAACAACTTTTCTTTAAACACTGAGAAATGTATTTTATAAACAGAGAGAGAGAGATGAGTTGAGGGGGGAGGGAGAGAGAGGATTTTGTAATGGGAGCAATGAGACATAAATATGCAAAGCACACCAACCAGAAGTTGGCAGAGACCTCCAGACTCACTTCGTGTATTTGTACGAAATACTCACCAACATATGCTCAAACAGAACCTGCTCGCTTGAACATAATAGACACAAAAATGATACCCATTCAAAGAGATGTCAAGTTTCTCCTGGTTTGCCTTATAAGTAGACAACATTGGAAGACTGGAAAGAGAGTAAGGTTTCACCCGTCGTCGGTTGAAACACAGTTGGCAGTCCAGTTGTTACTACTGGTGATTTAGTTGCACAGGAAGTCGCTTGTTCGATGGAGCATGCTGCACTTTTAAATTACGTTCCCTGCTGCGTCATGTTTATCTGTATCCTTGTGTAAATGTGGTCAGTGCTTAATTTGTAATTAAAACAAAGTACCAGGGCTTTCACCAGGAGACAACTGCAGGAGGCATTGCCCTGCTGGTGCTGCCATTTACACAACTATTAACCCCTTAGCTGCTGGGTCTTTTCCCCCCCCCAGTGCTGAGCCCTTTTTTGGCTATTTGGGGTAGTTCGCGCTTAGGGCTTCATAACTTTTTGTCCACATAAGCTAACCACGCCAAATTTGCGTCCTTTTTTTCCAACATCCTAGGGATTCTAATGGTACCCAGAGTTTGTGGTTTCCCCTGGAGGAGACCAAGAAAATAGCCAAAATACAGTGAAAATTTTGTTTTTTCCAAAAAAATGGGAAAAAAGGGCTGCCGAAGAAGGCTTGTGGTTTTTTCCCTGAAAATGCCATCAACAAAGGGTTTCTGGTGCTGAAATCACTATCTTCCCACCTTTCAGGAACGGGCAGACTTGAATCAGAAAACCACATTTTTCAACACAAATTTGGCATTTTACTGGGACATACCCCATTTTTACTATATTTGGTGCTTTCAGCCTCCTTCCAGTTAGTGACAGGAATGGGTGTGAAACCAATGCTGGATCCCGGAATGCTAAACATTTCTGAAAACTAGACAAAATTCTGAATTCAGCAAGGGGTCATTTGTGTAGATCCTACAAGGTTTTCCTACAGAAAATAACAGCTGAAATAAAAAAATATTGAAATTGAGCTGAAAACAACAGCCATTTTTCTTTATGTTTTACTCTGTAACTTTTTCCTGCGATGTCTGCTGGACTCTTCTGGTTGCGGGGATATAAAGGGCTTGTAGGTTCATCAAGAACCCTAGGTACCCAGAGCCAATAAATGAGCTGCACCCTGCAGTTGGTTTTCATTCTATACTGGGTGTACAGCAATTCATTTGCTGAAATATGAAGAGTGAAAAAGAGGTATCAAGAAATCCTTTGCATTTCCAAAATGCGATCAAGATAAGGTTTTGAGGAGCAGTGGTTATTTGCACATCGCTGAATTCCGAGGTGCCCATACTAGCATGTGAATTGCAGGGCATTTCTCAAATAGACGACTTTTTTACACACTCTCTTATATTTGGAAGGAAAAAATGTAGAGAAAGATAAGGGGCAATAACACTTGTTTTGCTATTCTATGTTCCCCCAAGTCTCCCGATAAAAATGATACCTCACTTGTGTGGGTAGGCCTAGTGCCCGCAACAGGAAATGCCCCAAAACACAACATGGACACATCCTATTTTTTTAATAGAAAACACAGCTGTTTTTTCCAAAGTGCCTACCTGTAGATTTTGGCCTCTAGCTCAGCCGGCACATAGGGAAACCTACCAAACCTGTGCATTTTTTAAAACTAGAGACCTAGGGGAATCCAAGATAGGGTGACTCGTGGGGCTCTGACCAGGTTATGTTACCCAGAATCCTTTGCAAACCTCCAAAAGTGGCTAAAAAAACAAGTTTTCCTAACATTTCGGTGACAGAAAGTTCTGGAATCTGAGAGGAGCCTCACATTTACTTCCACCCAGCGTTGCCCCAAGTCTCCCGATAAAAATGATACCTCACTTGTGTGGGTAGGCCTAGCGCCCGCGACAGGAAACGCCCCAAAGCGCAACGTGGACACATCCAAATTTTTGGAAGAAAACAGAGGTGTTTTTTGCGAAGTGCCTACCTGTAGATTTTGGCCTCTAGCTCAGCCGGCACCTAGGGAAACCTACCAAACCTGTGCATTTCTGAAAACTAAAGACCTAGGGGAATCCAAGGAGGGGTGACTTGCGGGGCTCGGACCAGGTTCTGTTACCCAGAATCCTTTGCAAACCTCAAAATTTGGCTAAAAAAACACATGTTCCTCACATTTCTGTGGCAGAAAGTTTCGGAATCTGAGAGGAGCCACAAATTTCCTTCCACCCAGCGTTCCCCCAAGTCTCCCGATATAAATGATACCTCACTTGTGTGGGTAGGCCTAGCGCCTGCGACAGGAAACGCCCCAAAGCGCAACGTGGACACATCCACATTTTTGGAAGAAAACAGAGGTGTTTTTTGCGAAGTGCCTACCTGTAGATTTTGCCTCTAGCTCAGCCGGCACCTAGGGAAACCTACCGAACCTGTGCATTTCTGAAAGCTAGAGACCTAGGTGAATCCAAGGAGGGGTGACTTGCGGGGCTCGGACCAGGTTCTGTTACCCAGAATCCTTTGCAAACCTCAAAAAGTGGCTACAAAAACAAGTTTTCCTCACATTTCGGTGACAGAAAGTTCTGGAATCTGAGAGGAGCCACAAATTTCCTTCCACCCAGCGTTCCCCCAAGTCTCCTGATAAAAATGATACCTCACTTGTGTGGGTAGGCCTAGCGCCTGCGACAGGAAACGCCCCAAAGCGCAACGTGGACACATCTAAATTTTTGGAAGAAAACAGAGGTGTTTTTTGCGAAGTGCCTACCTGTAGATTTTGGCCTCCAGCTCAGCCGGCACCTAGGGAAACCTACCAAACCTGTGCATTTCTGAAAACTAGAGACCTAGGGGAATCCAAGGAGGGGTGACTTGCGGGCTCGGACCAGGTTCTGTTACCCAGAATCCTTTGCAAACTTCAAAAAGTGGCTAAAAAAACAAGTTTTTCTCACATTTCGGTGACAGAAAGTTCTGGAATCTGAGAGGAGCCTCAAATTTCCTTCCACCCAGCGTTCCCCCAAGTCTCCTGATAAAAATGATACCTCACTTGTGTGGGTAGGCCTAGCGCCCGCGACAGGAAACGCCCCAAAGCGCAACGTGGACACATCAAATTTTTGAGAAGAAAACAGAGGTGTTTTTTGCGAAGTGCCTACCTGTAGATTTTGGCCTCTTGCTCAGCCGGCACCTAGGGAAACCTACCAAACCTGTGCATTTCTGAAAGCTAGAGACCTAGGTGAATCCAAGGAGGGGTGACTTGCGGGGCTCGGACCAGGTTCTGTTACCCAGAATCCTTTGCAAACCTCAAAAAGTGGCTACAAAAACAGGTTTTCCTCACATTTCGGTGACAGAAAGTTCTGGAATCTGAGAGGAGCCACAAATTTCCTTCCACCCAGCGTTCCCCCAAGTCTCCTGATAAAAATGATACCTCACTTGTGTGGGTAGGCCTAGCGCCTGCGACAGGAAACGCCCCAAAGCGCAACGTGGACACATCCAAATTTTTGGAAGAAAACAGAGGTATTTTTTGCGAAGTGCCTACCTGTAGATTTTGGCCTCCAGCTCAGCCGGCACCTAGGGAAACCTACCAAACCTGTGCATTTCTGAAAACTAGAGACCTAGGGGAATCCAAGGAGGGGTGACTTGCGGGGCTCGGACCAGGTTCTGTTACCCAGAATCCTTTGCAAACTTCAAAAAGTGGCTAAAAAAACAAGTTTTCCTCACATTTCGGTGACAGAAAGTTCTGGAATCTGAGAGGAGCCTCAAATTTCCTTCCACCCAGCGTTCCCCCAAGTCTCCCGATAAAAATGATACCTCACTTGTGTGGGTAGGCCTAGCGCCCGCGACAGGAAACGCCCCAAAGCGCAACGTGGACACATCAAAATTTTGAGAAGAAAACAGAGGTGTTTTTTGCGAAGTGCCTACCTGTAGATTTTGGCCTCTAGCTCAGCCGGCACCTAGGGAAACCTACCAAACCTGTGCATTTCTGAAAACTAGAGACCTAGGGGAATCCAAGGAGGGGTGACTTGCGGGGCTCGGACCAGGTTCTGTTACCCAGAATCCTTTGCAAACCTCAAAAAGTGGCTACAAAAACAAGTTTTCCTCACATTTCGGTGACAGAAAGTTCTGGAATCTGAGAGGAGCCACAAATTTCCTTCCACCCAGCGTTCCCCCAAGTCTCCTGATAAAAATGATACCTCACTTGTGTAGGTAGGCCTAGCGCCTGCGACAGGAAACGCCCCAAAGCGCAACGTGGACACATCCAAATTTTTGGAAGAAAACAGAGGTGTTTTTTGCGAAGTGCCTACCTGTAGATTTTGGCCTCCAGCTCAGCCGGCACCTAGGGAAACCTACCAAACCTGTGCATTTCTGAATACTAGAGACCTAGGGGAATCCAAGGAGGGGTGACTTGCGGGGCTCAGACCAGGTTCTGTTACCCAGAATCCTTTGCAAACTTCAAAAAGTGGCTAAAAAAACAAGTTTTCCTCACATTTCGGTGACAGAAAGTTCTGGAATCTGAGAGGAGCCTCAAATTTCCTTCCACCCAGCGTTCCCCCAAGTCTCCCGATAAAAATGATACCTCACTTGTGTGGGTAGGCCTAGCGCCCGCGACAGGAAACGCCCCAAAGCGCAACGTGGACACATCAACATTTTGAGAAGAAAACAGAGGTGTTTTTTGCGAAGTGCCTACCTGTAGATTTTGGCCTCTAGCTCAGCCGGCACCTAGGGAAACCTACCAAACCTGTGCATTTCTGAAAGCTAGAGACCTAGGTGAATCCAAGGAGGGGTGACTTGCGGGGCTCGGACCAGGTTACGTTACCCAGAATCCTTTGCAAACCTCAAAAAGTGGCTACAAAAACAAGTTTTCCTCACATTTCGGTGACAGAAAGTTCTGGAATCTGAGAGGAGCCACAAATTTCCTTCCACCCAGCGTTCCCCCAAGTCTCCTGATAAAAATGATACCTCACTTGTGTGGGTAGGCCTAGCGCCTGCGACAGGAAACGCCCCAAAGCGCAACGTGGACACATCCAAATTTTTGGAAGAAAACAGAGGTGTTTTTTGCGAAGTGCCTACCTGTAGATTTTGGCCTCCAGCTCAGCCGGCACCTAGGGAAACCTACCAAACCTGTGCATTTCTGAAAACTAGGGACCTAGGGGAATCCAAGGAGGGGTGACTTGCGGGGCTCGGACCAGGTTCTGTTACCCAGAATCCTTTGCAAACTTCAAAAAGTGGCTAAAAAAATCAAGTTTTCCTCACATTTCGGTGACAGAAAGTTCTGGAATCTGAGAGGAGCCTCAAATTTCCTTCCACCCAGCGTTCCCCCAAGTCTCCCGATAAAAATGATACCTCACTTGTGTGGGTAGGCCTAGCGCCCGCGACAGGAAACGCCCCAAAGCGCAACGTGGACACATCAAAATTTTTAGAAGAAAACAGAGGTGTTTTTTGCGAAGTGCCTACCTGTAGATTTTGGCCTCTAGCTCAGCCGGCACCTAGGGAAACCTAACAAACCTGTGCATTTCTGAAAACTAGAGACCTAGGGGAATCCAAGGAGGGGTGCCTTGCGGGGCTCAGACCAGGTTCTGTTACCCAGAATCCTTTGCAAACCTCAAAAAGTGGCTAAAAAAACAAGTTTTCCTCACATTTCGGTGACAGAAAGTTCTGGAATCTGAGAGGAGCCACAAATTTCCTTCCACCCAGTGTTCCCCCAAGTCTCCCGATAAAAATGATACCTCACTTGTGTGGGTAGGCCTAGCGCCCGCGACAGGAAATGCCCCAAAACACAACGTGGACACATCACATTTTTTCATAGAAAACAGTGCCTACCTGTGGATTTTGGCCTCTAGCTCAGCCGGCACCTGGGGAAACCTAGCAAACCAGCACATTTTTGAAAACTAGAAACCCAGGGGAATCCAAGATGAGGTGACTTGTGGGGCTCGGACCAGGTTCTGTTACCCAGAATCCTTTGCAAACCTCAAAATGTGGCTAAAATAACACGTTTTCCTCACATTTCGGTGACAGAAAGTTCTGGAATCTGAGAGGATCCACAAATTTGCTTCCACCCAGCGTTCCCCCAAGTCTCCCGATAAATATGATACCTCACTTGTGTGGTTAGGCCTGGTGCCTGCGACAGGAATAGATCACACAACGGTCAATGTTGGTCCTTACGTGAGGCAGCTGTTGACCCTGGGGTGATCCATTCCTGACACAGGCACTAGGTGTAGGCACTCAAGTGGGGTAGTGTTTTTATGAGGACAGGTGAGGAGTCACTGGGTGGTAGGAATGTTGTGGATCCCAGTATATTCCTGTAGTTTGTGTGACAGAAATGCGAGAAAAATTGAGTTTTTTTTCAACATTTCAGCTTTGCAGGGTATTCTGGGTAAGAAAACTTTGGGGAATCCACACAAGTCACACCTCTGTAGACTCCCCCGAATGTCTAGTTTCCAGAAATGTTTGGGTTTAGTGTGTTTCTCTATATGGCCGCCGAATCCAGGACCAAAAACACAGGTGCCTGCCTTACAAAACCAGTTTGTTTTGCCATAGACAATTTTGATGTCTCCACAATATGATTTGGGTGGTGGAATTTGGGGCTGAACTAAATTGGGGAGCTCCCAAGAGAGCACTCTCTCTCTGCTTGCCGCCGCATTCACCTGCTCTCTGGGTTGGCCTAACCCACTATTACCCAGTTGCACGAACAGCTTGCGAAGGGACAGCAGGACTGTCCTCATCACCTCCCTCATAATGTACTGGAAGAGGAGTTATCGAATGGGACTCCTCTGACTGAAAAATCACTCCCAGAGTCTGCGCCATTGTCCTATCCCTCAGATGCTGTCTCAGTATCTGATGTCCCAGTCTCTGATCCTATGTCAGAGCGGTCCTCTATAACCCGAGTGCAGGCAGCAGTCATCCATCAAGATGCCATCTCTGCTATTGGCTAAACTGTTGCTCTAAAACACTAGCCTACGTAGACAGTCACAAAATCGATGGTGTGTGTGAGATACGTGCAACAGTAGAGGCCACCTTACCTGCGCTTCTTCACTCAATCAGCACATACTTTCAAGACACTCAAAAAACACCTTGTCACATACCATTCGTCACAGTCTTTAGCACCTCCTGCGCCCAGTCCAACAATCATTATTGGTGCTCCCACTCCCTCCTCCTCGGATTCCCTCATTACCACCCAGCAAAAGTGCCCTTCATCTCTCCATAGACTTTACTAATGTACTCAGCTATTTACATAAAATACAGATTTGCTCTTTGCAGTAGGCATATAAACCTTCTGCGCTTCTTTATGGCACTAAAACTGCCACTAGACAAGTCGGACCCTTTTCCCCCCAGGGAAACCACACACATATTGACAAAAGTGATATATATATGACAGCCAACCACCTGAAACTCAACTCAAGCAAAACCGAAATAATCCTCTTAGGCCCACACAAAAACACCTGGGACCCCTCATGGTGGCCCACCACGCTAGGCCCTGCACCCACCCCCGCCAACCACGCACGCAACCTCAGCATCATCCTAGACTCCTCCCTCTTGATGACCCAACAAATCAACGCTCTTACCTCCTCATGCTTCAACACACTCCGTATACTGAAAAACATTCAAATGGATCCCCACAGAGACCAGAAAAACTGTCACTCACGCACTCATCAGCAGCAGGCTTGATTACGGAAACGCCCTCTACGCCAGCACCACTCTAAAACTCAAGCGCAAACTACACGCATCCAGAACTCAGCAGCACGACTCATCCTCGACCTCCGCCGACACGAACACATCTCTCAACACCTCAAATCCCTCCACTGGCTCCCCATTGACAAAAGGATCACCTTCAAGATCCTCATCCTCGCACACAAATCACGCCACAACACAGGCCCTGCCTACCTCAACGAGAGTCACCTTCCACACCCCCACACGAAACGTCCGCTCAGCTGACCTCTCTCTCGCCTCTGTCCCCCGCATCAAACACACCACCACCGGGGGCAGATCCTTCTCCTACCTTGCACCCAAAACCTGGAACGCCCTCACAACCCACCTTCGCAAGACCCAAAACCTACTTCTTTTCAGGAAGGGCCTCAAAACCTGGCTTTTCGAACAGTGAACCTCCCAGACCCTTTCCCTCCCCCCGTCCCCCCCCCCAGCGCCTTGAGACCCTCACGGGTGAGTAGCGCGCTTTATAAATCTCTTTGATTGATATAGATCTACCTCTATATATATATATATCTATCTACATAGGTACCTAGATATATCTATCTACATAGATATATATAGATCTATATATACATCTATTTTTTTTTAGTTGTTGTATGGTTTCCTTGGGGACCAAAATGGCCCCCAGGGAAACCCTACAACATCTAAAAAAAAAAATATATTGCCCCCACAGGGGGTCACCCTGCCCACGGGCGACCCCCTGTCATTTTATTTTATTTTATTTTTTGAAAAAAAAAAGAAAATCCCCCCCCCCCCCCCCCAGGGGGCACCTACCTTTTTTTTTTAATAAAAATTATGCCGGGGGGCGGCCCTTTTTCCGGGGGGGCCGCCCCCCAAAGTGAAATCCCTGGTGTCTAGTGGTGTTTCCTGGCCCCCGATCGCAGCTGTGCTGCGATCGGGGGCCAGGAAACACTTTCAGAAGGCCTCGTAAGAAAGGGGAGACTCTCCCCTTTCTTACGAGGCCTTCTGAAACTGTTTCTGGTCCCCGATCGCAGCTGTGCTGTGCGAAACCTGGAGTGTCTCCCCTTTCTTACGAGGCCTTCCCGAACGTGGGAAAGGCCGTTTTCCCCATCAAAGCAGGAAGCGGCCACAAGGCTGCTTCCTGCTTTGATGGGGAAAACACCTTTGAAACATCAGCGCGCCTGTTCCAGGACCACTGGTGCCAAATGGTCCTGGGCGTCAAATAGGGGTAGGCAGTCCTTGCACTATTCTTAAAGTGACCCCCCAAGATAGGGGAGCGCGGCCCCTTACAGCTTGGGGCCGCTGTGGCCCAAACCCCCGCACTAGTTGTGCATCAGGCTGGCCAGGGTACTTCTGCCCTCACTCCTCGCGAGGCGCTGGGGCAGAAGTAAGATGAAGGTGTTCGCGGGGGCGATGTTGTTTCTGGCTCTGGCCGCCGGGCACCAGGAAAGGGGGCTGTTTAAGCACCCCCCCCCCAAAAAAGGCCCGGCCTTTTCTTGTGCGGCGGCGAGGTGTCCTGGGGCCAGCGTTGCAGCGTTGTTGGACATCGGATCTTCGCGCGGACTTCGCACGGCACAACGACGTCGGACCTACACGCCGCCTTCATTGGATTTTGTACGGCTCAGTGTTCATCCTCCGGCCGCTTAGTGGTTTTGCAGGCTGAACGTCGCTGGTTGAGGGCACCACCCTCGCTTGTTCAGATTCTTGCCTGCCTCACGGGCTGCATCCAGAGGCTTTATTCCCCCCTTTTCATTAGGGCGCTAGGGTGTCGCTTTCATTAGTCGCTAGAGCGCAGATCGGTAGCTCAGCGTGCTGCGCGCTCGCTGATTTGAAATACGCTGTTGGGTCAAGGGGGTGAATCAGGTCAAAGCTTGAGATTATTGCCATAAGTTAAATCCTCCGGGCGTCGGGTTACACGGGCTGGAGTTCACGTTCACAGTGTCTGTGCACCTTAAGTGCCCGAGTAGTGTGATTGAGGGCTACAAGCAGTGAATCCAGCTGTAAAATACGGTAGTTCACGCACACAGTTTAAGGGGGACGTTTTTATTGTTCAATTTGTCATATTACAAAAGGATTCTCACCAAAGTTGTTTTTGGGCCCCTCATCCCCTTTATTCTGTAATAATTTTGTGATTTAACTAGCTAAAGGCTTAATTTTGCCTTGTGCTACTTGACAGCCCCTCTAGCAATTTTATCAGTGTTTTTCCAAGTGGCTCTCCCCAAATACCCAGACCCTTGCTCCCTGGTGCACAATTAGTGCTTTCTGCTAGGCCTTCCTGACCTAGCTAGGTGACGCCTGGTTTGGTGTCACACAACGTCGGCCTGGTCTGGGTGAGGAACGCTCATCATTCAGGGTAAGGGGGGTCATTGGGGGGAGGAGTTGGATTTGTGATAAGGTCTGTAATTTAATTGGGCTCATTTACAAAGTTACAAAGTATATTTTACATGGTATTTCAGGTTACAAAAGTAATTTATATTAGGACTCTAATAATACAGTGCTGTAATTTGAGTGTGCTCATTTACAAAGTTGCATAGTGTATGTTAAGCGGTATTGTGTCACTTTAATTGCAATTGAGACTCATGGCTTGTAATTGCAATAAGGGGGTAAGAGGAAGGGCAGGGACCCTGAACTGTCTCAGCTGTTGAAGTTAGTGTTGGCGAAACTGGGCAGTGGGGATTCAGACATCAGAAACTCTGCTTCGAACGGAGAAAACAATTGTGCAGAGAGTGACAGCCCTAGGCGGTCACGTGTACCCCCGCGCAGCATTCCCCCTTGTTAAGCGCAGAAATAAGAGGCAGATTCCAAGCGCACAGCAGCCATCTGCCTTCCCGTCAGCAACCAACCTTCCTGCGCAGTCCCCTACGGCAGATACTTTAGTAGTATCTGTAGGCGCTAGTTCAGAGGTTCCTCCGGTGGAACAAAGAACAGTACCTACACCTGAATATGGGTATTAGCAATCTTAACAGACATTCGGAAGTCATTGTCAACATTGTCTGCACCACCTGCGGTGCCAGTGGTCCAGGCGGCCTTACCAGTTCAGGCTGCAGTTCCAATTGTCCCTCTTCTGGCATTGCAAGGGCAGGGCAGTTCCACTGCCCAGGTACCTATGCAGGATGCGACCATGCAAGCACTGCTGGCGGTGGCCCAGCTATTGGCTAATATTTATACCTCAGCTACCCCGCTCCACCTACAACTCCATGGGCCACAAATGACACTCTTAAGAACTCTGTGGCAGAGCTCAAACATCAGGTTGAGGCGATTGCGGCAGCACGCAGTGCTACATCAGCACCCTCTGAGGCGGCAGGTCCGAGTGTCACCCTGGCACCGGGCGTGCAGCCTCTTGCCCCCACCAGCACAGAAAAAGTAAGGTTACTGAGAGCAACAATAAGACATCTGGGGCGGTACTACGGCGGCGGGGGACAGACAAGACACACTATTATCCCACCCAGGTAAGCTCGCTGCTCATGTTGGTTCAGAGGTAAAAGAAAAGATCTCTCATTAGAGCTAAAAGACGAGAGATAGAAGTCAAAGACAAGGAGGTGAAGGCATCGTCTTCTAGTGATAAAAAAAACAAAGTTGAAGAAAATATAACAAATTGGTTGTTTGGGTTCAATGTCTTTATGTCCGCCATGCTTGAGAAGAAGCCTCAGTTGGCTATATCAATGATTTGCTATGCAAATAAGATATTGAGAGCACACCGTATGTATGGTGGTAACTCCTGGTTAGAATATGATAGAGACTTCAGGTGGGCGAAGGTTGAAGACCCAGGAATTGGTTGGGACCAAACTGAAGTAAACGTATGGTTAAAATGCGTAAATAGCAAATTGCCTGGGAAGCAGCCCTTTCGCGCACAATATTCCAGTGATAAAAAAGGTTTGTGCTGGGCATTCAATAGAAAAGTATGTTCTCGCCCCCCCCAGGATCTTAAAAATTCAGACATACCTGCTCCTTCTGCTGGTACCCTTCTCACCCAGAGTACAAGTGCATTAAGAAATCCAGAGGGAAGTTTAAGGAGGGGAGTAAGTCCTCTACTTAAATCTACTTTGCCATCATCCATACAGATTAAAGCATTGCGCCCATGGGTTCAGTCCTATCCTAACAAAGACTCTGAAGAACTCCCAGTTAATGGCTTCTCTTTTGGTTTTAGAATCCCTGCTCTACAAGTACCTCCTATTCCATATTGCAAAAATTAATTATCAGCCTTGAGGAACCTGGGGGTTGTGGCAAGGAAGATAGAGAAAGAAAGGCTGTTAGGCAGGTTGGCGGGCCCCTTTTTCTCCCCACCAACAACACATTTTGTTTGTTCTCCTTTGGGGATGGTTCCCAAAAAGGAGCCAGGCCAGTTCAGGTTGATACATAATCTATCAGCTCTGCGGGGGTCTTCTGTAATTGAGGCAACTGACCCCAACTATGCTCAGTCCGATATGCAACTGTAGACCAGGCCCTAGTGAAACTACGCACCTTAGGTCATGGGGCACTTCTGGCAAAGACTGACATTGAATCTGCTTTTAGGCTCCTTCCAGTTCACCCTGATGATTACCATTTATTAGGGTTTCAATTTAGTGGGTTGTACATCCATGATAAATGCATGCCTATGGGGTATAGGGTGTCCTGCAGTTACTTTGAACAATTTAGCACCTTATTGCAATGGATTTTTACCAAGCGCACAGGACATAAAGAAGTGATATACTACTTGGATAATTTCTTGGTACTGGGCCCTCCGGGGTCGGCGAGGTGCTTGTGGGCCTTCCAGGCTTTGACTTCTATGTTTGAAGAATTTGGGGTCCCATTAGCCCCAGGCAAAATAGAAGGCCCCTCTACCTGTAGTACATTTCTGGGGTTTGAGATAGATTCCATAGTGGGTGAGTGTCGCTTCCCCTCTGATAAATTGCGGGTCTTTAAGAATTCCATTAGCTCTCTATTGTCACAAAAGAAAGTCACTCTGCATCAGCTGCAGGTTCTGGTAGGTAAACTGAATTTCACCTTACGGATTATCCCCATAACACGCCCCTTTTCCAGGTCCATCGCTAGGACAGTCATTGGTTTGACCGAGAAGCATCATCACACTAGGCTGTCGCTTGAAGTTAGGGAGGATTTAAAAATATGGGATGCCTTTTTACAGGATTTTAATGGGGCCGTCATTTGGCCTCATCGTCCAGTTCCTAGTCCTACCCTCGGTTTATTCACTGATGCAGCCGGCAGTGTAGGTTTTGGCGCCATTCTGGGCACCTACAGGTGCAGAGGCAACTGGCCAGTTGAGTGGGTTTCGAAGAGGATTACAAAGAATGTAGCATTTTTAGAACTGTTCCCCATTATCGTCGCCGTCACCATCTGGGCCCTGACATTTCAAGATAGATCAGTGATGTTCTGGTCAGATAACATGGCGGTGGTAGAGGCGATTAATAGACAAAAGGCAACCTGCAGAATGGTGCTCAGTCTCCTGAAACCCTTGGTTTTAATCTACTTGAAACTCAACATTACCTTTCGTGCAAAACATGTATCTGGGGTCCATAACAATGCTGCTGACGCTCTATATCGCTCATCGTTGCAGGACTTTCTGAGGTCCCACCCCCAGGCGGCGGAGAAGATGACGGCATTCCCAGCATATCTGTGGAAGATTGGAGCCCCGTCCTCCCCTCTTTAGTAGCAGCATCCCCAGCAGACCGCACAAGGGGGGCATATGAGAAATCATTCCAGCAATACAGACATTTTCTGAATTCTCAACAAATTACAGAATTGATTCCTACACAGGCCATTTGTGGTTTTCTAAGTCATTTGAAAGAAAGGGGCAAACCAGTTTCATGCGCAAAGGCTCACTTGTCTGCTATTCGTTTCTTTGCAAGACTACAGAATCAGGAGTCCCATTTGAACACCTTTGTCATTGAGAGGGCAGTGGCTGGTTGGGTTCGACTAGAGGGCACAAAAAAGGACACTAGGCGCCCCATAACTGCTCCCTTATTAGGGAGGCTCTTGGACAGAATCCCCAATGTGTGTTCCACGCCTTTTGAGGCGGCGTTATTCGCCGCAGTATTTACTACAGCTTTCAATAGCTCTTTCCTCGTTAGCAAATTAGTGGGGTCTTTCAAGGGTGACCACTCAGGAGGCCTTCGGTGGGCCGATGTACGAATAATACTGGGGTTGGTGACAATTCAATTGCAAAAGTCCAAGACTGATCAATTGAGAAAGGGCTCACACATTGAACTTAGAGCAGCGCCAGGGTCTCCGTTATGCCCGGTGGGTCGCTTGGGGTCATACGTGTTGGCCCGCCCATCCTCTGGGTCATCTGCCCTTTTTCTACACGCAAACGAGGAATGGTTATCGCGGTACCAATCTTTAGCAGTATTGAAGGTGATTCTTGGCACCACAGGGGTGGACCCTCAGGGATACTCTTCACATTCTTTCAGGATTGGGGCAGCTACCTTAGCGGCTGGCGCAGGGATGTCTGTAGCAGACGTAAAGTCCATCGGGAGATGGTCATCCAGTTGTTATAAGCGCTACATTAGACCTGAATTGCAATGATGGGTGCTCCCTCACTCATAGGTACTGAAATGCGTGTTGGTTTCGCATACAATTTTCTTTAGTTTCAGTTCAATGGCACCTCACGTGGTTTAGGTCTTAGGACATTCTTTTGTTTGTCGGGTGGCCTACAGGTTACAACTGCTCCGTAAGCCTAAGCAGGCGGCAATCCTGGATGTGGCTTTTCACTGGTGTGGGGTTGGTGGACTAGGAATCACACAGCTACAGCAACTCGTGGAAATGGCAAGGAGGTGCGAGGGACTACAGTTCCTGGATCTCATTATAATACATATTGGTGGCAATGACTTGGTGCGTATGGGACGCAAAGCACTCAGGGAAACTATTTTTGCTGAAATCACCAAGTTATCCAAAGAGTTCCCAAACGCGGCCATCGCATGGTCGCATATGGTACCTCGCCGCAACTGGGGTCCAAACATTATATCAAGGACAATCAATGTGTCTGTTCGGAGGCTCAACACCAAAATGGCAAGACTGTGCCCAGGTCCTGGCCGCTTATGGAACATTCTGCATAAACTTTTAAAAGGTCCGTCCAGATATGTTCTACAGAGATATGGTACATTTGTCTGACGCAGGAACGGACCAACTTATTGCAGACATGTGGTCCTTCTCTCACAGCTTGTTTGCGGTGGGAGGGCAAAGGACCTTTGGGCCCCTGGTCGCCCTCGTGGCGGGAGAAGAAGTACTAAAGTAACCATAACCAACAGAGGGGAACCCAAGGCTGGGGCCTCGGGATAACACTGGAGGTAGGATCCTGAAGTCCTGAACCAACCTGCGGATGTACACACCAGCTTAAGGGGTAGGGAGCCCAGATCGCTGGGGTGGCCATGGGGCTCCCACTCCTGGCCACCCCGTTACACCCCCTTGGCAGATTGGTGTTTGGGGAGGGAGCGGAACCCTGAGCATGAGGACAAGGAACGGTGAAGTCGGGGGAGCCGCCCCCCCTAGGGATACAGGTGAGGTACGGTTCACCTGTGTTGTCCAAAGGAGGTTCTGGACAGGAAGGGATCCTGTCACGTTGATTCATGGTTAATGAATAAATCTTATTGAAATGTTTTTTTATAAATGGCTTTATAAATATGTTTTTGAAGATTCTTTTTCAGGTGAATTATTACCGTCTGTGTTTTTATTAAGTAATTGGTAAAAGTTATAAATGAAATTCTTCCAACAAATAAGTTTTGGCGGTCTGCGTGTGGCAGGTGTTGGGGTGAGGGCTCTCTGGTGGTCTCCGAGTTCTATAACCACTAGTGTGTCGTCTGGTACATCCACACACCCTGCCAGCGCTGCTCTTACTGCTCGTGAGTCTTTAAAGCAGTGAACAAGCAGGAAGGAAGTAGACCTCCAATGGCGGACCTACCCTCTGCAGTTTCTACCCCAGCCCTCAGCGGCTGCTAGACGGAGGTGAGGGGCTAAGGTAGGATACCTTCCCTCAAAAGTGGGATGTCATAAAAAAGAAATCAAAGTGTGACGTCACACACTTTGATTGCTTTGCTTCTTGATGTCTTGCTTGTCCAGTCATTTTGATAACTCAACATCCATGACAGGGTTCGTGTGGATCAGACATGTACACATGATACAGAACATAAGTGCAGCGCGGATGGTAAGAATGCCATGATATTTAATCTAAAGTTCACAAGTACTTAGTGATTTCAAGCGCATATCATAGGTGACGTCAGGGCGCCTTGCACAAGAGTCGCAAGCAGTGAATGACTACTGAATGGATAAAGGGCACCGGTGTAGAACATGCATGCCACTACAGATATCCAGAGCGTATGGCACAGGGACCTGATGGTTTGTACTCCCCTGCAGGGTTGTCCCGGGCACCCAGGAAAAAGCTGGACGTTATTTTACAGATGAACGATGCGTGCCGTCTGCGCTGACGGTCGGCGCCATGAAATGCGTTGCTTAAGTTGTACATACAATAATATCGGTCGGGCTGGTTATATTCAGAGGAGCCCTTTGCACAAATTTGCTGCAACGAACGATCATTCAATGTTCAAATCGTACTGTCTCCTGACGCCTGTTCTGGCAGTGTCCATGCTGAACCAAACCACTAAATGAATACATTTTTGGATATGAAGGGCGATGTCATTGCTTCCCCCCTCCTTCCCCCCTCCCACAAACACACACTCCCCAGGTGACGACACCTTTCCAGTTCCCTGCTCCTCGCTCCTCCTTCACGCCAAAGGAAAAATAAATCCTTCCAGAGCCTGTTTGTTTGTGTTTGTGTTTGAGCGGTGCTTGAGCTCCCCTGGTTCTGGGGATGCCGAGCGGTCAGGGTGTCTTTAGAAAGGGGACAAGGCATCTCGTCATCCAGGTTATTGCCGCTGGGGGGCCATTGCTTGTTCAATACGTCTTTACCTGAACCAGGCCAACGTGTTTACTTGCGTCTGTCAGATGGCCCTGCGGCTTTCAGAGCAGGAGGGGGTTGTGAATAGGCATGTTGTACTCGCCTTCAGATAAACTGACGAATGAACCCTTGCTTTTTTAGGGAATGTACAGGCTTCTCTTCTCAGTATATCTCTGTGAATCCTATGTTTGTTCTGCTTTCGAACCTCTGCATCAGCACTGCTGCTGCGGACGGCGTCATCGTTCATTGCAGCCCAGGCTGTTTGGTCTAGTTCTAGAGCGCCAAGTACAGTTCCTTGCGTGGCAGTCCTGTCCTTGCACTCAAGGCACTCTCGATGGCAGGGCTCTCACCAGATGAGAGGTGTTCCTTCCAGTGTCCCATGGCCCAGCACCTCTGTTTACAGGAGGGGTGGAGGGGGACGCCTCCAGCTGCTTACTGACCACTGCCAAGGGCCCTTACCAACCCGGGTTCTCTGGTATTCTATGAGGTGGAAGTGAACCTTCAGGATATCTTTACTCCCATATTTTTGCCACCCGGTCCTGATGTCATTGTTCAAAGTTTCTCAAGTCACTGAAAAATCCGCTGTACGCTATTCCTAATTTTCTTTCTAATTTCAGTGGTAGTGTTACTATTTAAACGACCTGCCTTCAGAGCTGCCTCGTCAATCAATCAGTCAATTTGTAGAGCGCTACTTATCACCCACAAGGGTATCCAGGTGCTTCCAGGGTGTAGTAGGCTTAGTTGAACAGGCAAGTCTTTAGTGCTTTACCAAATTCTAGGAGCAAAGGGGAGGAGCAGAGCTCAGGGGGGGGAGGTTATTCCAAGCTTTTGCCACCCATTCACTTCCTGAATTCTGCAATGAACTGAAGACTTGTCTCGTCAACTTGTTCCAACCCTAGTTCGGCCACAGAGGTCCTGCTTCAGTGCCAGGATACAGTCGTGGCTTGCTTTGCTTACAAGGGGCAAGGCGGGTGCGGCACATGGGTAGGGTGGGAGGCGTTAAAATTGAATAAAAAGATAAAACATTGAAAAAAAACATAACTTACCAGATCCACCGTGCTGCTCTTCTTTCACCTGTCGCTACAGGCAGACACAGGCTCCCGGCCTGCCCTATGGCCAATCCAGTTGTTGCACTATTGGTAAAGCGCTCCCCCCAAGATGGGGGAAGAGCGGCCCCTTTGAGCTCGGGCCGCCGTGGCCGAAACCCCACATACTAGTTGTGCGTCGGGCTGGCCAGGGTACTTCCGCCCTCACGCCTCACGGGGTGAGGAGGAGGAAGGTACGTGAAGGTGTTCGCGGGGTGACATTGTTTATAGCTCCGGCTGCGGTGCACCAGGAGGGGGGTGCTATTTAAGTGCCCCCCCCCAAAAAGGCTGCTTCAGTGCCAGGATGCAGTGGCGGCTTGCTTTGCTTACAAGGGGCAGGGCGGGGCGGCACACGGGGGTGGGGTGGGAGGGGTTAAAATCAAATAAAAAGATAAAACATTTTAAAAAAACATAACTTACCAGCTCCACCGTGCCGCTCTTATTTCTCCTGTTGCTACAGGCAGGCACAAGCTCCCTGCCTGCCCTGCGGCCAATCCAGTCGTCGCACAATTGGTAAAGAGCCCCCCCCCCCCCTCCCCAAGATGGGCACACGGGGATCTTTCCAGCCCATGCTCTCTCCAGTCCTGTAACTGCTCTGTGCACTCCCCTCAGTGCCTTCCAAATACACATGTGCGGTAATTTGAAGACAGTTCCCTAAGGCTGCCTTAGGGGAAGTCCTTTTTTCACAAGGATGGAGTTCACCTTTCTGCTCAGGGCAATGAACTGTTCATCGAAACCTTGCTGGCCTTTGCAATTCACATCTTGTCTAAATCCCAGGTCAGACCAGCAGTTGGGGAGACCCAGTCGATCAGTTAACCAACCGAGTTTGTGGCGGTGAAGGGATAGGATTTGCCCACATATCTGGTAGCGGGGGACAAAAAGGCAGGTGAATTCCTGTGGCATTTGCTTTTGAACTACGGGCAGAAGTACTATGGATTTTAATGCAGGGCCCAGGACACCGCTACAGAGATTGTCCTTGGCTCTAGGGGTACTTTAAGACACTGCCCTGACATAGTGGGGAGTGGGAACTTGTGCTCGGGACCAGAATCAGGCCTGGTTGCCCAGGCCCATCTCCCAAAGGGTGCCAGGGGGTTGCTCTGGCATGGCTGATTTCGGGCTCAGCTGGCTTGCTGGCCCGTGGGTTCTCTCTCTCAGTGTGGGGGCTGGGGATTTTGCCTTGTTCAGTGTCCATACAAATTGATGAAAGAGCCCAGTGGCTAGCACTCAGGTTTACTAGTCTTTCAATGTGCTAAGGACCAGGGAGTGGCCAAATTTGACCTATAATCTGATGTTAGCTGATTTATGTTAGTTGACATGTTTAGTTTAATTTTGTAAAAACATTTTGTAATTTTCTCAATGTTGATTGATAGTGTGTTATACTAATATGTCAGAATTTGTAATAAATACCGCCTGAGAATTGGATCTCAAAACGCGAATTTATCTGTCTCAGGTCAATTTCTGTCAGGTGTTGCGGGAGGGGAGTGGGTGACACAGGCATGGCATGGGAAAGGTACCACGGATTTCACGCTCTAAGAACCTGGGCCTAGGCAAGGTCCCCAGCCTGTCTTTGTAAGCACTTTTTCGCCTCTTGCCTTTTTAATTGCTATGAGGCTGTCCTTATCTATCGACTTTTCTAATAAGCTGAATGTGCCTTGGGGAGATTCTAACCTCGAGATTGTGGTAAACGACTTCTCAAGCTTCGGCGTGTTTACAACTTGGCTCGTTCAAGGTCGCACGAATGCGACTATTCTGATACCTGCAGCAGGGAGGAAGCCAGGCAGCCACAGGGATCTTATTGCAGGACGTACGGCAGTTTATTACCAATTAAGCACCCTTAACAGTGGGGAACATGTCTGCTCAGGGAGAGCCATTGTCCCATGCAGACGGTCGCTGCGTTGTCAAAGGGCCGCAGCCCGTCCGTGCCTCATTGGAAGCACGCATCATGCCTGGCTTTGCGTCCGTTAACTGCCAATAAACACTCCATGTTTGTCATCCACAAGCTGACGCTGTCTGATTTACGCCCCCTTCCGGTTCTTTTTTGGTATGCTTCGTCGTGGCTGCGCTTTTACTGAATTGTTCTCCACCCTATTTTTCTAGAGTAAAAAGAGTGAATCTTTAATTACGGCCAACCCCCAGGTATGGTTCTGGCCCTCCTTCTTCGAGACCTTGTGTGTCACGCTGCACCTGGCAGTGTTGCCCTTCGGTCTTCTATTCGATCGTCGTTTTGCTCTTGGAGTCAGGGTTTGAGGCTTCTTTCTGGGATTTTGTTCGAAGACTCGTGTGCAATTAAACAGTCCTTGGACAGCAACAGTGGTTCAGAATTCAAGGCGAGCTGGGTCACTTTCCATGTGTCTGAGTCTAACTGCCTGTACTTTCATGTCAACATGTTTGTGCATGTTTGTGTGTGTGTGTGCGTTAAGAGAGTGGACGGTGTTATTTTCGTAACCGGTTATATTGGATGTGAGAAAGGTGCAAAAGGATGAAATGGGTGACTTGCTGGTTGTGAAAATACCCCAGAAGTGCTTTGCAGGACTATTATTGTGCGCGCTCGGATGGGGTTATTTAATAGGTCGTCCGTTAAGTGCCTAATAAAGGCCTGCGTGACATTTTGTAGACTTCCGTAGTTCGCTGGGATAAATATCTCTGGAGAAGAAGGAATTGTGGTGAAATCCTTTTCTAGAATTGCCCGTTAGAACCCTGACATGAGTGCCTGGTATGATTGCGAGTGCCCAAACCGGGACAACTGTAAACCTCTTTTCTTAACTGAGCATTTCATCCCTTCGGTTAACAAAATTCATGTCCAAAGAACATTGGAGCGACGTTGCTGCGCAGCAAATAAGCGCCTTGATCTCACTCTGGGGGCTTGCAGCTATTTGTTCCCCTGATAAATGTTTGTATACATTAGGGTTTACATCACTGAGCGGCGTTCCTGGGGGTATATTTTTTAACCAAGGCCCATACACCTGCACAGTAATCCACATATACAGTAAGAGGTTGGTGTTTTCCTGCATGTTTAAACGTCATATGGGATGGAGGGGCGGGGGGGGGGGGGGGGGGTGCTTTGCGTGTTGCAGTTCTCCGGTGTTTGCACATTGTGCTAGTGCGAGGCACGGGTCGGGGCACGTCTCTGAATAGCATTGTGCACACAATCACGTGCACGAATGTGCACGGGGGCAGGCACACTGAAGGCTCTGTGAGTGTACGCAGGATAAAGGATACACAGGGCATCTATTCCAAAGTAAGGCCCGGACCCAACGTGAGTCAGTGCCTGCGCGAGAAGCGCGCGTGCACCCCTCCTCAGCAGGCGGAGAGTGTGCCCTGGATATGCCAAGTGGTGCTGACCCTCTCTGACGGGCGCAGGGTATGAGGGCAGCAATGTGGTGGGGGCACCTGCAACACATCACAGCACCACGAAGCTAACTCAGGAAAGCACCTGACGGTACTAAGCTAGTACTCCCAGACGACTCTCCGGCGGCGCCCTGAATGAATCCCCAAACCTCTAAAAAAGGAACCAAACGGAAATATTCACATTCGTGCTTCAAAAACAAGTTGGACATTTCCCTCCGCATCACGAAGACACATAGAATTACTTAGAGTAATCTTTACTCATAATGTATTTTGTTCCAAACACCCAAGAGCTCTGGCAGTCTCCGAGTTAAGAAAAAGCTGCTGCAAGTAAACATCTCAAGCCCTGTGCATGTCGCGGGCCCGGAGCCTTGCAGGCCTATGATGCCGCAGCCCCCCAAAGAACGCCGCACCAGGACTTCTGTCTTTGTCTGTGCGGTGCTGGAAGAGGGGAACCCCTCTTCTGGAGAGAGCACCGGTCCTTTCTCAAATACCCATCCGCAGAGATTTCGAAATACGAACATGTGTTTGTTTTCTTGCTGGGAGCCAGGATTGAAGTCGATAGGCCTCATGCTACACTTGGCAGACCGAAGCTGCCAGTTTGTCAAAGCACTTGAAGCCGGCACTTGTATTGTGTTATTCTTCGCCTTCGGGTGGCGTTTGACGATGGTAGAGGTTTGTGAACCACTGGGTTATACTAACTTACAACAAAAGAAAAAAACGCTTTCACTTTAAGCGGCCGACAGGTCATCTCGCGACCTCCTCCTCCTTCTTCTAATCTCTCACTTATTTTGATGCGTTGTGGATTCCTCATTATTTCGCCTTTTGTATACGTATACCATTTACCCATCCATTGACGATTAGTTATTTTTGTACGAAGGAAAGCTAAGCGTCTCGTATCCACCTGTGCCCAAAGGAAAAGGAAATATTTACTAAAAGAGCTCCTTCCTTTCCCCGCACGTAAGTTGACTCAATAAGTCACTTAAATGAAAGTGTTTCGTCTTGTGAAGTTTCAAAGCTGATCTGTGGGGGTGGCTGCCCTCAAACCCCACAGAACATCTCACTAGCAGTCGTTTCCTGCATTGTGGCGTCACAGAGCGCGTAGGTGATCGGTTCCTCCGCTGTGACATCAGAGCACTTCAGCTGTGATTCAGAGCTTCGTGACGACGGAAAGAAAAAAACTTAACTGTGGGCTCCTAGGCTGTGGCGTCACAAAACACTGCGGATGCTTGCTTTGTTTTTCAATTACTTTATTTCGTTTATGATAGCATAATACACTAAAATATTTAATTAAATCCACACATACCTAATCTATCAACATCTACTAAAGTGTATAACCAGCAATGATGTTCACGTATGGCATACAATAAAATCCATGTTGCAAAGTTGTCTTTTATTCTTTTGCACTTTTTTTAACTTGGTTTAAACTGCTTACCGGAAGGAAAGGATGTCAAAAGAGACACTATCGGGACAACCAGTTTTCATTCTTCCGTTGCGCCAATGGTCGAAATAAAATTTTATGCGGACACCAGTTGCTGGTTATTTTCCTCAAAGCATTATTCAGATAAGTACACCTAATGTCTCATTTGGAATATCACACAAAGAGTTGTGGAATAATAAATAATATAGAGATAGCTGTTTAAACTTAAGCACTGAACGAATTGCTATAAAACATATACTAAGTCACGCAAACGCAGATACACCCATCACGCCTGGACACTCTCCGCTCATTCACCTACAGTCATAAGAAAGATAGATAGATAGATAGATAGATAGATAGATAGATAGATAGATAGATAGATAGATAGATAGATAGATATATAGATAGATAGATCATGGGAGCTTGAAATCTATATCTACAAGCCTGCATCTGATTTACTTATTACATGCAACTTGTGAAGTCCCTATTCATCCTATTAAAGAAATAAGGTAGCTGTTCAACTGTAATGAAGTATTACAGTTCAGTTCTTAGTCACAGTGCCTCCTGCCAGGGCCATTAGCAGAGAAGAAAGGTAGGTCACAGAGTATAATTAAAGCTGCGCTTTAAAAAGGAAATCAAAAGTGGCTTTTCATTATTTTGCTCTATTTTTCTAGCTGAACATTTGAGAAGCATTAAGGAGCTATTTATTGCATCATGTTTGTTTTAAAATTTCACAATTTAGCTAATAACCGGAAAAATAGAATATCTTAGCATGTTCATACTTATGAGGGACCGTTTTTATAGGTGGCTTGTATTAAACTGATTCTACTATATTTTTGCAACAAATATCTAACTGCTTTAATGTCTTTTAATCTGCACTAGCGGGTCTAATGTTATTCTTAGTGTTTACAAGCGTTCTATTTTTCATATGAAAGATCACCATACTAAGGATTTAAGTGTTTTGTGGGGAAGGGTTATTTAGGAACAAGTATTAGAAGACATAAAGTACCCCTTCCATCTACTAGAGGGCTATTGCAAGTCACAACGGAGTTCCTAATCATAGAAGCGTAGGTATTCCAGTTTTAAAATTTAAAATGTTCAGGTTCAGGTTATAGAAAACGAACAAGCATTTTTGTATTCCAGACACATTTTGTCTTGCACTTCAGACACTCCGCTATACTCTTGTTGCCTCACCTGATATCATCCAGATAGACGCTGGAACGCTCACTTGGCCACTTTAATGAGTTATTTTTTATTAAATCCTTTGCAAAATGTTATCTTGCTTTAATTTTGTTTGGTATGAAACACAAGTGCTGTTACTAGCAGCGTGGTAAGATGATAATACACATTTGCGGCAGTAGTTACCGCATGTCTTTGAAAACATCACCATGTACTTGTTGTTATATACTCTTCGCTATGTGTGCGGGTGGAAACCTGGCTGAGGCACCCAGGTCACCACTTATCTGTCCTTCTGAGAAAGAGTCCGATTATACTGTCCGCTTTGGTTAGTTTTCCTTTGGAGGTGAATGTTCAGTTTTACATCTAATAGGTCCGGATATTTCCTGTTAAAAGTCTGTTTCTGTTTCCGGTGTTAGCTCAGAAATGTATGACACTGATTTCTGTTTCAGGAAAAAGCGGGAGTCAACCAGACAAAAGAACAAGAGGTAAACCCTCTCTAAACACTCGTTAGAATAATTATATATTGTTGTGTAACTAAAGTGTGCGACACGTTTTAATACTATACTCAATTTTTGCGAGTGCCTATATAAATATAGGTTTGTCTATCTGATCTAAATGTTTTCTCGTAACTGAGCGAGACCATTTTATTCTTATTATTTTGTTTGTTTTAACTTAAATATGCGTGTTTTAGTAAGGAAAATATATATATACTTTTTGACAAAATTGGAGATCTGGGGATTCTGTAACATCGGTCTGATTTCGTCGACTTTTTAAACACTACTAATATTGTAGTTCGATTTTTTAAATATATTTATTATATGGTTGAAATTGAACCACGAGCTAGCTAAACTGATTACTTTTGGTTTTTAAATTGTGGCTTAACTCACAAGGCTCCAAATTTGAGGGTCGAATCTAGTGCACGTTTTGTGAACTTATCACAAATACGTTTTCTTTAAAGAAATACGAGGAAAGTTCTGTTTTCTCCTTACACCAGATCTAATGGGAAGCTCACTCATAAATGGAAAAGTCTGCCAAAATGTTAATAGTTTCAAACCGAAACGTAGTTTTTTCGGTGCCCGTCAGCTGAAGATGGTTTTCTATGACGTAATTTTTTTGGTTACACAGCAGTTGGTGAAAATCCCATCCTTTACAAGCACCCACTGTATTTTTGTGTTTTTACTTTTTAAAGGGTATGTTTTTCAAGCAAACATCCAAAATAACATTTTAACTGTCACAAGGTTGTTGTTTTTTTAACTCATAATCATTTGTTTGTTGATCTTTATGTTGCGTAGACACATGCCTAAACTGTGCTCCTAAACTAAGCCATAAATATTTAATTCTAGTGCAAACCCCACTATGTTCATGAAACACTTGCAAAAAGATTTTGAAAACAATGGCCACCGTTTAGTATTGAGGCGAGGCCGCTTGAACAGAATAGTTCATGTTTGTCCAAGCACAAGGGCCTGTGAGAAGCACTCACTCACCCATGGTCTACAGTCAGCGTCCCAGGCTGACCCATGCCAGGTGCGAGAGATATATCCCATTATATTCTGACATCGTGGCATAACATCGCCATGATGGTAAACGTGGGGCTACACGTCCCAGAATGCACACGGCTAAAGGCGCTGCTGCGCACGAGGCAGCGTTCAAGTACCCGCCCGCGCTGTCGTTATCTGTGAGCCCCGTGAAGATGGCCGAGTTCGGCCTCCAAGCAGTAGGTGTCTGTTCATTACACCGGCATGCGTGGGCTGTACAGCTGCATTATTGAACACTAGTGCCTTCTGAGAGGATATGGGTACAGAGGAGAAGTATGCCGCTCGGAAATCTGTAATCCTGGATTCTAAACCATGCCCACTTCAGCAAAACGTCTGATCGAGTGCAAAAGACATCACTTCCCAAGTGCTTAATTTGTGAAAAAATAAGCGCCAGGGCCCTCATTAGGAGATCACTGCAGCTTGCACCGCCCAGTGCCCCTGCCAATGACAGCACCAACACAATTACGAATCATCACCCTCTTTCAAGTGTGAAAATTCAGACAATTCCAGCCCACCCAAAACCATAACAATGGCTTGGAAGGCAGGTATTAGTCACTTTTAAGGTTTATTGAATTAAGGACAACTGATGTTATGCTCGTCTCCAAATTAGACAGCGCTACCATATGGCAGACCATAAGAGTCAGTATGGACAATCGGTGCCGTGGCCAAGCACCGGAAACCACCGGCTCAAATTAAGCACTGCACTTCACTTTGCTAAATGTGTGTGCTTAGAAATGTGCGTGCCACCAGTGTATATTGTAACATAAAGCTTTGGCAGTGAAGTTATGCTGAGTGAAGCTTGGTGCTGATTTTGGATCGCCTTTGTTGGCATTTTAGGAAAGCACTGGATCGGCATGGCCGGCTGTGCTGTTGGGTCTGAGCTAAGTGGACATTTTACTGTGGCCAGTGGAATTAAGTGACAGGAGAAGCCCAAATTATGCAACACGTTTGAGTGAATTATGCGGCCTGTAAAGGCAAATGATGTCTGCGGAATGCTGCAGATTGTGTGATAATAACATTACTTGATTATGATGTTATTTGTACACGTTAACAACATCTGGGCAAAGGATCCAACACATTGGTACCAATTTAACATCCAAATACTGCAATAAACTGCTGAAATCTCGCTAGTCAATCTTTGCGAAGGGCCTTCTACTCTGTTCCCTGTCCTTCTGATTTAATTAACTCTTGATCTGTTTGAGCAAAAAATATATTTTTTTAAAATCTTCAAAAAATGCAGCAGATGACGAGTTGTGTCGCAAGTGCAACACTTCTATAATTATGCAGACAAAGCTACAGAACTTCATATTTCCAGTGGCTCTGACCGTATCGCAAATGTTGTGGCTCACGGGGGTTAAGAGCGGTCTTTGCCTTTCAGTTTCCTCCGCAGGCCTCTACTGGTTGTGTATTTGTGAGAAATTTACACTGTCAGTAGCACACACATTCTGTCATGCCCCCAGATCAATACATTTGGATTAAATGCATTTCTCTGCCTCTCGCACAATGTACGCACTGCGTAAAATACATGTTGTATTTTGGTATTCATCTATATTTGAGACTTGCAGCCATTTTGGCAAATTCTTTGTGTGTATTTTGTATCAGTGACTGTTTTACACTTTTGTAGGTTAAGACATTTTTTCATTTTAGTAATCATGCTTTTTCGTTTTACTTTTTCCTCGAAATTACTAGATTGTTGGATTTTACTGGAGGCAAATTCATTACTGGCATGTTTGGCACACTCCATTTTCTTACATCTTTCAAATATAATTGCTTGTAAATTAGGTTCTAGAATAAGTGTAGCAAGCACTTTCGTGAAATGAGTGTTACTTTCTGGGTGGAAACCAAAACTGTTTTGCATGTCCTGGCCTACTCTCTCACCAACCTTTGGTATGCCTGCTTTCCTCACACAGTCGGTATTCATGTATGCATAGCACATGCTGCATTTAAGTTGAGCACAAACACGACCATTGAAACTGAGCCCTATGTGCCTTTAATTCTTCCTTCCGCTGGCTTTAAAAAAACAAGCATTGGCAAAGCTAAAAGGTCTCACATTGTCTGCCAACTTTAGGCTTTTCCAATGATCCCGAGGGATTTATGTTAAACTACGAGGGTACTTTTTGAATATAAATGCATATTGTGCAACTGCAGAATGCCCTCCCTCACAGAGAGGTCAACCAGGCATCGAAGTGGGCTGAGCCTGTGACCCATGCTGAGTCCTGAAAGGGCGAAAAAATAATGTGAATGGCACACTGACTGACCAATCTCTGACGAGAGCTGACTGACCGATACGCAAGTGTATTATATATAATTTCATTTTTTTAAAAAAAGGTCTTCACCAATTCTAGGCCTAAAAAAGTACCTGCCTTTTACACACACGTACTCCCGAGCCGCAGGGCAGTGTCAGTGAAAGTTCCTCTTGTGCCAAAAGGACTTAGCAACATGGCTGTTACCTGTTGTTTATCAATAGTATACATATTAACTTGTCATGTGTTTTATTTAGGGCAGAAGTAGGGTACGCGAGGGTGGACGGAATCCCCCCACTAATTTAGGAATTTATGAAAGGGACACAATCCCCTTAGCCAGAGACCGAGCAAGGTTCGAATTTGCCCCTTTGATTGTAAAACAGCGAGCTGCACACTGGCCATTCCTGAAGTACAGAAGTGCGTTTATTTTCGTTTTTTATTTCTCGTGTCTTGCAGGCGCAGTCGCATCACAGGAGGGTTTGCAGGTGGCGCTATATCCACCTCCCAGACCCCCACAAGCGCACAGTGTCAGGGAAAACAGAGCTTCCTTAACAGACTGTTAATGTGCGCTCATTAGCAGTGAGATGGATTTATCTACATTTCAAAAGCCACATGCTGTCCCGATCACTTTCCTGATACACATTCACGCTATTGAAAAACTTTTGAGGCTTCGTAGGGCAGGGCCAGATTATTCTCAGAGAGGAACACAGTATCATCGCAAGGGGGTCAATTTTTTCGAATTCCTCAGCATCATATTTCTTAGATTCAGAACCCAGTACAAGTTCAAATACATACACAAAGGCACGAGAGAACAATGTCCCCCCGATGGGAATACACCTCGAGGGTATCCAGGAAAGAGAGGCAGGGACGAGGAAGGTCATGGGAGAACAATGGAATGCCTTTTGGATACCACCACCCATCCAATGGTACCTATATTTAATCTGTCTCGCCACAGTCCTACCCACGATGAAACCATGGTTCTCGCGAGAGCGCTAGGCTGTGCTCCTACCAATAGAACAGACTCATTTCTGGTCAACCTAGAATTGCAAAGGTTGTTTTAGGAAATTGAGGTTCAGACGTTTTTTTCTGACTAACAAGTACGACTCACGGACAAGTGCCACTAGTCTTCATCCGCCCTCAGTGTTCAATCCCCCGCTGTGTCCAATCCCAGCACAATTGTTGACATTTGAGAATGTGGTAAACAAAGAGATTAACAAAATGCTTAAGGCTAGACAATATGTAGGTTACAATATCTCGGTGGAGGAAACTAGAGCCCTTACCACTCTTGCATGAAACTCTAACATTGTAATAAAGCCTCATTGCTGCAGGATAGAGGCTTATGGTGCGGAAGTTTTGAGACAAGTGGCAGAAGGTGAACATTTCACCAAACTCAGGTCCTCATTTATACTTTTTTTTTTCGCCGTATTAGCGTAATTTTTTGACGCAAAAGCGGCACAAACTTACAAAATGCAATTGTAAGTTTGCGTCAAAAAATGACTCTAATGCGGCGCAAAAAGGTATAAATCATGGCCTCAGTGCGGATCCCATTTCGGAGATTAAAACTGTGATTAAGAACGCAATAGAGAATCCTCCTAATGGAGTGTACTTGTCTGAGCAGAATACAATTTCCTCCTGGTATCTATCGAAGAACCCCTGTTTTGAACACTCTTCTGAAGGTCCCTAAGAATGCCACGAATCCCCCGGGTTGGCCTATAGTTTCGGGTTGTGAATCACTGGAACCAATATGCAAATATGTAGACTCTTTTTTGAAGCCATTTGTACCACAAACTCGTTCGCTTGTACGTGACAGTATGGACTTCATTAATCAGATAGAAGGTAAGTCTTTTGACCACTCCACACAGTTTCTAGTGACTGTGGGCAAACAGGCTCTTTTCACCAACATCCCCCAAGAAGAAGCCCTTAGGGTTATTAAGGAAGTTTTGGATACCAGGGAGCGACTACATTGGGTACCCATTTTTGGCTGACCTGACCAGACTGGCGCTGCAGAAGAATTATTTCCTCTTTCTATATACATTCCATCACCAGTAGAAATGTGTAGCAATGGGGGCAGGCTTTGCACCTAATTTAGCAAACCTCTTTATGGATAACAAAAAAAAAGGAATCTTTTCAGTGATAGGAATTCTTTCAGAGTCAATATTATCTGTTGCATTGTTACATCGACAATGTGTTCCTCATATGGGAGGGGACAGAAGCACAACTTGGTGAGTTCACATGGTGCATTAATTCTATCTCTAATGATACTAAATTCACAGAGGAACACACTAGGTCCCATATTGCTTTTTTAGATCTCATCGTTAAGACAGAGAACGTGTTTTTCTTTACAGCTCTTTGTAGAAAATCCACTAAGAGGAATTCCCTCCATATGTATTCAAAGCCACAATCCGAGAGATCTGAGGGACAACCTTTCATATTAGCACTTCCTTAGGATTTGCCGGAACTGTTACTAAAAAGAAGATTACTTTCTTGAATCAGATCCTTTCATTTTTTTCCCCTTGCGGAGAGAGGTTATCCCATAGGATTGCTTCGGAGATCAAGAAAAAGAGCATGGGACATAGAGGGAGAAACCATGCTTGTCCCTAGGGATCGGGGTACAACAGATAATTAGTTGATTTTTGTAAGTACATTCAACACTCAAAGCAATGCAATATGTAAAGTTATTTCTAAACATTGTATTATGATAAATTACATCTTTGATCGTAAGGATTTACTACTATGTTCATTCAAGAGAGGTCCAAGTCTACATGACAAAATGGTTAGAGCAGCCCTACCTAAAGCTGATGCACCCACTATTCACTCTGAATGGGTTTACCCTGGGGCAGCTCTTCCATTAGGGCGGAGGAGGGTAAATCCTCTCACCCCCAGCAGCAGCAGCTGCAAAACGTTTAAAAGAAAATGATAATAAACTTTGTTTGTTATCGTTTTCTTTTAAAGGGGCGGGCCACAGGGTGACAAGCAGTGAGTGGAAGTGCACAGCACTCCCCCCTCACTGCGCATGAATGTTTGGGCAGGTGTCTCGGGCCGGCCAAACACACATGCGCAGTAGGTTCTCTTCAGCCCAGCAACACATTTGCCGGGCTGGAGATGGCCTGCACAGGCTCCCAGTCTGCCTGGGAGTGCCCTGACTGGGCGCTCCCAGCAAGTCCTGATGCTGCTTTGAGCAGCATCACTATTGGACGCAGGGCAGGCTGGGAGCCTGTGCCTGCAGCATGCAGAGGAGACAGAGGAGCGGAGCAGCAAGTGGCGTTCAGGTAAATTTTTTTAATTTTAATTTTTTAAAATTTTGTTTATATTTCCAAATCCCCAACCTCCGCCCTCTCCCTGCTCCCCTCCCCGCTTATTTCCCCATGCTCTGCCTTACCCCCTGTAATAGCCGTGACTGGGTTTATCACTGATCTTTGGTCATAATAGATGTGGCCATTGTGGACCATGCTCGATGTGGAATGAAACTAAAGTATTTTTCCATGAGGATATCTCATATACTTTGAGGTCATTGTCCAGTTGTAATTCCCAGAATATTGTATATGCTATTTGGTATCCTTGTGAGTTGATTTATGTAGGTCAAACCACCCAAAAAGTGAAAACAAAGATCTTATAGCATAGGAGCCGGATTAGTTGCAGAAAATCGGGGGCTCCTTTGGTGGATCATACAGCAAACCAAATCTGTTCGCAAGTGATTGAAGTTGTACGTCCAGAACCAAGAGGGGTGACATAAGAGCAAAATTGCTGATACTCTAATGTCGCAGATTCAGAGAGTGGGATCTATGGAGAAGGGCCTTAATAACCAGGAGATATGGGGCCAACTGATATTGATCACTTGATGTTGTGGAGAATTCTTCGAGGATATGTGCTGTTTTTTTTTTTTTTTTTTACTTTTTAAAATAACTTTTCTGAGGCATTGTCGGAAGTGACCTTTTGATGGATACTGGATCAATGCTTAAGCCATCACAGAATATGTTTTCACATTATTTACATTGTTTCTCTCGCTTCCCCTTTTTCCTTTTTCTGCCTATCGCTTTTGCGTCATTCATGGGTTTCCCGGGAGATGGCTTGCTTACAGCACTCTGCCTTGGGGCATCGGTCAGACATGCATATAGGTTTTGTGTAGGATGTCCACATTTGGGCCCCGGTGGTAGATTCTTTCCACTATGGTTGGCTTAGGTTGTGTTCTTTTTATCTGAGGGTCGCATGCTACCCCTACCTATAGACCCCTCCCTGGTGCCAATAAATTGCTATGCAGGGCCATTGATTGGGGACGGCAGCCTAGTTTTGTTCGACTGGCGATAGTTTGTGAGGTTTTGAAGTACATTCATGCTGATTTTTCCGTTCTTTCTACACTTGGGCCGAAGTTGGCATTCTAGCTCTTATTCTGTGCCCCCTCAGTGAAGTCAACTAGTTACTCTGCATAGTCATGGACTTGGCACTGCAGCACGGTTTTGTTTGACAGTGAGCTTGGTGGTAGGTTTTGTGAATTTTTCTTTACTTTGTACATTTGGAATGATGTTGGCATCCTAGCCCTTATTGTGTGCCCCCTCATTTCTGAGCCAAGGTTTCCGTGCCAGCGTCCATGTTTATTTTACATTGGGGCTGAGGTTGGTGGTCTAGCTTGTAATTGTGTGTCTCCTTACTTCAGGGTGGGGAGGGCCGCTTCAGAGTTTCACCCAGAATTGTTTTTGGATGAGACTGATGTAAGGCGGTCTGTTCTGCACCTCCTTTTTTGGCGGTGCACATTAAGCAGGGTAGACGCAGGCTTCCTGCAGAGTAACCAGACATGGGCTGAAGATCACCACTCCCGACAGTAGTTGCGTGCATGACTGACAAGATGTAGTCTGTTCCGGACCTTCTCGTTTTGGTGGTGCACATTACTGAGGCGACCACAGCACATGCTTGCTCCCTGCTTCACTGTCTATGCGAGATAATGCGCGCCGTTCTCTACTGTAGCAGGTGCTTTCATGCCTTGGCCTCCCACGTTGGCACAGTTCTTTCCACACGGCCCCTGCTTTGCCGTCTTGCCTGTTTTAGGTAGGAAGAATTTTGCTTTTGGTTTGCAGACTCAGAGTCTATATCCCTTGACATGCCCCATGCTGATATTCAGGAGTCACTTGTTTTTGTAGAGCTACGAGGTTTGAGTTGGAGGTCCCTACATCCTTGAAGCAGGTTAGCAGTTTTCTGCTTGAATCTCAGTGTCCTTTAATCCTAGTGGCTGTAGACACTCAGGCCATTGCTTTGTTTTTTGTAGAGAATATTTTGTATAATTTTTGTACATTTTGTATATGTTGTATATAATTGTTCTGTGTCACAATTCACACAAAAACACTTATTGACTGTGCCGTTTTTTGGAGCACCTCTTTGTAATTTTGTAATTTTCTTCTGGGTTGCAATGTATGGATTTTTCAGTAAGGTATATATCATTGTGCCTTTTTGGAAGGTTGTGGTTGACTTAGGCAATAGATCACCCCTATCTCCATGCTTTAGCTTTTCAGAAGCGATTTAAGTTTTGGTTAACAGTAGAACGTTTTGTTTGAACGGCCAGATTGTTCCCTTAGGCTAGGAAATAGGTACTCGTGGGGCACTCATGTAGGGCCTCTTTACGAGGGTGGTGGTCTGACCGCCACACACCAGGCGGTCTGAACGCCCAATCACAACTTTGGCAGGCGGTCCCGCCTAAAGACCACCGTTCCCAGCAGAATCTTAGATCCGACTTGGTGATGCGGCCAGGCTTGTAACCAGCCATGGCGACGCTGAACTCAGCGCCACCCGGCTGATTACAACCTTACTTTCCACCAGCCTTTTCATGGCGAGACCCCGCCATGAAAAGGCTGCCAAAAAACCAGTGCTGGGACCACAGAGGGGCACCTCCGCTGCCCATGTCCTCGGCATGGGCAGTGGAGTGGCTCCGTTGCCCAGCACCATCAGAATGCACACTATCTATTTCGGAGGCAGTGCGCATTCCGAGCGTGCTGGTCGGCCCCGTCTGTGCTACGGTATAGGACTCGGCTCCCATAAGGGAACTGAGTCCTATACGTAGCACTGTTCCCGCTGGACTGACCAGCAGGAATGTGCTATTACAGTGTTCCTGCTAGTCTGCCTGGCAAGAATTGTAATAGGGTGAGGGGACACCACCCGGTATGACAGTGGCATCCTCCCAATAACATTGGCGGTTGGCTGGTCCATCCCGCAATGTTGTAATAAGGCCCTTAGTATTGTTATCATAACTACTTTCCCTTTTTATTTCACAATGTATGAAAATATGGGTTTGCCAACTTAAAATGTATAAATTACACTGGAGGGGCGTGAAAATTAAGGCACTCATATAGCACTCCATTTTATTTTGCTTTCCAAAGTCCGGTCAAGTGGCTGTAAGTCAGCGTCTCTTGACTTTCCACACAGCAGCTTGTTGCATTCTGGGGATTGTATTTTGGATTATAAAGCTGCCACCATGGTCTCAAAATTATGCTTTATGGAGTAATGCTGGCTAAAAAGTCAGTTCTGTTTGAAGGTGTCACAAATGGTATGCATCTCCTTGGCAAAACATTTTACAAATTCTTGACTCCATTTTTGTTAGCTGTTTCTGCTTGATTAATAAGCAAAACCAAAGGAAAACAAGCCTTCAAAATGCCAAATAAATTGCCCTCATGTAATGGAAACGTTTATATAAAGCTTCAGTAACACACAATATAGAAACTGCATGGCATGCAGCAGTGGAAACATCTATAACTCAACAACGGTATGCAGCAGGTGTCAGCAGCAAAAGTAATAGTACAACGTTCCATCACAGACAGAACAGGGACAACATAGCAAGAGTATAGGATTATCTCCTTCACAGAAGAAGTACAGTTGAAGCATCAGTGGTGCAAGATTCTCTCCCCTACAAAACAGAGACATGTTGAGAAGCAGCAGCGTACTGTATTGTAATTGCATTTGTATTTATATAAAGATTGCTAATCCTAACCAGGCAAAGAACAGTTTTACTCTGTGCAGCACGCTGGTCTGGAATAGGCCTGGGTGGAAAACTCAGCTCGCAGAGTTTTTGGAAATCCAGCACTTTGTGCTCACTGGAGTAGTGTGGAGTTTGTGAATTCCGCCATCCAGCACAAAGCTGAGGTTTTTTGTTTGTTTGCATGCATGGGATTTGTTTTTGGCACTCACTTGCGAGCACCACAATATTCTCAGAGCACAAGCGTGCATGCAAGATTTCGCACCCAGTTGCGTGGTTTCCAGCCGCCGTGATGCCGATATAGTGCCATTCGTGAATACACCTCGAGTAGAGTTTCTACTCGAGAAGCAGCTTAATCTACTCAATAACTGGTTTTCGAGTGGATTTTCTTCTCCAGCGGACCGTTCATGTTGGTTTTTTTATGCGAGAAGCTTTAAAAAAAAAACTTTTGTTCCTCAGGAAGGAAGTGCCCCAGAGACTTCAACTTCCTGTTCCTGTCCAGCAGGCGCCTCCCAGTGCCTTGTCCATCTCCTGGTCACTTTACAGTTGGCTTTTGAGGCAGACTAATCACTCAATTTGTCTCCTGGATATATACCTTCAGATTTAAGGATTTTGTTTTTGTGATATCACACAAGTAAGTTAAAAAAACTATTGTATAAGGGTGTTTGTTTGATAGGGTATGAAGTATTATTTATTTGTACTTTAATTTTATTTTTAAATTTCATGTGGTGGGTGGCCTGTTATTCCTTTTTGCATTCCATTGATTCTTAATCTTTTGTAAAGAAAAAATGTTGCACAATGTTCTCTATGTTTGTTACATTTGCAATATCCATTTATTTTACTATACGGCCTAGCCAGTCGGCCTAGTGCTTGTCATCAGTTCATGACAGAACATTTTCTATTGTATGTGGTTTTAAAACTTAATTTATGGGATGGATGGCATTGAATTAAATAAAAATTGCTGGCTATTGTTTGCATTTCTTTTTTTCTGCAAAAAGTGTATATGTGGGGTAATATTTGATGCCATTGGAGGATGTGTGTTGTTTTACACATTCGATAGTTCAGTCATTTTAAATGTTTTGCATTGCTCAATTAATGATAATGTTTTGTTCAGTGTTACCACCATGCCTCCTTTTTCTGGCCAGTGTGTATGTGTATATGTTTGTCATCGAACGCCATTTGTCTTTGTTCTCCATGCCATGTGGTCAGGGGCCATTTTTTGTAGTCTATGTCCATAGGTCTAAATGTGTCCTTTGTTCCCCATGCCTCCTTGTTCAGTTGTTGTTTGACCACGTGTCTGGCAGACATTTTCTGCATCCAGCCAGTGTATTTTGTGCCATAGGCTCACATATGTTCTTTGTTCCCCATACCGTCTTGCTTGGTATTGTTTTGTGGCCGTGTTACTGACAGCCATGTTGTGCATCCAGTCAGTCTGTTGTTGCCATAGACTTGCATGTGTTCTTTGTTCCCCATGCGTCCTTGCTGGCTGTTGTTGTTTGACCATGTGGCTGGCAGCCATTTTGTGCATCCAACCAGTGTGTTTAAGCCATCGGCTTGCATATGTTCTTTGTTCCCCATGCCTTCTCTTCTCATTGTTGTTGTTTGATCATGTGGCTGGTGACCGTTTAGTGCACCTAGCCAGTGTTTGTTTTTGCCATAGGCTTGCATGTGTTCTTTGTTTCCCATGCCTCCTTGTTTGACCATGTTACTGAGAGCCATTTATACATCCACTCAGTCTGTTCTTGCCATAGACTTGCATGTTTTCTTTGTTCTCCATGCCTCATTGCTCACTGTTGCTGTTTGATCATGTGGCTGGTGGCCATTTTGTGCATTCAGCTAGTGTGCTTTTGCCATAGGCTTGCATGTGTTATTTGTTTTCCATGCCTCATTGTTCAGTGTTGTTGTTTGACCATGTGGCTGGCGGTCATTTTGTGCATCCAGCCAGTGTGCTTTGCCACAGGCTAGCATACATTCTTTGTTTTCCATGCCTCCTTCCTTGCTCTCTGTTGTTGTTTGACCATGTCGCCGGCAGCCATTTTGTGCATCCCACCAGTGTGTTTTTTACCCATAGGCTTGCATGTGTTCTTTGTTCCCCAAGCCTCCTTGCTCGCTGTTGTTGTTATACCATGTGGCTGGCAGCAATTTTGTGCATCCAGCAATTTTGTGCCTTTGCCATAGACTTGCATGGATGGACGTGATACCAGTTTGCTAATATGTAGATCTTCTTGAAGTTGGAGTAGAACAGGAGGTTGAGCTTCCTGCAAGCAAGAACCTCCTCTTTTAGAATCATCAGCTCTCATATCTCCAGCAACGAAAACAAAGGGAACTACTCCATCATCTTGTCTAATCACCACTTCTGATGACAATGATAGGCACATGGAGTGGAACCCGGCAGAGTCCTGGAGATGCAGATGGCAGTAACCCACTAAGAAAGTACTCCTCCCCAGTTTAGGACTTTTTACACTTAGCAAACAGGAGGAGAACACTGCAATATGCTCAATTTGCCACACAAGTGTTGGTCTAGGTAAGCATGGTTCACAATGTGGTACTGGAGGCCAAACGACCCATATGAAAAATCATCATGCAATCTGCACTTTAAACAAATTGCTGAACTGGTCATGGTGGTGAAGGTGAGAAGAGCTGGGAAACATCAGCTACAAGAAGTCAAATTACAGTGTGAGATGAGGAAGAAGAGGGTGACATCCTCACACAAAGCAGCCCTCTCCACAGGGGTGTGCTAGAATCACCCGCCTCAGCAACCTCCCAATGGAACAAGAAAACCTAGAGTCAGATGGATACACCACGGCATAAGTGACTGCCCCATGACGCACAATGAGTCTACCACCACCTACTCCTCGAAACTCATCTGCGTCAGTGGGACCGAGACCGCAACACCTAATGAAACATTTGTATAGTGGAAAGCAGGCAAAAATATTAGTGCTTGACCACCTCTCTTTTTCTTTTGTGGAAGGAGTGGGACTTTTAAAAATTGTGGCAGCCATCTGCCTAAAATTAAAGGTTACAAGTCGGACCACATTTTTCCAGAGTTGCTTTTCCAGTGCTGCATCACGATGTGCTGCAATTGGTTGGACAAGCTTTGCAGCAAAGTGTTGTCCACACTATCCACCTGACGACAGACACATGGACCAGTTGTCAGGTGACTGATTACATGTATATCACTGCCCACTGAATCTCTTTGGCGGGGGCAAAGCAAAAGCTAACTACAGGTTGTTAACAGCAAGGTGTTTGAATGGCTGCAACCCAGAGGTCTCCAAATTCGATTTGTTGCCACACACAATGGCCGTAACATAGTCAAGTTCATGGCAATCAGTGGCTTTTCCGAGTCCTGTGTTTGGCGAACAGCATCAACCTGGTTCTGCAAAAGTTTCTGAAAAAAGAAGGCATAGTCAGCAACATACTGACCACCTGCAGACTAATCTGTACTCATTTCAGCCATACTTTTAATTGTCAGAAGCAGTTGCAGGTTATTCAGTGTGCTAATAGAGTAGCAGTTAAAGCCTTGATACAAGAGGTGCCAACACGTTGGAACCCGACCTATTATATGTTGCAACATCTGTTTGAGTGGTACAGACAAATCAATTACTATTTCATTCAAAGAGGAGGGAACGCAATTGGGAAAGCTATGACCATGGATGCGGACAATTGGGGCCTACGCAAATACCTGACACAGAAGCAGCTCCCTTTTGAGGTTTTCACATGGGAAGTTAGCAAGTAGCAAAGTACGATGGGCCAGGCTATCCCATTGTTGCATCTGCTATAGGACCAGCTAAAGAAGGTGTCTGAAAGGTTTGCACTCAGAGGTATGAACGAAAACCCAGAAGCGCATGCCTTGGTTAAGAGCTTAAGCTACCGCTTGACTTTTAATGAAAGGCCTCAAAATGACATTATCTTGTCACCCTAATTGATCCACGCTACAAAAAACTCTTTGCACTTTCATTCCTTTTTTGAAGGGGAGGTTTCAAAATAGAAGAGGTGGATTGCGAGCAAGCCGGACACCGGGAAGAACAATGGCTGGAACTCAGAGTCCCACTCCATAGTTATGGGGTGCTGTCTTCAACTTTAAGAGAGGGCAGTCTTGTCCCAGCAGCAAGAGCACTGGCAACAGCAGCAACAGATTAATTGGACCCAACCTCTGCATTGGCACAAAAAAACTTCAGATATAAAGTGGATTATAAAAATGTCCCCTTTACTAAAATATACAATATAAATATTAAAATGTAAAACCCACCCTCTCCACCCACAACAGACCCACCACTCTCCCACATCTTTTCCCATCCCCAACAAATAAATGTCCAAGTCCAAATTCACTGACTAATGTCCATAAGAAAACGCCTTTCCCCAGTTTTCCACCCTCTTCACCCATAACTCCCTCCCCAAAAAAAAAAATTAAAAAAGGCTAAAAAGGGTATTTTTTATGAGGGTCTCGAAATGATCAATGTGGCCCTCGAGGCATGCCATCCAATGGCCCAATTGCTCCAGCTCGTGCAGCATGTGGCGATGGTAGAGCTGGTCTGAAAGGGGGCAGAACGGGGATGGAGACAGGGTTTCAGTGGCACTGGTGTGGCCTGGAGGCTGGAGTCGCCGCCGGTGGGCTGTTGTAACTGGGCCCAGGTCTGTAGCAGGGGCATGTGCTGGGCCCCCCTTGTCCACCAGCTGCTGGTAATGTGTCCTGGTGGCCTCCAGCCTCTGCTGCTAGAGCCAGACTAGGACCTCCTGCTGGGTCAGTGGTGGAGGTGGACCAGCTGGATTAGCTATATCAAGAAAGAAACAAATAACAAAGACACATTGTAAAGAACGTTCTGTGCAAACACTTGTTTCATAGTGGCACAATGTAGGTACATTGCTGCTGGTCCCCTATGGCCATTGGAATTTTTGATGTGATGATTATGAAAGTCATTCACATTGAGGGACATGATTGCAACACATGCCTCAGAAACCACTGACTTGCTGAAAGAAAGCAACATTATATTAAAAAAACAAAGTAATTCTTTCTGGTAAAGGATTTCCTCAAAAAATAAACCACACAGAGACTTTGTGTGGAAAAAATAAAAAAATAAACTTTGTTTAATGAGTGAGGTATCAGACACTACGGAGTACAAGTATTCTATTCTTGTTGCGCTAAATGACTGGAAGTGTGCTAGCTAGCGCATTGGGTACACTACAAAGCTGCCACTCTCTGCAGTCTGCAGCTGGGGCAGCTGCAATGGACAAAAATTACCTTTGATTCCAATGACCCTGCTGTTCTCCAAATGCCTTTCAGTCCTACCCTGACTACAAAGAGGCAGATGATCATTATATGCCACTCACGTCATATATAACATTCGGATAATAGATATCCTGCCTGGCTTAAGTGGATGGTGGAAACAACGATGCACTGCAGTGCAGGGAAAGGAACAAGATACATAGATGTTTTTGGGCATGTTCGTCACAGAGTATGCCATCCGCAAAACACGAAATCACAGATACTTAATCCCACTTTACTTCCTGGCTCACCCTCAATCACAAATTCTTTAAATCAAATACATTCTCTTGGCAGTAAGGGAAGGAAAAGGAAAGGAATCTAGACTTAGGGACTGATTTAGGTGAGGGATTACTCCGTCACAAACGTGAGTGATATTCCGTCCGCCATACTAAAATTTGTAATACACGGATGGAATCTTTGTCATGTTTGTGACCGAGTAACCCCTCCACCACACCTTCAATCAGGACCGTAGTCTGCTGCAGCAGGGTAAGGTATAGGGAAAAGTCTGGGTAGGTACGGTAGAGATTATCCAGTAGAATTCAAGGGGGGGGGAGTTAGTGATGATATAACTTAGGCTTAGTCAGTCACTGTAGTTTAAACTGAATGAATGTCAAATTTGAAGAGGCGTAAAATCCATTATGGAAGCCATATGAAGTATGAACCACTTGTCCAGGCTGTAACAGTTGGCATATGCTAAAAAGACGTTTTTTCACTGTGGACAGAAGTTAGGAATGAACACTGCGGTACAAGGGAAGGTGACTTAGTGGGCACTGAGAGGGAAGAGAAAGACACCTTGTTTTGTATCGGTCTGTAATCCATTGAAAGCTTTGAATATGCTACATCAACAAAGGCAGATACACACTGCACAGCCAACACTGCATTGCCAGATTGAACTCAGTTGAGTGGGGTCATCATCATCATCATCATGGCCCATGGGTTGTAACTCTGAATTACTACTCGCGAAGTGCCATGGGCGGGGAGGTCACAGATGATGATGGATGGGTGGGATCGGCCTGACCCATACTAGTAATTGTCAATATCCAAATATGTAACTTACTATTTACCATCACCCATCCCTGCCGCCGCAGAGACTCCCCCTTCAGTTGCTGCATCTGGTGCCCTGATGGTCTGTGCAGCTAGAAAAAAACAATAATTACACTTGTTAGATGCCACATACACCTTAGACATAGGATAATGACTGTGAGTCATTTGAAGCACAATGAAGGGGTAGAATAAGTTGGTCAATGAAGGACATATGGTTTGGTTATGGTTGGCAATTTTTGCAAATGCAATGGGACAGTCCTCATACTATGTTACTGCCATGCTGCACTGTCATTGAATCTGCTGGGATAATACAATACAGCATTGGTGGGGGGGGTTCACCATAACCTTGGCCATGCTCCCCTCATTTGCGCATGAGCAGGAAATAGAAAGTCTTTTCAATAAACAAGCATATAAGAGCTTGCTTGGGTCAATATTCACAGTAGACTACCTCATCTAATTTCTTAGTCTTACAGTACCAGACCACATGGCATAATACATTTAGGGGAGAGGGGCATCATAACCATGCAGAAGAAAGTTAAAGCTGCAAATTACAGAAACAGGAGAGCGTCAGCTATTAAACCAAGAAATATAGAAATATATGGAAAAAAGTATAATACAGGTTGAGATAACAAGAATAAACATTGAATAGAATGGAGAGCATTTGAAAAAAAGTCACAGCATTAGAGAAAGGAGGACAAATTAATCTAAGAGAGTTAAAATTTGGAGAAATACTTAGTAACAAAAACTTACTGAGGCTAGCAGAGCTGTATGCTATGGCCGAGGTGCTGGTGCTGTCAGTGGATCGTCCGCCCACCGCAGCCCTGGTGGTGGAACCCTCCTCAGCCAGACCCTCTAATGCACTCTTCTTGCCCTTGGATGCTGATGTAGGAAATAAAAAAGATAAAAAAAATAGATTAGTGGTACAGTTAGTCTCTAGAAAATATTTTGACAGGCAAAAGCAAACCCAGTAGCATATTGATATTGTACCTTTCTGAATCAGATTACCTAATACCTATATGATTAATTTCCGACACTGTACCTAAGCCCCATTTCAAATTTCCTAAACTATATTTGGAAATACTAATGCATGGCAACAAATGATCCTTGCTTCACAAATCACCATCGCAACCCAATTTGATGGACCAATTCTGTCAGTTACTCTTTTCAATGCATAGATGCATGCATACATTACAGGAAGGTGGCCTGGGACTGTATAAGCTAAAATGAAAAACACAGAGAACACTAACGTTTTAATTAATGAGCCCAAGCGAGCGTCTACAGAAACAAGCATAACTAGGTTGCACCGTTCATTTGGCTCGGTCAAATTGGATCACACATAATATTTGTAAAGTTAACTAAAATTAATTTACCTCTGGGTGTGAGCAGCATGCTATTTGAAAAAAGCATTCAGCTTCGGAGCTGCTTGCCATCACCTACCCAAGGCTTCCGTCACGGTTTTTGAGAGCAGAATGACCTGCGGAGGTTACTGTCGATATCTAGGCTTGCGGTGCTCGGGTGTGCACCTGACACTCAACTAGACTGGACCATGACTGTAGGGGCCCAGCACAAACCCAACGACCGGCCACGTCTGCAAGTGGAGCACAAGGGGTGGGGCGGATCTCTGCCCACCACACTACTGGGTCGACGGGTCAAGTGCATCCACAGATAGGCAGTGATCCGCCTGGCCTTGGCGCTGCTGGGCCTACGATTTAACCTACCGCCAGCCATTCGATGACTCCTAATTATACTAACAGGAGGGACCGGCGCTACTGAGTGCTGCCTGCTTTTGCAGAACAGGGGTAACGGTGAAGGCAAGGGGGTAGACCCCAAGAAGGCCTACACCCTCACCGATGGTACCAGCATCAAGCCGCGTCTCCGCTGGAGGGCCTGGAGGGACAGCGAGAGAGATCATGAGACGACTCTTATGAAACCCAAAGGACCATAGTAAGCCTCCCGGTCATACTCGTGTATGGGGAGCACCCGACCTACCACACAGATCCTGGATAGCTGGAGCGACTGCTGGAGGTGAGTGTGACTGCAACCCAGGGACTAGTGGTGAGCTGAACCCATATTTAATTATTCCAAGATCCTCCCCCTCCAAATCAACAATTGAAGACAGCTACTGCCCGAGCCTCCCCCCTCCACTTTGAGACTGCAACCTGGACATCCATAATCAATATATCTGACAGTGAAAGCTCATTTCTAGGGACTGCCCTGCAGTTTACACACAGAGTGGTGAGCTGGAAGACCCTAACCCTGGCTCTGGGTGGGCTGACTATAAACTTGGCAAGCAGTAGTTAAAATGCATACTGTGGGACTGGCACGAGCAACACACGCAATAACCACAGGACCATATGCTGTGCTTATAGTGGATCCTCCACATCCCCCCCCGGAGGGCCCTGGATAGCCATCCCTACGTAAGTATATAGACTGGCACCTACCTCTACAAGAGAATACTTAACAATAATGAAGATGGGGAAGTTCTGCAGGAAGTTCATGACCCACTGACACATGAAATGGGACTACCTGAGGGGATGGTCACTATGCCGTCTTTTGCACACCTCCAATTTGATAAAATCCTGCTGGCAATAGTAGACACCAAAACTGCTCTCCAGCAGGATATCAGCGCCGTGTCCGTGGGCCGGGGTCTGCTGCTTGCTGAACATCAAAAACTGGCCGACAGAGTACAGGAGATAGAAAAGGGGTATGAAGAGGTCCACCCAGCACAGAAAGACCTAAAAAAAAACAGGTCCAATCCCTAGCAGAAAGAGTATACAATTTGGAGTGTAATGCAGAGTATGCAGAAGAATGCAACAGAAGAAAAAACATCTGCATGGTGAAGTGAGACTTCCCGAAGGCATTGATATGGTGACATATCTTGATTTTTAGCTCAAATCAATCATATTGCTGACTCACCTCACTCCCCTCTTTGCAGTAGAGAGGGCCCACAGAGTACCTGCTAGGCCACCTGCAACTGGTAGACAACCATGCACAGTAGTTGCCAAACTGCTCCACTTCCGAGACAGGGACACTGTGCTACAATGGACTAGACAGGAAGGCCTATACCAAGTAAGGAATGGTAAGGTGACTATGTTCTCTGATTATACAGTGGTTGTCCAAACTAAATGGGTTTTGTGCACTAAAGTAAAACAAACACCCAGGTCCGAAGGTATTTAACACTTACTAATCTTCCCTGCCAAATTGAAATTTATTGTGCATGGGAAGATGCATTTCTGTGAAACTCCTCAAAAAGCATGGGAATTGTTTGAAAATTATAAAGTGGGGACCCCATGGAATGGACAGCAACGCAAGTGAAGAGGAAAACAACACCGCCACAACAGGAAAACCTTGTAAGTTCAGGAGCGAAAACACGCTGCGGAGGCTGACAAAGAAACAAGCGGATGAGGAGAAAGAGGCAGCACTTTTGGACAGCAGCAGACCTTGCCATCCAACATGGCTCAGATTCTGAGATGGGAACTGACCCTAAAGGAATGGCACTGGATTCAGACATGTAACGATCCACACAGGAGGAATATGAACTACCAGTGGTAACCCCACAAACAGTTGATTAACTTATTTGACGTCCTCCTCAAACACACTCCTGACAGGGGTTGACCCTCTGCTACAGTACTACCCTGCTTAATTGTCCAAGCATAACCCAACCTTACAGATGAGGCACAAGCAGTCCGATACTATAACACAGAGGCACTCTGCACCTCAGCCCGTCCAGCCATGGCCGGAATGCAGTGGGGTGGAAGTGGGGTCTACATAGCGATGTTGCAGGAAACTCACATCGTGGGAGTAGAAATTGATTGTCTCAGACAGAAATGGCATGGACAACTGTATGCTACCTTCCGTTCAGCATATGCAAGAGGGGTATTAATTTGGGTCAGGTCTGGAACCCCCTTTGAACTCATCAAGGAAATGGTCGACAGGGATGGGAGATATGTACTGCTTCACTGTAGATTAATGGGTAAAGAGGTGACATGTGGATCCATTTATGCCCTGAACCAAGACCAACCTGCGTTCCTCCAATCACTGTCAGCACCATTAGGTTTGATGATACATGGGGATCTTTTATTGGGTGGTGATTTTGACTGTGTTGGGGATGTCACCCTAGATCGTTCCACTCCACCCCTCCAAGGGGCCCATCCCGCAAGCTTGCAGTAGGATTTAAAGAGTGGACACACCACTAGGCACTAATGAACATGTGGCGGATCCAACACTGCCAAGAACATGATTGCTCTTATTATTCGCACATGCATGATCTGCACACTAGAATAGATGGAATGTTTTGTTCTGGGAGGCTATTGTGAAGTTCACTAAATACCTGGGGCGTACCCTCTCAGATCATAGCCCTCTTCTCCTAGCCTTCTGTCCTTTAACCGACAGCCATGCGATCCCCCAATGGCGACTCCAACCCGCCTCACTGGAGGATGATAGTTATAGAGAACTGCTGCGCAAAGTTACAACTTAATGCTTTGAATTAAATCAAGAGTCTTATTCATTCACCCTTGCGGAATGGGAAGCGTTCAAAGTGGCGGTTGGAGGACAATGCCTAAATCAGACTGGGGCATTAGCTGAGAACTGCACAAAGAACTACACATGTTAGAGACCTCCATTCACACCTTGGAACCAGGCAAGTGAACAGACCCAATCATTGGCTTAAAACTCAGTGAAGCCCATAAACAGCACAATGAAATTTTGTACAGATTGAAAATTATTAACTATAAAACTTACATAACCAGGGCGCATGATGAGGAAGGCAAGTCAGGACGGCTCCTAGCATAGCTGTTACACTCAGAATCTCGAGGTGCCCCTATTACCAACCTGGCCACTGTCACACGTTCATGCTCCAGGACCCACTAATGATGTATTCTGGGACTATTATGAGGCCCTTTACGGACGCCCCGAAGTCCTACCTGCTCAGGCACAATCTAGCTTTCTTGTGCGTATACACGTCTCGCAACTGCTTCCTACGGCTAGAGAAGCACTGGGTGGGCCCATCACGGTACAAGAAATAAAAAAGTTGGTAAAAGAGGTGGCCTCTGGCGAAATACCAGGCCCGGATGGCCTCCCAGCTGAATTCTTTCGGACTTATATAGACTTACTGGCCCCAAAGTTAGTACTTCTATATACAGCCGCACTACATGAAAGGCAATTGCCTGAATTCACCTGAGATGCTCAGGTAATGCCACTTCCCAAGAATAAAATTACTGGTAAGCCAACTACTGCATTCCATTCTCCACATGGATTTCAAAATTCAAAGGAAAAATCTCAGCAAATAGAATTCTAACATACATGCAAAAATAAGTACACGAAGACCAGAACGGATTTATTCCAAACATAAGTCCTGCCTTTAATTTATGTACACTGTGTCATGTGTTATATCACCCTGCCATACAAACCCAACCCAATGCTGTGCTCTTATTGGTAGACCTTAAAAAGGTGTTTAACTCTGTCAGATGGGATTTCCTAATCAAGGTCATGCAAAAGATGGACCTAGGGGTAGGGATGGATTAGGTGTATCATGCTACTCTATACAGACACGACTGCAAGGGTCAGGACAGGGAATACAATGTCCTCCAAGTATGACATCTATAGAGGTACTAGAGAAGGCTGCTCTCTATCGCCATTTCTATTTGCCCTGGCCATTGAACACTTAGCAGCGCTGTTCCGCACGGAAGACGAAAGAGAAGGTATAATTGTAGAGCTGATGACCTAGTGTATGTAGCACATGGCATGAAAGGGGGACATAAAGCAGTGACCCCCACTGAGGAATTTGGGTAAGTGTCAGGCCTACGACTGAATCGATCTAAGACCTACCTATTCCCCTCTGCCGCTGATTCACAGTGCCCCCAAGACAAACCACAGGATCTCTGATGGGAGGCCTCCTCTTTTAAATACTTGGGCATACTTGTCTGCCACTCAGTGGATGATCTATGCGAAGGAAACACTGTCGATCTGGATACCTGGACGACTGCGAGGTTGGAATCGTTAGCAGATTGTTTCCAAATGGGTGTGCTTATGCCCTTGAGGGATATTATGGAACAGTAAACGTTACCCAATGGCCAATTCCTGTATTACGAAGGTTTACTTAGAATGTTCGCAGCCCTGTGGCAGTGCTGAAGGGAGGAGCCCAAAATACATGATACCCTACGGCTATTACTGACACTGGGCTCCTCCCGCTAACAGGTCACCTGGTCCTATGAAGCATTAAGCAGCATGGAGTGCTCAGTTACCCTGAGACACAACTGGGATAATATCTGTGGAAAAGACTTCACAGACAGGGGCTGGATCAAAATAATAGCATATCCCAAGAAGATCTCCCATAACACCAGGCTCAGATACACTCAGTGTAACTTCCTCCAGATGACTTACCTCACTCCACACAGACTCAGAATAATATATGGAACTGACACTGGAGGATGCCCAGGGTGCAGACAACTAGATGCAGAGTTCTGCCATAGGACCTGGAACTGCCCAGTTCTCTGGGTATTCTGGACAGAGGTTTTACACAAACTGCACCTCACAGTCAGTCGAATTATACCACAGGAAATATAGACCTGCCTATTGGGTGCCTGTCTGAGACCAAAGAAATGCAAGGTGAGATCCAGGTTCCTGGACTTGGCGCTGGCCCTTACCACACGCTGATCGCGATGGCCTAAAAATCAAGCACTGGTCCTAAATATGAAGACTGGGTACAGGATGTTACAAGGTGGGCAGAGGTGGAGGAGGGAGTGCTTCAAACTGAAGACAAAAGGGAGATAAGAAAGCGCTCCTTGGCTGATCTATGGAGCGAAGTACTGGGTACCTGGTTAAATCCTGTTAATACCACTGATTCAGAACAGGGATTTGATGACGCAGAACTCTAACACCAAAGGGAAGCCCTGAACAATGGACTAGACTAAAACTTGAAGGTGTGAGGTTGGATGAGAAGCTCAACACATAATCCACCATTGGACAACACTGCCAAGGGCCCGACCCAGCCACATCCCCCACCTCTGGACAAGGAAGCCAGTATGACACACATTTAGTTCAAAACAAGATGCTCCTGATTGGAGCCACTTCTCCATATAAGATGCCTGGCTACTACTATAATGTTGATCACTTCCCTGACACCAGTGACCCTAAAGTTAATTATAACACTGTTTCATTTTGATTTTTCTTTCCTCACAATTTAATTCAGTGGCAATGTATTTGACACTGGTATTCCCTTTCCCTTTCACCATAAGGAGTTCTTTTCACTGCACAACATGGATCTGCCCACGTGGGGTGTCCGAAATGGAAAACTGACAATAAACACAGAACTTGATGTTGTCATCAATAAGGGCTTTGGACGTGCCAAATACAGTAGATTGTATTTATAATTGTCGATACCCTTGTTACACCACATCCGTATCTCTTCTGCAAAAGCTTAAATGTTGTACGCATATGATCACATACCTTACTCCATTTAACATGATGAAAGAATAATTGCTGATATAGGAAAAAATGCCATTAAAGATATTTGAAAAAAATACAATGCGGAGCACGCAACTTGCACCAATCAGCGTGAACGGGCAGCCAAGCACAACTCCGCCGCTCGCATGGAGTTAGCCTGAGTTCGAGGAGTGTTTTCTTCACTCTGCGGAATTCTCTGTAGCGGAACTCCGCAATCCTTGCCCAGGCCTACTCTGGAATCCAAGGTCTATGGTTAAATCAGTGCTTTTTGTTGGATATCGGTATTAGTCTTGTGCTCTCAAGGATACATATCCTTTCATTTATTCCAGTGGCTTTGTGGTGGATTAAATTACTAGGAGTTAGGTGTGATCATTAGGGAGGAGGTGTGTGAGCTCATGCAAATAGCAGGTGGGATTAGTAGATGAGCTAGGGAAGATTAGGTATTGTATTGCTAGATTTCAGGGTATGACTTTCAAAGAAATAAGGTGTGGGCAACACGGCTTGAAATAGACTGTAATCAGACAGAGGAGGCATTAAGACAACGGAAGGTATGGTGAGGATCACCAAGGAAAAAAAGAGGAGACAGCCAGAGGTTTTGAGTCAACGTTTTCAGCAGAACAGCAACAGATCACGGTTCCCTCCCCTACAGAGAAGGGGTACCGCAGTAGTAGTACTGCAGGCTTCCCTCCTTGTAGAGCATATACAACTTGCCAATAGCAGTGCAAGCTTCCCTCGCTCACCGAACAGCAACAGATAGAGCCGAAGGTGCACACATTTTCCGTTGTCTACCGAAAACATACTGCATGGCAGCAGCACAAAACATTTTCCTCTCTCCCAGAAGGCATCTCCAGTGCATGCTTCGCTTCACTGCAGGAGAGATCTTGCACAGATGCAGTAGCCCAGGCTTACACTCATCACAGACAATGTCCAGCTCAGGCATCTTTGTCATGAAGGTGACATGTAGCTGTATGAAGCAGGTGATTAGAGTACTGAGGTGAGCATGTTTGTGGAGGAGTAAGGGAATGTGTGAGTGCTGCAGCCACTTTCATCTGGTGTCTTTCACCCTTATTTCCACCCTCCTCCCTTCCACCATTTCTTCTTTCCACTGCACCTCTCTTCCTGCCACCCACCTTCTTTTCTTGTTGATTTCCCCTTTCCACGAGACCCTCCTCCTTCCACCCTCCTTCTTTCCGCTGTCCACCATCCATTCCTTCAGCTGTTCATTCTTTCCTTTTTCCACCGCACATTCCTTCCCCCTTCCTTCTTTCCTCTGCCTTCCATACTTTCCTTTCTTCCCCTCTTTTTCCCTTTACCCTTTGTTTCTTCTCCCACTTCCTTTCTTTTTGACAGTTCCTTTCTTTTCTTCTTTTCCTCTCCCTAGCACACCTGTTCTTTCCAATTGCCTCTCAGCCTATATCCTTTGTTCTCCCTATTCATCCATGTGCTGGTGCTGCACTTGGCAGCTCTTGGCCTCCCACTCTGAGCTCTAACATTTTCTGTATGCCTTCTATATTCCTGGGCGGTGTTATTTATGTCCGTTTTCTTGGCAGTCTTACAGGTAGACGTGGGCCATTAAAAACTCGGCAACATTTTGGGGTGCTGCAGTTTAGCAACACTTCAGGCCCAGTGGCGACCCAAACGTTAGCTCACGGACTGGTGGGATTTACACCACTAGGATGCAGGTCAAGGCTCTGGATGTCTGACTGCAGGATAGCTGTTCATTTCGGAGGCTAGAAAGGCGGTATATTGACTAAGGAACGCCCTTCATTTGGAATGCCCGCACCAAAGTTTACAGATTTGCTCAAGTTCCTCAATCCCTGTCTATGGTGACACCATCAGTCAATAGTACTGAGCCCCCACTATTCTGGTGATAGAGATGCACACAAATGCACATTTTGCGAAATATTACAACATTTCAGATAAAATTGAGTCTTTGCCATACCTTTAGAGAAACATTCAATACTCGGTGTGTGAAAGGGGCTAGAGGGTGGGATCAGTGCCTCACAGTACCATTTTAGAGCAACATCTATGTCTTTATCTTTATCTCTCTTTCTCCTTCTCCCTCCTATCCTTTCTCCTGTTTCTCATTCTTGTTTCATTTATTTCTCTCAACTCGGTCATTCCTCTATTCTTTTTCACCTTTAATTATATTTTCACCCATTTCTTTTACCATCCTCTCTACACCATCTTCTTTCTTGCATCCCCCTCTCTCACTTTCTACAATTTTACCATACTCTTTTTCACCTGCTTTCTCATTCTCTAATGCTCCCCCTTTTTTCAACCTCTTCTTTATCACAAAACCATCTTCTCTTGCATAATCCTGCTTCTTAATGCTATCGTCCTCTTAAGCTTCTAAGGCAATACTTTTTGTAATGCCTCAAGAGGTACCATCTCCTCTAGTAATGGTACTGTACTTGCTATATGCTTTTGGATTAGGATATCCCCCGAAGGAAGACATCTAGGCACCCGCCTAGTACCCCTCTTCGCACAACAAATGTCTCTCCGCCCTCCTCTTTCTCACACATCATCTGCTCTTTTCCCACACCTCCTCTCCAACAGCATTGATTCATTCTCCTCCTTACACAGGCCCACCACACTCACCTTTCTCACCCTCCTCATACCCTTTCTCTGTCCAACATTTTCTACTCGTACCCTTCTATTTTGGCCTCACACCCCCACCTTTCTCCATTTTCTGACCCTCCTGATATTTCTTCCTCCACTTCACTGCTTACACCTGCCTCACTCTCTTCCTCTCTCTCGTCACCCTCAGACTGTTCTCAAAATGTTCTTTAAATTAATTTGCTACATCTTCTTTTAATGCTTGTCACTCCCTTCTACAATTCTATCACCACATGTTTTCTTATTGTTTTCCTGTTTGTCTCACTAACACTCTTACAATGACTTTCTCCCACCTGTCCCTCTTCCTCCTGACTCTCTGAGGCCATGATCGCCCTCAAACTCTGCCTTCTCTCTTTCATGTAGCCTCTATTTCTTTTTCGCATCACCTGTTTCTCCTATGGACTATCGCTGTATGTGCTTTGCAGGGTGGGGGGGCTCAAGTCTCGTTATGGCACTGCTACAGGCTTGTGGCTCTCGGCTCTCTCTCAAAGGACAGATGCAGGGTGCCCAATGCTTACATCCTATTAGTGTGGGCCCGGCTGAATTGACAAGCATGTACAAACATGACCCTTCAAGGTTAAGGTCCCCAGCTAGTGTAGGGTGGACGTAGTCAGTGACTGCACAGTTCTTGCAAGAGAGAATCACCCAGTTTTATGGGACATCTATCCCAAATGCCTCATGTTTTCACTAAGAGCAATATTTATACCTTCTTTGCGCTGAATTAGTGTCATTTTGTTTACGCAAATTCAGCGCAAACTTAACTCTATATTTATATTTTGACGATAGACCAGTCTAGCGTCACAATATTGGAGTTAAAGTCATTTTTTGGATGCATGAAACCACATTGCGTCAATGAGATGCAAGGTAGGTGTTCCCGTTCAAAAAATTACTAAAAGCCCTGTGCACCTTATTTATCCTCCCATGCAGAAAAGGTGCACAGGCTGAGGCGGGCCTAAAAAATGGCGCTAAGCCTGCTTATCACCATCATTTAACTCCTGGATCAGGGCAGGCGTAAGGGGACCTGTGGACCCATTTCCATGGTCAAACACTATGGAAAGAGCCCACAGTTGCCCACTCCAAGCCCCAGGAACAACCCCACCCAAGCCAGAGGGACACCAGAGAATGGGGGACCCCATCCCAGGGAAGCTGGGTACGTAGAGGTAAGTACCTCTAACCGACTTAGCGTAATTTTTTGGAGCAAAACCCCCTACCCCCATTCCGCCACCTCCACACAGCTAATGTCATTTTCACAGTCGCTATCCCACCCTTTGCGCCCGCTTGCGGGATTTCATAAATTGTTCACCTGGCTGGCTCTCTGGAATAATGCAAGCTGGTGCTATATTTTTTGATGCAAAACTGCGTTTGTGCAGTTTTGCGTCAAAAAGTATAGATATGGGCCTAAATGCCTGTTAATTTGTGGATGGCAGAGGATTTGCACATCCCTCAGGAGCATGTTAACAGTATTTCAGTGTGTGGATCCTGCAGCAGTGACTGGGTGTTCACTATTAGCAGAAGTGCAGGTCCATTGGCAATGAGTGCACAGCGTTTAGTTTATGTATTGCAGCCACTGGGTGGGAATTCAGGCCAAAGCCATCACCAAAGAGGTTTCCACTTCTTTCATACAAGCACGCCCATCACCACAACTCGTCAAAAAGTGATTAAAAATAAAAACAGAACCGTGTGAGATTAGCAGTGCCATATAAACAGTCATTGTTCAAAAGACCACATTATACAGCGGCGCAACAAAACTTGAGCCCTCCCCCACAACCCCCCCCCCCCCCCCGCAAGGTACTTGGAGGGGTCGCCCTCTACACACACAGTCAGCAGCCCTAAGGCCAGGATCTCGTCCGCCAGTGCATAGTGGCAGCCAGTTCGTTGTACATGACTGAGCTCCTGAGGCGGGCCCTCGAGCTCGTTGGCTTTCCCGCTTCGCGGAGGCGATTGTTCCACCACTGACGAGATACCCATGTCTGTGAACTGCTGACCACAGTTCGGGAACAGGTAACTGGCCCACCTTTCATTTATTGCCTGGATTATTGTTCGGCCGCAGCAGTGAGGTGCGACTCCAACCTGATATCAATAGGGCATCTTGCCGAGTCAACCATGCAACATGTTGCAACCCCGGCCTACCTGAACAGCAGTAACAAATTCCACAGCGCAAACCATGAGCTGTGCCGGGCCTCCGAGGGTATGAATGGACTTTCAGCACCATGTTTTATGTGCTGGGGCTCACTGATTACAGAGAAAAATCATTTTTTTTGTAGTAATGCGGTTCCATCTCTCCATGATCTGCTAAGGCTCTTCCTTCCCCTATGTTATGGAAGCACATTTCCTCAGATGAAGCATTTTCCCTAAAAGTATGCCTGGCCTTTTGTGTGGTACTAGCAGGAAATTCACTAGTGCAGTGCCTGTGTTATAGCTATACATCAGAATATCCATAATCTACCTGCATTTTAAAAAAGTTACAATCCCCCGTTATGACTGCTAAACACATTTCTTGTTCCATTTTTTTACCTTTCACATTGTTAGTCCCCTTTTTGGTTAGTTGTTTAGCAAATGTGCTTGTTAATTTGCTGCTGTTCCTCAGCCCTCAAACTTAGAGAGCGCGCCCGATCTTTTTTCAAAAGGTGACCCCCATTTTAAGGGCTCTGCTTTTAATTAATATGTTCAGAGGTGCAGCTGTCAGGGCCCCAGGTGCAGTCACACCTTGGGCCCTGAGGTGTGATAAGTCCTGTGGAGTCCAATTGACGCTGTTTTTCACCACGAAGCCATGGGGTAGCTGTCCAAATTCTTGCGTCAGGCCCATGATAACATCATTGAAGTGAGTGATCAAGCTGGTCACAATCCAGTCCATCACTTTCACTCACTGCACCATTCTAGAAAGAGAGCAGACATTGGGAATTAGTTCTGGTCTTGCTCCAGTAGGAAAAATCCAGCATGAATTCCCAGTCCACTGCCCTATCAGACAGGAATACAAGCAACCTTCGACCACTTTAGGCTTACTTTGGCCTTGTCTGTGCGAGATAGCTTTAGTTCTATGGCACCTCTGTCTGGGCTTTCCCAATACACTTAGATTATTTGCTGCAACAAATTAAGAAGTGATGTAAGGAATGCTTCAGTTAATATCAGCCCCTGGCAATCACCTGCACCACATTCCAGCCACATTTACCTATTACTGCCACTCTAAAGAGAAAGCAGCGTAATGCAAATTAGTCTTGGTCCTGCTCCAATGGGAACAGTCCAACTCAAACTGCCAAACCATGTCCCTTCCTGATGGGAATACAAGCAATGACAGACACATTGTTGCTTATTTAGTCCTCATCAAAGAGGCACAACTTAAGACCAAGTGCATAATTTGAGCCGGTGGTTGCCGGCAGTGGCTGTCAGCACGCACTTTTGGGGATTGCCACTTATTTTTCTCATTAGCGGTTTAGCAAAAGAAGGAAAAACGCACAAGAGCTAAAAGACAGAGAAAGAGAATGATGGAAAAAAATCACAAAGAGAAAAAGCATAAACCTGCAAGAGTGAGATAAAGGAGCTGAGTGTGACTGGTAGTTGATCAAAGGGGCTGAGGTGGACTCAGGCGTACACAACGCAGGCTTGGTATGCATCATGCCGACATTTAATTGCACTGGCTGTGGGCTTCTGAGCAGACCTTTGGGCACCGGCACTCATTCCTTTACAAGTTAGGCACCGTTGAGTCCTATGGTACAGTGAGTAAAGAAAGCATCCATACCTGGGAACAATTGAATTAATCTCTGCCTCTGACGTCCATGGTACCCATTCTACGCCACTAGTATATGAATAAAAATACATTCATAAGCAGATTTATTTAATCTATAAAACAATCTCCCAAATTAAATGTAATTGCTTTCTTTTATCATGCATTATCTTTAACCTGAAAACGAATTACATTTTAGCCACTACACTTCCCCCCCAAAAGATGAGAATGTTTTTTAATACATTTCCCAAGTAGGTATTGTTTGGCAAAACATCTGAATTGACTAAATAAAAGAAGCCCTCAATTCAACTATCTCTCCTTTTTTAGAACATCTCCCTAATTTGGAAGCTTAATTATTAATGTAGTCTTGTCTTTTTTTGTTGTTCCATTAGTAGCTGACCAAACTCATTGACACTCAGTCTGTCCTCTGTTTTTAAGGGTCGAGCCTGTGATAGCCTAGACTAGCGCATGCATATAACCAGCGAGACCTTGTAGTTAGAAAAGGATTTGGAGTGCGCCTTTGATGGCTTTGCTCTTCTTTACAGCCTCGTAATTCATCACTGGAGGCTATATCATCACTTTCGTTCCTGTCCATGGAGCAGGAACCAAGCACTTATCGATTCAACTTAACCAGTGCCGTCCGCTGCTGGAAATGTGATTGAGGTACTATTTTCTTCTACTAACTTCTAGTGACCAGCAAACAGAAGGAATGTGACTGGCAAAAACGTGCCTAGCAGGACAAATAAATTGTGAAGTTGTATTTTCTATAGTTATCTTTTTTTATTTTGCCATGACTTCTTTTCTCACTCTGCAATCTTGTTTTGTTTTTTTAACTTCTAGTGCCCTGCAAACTGAAGGCACGTGACTGGCAAAAACGTGCCCAGCAGGACAAAAAACCCTGAAAGGTTGTGTTTTCTAAATTTAACTTTTTTTTTTGCCAAGTTTTCTTTACTCACTTTGCACTCATGTTTTGTTTTTGCTCGTGGGCTCTGTTCTCAAAAGATTATTATTATCTTGTTCTAAATATTGTAAAGCAACATTTTTCTTTCTTATGTGTAATTTTCGAAATGATGCTTTAACACATAATCGTGCAGTACGCCCCAATCCACCCCCACCCACTCCAATCCAAACCACTCACCCTAATCCACTCCAGTCCACCACACTCCAACCCACCTCAGTCCAATATGCCCCACTCCAGTCCAAAAAACTGTCCCACTCCATTACAGCAATTCAAAACAATGTGCCCCACTCCAATCCAGAAAAATCAGCCCCCCACCAATCCAAAACAACTGGCCCCACTCCAATCGAAAACAATCTGCCCAAATCCAATCCAAAGCAATCTGCCCAACTTTATTCTCCCCACTCCAATCCAAAACAATGTGCCCGACTCCAATCTGCCCAATTCCATCGCAATCCAAACCAAAACAATAAGCCCCACTCCAATCCAAAACAATCTGCCCCTTTCCAATCTGCTCCACTCCAATCCAAAACAATCTAACCCACTCTAAAACAATCTGCCCAAATCCAATCCAAAGCAATCTGCCCAACTTTATTCTCCCCACTCCAATCCAAAACAATGTGCCCCACTCCAATCTGCCCAACTCCATCACAATCCAAACCAAAACAATAAGCCCCACTCCAATCCAAAACAATCTGCCCCTTTCCAATCTGCTCCACTCCAATCCAAAATAATCTACCCCACTCTAAAACAATCTGCCCCAGTCCAATCAGCCCCACTCCAGTACAGTCTGCCACACTCCAGTCCAATTCTCAACACTCCAATCCAAACCACCCCACTCCATCCCAACCCACAACACTCCAATTTGCTCCACTTCAAGCCAAAACAATCTGGCTCACTTCAATACATCAACCCAAAACAATCATTCCCACCCCAATCAAAACAATCTGTCTCATTCCAATCCAAACTAATCTGCCCCACTTCAACCTGCTTTACTCCACTGCAAAACAATAAGCTCCACTCCAATCCAAAACAATGTGCCTCATTCCCGCTTGCACCACTCCAATCCAGCACAATCGGCCTCACTCCAATCTGCCCTACATCAATACTAAATAAACTTCGATCCATCCCACTCCAATCTGTCCACCCCACCCCCATTTCTAATCCACCACACCCCAATCCAATTCCCTCCATCCAGTCCAATCCACCCCATCCAATCCAAGCCTCCTCAATCCATTCCTCTCCACCCCACCCCATTCCAATTAACCCCACTCAATCCATCTCACCCCACACCAATCTAACCCACCCACTCCACTCCATTCCACCTCATCCGCTCTACTCCAATCCACCACACTTCACTCCAATCTACCCACTCTAATCCAATCCTACCCCCTCTACTCCAATCCACACCACTCTGCTCCAATCCACACCACTCTACTTCAGATCACCCACTCTACACCACCTCACTCTACTACAATCCACCACACTCTACCCCAGCCCAATCCACACAACCCAAGTTCAGTTCACTCACTCCAATCCGATCCAGTCCATCCCACTCCAAACCAATTTACCTTAATCCACCCCACCACACTCCTACACAATCCACCCTAATCCAACCCACTTGTGTCCAATTGACCCCACTCCAAATCACGTTAATCCAATCCACCTCAGTACACACTAATCCAATCTATCCCACACCAATACAGTCCATCCCACACCAGTACAGTCCACCTCACACCAATAAAATCCCCCAATCAATCCACCCACTCAATCCAATCCACCTACTCCTTCCAAACCACCCCACACCAATCCCCCATTCCAATCCAATTCAACCCAGTCCAGTCCTGTCCACTGCACTGCAGTTCAATTCACTATAGTTCACCCTAATGAAATCAAGTGCAATCCAATCCACCCACTTCAAAAAAGTCATTTCACTCCAATACATCCACCCACCCACTCTAGTCCACCTCACTCTACCCCAGCCCACTCCAATTCACCCCACCCCACTCCAATCCAGTCTACTTCAATCCAATCCACCCCAATCCAGTCTACACCAATTCAGTCCAACCCAATCCTGTCCACACCTCTCAATCCAATCCCCCCACTCCAATCCAACTCACACAATTCCACCCTACTCCAGTCCAATCTACCCCTCTCCAGTCCCATCCACCCCTTTCCAATTCATCCCACTCCAGTCCAATTCACCTCACTCCAATCTACCTCATCCTACCCTATTTCACCCAGTCCAACACAACCCACCCCAGTCCACCCCACTCCAAACCAATCCACCCAGTCCAGTCCACCCCCTCCAGTCTACCCCATCCCAGTTCAGTCCAGAGAACCCCACTTCAATTTACCCCACTTCACTTCAGTCCACCCACCTCCACTCTAGTCCAGTCCACTCCATTCTAGTCTAATCCACCCCACTTCATCCACTCAACTCCAGTCCAATCCACTCCACAATCCACTCTAGTCCAATCCACCCCATTCCACTCCTGTTCAGTCAAATAAATAAAATTCATCCAATCCACCCACTCAATCCTTCCCAGTCCAATCTAATCCAACCCCACTCCAATTCCCTCCACACAAAACCACCCCAATCTAATCCACCCCATCCATCCAATCCACCCCACCCCACTTCAGTCCAATCCACCCATCCCAATCCAATCTAATCACCCTACTCCAATCCACCACACACCATTTCAATCCACCCACTTCATTTAACCTTACTCCATTAAATCCAATTCCACCTGCCCCACTCAAATCCACTCCATTGTACTCCAATCCACCCCACTACCTCGGTCCACTCCAATCTATTCCACCCCACTCTACAACACTCTCTGCCACTGAAGCATAGAACTCCACACAACTCTTACACTCTACTCCCCCTTCTCCACTCTACAACACTCTACTCCCCACTCCACTCTATGCCACTAACCTTTAAACACCCTAAACAGCACCAGCACTGATTACAACATGGCAAGACACATTGCTAAAGCCAATAGCTCTTGTATAGGTGAGACCTATTGGCTTTGCCAATGTTTGTTCTTTTACGATTTCGATTTTCTCTTCTGCAAGTCATTAGAGTTTTCTGGATTTATTCTTGCCATCACTGCTTTAATATTTTTTGGCCCTTCAGTTCCTTCTGAAATGACAAGAAATCTATACTCGAATTTACTTTTTTTCCGCATCTTCCTGTTAGAACTATACTTCATCTTTCTGAGCTTTTAGTCAAAGGGAAATCACTCTGCTTTGTATACAACTTCAATATATGCTCGGGTATCTCATTTAACTTTTGGTCATGTGTTTGCACTTACCAGAATTAAGCGTTTTTCTCAGCCCTATTTATTCCAAGAAGTGCAAACATTAAAACTATCGATTCCTACCTTTTACTCGCATAATCAATCATTCTTCCCGAGTTCGCATGTAGTCGTTGTGTTCTAGCTTGTTCTCAGATTCCACAAGGGCAACGTATTCATTAGGATTACAAAGATGTACAGCGATGTTTTCAGTTGGTTTAACCAGTTTATTAACATAAAGGAAGCCCCATCTTTGCCTCCATGATATTTTAGCCGTATGATTGTTACAGACACTTTTCGGATTTTGTCTTGGTTCTGGATCCAAGATCTATCTTTGTTTCTTTTCTCCACTTAGCTAGGTTTTTAGGAATAGTTAGTCTTTAAGGGCCAGATGTATCAAGCAATTTTGCATTCGCAAACGGTGCAAATCAGAAAATTCGGCCGTATGCGAATGCAAAAATGCCTTTCAAGATGTACGAAAGGCATCCGCTGTGCTATTTTAAGGAATCGCTAAAATAGCGATTCCTTAAAATTGCGACCCCATTTAGAGAATCGCAAAATGGGATTCTCTAAATAGGAAATGACAAGTAGGGAATTCCTATTTGCGATTTCCAAAGCACATGTATCAAGCATTTCCTAAATGCGAATTGGGCATTTAGGAAATGCAGTTACCACCAAATCCAATTTGGTGGTAAGCATGTGCAATTTTAAAAAATGCATTATAAATAAATTTTTTTAAATGACGTGTAGCGCATGTTTCACATGTGTTTCACATGTCCGCAAATATTTTTGGGGGTGCATCGGAGGGGGCCTTAGGCCCCCAGCACCCTGGGGTTTGCAGGACCCAATTTGCGAATTCCTAACTGGAATTCGCAAATTGGGAAATGTAAAACCATTCGCACCTATGGGCCTACAGGCCCATAGGTATGAATGGAGTCGCATTCTCTAATTGCGATTCTGTAACAGCGATTGCAAATTTAAAGAAATCGCTATTACTGAATCGCAAATTTCATACATCCTATTTTGCATTTCTTAAATAGCGATTTCTTAAAATTTACTATTTAAGAAATGCAAAACGGATCTTTGATACATCTGGCCCTAAATTCCCTTACTGTCCAGCACTATATTAACTGATGGTGCGTTGTACTTGAGACAGGTGGATTATCACGCCAGCAAAGGCTGTATCTAGAATATCCGTTATCAATAATTTCAGTAATTGGTGTTTCTCTGACTGCCTTTGTATCCTATGAGCACTTGACATGGATGTCATTTAGGGGTCGCAGCTATGACCCCTGGCTTGCCCTTTGCTACCCCTGACACCTGTGGCCTTAGAGGTGGCAAATTCAGTGCTAGGAACACAGGGGTAGCTTGTCCTTATGGACGTCGGTTAGGGCCCCATTTGCTTTGTTGTCTTTGAATTTTGTTATCACACTAATAATGAATATTAATGTATTGTTCACTGTTGGTGTACTAAAAATGGAGTACAATTAGCTGGAATATGCCCTTCAATGGCAGCTGTGATAAGTAAAAAATGTATTTAAATGTATGTTGTGTGTACGCTTGTGGGTGAGAGTGTGTTTGTGTGAGAGAGAGTGCATGTATTTGTGAATTTGTATGTGAGTGTGTGTGTGCTTGTGAAAGTGGTGGTCAGAGGGCATGTGATGTCACTTCTGCAACTCCTGGCATTTTGGTGAATTGACATCAGTGGCATTTGGGTGTCAAATTTGTGAGTAATATAGTGCCAGGAACTCGCCTATAGTTCCATAGAGGAGGAAGATGCCTTTCAGGTACTTCACATCAGCAGAATGGAGAATGGTATCTACAGTGAGACCTGCAGCTTTATGGCTGCAGGAGCCACTATGGAGCTTTGGGAGCCTTAGAAGGGTTTCCCATATGTCACAGGCAGGAGCAGCAAGATGTCATAGTGCTGCATGGCGCACTGGATGTTCAACTTCAGCTTCTTCTTTGACATGGAACGCTCGCCAAGAATTCTCAAACGTGGGCGAAACTAAGGTCCTTATTACGATTGTGGCGGTCGTAAGACTGCCACACTCGTGGTGGTGGTCTTACTGCTGCGGTCCCGGCAGTAAAGACCACCGCATTACGAGCTTGGCGGTTTGGTCAAAGCCCAACCACCACAACGCCACCACTGCTGCCAGAGCAGTCGGACCACCGCAGCCGGCGTTGAGCACCTCCATGCCGGCGGCATACCAAAGATCGCCAGCCGTATTACAAGGCAGCAAACCGCCAGGCTTTTCGCGGCGGTCGCCCTGCCAGGAAAAACCTGGCAGATACGCACCCGGCGACAGGAATCCCCATTCCTGTCACCGGCACACGCACCCACACATGTCCACACACTTTCAGACACACACTCATGCATACATAAAAACACCCCCACCTGACTGCACGCATACATACAAATACCCTCACCCTACTGCACGCATACATATAACATCCCCACCTGAACGCACGCATCCAAACACAAACCCCTTCTGCATTTATACACTCACACCCTCCGCATACATGCACACTCACACCCCTCCACGCACTCATATAGACACACGCACACACACACACCCAATCCAACACACACACATGCTCGCACACATACACACTCACCACACACATTCACCTACCACACACACACCCCTTTCGGTCAGTCCACCTATCTGTCTGGGCCACACAGCAACCCACGTCGAGGTGGCCATCCGGGAAGGGAAGGATGTCGACGGTTCCACCGCTAATGATGCACCGCCGTGCAAGGACCACCGTGCCAAATGACTTCTTGTAATATGGTGGGCAGAGTCCTTGCAGCGCAGCGGTGCTGGCGGTGGAACCTCCTCTCACCTGCTGTCGGTCAGGCCGACAGTGTCAGATTTCTCCCTGTTTATGGAATCTGTTGGTGAGTTGTATTATGGTGGTCTTTTGGCGCCCGCTTCAACGGTGGTCTTGGCAAAAGACCACTGAAGTCAAAATGAGCACCTAAGTCTTATAAAATGTCCTTACCGAGATGGTGGTCAGTCCATTGGCGGTTATTAGAGTATCCCATTCGTAGATGTTGCATATTTTCTTCCTGTGCTGTTAGGTCCTGTTTCGCATATATTTAATTCAGCGCTTGGAAGTGGTTGGTGTGTTGCAACTCATTTTATGCCATGATTTTTCATCATGCTCAGTGCCCTAGCAGATTGGATCACTTTCTTAGTGGGTCATTGTGTGGTTCTGTTTATTTTATTCTGCTTTGCTCTTTTCACCTTTTTAATTTACAAGAGAAGTTTGGTGCTTTGGTTTTTTAATGTGAGTCTAGGCAGTGAGCATGCGCTGTCTTTCGACATGTTGTAATCTATTTCCGTGGACTTTCACCATGCCCATCACATACCCATCACTTTCATTCATTCCTTGGCCTGCCTTTCAAAATTCCTTTGGTTTGTTTGGTAAATGCTTTAGGTTTGTCCTGCCTTGAGGCTGTTTTGTTCAAGGCTTGGAGACTGACCCTGTTCCATGGATTATTACACGAATGGCCATATACCTTAGTGTGGCTGCACTACATTTTTCTTTTCTCTGGCTTCACACCCCATGGCTGAATATTGTTTCTTCCTCTGGTATATCACTGTTTCTTTACAGTGGCTGTGCCAGACAAAGGCTGCTGGAGGGGGATTCTTTTTCATTTATTTATATAGCACAAACTTGACCAAAAGATTTGAGGCTTTACATGAGCACCAGTTACAGTTGCAGCCCCATTCCTAAATTCTTCCCAAGTTTAGCAGTTGAAAAATATACAAACTGGTGGTTTTTATTAGGAAACAAAACAAGGGACAACCTCAGCGGAAACTTACCAAATAATGCTAAGTGGGCCATTCCTTTTACAACACATTTTTGCCCACAACTCAGCCTGTAGTGGTCCTAGGACAATGGGACCACCACCAAAACATTCAACTCTTTCTGTCCAGGTCATCGTCCTGGTCCTAACACTAGGTTTGGGGGACCCCAAAATCATAACCTCTCCCAGCATTCAATATTTTTTCAAGCACTCTCATGGCTGGAACTTTTGTTTTACAGCTGGGAGTAGTTTCTGTTTTAAGGGCCTTTTTGTAACAATAGTTTAGCAGGCCTTTTAGGTCTGAAAATGTGTAGTGGACTATGCCCTCTACCGGCTGAATATATGGTTACATTGGAATGCTCTTTGCCATTTTGTTTTCATGTGGTTGTGCCCTCTAGGGGTTGACTATATGGTTACATGACTACACATGGAAAAATCCTCAAGGATCCAGTACTACAATACAATATTTACAGCACACAGGAAGCTCGCCCTATAATGCTTTGCGGGGCACTCCTTTTACAACATATTTTTGCCCATAACTCAGCCTGTGGTGGTACTAGGACAAAAGGACCACCACCAAAAGGTCCAACACGACATGCTCTTTCTATCCATGCCATCTTCTGGGTCTCCACACTAGGATGGGGGGACCCCAAAATCATAACCTGTCCCATGATTCATTGTCTGTTTAAGCAGTCTCATGGCTGGAACCTTTTGTTTTGCAGCTGGGAGTAGTTTGTATTTTAAAGGCATTGTTTGTAGTAATATTCTAGCAGACCTGCTAGGCTTGAAAATGTGTAATGCACTATATCCTCTGGGCCTGAATATATGTTTACATTGCAATGCTCTCTGCCATTTTGTTTTAATGTGGTTATTCCCTCTGAGGTCTGACTATATGGTTACATGATCATGTTTCTCCCAAATGCTATTGTATTGCCTTGCTCTCTAGGGGCTGACTATATGGTTACATGACCGTGTTTTTTCCAAATGCTATTTTTGTTGCGGTGCCCTGTAAGGGATGTTCTGTCCATTACAGTCTAATACCAAGTGTATGAAGGAATGCGCAAACACAACATTTATTTTTATTGAGTTTACATGATGATTGTACATGTTTTATTGATCTCTCTCTTTTTTCCCCACAAACTTTATTTCATTCTCACAGTATCAGGTACATCTTACCACATATTAGAATTGTCTCAAACAATATATCACATCAAAGAGAATCAGGTTTCATGGCCGTACAAGGGCCCAAAGGCACATGAATGAGTAAATCCTGCTTCTGTTGTATAAACTCCAACTATGCCCTCCCCCGTCCCCTCAAATAAACAGCTAGCAAGTGCAGTCCACTATTATCCACTGTGTGTTCCTTGGGCTTTTCAAAGAAACCCAGTGCTTAAGGACTCCAGGTTGGCAAGGATGAAAATGCAGACAGGCATAGGCAGCCCAGTATGTAGAGTAGGAGTAGTGAGTGTTGTGTGCTAGCCAGCATACATCAGGTATGTTCAGCATTCCACAGAGGTAAAAAGGTGGGGGAGCTAGTGTGTTGTGAGCACATCTCCCTGTCATCCCACACTTAGAGGATGTGCTTAGTTGTGCACAATGATTGCCTCTTAAATTTCTCCCAGTAAAAGTCCCATTCCAAGGAGATAGGTGTTCTGCGCACCTCTCTATATATTTCTCCTCAAAGCGCCCCACTCTCAGCCAAACCCGACTCAACCACCTCTTCCCGTCATTACGATTCATGGGAAGGGGTATTGGGGAATTCCAGCGCTGTGTTATGGCTCGTTTGCCCAACAATAAGGTCAGGTCTTTAAAAGGCGTAGACACCCTGGCACCTCTGAGGCCAGGGATAAAGGCCCAGCATGCATGCGTCCGAGTCTGCCAGTGAGAATGCCGTCAGGTCTTTCAGGGATCATGTAATTTCTGACCAGTATATCGTCAACGCTGGACAACTTCACAACATATGTAGCAGATCAGCGTCTCTCCGGTGACAGCGAGGGCATCCCACTTCTGCACCCGGAAACGTTTTATTTATTTTGCACGGGGTAAGGTATGCTCTGAAATACAGAAAATTGGATGAACTTAAATCTGGAATTTCTCCATACAAGTTTGGGGGCTGTAAGCAAAGCTTTCCATTCATTGTCGGTAATTGCATGGCCTAGGGCTGTCTCCCATTTAGTCTAGAGTGCGTTTGAGGATATCCCTAGGTGTGCCCTCAACCTCTGTACAACCATCGGACCAAATGACTGCTGTGGCTCATTGTATGCAGCGCACAGAGGAATTCAAATGAGGTAGGTTCTGTTCCCTCCGGAGCCCAATGTTTATGAATATAACGTAGTATTCCCACATGTATGAGAAATAGGGTGTCAGGGAGCCCATGCATATGTATAAAATCTGAGTATGACATCAGTGTTCCGTCTGTGAACAGCATCAACACCGTCATGGTTTCAGAGTGCTCCCAAGGTTCTAAACACTGCGCCGATAGAGTTCCCATTGCAAGAGGGATACCTCTCAGTGGTATGTTCGGGCGTATGGGATGGGCATATGTGTATAACACAGTGCCATATTCCAATGCGCTATAGCCACTTGCAGTAATATTGGGGCGTTGCAAGGGGCTGGTGAGCCTGAACACAGCAACCTATGCAGTTGCCCATTTTGCACCTGAGTGGGCGTAAAGCCAGTTTCATGTAAGTTATATGCTGCTAGCCAATAGGCCATCCACTGCAGCTGGCCAGTCACACATTGCGCCTTGAGATCTGGGGCTCCCATGCCGCCTTCCAGCACTGGTAACTGCAACTTTGGCATAATGACCCTATAATGCCCCCACCATGTCAGCTCAATCAGTAGGGTGTTCAACGTGCGGAACACCGAGGCGGCGACCCCCACTGGCAGATTAGCAAAATTGTATAGGACTCCAGGAAGGAGGACCATCTTTGCCAGTGCCAGTCTGCCAGCTACAGAAAAGGGAATTGTAGTCCAAAAACTAACTTGAGGCCTGAGGGAGTTGATTGCCCGTATGAGATTCCCTTCTAATACATCTCGTGGGTCACTGTATATGTGGATTCCCAAGTAAAGGAATGTATGTGTCGCCACTGGAATCGAGGCCCCCTCTAAACTCCAACATCTCCTGCCCCAGGTCTTTCAGGAATGTAAAGGCACAGAATTTATCAGCATTGACCTGAAGGCTGGAAAGCCGCCCAAACTCAGTCAGTCTTTCAGCTATGCCGGACAGATCCTGTCAAAAATCCCTGAAATACAGGACCATATCATGCTCATAGAGTGAAGTGGTCTGGGTCACCATTTTAATTGGAATACCCCATTCCGGTGCATCCTGGCATAACAGCTGCGCCAAGGGCTCAATTGCTAATACAAATAACAGAGGTGATAATGGCCTACTCAGGTATGTGGCCAGTGTTGTAGGTGGGGCGGCAGGGGCTGTGTAGAGGTCAGCATAAAAATTGCGAAAAGCGGTGTTGATGTCTATCTGTGTGGAGACTACGCCCTGAGTTGGAGAGTGTATGGCAAGTATCGGGGTGGGGAATGGGTGGGGCATATTAGGCAAGCCAGTAAAGCTCCAGACCTGTCAGCTTCGGAGTGAGTCCTTTGAACCTAAGTTCTGTGGTCAATTACTCTCAATCATTCTAGACCCTCTGCAATTGTTATTCTTGCCTCCCGTAGTAGTGTTGGGTCTGCCTCCCACCGGCCACCTTCTGTTCAATATGGGTAATTTGTGTTCTACCTCCTGGAGAGTCGCTAGTGCTTCGTGTAGGGCGCCCACCATCGTACCAATAGATGCTCCACGAATGACTATTTTAAAGCTTCCCACTTGTGTAGTAGCAATGTACCTGTCCCTGTATTTCCATCAAAGTAATTGCCTATAGTTTACTCAAGTGACTCTCTAAAGGGAACGTCTTCTAGGTAAGTGGGCTGTAGTCTCCAGGGTATGAGTGTTGGTAGTTTGCCTTATTGCAGTGTCAACTCTAGGGGGTTAATATCAGAGAGCGTCTTTGCGAGGTAGGTGGTATGCATAACATGAGACAGAAGTCATGGGGAGTACAGGAATTTATCAATATGCTTATGCAGCGGGTGCGGGTAAAAGTAAAAAGAGTAATCCTGGTGCCCTATATTTCAGGCCCGCCAGGCATCCACTAGTGACCAACTTGACATCCACTGTTGTAAGGATACTTCTTGCTGTACTGCCACTGCGCCAGGTAGAGGAGGATAGGAGCAATCCAAGGAAACATCCAGTACAGTGTTAAGGTCACCCCCCCAAAACCCATGGATGGTGCTCCTAATCAGCAAGGACCATCGCTAAGTGTGCCCAGTAGGCCTCCTGCTCTGTTAGGTGTATACAAAGAACCCAGTGCCAAGGGTTCCCCATACAGTGTGCCCTTGACCAGAACATATCTGCCCTGCGTGTCTATGCATGTCTCTTGTGCTGTGAAGGGGACTCCCACCCTGAACCAGATTGCAACTCCTCAGGCACAGGCAGAATAAGACATGTAAAAGAGTTGGCCCCTCTACCGCTTCTGTAGCTTTTGCGCCTCAGATGTCAGGAGGTGTGTTTCCTGTAAATAAACTATCTTTGCATGTTTCCTATGTAACTGGGCCAGTATTCTATGCCTCTTGTGCAAGGTGCCCAACCCTCTCACATTCCAGTTCAGGATTTTAGGCTGTTACCGGTGCCGTAGTGTGGCATATTCTGGTCATATAGTGTGATATGCTTCTTTCTCAGTGCATTGCGTGTGTAATCTAGTAGTGCAAACTGCAAATTGCACTAAACATATAACTGCCCAATTCTCAGTCCAACGATGTGCTGTTATTCAACCAAACTTTGAATCCAACTTCAACATTTTATACAGCGAACAACTTGTGCCTACACTCATGGGGGTCACAAGCCATCATTTAAGTAAGCATCCTTCCCTCTACAGCAGGGCTGCCACTATGGAGTCATGGGTGGGCTGCCTGGGTTCAGGGCCCTAAACCAATCTATGTGCTGTGGTCCTGCCCATACAACCCAATGGTATGGGATCCATGCAACATTAGGAATTGCAAATAACACTTATTAGTGACACAGCAGTCATTAATTTCCTCCCACATTGTAATAATGAAGAACACCTGTGTTTAGAGTATAATAGTTGCAACCAGCCCAGGATGGGTAGATCTGCTGTGTCTGGTGCTATATTACGGTCAGTCAGGAAGTTAGAGATCATTAGCCATTTGGGGAGTAATAGAGGGGAAGAGGCCATGCTACCCATTGAGTCAGATTCAGAACCGCTGGCCTATGATGAGCTGGAGCTATTCGGATTGGTATTAGTTCAGAATTGGGAAACCGATTTGAGTGGCCCAACAGTACCTGAGGTGGAGAGAGTGTGCACTCTCGGGTTATAACTGAAATGGTAGCCGGACAACGACGACAACGCCTCCTCCGAGACTTGGGGAGATCCTGGATCACATGCACCCGCTTACCAAGATTCTGTAAGTTTTGGTCTACTCACTTGCGTGCTGCTTCTGGAAAGCCAAAGAAAATAGCCCCTTGTCATGTAAGATTCTGATCTTCACAAGGAAGAGCAAAGTGTGTGATAAACCAGCTGCTCTCAGGTCGCATTTTATGGCTTGGAATGAAGAGCGCTCCCGCTGAACCAGCACAGTGTAGTTTGGGAACAGGGAAATCTTTACATTATTTACTAGAATTGGGAATGCCTCCTGGGCTGCTCTGAGCAGTACTTCACTATCCTTGTAGCTTAGGATTTTTGCCACTATAGGTCTGGGATGCACTAGTGGGTAAGGTTTTTTAGTGGGAACCTGGTGGGCTCCCTCCACCACAAATATTTCTGAGAGGTCCTCTGGTGCCACCGCCATCGGAGCCAGTTTTCTATGTATTGTACCTACATTTGGCCCTCTGTTTCCTCTGGCAAACATAAAATATGAGTATTATTTCTGCAGGCACAACCTTCAATGTCTTCCACCCGTACTTGAAGAAGTTCCATTTGATGTGTTAGTTTAGTGATCTGGGTGGCATGGACTTCATTCGGAAGGTCCCAAAATAGAGATAGTGGCTTAGCGGCGGTTGCCCCAAATTCAAGGGGAGGGTTGGAAGGGGCGACGATGGCTTGTGGGGGGAATGCATTTAAAAAAGAAAGACTTACCCCTCCCTGCCGCCGCCATCCTCTCCTAACATCTTGCTCGTCCTCCTTTCCTGTTCTGGTGTCCCAGCACTTGCTGGGACACCAGAACAGCCTCCCCAGCAATCCTGGCTCTGCTTTCATGCTAAAGCTACCATTAAAGCAGCGCCAGGATTTTTCTGAGCTAGAGTGACTGCCGCTCAGGCACAACCCTGGGGCCTGTGCAGTTTCTCCAGCCTGGCTGTGTACACAGCCGGACTAGAGAAACTTAAGTGCGCATGTGCGTTTGGACGGCTGGTCCAAACACACATACGCACTTAGTGCACACAATTCCTCATCCCTCCTCCCACCTCCTGAGGCCCACCCCACCCCTCCGTTCACATGCTGGCAGAGCCAGCAGCAGGAAAATAAAATGATATTCAAGTATTGTTTTATTTTTCTGTTGCTAGCTCTTAGCCAGTGGGTTGACGATCCCCCGCCATTGTGTAGGAGCCGCCCCTGTAGTGGCTTAGTTTGACTTGACTCTATCCACTAGTTTGTGGTTTTCGTCTTTAAGGAATGATAAGTCAATGGTAATTGCTCCCATCCACTACTCCATGGCGAGTCAGGGCTCCTTTATTTCCTGTAGGATAAGGTTTAACTTGTCTTGGGGTGGCCTGCAGCCAGCAGGAGAAACACAGGACACCGAGATATGGGTCAAAGAACCTTCCGAGGGCGGGGAGCAGGAGCGCGCCCATGAGCTGGGGGCTCCGGTTTTGAATTTATTTCTCACCATTACTGTAACCAGTTGGGCCTGTTCACCTCTCGATATCCAGTGCTGGAGTGTTATGCCTGTAGTGGCAAGATTCTGCCAGTCACTCCCCAACACCACACACAGTCTAGAATACAAAAATGCTGCCTCCACAGTTCAGTTCTCGCTGCTCCGACACTGCACCCAGCAACAGAGAACCTCAGGACATATATAAACAGGGGTGCTGTTCCCATGTTCCACACTGCGGGCCAAGTCTCTCTTAGGGAGTCCGGTTATGTACTGAATGGGAAATTGCCCAGGTGGTACCCACAGGGCGACAGCAGAAGTAGTAAGAGGCGGTGCAGCTCCAGCCGGAACTTAATGTCAGCTGTGGCAATTCCTTGCAGCACAGGGCCCTGCCATCAGCACCACTGTCCCACGAGGACGACTCAGTGGTCTCCGCTTCCGCAACACAGCTCAAGCACAGTCACCAGTGGGCTAATATGGGTCTCTCATCATTGTGATGCCACACTTCCTCCACTGTGCAGCCGACGCCAGACCAGGCCCACCGGTTCAATGGGGGCGAGGAGCAGTCAGACTGGGCCCGCAATTCCTGTGCAGGCCCACTCGCTTCCACCCACCCACCACCGGGAAGAGATCGCCAGTAACGGCTGAGCTCTCCTCTCGACTGTCCAGAGACCTCCGGTAGAGGAGTGAGATCCAGCAGGTCGGCCCACAACCACCTGCACTGCTGTTCGATATCCCGGCTCCACCTCACCACCGCTCGGGATTAAACTGCAGCACCCAGGCCGGCTCACAAGTTGGTCGCTGGACCTCCTGGCATGCACCTCCAATCCGGCTGCTGCACCGCTGGGGAACAACGCCCCTCTGAAAAACAGACAGGGAGGCGACCCCACCCTCCACCCCCAGAGGCCGGTTGCCGCCACCTCAGGCCCTGCAGAAATGAGGAGCGGGCCAACGAGACCATACACTTTGTACAGGTCCCCCCACTCCCACTCACCTCTGGGCCGATATAATTCGCAGGGGCCGGGCTCTCCTCTTGTCTGGCCCAGTGCTAACCGGGGAGCAGTGGGGACTCTTCCTTCCCTTTTGTGCTTGATATTGTCTTCCATGCACCAGGTCCTCACTCCAACCTCCAGCGCCAGGCGAAGTCGCCCGTGCCCGTGTGCAGCAGGCGGGCCAGGTCTCGCTTCACATATCAGCCCCATTGCCACGTGACTGACAATCACCCCCCCAAACAACCCCACCCACCCCCAAGTTGTCCTCCGGGCCACCCCCAATATCCCACCTACAAGTGGAACTGCGGCACCAGCAGGACGTGCTGTCATGGTTTCATCGGGGCTGTGGCCACATATTAATGCAGGATTAACAAGGATTTCTGGTGCCCAGCCCAAGAGCCTCACCACTATGTGTCCGCCATCTTGGACTGCTAGCCATGCCCCTTTTTGATCTCTCCTTATTTCAATTATGACCATGATTCATGCCTACGTAACATCCTGATTACACCATGACTGTTTGAAAACTCTTGATATGTTTGGGTAATCCTTCTAGGGGGTCACCAATGGTTGCATAATGTTAGTAATGGAAAGTTCCATCTGCCAATGTGTATTTGTGAATTATTGCCTAGTATTTGGGTAGTGTGTATGTAGTAAATGCACTTCTTCTTGTCTAAAGAAAATGTACTTAATGGACAATCATTTATTGAGTGTTATTATTGTGTGCCAGTGATTCCTAACCCACACCACCTCCTTCGAGTAGGCCTTAGACTGTTCCGCTTCACTACTCTGTGAGAGTCAAGCACTATAATGGGGTCTTTGGTTCCCACTGACGTCAATTGAGGAACTATTACTTTTGCTGGACGCACAACTAATAGCCCAATTTCCAACATTGGAAATACTATCTGGCATTGGTGCAAAGACCTACAAGTCAGAGCCAAATGAAATAAATTGTTTGTGCAAATTCAGTTTTTAAACCTTATGCTGGTACATTCAGGCATCCCAGCTACCTTAATTTACATACTACTAAAGTTTCTTAAAAACCTTTCTTTAAATAAGTACTTCTCAATGCAGAGCTATAATGTGCCTATTAGTGTCAAAGCTTCCACGTTAAAGAACAGTAAATGTTCTAACACCCAGGATAATGTGCTGCATGGCTAAATACTTATAAGGTCCCAAAAGCAAGACCTATAAGCTATGCTAAAGCTTGTTTTTTTTAATACCAACTCTATCTTCATCTTTAAGATTTACAAAGCTTGCCAAAGAAGTGTTTCCCTTTGCGAGTTTCTCCTCCAATCTGTGACCCTCTAAAGATACTTATAGCCTCTTTGGTACATTATATTAGCCGAAGTGGCACTGCAGATACTCGGAAAAGTCGCCCGTTCCTCAGGGGATCTTCTCAGCGTCCAGTCTTCGAAATTGGATTTGTTTTGCCCTGAACGTTCATCTGCTGGTTTCACATTCACTGAAGGAGATTAATGCGTCTACCTGTAATGAAAGTTTCCTCCTTTGTTATATTTTGTAACCACAGCTAAGTTATTGTTGCTACTGTTAATGGTTTGTTTCTCCCTTTCTAGATACCCCATTTCGTGTTTCAGATACTTTGTTCATTAGATAAAGGTTGAAAAGGGTTCTTGCCAACTATGGTTCTAGAACACGTTTAATTTATATATTTGCAGTTTTATCAGGTGTGGACTGGGCCCACGGATAGGTGGCAGAAAGCTCAGTGTATCCTTAGCAATATGTATACCATAATGATGTTCTCCTTATAGTACTATTAGGTCATACACGGCATATACGTAAAGTAGAATGTGCTGAAGGGCATGTTAGGACAGAAATATACAGAAATCGTTTTCTAGCAAGGGGTACAGATACTCTCTTATAGGGCCTGTGTTCTGTTCTTGAATTGTTAAGCTCATATTTCTAGGTCGTAGGAGAATGGTATCTAGAACATGGTTTAAGGACAGGGTGTTGTAGATAGGGTCAATATGCCAACTTCTAAAACTGCTGCCCCGTCTGATAGCAAATTTCCATTCAAGTTTGGGTCACATTAAGTCTGTGACCTCCAGCCCTTGGAAATTGGTTGGTTGTGTTTATCATGTTCTTACTTTAGTACCTCTCATTTAGTATAGTTTTGAGTAAACACCCTCTGATTGGGAAATTAAAGTTATACATTTCTTCTAATTTGCATATTTTCATTTAAAGCGATTTTGTCTCCCCATGGGACAAATCTTGAGCCGAAATACTGAGGGATGCATTTTTGAAGACTTTCCATTCTTTTGCTATGTTCATTTTCTGTTTCGTTGATGGTTTGTCTCGTGGTTTTTATTTTTATTGTAAATTGTAGTTCAAATGTATTTTTTAATTTCTAAAGTGTTTGCATATATATTGAGAGATGTACTGCACTTGATCTTGGTACTTTTACTTGACTATATTTACTCCGTTCCTTAATTTTCTTAATTTTCCTGGGATTCTATTAGCCAGATTGCCCAAAACAACATTCTTCAAAGGGTTTTCCTATATTTTTGGCACAGACCAATAGTGGATTGTGCCCTTTGGAGTGTAGGTGAAAAAGGGATAGGAAGCCTACTGGGATTAAAGATTTCTTCCTGTGGGGGTCACACCTTTCCACTTTGAGCCATTTCCAAACTGTCCAAAACTATAATCTACAACAACTGTGAATGCATTCATTGACACTAACCTAACCAAAAGGCATCAGAGCACTGTATAGGTTCAAAGACAAGCATACAGCCAATGAGTGACATGAGAGATAGCTAGTTTGTGGACAGTTAATGCATTGTGATGCAGTCCTATTTAAAGAGGTGAGTATTCAAATCTTCCCTAAACTGGAACATCGTTGGGCAAATCCAGAGGAATACGGAGATGATGTTTCAAATATGTGTGCATATGTAGAAAAAGGCAGCTTCCTTGTTTTTTATTTTTTTACACTCCAAATCTGAGGTCTGATAGTGTCCTGGCTGTTGGTTTTGTAGGGACCACCAGAGATGGTGAGCTTATCTGCAATATAAGCAGTGGGTGTTGGTCTTGATGTCTTTGTAAGTAATGCAAACAGTTTTGACAATAGAGAAGGCCACCAGGCAGGGGCATAAAACAGGCTCCTGCAGCTCCGGTGGCGCAAGGTGACATCCATCCCTCTGGGGTCCCAACTCTTCAAGGGGGCTCATTCATCCCATGTTCCATGAATGGTATTGGAGGTATGGTTGATTCAGGGGCCACTCATCACCTTCTGCTAGGGGGTACCATCAATTTGCTTATACCACTGCCACCAAGGGACTTAGGGCCAGATGTAGGTACGTTGAGTTTTGCGACTTGCAAATTGCGAGTCAGAGCGACTCGCAATTTGCGAGTCGCAAAACCTTATACACAACAGTGTCCCTGACACTGTTTGCGACTCGCAAGGGGGTCGCAAATGCCCACCTTATGAATATTGATGAGGTGGTTCGCAATTTGCGACCCCCTTGAGAATCGCGGCACTCACAGGGATGGTGGCCTGGTGGAGAGAGCAGACCACCATGTCTGTGACTGCTTTTAAATAAAGCAGTTTTTTTGTTGTAATGCAGCCCGTTTTCCTTGAAGGAAAACGAGATGCATTACAAAACTAAAAAATGAAACATTTTTGTTTCATTTTTTCAGGGCAGGCAGTGGTCCGTAGGACCACTGCCTGCTCTGGAAAAATGTTTTTAATGCCATTCACAAAGGGGAAGGGGTCCCCTGGGGACCCCTTTTCTTTTGTGAATGGGTGCTAACTGCGATTGTTTTGCGACCGCGTTCACAAAACAATACAACATCGCGCTGTGACTCACAATCCCATTTTGCGATTCGGTAACCAGGTTACCGAATGGCAAAACGGGGTTTGGGCATCGCGATGTGCATTTTGCACTCTGCAAACATCAGAATTTGCTGTTTGCAACGTGCAAAAAGTTTAGCACATCTGGCCCTTAATGAAGTTGCATCAGGATGGGGATGAATTGATCATATTTTTTCAGGCCCTGGATCATAGGTTCAGGGCAGCAGGACACTACCGCCATCCAGATGCAAGAGTATGAGGGCTTAAACAGCAATTCTGTAGTCACTTTCTAGAAGAAATGGTTTCACTTGCTCTAGAAAAGAGAGCAGGCACTAGACTGTTTATGGGTTTTCGGCAATGGGTTTCATTGAGGGTGAGATTGGTGTCCAAAGTGTGAATCAAAGTGGTGTGGGAACATGGCATTCAGTGCAAGCTGGGATTCTAAGCTGTCAAAGTTTGCATCATTGATGGATTTTGCTGTTTTTGTTTATTGTCCTTAGCAAACAACATGAATTCTGACTTGGTTGGTATGATGGACTTTCAGTTGTGGAAGATAGGCCGGCAGTGTTTAATGCACTGAGATTTAGAAATGTATTTAATAATTTGATAGATCAATTTAAATAATTTCACCAATGGGTCACAAGATAAAAATAACATATCATAAAATATATGATTATACTAAGGCAAACCAACCTCAGTATTGTACCCAACACCAGTTTAAATCCAGTTACAAGATACATCTATATATTACAATGTGTAAAGAGTAAATGTAGAGACCAGGAATCCAAAGTAGTCCTAAAATGCATTAAATAACTTTTTTTAATATCGTAGCTTCCAAAGAAACTCTCATTACACTGTTCCAATAAGTGGTCCCCCCCAGTGTTATTACAGATCCACAGGGTCAAAGAGCTCTTGAGGTGCTGCACTGGATGTGTTAAAATGCATACTATGCTGCACTGTAGCAGAGGTCACCGTGAGATGCTGAGGAGGACCGGTTTACAAAGCAGTAATATAAAGTACTTTGTATTAAAAAGTGTACAAAAAGTGCCTTTAAATTCCAAACATACACAAATTATCTAAAATTATTTATAAAATGTTGCTTATTTGGTCTAAAATCTATATAAATGTCTTCCTTAGGGAACTTTAAAAAACCGTGACAAATGCATATGTACAGAGTTCTGAGGAGAAGATACTGTGAGGGTTATTAATAAGAATGCTTCTTATACTAGACTGTGTATGGAATGACATATTGCGGGATTCAAGGGCATTCTGAATCATTCTGGTGCCTCAAACATAATCTATACCCTCATTGAATGATGTTGGAAGGCTTTATTTGAGACAAATATCAGAAAGTCTGCCAGCGCCACTCAGAGAGGATAGCTGTTGTGATAGAAAAGTCCTCTGCATGGTGGGAGACATGTACTCCTGCCCTGAGTGCCAAGCTGTATTGTTGTCTGGATCCCGTATGATGATTTTCTGTTATAGATGAACACAGATCATACGTGTGCGCCATGACGTAGGCCTGCCTCAGGGATTGCTGTCTAATTGGACCGGAGGAGGTACCCAAAGTGCTGCCCTTATAGTGGTGGAAGGCTACTGCCTTTGCCAGGAGTTAAACAGCAGAAGTGTGGTTGTAGCAGCATACCATCTAGAGATCAGTAGTAGTGAACAGGTCCTTTTTACCCTGTGTCACTGGAGTGATGCCTGACTACATGCTCACTCACCTTTTTTTACATTTTAACTCACCTCGGCCTGCATCAGGTTGATGTGGAAGTGCATATGCAAAGAAAACGTGCTGAGTGCATGTGTGCTTGCAAGAAATACAACACACCTTGGGTGAAGTGCGGCACAGTGCGCACATGGTAAATGTGTGTGCTGGCAGGGTGTGGTTTTAAATAACACACTCTGGGCAGCATGGAGGGACTGCAGTGCTGAACAGTGTGCACAGAGTGAGTGTGTGTGCTGTATGTGGAAATGCTGGTGGTAGCTTAACACATGAGGACAACAGTACCAGGGAGTGGAGTGTGCTGGGGGTGTACACTGAGTGCAGAAGTGCCTGCACTGGTGCTTTATATGGAGGACCTTGGGTTCCATTTTTGGAAGCCCAGGCCTATATGGTGAAAGCATGAGGAGTAGAGGAATTCCCCCAGACAGAACCCTTTATGGCAGACGGGCCGCCGTGAACTGATTTACAGGATCACAGTGGGAGAAACCTGCTCGCTGCATTGATCGGACCGCTGCCCATGTGCCTACTTTGACTTGGAAGCCTCATATGCAGGGAGGGGCCACGGTTGCATGGATTCATATTCTTTGGAGGGAGAAACCCATCCCCACTTCGATCTGGCTATTGCCAAAGGTGCTTGGTGACCCCATATGTCAGGAGGGAACACCATGACCATCCGCTAATGGCAAACGTGACCAGAGTGTGAAGCCGGCCTTGGCGACCCCGTATGCCAGGAAGGGCTGCCGGAGACACTAAAGCTGAGAGGTTTTGGTTGTCGCCCTGGACCAGCCATTGTGATCAAGGTGAACTCAAACTCAACTTGTGGATTGCCCTCAAGGTAGACTTTGGAGCAAGGAAACCACCTACAGCCGAGTGAAGGAAAGACTTACCACACGACGATGGAGCATCTCACCTGTATAGATTCTGTATGCAGCTTGAGTCAGGGAAGAGAGCTGACACCTGCCAGATGTTGCCGTGAGTGACAGGGATCAGCCCAGCTAACCCAATTCAGAACAGTACCGCACTGCACCTCTGCAAGGTATTTGGCCACCGGAGTGGGTAAACCGAGAACTGGGCCTTCGGGATCCCAGGGGACATGCCTCCATTGGTGCTGCTAATCCCTAGACTCTAAAAACTGAACTTACTTGGAGAATCCAAGGGAGGAACTCATAAGGACTTTTAGTTTACATTCCCAGGATGCTTCTATGAGTGAATGCGGAATAACAGCAAACATATTGCACTAGAAGTGGGAGGACAGGGAGTGGCTTGGCAACTACTAGAACCCCAACCCCAACAGAATTGTGCTATTGCTTTTTGTTGTTCACCTTTGCTTGTACAGAGTTAGAATTAAAATACTTCTTTTTATACAAAAACAAGAATTTGACTGGACATTGATTTATTGTTGCGCTGCCCACACGTTGAGTTATAAATTGTGTTCGCTGATCTGAATCTGAGCATTCCCTGAAGGAGCCTTGACTGCTTGAACTAGCTACCCACCTGAGAGTCTGATGCAGAAGCAGAAGGGGGTGCTTGACTCAGCTGAGCAAAGTCCATAATATGGTGGGTCCAGGACATCAGGGGTAAAAGGCCTCAACAACTTAGGCTGTGCCCCCTAACTCCTGTGTGCCCTGTGCCCCCGAACAGTTTTCTGACAATAGCTAAAATATTTCCTGTGCTAGACAGTGGTATAGATGTTAGTTGGTGGGCCTTCTTGACATGCTAGATCTTTCTGATGCATCCTTAAAGTCCCTTACAGCCACCTTTAAGTACCTCAGAAATCATGCTGATAAGTTGGTTTGATTCTACCATCTGCAAACTTCAGTCACATCATTACCTGTGGGTATGTTCAGATTTTTTTTAAATGGGTACCAGCCAGAATTTCCGACTTGCCAATTGCTTCTTGCAAATGTACACCACATGCCAACCAATTCCATTGCCTGGTCACATACTCACCAAGAGCTATCCAACCCCCCACTTTGTCTCACAGACTGATAAACTTTCAACTTAATTTTGCTGTTGACACCCTTAATTCAGATTCCAATAGAGTCTTTGAAAGGCCAATATCAGGGATTGTGACAAACATTTTAGGGCCTTCATATTGGTTGTTTTTCGACCTCGTTCATGCAGCCAATCCCCTAAATGTTTGTAGTCCAACACCCTTTCCAGGTTTTCTTTGTTCAAAAACAAGGAACCCTGTTTGATTAACATACACCCAAAGATAATCTACCTTGGTTCTAAATAGGGTAATTAGGAACATATGATTTAACTCATACTCATAGTAAGCCGGCCGGCCAAACACACATGCACACTTAGGTGCACTCTCTTCTCCTCCCATGGCCCAGCCCGTCCCTCCCTTCACATGCTGCTGGCTGAGACAGCAGCTGAAAGATAAAACGAAAAAGAAATATTGTTTTATTTTTCAGCTTTTGGCTTAGCTGGGAAGGATGGGGGAGTTTTGACGTTCTAATCTGTTGGTTATTTTACAACACATAGGCCCTCATTACGACCCTGGAGGTGAATGATAAAGTGGTGGTAATACCGCCATCAGGCTGGCAGTAAGTGCCGCCAAATTATGACCACGGCTGTGAGAACTGCCATAGACAGCCAATGTACCACACCAACCGCCACGGCGGAAACAACAGTTACCATGGCGGTAGCCATCAACAGCCAGGTGGGAGACAAAGTATCGCCCACCATATCATGACACTGCAATCAGCCGCCTTTTCTGGGATGGTACCAACCCGAACAAAAGCCTGGCGGAAACAGAGCTCAGAAGTGAAAGGGCTCACCATAGGAGACAGAGGGAAGAACCACACCACCATGGAACCCGAACTGCAGGTTTTCCCGATGATCTTCTACCCCATGCTCTACGTGGACCACCAACGCCGAAGAAGACGACGCCGGTGAGTACAGCCGCCTTGCACACAAGGGAGGGTGGGTGTAAAACAAGAGTGAAACACACACACGCACAACACACACCCGACACACACACATCATACACACAACCAACTGCACACGTAAACCAATTGCGCAAGACACCTGGCATAATAAAACACAGACCATAATGCTGGAGTAACGACAATGTATTAGCATAGCAAAATCCACCACACAAACCAAATATATACAAATGTCCATAAGGGGCCAATGCCCAGTCCAAAGTCATGAGGGCACACAAGGCCACAGGGCACAGTCCAAGGCCCAACATGTCTCCTGACACAGACGGAGAGAACACTGCAGGGGCATCATTTTGTAAATGGGAAGGCACCTCAGGGGGATGGGGGGCACCTCAGCTGAATACGGGAACATCTCCACTGGTTCTGGATGGGGCAACATGCCAATTGCTTTATCATGGGGAGTGCAAGGCCACAGTCTCTGAAGTGGGTGACTTGCCCACTGGTTCTGGATGGGGCAACATGCCTATTGCTTTGTCCTGGGGAGTGCAATGCCATAGTCTCTGGAGTGGGTGACTTGCCCAAAGGTTCTGGATGGGGCTACATGGCCATTGCTTTGTCCTGGGGAGTGCAAGCCCACAGTCTCTCAGGTGGGTGACTTGCCCATTGGTTCTGAATGGGGCAACATGCCCATTGCTTTGTCCTGGGGAGTGCAAGGCCACAGTCTCTGGAGTGCGTGACTTGCCTACTGGTTCTGGATGGGGCAACATGTCCATTGATTTGTCCTGGGGAGTGAAAGTCCACAGTCTCTCGAGTTGGTGACTTGCCCACTAGTTCTTTATGGGGCAGCCCACACATCAGCCCATGGAAGGTGGCCTACATAGCATCCGCAGGCGGTGACGGCTGCGATCTGGTGGTGGTTGGAGGAGCCTCCTGGGCAGCCCCTACACTGTCCGATATCTGCACTGTGGTGGTGGTTGGATGAGCCTCCTGGGCAGCACGTGCACTCACTGATGGCTGCCTTGTGGTGGTGGTGGGAGGAGCCTCCTGGACAGCCCCTGCACTGTCCAATATCTGTACTGTGTTGGTGGTTGGATGAGCCTCCTGGGCAGCCCATGCACTCACTGATGGCTGCATTGTTGTGGTGGTTGAAGGAGCCTCCTGCGCAGCCCCTGCACTCCCTGATGGCTACACTTCCACAGCTGGCGGTGGGGGCCCTGTGACAGCTGGTGGTGGCGGTGTTAGTCTGACAGCTTCCGATGGCGTAGAGTGCCTCGTCTCATGTCCATGGATCGTGGATCCCTTACCCTTACTGGCAGGGGTGGATGTGCTCTTCCCCTCTCTGCCTGGTGGTGCAGGCTCCTTCCCTTTCTTCAAAGCTGGTGAAGGCTCCTTCCCCTTCTTCACAGCTGGAGCAGACTCCTTCACCTTCTTCACAGCTGGTGCAGGCCCCTTTCCCTTCTTGACAGCTGGTGCAGGACTCTTCCCTTTCTTCCCTGGTGGTGCTGGCTCCTTCCCCCTCTGTGTTATAGGTCTGGTATCCTTACCACCACGAGTAGGTGGGGCTGCCACTGTCCTTGTGAGCTGTTTGGCTGCGATGCTGGGTTGCGTCCTTGGTACCCTGCCCATACGTGCAGGGCGGGGGAAGGGGTAGGGAAGAGGTCAAGTTGGGAAAGGAAAAGCTTTTTAGGGAGGTTAGGGCGGGAGGAGGGAGGAATAATGGGAGTGGAGGATGAAGGAGTGGTTGTAGGAGGTGTATGTCTGCTGGGTTTGGGTGCAGGTGAATGGGCTGTATGCTGATGTGAGGTGGATGGCTGTTGGGTGTCTGAGTGCTTGCGCTTGTGTCCTTTAGGAGGGGGTGGGACAGACACGGTGGGAGAGGACACAGGGGACGTGTGCATGGTTGTTGTGAAGGTGTCTGCCAGTGAGGTGTGTGCTCTGCTTGGTGTGGCGATGCTGATAGTAGATGTAGATGTAGTGCATGCATGTGTGTGTGTGGATGTGACTGGGAGGGAGGAGTGGGAGGAGGGGGGAGACAGTGTATGTTGTGTCTGCAACTGTGTGGTGTTTGTGTGAGTGCCTGTGGGATGAAGTGTGCTGCTTGTGTTTGCCTGTGCCACTCTTGTGTGTTGCCTTGTGGGCATGCTCGTCTGTATGTCTACCTGGGATGGGTTGGGGTTGAGGAGAATGGGACTGGGAAGTGGTAGTTGGAGGGGGCATGATAGAAACAGGGACAATGGCTGCCATCAGAGAGGAAGCCAGAGCCTGAATCAATCTTTGTTGGGCCGCCAATCCGCCATGAATGCCCTCAATAGAGGTCAATAGCATCCTCACACAGGGCAGCAGGGCTCACTGGGGCAGGGCCTGAGGTGCCTGGGGCAAAGGAGATGCCCACCCTCCTGGATGAGCGGGCACTGGCAACTCACTGAGGGGCTACTGGGAGGGCGGTGCTGGTACAGAGGTGGCGGCTGTACATGCAGCTGGGGTGATCACAGAGGTGTCCGCCACCACCAGGGAGCTTCCATTGGAGGAGGTATCAGAGTCTGAGTTGTCCCCTCCAGTCTCTGTCGTGGTGCTCCCCTTGCCCTCGGTCCCACTGGTTCCCTCGGCGTTGGTGGACTCTGCCTCTAGGGTCATGTGAGATGCAGCTCAGTCTGTCGCCGGTGCCCCTGCTCCTCCGCCACATGATGCTAATGCACACAAGGACAGGATGAAAAAACAAGAAAGGGGGGGAGAGACACAAAGGATACACTGGGTCAATGACTGCACCAACACCACCGTTGACATACACAGCACCCTCACACACAATATGCATTGCACTACCAGTGATATGGCTAGTAACCAAGGCATGATGAGGATCACACACCGCCAACTGCAGCACACTTGGGACCCACGAGGCCTTGCCTAGAAGTGACTACTAACAAGCTAGGTTACCTGTATTTGTCATGCAACCATTACCCTTTAGAGGACACACGCTGCAATGTCTGGCCTGGCCTTAGGGGCACCCACTAACACACAACCACCAGCTGGATACAACCCCACCAGCCAAAATGTTTAATGATACCCACTGTACTCACCCCCTTTCTGGCTGCTGTGATTCCCTCAAGCGCCCATCCAGCTCAGGGTAGGGCACTGCCAGTACATGGGCCATCAGGTGGGTCAGGTTCCAATGGGCACCCCTTCCTCGTTGGGAGCCCTTCACCAGCTGGGCCTCCGTGATCTTCTGTGCCCAGCGTCTCAGGTCCTCCCACCGTTTCCGACAGTGGGTGCTCAGCCTGCCATAGACCCACAGGGTCCGCACCTCCTTGGCGATGGCACGCCATATTCCCTTTGTGACCTGCAGAAGCAATAAAGACAGGAAAACACCATTAAATTAACAGTCCAGGCTGTCGCACATGGCCCACCATACCCGTTTCCATATCCATTGGCACACACATTGCCCAGCGCATGACATGTACACCGCCAACAGATAATCCCCCTTAACACAATGCCTTCACACACATCCCCATGCAGCCATGCCACATGTATCGTGCCCACCTGTGGATCTGGAGGCCCATACAGCAGACCGTACTGGGGAAGGACCCAATCCACCAGCCGCTCCAACTCCTCCAAAGTGAAAGGTGGGGCCCTTTCCCTGGTCACACGGGCCATGGTAGGTTCCAGACACAGGTCACAGCAGCACATGCAGTGTAGATCTTCTGCTGTGGAAGGTCAGGAAACACATGAGGAATGATTTAGAAAATGCCGGTCACGTCCGAGGCTGTGTACATGACACCGCCGGCATACATCCGCATTGGCCACTGTACTCCATAGGGCCCAATATTTTCCAATGAGGAATTGCACAGCAGTTCACGACCGCCTACCACCACGATGCCTAACGTAGGCGGAATTACATAACTTCCATCTGTCCCTCCACACAGGACAGGCAGTCGCCATTTCAGGGGGGATGAACAGGCCTATCCATAATTGCTGCGTCACAGGATAAATAGGCACATACTTTTAAAATTACACCGGCGCAATACATAATTGCATCATGTGGACTGCTGTTGTGGTATAGTTGTACAAAATGTGACAGCCTACTCACTCTTGTGTCCCTTAGATACCTACTGCTGCGTATGTATAGGAGATGGAGACATACCCCCGTGTACGGACCCCAGGTGGACTTAGTTACACTGGAGGACAGGCACATTATACTCACCTATGACGGGACAGGGCAACAATCACAGAGCTGTGTGCCCAGTTGGAGCCTGACCTTTTCTCAGCTAACCGTCATCCTACTGGGATTCCCCCCTCTGGTGTGTAGGAAAGTACCATCTTGCCTGGCATGTTACCCCCATTTTTCACTGTATATATGTTGTTTTAGTTGTATGTGTCACTGGGACCCTGTTCACCAGGGCCCCAGTGCTCATAAGTGTGCCTGAATGTGTTACCTGTGTAGTGACTAACTGTCTCACTGAGGCTCTGCTAATCAGAACCTCAGTGGTTATGCTCTCTCATTTCTTCCAAATTGTCACTAACAGGCTAGTGACTATTTTTACCAATTTACATTGGCTTACTGGAACACCCTTATAATTCCCTAGTATATGGTACTGAGGTACCCAGGGTATTGGGGTTCCAGGAGATCCCTATGGGCTGCAGCATTTCTTTTGCCACCCATAGGGAGCTCTGACAATTCTTACACAGGCCTGCCACTGCAGCCTGAGTGAAATAACGTCCACGTTATTTCACAGCCATTTTACACTGCACTTAAGTAACTTATAAGTCACCTATATGTCTAACCTTTACCTGGTAAAGGTTAGGTGCAAAGTTACTTAGTGTGAGGGCACCCTGGCACTAGCCAAGGTGCCCCCACATTGTTCAGGGCCAATTCCCCGGACTTTGTGAGTGCGGGGACACCATTACACGCGTGCACTACATATAGGTCACTACCTATATGTAGCTTCACAATGGTAACTCCGAATATGGCCATGTAACATGTCTATGATCATGGAATTGCCCCCTCTATGCCATCCTGGCATAGTTGGCACAATCCCATGATCCCAGTGGTCTGTAGCACAGACCCTGGTACTGCCAAACTGCCCTTCCTGGGGTTTCACTGCAGCTGCTGCTGCTGCCAACCCCTCAGACAGGCATCTGCCCTCCTGGGGTCCAGCCAGTCCTGGCCCAGGATGGCAGAACAAAGGACTTCCTCTGAGAGAGGGTGTTACACCCTCTCCCTTTGGAAAATGGTGTGAAGGCAGGGGAGGAGTAGCCTCCCCGGTTCAGGGGACCCCTTAGCCCTGCTCTGGCGCGAAACTGGACAAAGGAAAGGGGAGTGACCACTCCCCTGACCTGCACCACCCCTGGGAGGTGTCCAGAGCTCCTCCAGTGTGCTCCAGACCTCTGCCATCTTGGAAACAGAGGTGCTGCTGGCACACTGGACTGCTCTGAGTGGCCAGTGCCACCAGGTGACGTCAGAGACTCCTTGTGATAGGCTCCTTCAGGTGTTGCTAGCCTATCCTCTCTCCTAGGTAGCCAAACCCTCTTTTCTGGCTATTTAGGGTCTCTGTCTCTGGGGAAACTTTAGATAACGAATGCAAGAGCTCAGCCGAGTTCCTCTGCATCTCTCTCTTCACCTTCTACCAAGGAATCGACTGCTGACCGCGCTGGAAGCCTGCAAAACTGCAACATAGTAGCAAAGACGACTACTGCAACTCTGTAACGCTGATCCTGCCGCCTTCTCCACTGTTTTCCTGGTGGTGCATGCTGTGGGGGTAGTCTGCCTCCTCTCGGCACTAGAAGCTCCGAAGAAATCTCCTGTGGGTCGACGGAATCTTCCCCCTGCAACCGCAGGCACCAAAAAGCTGCATTACCGGTCCCTTTGGTCTCCTCTCAGCACGACGAGCGAGGTCCCTCGAATCCAGCAACTCTGTCCAAGTGGCCCCCACAGTCCAGTGACTCTTCAGTCCAAGTTTGGTGGAGGTAAGTCCTTGCCTCACCTCGCTAGACTGCATTGCTGGGAACCGCGACCTTTGCAGCTACTCCGGCCCCTGTGCACTTCCGGCGGCAATCCTTTGTGCACAGCCAAGCCTGGGTCCACGGCACTCTAACCTGCATTGCACGACTTTCTAAGTTGGTCTCCGGCGACGTGGGACTCCTTTGTGTAACTTCGGGTAAGCACCATTTCACGCATCCTTGTAGTGCCTGTTTCTGGCACTTCTCTGGGTGCTACCTGCTGCTGAGAGGGCTCCTTGTCTTGCTCGACGTCCCCTCTCTCTCCTGGTCCAATTTGCGACCTCCTGGTCCCTCCTGGGCCACAGCAGCGTCCAAAAACGCTAACCGCACGATTTGCAGCTAGCAAGGCTTGTTGGCGTTCTTTTGGCGGGAAAACACTTCTGCACGACTCTACAAGGCGAGAGGGATCCGTCCTCCAAAGGGGAAGTCTCTAGCCTTTTGCGTTCCTGCAGAAACCGCAGCTTCTTCTGTCCAGTAGAAGCTTCTTTGCACCCGCAGCTGGCATTTCCTGGGCATCTGCCCATCTCCGACTTGCTTGTGACTTTTGGACTTGGTCCCCTTTTTCCACAGGTACCCTAGATTGGAAATCCATCGTTGTTGCATTGTTGGTTTGTGTCTTTCCTGCATTATTCCTCTAACACGACTTCTTTGTCCTTAGGGGAACTTTAGTGCACTTTGCACTCACTTTTCAGGGTCTTGGGGAGGGTTATTTTTCTAACTCTCACTATTTTCTAATAGTCCCAGCGACCCTCTACAAGGTCACATAGGTTTGGGGTCCATTCGTGGTTCGCATTCCACTTTTGGAGTATATGGTTTGTGTTGCCCCTATCCCTATGTGTCCCCATTGCATCCTATTGTAACTATACATTGTTTGCACTGTTTTCTAAGACTATACTGCATATTTTTGCTATTGTGTATATATATCTTGTGTATATTTCCTATCCTCTCACTGAGGGTACACTCTAAGATACTTTGGCATATTGTCATAAAAATAAAGTACCTTTATTTTTAGTATAACTGTGTATTGTGTTTTCTTATGATATTGTGCATATGACACTAAGTGGTACTGTAGTAGCTTCACACGTCTCCTAGTTCAGCCTAAGCTGCTCTGCTAAGCTACCATTATCTATCAGCCTAAGCTGCTAGACACCCTATACACTAATAAGGGATAACTGGGAAGAAGTTGAGGCCATACCTGTTTGGCACTCACTTCATTGTTCAGACAGACCACAAACCTCTACTTTGGCTAAAACAAATGAAAGGTGAAAATCCTAAATTGTTGAGGTGGTCCATATCCCTACAGGGAATGGACTATACAGTGGAACATAGACCTGGGAGTAGCCACTCCAATGCAGATGGACTCTCCATATATTTCCACTTAGACAATGAAGACTCATCAGGTCATGGCTAGTCTTATTGTCCTTCGTTTGGGGGGGGATTGTGTAGGAAAGTACCATCTTGCCTGGCATGTTACCCCCATTTTTCACTGTATATATGTTGTTTTAGTTGTATGTGTCACTGGGACCATGTTCACCAGGGCCCCAGTGCTCATAAGTGTGCCTGAATGTGTTACCTGTGTAGTGACTAACTGTCTCACTGAGGCTCTGCTAATCAGAACCTCAGTGGTTATGCTCTCTCATTTCTTCCAAATTGTCACTAACAGGCTAGTGACTATTTTTACCAATTTACATTGGCTTACTGGAACACCCTTATAATTCCCTAGTATATGGTACTGAGGTACCCAGGGTATTGGGGTTCCAGGAGATCCCTATGGGCTGCAGCATTTCTTTTGCCACCCATATGGAGCTCTGACAATTCTTACACAGGCCTGCCACTGCAGCCTGAGTGAAATAACGTCCACGTTATTTCACAGCCATTTTACACTGCACTTAAGTAACTTATAAGTCACCTATATGTCTAACCTTTACCTGGTAAAGGTTAGGTGCAAAGTTACTTAGTGTGAGGGCACCCTGGCACTAGCCAAGGTGCCCCCACATTGTTCAGGGCCAATTCCCCGGACTTTGTGAGTGCGGGGACACCATTACACGCGTGCACTACATATAGGTCACTACCTATATGTAGCTTCACAATGGTAACTCAGAATATGGCCATGTAACATGTCTATGATCATGGAATTGCCCCCTCTATGCCATCTTGGCATAGTTGGCACAATCCCATGATCCCAGTGGTCTGTAGCACAGACCCTGGTACTGCCAAACTGCCCTTCCTGGGGTTTCACTGCAGCTGCTGCTGCTGCCAACCCCTCAGACAGGCATCTGCCCTCCTGGGGTCCAGCCAGGCCTGCCCCAGGATGGCAGAACAAAGGACTTCCTCTGAGAGAGGGTGTTACACCCTCTCCCTTTGGAAAATGGTGTGAAGGCAGGGGAGGAGTAGCCTCCCCCAGCCTCTGGAAATGCTTTCTTGGGCACAGATGTGCCCAATTCTGCATAAGCCAGTCTACACCGGTTCAGGGGACCCCTTAGCCCTGCTCTGGCGCGAAACTGGACAAAGAAAAGGGGAGTGACCACTCCCATGACCTGCACCTCCCCTGGGAGGTGTCCAGAGCTCCTCCAGTGTGCTCCAGACCTCTGCCGTCTTGGAAACAGAGGTGCTGCTGGCACACTGGACTGCTCTGAGTGGCCAGTGCCACCAGGTGACGTCAGAGACTTCTTGTGATAGGCTCCTTCAGGTGTTGCTAGCCTATCCTCTCTCCTAGGTAGCCAAACCCTCTTTTCTGGCTATTTAGGGTCTCTGTCTCTGGGGAAACTTTAGATAACGAATGCAAGAGCTCAGCCGAGTTCCTCTGCATCTCTCTCTTCACCTTCTACCAAGGAATCGACTGCTGACCGCGCTGGAAGCCTGCAAAACTGCAACATAGTAGCAAAGACGACTACTGCAACTCTGTAACGCTGATCCTGCCGCCTTCTCCACTGTTTTCCTGGGGGTGCATGCTGTGGGGGTAGTCTGCCTCCTCTCTGCACTAGAAGCTCCAAAGAAATCTCCCGTGGGTCGACGGAATCTTCCCCCTGCAACCGCAGGCACCAAAAAGCTGCATTACCGGTCCCTTGGGTCTCCTCTCAGCACGACGAGCGAGGTCCCTCGAATCCAGCAACTCTGTCCAAGTGGCCCCCACAGTCCAGTGACTCTTCAGTCCAAGTTTGGTGGAGGTAAGTCCTTGCCTCACCTCGCTAGACTGCATTGCTGGGAACCGCGACCTTTGCAGCTACTCCGGCCCCTGTGCACTTCCGGCGGAAATCCTTTGTGCACAGCCAAGCGTGGGTCCACGGCACTCTAACCTGCATTGCACGACTTTCTAAGTTGGTCTCTAGCGACGTGGGACTCCTTTGTGTAACTTCGGGTGAGCACTGTTTCACGCATCCTCGTAGTGCCTGTTTCTGGCACTTGTCCAGGTGCTACCTGCTGCTGAGAGGGCTCCTTGTCTTGCTCGACGTCCCCTCTCTCTCCTGGTCCAATTTGCGACCTCCTGGTCCCTCCTGGGCCACAGCAGTGTCCAAAAACGCTAACCGCACAATTTGCAGCTAGCAAGGCTTGTTGGCGTTCTTTCGGCGGGAAAACACTTCTGCACGACTCTACAAGGTGAGAGGGATCTGTCCTCCCAAGGGGAAGTCTCTAGCCCTTTGCGTTCCTGCAGAAACCGCAGCTTCTTCTGTCCGGTAGAAGCTTCTTTGCACCCGCAGCTGGCATTTCCTGGGCATCTGCCCATCTCCGACTTGCTTGTGACTTTTGGACTTGGTCCCCTTGTTCCACAGGTACCCTAGATTGGAAATCCATCGTTGTTGCATTGTTGGTTTGTGTCTTTCCTGCATTATTCCTCTAACACGACTTCTTTGTCCTTAGGGGAACTTTAGTGCACTTTGCACTCACTTTTCAGGGTCTTGGGGAGGGTTATTTTTCTAACTCTCACTATTTTCTAATAGTCCCAGCGACCCTCTACAAGGTCACATAGGTTTGGGGTCCATTCGTGGTTCGCATTCCACTTTTGGAGTATATGGTTTGTGTTGCCCCTATCCCTATGTGTCCCCATTGCATCCTATTGTAACTATACATTGTTTGCACTGTTTTCTAAGACTATACTGCATATTTTTGCTATTGTGTATATATATCTTGTGTATATTTCCTATCCTCTCACTGAGGGTACACTCTAAGATACTTTGGCATATTGTCATAAAAATAAAGTACCTTTATTTTTAGTATAACTGTGTATTGTGTTTTCTTATGATATTGTGCATATGACACTAAGTGGTACTGTAGTAGCTTCACACGTCTCCTAGTTCAGCCTAAGCTGCTCTGCTAAGCTACCATTATCTATCAGCCTAAGCTGCTAGACACCCTATACACTAATAAGGGATAACTGGGCCTGGTGCAAGGTGCAAGTACCCCTTGGTACTCACTACAAGCCAGTCCAGCCTCCTACATGGTGCAGGTTCTATCAGTGCTCCATTTCCTGGCAACAGGTTCCTTCCAAGTGACTGTGACAGGAATGTCACAGCCAATGTTCTCAGTCATGTTGGCAAGAGTCCTGTCTGCCCTGGTAAAACACATGTGCAGCTACATAGCTTTGCCCCAGGTGGAAGATTTGCCCACTGTGAAGGCCAGATTCTATGCAGTGGGACATATCGCAAATATTATTGGTGCGATTGACGGAACACATATTGTGTTTGTCACCCCGGGCAGAATGAACATGTGTACAGGAATGGTAAGAGTTTCCACTCCATGAATGTGCAGATGATTTGGCTGGTGGACCAGTACATCTCCCACGTCAATGCTAAATATCCTGGGTCGGTGCATGATGCCTTTGTCCTGAGGAATAGCAGCATCCCAAATGTGATGGCCCAACTACAGAGGCATAGGGTGTGGCTTATAGGTGAGCCTTAGTCCCCACCCGGTGTATGTTAGTGTATGCCTCTAGTGTTAACCTAATAGGATAGTGTGTCTAAATGTTGTCACTCAATACTTGCAGGTGACTCTGGCTACCCAAACCTATCATGGTTGCTGACCCCTCTGAGGAATGCCAGGAAGAGGGTTGAAGAACGTTATAATGAGGCACATGGGCGAACCAGAAGGTTCATTGAGAGGACCTTCGGCCTCCTGAAGGCCAGGTTCAGGCGCCTCAATCTGACAGGTGGATCCCTGTGCTACTCACCCGAGAAGGTCTGCCAGATAATAGTGGCATGCTGCATGTTCCACAACCTGGCCCTTAGATGCCATGTATCTTTTCTGCAGTAGGAGGAGACTGGGGATGCCCCTGTGGCAGCAGTGGACCCTGAGGAAAGTGAGGATGAGGAGGCAGAGGATGAGGATGTGGACAACAGAACATCAAAGATACATCACTATTTCCAATGACACACAGGTGAGATATTGCAACTTCACATTTCTATGACTATCGTTGTATTCTGTGTGGCAGTGGCATAGTGGCATTATCCACTTGTACATCTACTTACTGTCACCTATTAATTATCATTTTACAGATGTTGGTGATATGACAACAATGTCCTGATGTGATCACTACAGCCAGCAACAGGTTATTCTTTCTATGCTCTCACTATGTACAGTTCATTTGCAATGGATGTAGCTGTTTCAATCAATACAAATGTTCAATACATAAAATACTAGTAGTCGAGTTTTGTCCAAGGCTGTTTATTGTAGTGCTAAGAAATAGAGGGGAAAGTGCAATGGAATGGGATGATGATGGAGGAAAGTTCAGGGTATTGTTCCAGTCTGTTTGTAGCACAGGTGCAATGTCCAAGGGGCCATAGGAATGGGAGCAAAAGCAGGTCAAGGTGGACAAGGTGACAGTGTGGGACACAAGGGGGACAATCAGGAGAGTCTCATTTCCTGGCAGTGGTCTTGGAAAGTGTCTCTGGCTTCTGTCTGGGTCTCAGGGAACGTTTGCGGGGTGGTTCACCTTCTGCAGGGGGAGGGGTGCTGGTGGCCTGTGGGTCCCGCGGCGGGGCCTCCTGGCCACTAGCAACTTGGGAAGTGGAGGGCTGTTCAGTTGAGTGGCTACTGGTAGGGGCCCCCTGGTGTGCTGTTGCCTCCCTCATGATGTTGGCCATGTCTGCCAGGACCCCTGCTATGGAGATCAGGGTGGTGCTGATGGCCTGCAAGTCCTCCCTGATCCCCTGATACTGTCCCGCCAGCATCCGCCTGTTCACGTTGTCCAGGATCTGACCCATCGTCTCCCGGGAATGTTGACAGGCTCCCAGGATCTTGGAGAGTGCCTCCTGGAGAGTCTTTTCCCTGGTCCTGTCCTCCCCCTGGCGCACAGCAGTCCTCCCAGTTTCCCTGTTGACCTGTGCCCCTGTTCCCTGAACGGTGTGCCCACTGCCACTGACCCCAGGTCTCTGATTGTCTTGGGGGCGAGGTGTGGCCTGGGGCTCCCAGCACAGATGGGCACACTGCTGATTAACGTGTTCTTGGGACAGAGGTTTGAGTACGCTGGGTGGGTGCTGTGGTGTTGGTTGCCGATAGAGGAGGCTCTGTGGTGGTCTGTGAGTGGGCTTGGGTGACCGGTTTTCCAGTGGTCCATGATGGGCCAGGTAGGTCCTCCAGATCCAGATGTCCAGAGTAACTGTCATCACCGGGGGCCTCTTCTGTTGGGGGACTGAATAGTGGTGGCACCTCCTCTCCACTGATATTGGCTGGGATACCTGTGGGGATGTGAATGTTGTATTATGCTTCAAGTGTATGACATTTGTACTTCTCTAGCTTCTCCTCTATGGTTGGTGTTGCCCTGCCAGCTTTTGCTTGTGTATGGTGATGTATTGTGGGATTGATAGTTTCCCTATGCTGTACATGCTTTAGTGATGGGTGTCCATGCAGGGCTGGGAGGGGTGTCCATTCATTGGTATGGCATGCAGGGCTTGGCATTAGGATTAGTGAGATGTGTAGGTGCAGTGTGTGGGATGGAGTGGAGTGATGGGAGTGAGGGTGTGGGTGTGAGATGGCATGCAGGTATTGGGGGGGGGGGGTGATAGGTAGTAAATATGGACTTACCTGTGTCCTGTCCTCTGGCAACTCCAGCGAGTCCCTCAGGATGAAGTATTGCCAGTGCCTGCTCCTCCCATGCTATGAGCTGTGAGCTGTGGGGGAGGAGGTGGGGGTCCTCTGCCAGTCCTCTGCATGGCCAGATGGTGCCTTGCTGCTATGGAATGTACCTTCCCCTGTAGGTCATTCCACCTCTTCCTGATGTTGTCCCTTCTTCTTGGGTGCTGTCCCACGGCGTTGACCCTGTCCACGATAGCTCCATCTTCCTTGCTCTAGATATCTGCTGTACCTGTGCTCCAAAGAGATGTGGCTCTACCCTGACAATTTCCTCCACCATGACCCTTTTAACTCCTCCTCAGTGAAACTGAGGTACCTTTGTGGTGCCATGGGTGTTGTATGATGTGTGTTGGTGAGGGTGTGCTGGGTAATGTGGTGGGGTGAGTGATGTGGAGTGCATGAGGGGTGTATGGATGTAAGTGGTGTGTGTGTCTAGTTGTCTCTGTGCTCTTCTTCTCAGTCTCCTGGTGGCAATTGGTGTTCATAAGGGTTTGTTGGTATTGTGGGTGTGTGTTCTATAGTGGTGTGGGTGTGGTATGTGTATGGGTGTCAGGTGTGTGTTTTTGGTATTGGCCAATGTAGTGTTGTTTTGTATGTGGGTGTCCATTCTGAGAGCGGCGGTACGTACTGCCAATGGTTTACCGCCGTTGAATGTCCACCGTGGTGATTCGTGGGTCATAAAGTGATGGGTGTTTTTTTGTCGGCGTAACGGTATGGGTTTTGGGACCGCCACTTTATCACTGACCTTTGGTCTGGCAGATTTGTGTATGTGGCTATATTCTGTTGGATTGGTGTGTGCGTCATAATATGGTGAACGGATATCCGCCACTGTGGCGGTATGTTGGCAGCGGTCAGCGTGGCGGTACGGGGAATTTACCGCCAGTGTCATAACGAAGGACATTGTCTTTTAAGTATCCCTAACCTTCCACACTGCTCTCCCTTTCCACTGCTCTTTAAGCACCCTCATGCTCTGTTTCTCAGATAATGTATTTTACCATGTTATGCCAGGATGATTGTTGGGAAATGTGAAGCTCAGCCCAAACTCTTACTGACCAAGCTACTCCCTTGTGCATCATCATTCAATACACTAGACTTTAAAAACACGTTTCTGTAAACAATATGCCTTTGATATCCACATGTAATCTCGTATTGCAAATCAGCATGGCCAGCAGTGGATGTTTGCAGCAGGTTGATCATATGCAGACTACCTTTAAATAATCGCAGCCCCGGGTCTTTTAATGTGTTGTCCAACTCCTGTCTGTGCATGTCCTTTCTTTGAAATTGATTCTGGTCCGCAGGATATTCCAGTATTGATTATCAAGTCTCCACCATATGGATCTTGTTCCTATAAGGAGAATGGCATAAAAATCTCTTTATTGTATTTACATAATCCGCTTTTAATGCACTGGCATTAAGAGGGCATTGCTATGGCCTGCCCGCTGGCTAGCAGGGCTTCTGATGGATCACTTGGGACCTACCTCGATTAGTTGCACACAACGTGTGATCTGGAAGGTTTTCCTACCACAAGCGAGACTCACTCGCAATCCAATAATCTGCTGACCATAGTGCATGATAGTTTCTGCAGGAGCCTGCTTTTTTATGTCACCTGCACCACCACACTTCCCCGAAATTAATGTCAGCTCCATTGCGCCTTTTCGTAAAATAATTGGGAGGGAGGGACTGACGTCATGCTCTCTGGCTGGCTATTAGTAGAGCTGGGTCTGGGAGGTGACGGGCTGAGATAATCTATGTTGTTTGGAGGGTGCAATTCTGGGCCTACTTCGATGGAAGAAATCTGAGAGGAAGGCCTGTGATTTGTGCAAGATCCTCATAGCTGTGGACTGGGTAACTCTACTTCACAACTTACAAACTTTCAAGGAGGGCCTCCCGGTTAGAAAATACCGGCACCTAACTCTTGCCCATCACCATGCTTCCCCAACCTGTCATCGCCACCACTCCCCCTTACCTTTCCCGCCCAGGCGCTTAAGCAACAAAGGCTAGAATTCGCTGTTATATGCGAGTTACCATCCCTGAATATGACACTGCAGGAGCATGAAATGTGGCCACTTGTGGAGACAATAAAATTACTAAAGTATCTATTTCTTATGTGTCATTACAGCTGTTATGACCTACAGTTTATCTATGTTCATAGTGTGGACCAATTACTCCAGCCTCATTAACTGTACTATGAAACCCAGGATGGGTTTACTGTTTATGTTGCATAGATCTGATTGTAATTGACATGTTTTGTAACACTGAGAAAAAAAAACGAATGAAAATTGGTTAAAAAAAAGAGGGCAATGCTTTCTTTCCGTTTTTTGATATAATAACGTATATCTATTCTACAATTATCAAAGAGGCGGATTTTCCTGATCATTCCTTTTGGTTATTTCCATTTTTAATAAAAATATAAACTCCCTTGCCAGAGCTAATCATTGGCGATGGATTGGCTGGAGATGAAGATTCTGTACAATCCGGCCATGGAACGGGGGCCAGGCAGATGATATGCTTTTTTCACAAAGTGATAAATGATCTCTATTTTGTTACCTGAAAAATTAATTTCCCTGATATTCCAAAAGACCCGTCTCTTTTGGGTTGGGCCGGTTAGGGCCACTGAAATAGGGATACGCCCAATCTGTTGTATTTGGTTTGCTTATGGTGCGCCATATTTCACTGCCAACAGTAGGAGCTTTGATTGTTATTAACCTGTATCCATGGGGGGCTTTTCTGTGGCCCCTTTTGCATTAAGAATGTAGATGGATTGCTTGCGGTTATTAATGCGTTGGATGCCTGAAACTTAGGAGAATTTTGTGAATGCACATTATTGGCTTATTGGTGAAGCTTGATGCTGTTATCTATAAGTAGAGCATCAAGCTTCACAATGTAGAAGTTGAAGATGCAGGAGACACTATGGAGTCTTTTGGGGCTCCACAAAGATCTTTTGGGGTCTGGAGAACAAAGTGAGTAAAGTTGTGTTGGTCGGATAGGTAGGAGGATAACCCGTGAAGGACCTTACTGGTGAAACCCACTCAAGACTCCATGGAGCATACGAGATTTGGAAGGTCGACTGTGTAAAAGGCAGTTTAATTTCCCTTTACCTTGATCTCTCAGGAGCAGGACATGTATGTTAACTAGTCTCTCTTGTAGCTGAGCTGATTTGTCTTCCTGTATAGATTGTATTATGCCAGGGAGATCTTCTCAACGGCCTTCAGGTAGGTAGAGCAAGGCTTAGCCATCTCTACTTCAATCTCTAGGCGCAGAGATGACAACGTTGATATGACATCCTATTGAAGTGTAACTTGAACATCAATTCAGAACTCTTCCATCTTGTTTGTGTGACACTATCTCTCCCACTTAGCTGAACTGGCTTCACTGACTAGAACCTGTGTCTCCCTTCTACCCCTCAATAAACAGCTCACCAATGAGACATATTTGCCCATTGGGCTTTCAGTAGTTGTGGCTCTCTCCCTCTGAAGGGGTGGAGCGGGTGCGGTGCATGAGGGAGCATTTAATATATATATTTTTTAACTTACCTCTTCCGTTGCCGCCGCGCCCGTCCTCTTTCCCCCGTCTTCCAGACTGCAGGCACAGGCTCCCAGCCTGCCCTGCAGCCAGTCTTGAGTTAGGATTCGCTGGGAGCACCCTGCCAGGGCGCTTCCAGGCAGACTGGGAGCCTGTGCAGGCTCTCTCCAGCTTGGCAACTGTGTTGGTGGGTTGGAGGGAGCCTACTGCATATGTGTGTTTGGCTGGCCCGAGACAGCTGGACAAACATACATGCGCACTGAGGGGAGTGCTTTGTGCACTCCCTTCAGTGCTCGTCACCCCCAGTACCCTGCCCATTTACCAGAAAATGATAATAAGTGCAGTTTATTTTCATTTTCTTGTAAAGGTTTTGCAGCTGCTGCTGCTGCTGCTGGCGCGTGGCGACGCTGCTCTGCCCTAACGGAAGAGCTGCCCCTGGCTTTCAGACACTTTAATATAGAACAAAAAGCCCAGCCATGCCCCTTCCTTGAAAGAGGATGTCCCACAGAGCTTGGGTACTGCCTTACGAGATCTGTCTACCGGGTGACAGAAATAGCCTTCAGTTCAGTAGAAACGCAGGCAAGCAAGGCCGCTCTCCTTCAGTTTGTTATTTGTAAGAAACACACAAATTAGCAGTATTTGACTATTTTATACCCCATTGCTAGCTTATCAGGAGAAAGCACTTTATTTCCTTTCTAAACATCAGTTGCTTGACTAAGGGGGCCATTATGACCCTGGCGGAAGGCGGAGAAGCGGCGGTAAGACCGCCAACAGGCTGGCGGTCTTTTTTTTGTATTATGACCATGGCGGTTACCGCCATGGTCATCTGCCGGTTCTCCGTTCCGCCCGCCAGGGCGGAGACGACCGGCGGGCTGGAGACCAGGGTCTCAAGCCCGGCGGCCGTCACTATACCACCGGCGGTATTTGGACCCGGCTGACCGCCATGGATTTCATGGGGTTTGAAACCGCCATGAAATCCATGGCGGTAAGCACTATCAGTGCCACGGAATTCCTTCCCTGGCACTGATAGGGGTCTCCCCCACCCCCCCACCACCCCTGCCACCCTCCAAAGGTGGCAGGACCCCCCTCCCCACCCCGACCCCCAACATAACATCACACATACACACATGACACGCACGCAGGCACCACCAACACACATACACGCACACACACCAACATACATGCAAACATCCACACATACAGTCAGACATGCACATCCACATTCAAACATACACGCACACATCCATACAGACATACCTATAGACATACACAAACTCATTCCCAAACACACAACACCCCCGCAAGCATACACGCACTCACACACCCCCTCTACATATACACATGCACACCCCCCATGCACGCACACAACACCCCCCCACCCCCCTCCCCTCACGGACGATCGACTTACCTGGTCAGATGATCTTCCGGGAGGGGACGGGAGCCATGGGGGCTGCTCCGCCGACACCACACCGCCAACAGAAGACCGCCACGCCGAATCACAGGACTTGATTTGCTGGGCGGGGTTCTGTTGGCGTGGAGGTGGAGGTGGAGCAACCTCCACTTCCCCGCCGCCCGCCAGTATGGCTGTTGGCAGCTCTCCGTCTGTAAAAGGACGGAGAGCTGCCAACGGTCATAATAGGCCGAGCGGCACACCGCCAACACTGGGGGTCTTCCGCACGGCGGTCCCTCGGCGGTCTTGGAAAAAGACCGCTGAGGTCAAAATGACCCCCTATGTCTCATAAAATTACTAACAGTCTCTTAATATTTCTACAAGATATTGTTTGAAAGATATTTGATTGATCTCTAAGAAATGTATTTTATGTTACACATTATTTGCCCGAATTGAAGTACAATATTACTTTTAGAGCGTGCAAATGCAATACCAATATCCTAATTATTGAACATGATATTCTCATGCGCATCATTTAATTGTCATTTAACATCTGCTTTCAGATTGTCTTTAATATATGTTATGGAAAGTGCCCTCTCCGTACATGCCTCAATCCCTCAGGCCCCTGATGTGGGTTTCCCTTTTAGAACTTCCTCCTGAGCCTCTAAGAGACTTTTCAAAGTCCCACCAGTACCAACGTCCAAAGAGCAGTACTGGAGCTTCTACACCAAGTTACCTCTTGAGCTTGGAGCGTCCATCTTTGCTTCAGATCAATGCACAACTTTGAATAGATGGAGGGTGTTTTTTAACTTCACAGTTTCTTGTCTTTTGAGTGCTGATCCCTCTAGCAAAACATACAAAGGTGATCACTATCATATCCTGCGTGTTTTGGAGCAATCCTCAGACGAGGATGGTCCTCCCTTGTTGCTTCCTCTGTCAGATCATCATACCCTCAATGGCAGAATCTTTCAAAGTTGGCATCCATCATGTTGGCTGTCTATTGTTTTTTAATTTCAACTGACAACATTTCCTAGTATTGTCCTCCTTCAACTATATTAAGCCATTTGTATACATTCCCAAGGTTTGCAGGATCTAATTAATAAGAAATGTCAACTTGTCCTTGTCAAACTTACGTTAGCATCACGTTTGTTTTGCTGTTGATGCCTATTTTTTATTTCCATAGTAAATGATACCTGCGGTTTCCTGAACGTGTTATGCTCGCATACCTAACATCTTGCTCATCCGCCCTTTGTAGGTGACTTTGAAAGCATCCCATGAATACTTGACACAATTATTGCATTTTATAGTACATTTGAACTTTCTTTCGTTTATACACCTCACATGAATCTCTGTTAAAAAATAATAACAATCCTGCCTGCGTTCTCCAGACTTATGACGTTTGAATTTACATAATACAAGCGAAAGATTGAAAAATCGCATCGGAGATATTTAATATCACAAACAAGATTGATAAATTATGTCAAAATCAAATAAAGCCCTGCCCTCATCAATTTGGGTGACGTGGGTGGTACTAGCAGAACATTTTGGGTGTGAGGTGAAGTTGCACCATGGGTAAGCGACATTTACATTAGTCACTGCATTTATAAAAGTAAGTGCTTGTTCAAAACTAAGAGTAAACGTCCACAAGTTGAAGAGCAACGATCATCCCAATATCATCACCCAGTGATTTGCAAGCCTCCTTGTCAACGTAAATAAAAGCATGTTTCAGGAGGGAAACCTTGCAAATTGCTATCTGGATTACAGAAATTATCAAATTGAAATGTATACGCAAATATATGGCCAACGACTTATAAGTAACATGTGCCTGCATCAGTACGTGATCTATTTACTTTCATTGCACATTCTATGTGACATAAAATAGCATTTGTAGGAGGCTGGCCTGGCTTGTAGTGGGTACCAGAGGTACTTACACCTTGTGCCAGGTCCATTTATCCCTTATTAGTGTAGAAGAGTTGTTTCTAGCAGCTTAGGCTGATAGAAGGTAGCTATGGCCAAGCAGCTTAGGCTGAACTAGGAGACATGTAAAGCTCCTACTATACCACTGGTGTCATATGCACAATATCATAAGAAAACACAATACACAGAGTTACTAAAAATAAAGGTACTTTATTTTTATGACAATATGCCAAAAGTATCTCAGTGAGTACCCTCAGTAAGAGGATAAGATATATACACAAGTTATATGTACACAAACCAAAATTAGGTAAGTAATAGCAAGAAAAGTAATGCAAACAGTGTAGAATTACAATAGATTGCAATAGGAGCACATAGGTCTAGGGGCAACACAAACCATATACTCCAAAAGTGGAATGCGAACACGAATGGACCCCAGACCTATGTGAGCTTGTAGAGGGTCGCTGGGACTGTAAGAAAACAGTGAGGGTTAGAAAAATAGCCCACCCCAAGACCCTGAAAAGTAGTGCACCTACTACCCCCAGAGAGCACAGAAGTCGTGATAGGGGGATTCTGCAGGAAGAACAAACACAAGCAATGCAACAACAGTGGATTTCCGGACCTGAGTACCTGTAAGACAAGGGGACCAAGTCCAATAGTCGCGACAGTGTCGAGAGTGGGCAGGAGCCCAGGAAATGCCAGCTGAGGGTGCAAGGAAGCTGCCACCAGTTGGAAGAAGCTTGGAGTTCTGCAAGAAAGAAGAGGACTAGGTACTTCTCCTTTGGAAGACAGATGTCCCACGTCGCGATGAAACTTGCAGAGGTGTTCTCACGCAGAAAGACCACAAACAAGCCTTGCTAGCTGCAAGAGTTGCGGTAGAGGTTTTTGGGTGCTGTTGTCGCCCAGGAGGGACCAGGATGTCGCCACTTGAAGGAGGAGACAAAGGGGACACCCAGCAACTCAGGGAGCCCTCACAGAAGCAGGCAGCACCCGCAGAAGTACCCCAACAGGCACTTAGAAGAAAAGTGAACTGGAGTCCACGTGAAGTCACAAAAGGGATTTCCACGACGCCGGAGGACAACTCAGAAGGTTGTGCACTGCATGAAGGAGTGCCGGGGACACAGGCTTGGCTGTGCACGAAGGAAATCCTGGAAGAGTGCACAGTAGCCAGAGCAGCTGCAAATCACGCGGTACACAGCTTTGCAGTCCAGCGTAGTAAGGCAAGGACTTACCTCCACCAAACTTGGACTGAAGAGTCACTGGACTGTGGGAGTCACTTGGACAGAGTTGCTGTGTTCCAGGGACCACGCTTATCAGGATGAGAGGGGACCCAGAGGACTAGTGTTGCAGTCTTTTGGTGCCTGCGTTAGCAGGGGGAAGATTCCGTAGACCCACAGGAGATTTCTTCGGAGCTTCTGGTGCAGGGTGAAAGCAGGCTACCCCCAGAGCATGCACCACCTGGAAACAGTCGAGAAAGCCGGCAGAATTAGGCGCTACAATGTTGCTGGTAGTCGTCTTGCTACTTTGTTGCGGTTTTGCAGGCGTTCTGGAGCAGTCAGCCGTCAATCCTTTGGTAGAAGGTGAAGAGGGAGATGCAGAGGAACTCTGGTGAGCTCTTGCATTCGTTATCTGAAGAATTCCCCAAAGCAGAGACCCTAAATAGCCAGAAAAGGAGGTTTGGCGACCAAGGAAGGAGGATTGGCTACCAAGAGAGGTAAGAGCCTATCAGAAGGAGCCTCTGACGTCACCTGCTGGCACTGGCTACTCAGAGCAGTCCAGTGTGCCCCCAACACCTCTGTTTCCAAGATGGCAGAGGTCTGGGACACACAGGAGGAGCTCTGGGCACCTCCCCTGGGAGGTACTGGTCAGGGGAGTGGTCACTCCCCTTTCCTTTGTCCAGTTTCGTGCCAGAGCAGGGCTGGGGGATCCCTGAACCGGTGTAGACTGGCTTATGCAGAGATGGGCACCATCTGTGCCCATCAAAGCATTTCCAGAGGCTGGGGGAGGCTAGTCCTCCCCAGCCTTTCACACCTATTTCCAAAGGGAGAGGGTGTAACACCCTCTCTAAGAGGAAATCCTTTGTTCTGCCTTCCTTGGCCAGGGCTGCCTGGACCCCAGGAGGGCAGAAACCTGTCTGAGGGGTTGGCAGCAGCAGCAGCTGCAGTGGAGACCCCGGAAAGGCAGTTTGGCAGTACCCGGGTTCTGTGCTAGAGACCCGGGGGATCATGGAATTGTCCCCCCAATACCAGAATAGTATTGGGGTGACAGTTCCATGATCTTAGACATGTTACATGGCCATGTTCGGAGTTACCATTGTGACACTATACATAGGTAGTGACCTATGTATAGTGCACGCGTGTAATGGTGTCCCCCCACTCACAAGGTCCGGGGAATTTGCCCTGAACGATGTGGGGGCACCTTGGCTAGTGCCAGGGTGCCCACACAGTAAGTAACTTTGCACCCAACCTTCACCAGGTGAATTTTAGACATATAGGTGACTTATAAGTTACTTAAGTGCAGTGGTAAATGGCTGTGAAATAACGTGGACGTTATTTCACGCAGGCTGCAGTGGCAGGCCTGTGTAAGAATTGTCAGATCTCCCTATGGGTGGCAAATGAAATGCTGTAGACCATAGGGATCTCCTGGAACCCCAATAACCTGGGTACCTCAGTACCATATGCTAGGGAATTATATGGGTGTACCAGTATGCCAATGTGAATTGGTAAATTTAGTCACTAGCCTGTTAGTGACAAATTTGGAAAGCAGCGAGAGCATAACCACTGAGGTTCTGTTAGCAGAGCCTCAGTGAGACAGTTAGGCATCACACAGGGAACACATACAGGGCACATACTTATGAGCACTGGGGCCCTGTCTGGCAGGGTCCCAGTGACACATAGACTAAAACAACATATATACAGTGAAATATGGGGGTAACATGCCAGGCAAGATGGTACTACAGCATTACAGTGATAAAATGCAGTCACAAAAATATGTATATACTGTAGAGGTACTTAATTTTAGCTACATTACTTCTAACCCTGTCATGACATGACCGCTTGATTTTATGACGAGTGACTGTGTCCTCTCTTGTGATCTTTGGGCCTCAGTGTAAATAAACAGTATTTGGCTGGTGCTCTCTGGGAGGGCTAACGAGTTTGAAAGGAATGACGTATGCATGCCCTTGACGAATGGGGATACTGCCAAATGGAGCCACGATGATGGCAGCATAAGGGAAGGAAATGGGTGGGCTGAAGCCTACTGTGTAGCTCCAGCATGTCCTGGTTCCAGACAGCGCATGTGCGCCATTTGGAGCCCAGAACTAACTTGAGGAATTAGGTATTTATTGAGTTATAAATATTACAGGGAGCAGGCTACCCTTGTACAGCAGGACAGCTGTAAGCACCTGGGGCAATTATTTTTATTTTGCAACTGGGTGGGCGCGGCATTAAAAAGTTTGGAGAACACTGGACTATGTGCATTTCCGGCCATGGATCCTCAGAGATCGGGTGCTGCTTGCCTGCTTTGAAGAGCCAATCACAAGTCCTTTGTGGCCTCTGGTGTCAGTGGTGAGCTCCGGTGTCTAGACTCATGATGCCATACATCACTTGATTGCTATACAGCCAGCTAATTGTAACAGCATGTTGGAATGCCAGAAAGATGTCAGGATTGGCACAAATATCTTCTAATGTCCATATGAATCCTTGAATATTATTCAGAAATCCCAACAGAGCAGCTTTCCTATTCACACACATTGAACTTCAAAGACAATTAAACAAGTTTATGAGATGATTCCACAAAAGAGTAGTGAAATGCAAGTCATAGGAATTTACTGTGTTTAATAGAAAAAAAAGTACTTTGAGCGTCCAATAAATAAAGCCCATGTACGTTTCTTCGCACAATCCAGGCTCTCTGAGTTCTGAATTGAAGGGCACAGTATGTTCTCCACACTAACACTGGGACCTATGATGATAGTTCAGTTATTAAATCCCATAAAAAGGCCCCTTGGGAACTCATTGGGTTTGCAGCCCTCGAACCTTAGACAATGTATCCATTGGCTGACCATATAATTCGCACATCTAATGGAGTGGGGATTCGAAGGCCCATCTAAGCATTACAGACCTCTTGAGCAAGTCCTCTGAAATAATTGCAAGACAACCCATATGGCTCAAACATTACGAGCCGGCAGCAATGTTGATGTGACTTTTCCGCTGGGCCAGCGGACGGTAACAATGTTACCGTCCGCTGGCCCAGCGGAAAAGTCATATTAGGGTGCCAGGAATACCGCCGGCAATGGCGGTATTCTGGCTCCTGCAGCCTCGGCGGTCTTTTTGAAAGACCGACGAAGTTGTAATGAGGCCCAATTTTTTTTTTTTAAAGCTTACCATCCCTGTTCACTCCTGTGGTTCGGTATACTTATCACCCTACACATACACATACATATAAATACAAACACACACACACACATATAGAGAACCCCCAACTCTCTCGCTAAGTCAATCACCTTCTTAGCAGCCCCTAGCGCACAATTGAGGTTGAAATGAAAATGTAACAGGGTGCTTTCTCCAAAATTATCCAATCTTGGAAAATCATTATTTTTCAACGAAGAACAGTCTTTTAAGTGCCTGATTTAGACTTTGGCAGATGGGATACTCTGGTGCAAACATGACACATATCCCTTCCGCCTTGTTACATTTACCTTATATCCTAAGGCACTTGTAAAGACACAGCTGGATTATCACACATTTGTGTTGGAGTATCCATCGACCAAACTCAAAATCAGACCTTTAATCTTTATTATTGAGAGCTAGAGCACTCCACATTGCATCTTACCTGGTGTCACTCCATCTTTGTCTATGATGCCCTGTGTATATTTCGATGTCAACCTTGTTTTGGCGCTTAATATTCTTTTAGTTCATTTGCCACTTGTCTATGTGGGCCTCCTAAATATAAGTCCTGCTGTAGAAAACTGCTTTATGGTGTAAAATTCTAAAACATCAACATGTACAATGCTAGGTTGGCTTTTCGATTGGTTTTTGCTATGTCATTAAATCCTGTAGGAGAAATCCAAAGGCTTGCTAACAGGGGCGGCTACTCCACTATGGCGGAGGAACTTCACATCCCCCCACCAGCAGCAGTAGCTGCATAACCTTTACAGTAAAAACATAATAAACAGTTTATTATGTTTTTACTGTAAAAGGGGTGGGGCCACGGGCATGGCAGGGACAGAATGCGCATGTATGTTTGGCCGACCATCTCGGGCCGGTCAAACATACATGAGCACTAGGCTCTCTCCAACCTGGTACTGCGTTGCTGGGTTGGAGAGAGCAGGCAGAGGCTCCTACTGTGCCTCAGAGCACCCTGGGTGGGCGGATGGGAGCGGCGCGGCATGGGAAAAAGATAAGATTTTTTTAAATTATTGTAACATTTTTTTGGGGTCCCCTCCACACCCTTTTTCCGCCATTCTTGCTAATATGAAACCACACACACTCAGATTCATTCATATACACACACTCACACATGCACACAAAACACACACCCAACAGTACACGTTAGCCACATCAACCCACATGCAAGCAAAAGTATGCACTAAAGGAGACCACACACGTGAACATAACCCTGCAGATGTGGCCGGGACTTGGATGTCATTGTGCACAAAGTAGCCCCCACTCGAGAAACAACACATCCATTCCACCACAGTTGTCAGTACACAGAACAAGTATCCAACACAGATTAAATTTTCCATATAATTCTGAATCGCAGAGCTCACAGCAGTACCAACGGTCATATTAATCACGAGCCTCAACAGAACACATTAGTCAATGCTCATATGCATCAAACACACCCCAGAGGCACCATATAGTTGTACACTCACAACAAAACTGCAGTCTTCATGAAACAATACTTTTCCATTACACCACATAACACACTTAACCAGATTGCATCCACTACCTCTCATGTAGCCAGTTTAAATGGGGCACTTTGGACCCCAACAAGACGTAATACGCTAAAGTCTCAATTACCTCAGAGATGTACTTCAAGTCATAATGCATGTGCCAGCGCCCTCTCCGATACTACATTCCCAAATTTGTAAAGACCTTTGAGTAATCGCACCAAATCCCCTAACTATAAAGGCACACATAACATGAAACATATATGGGAAATAAAGAATATTAAATACACTCTCCCATTTTACAATTCAGTTCAATCAATCAGAATGCAGATTCCAGTCTGTGATGGAATCCTCAAGATCAGGACGTGCTGCAAAGACAAACTAAAGGAACTACAATGCCAGTTGCGGCTCGTGGGGCGCAGAAGGGGTGGCGTGGCACGAGGAGGGGGGAGGGGAGGAATAAACATTAATTTAATTTTAAAAAAAACACTTACCTTTGCTCGCGCCGATCCGTTCCATTGTCGCAGGCTGCAGACACAGTCTCCCAACATGCTCTGTTGCCAATCCTGACGCTGCTTAGCGCAGCATCAGGATTGGCTGGAAGCACCCAGACAGGGTGCTCCTAGGCAGACTGGGAGCCTGTGCCTGCTCTCTCCAGCCAGGCAACAGAGTGCAGGGCTTTAGAGAGCACACTGCCCACGGGTGTTTGGCCAGCCGAGACGGCCGGCCAAACACACATGCGCTGTGAGGGGAAGTGCTCCCCCTCACTGCTCTTCACTCTTCTGGCCCTGCCCCTTTACAAGAAAACATAGTTTATTATCGTTTTCTTGTAAAGGTTTTGCAGCTGCTGCTGCTGCTGGTCAGGGGTCGGTGGTCCTCCGCCCTAACAGAGGAGCCACCCCTGTACAACACTAATCAAAGCTCTGTAAAATAATAAAGTTATAATCGATAGGGGCTGTCAGCAAGACGATATTTCCTTGCATATCTCTGGTGGTTTATCTTGTTTTTGCTTGACCATTCAGATATTTTCAGTTTAGGTATTTTCTTTTGGTATGTCTAGTGGTTGATTTGTTAGGGTTTATTTATTTCTCCTGACTCCAAATGCAAATCATCTTTATTCAGTCATATTAATATAGACTACAAATGTAAAATACAGACAATCAATCAATGAATCAAACATTTTTAAAGCAAGGCGGATCACCCGTGAGGGTCTCAAGGAGCTGGAAAAGATGGTTGCTCTGCGATGGTTAGTTCATTCGAACAGCCAGGTCTTGAGTTCTTTCCTAAATTACTGGATCAAAGGTGTGGTCCTGAGGCACAGGGGAGGTTGTTCCAAGCATGGCCGTCAGGTGCGAGAAAGAGCCCCCACCGCTCTGGGTTCAGTGGATCCAAGGAGTTTGTGTGAGGAGGAGGGAAGCTGATCATAGGTGTCTTGACGGTTGGTGGAAAGTAAGGCATTTGTTGATGTATTCATGTCATTCGTTGTGTAGGGCTCTGTATGCGGAGTCAACATCTTGAACTGACACCTCTTAAGAATCGACAGCCAGTGTAGTTGTCTGAGGTGGGGGTGTGATGCGGGTCCATTTGGAGAGGTCGAGGATGAGTCTTGCCACTGAGTTTTGTATTGTCTTTAGTCTCCTCAGGAGGTGAGTGTTGGTCCCTAGACAGAGTGTGTTCCTGTGGTCATGTCTACTGTTGATGAGGCCCTGGCTGACCGTCCTTCTGGTGTTGACTGGGAGCCACCTGAAGGTCTTGTGGAGCATGTGTATTAAGTGGAAACAGGCAGATGATACTGCATTGACCTGTTTCTTCATTGACAGCTTGCTATCTAGTATGATGCTGAGGTTGCGGGCTTGGTCTTTTGGGGTGATCCGAGTTCAGTGGGCCATCTGTGTTGTTTGAGGGTGAGGTGTTGCTCCCGAAGATGAGGACTTCCGTCTTGTCCGTGTTGAGTTTGAGACAGCTGTTCTTCATCTAGTCAGCGACGTTTAGCAAACATCTATGGAAGTTGGTTCTTGTGGTGGAGGTGTCTTCTGATAGTGAGAGGATGAGCTGAGTGTCATCAGCATAGGTGGTAGGAGATAATGTTGAATCCATGTGATCTGACAATGCTGCCTTTGGGAATGGGGACAACAAAAACATAGCATTATAAAAACAGTGCAAATGACAGCATTAAATTTAAAAACCTGCCTGTGGCTTCTGTGTGGAAGATTGTGCCACAAGGCTTGAGGGGTCAAAAGTTGGATGTTACTTCTCACAGCAAGATGGTGATCCAAGCATAAAACATCTACCATGATAATGCTAGAAATACGATAATCTGTAAAAATAGCAGGACTGGAACAGATCTAAGGCCAAAGTGCACTGGGGGCTCATCACTATATAGGAGATGATCCAAGTGATTTAATTGCCTTAAGCACCAGCTTCAAAAAGGCATATACGGTAGAAAGAATCTCCTATGAACCCAGGGATTGTAGAAAGTGCAAAGCGTTTGTGCAGTGACACAGGGAGTACTTAATTAATAAAGGCTTTGAAACCAAGGACCTATAATCGGAATAAAAAGCACAAAAAACATTACATGGAAAGTGCTCTGTGCTGACTTCTGATCGCATGGACAAGGCACAAGGTTGCGGAACTAGTTACTGCACTGGGGAAAAGTAACCAATTTATAAAAATAGGTTAAGGCAAAACCTGAGCATAATAAAGTCCTGATAATGCTGTGCGTTGTACAACAGAAATGGTTGAATGTCCCTGAGTGGCTTAGGCTGCATATAACAGGCAACAGTGGGAAAATGCCTTTGTCCATCTCACATTCTCGCAATATGTGTAACATGTATCTCTGAGTGTTTTTTCGGTTATTGTGGGCAAGGAGAATAAAGGGTCTTCGACCGAATCCCGCCTGCCGAGGGCCGCCATCGCCCTGTTGCAGCTCAGCCAGGGAGTTTCTGGGGACCGTGACAGGAACAGGCAATTCTCAGTTAGTATTCTATTTAAGGAAAGGGCCTCATTGACTCATATCCTTCGCCATAGCTACAGTGGGTGTGTCCTTAGACTGTCCTCAAGGTGAATAAGCCCTAGCTCCCTGTGGCTGATAAGAGGTGGTGGACAGTGGTAGGGCCAATAAGCGACATGTGAATTTGTTTTGTTTCGCCTGTGGGGACGATACCACCTGTGTTCTCCAAACCCCAGCTCCTTTAGTTGACAGACCAACACATCTTGCACGATAGAAGGCCAACATGTGGGAAACCGACCTTTTGCATAATTTAGTGGCAAAGGAAAAGACAGCATTGATATTCCTTGCTAACTGATTGTTTCTACTTTCTATCTTTGGTTGCCAGGATCCCCTACAATTAAAAGTTACCTATAGGTAGTTAAAATTAGTCATGTGTTTAACCGGCATGGCCTGAAGCAGGTAGGCTGGTCTCAGGCCAATGCTGTAACCACAAGACATTACAAAGGATTTGGTGGTGTCAATCCACATGTCAAGCTCCTCCATTGAGGATGCAAAGGCATCTGAAAGATGCTGCAATGCTACAGATGTGTGGCCCATCATGACAGCTTCATCAGCCTACAATAATGCTGGTACTGGGCACTTTCCAATCTGGGGCATGTTCCCTCACCTTGATACTAGCTCCCCCTCTTAATGATTTATATAGAGGGAGAATAGAAACGGTGCAAGGATACACCCTTACCTAATGCCCTTGCACACTCCAAATATCTCAGAGCCCTCACCCCTCCAGCTCAAACCTTACTGCAGCACTTGAGTCACAATAGATTTCCCTGATGGTGTTGATAACGGATCTTTCAATGCCCAAGTCTTCCATGATGCCCTACAGTTTGGAGTGGGACACACAATAAAAGGCACTGGATAGGTCTATGAAAACCAGATACATTGCACCACATATGGTGATTCTGTATTTCCCCCAAATGCCAGTGGTTGATGCATTGATATTTCATCCCCATCCCTCTCCTGAACCCATCCTGGATGTCCGAGAGCAAGAGAGAGAGAGACACTGTCCTCTGCCCAGACCTCCAAACGGGAGAATACAACGCGACCTTCACAATAGAGTCCATGAAGGAGTAATTTCACAGAAGTCTCTCTCAGTGTTTTTGTTTCCATTTTAAAAAATCGTTTTGTTTTGCATGGAATGTCTGAGTTCCTTTCTTTTTGTCTTCCAAATATATTGCTTGTCGCAGTTGTTTATGTGTCTTCCTTTTGTGGATTAAGATTATGCCTTTTTGATGGTTTTGAATTGTCCCCATAGATTCTACAGAGCTCATGGTTTGGAAGATTGTCACATTTAATTCACCTCCAGAGAATAAAACAGGTGTCAGGTTTCATGGGGATTAGTCTAGTGGTAACATTTAGATCTTGGAATATGGAGACTTGAGTTCTGATTCCACATTTAGCAGCCTTCAATAAAATCATTTGATTCTGGGCAAATTACTGTTATCTCCTAGTTTTTTATTTTTTACATTTACTTGTGTAAACTAGAGCTGTATAGCATACCGTCCTAGTTCTATGCTTCTAACTGATCCCAATCTAGGGCCACATGTAGCAAACTCCGAGATTGCGACTCGGAAATTGCGAGTCTGTCCGACTCGCAATTTCCGAGTCGCAATCTCGGATGCAGAACGGTGTCTCAGACTCCGTCTGCGACTCGCTATGGGGTCGCAGAGACCCACCTCATCAATATTCATGAGGTGGGTCGCATTTTGCGACCCCATAGCGAGTCCCTGCACTCACAGGGATGGTGGCCTACTGAAGTCAGCAGACCTCCATGTCTGTGACTGCTTTTTAAATAAAGCAGTTTTTTTGTTTAATTTAGCAGCCCGTTTTCCTTAAAGGAAAACGAGTTGCAAAATGAAAAAAAATACCGAAACCATTTGGTTTCCTTTTTTCAGTGTAGGCAGTGGTCCATTGGACCACTGCCTGGCCTGAAAAAACATTCTGGGCAACATTCACAAAGGGGAAGGGGTCCCATGGGGACCCCTTCCCTTTTGCGAATGAGTTACCACCAGTGTTACACTGGTGGTAACTGCGAGTTGCTTTGCGACTGCATTCGCGGTCACAAAGCAATTCTGAATTGCGATGCGAGTCGCACATAGGAAGGGAACACCCCTTCCTATTTGCGAGTCGCATTCACAAATTGCGAGTCGGTACTGACTCGCAATTTGTGAATGTGCATCACGTTAGGCCGTTTGCATGGCGCAAACTGCGATTTTCGCAGTTTGCACCATGCAAACGGCTTCGTACATCTGGCCCCTAGTATCAACTTAAGACAAAAAGATGGACACATACAGAGACACAATTTAAGGAGAGCAACTCATGCACAAGATAATTTTGTTGTAATAGAAAAGCCAATTACAACAACAACTGTTCCTCTCAAATAATAAAAGGAAATAACTTTTTAGTATGGGTTCTCAGAAATATAAATGTCTCTAAACGTTATCAAAGTACGACACGCAGACATCACATCAAACACATTTCTTGTTGTTAATCTTATCCACAACAAATACAACAATATCCGTGCTAGTTGAAAAAACTGCACAGTGATTATTGTGACAAGACAAGTACAAATCGCCAGAAGAATGATTTAAATACTAAATGAGACTCCCAGTGGAAGTGCGAGTAGTCAAACTGTTGGAGTAAATAGGACCCAGAACAGTATTTCAGTTATGGCCTGATTTAGATCTTGGCGGGACTACCGCCGTCCTGTGGTGGCAGTGCCAAGTACTCCGTCTAGCTGACGGAGTTCCCACCGCGATACTTAGAGTTTGGTGGTTTAACCTCTGTCCCCCCAAACATAGTTTACTCCACTGAGTGAGCGGTATCCTACACTTGACGTAGCAGACTCCAATGATGGCAAGTACTACTCAGTTGGTATGGCAGGATTGTGCTGACCATATTTAGATATCACAGTCGTGCTGGCGGTGTACCAGCAGCGGTCCTCTGCTGGCAGAGTCGTCGCAGGACCCATCCAGCATTGTACTATGGCTCTAGCTATTGGATGGATGCTAGCAACACACCTGATGTATATTGGCCAATTGTGAACACCTGCAAACCACACTATAAAACACACTCCATTGCATACCATGATCCTTTGCCATTCCACTGCAGCAGAGCAATTTGATACCAAATATGCCACATAGAAGTCAGGTTTTGTTCATTTATTTTTCACCCTCTGTTTTTTTCCTCACAATTGTTTTATTTTTCATAACATTTTGGGGCACTAGTTAATTTATTTTTAGACATTCACTATGGCAGGAGGAGGAATACACATTTTACAGAGGGAGAATTTTCAGTCACTGTAGATTAAACTATTAGAGTAAAGCCACAATTGTTTGTAGCCCAAGTACAAAATACAACCATGTCTCAGAAAAGGCAAATGTGGTCCAGAATAATTGACAGAGTGAAAGCTATAGCAAACAACCTGCATAAACAGAAAGAATTTAGAAAGAGGCAGAACAACCTGTGGGGGAGAGTGTGTTCCCGGGCCCCAAGCACCACTTACAGGCTCAGAGGACTGTTGGCGGCTCTGCCAATCCCCCATTACAATTTTTTCTCTGGGAGGAGAAGGAATTGCAGATCGTGCATCCTCACAGCTTGACAGGAATTTACTGTAAGTCAGACTTAGCAATGTCTCACTAATCACAAATGTAGTCTTTGCCCTTAAGTTAGCTGGTCAGAATGTGTTAAGACCCTTACCAAAACATATTAATCAAAACTTAATTTATCAAAATATATTTCTTTATCCATATTACTAGCATCATGGTTGTAGCTCTCTTTTTAACAATGATCAATATGTGTTGTCAAAATGTGTGTTGCTGTCCATGGGTCATCTCTTGCATTTGCCCAGTGTCTTGCTTTGTTTGAATGTATGTTGTTGTACTTCACATATGTGTGTACATATTATAAATGTGTGTCCATTTTCACTGTAGATATTTTAATAGGTATATTTAACACACATTTTAACAACTATTGCCAATGGTGTTTACAAATGACCACAAGTACGATATCCTGTTTTTGTCTTTGGAGAATAAGAGTGCAATGTAATGTTGTTCAACCTCTATTTTCTTCCAGGTATGCACACGTCAAAGTGTTATGCATTTTACAAACACCATTTTATGCTTTTTTATGAAAAGGTCATTTATTAAGTTGATCCAGTATGTTGTCACCTTCTTTTTACTGCATTGAACTGATGTAATTGCTTTCTTATATCATAGGACTTAAAGGTTTCCAATAATGTTCTGTGGCCTGACGAATATGAGTAGTATTGATATATATGGCCTCTTTTAAAGTGGTGTTTGTTTCAAAATCGTTTTTGCTGTGACTGTGTGAATTCCCTTGCTAGTTTGTGGCTCCCCCCCCCTCTCTTTTTCCCCCCCCTGCCCCCCTTTTTTTCACCCCTATTCTTAGTAAAAAGACAACATAAATCTTTCAGAGTGTGGTTTTAGGAGACTGTTTTTAATCTGTTTGTGTGAATTAAATTGTGCTTAAAGCTGTCTGCCCCCTGTATTTTTTTTGCCTTAAAAAAGCCCGATTTTAGAGTGTGCGCCCAGAACTATTGCAGTGTTTGTCTCTTAAACAATGTCCCCCTCACCTGAAAAGTAGACTCTGCTAGCTTGGAAGTGTGGATTCAGCCTGTCTGTATCCAAGGAGATACTGAATAGAGCAGCAATAGCCTCCCCCCAGGCCCCAGGGACTGGACTTAGCTGATTGGCTCCCTGAGTCTCTGCTGCACCTGAGACCCGCCCCCCCCCCCCCCCCCCCACCTGCTCTGGCTCCTTAAGTTTGTGGAGGGAAGGCCAAAGACAGGCACCTCCATTTTGTGTTCCTCTGTGCATCTCTCCTGTGTCCTGATACAGCCCAGTGTTCAAGGATTGCAAAGAGACCTAGGTAAGGAGCCCAAAGATATTTTCTAGTCAATTAGTATTAATTGTTCAAAAAGTGTTTGTTTTACTGTGGACTCTCTGTGTTTTCAGGCAGCCTGGCCTCTTTTAAAGTGGTGTTTGTTTCAAAATCGTTTTTGCTGTGACTGTGTGAATTCCCTTGCTAGTTTGTGGCTCCCCCCCCTTCCCCCCCCCCCCCCCTGCCCCCCTTTTCTTCACCCCTATTCTTAGTAAAAAGACTACATAAATCTTTCAGAGTGTGGTTTTAGGAGACTGTTTTTAATCTGTTTGTGTGAATTAAATTGTGCTTAAAAGCTGTCTGCCCCCCTGTATTTTTTTTGCCTTAAAAAAGCCCGATTTTAGAGTGTGCGCCCAGAACTATTGCAGTGTTTGTCTCTTAAACAATCTCCCCCTCACCTGAAAAGTAGACTCTGCTAGCTTGGAAGTGTGGATTCAGCCTGTCTGTATCCAAGGAGATACTGAATAGAGCAGCAATAGCCTCCCCCCAGGCCCCAGGGACTGGACTTAGCTGATTGGCTCCCTGAGTCTCTTCTGCACCTGAGACCCGCCCCCCGCCACCTGCTCTGGCTCCTTAAGTTTGTGGAGGGAAGGCCAAAGACAGGCACCTCCATTTTGTGTTCCTCTGTGCATCTCTCCTGTGTCCTGATACAGCCCAGTGTTCAAGGATTGCAAAGAGACCTAGGTAAGGAGCCCAAAGATATTTTCTAGTCAAATAGTATTAATTGTTCAAAAAGTGTTTGTTTTACTGTGGACTCTCTGTGTTTTCAGGCAGCCTGGCCTCTTTTAAAGTGGTGTTTGTTTCAAAATCGTTTTTGCTGTGACTGTGTGAATTCCCTTGCTAGTTTGTGGCTCCCCCCCCCCTTCTCCCCCCCCTGCCCCCCTTTTTTTCACCCCTATTCTTAGTAAAAAGACTACATAAATCTTTCAGAGTGTGGTTTTAGGAGACTGTTTTTAATCTGTTTGTGTGAATTAAATTGTGCTTAAAAGCTGTCTGCCCCCTGTATTTTTTTTGCCTTAAAAAAGCCCGATTTTAGAGTGTGCGCCCAGAACTATTGCAGTGTTTGTCTCTTAAACAATCTCCCCCTCACCTGAAAAGTAGACTCTGCTAGCTTGGAAGTGTGGATTCAGCCTGTCTGTATCCAAGGAGATACTGAATAGAGCAGCAATAGCCTCCCCCCAGGCCCCAGGGACTGGACTTAGCTGATTGGCTCCCTGAGTCTCTGCTGCACCTGAGACCCGCCCCCCCCACCTGCTCTGGCTCCTTAAGTTTGTGGAGGGAAGGCCAAAGACAGGCACCTCCATTTTGTGTTCCTCTGTGCATCTCTCCTGTGTCCTGATACAGCCCAGTGTTCAAGGATTGCAAAGAGACCTAGGTAAGGGGCCCAAAGATATTTTCTAGTCAAATAGTATTAATTGTTCAAAAAGTGTTTGTTTTACTGTGGACTCTCTGTGTTTTCAGGCAGCCTGGCCTCTTTTAAAGTGGTGTTTGTTTCAAAATCGTTTTTGCTGTGACTGTGTGAATTCCCTTGCTAGTTTGTGGCTCCCCCCCCCCCCCCTTTTTCCACCCCCTGCCCCCCTTTTTTTCACCCCTATTCTTAGTAAAAAGACTACATAAATCTTTCAGAGTGTGGTTTTAGGAGACTGTTTTTAATCTGTTTGTGTGAATTAAACTGTGCTTAAAAGCTGTCTGCCCCCCTGTATTTTTTTTGCCTTAAAAAAGCCCGATTTTAGAGTGTGCGCCCAGAACTATTGCAGTGTTTGTCTCTTAAACAATCTCCCCCTCACCTGAAAAGTAGACTCTGCTAGCTTGGAAGTGTGGATTCAGCCTGTCTGTATCCAAGGAGATACTGAATAGAGCAGCAATAGCCTCCCCCCAGGCCCCAGGGACTGGACTTTAGTTAACTTGCTCCTTATATAGGTTCCTCTGGGTTGTTGCATATGCTGTTGTGATTGGTTTTTGGGAGATGGTGTTTTATTGGTTGCTAGCTCCAGAGATGCATTTTATGATTGGTGGATAGGGCTAGGATTCTGATTGGCTGTTGGTACTAGGGCTGTGATTGGTGGATAGGGCTGGGATTCTGATTGGCTGTTGGTTTCTAGGGCTGTGATTGGTGGATAGGGCTGGAATTCTGATTGGCTGTTGGTTCTAGGGCTGTGATTGGTGGATAGGGCTAGGATTCTGATTGGCTGTTGGTACTAGGGCTGTGATTGGTGGATAGGGCTAGGATTCTGATTGGCTGTTGGTACTAGGGCTGTGATTGGTGGATAGGGCTAGGATTCTGATTGGCTGTTGGTACTAGGGCTGTGATTGGTGGATAGGGCTAGGATTCTGATTGGCTGTCGGTTCTAGGGCTGTGATTGGTGGATAGGGCTAGGATTCTGATTGGCTGTCGGTACTAGGGCTGTGATTGGTGGATAGGGCTAGGATTCTGATTGGCTGTCGGTACTAGGGCTGTGATTGGTGGATAGGGCTAGGATTCTGATTGGCTGTTGGTTATAGGGCTGTGATTGGTGGATAGGGCTAGGATTCTGATTGGCTGTTGGTTTCTAGGGCTGTGATTGGTGGATAGGGCTGGAATTCTGATTGGCTGTTGGTTCTAGGGCTGTGATTGGTGGATAGGGCTAGGATTCTGATTGGCTGTTGGTTTTAGGGCTGGGGCTGTGATTGGGGGTCAGGAAATAGGGCTGTGACTGGTGATTAGGGCTGGGCCTCCCATTAATTGGCTAAATCAGGGTTTAAAATTGGATTGGCTAGGGTTAGGACCAGCTTCTTATTGGCCAGTAGGGCTATAAAAGGCTAGGATTCAGGGCGTCTCAGCCCGGGCGTCGAGGCAAAGGGCGGAGAGGACAAGGGCAGCTGTCTGTTTGGGTCAGTTCGGGACAGGTAGGGACTAGGGACTAGGGCCAGAAATGCTGCCCAATTCCCATTCCACCAGGAATGGTTTCTGCCCCAACACATCCCTCAACATGCAAACACATTATCTGCAAAGATATCCAACTCATGCATCACAAACTGACCATAGACATATTGCATTGCCCCACCACCCAACACAATACCCTACATACAACACATATACACATACACCCCATAACTACTACAGTCAAACACCTTCATACTCACAGCAAACACTACTCTGTCCCCTCCCACTAACACTACCTGCCACCGCCCACACAATACAAAACTACAACATACAATTCTCTCAGTTTCAGTCTCCCAGATACACACTCTCTACACATACTAACCAAAAACACTATCCGCTGTTCGCTTCACACAGACCGCCTGAACTCATAACAATGCCAAAACTCTGCCTTCAAACACATCTTCTACACACACTCTTCCCCTCTGCTCACCAATTACACACAACCATACAATCCCCATATTTCACTCCACCACACATATTACCTCTTCCAGTCATCTCAACTAATACTTATCTCCCTGACACACATCCATCACCTCATATACACCTCATACATTCATCTCCAAAACACATCAACACCCCATCTAACACTCAAATTCCACTTAACAGCACTAACTCACATACAAGTCCCTCCCCAAAAACAACTACACCAATAGCCCCTCTCATTATTCCACAAAAACAATACCAACCACAAACATCAGCACATCAAAGCAACACAAACTTACATTACACTCATCATCATACCCACTCTCACCCCCAAGACTACACAAAGGATACAAATTCCATCCTATCTCCACCCCTACCCCCCCACTCTTCACAAACACCTACCACAAGCACCCCATCCCAGCAACCTTCATTCAGTCGCCTCTCCTCCATTGCACAATTTAGAGCCTTACATCATGATCCACATGCTCCGCCACCACCCCTAACCCATACTCCATCCACACTAAACAAACGCAAACAAAATAAAAAACAGGCCACTCATAGCAACCTCGCATCCCCTTGTTTGTTTCATAATAAAACTACCCTACAAAAAACACTACACTCCTCATGGCTCTCTCAGCCACCAAGTTCACCACCCACACACACAGACCCAACAAAATGCCTCCTTAACCTGCTGGAAGAGGAACACTATGTTGAAAAGCAAGACTATTGTGAGCCTCAAACAGTTAACACAACTAGCAACTCTCCTGCTTCAAGCTCACATTATACTACTTACCCTTCTACTAAACAAAACAACACTACCACAAACACACCCTATCTAAACTGCCAGCTCATAAATGCTCGATCACTCTCAAAAAACAAGCACCACATCTACGACCTGCTCACAGACACACAACCTGACTTACTATTCATTACGGAAACCTGGTTGGGAGATGACATGGCACCAGTATTGCACGAAGCCCTTCCTCCAGGCTATCAAACCATCACACAAAACCGTATAGGCAAGAGAGGAGGTGGACTAGCTATTATATTCAAACAGGCAATAATCCTCAGTAAAACAGACAACATCTCCATACAAGGTTGTGAAGCCCTCCTTACCAGATGCCACCCTACTCCAACTTCCACCTGTAACTTTCTCCTCCTTTACAGACCTCCACCTAACAACTCCACTTTCCCAGATGCCTTTCTTGACATAGTCTCAAACCTTATTACACTATACTCCAATCTATGTATTCTTGGGGATCTAAACATTTGGTTTGACAAACCCAATATGCCCCATCCAAAAGCTATCACCACTGGCTTACTCACATTAAATCTACATCAGATTGTACACAATCCCACACACATCGCTGGTCACATCCTAGATGTAATTTTTGCTAAGCCTGAACTTGTTACTATTCATAGCATCACACCAACCACCTGGTCAGACCACCATCTGATAACTTTCCGACAGACAACTCCACAAATCAACACACCCCACAACCACTTACATACATACACCTATCGGCCATGGAGAAAACTCAATTTGGATCACTTAGAAACACAACTAACAGCAAACACAGATCTAGATACAATCAATTCTGTACCTAAACTTTATGAGTGGCTACAGGAAGCTTTTGATGTCCTAATACCACTCAGAAAAACTAAACATGACAAAAGAAAACCAACACCTTGGAGAAACACAGAACTTAAAAAGATAAAGAAACAAATCAAAAAGTTGCAGCGGACCTGGCTCAAAACAAACAGTCAAGACAAACTGCAGCTACACAAACTTAACAGGATATACAAATCATCAATCAAAAAAGCTAAAAAAAGATACTACTCAGACAGAATTCTAAATGCTCAATCTACAACCAAGGAATTTTACAAAATTCTCAATGAATTTCGAAAACCCACATGCATGGAAGGAAGTCATCCCACCACTCAAGATTTCACAAACAAATTGGCAACGCACTACACAACCAAGGCAGAGACATTGGACTCCTATTTAAAACAGAAGAAAACCATCAGCACCAACCCCTTTACTAAAATACCCTTTAAGAATAAACCATCCCAACCTCTACAGTCCTTCAAACAAATATCCCAGGATGCATTTATGGATTTGGTCAAAGCAAGCAGACCTTCTGGTTGCCCTTCTGACCCTTGCCCACCACAGATCTTCAAGAACATCCTGCTATCTACTTCCGCTGCCACACCTGTAAGAAGAATCATCAACAACTCTTTAACTTCAGGAACTTTTCCTACAGACCTGAAAAAGGGATACATACGACCATTATTAAAGAAAACAAATCTAGACCCGCAAGACCCCAACAACTACAGACCTATCACAAATGGACCTTTCCTGGGCAAATTGATAGAAAGAGCAGCATTCGCCCAGATGTCACAATTCATTGAAGACAATTCTATACTTTCAGACTTCCAAACTGGATTCCGCCCAGGAAAAAGCACTGAATCGGCACTCATGCAATCTGGGACGATCTTAAAAACACAGTTGACCGAAATGGAGTTGCTGCACTACTTCTCTTGGACCTCTCAGCTGCCTTTGATACAGTTGACCATGACACCCTAACTCAAAGACTCCACGAAGCCGGCATACAAGGGATTGCGCTCGACTGGATTACTTCCTATCTCCAAAAAAGAGCAAATATCATCCACTCACCCCCCTTCTCATCCGAACCCTACCTCACAAAAACAGGGGTCCCCCAAGGGTCAATCATCTCACCTTTGCTTTTTAACATCTACATGATATCTTTACCAGAACTGATCAATAATTTCCATCTCACATGCTACAACTATGCAGATGACACACAAATACTACTTCAATTAGAAGACCCCAAAAACATTGAAAACTTTCAAATCTTCAGTTGCCTCAGAGCCGTTGATCAGTGGATGACCTGGAGCCATCTCAAACTAAATACCTCCAAAACTGAAATACTCATATGTGGTGACTGGAAACATTATGACCCTCTGTGCGTCTGGCCTGACGATCTCGGACCACCTCCTCAATTATCCAAGGAAGTGAAAAACCTAGGAATCACCATGGATTCCAAACTAACTATGAATGCCCAAGTAGACAAATTAGCACGCACAAGCTTCATCACCTTAAAGACTTTACGACGCATTTTCCCTCACCTCGGATTTCCACACAAGGTGCAAGCTACTATCTCACTTGTATTATCCAAACTGGATTATGCCAATAGCCTCTACCATGGATCATCTCTATCTGTTATGAAAAAACTACAACGTATCCAGAATTCCGCAGCCAGGCTACTACTACATATAAAGCCGCAAGCCCACATCTCCCCTGCCTTGAGAGCACTACACTGGTTACCCGTTGCCAGAAGATGCTCTTTCAAGCTGCTTTGTATCACCCACAAAGCTATACATGGAACAGGACCACTTTTCATCAGAAAGAAAATTACCAAATACATCCAACAAAGAACCCTCCGCTCAAGACTGGCACCCCGCCTTAGAACACCACCATACAAGAAAAAGACTGTAGGTGGTACATCCTTCTCCGTCCAAGCAGCCAAACTATGGAATTCATTACCCCCAACTATAAGAGCCACAGATAACGTTCTTGTTTTCAGGAAACTACTCAAGAGTTGGCTCTTTCCTTCATAACCACCTTTTTCAAACAACTATGAACTGCATATGCCTATGTGGATAATTATTTTTTCAGATTATATGTATATTTCTATTTATTTATAGTTTCTTTGGAAACTAAAGCAAGGCTGTGTGCTCAGAGATCCCATAGCAGAAAAGATCTAGAATCCATCCTGGAGGTGAACTGATGATGTACTGGAGCGTAATATGTATCTGACTGAGACGCGCGGGTTCTATCTTCCTCTGCTGGAGACACAGAGCAGAAGGTTCTCCCTTTATAAAGCACCTGTAAGCTCCGCCCGCTGAGCCACGCCCCGTCCACCCTCGAAGTAGGTAAAGGAATTCCCGCCTTTTACCACGATGATGGACAGCTTTCCAAAACGACCCCAATGCGTTTACCGCCGATTCCGGTGGTGCGTTTGATTGATGCTCAGAAGCACAAGGACATCTCCACAAAGACGCACTAGTAACAATCACATTGCCAAAAGCACACAAGGTTGCTGGAGACGTTTACCCCGTGACCCATCACGTACCCTTAGTGTACAATATAAACGGGGCACATAAAACATGCTAGGTAACGCTTACTGACATACTCGTAGAAAATACTCCGGTTGGGTAGGCCACGATGCTCATTTTTACAGAAACTAAACCTCAAAGGAAGCACTTCCAAATATAAACGTAGCAGGTGCCGCAGTTGAAGCTCAGCTTCTGGAAAGGACAAGCCACCCTAACTCTTGGGCTTGGCAAAGATAAAGCAAGGCTGTGCGCTCAGAAATCCCATAGCAGAAAAAGATCTAGAACCCATACTGGAGGTGAACTGATAATGTACTGGAGCGTAATCTGTATCTGACTGTGACGCGCGGGTTTCTATCTTCCTCTGCTGGAGACACAGAGTAGAAGGTTCTCCCTTTATAAAGCACCTGTAAGCTCCGCCCGCTGAGCCACGCCCCGTCCACCCTCGAAGTAGGTAAAGGAATTCCCGCCTTTTACCAGGATGATAGACAGCTTTCCAAAACGACTCCACTGCGTTTTACCGCCGATTCCGGTGGTGCGTTGTTGATGCTCAGAAGCACGAGGACATCTCCACAAAGACGCACTAGTAACAATCACATTGCCAAAGGAACACAAGGTTGCTGGAGACGTTTTTACCCCGTGGCCCATCACGTACCCTTAGTGCACAATATAAACGGGGCGTATAAAACATGCTAGGTTATGCTTACTGACATACTCGTAGAAAATACTCCGGTTGGGTAGGCCACGATGCTCATTTTACAGAAACTAAACCTCAAAGGAAGCACTTACAAATATAATCGTAGCAGGTGCCGCAGTTGAAGCTCAGCTTCTGGAAAGGACAAGCCACCCTAACTCTCGGACTTGGCAAAGATAAAGCAAGGCTGTGCGCTCCCGCCTTTTACCAGGATGATGGACAGCTTTCCAAAACGACCCCACTGCGTTTACCGCCGATTCACGTGGTGCGTTGTTGATGCGCAGAAGCACGAGGACATCTCCACAAAGACGAACTAGTAACAATAACATTGCCAAAGGCACACAAGGTTGCTGGAGACGTTTTACCCCGTGGCCCATCATGAACCCCTAGTGTACTATATAATCGTAGCAGGTGCCGCAGTTGAAGCTCAGCTTTCTGGAAAGGACAAGCCACCCTAACTCTTGGGCTTGGCAAAGATAAAGCACGGCTGTGCGCTCAGAGATCCCATAGCAGAAAAGAACTAGAATCCTTCCTGGAGGTGAACTGATGATGCACTGGAGCGTAATCTGTATCTGACTGTGACGCGCGGTTTCTATCTTCCTCTCCTGGAGACACAGAGTAGAAGGTTTCTCCCTTCATAAAGCACCTGTAAGCTCCGCCCGCTGAGCCACGCCCCGTCCACCCTCGAAATAGGTAAAGGAATTCCCGCCTTTTTACCAGGATGATGGACAGCTTTCCAAAACGACCCCACTGCGTTTTACCGCCGATTCAGGTGGTGCGTTGTTGATGCACAGAAGCACGAGGACATCTCCACAAAGACGCACTAGTAACAATAACATTGCCAAAGGCACACAAGGTTGCTGGAGACGTTTACCCCGTGGCCCATCTCGTACCCCTAGTGTACAATATAAACAGGGCGTATAAAACATGATAGGTAACGCTTACTGACATACTCGTAGAAAATACTCCGGTTGGGTAGGCCACGATGCTCATTTTACAGAAACTAAACCTCAACAGAAAGCACTTAGAAATATAAACGTAGCAGGTGCCGCAGTTGAAGCTCAGCTTTCTGGAATAGGACAAGCCACCCTAACTCTTGGGCTTGGCAAAGATAAAGCAAGGCTGTGCGCTCAGAGATCCCATAGCAGAAAAAGATCTAGAATCCTACCTGGAGGTGAACTGATGATGTACTGGAGCGTAATCTGTATCTGACTGTGACGCGCGGGTTCTATCTTCCTCTGCTGGAGACACAGAGTAGAAGGTTCTCCCTTTATAAAGCACCTGTAAGCTCCGCCCGCTGAACCACGCCCCGTCCACCCTCGAAGTAGGTAAATGAATTCCCGCTTTTTACCAGGATGATGGACAGCTTTCCAAAACGACCCCAATGCGTTTTACCGCCGATTCCGGTGGTGCGTTGTTGATGCTCAGAAACACGAGGACATCTCCACAAAGACGCACTAGTAACAAACATATTGCCAAAGGAACACAAGGTTGCTGGAGACGTTTACCCCGTGGCCCATCACGTACCCTTAGTGTACAATATAAACGGGGCGTATAAAAACATGCTAGGTTACGCTCACTGACATACTCGTAGAAAATACTCCGGTTGGGTAAGCCACGATGCTCATTTTACAGAAACTAAACCTCAAAGGAAGCACTTACAAATATAATCGTAGCAGGTGTCGCAGTTGAAGCTCAGCTTCTGGAAAGGACAAGCCACCCTAACTCTTGGGCTTGGCAAAGATAAAGCAAGGCTGTGCGCTCAGAGATCCCATAGCAGAAAAGATCTAGAATCCATCCTGGAGGTGAACTGATGATGTACTGGAGCGTAATCTGTATCTGACTGTGACGCGCGGGTTCTATCTTCCTCTGCTGGAGACACAGAGTAGAAGGTTCTCCCTTTATAAAGCACCTGTAAGCTCCGCCCGCTGAGCCACGCCCCGTCCACCCTCGAAGTAGGTAAAGGAATTCCTGCCTTTTACCAGGATGATGGACAGCTTTCCAAAACGACCCCACTGCGTTTACCGCCGATTTCCGGTGGTGCGTTGTTGATGCTCAGAAGCACGAGGACATCTCCACAAAGACACACTAGTAACAATCACATTGCCAAAGGCACACAAGGTTGCTGGAGACGTTTACCCCGTGGTCCATCAAGTACCCTTAGTGTACAATATAAACGGGGCGTATAAAAACATGCTAGGTTACGCTTACTTACATACTCGTAGAAAATACTCCGGTTGGGTAGGCCACGATGCTCATTTCACAGAAACTAAACCTCAAAGGAAACACTTACAAATATAATCGTAGCAGGTGCCGCAGTTGAAGCTCAGCTTCTGGAAAGGACAAGCCACCCTAACTCTTGGGCTTGGCAAAGATAAAGCAAGGCTGTGCGCTCAGAGATCCCATAGCAGAAAAGATCTAGAATCCATCCTGGAGGTGAACTGATGATGTACTGGAGCGTAATCTGTATCTGACTGTGACGCGCGGGTTCTATCTTCCTCTGCTGGAGACACAGAGTAGAAGGTTCTCCCTTTATAAAGCACCTGTAAGCTCCGCCCGCTGAGCCACGCCCCGTCCACCCTCGAAGTAGATAAAGGAATTCCCGCCTTTTACCACGATGATGGACAGCTTTCCAAAACGACCCCACTGCGTTTACCGCCGATTTCCGGTGGTGCGTTGTTGATGCTCAGAAGCACGAGGACATCCCCACAAAGACGCACTAGTAACAATCACATAGCCAAAGGCACACAAGGTTGCTGGAGACGTTTACCCCGTGGCCCATTACGTACCCTTAGTGTACAATATAAACGGGGTGTATAAAACATGCTAGGTAACGCCTACTGACATACTCGTAGAAAATACTCCGGTTGGGTAGGCCACGATGCTCATTTTACAGAAACTAAACCTCAAAGGAAGCACTTAGAAATATAAACGTAGCAGATGCCGCAGTTGAAGCTCAGCTTCTGGAAAGGACAAGCCACCCTAACTCTTGGGCTTGGCAAAGATAAAGCAAGGCTGTGCGCTCAGAGATCCTATAGCAGAAAAAGATCTAGAATCCTTCCTGGAGGTGAACTAATGATGTACTGGAGTGTAATCTGTATCTGACTGTGACGCGCGGTTTCTATCTTCCTCTCCTGGAGACACAGAGTAGAAGGTTCTCCCTTTATAAAGCACCTGTAAGCTCCGTCCGCTGAGCCACGCCCCGTCCACCCTCGAAGTAGGTAAAGGAATTCCCGCCTTTTACCAGGATGATGGACAGCTTTCCAAAACGACCCCAATGCGTTTACCGCCGACTCCGGTGGTGCGTTGTTGATGCTCAGAAGCACGAGGACATCTCCACAAAGACGCACTAGTAACAATAACATTGCCAAAGGCACACAAGGTTGCTGGAGACGTTTACCCCGTGGCCCATCACGTACCCCTAGTGTACAATATAAACAGGGCGTATAAAACATGATAGGTAACGATTACTGACATACTCGTAGAAAATACTCCGGTTGGGTAGACCACGATGCTCATTTTACAGAAACTAAACCTCAACAGGAAGCACTTAGAAATATAAACGTAGCAGGTGCCGCAGTTGAAGCTCAGCCTCTGGAAAGGACAAGCCACCCTAACTCTTGGGCTTGGCAAAGATTAAGCAAGGCTGTACGCTCAGAGATCCCATAGCAGAAAAGATCTAGAATCCTTCCTGGAGGTGAACTGATGATGTACTGGAGCGTAATCTGTATCTGACTGAGACGCGCGGGTTCTATCTTCCTCTGCTGGAGATACAGAGTAGAAGGTTCTCCCTTTATAAAGCACCTGTAAGCTCCGCCCGCTGAGCCACGCCCCGTCCACCCTCGAAGTAGGTAAAGGAATTCCCGCCTTTTACCAGGATGATGGACAGCTTTCCAAAACGACCCCAATGCGTTTACCGCCGATTCCGGTGGTGCGTTGTTGATGCTCAGAAGCACAAGGACATCTCCACAAAGACGCACTAGTAACAATCACATTGCCAAAGGCACACAAGGTTGCTGGAGACGCTTACCCCGTGGCCCATCACGTACCCTTAGTGTACAATATAAACGGGGCATATAAAACATGCTAGGTAACGCTTACTGACATACTCGTAGAAAATACTCCGGTTGGGTAGGCCACGATGCTCATTTTACAGAAACTAAACCAATAACAATAAAATACACACACACTCTTTTAAACCAGTCTGACTAAGTATTTTTTACCCATGATTCTAATTATGTATTATATGTGCATATGTGTGTGTATTCATGTGTGTGTGTGTATAAATATATATATATATATATATGTGTATGTATGTGTATATGTTGTTTCTGCGCCTGGCATGTTTGTGGATCATTGCATGGGTTGTTATACTAGATATCTATGAATTTCTGCTCTCTTTTTATCACACTTATCTACTCATCACTCTTATGTCATGTCTCTATCAAACTATCCTCCATTCTCACTCGGACTCATCCCAAATCCCTTCGACCACTTTCATCTCCTAAATATCTCTGCCTAAGCTCTTCCCTCCACCTCCACATCTAACTCACCTAACCTCACTCTACCTCTGTGACCTCCCACACAACCCTACTAAATTCTCCTGCATTCATCTCACCCTGCTACTATGCTCTCCCTAACCCTTCCACATCCTCTTTCTCCTCCGCTCCCCTTTTATTCATCTCAAGCCTTTGGATTGAGTAAATGAAGGATAAACTCCCAACTAACACTTCTGGATTTCTTTCCTCCTCCACCCCTCCATTACTCCAGTCAATCTAACTAACAAACTCTCATATCCGCAACTCAAATTAACTCATAATAATACTAAAACTGTACTCCTTATTTAAATTATACTAATCCATCACTAATTCTTGTTGGGTACCGGAGTAGCGTGCTACTCATCGAAAAGCGCTTCAACGCCTCGCCAGGGGTAGTAAGCGCTATATAAATACGATTACAATACAATACAATTAACTTTGCAGTGTACTTATGACGATCAATGCCATTAATTCCAATAATGTGTACCACATTCAGTTTTTTAGCCTGCCAGGCCTTGGAACGTTTTAGTTCACAATTCTCTTCTCTACAGTGTTGGGTTGAATATCTGGTACATGTAATGTGCACTTTCAAAATAATGGTTATCTCTTCAGGACATCTCTTCAATCCTTTTTCAGACGTTTCCATCTGTGTAAATTAACCTGCATGAGTAATATGCCAATCACACCAAGGCCTTTACATTAATCAAAATTGTGCTTTTATTTTGCTTCCTTTGTAGCTGAAGACACATTTGAGTTACAAACCAGACTTTTAATTTTCTCTTATTTGTAATTCATCTAGGTCCAACACCCAGGGCCAGTGGACCACATTCCAGAACAGAAGACACCTCCACGCCAAACCAGGATCAAGCCTCCAATGAGGACACCACTCCTGCCAGCCGGAAAGATTATGTGCTTGCTGAACCATCTGGTCTGTTTGGGCAGACAGCTCCAGTGAGTCTTACTCAGCCCACACCTACACCTCCCACACCAGTTGCAACAACTCAACCTCGGGATACCTCCACTTCCTGTGTCCAGAGAAATACACCAACCATCTTGTGCCTCCTACTCCTGGCTGCTGTTGAGCAAACAACAACACCACCTCTAGTTCTGCCAGGACCCAGGGGATAGGGCACACTGCCTTACGGGCACATGCTAGGTCATGGGAGGGAATCTGTTAGCCAGCAAATTGAGGACACTGTAACTCAGACCACTATTGATCGAGTCTTTGGAGCACTGCACCAGTCCCTAGACGTGATGGGTCAGGTCCTAAAGGATCTAATGGACAATGTGCAGGCGCAGAGGGAACACAATGTAGAGACGCAGAATCCAAACTCCAATTTGTGCTCCTTGGCTGGGGTGATGTTTGATATTTATCATCACATGTACAGGGCTTTTCCGGTACCATCTACACCTGCATGTGGTCCTTCAATATCTGGCCAACTAAGTGATAAAACGTTCTCTAGTTTTAGAATGACATTTTTTCTGATTGAGATTTTGGTTTTTATAAGCGGTTAAAGTGGCATTAGGGGGCATGGCATGGGCATAAAAAGACTAAGTAAAACGTTCCTTTAGAAGTTTTAATTGCGTTTTGAGAAAACCTTTCTAATTTGATAGGCTCCATCTTCACTTTTCGAGTTTTTCTAGAAAGTGAAAAGAATATTACACATGTAAAATCACAGCAACCTTGGAAAAGCTAGTGACGGGGCAACGCTCCAGTGACAATATAGAACTTGGCATACCAGATTATTTACTCCGTATGTAGTTTTAAAATCAAGTAGCTTTCTGATAATACCTGCTTTACATTAAATTGTATTTTTTGTTGTTTTATACCCCAGGCTTATCATGGCCATCATTTGCCTATACTATTTGATTTCTCCCAAGGACTCATGACTACCAGCAGCTTGATCTATGTACCTTTCGTGTTTACATATAATGTTTTATATACATCTGAAGGTACCTTACCCCCTTTCAATTACTTCTTACTTCTTTCTTTACTCTTTTTTCTTCACACTATTAATAGATCTTCTATCCACATCACAACACACTTCGCATCCCCCCTTTGTTACTTCACCACTAAGATTCAATGTTTTCCAAAAATTTTAAAGCACATGTACTGTATCACACTGTGTAGACACGTTTATGACAATCTCACCTCGCATGATGTTGCCGTTTTATTCCACTCTAGACTGACTTGTTTGCCTTTTTCTTCTGGAACGTGGTTCAATTAGTCACCTATAAGACCTATTGAGGCATTCACACTACATTCTGGTTGTCACATTAACTATACGCATCCCTGCACTTAATTCACACAATTCTATTGCACCTTCGCTCGGATTGTTCTCTTTACCTCTGTACAAAGAATTTTAGACGTTGTGAAGTCACCTTGCGCAATTATACTATACCGACATGTATGTATTTTTCATCTATGTTTCCACAGCCTTGACAAAGTCTTGAAGACGAAACACGTGTTGGCTGTTTTGCTGTATGGACTTATTGTTACATTCGAACATCCTATTGCAACTCTGACCATTTATCACCATCTGGCTGCTCTGGACACATGGTCATTTTGTACAACGCAGTCTTTTGATTGAGATTTCTACTTTCTACCTGCACTTATAATAAATATCTACACATCATCTTCCAAGAACGAACTTTCTATTTATTCCTGAACATCATCAGGATCAGGATTCATGCTATTGGTGTGCCCTGGCCACTCTTCTTTCAATCTGGCCAAAATATACCTTCCTCAGCCACAGAGAGGAAGGCCCTGTTGCAATAGGAAACTGATCCACCCACCCCAGGAGGGGATATTCATGCAGGCCACCAGGGAGAGATGGCAAGACTTCCACCGATACATCCAAGAGACACTGAACCCAATTTCAGCCAGTGTGTGTCTACCATTCACTCTGTGGACTATTTCATGGACACACATACCTTTTTGATGACAGTTGTATTTCATACATTGGACTTCAACCCATATTCCCTCTACAATAATATTTTCATCCACCATGATTGACTTTTTTTTTCATTTTCCACGTTTTTTGTGCAAACAATTTGTATTTAGTTTGTGGTATCAAAATAAATGCATATAACACAAAGCCGAAGACTGGTGTTGTATTTATTGTAGTATTACCATTTTTATGTATTCCTCCTACATCGTAATAAAAACCTATTAATCAATAAGATTCAATCAAAAGTAAGCTATAACAATTGGGCTATGTGTCCCTCATTTCAGAAAATAGCAAAAAACAGAAATCTCGATATATTGGTGTCATACATTTGTAAGTAACAAATATTTGTCAAAATGCAAGCTAATTTTTCATAACCCACATGTAGGAAAGTGCCACTGACTGGACTACGGCAACGCCCACTACGCAGGAACCACGGCCAAGCTCTGGAAAAGACTACAACGTATACAGAACGCCTCTGCACACCTCATCCTGGACATCTCCCGCCACAGCCACATCACAGACCACCTGAGAGCTGTCTCCCTGTCAACAAGAGAATCACGTTCAAACTCCTCACCCATGCTCACAAGGCACTGCACAACACCAGACCAGAATACCTCAACAGATGGCTGTCTTTCTCCACCCCAACAGCTACACTCTGCTGACCTTGCCCTCGCCACCATCCCACGTATCCACAGAACTGCCGGGGGCAGATCGTTCTCCCACCTCGCTGCCAAGATGTGGAACACTCTTCCCACCCACATGCAACAGACACAGGACCTACTTACCTTCAGGAGACACTTCAAGACTTGGCTTTTCGATCAGTAGCAGCCTACCCCACCCCCACCCCCCTGCACCTTGAGACCCTCACAGGTGAGTAGTGTGCTTCACAAATGCCTTGATTGATTGATTAACTGTTGGCATGGTTACCCCCCCCACACTTTTTGCCTAGTGTTGATGCCAACTTTGATTGAAACCAGGCCACAGCACCAGTGTTCTGTCCCTAAAACAGTACCTTTGCTTCCACAATTGGCACAGCCCTGGCACACAGTTAAGTCCCTTGTAAAAGGTACCCATGGTACCAAGGGCCATCTGGCCAGGGAAGGTCTCTAAGGGCTGCAGCATGTATTATGCCACCCTAGCGGACCCTTCACTCAGCACATGCACACTGCCTTGAAGCTTGTGTGTGCTTGAGAGGAGAAAAAGACAAAGTTGCTATGGTACCCCTCTCATGGTGCCATACCCACAAACCACTGCCTGTGACATGGGTAAGTCACCCCTCTAGCAGGCCTTACAGCCCTAAGGCGGGGTGCACTATACCACAGGTGAGGTTATAGCTACATGAACAATATGCCCCTACAGTGGATAAGTCCATTCTTAGACATTGTAAGTGCAGTGTAGCCATATTGAGTATAGGGTCTGGGAGGTTGACATTATGAACTCCACAGCACCATAATGGCTTCACTGAATACTAGGAAGTTTTGTATCAAACTTCTCAGCACGATAAACCCACACTGATGCCATTGTGGGCTTTATTGAACAATGCACTCAGAGGTCACTTTAGAGATGCCCCCTGTATGTTAGCCCAACTGCTAATGTAGGACTGACCGGTCTGTGCCAGTCTGCCACTTTCAAACATGTTTCTGACCACATGGGGTGAGTGCCTTTGTGCACTCTGTGGTCAAAAACAAAGCCTGTCCTCGGTGGAGGTGCTTCACACCTCCCCCTGCCGGAACTGTAAAACCTGGTGGTGAGCCTCAAAGGCTCAAGCCTTGGATTACAGTGCCCCAGGGCACTCCAGGTAGTGGAGGTGCCCGCCCCACGGATGTAGCCCCACTTTTGGCATTAAGTCCGGTGGGAAAATTAGGGAAAACAGGGAGGAGTGACCACACCAGCCAGGACAACCCCTAAGGTGTCCAGAGCTGAGGTGACCCCCTCCTAGCAGAATCCTCCATCTTGGTTTGGACCAATAGGGATGGGAAGGTGCCTCCTCCCTAAAAGGAGTGGGCCCAAGGAGGGTGTAGCCACTCTCAGCGACAGTAGCCATTGGTTACTGCCCTCTGACCCCTAACTCACCTCTAAATCTAGGATTTAAGGGCCTCCCTGAACTCAGCTCACCAGATTCCTGGTGACCTACGAGAAGAAGAAGGACTGCTAAGCTGAAACCTTCAGCAGAGAAGAAGGAGGACGACAACTGCTTTAGCCCCAGCCCTACCGGCCTGTCTCATGCTTCAAAGAACCTGCAAAAAGACCAGTGACATGTCTAGCAGGCCCAGCGACCTCTGTCAACACCAGAGGACTGCCCTGCACCCAAAAGGGCCAAGAACTCCAGAGTACAGCTGCTCTGTCTGAAGAAACCTACAACTAAGGACTCTACCTCAAACCTACAACTAAGGACTCCACCTCACTCGAGATGCGTGAGTCTTGACCCCTGTGCACCCGACGCCCACGGCCCATGTACAAGTGGTGCACCCAGCAAGAGAGGGTCCCCAGGCGATTGCGAGAAAGTGCCCACCCTGGGTTGACCTCTCCTTACCTCCACAACGACACCTGCAGAGGGAATCCCGAGGACCCCCCTGACTGCGAAGCTCCGGACGAAGATATCCAATACCTAAAGGCACACTGCACCCTCAGCCCCCAAGCCTTGGAGAAACTGACCCCCTGGTGCCTCATCGTTCATCTGGTGGCCCTCCTCCTTGTACAACTGGTGATGACACCCTCCTGGACCCCACCTGCAGCCTCTGAGTGAGCCCTGGGGTCTTCTCATAGACCAGCATTGAAAACCCGACGTCCTGTTTGCACCCTCCTCCAGCTTCCCCTGTGCAGCTCAGGGTGTATGTTTGGTGCCTACTTGTGGCCTCTTCAGTGCTCTTCTAATCCCCCCTGGGCTGCCCTCCGAGTCGCGGGTACTTACCTGCTGGCTGACCGGATTACAAGTACCCCCTGTCTCCATAGGAACCCACGTTAAATTTGCTCAACTTTGACCTCTGCACCCGGCCGGCCCCGTTTTGCTGGTGGTGGGTGTTTGGAGTTAATTTGAACTCCAAATGGTGGACTCCCTAAAACCCAGAGACTGAGACTGTAAGTGTCGTACTTACCTGTAAACAGATCTAAAGTTTCTTCCCCAAGGAACTGTTTGAAAAGTGCGGTGCGTCTATTTTTAAAATAGCTTTTTTGTCTATAATTCAAAAACTGGATTACTTACCCATTTCAAGGAAAGCACTGTTGATACCTGTGTGAAGGACCAAACTTTTAAGGTACTTACCTACAAATTGAATCTTGTGGTTCTAAAAATAAACTAAGAAAATATATATTTGCAATATGAAAACCATTGGTCTGGAGTTAAGTCATTGAGTGTGTGCTTTTTCTATTTTCTGTGTGTGTACAACAAATGCTTTGCACTACCCTCTGATAAGCCTAACTGCTCAACCACACTACCACAAAGAGAGCATTAGTATTATCTACTTTAGCCTCTGTTAAGCCTCTAGGGAACCTATGGGCTCTGTGCACACTATATCTTACTTTGATATTGTATATACAGAGCCAGCTTCCTACATTGTTGGATCAGCAGTGGGGTCTACGACTTTGCATTTGCTGGACTACTCAGCCAATACCTGATCACATGACTAAATTCCAAATTGCCTTTAGAAAACTGATTTTTGAATTTGACTATTTTTTCTACAGGGCCTTGGTTAAGTCCCCTTAGCATATCTTTTTAAGTTTAAAAGTTATTTTTAAGTTAGGATTTAGTTACTAGAAGTAGTTTTTAGTTTCTGAATAATTAATCCTAAATTTTAGTAACATAATGAGCAGCTCAGAGGACAATGTGGTGGAACTCAACCTCACCCCTTACGTCCATCTAGGGATGGCAGAGTTAAGGTCCCTCTGTAAGCTGAAAACGATTAGAACTGGTTCCAACACTACCAAGGTCAAGCTCCAGGAGCCTTGGCAGAGTACACCAGGGACCACCCTGCTGAGGAGGAAGAACTCCACTCAGACAGGGAAGATGTTAGAGATGAGGTGGATGACCTCCCCGCTCTTCACTTAATCAGGGAGACCAGGGTGCCTAGACCCCTGTCTCCTAGGATAGAACTCACTGGATCTGGATCTTCCACAGGGGAGTCCAGTTCCTTTGGGAACATTGAGGGCAGCCTCAATGAAGAGGACATCCTTTTAGCAAGGATGGGCAAAAGGTTAGCTTTGGCGCTACAACTCCTAGCTGTAGAAAGTGGGAGAGCATAAATGGGCTTAGAACCCATTAATGGTAGCAGCAAATAAATAGGGTCAGAGAGAATACTGATATCCTAAAAATCCCCAAAGGGATTTTCTCAAAATATGAAGAAGGTGATGACATCACCAAGTGGTTCACAGCTTTTGAGAGGGCTTGTGCAACCAGAAAGCTAAACAGGTCTCACTGGGGAGCTCTCCTTTGGGAACTGTTCACTGGTAAGCGTAGGGATAGACTCCTCATAGTCTCTGGTAAAGATGCAGAGTCCTATGACCACATGAAGGCTGCCCGAATTGAGGGCTTTGAATCCTCCACTGAGGTGTATAGGTTTAGGTTCAGGGGGGCTCACAAAACCTCAGGCCAGACCTGGGTTGATTTTGTTGACTTCTCAGTGAAAACACTAGGGGCCAGATGTAGCAAGGCTTTTGCGCCTCGCAAACAGCGATTTTTGCTGTTTGCGAGGCGCAAAAGACACATCGCGATGCCCATTCCTATTTTGCGAGTCGGTAACCTAGTTACCGACTCGGAAAATGGGAATGCGAGTCGCAAATAGGAAGGAGTGTTCCCCCTTCCTATTTGCGAGTCGCATCGCGATGCAGAATTGCTTTGTGACCGTGAACCCGGTCGCAAAGCAATTCGCAGTTACTACCAGTGTCCCAATGGGACCCCTTCCCCTTTGTGATTGGCTCTGAAAAAATGAAACTGACACGTTTCATTTTTTAGTTTGTAATGCATCTCATTTTCCTTTAAGTAAAACGGGCTGCATTACAAAAAAAAAAAAAACTGCTTTATTTAAAAGGAGTCACAGACAAGGTAGTCTGCTGTCTCCAGCAGGCCACCATCCCTGTGAGTGCTGCGACTCGGAAGGGGGTCGCAAATTGCGACCCACCTCATTAATATTAATGAGGTGGGCCTTTGGGACCCCCCTTGCGACTCGCAGATGGTGTCATGGACACCATCCTGCATCCGGCTTTGCGACTCACAAATTGCAAGTCGCTCAGACTCGCAATTTGCGAGTCACAAAGCCGGAATTTGCTACATCTGTCCCTAGATGGCTGGATAACTGGCAGTGGCGTGCATGACTGTGAAGGGCTTTATAATTTGTTTATGATGGAGCACCTGTTAAGTAACTGTTTGCATAACAAGTTGCATTAACATCTGGTAGACCTAGGTCCAATTTCTCCCCAAGAATTGGGAAAGAAGGCACACCACTGGGTGAAGACTAGGGTGACAAAGGCTTCCACAGGGTGTGACCAAAAGAAAGTGGATCACAAAGCCTCCCCAGGGGAAGGGTGGTGAGACACCTAAGGACAAAAATTAAGAATCTTCTCAAGGGCCCAAAACCTGCCCAGGAGGGTGGGCCTTGAGCCTCTTCACAGTCCACAAATGAGTACAAGGGTAAAAACTTTGAACCCAAGAAGGCCTGGTGTCTCAACTGTAGGCAGCATGGACACCAAACTGGAGACATGGGCTGTCCCAAGAAAAATCAATCTACCACTGCTCCAGTTAGTACTGGAATAGCCAGTCTCCAGGTGGGATCAACAGTGTGGCCAGAGCAAATCAGTGTTCACACTGAAGCCACTTTAGTCTCTGAGGTGAGGTGGATATAGTCACACTGGCTGCCTGGCCGCCTAACATGCAAAAATACAGGCAGCAGCTCTTAATCAATGGGACAAAGGTAGAAGCCCTGAGGGATACAGGTGCCAGTGTCACCATGGCGACAGAGAAACTGGTTTCCCCCAGTACAATATTTGGCTGGCCAGACTTATCCAGTCACGAATGCTGACAGTGTAACTAAGGTCCATCCCATGGCTATGGTGACTTTAGAATGGGAAAGGGTTCAGGCCTGAAATAGGTTGTGCTCTCTTCTGCAATCCCAGTGGAATGTTTGCTAGGGAATGATTTGGAGTCCTTGGCATGGGTTGAGGTAGGGCTCAAACCCCATGCAGCCATGCTGGGAATCCTGGTACTGGTGGGTGGAAAAACCAGAACACAGAGCACAGGGTGAAAAAGAAGTTTTGGAGCCTTGAATAATGGCCCAACCTTCCAAGAGAAAAGGTAAGAGGACTGGGGGACCAGCCTCTGAACAGCAAAATAAATAAGACCTCTCTTCTCAGGAAAATATCTTATCCCCTGGGGAAACTGAATCCATGGAGTTGGAGCCTTATCAGATAGAGCTCTTGGGCCCAGGGGACACACACAAGGAAACAGTTGTGCCAGGGACACAAGACTTGTCCTACCCTTGAAGGCCTGAGACAGCAAAATGCTGAGCAGGAGAAGGGAGATGTCAGTGGCTCCCACAGGGTCTATTGGGAGGATGGACTCCTTTATACTGAGGCCAGAGATCCCAAACCTGGTGCCACTACGAGAGTGGTAGTGCCTCAGGTATAAGACTATCATCTACAGGCAAATGGAAGGCAGCCATTGACAAAGGGGCTCTTATTATAAGCCAAAGAGGTGGGGCCCTTGTCCGTAGATCTAGAAAGGCTCCGAGCCCCCCCTTGAACATACTTGCGGAGATTTACAATGTTCAAATCCGAGTGGCAGCCCTATACGGAGCGGAACTTTGGGGATCGCACAAAAACCTGGACATTCTGCAAACTAAAGAAAATAACTTCCTTAGACAGGTGTCCCGGTTAGGTATGGGCACACCAATGATCCCTCTAAGGCTCGACCTTGGTTTAAATAGCATTAAAACCACAGCGGCCCTGAGACCGCTCTCCTATTGGATTCGTTTATTGAAATCTGTTGAACTCAAACCATATAGGTTTGCTATAAGAGAGCTCATAGACGCTCCCCAGGCACTGGAGAAAATTCCATGGTTGAAGGAGATGAAATCTGCCTGGGATAAATTAGGTCTTCCCCACTACTGGAAAGATCCGGATCTAATCCCCAACAATGCAAGGAAACTTGTTATAAGAAGATATTGGGAGAAAGTTAATGAAGACTCCCTGCACCAAAAGGGGGCGGGCAGGCTAACAATGGAATTTCTCCAACTTAAGCACGAGCCCTGGGCTGAGAACTTCTTGAACCTTCCTATGCCCCCGTATGCCCGTGTTCTATATCTCCAGCTAAGATATGGTACATTGCCTACTAATGGTTTTACGGCCCACTGGCCATCTGACATCGCCTTAACTGATAGATGTATCTCTTGCCAATACTGTAAAGAAACAAATGAGCATATACTATTCTTCTGCCCTTTGTATAAGAGTCCCAGAGGGAGGTGGATCATTCCCCTCTGCAAAATTTATCATTGCAGGATAGAGCAAACGCCATCAGAATCTGCACATATGATACATCCTCCATGGTAGCTATTGCAGTTACCAAATTTCTATCGGAGGCTTGGCTCATCCGTCGCAGGTTTATTGTATCAAAGGGCATTTGAGCTATCCTGACAATAGTACACAGAAGGAGTCTCAACTGTTATATTCTATGTAGAATCAGCAGGAATACTACATTGGGAACTTGCTGCCCTCTGTATGACTAATAGTGACTGTACAAGCTTTTAGTGCCATTTTCACAGCTGAAATCTGATAGGCTTCTTGACAAAGTATTGTACATCTGAACAGGATCTCCATTTGTTTTTCGAACTGACGTAGGCTGGGTCTTATGGGAAAAGAGCTGCACACATTGGTATGATAGATAAAACTTTTATATCCTAGCTTTTACCGTTTTTAATTTTCTTACCTTTTTTAGCCATGTTTTACCCCCATTTATTGTATTTTTATCTATGATCAAATGCCTAGTCTTGTTGATTTCCTTGCTATATTGTTCTGATTACCATTGGTTTTTATATTGTTGTTACGAATTTCTAACACATATTATTTATTATGTAAGATTATGTAAGATTGTTATCTCTGTTATCCTAAATGGTCCAGATTCCTAGACCGAATAAATTTAAATAAAATAGTGCCTCAGGAGTTTAGAGAGTTTATCCTCACATTGGCCCATGACATCCCCCTAGCTAGGCATTTGGGACAAACCAAACCAAAACATGGAGCAGACTTGTGAACCATTTTTATTGGTCCAACATGTCCCAGAAAGTTAGGGAGTTTTGTAGCTCCTGTGACACCTGTCAGGGCACGTGGCCACCCAAAGGCCACCCTCATTCCACGTCCAGTGGTGGGGGTGCCCTTTGATTGGGTTGGTGTGGACATTTTGGGTCCACTTGTACCTCCCACAGCCTCAGGGAATCAGTACATACCGGTAGTAGTGGATCATGCTTCCAGATACCTGAAGCAATTCCCCTTAGGTCACCTATTGCCCCTGCAGTAGCCAAAGCCCAAATTGGTACTTTTACCAGAGTGGGTTTCCCTAAGGAGGTGGTTTCTGACAGAGGTACAAACTTCATGTCAGCTTACCTAAAACACATGTGGAATGAGTGTGGGGTGACTTACAAATTCACCACACCATACCATCCACAAACCAATGGACTTTATGAGAGATTCAATAAGACGTTGAAAGGCGTGATCATGGGGCTCCTTGAAAATTTCAAATGGAGATGGGATGTCCTCCTGTCGTGCTTGCTTTTCGCCTACAAAGAGGTGCCTCAGAAAGGAGTAGGATTTTCCCCCTTTGAACTTCTGTATGGCCATCCTGTAAGGGGATCACTGGCACTTGTTAAAGAAGGCTGGGAGAGACCTCTCCATGAGTCTAAACAAGATGTGGTGGACTATGTGCGTGACCTCTGCTCCAGGATGGCTGAGTGCATGGAAAAGGCATCCAAAAACCTTGAGGCCAGCCAACAACTCCAGAAGTTGTGGTATGACCAAAAAGCTGCAATGGTTGAATTCCAGCCAGGGCAGAAAGTCTGGGTTCCGGAGCCTGTGGCTCCCAGGGAACTTCAGGACAGATGGAGTGCCCCTTACCCAGTCCTAGAGAAGAAGTCAGGTCACTTACATAGTGGACCTGGGCACTAGCAGGACATCCAAGAGGGTGATCCATGTTAACCGCCTGAAACTCTACAATGATAGGGCAGACATAACCATGCTGATGGTTACTGATGAGGATCAGGAAGCAGAGAGTGAACCTCTCCTTGACCTTCTCTCAACTGACCCTAAAGATGGATCAGTAGCTGGAGGTGTCTATTTAGACACCCTCTGTGCCCAACAGCGAGTTGACTGCAGGCAAGTGCTACAGCAGTATGCTGTGCTCTTCTCTTTGACCCTTGGTCAGACACACCTGTGTATCCATGATGTGGACACAGGGGACAGTTTACCTGCCAAGAACAAAATCTATAGACAGTCTGACCAAGTAAAAGAGAGCATCAAAGTGGAAGTCCACAAGATGCTGGAGTTAGGGGTAATAGGGCACACCGACAGTCCCTGGGCCAGCCCAGTGGTTGTGGTCCCTCAACCTTATACCAAAGATGGCAAGAGAGAAATGAAGTTCTATGTGGACTACGGAGGACTCAGTTCTGTCACTAAGACAGATGCACTCCCCAGACCCACAGCAGATGACTTGGGTTGATAAGTTAGGTGCAGCCAAATTTCTAAGTACCTTTGACTTAACTGCAGGGTACTGGCAAATTAGAATGGCACCTGGAGCCAAAGAAAAGACAGCATTCTCTACACCTGATGAGCATTATCAGTTCACTGTTATGCCCTTTGGCTTAAAGAATGTCCCTGCCACCTTCCAAAGGTTGGTGAATCAAGTCCTTGCTGGTTTGGAGTCCTTTAGTGCAGCATATCTAGATGATATTGCTGTCTGTAGCTCCAGCTGGCAGGATCACCTGGGGAAGGTTTTGCAGGCCTTGCAAACAGCAGGCCTCTCTATCAAGGCATCTAAGTGGCAGATAGGGCAGGGCACAGTTGCATACTTGGGCCACTTGTAGGTGGAGGCCAAGTGCAACCTTTACAACCCAGGATCCAGAAAATTCTGGAATGGGAAGCTCCAAAAACCCAGACTCAAGTCAGGGCATTCCTTGGCTTGACTGGGTACTACAGGAGATTTGTGAAGGGATATGGGTCCACTGTGACTCCCCTCACTGAACTGACCGCAAAGAAGATGCCAAAGAAGGTAAACTGGACCCTTGACTATCAAAAGGCCTTTGACACCCTGAAAGAAGCATTGTGCTCAGACCCGGTTCTGAAAGCTCCAGATTATTCTTGGCAGTTTGTTATGCAGACAAATGCCTCTGAACGTGGGATAGGAGCAGTCCTGTTCCAAACCAATGATGATGGCCTTGACCAGCCTGTTGCAGAAGGTGAACTCCCCAGGGAGCAGCGTTGGAGTGCCATTGAGAGGGAGGCCTTTGCTGTGGTTTGGTCCCAGAAAAAGCTGAGGTCATACTTGTTTTGGCACTCACTTTGGTGTTCAAACTGACCACAGACCTCTAAGATGGCTAACGCAAATGAAAGGTGAGAACCCTAAACTTTTGAGGTGGTCCATATCCCTACAGCGAATGGACCTTGCAGGCAGAAGGCCTTTCCATGTTATTCCAATTGGACCACGAAGGCTCTCTTGGGAAAGGTTAGTCTCATCCTATTTCGTTTGGGGGGTGGGGGGGTTGTGTAGGAAAGTGCCACTGTTGACATGTAATCCCCCCCCCACATTTTGCATAGTGTTGATGCCAACTTTGATTGAAAGTGTGCTGGGATCCTGCTAACCAGGCCCCAGCACCAGTTTCCTTTCCCTAAAACTGTACCTTAGCTTCCACAATTGGCACATCCCTGGCACACAGTTAAGTCCCTTATAAAAGGTACCCCTGGTACCAACGGTCCTGTGGCCATGGAAGGTCTCTAAGGGCTGCAGCATGTATTATGCAATCCTAGGGCGTCCCTCACTCAGTACATGCACACTGCCTTGCAGCTTTTGTGTGCTGGAGGGGAGAAAAAGACCAAGTCGAAATGGCACCCCTCTCAGGGTGCCATTCCCACAAACCACTGCCTGTGGCATGGGTAAGTCACCCCTCTAGCAGGCCTTACAACCCTAAGGCAGGGTGCACTATACCACAGGTGAGGGCATAGCTGCATGAGCAATATGCCCCTTCAGTGTCAAAGTCCGTTCTTAGACATTGTAAATGCATTTTTGCCACATTGGTCCGGGTGTTTGTCATTCCAAACTCCACAGCACCATAATGGCTTCACTGAATACTGGGAAGTTTGGTATCAAACCTCTCAGCACAATAAACCCACACTGATGCCAGTGTGGGAGTTATTGAAAATTGCACACAGAGGGCATCTTAGAGATGCCCCCTGTATGTTAGCCCAACTGCTAGCGTAGGACTGACGGATCTGTGTCAGCCTTTCACTTTCAGACAAGTTTCTGACCACTATGGAGTGAGTGCCTTTGTTCACTCTGTGGCCAGAAGAAAAGCCTGTCCTGGGTGGAGGTGCTTCACACCTCCCCCTGGAGGAACTGTAACACCTGGCAGTGAGCCTCAAAGGCTCAAGCCTCGGGTTACAGTGCCCCACGGCACTCCAGCTAGGGGAGGTGCCCGCCCCCGGACAAAGCCCCGCTTTTGCGGCAAGTCTGGTGGGAAAATTAGGGAAAACAGAGAGGAGTGACCACCCCAGCTAGGACCACCCATAAGGTGTTAAGAGTTGAGGTGACCCCCTCCCTGCAGAATCCATCATCTTGGTTTGGAGGACAGGGACCAATAGGGATAGGAATGTGCCCCCCTCTCCAAAGGGAGTGGGCACAAGGAGGATATAGCCACCCTCCGGGACAGTAGCCATTGGCTACTGCTCTCTGACCCCTAACACGCCCCTAAATCTAGGATTTAAGGGCCTCCTTGAACCCAGCTCACCAAATTCCTGGAGACCTGCAAGACGAAGAAGGACTGCTAAGCTGAAACCCCTAGCAGAGAAGAAGAAAGACGACAACTGCTTTGGACCCAGCCCTACCGGCCTGTCTCCTGCTTCAAAGAATTTGGAAAAAGAACAGCGATGCCTCCAGCAGGCCAAGCGACCTCTACCAACTCCAGAGGACTGCCCTGCACCCAAAAAGACCAAGAACTCTCGAGGACAGCAGCTCTGTCTGAAGAAACCTACAACTAAGGACTCTCACCTCACTCCAGATACGTGAGTCTTGACCCCTGTGCACCGGACCCCAATGGTCCGTGTCCAGGTGGTCCACCCAGCAAGAGGGGGTCCCCAGGCAAATGTGAGCAAGTTCTCACCCTGGGTTGACCTCTCCGCCCCTCCACAGCGATGCCTGCAGAGGGAATCCTGAGAGCCCACCTGACCGCGACGCTCCAGACGAAGATATCCGACGCATAAAGGCACACTGCACCCGCAGTCCCCAGGCCTTGGAGAAACCGACCCTGGTGCCTCATTGTTCAGCAGGCGGCCCTCCTCCCTGTCCGACCAGTGATGTGCCGGAGTCGCCGCCCTAGACCCTGCCTGCAGCCTCTGAGTGACCCCCGGGGTCTCCTCATAGACCAGCATTGAAAACCCTACGTCCTGCTTGTACCCTGCACCTGCCCGCCCCTGGTCCGCTGAGGGTGTGTTTAGTGCCCAATCGTGGTCCCTTCAGTGCTCTTCTAATCCCCCCTGGTCTGCCCTCCGAGTCGCAGGTACTTACCTGCTGGCTGACCGGATTCCGAGTACTCCCTGTTTCCATAGGAGCCCACATTAAATTTGCTCACCTTTGACCTCTTCACCCAGCCGGCCCGTGTTGCTGGTGGTGGGTGTTTGGTGTTAACTTGAACACCACCACAAAACCCGGAGACTGAGACTGTAAGTGTTGTACTTACCTGTTAACAGATCTAACTTTTCTTCCCCCTTAGGAACTGTTTGAAAATTGCAGTGTCCATTTAAAAAAATGCTTTTTTGCCAATAATTCAAAAACTGTGTTACTTACCTATTTTAAACAAATTACTGTTGATACCTGTGTGAAAGACTAAACCTTTAAGGTACTTACCTGCAACTTGAATCTTGTGGTTCTAAAAATAAACTAAGAAAATATATTTTTGCAACATAAAAACCATTGGTCTGAAGTTAAGGGCCAGTTGTAGCAAGCAGTTTTGCCCATTCTGTGTCTATGGGAAAATGTGTTCGTACATATGGCCCTAAGTCATTGAGTGTGTGCTTCTTCTATTTTCTCTGTGTGTACAGCAAATGCTTTGCACTATCCCCTGATAAGCCTAACTGCTTGACCACACTAGCACAAAGAGAGCATTACTATTATCTACGCTAGCCTCTGTTAAGCCTCTGGGGAGCCCCTGGACTCTGTGCACACTAGATCTCACTTTGATATAGTATATACAGAGCCAGTTTCCTAACCCCGACACATAACTCAAATAGGCTGCTCCATAGAGAATTCAAGGTTCCAATACCTTGACACATTGCAAGAAGGGGAAATAGTCCAAATAAACATATTAAATAGGCAAACTAATATTGATTGATGTTATCAGCTGGAGGCAGACATACTGCCTCACAATAGGAATTCTACATTCATTACACCAATGGTCAAAATGGCGGCAGGGCTAAATTTTGTGGCAATTGGATTATTTCAATACACTGTAGCAGTATCTGGTAGAATGTCACAACCACCTTCCTGTGGTATGCTACTAAACGTTATTTCTACCATGATGAGACAGATCTGCAGCTTTGTACACTTAAATAAAATGAAGATTTAGCCAATGTGAAGGGAGATCAGTATGCTATGGCTTGTATTACGCATTTGGTTAGAACAAGATGAACAGCACATATAGCCTTGGTGACAACATTCAATAGAAAACAGGTCTAATGCAAACTCAAGAACTTCCATTCAGTCGCCGTGCAAGTTGTCCCTGTACAATATCTGTATATCCAAAATATCTCTTTCTCATGATCAACCCATGTTACCTTTGTACTTTCCAACAGAAACATATCACTGCTAATGTTACAACTTTGAAATGTCCAAATGAAGATGAAATGGTGAAGGATCCTAAAACAGAATAACAAGGGAAAACTAATGATTGCACGTGAGAAAATTGACTCAAATGATAAGTTAAGAAGACACATACTTAGCACAACCAAAGAGAATCAACGTCAATAAACACAGTAGGCAATGTATGGAACTTTGAACTACAAGCATCTTTGCCATGCGCTTTCCTGAACTAACCATTATTAGCAAAGTCCAATCACAGACTGATATGTTCACTTTGTTACAAGTTGTTTCGATATCACATGTAACAATATGTAAAGGTAACCTTACACTCATGCGAAGAAGTGGTCAATACCATCTTGACATATGTCAAGTCCATGCTCTTTACTGGTGTCATCTTCATTTGACATTTCAACATCCTCACCCAGTGGCTTTTCATTGTCTCCATCCTCTCCAATGATTGGGATGTTCCGTGGCAGGGCTATGTTGTGCAGCATGCAGCATGAAACTGTGATTTGGCAGACCTTATCGGGTGAGTAGAGGAGAGCGCCACAAGTCTTGTCCAGACATCTGAGTCTGGCCTTCAGCAGCCCAAAATTCCGCTACTCTGGCCTCTGTATTCTTCCATGGATCTCATTGAAGCGGACTTCCCCTGGCGTTGTTGGATTTCTCGGCAGTGCTAACAATCATGGTCAGTTAGGATAAGCTGAGTCTCCTATATGAAAGTATAAAATATATTGAGCAAAAATATCTTATCCCATTGTACTTTCCTAAACTGTGAATAAAGCAAATGATCCTCATGTCATATTGTACTTACCAGCAAACCAGGCGCTCTCTACTTAGATAATCCACACATATCTCATGTCTTTACAAAAATACATATCTTTTTGTGAGATATATGTATACATCATGGTTGTGTTAATGTTGCAACTTAGAAAAACTTTTTTTCACATCTGGTGTGTTTAAAAAAAATAATGCGTAAATAATACATTTGAAATGTATTATTTGCACATTTGTTTTTAATCCTTCAATGGAAATATAAATTACACAGCATCACTAGCAATGTTAAATACAGTAACAGTTTACATTCAAACAGAGTTGTATGTATTTTACATTGGTATACAAACTAGCCACCATTTTGAGTGGTGGTGATGCACTTAACATTTAAAAATACACTAGTTCACACCTTAAAATGGCGGCCGCATGATCTTGCTGTCAGGCCATTGGCAAACCATCAGCCCTCAGTGGAAGGTGACTGTGTCGGAGGTGTAACATTCCATGACAGACACAGCCATAGGCTAACGTGTGTGACGGATACGCACAAAAGCCAATAGCTGTGTCCGGCTCCATCATGGAGAATGTCCGTCGCATACATGAATACAGCATTAGGAAAAAAAAACACCTGCCTCCTAACACTGCAGCCTTCAACGCCTCCTTCACTTTAGAGCTGTTATTGTTCTCTGGGAGCCAGGATGCTGGGCAAAGCAGGTGATAGGGCCTCTAACTTGTCAGATGACGGGTTGGAACTCCTCATCACAGAGGCCCTGTCCCTGTACAGCCAGATCTCTTAAAACCCAGAGGAACAGGTACATGTTTGTTTGGAAAAAATATTTCTAATTGACTTGTTTCTTCTTAAGAAACAGGCTAATTTGTCCCTTGTTGTTCCTGAATGAAGTGTTAATTGGTGTGTAGTCAACTCAATAATTTGGCAGGGGACATAATGATGTGTATCAATGTTTGAAATGTTTGTGAATTGAAAAGAAAAGCCATCTGAATGAATGAGGTGATTTTTCATTTTTATTTACTGACATATCAAGATTTCATGCTGCAACCTGCATGTCCTTTACTTTCAGTGGCTAGTAGACACTGTACCACAAGTATAGGTGACAAATGCATTCATATGTCGAAACAATTGAAATGTAATGAGCAACAAAAAAAACTTTCAGGGTCTGAATTTTTCATTTTGCACTTTAAATATCTCCAGTTTCCTGAGAAATGAAGCACTGTATGTTTTAGTCATGTCCTGGTGCCACATTTGGAGAAGGGTATAGCCTGTGTTGCAAGTACATATGACACTGGCTATCAACCATGGAAGTATGTTCCATTCCTACATACACACACCTGTTTATGCAGAACCAAAAACCACGCTGTAACTGAAGCACATGGCAGCCTTTCCGTACTGCCCTTAGTCATTGTATGTGGTTCAAATCATAGCATTTGACTCTTATACGATTTAGCATTAAGCCAGTGTAGCTGTGCATGGGGGGCATGTGTAAATACTGTACAGGTTATTTAGCCTTTAGTAGCTCACAATGATTTGGACTAATCAGAAATGGGTCTCACTACAGGAATGGTTTCAGAACCCTGGGCCAGGTGATGTTGGTGGCCTGGATTGGTAACACGAGGAGGGAGAAAATGTTGAGGGTACTCAACAGGTCACTGCAAATTGGTATTTTCTAGGAACTTTGACATGTTGGTATATAATTGTTAGAAATGGGGTCTCTAGTTTGCAGTCGGTTTGCATCCTGTCCAAGTAGGGACCCTCACTCTACCCAGGATAATGGAGATACCTGCTCAGATAACCCCCGCTCACCCCGTTGGTAGCTTGGCATGAGCAGTCAGGCTTATCTCAGAAGCAATGTGTTAAGCATTTACACATAACACACAGTAATAAGTGAAAACACTACAAAAAGACACCACACCATTTTGAGAAAAATAGCCAATATTTATCTGTGTAAAACAAGACCTAAACAATAAAAATCCAACATACAGTGCTAAAGATAGGAATTTTGTAAGATTTATCTTAAAAATACAGTTCCTTGAAGTCGATAGCTCCACCTGGGGCTATCACGGCGTCATGATCAACAAAACCAACAGTTCAGGCCGGCCGCAGCGTCGCGGGCCAGCTATGGTGTCGGGAAGACCCGCAAACAGTACCTTGGATTTGCAGGGCGTTGTGATCCTCGCGGTGACTTCTGGAGAGCAGCGTCGCTGGCGTCACAGTGTTGGTTCCGGGGTCGGTGCGGGAGTCGTCAGGCCCTTGAAGTCACACTTGTTGTGGATCGAACTCTGGGCTGATTAAGTCAGGAACGCTGGTGTGGTTGGCATCGGGGCTGCGGTACGAAGCGGGACGATGCGACGTGCGTTGCCCACATGTCACAGTACAGGCAGCGGTTCGGTGAGGGCATCAAGCAGCGTCGGTGAGACCAGGGTTGCGGTGTGAAGTGGGGCGGTGCGACGTGCTGTCACCAGGTCACGTGCAGGCAGTGTTGTCGTCATTGCTGAAGCGCTGTCGTCTGTAGGCCCAAGCCAGCGGTGCGGGTGGTGCTTTGTGACCCTCACGAGCGGTGTCCACAGGCCATGGTGTGGGCAGGGATGCCTGGTGACGACATTGGAGTTGATGATGCTGGCGTCTGTGGACCGGGGCTGCGGTGCGGGATGGGACGGTGCTTCGTGTACCTCACGAGCGGTGCCCACAGGCCACGGTGCAGACAGCGGCGCTCGTGTCAGCAGGAGCGTAGTCGTCAGGGATGCCCATTCTGGTGTGTGAGCAGGCGATGCTGAGACTTCCAACAGGAGGCAAGCTCTAGTCCGAGCCCTTGGAGAACTTTATCAAGCGGGAAACACAGCAAAGGTCACCCTTTGCACTCTTTTCAGGCAGAAGCAGCAACTGCAGGCCAGTCCAGCAAAGCAACAAAGCAAAGGGACAGCACTCCTCCTTCAGCTCTTTTCCTGGGCAGAGGTTCCTCTTGATTCTAGAACGATTCTAAAAGCCTGGGGTTTTGGGTCTTCTTTTTATACCCCATTCTGCCTTTGAAGTTGGCAAACTTCATAGCAAAGTCTCAAATGTTTGCAAGATCCTTCCTTGTCCAGGCCAAGCCCCAGACACACACATGGGGTTGGAGACTGCATTGTGTGAGGGCAGGCACAGTCCTTTCAGGTGCAAGCGACCAATCGTCTAGCTCAGATGGCTCATCAAGATATGCAGGCTACAACCCAGCTCCCTTTGTGTCACTGTCTAAAGGAGAGGTGTGAAAACCCCAACTGTCAAACTGACCCAGATGGGGAATCCACAAACAGGCAGAGTCACAGAATGGTTTAAGCAAGAAAATGCCTACATTCTAAAAGTGGCATTTTCAAACTCACAATCTCAAAACCAACTTCACTAAAGGATGCATTTTTTAATTGTGAGTTCAGAGACCCCAAACTCCACATTTCTATCTGCCCTCAAAGGGAATCTGCACTTTGAAGTTATTTAAAGGCAGCCCCCTTGATAACCTATGAGGGAGATAGGCCTTGCAACAGTGAAACCCGAATTTAGAAGTATTTCACTGTTAGGACATGTAAAACACACCAGTACATGTCCTACATTTTAAATACACTGCACCGTGCCCATGGGGCTACCTAGGGCCTATCTTAGGGATACATGTTACATCTTACATGTACCAAAAGGGAAGGTTTGTTGCCAGGTCGAATTGGCAGTTTAAAACTGCACACACAGACACTGCAGTGGCCGGTCTGAGCTATGTTTACAGGGCTACTTATGTGGGTGGCACAATCAGTACTGCAGGCCCACTAGTAGCATTTGATTTACAGGCCCTGGGCACCTCTGGTGCACTTTACTAGGGACTTACCAGTAAATCCAATATGCCAATCATGGATAAACCAATCAACAGCACAATTTACGAAGGGAGCACTTGCACTTTAGCGCTGATTAGCTGTTGTAAAGTGCGCAGAGACAATAAACCAACAAAAACAGACCTGAAATAATGGAGGAAGAAGGCAAAAAGTTTGGGGATAACCCTGCAAAAAGGGCCATTCCAACAATAATCTGTACTGACAGTTTTAGAATAGCTTGCGAGAAGTGCAACAACATTGTGTCACAGCACTACAGACAGGCAAAATTACTCAAAACATATTTTGCTTTCTTTTTTTCTCATCCATACAGGTCAACGCCCATCAAATCGGGAAATCTGGAAGGCCACCCCCAAGAAGGTGCAGACTCTGGGGTTCTATAAATGGCACAGCCTGGATTGTAGGAAGAGGTGGGAGAATCTACAACACTGGACATGCAAATCAGCTGAAGTCCAGCTCGGCCAGTCCTCTCAATGAGGCAAGCGCCTGTGCAGCACCCTGACCCCATTAATGGCCTGCATTCTTGTGGTGGCATACCTTGACCTTGATGGGCAGTTGAGAGCCCAACAGCAGCATCATGGGGTGAATTATTGTTTAAAGCTACTCTTTTTTGGTATTTTTTTTTATTACAGCAATTTTTTATGGCATCAACATGAAGGTTGACACACATCCATCGCACACAAGAATTTCTGGAGGTGTAAGTTTCTCAGAAAGTGTGTGTTGTTGTTAGGCGTATTGATTTGTGCTAAAGGTTGCCACTAGATGCCTTATCACAAGCCAAGGACTGTTTGGAGCAGGCACATGACTGCATAAGTAAAAAGAAGTACCTGCACTTTGTCTCTGTTATGAGGGGTAGTTGTATCAAATAGGCCCATTTGAGGATTGCGTCAGGTATGATGTCCCATCACAAATGTGAGGAGGTAATTACAGGTGACATGGCATCCAAAAACACTTATGATACACTTGATTTTTCTGACTTCACATTTTTGAGTTGGTACAATGATCAAACAATAATGAGCATATGGTCAAAAGGACTAGGAACAGCAGTACAATGGCATAATTCCATATCAAAAACATGGTATAAATATGTTTTCACTGCAAGATTCAAGTCAGTTCATATTGACCGTAGCAGATTGGCATGAAGCCTTACTCCTTCACAAATGTGCATGTAAGCCAGCCTGTTTCAACCAACATTAATTCAGTAGGCAAACCATATGGATTGAAACTGACAGGATTGTGTCCACACTGGTGACAGAGATACACGTACCTCAAACAACATTTTAGCGTCCTTAGTTATGTCCAGATGATAAAATCGATGATGGTAAGAATTATGATACTTAAAAGGAAATTTGGAGATGGAAGTTTGCATCTCATATACAGGGAGTGCAGAATTATTAGGCAAATGAGTATTTTGACCACATCATCCTCTTTATGCATGTTGTCTTACTCCAAGCTGTATAGGCTCGAAAGCCTACTACCAATTAAGCATATTAGGTGATGTGCATCTCTGTAATGAGAAGGGGTGTGGTCTAATGACATCAACACCCTATATCAGGTGTGCATAATTATTAGGCAACTTCCTTTCCTTTGGCAAAATGGGTCAAAAGAAGGACTTGACAGGCTCTGAAAAGTCAAAAATAGTGAGATATCTTGCAGAGGGATGCAGCACTCTTAAAATTGCAAAGCTTCTGAAGCGTGATCATCGAACAATCAAGCGTTTCATTCAAAATAGTCAACAGGGTCGCAAGAAGCGTGTGGAAAAACCAAGGTGCAAAATAACTGCCCATGAACTGAGAAAAGTCAAGCGTGCAGCTGCCACGATGCCACTTGCCACCAGTTTGGCCATATTTCAGAGCTGCAACATCACTGGAGTGCCCAAAAGCACAAGGTGTGCAATACTCAGAGACATGGCCAAGGTAAGAAAGGCTGAAAGACGACCACCACTGAACAAGACACACAAGCTGAAACGTCAAGACTGGGCCAATAAATATCTCAAGACTGATTTTTCTAAGGTTTTATGGACTGATGAAATGAGAGTGAGTCTTGATGGGCCAGATGAATGGGCCCGTGGCTGGATTGGTAAATGGCAGAGAGCTCCAGTCTGACTCAGACGCCAGCAAGGTGGAGGTGGAGTACTGGTTTGGGCTGGTATCATCAAAGATGAGCTTGTGGGGCCTTTTCGGGTTGAGGATGGAGTCAAGCTCAACTCCCAGTCCTACTGCCAGTTCCTGGAAGACACCTTCTTCAAGCAGTGGTACAGGAAGAAGTCTGCATCCTTCAAGAAAAACATGATTTTCATGCAGGACAATGATCCATCACACGTGTCCAAGTACTCCACAGCATGGCTGGCAAGAAAGGGTATAAAAGAAGGAAATCTAATGACATGGCCTCCTTGTTCACCTGATCTGAACCCCATTGAGAACCTGTGGTCCATCATCAAATGTGAGATTTACAAGGAGGGAAAACAGTACACCTCTCTGAACAGTGTCTGGGAGGCTGTGGTTGCTGCTGCACGCAATGTTGATGGTGAACAGATCAAAACACTGACAGAATCCATGGATGGCAGGCTTTTGAGTGTCCTTGCAAAGAAAGGTGGCTATATTGGTCACTGATTTGTTTTTGTTTTTTTTTTGAATGTCAGAAATGTATATTTGTGAATGTTGAGATGTTATATTGGTTTCACTGGTAATAAATAATTGAAATGGGTATATATTTTTTTTTTGTTAAGTTGCCTAATAATTATGCACAGTAATAGTCACCTGCACACACAGATATCCCCCTAACATAGCTAAAACTAAAAACTACTTCCAAAAATATTCAGCTTTGATATTAATGAGTTTTTTGGGTTCATTGAGAACATGGTTGTTGCTCAATAATAAAATTAATCCTCAAAAATACAACTTGCCTAATAATTCTGCACTCCCTGTAGGTTGGCGTATACATCTTGAAAAGTTATTATCACGCCCAAATATTGACCTGTTTGGAAAATGTGGAAATGCATCAATGTGTAATATGTAGCACATTGTGAATTGCATGTGAATCTTTGATGAAAAGAGTAATGTATGAATCAGTGTATGTGATATTTACAGTGATATTGTACCAATTTTTGCCTAAGGTGAAAGACATCATATTTTGTAAAGCATTTAGACAATGGTAAAATTGACTTCAAATGACTAGAGATATTTAGGAGTCAAATGTGAAAATGTTTTTGCTCTATTGAAGTGGATTAGAAATGTACCAAGGCCTATGTATTTAGTATGCTACAGAAATCATTTGTCAAACCACCACAAACATATTTTTCTAAATATTTTCAACAGAATAGGCATGTATATAGTGCGTGATGCACTGCTAAGCTACTTCAGTACAGAATCCATGTAATATTTTGTACATTTGAAATATACTTTAGTCAGTTTAAGTTAGTGTTACCATTGTGAAATGGGAAAACAAAGGAAAGAGGCTTTCAGTTTATAGAAATATTTGTACAACATTGCAGTATTTGTCGGCACACATTGATTCATAGTTTTCTTTATGTGAATGTAAGTAATGCAGATTTCTTGGCCTTGTAAACACAGTGTACAAATGTATCTTTGGTTTATGGCACTTTTGATGACATAAGTTCACTCATGTGAAACAGTTCCTGTTTAGAAACAAAACTGGATAAGAGACATGTAATAAGAGCTAGCATGGGGAATTATAAACTGTGACCAAATGTTCCATACATGCTTGAGATAATGATAATAAAAAACCCTAGTTTGAGAGTCTTTAAGCTGGTGAAATATGAAAACTTGGAAAATGTTTTGTGATCAAAGTTCACAATCAGTTCTATTTATATAGATACAATAAAACTACTGTATATGTCATTTCAGCATCATCAGGGGGAGGTGGTGCAGGCATTGGCCACATTGGCAGGGAGGCAGCTGACCACTGTGGTTCAGGTGCTGAGTTCACCAACACTGAGGGGCCCAGTGGCATGAAGGGTGAGGGGACTGGCAGAGTCCACAGGTTCATCAACATCATCTTTGGAGGCCTCCACAGAAGAACAGTCCCTAGTGGTGGTGGACCCTACTGCTACAGTTCCACCTCCATCCCTGTCTGCCACTCAGAGACCCTTCTCCACCCTCCCTGTTGCTGTCCCCCCAAATGGTCAACCCGCCCCCACCCCCACCCCCACTGCATAGAGTGAGGAGCTTATGGAACTCCTACGGAATATCTCTGTAGGCCACACTGCCCTCCTAAATTCCATTCAGGGGCTTAGTTGCCAGAAGGACCAAATGGTAGCCTACCTAGAAGGTATTCACAGTGCTATGACTGTCCCAGAGAGGTCATTTCAAGGTCTGGCCTCTCACTGACTGGCGCATCCCAACCATTCCATCCTTGTGCCCCCACTCCAGTCCCATCCCAATTCCCTATTCCCAGCCCTGTCCCAAGCACACTGACTCCTTTGCATGCACCCATTGCAACACAGACAAGCAGCACACCCACACATAAACACAAACAACAAAAAACACAAGCACACAGACAAACACCATTCAGACACCAAACCCACCATCACAACACACCCACAGACACCACAACCACCACCAGCACATCCACAGACACCATATCCACCACCACACCCAAATGCACAATCATCACCAGCACACCCACACATGACACCCACCACCGAACCCACATGAACAACCACCACACACACTGACACCACACCAACCACCACACCCACATTAACTACCACCAGCACACCCACAGACACCACACCCTTCACTACATGCACCACCTCGTCGACTAGCACCACAACCACACACAGCACCTCTACAACATACTCATACATTAGATACTACACCCACAAAACACAAATGCCCACACTGACACGAACAACAGACACCGAGGAAAAAACAATCACCAAATGCACACAACATACACCAGACCCACAGGCAACAGCAACCTCATCAGATACACGCACATCACCCACTGGCATTCCCTCTACCTCCCACACCCAACTCCCTGCCGAACATCCTGCCCAATTTCCCTGTGAGAATCTTTTATTTATCCTTGCTCTGACCCCTTCCAAATCCCAAACCACCCCTTCAAAACACAAATCCACTCCTGCCAAAGCCCAAGCCACCCCTTCCGTGCCCAAAACCACCCCTTTCAAACCTCTGACTCCCAAGAAAGGTCATTGAGGTGCCTCCGCTGCCCCCACTCGATGCCCATTGCTGAGAAAGTTGTACTTGTCAGGAGGCAAGTTCTGGGCCTGCAGCTCTGCCTTCCTATAAAGGACTATTTGGGCTTTTCTTTGTTTATGTTCCAATGCAAAACACAATGAGAGCGGTATCTCATTGTTTAAATACATTTTAATTTATTTTCAATACCTTTCTCCTTCCATTAATTTTAGATTTTTATTAATTGATTGATAACAATGTTATTTATGCAAAGTGTGGGTGACATGCACTTATTTTAATTTCTGACAGTGGCAAACCCAGGTCTTATTTTTGACATGTATACAGTGCATACATTAGTGTTGGGCATTTGTGATGGACATGTTAATTTAGGTGCAAGCATTCATCATGCTACTGCATACTCACACCAAAATTATTTATGTTATTATTTTTGTAACTTGAAAATGCAGGTGTGTTTATTTTAAAACAATATGTATTAATAATATTCACATATACATTACACAGGGAAAATATCACTTTTGAGTTAAATGGAATCTAATGTTTGGCAAAATTACACAAGACGTAGGTGCGTGCGACCTTAATACATCTATGACATGTTTGAAATTCAGGAGTAACATTGGTTGTACAATTTGTGTAAACCCACTTGTTGCATTGTGTGGTGCATTTACTATGTTATATTGTTTTTGCGTAGCTACAATAATGCATACTGTTTATGTATGTGATTTGGTAGTTTAAGGTAAATTATTACACACCTGTATACACACATTTTGATTTGGGGATTGATGTCACTTTTTTTGGGTATGTGTCCACTGGCATGAAGGCAGTTTGTACCAGATTGGTGAGTGTTAATTATATACAGAGGTGTGTTTCTTTAAGGTTTTCAAACTACCACATTACAAACATATGCACTGCACATCATTTTACTATTGCTTGCAAGTATTTATTAAACATTAACGGGTCCAGTGAACAGGTAAAACAGTGACATCTTCGGTTCTGACATCACAAATGCACATGACTGTCGGTGTTAGTAAAATCTCTCCGGATGTCATCCTAGGGACTGGAAATCGCACTAGTGAATGCCAAATCTCACTCACACTCACCAACTTACCATTCTAAAGCCTAACACAAGGAAAAATTCCACCATGCGGTAATTGCTGGAACTGGCTGAAATGGTCCAAATTCTGCCAATTCTGTGGGTGAAACAGAATATTCCACCCCCTGTAGTGGGTGGGCTTATTGGCTACAGAAGAAAGGGCCGCATGCAACATAGGCAGATTAAAATTTTCCACTCAAAAACCAACCCATTTTTACAGTTTTGTAGCGTTGGGTTTTGGGCCGTAGCTCAGATGGCACTTAGGGAAACCTACGAAACCCAGCTGTTTATTTCCAAAAACTAGATACCTGCGGAAGTAAATAGTGGTGTGACTTGCTTGGATCTATCAAGGATCTTTTTACCCAGATGCTCTTGCACACCTCAAACTTTGGTTATAAACACACATTTTCCTCACATTTTTTGTGAGGGTAAGTTCCAGAGTCTGTGGAGATCCAAAAATTTTCCTACTATCCAGCATTTCCACATGACTCCCACTTGGGTGGGTGGATCTAACACCTCCGACATGTAAGGACCCAAAATGCAATGTGGCAACATCACGATTTTCTGTCAAAAAATTATTTGATTTGGCATCTATTTGTCACTGGTTTGATCCATTCATTTTACAGGCACTAGGCCAAGCCACACAAGTGGGGTAGCGTTTTTATCAGGACAAGTTGGGGGCACTGGGTGGAAACAATTGTATGTACCCCTGAAGATTCCTGAAGGTTTTGTTGCAGAAATGAAACGAAAATGTTTGATGTTAATCAAAGTTTGACGTTTGCAGGGCATTGTAGGAAAGAAAATGTTGTGGTACACAGGTAAAGAACACCACCCTGGACTCCCCGGGGTATCTAGTTTTCAGAAATGTTTGCAACTGGTAGGTTCCCCTAGGTGGCAGCCAAGCCTGTGCCCTTATACTTCACTAATTCCTATTGGCGACAGCTTTACGTTACATGTCGGGGCCTCTTGTGTTGTGGGAGCCTTTATCAAGATACATAAGTGGACAGCGTTTTTATTGGAGAAGTGTGGAAATACTAAGTGATGGGAATTCTGTAGATCCCTGACGATTCCAAACAGGTAACAGAAATGTGAAGAAAATGGTAAGTTTAAAGTTTAAAGTTTTTTGAGAATTGTGGGTAAGACAATGTCATGGGACCCATGCAAGGCACACCACCATTGACTCCCCTATATTTTTAGTTTTCAGAAATGTCTGGGTTTCTTTCATAGCTTTCCCCAGATAGCAGCCAACCCCAAACTCGAATAGTGCAACCAGTCAGAATGGGCAAGTGGAGTGATATTAGTCTTTCAGCCCCAAGCTGCTGGCCCATATGTAAAAACAATGGCCAAAATAATCAATATTACTTCTTGATTGCCATAGGGATGCTTTAGTCCCAAAGGGAGCAAAAATACTTTTGTGGCTTTAGGGGTGGGGCCTGATAACAAAATGGGCCAGATCCCATCTCATTATTTTATAAAACACACTGTTAGCATCTAGTGGGGTTTCTGACGTGCCCCATATGGCAAATATGAACCAATCGACCAAATCCCACATTGACCTCCTGGCCGGTAGAAAGACTGGGTTGCCCCCTTTTGTGGTGAGATATCACCAGATGGTTGTGTGGGACACACCCACACCTCTTTTTGCCCTTATGTAAAATTCCTGGTGTCTAATGGGTTTTCTACACCCCTCCACCTAAGGGGCAGATTAGAGGCAACCTTCCCTATCAGGGCAAACTTTGAATCAGCCCTCCGAGGGGGCAGAAAGACTGTACTGTCCCTTCTGGGCAGGGGGTATGGCCCAATCCCCGGGTGGGCCACCCCCATCCTTTTGCTTTTTTGGCGCCACGTTGAAATCCTGGGCCCTATTGGGATTTCTCCCCACCTGGGGGGCTGACTGGGGGCAAACCCCTCAATCTGTCCTGTGGGTAGGCAGAAAGACAGTAATGCTTCCGTTTGGAGTAGGGGCATGACTCTATGCTTGTCTGATTGCCTCTACTCCTTTGTCTTTGTTTAATGAATTTAACTTGTGTCTAGTAGACTTTCTGCCCTCCTCAGGGGCAGATTGGGGATGAGCACCTATATCCGCTCTTGATGGAGAAGAATAGCTGTATTAACCACTTTGTGGGGTGGTGACATGGGTCTTGGACAGGATCACTTGCACCACCCCTTTGTTATTTTATGTAAATATATACCAGGCATCTAGTGGGCTTTCTAACCACCATCTGGAGGTGTAGATTTGGGCAATCCTTTCATTCGGTCCCCAGAGGTGACAGAAAGACTTTAATACCCCATTTGTAGTGAGGGCATGGCCCTATGCATGGTTTGCTGCCAGTACCACTTTGTTTAATTCCCTGTATTTTACCTGGGGTCTAGTGGGCTTTCTGCTTCATCGCGCCCTCCAGCCCAAAGGGTGGGCAGATTTTGTAGTGAATGGGGGGCATACTGAAACAATGAAAATAGTACGGAAGGTGGGTGAAGCATATACCCTTCACCAAGTAGCTGCTCCCTGGTGTCTACTGGAAGCACCAGATAATCACATTCCATTTGCAGAGTAAGAGAATTATCACTGGAAAGCTGAGTTTCTCAGCTTTCCAACCATGCCTTCCATTAGGCAAAATTCAATGGAAGTAGAGAGAAGAGGGCTGTTTAAGCCTCCTCAATGCTCCCAAGGGAACCAGCAAGTTGTTTCCTTGTTGCCAGTCCTGCAAATTGTGTGATAGCATCTCTTATGCAATTGCATAATTTCCTGGACTGCCACAACCCCTGGGCCTGGAACAGGAAGTAACCCGCTCTGACCCAGGGAGGTGTGACAGGGGAGCACCGGAGCAGCACACAACAGCAGCTTTTCCGGCGGCAGGAGCTTTGACATGACCTCCATTTCAATAGCGCTCAGTTGTCAGGATAAGCACCATTAGGTAAAGGCAATCCTCTGGATTACTGTGTGTTGCCCTTTGATGCTGTGGCAACCATTGATCCAGAAGTACCCGGAGCAATCCTGTTTGTTTACTTGCTGTTGCTAAAAAAAAAATCTGACCGGATGCATTTGTGTTTTTTTGTAGCTCAGCCTCTATTTTCCTGCATAGGAAGGCTTTTGATACGGAGGTAATAAATAGGCAAATCACTTCAGCCATTTATTACACTAGATACACATGGATAAATAAACACAATGCAGAGCCATTGGTCACTATTCCGGGATCATACCTTGACTTGCTGGCAAGGGATCACATGTAGTTGACTACTCGGCAGTACAGTATTCCATGTACTCTAAGTACTTTATTAATACTTTTAGCATCTCATACTGATTTATGTATTTTCCAGTTCTTGCATCCTTTGTGCCTCTTAACATATCAACTTTAGCACTCAGAATCGCATTGCCCCTCTCATCTTTTCTTAATCGGGAGTGTTCTCTTACTTAGGTAAGTAGTCTTGAGCTCACCTGGCATTAATTATCTTTTTCCCGTACCTTTTTTCAACTTTTCTAATTTCCTGCCACCAAGAACCCGCTCCTACAAGACCTCCCTTTGCTCCTGCTACTGGAACACACCGAAAAATCAAGAAGGCTGCTGCTCTAGAAGAAAATCTACTTGAGTGGCAACAAAATCAACTTGAGTAGCTGCACACTCTTGCGCACCACGTTGTGCTGCTTCTGCTGGGTTTTCAGCGAGGAATGTGCAGCCGGTGCTAACACTCAGCATGAGCAGGACAACATGCCTATTTCTGACCATTGAAGGAGCTACACGGAATCTCACAGGGTTTTTATGTAACTCTGCGGAATTCTGCACTCAAATTCCTGGAGTTCCACCCACCTCAACCACCCACACAAGTGAGGCACAGTTGTTATTGTGAGACATATGGGAAAGGCTCATGGTCTGAAATTTGTGGATCCCCACATAATCTGTAACTTTTACTCACAAGCATGTGAGGAAAAATGTGTGTTTGTTGCCAAAGTTAAAGGTGTGCATAGGAATCTGAGTATCAAACCTCGTGAGATCAAAGCAAGTCACATAACCCTGGACGCCGCGTAGGGTGTCTAATTCTATAAAAGAGTCTGGGTTTGATAAGTTTCCCTGACTGGCAGCAAAGCCTAGACATAAAATCCACCGATAAGCCACATTGCAAAAAAGGGGTTGGTTTTGAGTTGAAAATTTTGATGTGTCCATGATGCGTTTTAGTCCCTTTCCTGTAGTGAGTTCTGTGCCCAGCCACCCAAGTGTTGTACAAAAGATGTGTGGGAATCCCAGGTGCAGGAAAATGTGTAGATTATCATAGATTCAAGCACTTTCTCTCATAGAAATGTAAATAAAACGTGTTTTCAGCCATGTTTTAAATTTTTCAAGGGCTTGTGGGTAATAAAGAAAACCTCATGACATCCACACTAGTCAAACCGCCTTGGTGTCTAGTTTTCAAAAATGGGTGTTTTTTTCTCAGGAGATGTGTGGGGAGCTGGATTGTTTGAAATTTGTGGATCCCTGCAGATTGAGGGCTTCTGGGTAAAAACACCTTGGGAGAACCTTGCATTGCTTTTCATGGGTAAACTGTCCAGGTCGGGTTTTGGGGTATTTTGTATTGCAGGTACCTGGCCCATCCGCACAACTTGGTACCGTTTTTTATCAGAGATGTGTAAAAACACAGAATAGTAGAACATTTGTTATTATCAATTTCATTTGTGTCTTCCAAATGTAAGCAAAAGTGCAATCAAGAAGTCATTTTGCAGAATGCCCTCTGAATGACATGATAGTGTGGGTCAGCACAAATTCAAAGGTGTCAAATAACCACTATTCCTAAACTCAGCATCTTATGTACATTTTAGAAATAGATAGGTTCCCATCATACCTATTTTTCATTCCTTTTATTTTACCATAACAAATACTGTATATTCGGGGAGGGGCAAAGTTGACCGCCTGAGGAGACGCCTCCTCCGCCGCTCTGGTCAAATAGTTTATTAGCACCCCCACAGCCTGGTATCTTTTTGTTGCACCTTTGGTGACATGGCGGAGCATGAGGCCATCTGAAGCAAAAATGCCGCCCATCCACCAAACCCAACAATGGCGTGGGCTGTGTCTCGTGATATGCGGCCACAGTGTGGTGTGCAGGGTGGTGCACCTAAGGAGGTGGTTCCAGCAGACCCTTCCAGGCCTCGCCGGTAGGCCAGGGCAGCATGGCCATGTTGACATCTATCCTGGTGCCTAGGCACCTGGAAGGCGCAAGGTACGGGGAGCGACTGGCACTTGGTGCAGGGGAGGCACTGAGTCCGTGAGTGGGAACGGGCTACACCAGGCAACAGCTGTGAGGGCGTAGGCTGTGAGGGCCTCCAGTTGAACACAGAGGTCAGCACAGCAGAGGCAGGCATTTCAGCTGCGCATTGCAGAGTCTCAGCTGAGAAGTGAAGGGGACTCTATGAAGTGAACTACTTCTTTACTGGTGCTGCCCGGGGCAGGGGAGGTGCCTCTCCGCTACCAGTGCATGGTTGAGGCATTTTGCATTAACCCATGATACATCACAGAACGAAAGGGACCAGGACAGGCAGAGCCACCATAATAGCACCCTGAAGCCACAAGGGACATAGACATTTCTCCAAATGCCACCTAAGATGAAGAGTGGTTTGGGGGTGCACTCGAAACTTGCAAAGATGGCACAGAGTGTAGCATCAACTGATATACCTCAGCCTAAAGATCCAGAGCCAGACTCGACACTGGAGTTTAAACAACTAATATTAAAGGGCAATAGGCTGATCACAGAGAAAATTGATGGTGTGGCAATCACTGTAGCACTGTTACGACAGGATATGGATAAGATGCATGACTTAATTGCAGAATTAAGTAATAGGGTGGATGATACCACTGACACTCTGGAAACCCTCTCACGCCAACTGATGGACCAGGAGAAACAATTACAGCGTCAGGAAGGTAAACTGGCACACTTGGAAGACAGGTCTAGATGCAATAACATCTGTATATTGGGTTTACTAGAAGGAATAAAACCTCTCAAGTGGAACAATATTTGTTCTCCATCTTGACACACCTGGAGGGATCAGAAAGAATACAAATTCACAGGGCCCACATTCCAACAGGCAGGAGGCCGCTGCTGGGGGCGTGGCCACGGATGATCATGGCCAAAATGCAGTGTTACAATGGGAATAAGATCTCTTTCTACCCTGAAGTTTAGCAAAATTCACAGTGAGTGCTCCTGGACTGTAGACAAGAACAAGTAAACCTAGGGACAGGTGGTGCTGATGGCACATGGCAACGAACCAAAGGGGAGTGATCTACAGGAAGACTGAGAATATATCATACATTGGACTTGATGTGAGGTATACATTACATGTACAGTTGTACTAACACATTTCACTGTGTATAGGAAATAGTGGCTGTGGTGACGGAGGTGACCTTCAATTGGGATCCAATGGAGCTGTACATTATGGGGGACTTCTTTATGGCATGTTTGGTTGGTGGAGAGGGCAATGATACAGAAGGTATTGATTGTGGAGGTCAGGTTGGGGTTGGCCACTCAGGAGGGTGGTGGAGGAAGAAAACAGTTGGAACTCAGTGGAAGGGTACAATACATGAAAGGTTCACAGGAGATTACAGGGGCTTGAGGGGCGGACACACATGAAAAATACAAATGGTAGTGAAAGCTCTATCAGGAAATGTTAAAGGAATTCAAGCGTCAGAAAATATAGTGATATATAAAAAAAAACAGGCAAGCTTAGTAATGCTGAAGGAAACACGTTTGATGCCTGAGGAACATGAGAAGCTACAAGCGGGATGGGGGAACACTATGGTACTCCAGCTTCAAGTCATCTGCATGTGAGGTGCTCATCTGGGTGGATGCTAGAGTCTCCCTAAGGTAGAGACATAGTTCAGAGACACTGGTGGTAGATATGTGGGGTTACTGTGAAGATGTGTGGGAACCCCATAGTGTCACTGAACACTTACGCACCCACCATTCACACCTTCGATTTTTTTGAGGATATAGTGCAATTGATGACACCATACGTCTATTATAATATATTGTGAATGTGCGATTTCAGTTGTGTATTAGACAGAAACCTTGACAGTTTGAAGGCCACAACGAGATCTCTGGGTGGATCCTCCTGGGCGCTGCTGAATGGTATGAGACACTGAACCTGGTGGAGCTCAAGAGAACCCAGCATGGTCTTGAACGTGGGTACTCCTTCTATTCTTTACCACATAATACATTTTCTAGGATTGGCTTTGTACTCACACACCCGGAACAGAAAGCAGATTTTGGAATGGTCAAGAACCTGGACTGCATAATATCAGATCATGCACCACTGGCGGGGGAACTGCTGGGATGTAAGGATGTAGCGCAGCTCCTGCAGTGGCATCTACAACCCCGGGCACTGCATAACCAAGTGTTCAGGGAATACATACGAGAGGCAATAAAGGAATACTTTACCGTCAATACACAGTTGGTGGACTTGGCAGGAACGGTATCAGAGGCATTCAAGGTGAGCATAAGAGGAAAATGCATGAGCACAACTTATGCAGTCAGGAAAAGCCTATGGAGCACCATACCTGAAAGATGCATACCAGAAATAGTTAGACAGGCAACACTGGACAACAGGTAATAGAAGAATTGGAACAAGAGAGAGATAACCAGGGGAAACATGATTACAGGACTGACACTGAACTAATGCAGGAGCAGGGAAATAAACTTGGCCTACTGGCATCGCTGATGAACTGGGTTAAAGGTAGTTATGCGGTAGTAGAAGTGGATAGACTCACGGCATAAGAAGACATTCTTCAGCGTTTTGAGGAATTTTACTCCACAGGATATGAAAGTCAGGATCTCTCTGATGAGGCTGGAATCACAGCCTTGTTAGAAGAGGGAGGTTTATCCAGGGTGCCAGCAGAAATGTGTGAAATACTGAATAACCTGATTGAAGAAACAGATATTAAGTGGGCGATCAAAAACATGAGCACAGGGAAGGCACCACCCAGAAATGATGGGCTGCCGGTCAAGTTTTACCAAACATACAAAGATCTTGTAAGCACCCCACTGCTTGCCATGTACAGGGAAGCAATGGGTATAGGGATTCTTCCAGCTGCACTCCATGAAGCAAACGTAGTGGTGTTGGGGAAGGATCCTTTGGCAAGTGAGTCAATCAGGACACTGTCCATGATTAATGTGGATGCTAAGATATTGGGGGAGACTCTAGCTTGCCACCTAGTGAAAGTGTCGGATACTATTATAAACATGGATCAGGCCAGATTTGTAGGGGGGAACATGACCCCCACAAAATTTAGAAGGCATTCTTTATCCTAGACAAGGTGTTTTGGCAAGTTTAGACGTCCAAAAGGCATTTGACATGGTGGATTGGATAGTCATGAGGCACACATTGAGAATGTACGATTTAGGCCCGGATTTCCTGAGATGGGTGGATCTGCAATAAATTAGTAGTCTGGCAAGGGTGAAGGTAGACTACAGATAATCAGACAAATGGGCAGTAGAAAGGACGATGAGGCAGAAGTGACCCCTGTCCCACTGATCTTTGCTCTGGTGATTGAACCATAGGTACAAGTGATAAGCTCCAGAGATGGATTGATTGCATATTGGTGGGCGGTAAGCGTGAAATCATACCCTTGTACTCAGATGATATTTTACTGATCATTAGGAACCCAAGTGCAATGTGGAGCAAAATAGAGGGCACGATACAGGAGGTTGGGCGCCAATCCAGTTTCAAGCTGAATGCAAACTAGTCTGTTCTGTACCCCATTAATTCATAATACCCACAGGGGAGGATCCTCCCTGTAAACAGCTTCAGGGTACCCTGGTTAAATACCAGGGCATATATCTGAGCTCCAAAACACAGAAGTCTATGAAGGTAATAATGGCATACTTTTGACTAATCTGGAGCGTGGTGAGCGCAGATGATTAATATTTCTGATGTTGCTAATGGGGTTTCCATCTCTAAGTAAAATGATTGTGTTACCTAGGGCCCTTTACCTTTTACAGTATATGCCGATGCACATACTTGATGATTGCTTCCCTAAATTGGATAATCTGCTAAGACTACTGTACTGGAGCATGCGTAGAGCAAGGATAAGCCTATTATTATAGTATTAAAGCTTTCATTGGATGGAGGAGGTAGCAGGCTCCAAATTGTAGCGTATACTACCAAGTAGCCCAGCTCCAATCCTGTAGTTTGAATAATTAAGCGATTGCCAAAAAAGATGAGACTGTTGGCGCAGCCCTTGACTATCCGCAAAAAAAGAGTTAGACTACAGATGCAAATCGAATGACCCTAGAAATATGAGACAAGGCTTCAGGGAGGAAGGTGGTGAATATACATATCTGCTGCAATTGGTCTCTTGGCACACAGGACTCTATTCTACTTTACTGACCTTTTTGAGAAATGGAGATGGGAACAATATGCCCCAGTTCATGGGAGATTTATATGAGGATTGTAGGTTGATTGGGAACGAAGACTTCTGTGACAGATGGGGCATTGTAACAGTTGCTTCCTTGCATACGCTGGGCTGGCGGCAGTAATCCAGAAGACCTGGCCAGGACTTCTACTGGAGCCCGACACATCTCTTGAACCAGTCACTACCTGCCATGCATGGGGGCAGAAAGCTAATTACGCAATTATATACTCTACCGGTCCTACGTAATGACTGAAGAGTCATTACACTAAAATCCCAACTGGGAAAGAGATATTGCAGTGGACTTTGGGGAGCAAGAGTGAAGGAGCACCCCTCAGTGATTGCAGGAGGGTCATTTGCAATGCCCGGCTGAAACTCATTCACTACAAATGCGAGCACAGGGAATATGTGACATCACACGTTTTGCATAGAATGGATCCAACCAAACCAAATGACTGCCCCAAATGTAGTATTTCTAAAACTAACATTTACACACGTGGTCCCCGAAACCTTTGGGGAGAGGTGATAACAACAGTGAGTGCATTAACTGGGAACGCATTGCAGCTGACACTACAAATATGTCTTCTGGGCTATATACAACACAATAAGCACACAAGAGTAATGATCAAAGTAGTGGAACTAGAATTAGCAGTGGCCCAAAAAATGTATTGCACTGAAGTGGATAGTCAACTACCAACTAAAGAGAGGTGGACCAGGGAATTTACCCAATGGGTACGAACTGAATGTGTAGTGAAGCATAGGATTTACATACTCTAGAAACGGACAGAGGGGAGTCATGAAATATGATATGATAAAATTTAAACTGCAAGAAGAAAAAGAAAATATAGCAAAGGGGCAAACCCTACCAAATGACACTGAGCTGACGAATGAGAGATGTGAGGGGATTCAGGTCTGTATTATGCGAAAAAGATGTTATTTGTGATAATGTACTGAGGTGTCACACAAACCCATTGACCTTGTTTCATGTGCATAAATATTGATGTGAGTTGCTATAGGAGCAAGGAAAAGGATGGGTGCATCCAAGGGATTGTTATTTGTGTTAACATCAATAACGAAATTTAAAACAAATGCTGTATAGTCGGTACACAATGTAAAATCATTGTAAGGAGCTCTGGGTATCACATGTTTTTAGAGAACCTACAAACCCTCTACATAAAAAATGCGATCCTGAAGGATAACTTATTTAGTTTTGCAATTTTGTGACTCCTACTTAAAAACCCCTGCCACAGGAGTTATCACACTACTGAGGTAAATAATTCCTTATGTATAAAAAGACATTATAATTCTTTCCAACAGCTGTGTTGTACAAAATGCAACATACATATCATGTGAAAAGGTTGCCTGCAACAACATAATTTGCAAATATTATCAAAATCTTAGGTAAATATTACCAAAATCTTGATTTTACTCAAAACTGTTGAACTAAAACCGCTATTAAGCCCTTGCTTCTAAAAATGCTCAAAGTGGAGCTGTAATGATAAATTAATCCAACCCTCAAATATGTAATGTAAGGTAGATTTGTAGAGCGCTCCTTGTCACCCCGGAGAGTATCCAGGCGCTGGTATGAAAATGTGTGAAGCGAGTTAAGCAGTATTTTGGAATTAATATAACCTCAAGATTTTGAAGTCTGTTTTTGCAAAAGGCTGAGCTTGCAGTCTGTTTAGGAACCGAAAAAGTATGTTTGCTACGTTAGACTGTCATTCCAAATTCCTTCGCTTTACATAGCATTTGAGAGTAGGTAACACAAAAATACTTTTCTCCTTTGGGCACAAAACAACCCTTGTGTCTGACTTTAGTGGTTTGAAAAGCTTTTGAAGGTCTGAGTACATTGCGTCAGAAGGGACTGGCATGAGATGCCCGTGTAACACAATAATTGCTGCCTCTCCCATTCCATGGGCAAAAACAATAAACTGCTCGCATCTTAGGAGATGAATGGAGGATCATCTGTTCTTTAGTTTCTGTCCCTTTTCCGGTGGAGCTAAGCTCTGTGCTCACCTGCAGAGATCGAGAGTAAATCCATTCTGTCAAGTAACTGATATTTTTACATCAGAAATATTGTATCGGGTTTCTGTCATAATTAGTCCACTCGTTGAGAGATTGACTGTTACAGAACGTATCAAAATAAATACCTGACCGTGACAAGCTGCCACCCAAACACCCCGACCAAATAGTTGGAATGCAATCCTAGAATTACAGAAATAAATAATTGGATCCTGATCTTATGAAACCGTTTACAATTATTATTCTTTAGCAGACTTGAAACAAAATGGATGCCACGCAGCAATGTTCTAAGGCACTGGGTAAAGTGCGCAATTAACCAGGGTCCTTTCCAGTGGGAATCCTCGAAAAGGAAACAGGTTAGTCAGAAGTTCATTGATAGTGTGCATACACAACTATTTTTATAATTTCATGTTTGGGAATCTCCTTTCCCACAAGGAGTTGGGCGCATTGTAATAAAGAATAATCTTCGTCTCATTTCTCTCCTTTTAATTTACCTCCCGTCTTCTCCCTCATTCCTCTTTCTCTACCTCTCTCTGTAGCTATACATCTCTATGAACCCATACCCTTTCAATCCCAAATCTTTACCTGTGATTTTAACCTCTTAGCTGCTGGGTCTTCCTCTCCTCCCCCAGTGCTGAGCCCTCTTTTGTCTATTTGGGGTAGTTCGCGCTTTGGCCTTCATAACTTTTTATCCACATAAGCCATACACGCCAAATTTGTGTCATTTTTTTCCAACATCCTAGGGATTCTAAAGGTACCCAGAGTTTCTGGGTTCCCCTGGAGGGGACCAAGAAATTAGCCAAAATACACCTAAAATTTTGTTTTTTTCAACAAAAATGGGAAAAAAGGGCTGCCGAAGAAGGCTTGTGTTTTTTTCCCTGAAAATGGCATCAACAAAAGGTTTGTGGTGCTAAAATCACCATCTTCCCAGCTTTCAGGAACAGGCAGACGTGAATCAGAAAACCACATTTTTCAACACAATTTTGGCATTTTACTGGGATATACCCCATTTTTACTATTTTTGGTGCTTTCAGCTTCCTTCCAGTTAGTGACAGGAATGGGTGTGTAACCAATACTAGATCCCGGAAAGCTAAACATTTCTGAAAAGTAGGCAAAATTCTGAATTCTGCAAGGGGTCATTTGTGTAGATCCTACAAGGATTTCCTACAGAAAATAACAGCTGAAAAAAAAAAGATTGAAATTGAGCTGAAAAAAACAGCAATTTTTCTCAGCGTTTTACTCTGTAACTTTTTCCTGCAATGTTAGATTTTTCAAAGCAATATACCTTTACGTGTGCTGGACCCTTCTGGTTGCAGGGATATATATGGCTTGTAGGTTCATCAAGATCCCTAGGTACCCAGAGCCAATAAATGAGCTGCACCTTGCATTGGGTTTTCATTCATATACCGGGTGTACAGCAATTCATTTGCTGAAATATAAAGAGTGAAAATAGGTATCAAGAAAACCTTTGTATTTCCAAAATGGGCATAAGATAAGGTATTGAGCAGCAGTGGTTATTTGCCCATCTCTGAATTCCGGGGCGCCCGTACTAGCATATGAATTACAGGCCATTTCTCAAATAGACGTATTTTTTACACATTGTCTTACATATGGAAGAAAAAAATGTAGAGAAAGACAAGGGGCAATAACACTTGTTGTGCTATTCTGTATTCCCCCGAGTCTCCCGATTAAAATGGGACCTCACTTGCGTGGGTAGGCCTAATGCACGCAACAGGAAAGGCAACATGGACACATCACATTTTTACATTGAAATCTGACTTGTTTTTTGCAAAGTGCCTAGCTGTAGATTTTGTCCTCTAGCTCAGCCGGCACCTAGGGAAACCTACAGAACCTGCCCATTTCTGAAGACTAGACACCTAGGGGAATCCAGAATGGGCTGACTTGTGGGGCTCTGATCAGGTTCTGTTACTCAGAATCCTTTGCAAACCTCAAAATGTGGCCACAAAACACTTTTTACTCACGTTTCAGTGACAGAAAGTTCTGGAATCTGAGAGGAGCCACAAATTTCCTTCCACCCAGCGTTTCCCCAAGTCTCCCGATAAAAATGGTACCTCACAAGTGTGGGTAGGCCTAATGCCCGCGATAGGAATAGATCACTCAACGGTCAATGTTGGTACTTACATGAGGCAACTGTTGACCCTGGGGTGATCCATTCCTTATGCAGGCACTAGGTATAGGCACTCAAGTGGGGTAGTGCTTTTATCAGGACTGGTGAGGAATCACTGGGTGGTAGGAATTTTGTGGATCGCAGCATATTCCTGTAGTTTGTCTGACAGAAATGCAAGAAAAATCGAGTTTTATTCAACATTTCAGCTTTGCAGGGTATTCTGGGTAAGAAAACTTTGGGTAATCCACACAAGTCACACCTCTGTCGACTCCCCCGGATGTCTAGTTTCCAGAAATGTTTGGGTTTAGTATGTTTCCCTATATAGCTGCCGAACCCAGGACCAAAAACACAGGTGCCTGCCTGTGATAGATAATTTTGATGTCTCCACAATACAATTTGGGCAGTGGAATTCGGGGCTGAACTAAATTGGGGAGCTCCCAAGAGAGCACCCTCTCTGTGCTTGCCCCCGCATTCACCTGCTCTCTGGGTTGGGCTAACCCATTATTGCCCTGTTGCACAGACTGTGCTTGCGAAGGGACAACAGGACTGCCCTCATCACCTCCCTCACAATTTACTGGAAGGAGTTATCCAATGGGACTCCTCCAACTGAGAAATCACTCCCAGAGTCTGCGCCATTGTCCTATCCCTTAGATGCTGTCTCAGTTTCTTCTGTCTCAGTCTCTGATCCTATGTCAGAGCTGTCCTCTATAACCAGAGTGACGTCAGCCGCAGTCATCCATCAAGATGCTGTCTCTGCTATTGGCTAAACTGTTGCTCTAAAACACTAGCCTACATAGACAGTCACAACATTGCTGGTGTGTGTGTGATACGTGCAACAGTAGAGGCCACCTTACCTGTGCTTCTTCCCTCAATCAGCACGTTCTTTCAAGACACTCAAACACCTTGTCACATACCATTCGTCACAGTCTTTAGCACCTCCTGCGCCCAGTCCAACAATCATTATTGGTGCTCCCACTCCCATGTCCTCCTCCTCGGATTCCCTCATTACCACCCAGCAAACGTGCTCTTCATCTCTCCATAGCCACCCCCCACCCCGCACATACATTTCATTTGTATTATAGCGCAGGTAGTGGCTGACTTTACTAACGTACTAAGCTATTTACTTAAAATACAGATTTGCTCTTTGCAGTAGTCATATAAACCTTCTGCGCTTCTTTATGGCACTAAAACTGCCAGTAGACAAAAGTCTGATCCTTTTGTAGCAGAACATAATCACAAGACTTACTTGACTTCTTTATTGCTGCCTAAAAGCTACAGTTGAAATGCGTCAGTTGAAGTATGTGCACTGCTTTGAAGACGCAACTGCAAGACAACTGGTGGCAAATATATATATATATATATATATATGTATATATATATATATGATATATATATTTAGATCACTTTTATATGTGGGTCTGGTTGTCCTGGGGGACAATTGCAGCCCCCAGGGAAACCACACATGCACTGACAAAAGTGATATATAGATCTCTATATAGATATATCTATCTACATGGAGATATTTTTATAGATAGATATATATATACATATATATATATAGATCTATCTATAGATATATCCATGTAGATAGACATATCTACATATATATATATATATATATATATATGTATTTTTTTTGGTAGTTGTAGGGTTTCCTTGGGGCCAAAATGGCCCCAGGGAAACCCTACAACTACTAAAAAAAAAAATTGCCCCCACAGGGGGTCGCCCTGCCTATGGGCGACCCCCTGTCAATTTTTTTTTTTTAAATAAGCCCCTGGGGGTGGCGCAATTGCGCCCCCCCAGGGGGCCCCAACATTCTAATTGAAAAATATGGCCCTACAGGCGGTCGCCCCGGCCTACGGACGACCCCCTGTCAATTTCGTTATTTTGTTTTTTTAAATTAGCCCCTGGGGGTGGCGCGATTGCGCACCCCCCAGGGGGCCCCAAATTGAATTTTTCTAGGGGGGCCAACCCCCCCAAGTGAAATCCCTGGTGTCTTGTGGCGTTTCCTGGCCCTCGATTTCCTGTGCTGCGATTGAGGGCTAGGAAACGCGTTCAGGAAGGCCTCGTATGAAAGGGGAGACTCCCCTTTCATACGAGGCCTTACCGAACGTGGGGAAGGACGGTTGGGGCCGTTTTCCCCATCCGAGCAGGAAGTGGCCCTATGGCCTTTTCCTGCTCCGATGGGGAAAACAACACTGTGACGTCAAGGGGCGGTGGAGACACGGAAGCTCTTCTGTGTCCCCCAGGGCTAAAAAAAAGAAAATCCCCTCCCCAGTGTCGGCCACTGGTCATGACCCGCACTAAAGGGGTTAAGTATACTCAGAGATGTTTTAAGGCATGAGCAAAGTGGGCAATGGCCCAGAGTCCCCACCTTCCAAAGCCCCCCCGGAAAGTGCAATTTTCCTCTTATATACTTTTGTTTATTCTCTACCTCAACCTTTAACATACGGTTCAATGTTGTTTGTCATCATGGGACTTGAATTAGCAGAAAATAGTCAATATATTTCAATGTTGTTACAAACAGGGACAGCCATAATCTTTTGCCCAGGACCCCCGAAATCCTTAAAACAACACTGACTATATCTACCCCGCCACTCTAAATACTTCCCACCTTTCTCTTCCTATCTCTCTCATGACCTCCCCTCTCTCTCTGTGCCTGCCTCCACATCTTTCTGTACATCTCCATCAAGGAAAACTCTCTCTACCTCATCCCTCTCTCTGCACCTCATTGCATCCAACCATCTGTTATCTCCTACATTTACAAACCATCTCTCTCAAATGCATCTCTTTCTTTATCTCACCTCTCAATGTCTCTCTATATCTCACCTCTCCCGGCTTCTCTCTGTTCCCTCACTTCCTCATCTTTCTTTACTTCATTTCTTTCTACCTGACTTCTCTTTCATTATTTCATTTCCATCTACCCCATGCGTTTGTGTGTGTGTTTCACATAAGCTTTATTCGGCCAACAGACCATCAAAGCAATACAATACAATATAATATAATAATATAAACCATAATGTCATAGAAAAATTTAAAAAAAGAATGATCCATGTTTGCCCGTCTTAAAACAATTTCAACTCATTGTAAATAAAAAGTGCGTATGCGCCATGCTGTTGCTAAAAACTTACTTACTGCGTAAATTGTCACATTTGAATTGTGGCTTTTTAAGATCCGCAAAGCTAAAAAACATTTCCTTAAATTCAATTCCCTACAGATTTTATATATCCATTTAAACCTTGGGATTGAATAGGCGGGACAAAAAAACATAAAATGTTCTACTGTTTCGGAAGGAATGCCACATACAGGACAGGTATCAGAGCTTGACTTAGGTCCCCATCTGCTCGTTAAGGCCTTCAGGGGTAATGTTCCAAATCGAAATCTGGCATACAAACTTTTGCCTAACAAATCAGGTATTGTATCTAAGTATGGTTCAAACTCAGGGTACCATTTAAAATCAATAAACGAGTTAGTTAAATGACCATTCGATTTCTGAGAAATGTAATTATTACATATGTGGGACCAGTAAGCTCTCTTCAATACTTTTACATGGGGCTTCACAAGTTGCTGGGGATTCTCCCAGAAGTTCCTCAGTCCTAGCATGCAAAACCAACTAGATACGTGTTTGATCCATGGTATGGACATGGAGTTAGAGGTTTTTAACAATTCTAATAGGGAAGACTTATATATAGCCAGTTCAGGAACTACCCAAAGCCTCACCCAATATAGTAGGGGCCGTAAGATAATCAAATCGGCTATACGTTTAAGCCCTAGATCTAAAAAAAGGGGGGTTAATGGGGTGCTAGTGGGACAAGCACATAGAGCCCGAGCAAAGCTATTCTCAATTTTAGTTATCCTACTGCTATCTGTCATGCCCCAAATCTCTGCACCATAAACAGCAGCACCCTGTGCCTTGGCCACATAGATCTTTACTGCTGGAGACACAACTTTAGCGATCGTATTCCTGTAAAGGTGTAATATGGATGCTGCCCGATGTTGCAAAAGCCCGCCACTCTTACCGACTTGTTCGTCCCAGAGGAGTGAGTCTGTAAGCCTCACACCCAAGTAGTCGATAGAGCTAACCTGGTCCAAAATAGCTCCATCTAACCTGATCGTACACTTCTTACGAGAGCCAGAGCGAAGCACCATCAATTTTGTTTTCTTCGAGTTCAGCTCTAAACCAAAATTCCAGCAGAATGATTTAAATCTATCCACAAGAATTTGCAGCCCCATAGGGGTCTTTGAGATCAATAGAGAGTCATCCGCAAAAAGAAGAATTGGGATTTTCTGATTGCCTAAGCTGGGAGCATCATTCTGGCATGTCATGAGTTCTTGGACCACCTCGTAAATGAATAAAGAAAACAAAAGTGGCGCTAGGACACATCCCTGACGAACACCTCTTTTAATGGGAAACTTGTTAGTCAGTTCGCCTTGGTTACCCCATCTTACTTGAGCGTATGTGCCTTCATGCATACGTGTTAATAAATGAATGATATCAGATGGTGCCCCTCTTTTGTGTAGCACTCCCCAAAGCTTGTCTCTAGGGACCAGGTCAAAGGCAGAGCGCAGGTCTACAAAAGTGACATATAGGGCCTGATTCTAACTTTGGAGGACGGTGTTAAACCGTCCCAAAAGTGGCGGATATACCACCTACCGTATTACGAGTCCATTATATCCTATGGAACTCGTAATACGGTAGGTGGTATATCCGCCACTTTTGGGACGGTTTAACACCGTCCTCCAAAGTTAGAATCAGGCCCATAGTGTTTGCTTTGCCAAGACTACATATTTCCAGTGTAGCACGGTCAACCTAAATACCTGGTCAACCGTGCTAACTCTAGAGCGGAACCCTGCCTGAAGTGGTGATAGGATCTGCTGCTCCGTCACCCAACTCGTCAGTCTAACTAACAATTGTTTTGCAAAAATTTTTTGTAGGTTGTCAATTAAACTGACCGGTCTGTAGTTAATTGGAAGATTTACGTTGCCCTTTTTATATATTGGAATAATTTCTGCACCCTTCCACGTCTCAGGGATCTGTCCTCCTTTTGCGATTTTGTTTGACAGCATATTAATATACCAGGTCCAGATGGGTAACTCTGATTTATAAAGGTCACCTGGAATTTTATCAGGGCCTGGGGCTTTACCTGTCTTTAGAGATTTAATGGCGTCTGCAGTTTCTTCTAGAGAAAAGCAAATATAGCTTTCAGAGTTAAATAGATTCCCACTGGACGGAGAAGTGGCAAGGTTAGCATTGGGTGAAATTGGGGGGTATAATCCCACTTTCTCACAACCGACAGTCCCAGTGGAGGCAGTTCCTTCGTACAAGAGAGTGAAATGATCCACCCAGGTACCAGGTTGAATATGGTTCCTTTGTATAAACCTACCCCCTCTCTCGTGCTTAGTCAGCAGTTCCCAAAAAAGCGTATTGTTGTTTGTTTTAGTAGCATCTAGCAAGTCCTGCCAAATAGCATCTTCCCAAGCTTTCTTTGATTGTAGGATTATCTTTTTATACGTGAATCTTGCTTGTTTGATTGCCCCCGTATACCCGGCCAGTATAGCCTTCCTTAACTCAGTCTTAGCCCTCATGCATGCATCATTAAACCAACTGCTGTTAGGTGAACCCCCATATTGCCGGTTTGCCGTGGCTACCTTTTTATAAAAGACACTTTGAAGTTTAACCATCATATCTTCGTGAATATCAAGAAGTGTCTCTTGCACCACCTTAATGTCAATTTATCTCTCCAGTCTGTAGTAGAGATCTAGAATAATCAATTACATTTACGCTCATAACCAGGCAATCTTGTCACCGAATGAAGAACATGTTTCACTGGGTGCTAAAGCATGATTTTACAGTACTGAATAGAAAGTAGCTTGGCCAAGTGCTTTTTGAGATTGCCTAAAATAATGATGACTGTTCCCAGTTCCATGGTGCCACTCTGCACATAGAATTATACATAAAAGTTGATAGGTGCCTCTTTTAGCACAGTACTCCAAGTCAAACTTTTAAAACATCTTAACATTGTCCAAACACATCATAGAACTGAACACTAGCATTGGAGTTGTTTATAAATGGAGTTACCATTGCCAAAGGAGAACCAAAAGGGTAACAAATCCACTTTGGTTTGATCCTGATTAAACAGTGCATGGCGAAAAACAAAATGCACCATAAGAGAATCCAAAAATTATTGTTCCGGATACCCATTCAAGTATTAGGCAGTTGAAGGAACTAGAGCAATATTGACAACACATTACACTGAGGTCTGTTAGTGTTGAATTCTCCATGCTCAGTTACTGTAGTTCTTGCACCAGGTTATGGGAAAGATCCATAGTACTACAGAAGATACAAAATCATAACTGTTAAAAGAAGTCATTGAGTGGACCCAACCTAGCTCTTTGACATGTGACAGGTGTCTCTTTTAGAGGGTCACAACTAAGAGAAAATTCCCACAAAGAGTAAAATCCTACTTTGGCAATCTATGTTGTTATTGACTGTCTTTGTGAAATCAACAAGTAACCAAACTGCCTTCCATACAAAGGAGTTGAAGTGAGCCAAGCAAGATACAAGGTCCACAACAAAGAAGCTGATGCAAACTGCTTCAGTAAAATGCCCAATGAAAGAAAATAATGCAAAAGGAAGAAAACACTGCTGAGAAAAATCAGGGACAAAAATGTATAGTAAAGGGCAAGAGCACAGTGAATAATCAGGGAGCTAATCATTGTGATACACCTTTCTTTTTTAAATATCACATTTTATATGCCTAAAGAGGAATTGAGATCAGACTCTCCCACATCTTGGATTGGGAAATTGCAGTAACTCCCAGTGGAGAGACCACCATTTTGGACTAGGCACTTTGCATGGCCAAATTCTGCCCTTATCAGGCAAACATGATGTATGTGATTCCGCAGAGAAGAAACCCAAGATTGACATTTGGGTATCATGCATTTTTCTGGAGACCTGCTACCTTCACTGTCTTCCATCTGACACCCATATAAGACACTTCCAGGTCCTGCACATGCAATTTTGCCACAGTGAATCCAACAATGAGAATGCCAAGCGATCAACAGGGTGTGCACTATGCAGCAACACACTGAACAGTAGAAGACTTCTTTACCTTCTAGAATTGCATGAACTCTGGTAAGCTCTGGTAGTTTGATTAGTTATGAGCATGAATATGTCAGTAGGGCCCCTTTCAGAAGCTCTGATCATATTCTGATGTTTTTGAAAAACATTACATACGAAAACAGGAGCAGTAACCAAAGAAGGATCTTCCCAGGGATGCTCACACATCTGGCAGTCCTTCCACTAGCTCTGAAACTGAAGGTTTCATCAGAATGTTGTAGAATCACAAACTCTCTAACCTCTTGTTCTGGTAATCCTTGTGTCATTATTGATGGAGATTGCAGTTCAGAGAATGAACGACACATACAAGACAAATCCAACTGAAATGCCCCAAGATTAACTTGATGTGCCATCATAAATGGCTTAAATAATCTGGGTTAAAGCATTACTGATAAATATGAACTGGGAGAAAATCAAGCAACAAAAAAGAAGTGGAACTTGATTTGGCAGCATATTTCTTTATCATGATTTTAGAATCATGTAAACCTTTTCTGAAATAAAATGTTTATGCCTCTTCAATTGACTCAAGTATCCTGTGGCTGCAGAAATTATACGTGCAACTTGAAGGGAAGATGGGAAAATTGTTGGATGTAAACCTTGTTTACAAAAGAATGGTGATACCTTTGTGGCACTATGAATTGCATTATTGTAAGAAAATTATTCCATTAGAAGACAAGCCATAAACCTAATCATCTTCTTTTGTTTTTTCTTTTTGTATTATGCCATTTGGTGCATCACAGCTTCAGGGTAAATATTCTTTAGTGACTGTGGAATCTGTAACACCTGTCAATGTTTTACTGTGTCTGCCATGTCCTATGATTTTCTTTTTTTTAAATTTAGTATTTTTATTTAAAAAAATAGATTAGTATATAAAACATGATGTACCTATCCGTATTGTACAAAAAAGAAAAAAGTAAGTATCAGGATTAGAAGTGCCAACATGTATCTGTTTTAATTAACTTTAGTTTTAAACAATGTGCTTGAGTGTAATAAAGTCTATTATAGAAGAAATATAACATTTGAGTGAGGTTGGCTGGGTGTGCAGGGGAGTGGATGTTATCCCATATTTTCTGCGGTACGGATATAGGCCAACTAAAAAGTAAGTCTTATTCCCATCATAATTCTATGTTGGATTTAGGTATTTCTGCCAAGGGAGTTATCAATGTTTGTATATTAATGCTGATTTGTAGGAATTTGTAATGGTGCTAGGGATGGTCTGTGTATCATGTCCTTGTATAAAGGGGAGTTATAGGGCTGCTAATGAATCTGTGAGCAAAGGTTCTAAAATCTGATATTGTTTTAGACAGTTTGTGTGAGGTTAAAGGAGGAGGGGAGAGTTTTAAAGGGAATTACTACAAAGTTAGGGAGGGTTCGTTGAGAAACTGTAAAAATACTATTATTCAGCCAGTAACGCTAAAAAACGGTTTACTATTTTTCAGGAGTAACTTGTTATACCAGATAGGGCTTCGTGTAAATTGCTGTTTTGAGGCACGATGGGCTAAATAATATAGTGTAAAAAGAAGACACTAGTTTGAAATCACTGAGGATATCCAGTATTCAGAGGGTTGAGATGTGTAAAATGTGATTATGAGAAAAGGGAGTTTGGACTGAGGCTCTGGAAAATTCAGAAAATATCCAGACACTGCTTAATACTAAAAACTTTATGATATAGGGAGAAATTAGGGAAATTGAAGCCTCCTAAATGTTTTGGTAATTTAAAGCGAGTTAAAGAAACTCAAGGTGGATTCCAGTTCCCTAATAATGTTACCAATAGCTTATCAATAGCAATGAAATATAGGAATTTTGAGAGGTAACATCATAAGAAAGAAGTTGATAACTGGAAAAATCATAATTTTGATTGTGTCAAGGGGATTCCACTAAGACAGAAATAGAGGAGACCTGTCCTGCGTCAATTTGGTAATTTTAGAAAGAAGAGTGTCCATGTTAGAATTAACTGTGTCTCTGAGATTGTTGCAATATAAAATCCCTAGACATTTAGGTCCTCATTACGACTTTGGTGGTCTTTTGGCAAGTATGAGCTGTCATCACAGATTTCCATCCATAAACACACAGAAATCTGACACCGCCAGCCTATCCGATGGCGGGTGAGAGACGGTTCCAACGCCAGCACCACCACGCCAGAAGTACTCCATCTGCCATATTACGAGCAGTAATCCAGCACGACAGTCCTTTCCCGGCGGTGCGGCACTGGTGTGGAACCGCCGAAATTCACCCCATCACGGATGACCTCCTCGAAGTTGGCTGATGTGCGGCCCAGACAGGTAGATGGACTGACCAGAGGGGGGTGTGTGTGGTAGGTGCATGTGGGTGGTGTGTGTGCATGTATGTGTGCAAGCGTGTGTGTGTGTGTGTCGCAGTGGTTGTGCGTGCATGTGTGTGTGACTGTAGACGTGAATGATGGTGTGTGTGAATGTATTCAGAGGAGGGTGTGTGTGAATGTATGCAGAGGGGTGTGTTTGTGTGTGTGTGAATGTATGTGGAGCGGTGTGTGTGTGTGTTTGAATGCATGCCGAGGGTGTGTGTGTGTGTGTGAATGTATGTGGAGGGTGTGTGTGTGAATGTGTATGGAGGTGGTGTGTGTGTGTGCGTAAATGTATGCAGAGGGTGTGTTTGTACATGTGAATGTATGCGGAGGGAGTGCATATGCTGTGAATATAATGTGGGCATTTTTCAGTTGGAAACTGGAAAAGGCAACTGACTTTTCAGTGTATATAAGAAGGGCTTGAGTGCTAAAGTGAAGAGTAGAGGTGATAAGGGACACCTCTGCCTTGTACCTCTTTTTAGGGAGAAATATGGAGATTGTACACCATTGACAAATTCTGAGGATTGAGGTAATAGAGAAATTAGTTGGAGGAATCCTGAGCTGAAACCATGCCAACTGAGGGCGTGCATTAGGAATTGCCAGTTGACTCTATCAAACGCTTTTTCCACGTCTAAGGCTATCACCACCAGAGATTATATACATTTAGGTGCCTTGCCGATAATGTTAAGAAAGACATTCTTAACAAAGCCAGATTGTTCAACATCGATTAAATCTGGCATAAGCACATTACAATACAATACATTGCTAAAACTCGCAGCTACCTAAAAAAGGTATGCCAGCACTAGCAGAAGAGAATGTCACCTTGTAGAGACCATGGGAAGGAGTGAAAAAAATTCCTTGAAACCGGATCAAAAAGAAACGTTAAACTTTTTCGAAAGGCCATTTCTGAAGAGCAACATGTAAAGGCAAGAGGCAGTGCATTCCGAAGTCTAGCTGTTGAATAGGTGGAGGATCAACCTCCTCCTCTGGACTTATATATCCTAGGAATTTGAAACAATTTGAGGTGATTGGAATGCAAGTAGCAGGCCTGCAAGGACAACTTAAACCATTGCCTAAGATAAAAGGGACCCTTTAGGTTGACAATTATGTAGGCAAAGATGAGGACCTTAAATTGGATCCTATTGTTAATCGGGAATCAATGAAGCTGTTGAAGATGGCTAGGTATTGAGACCCACAGAGGAATGCTAAGGATCAAGTGGTCCGATGCATTTTGAATGGTTTGGAGGCTCTAGATTAAAAATAAAGTGATGCCTAAGTAAAGACTGTTGGAATAATCAAGTTTAGAAGTAAACAGAGTATGTACAACAGTTTTACGCTATCCCTCAGGAATCAGGTAAAGCATACAACACAAGGATCTCAGAGTAAAAAAACAGGAACTAGACAGTGCTTTAATCTGCAGGTCAAAAGTGAGCTCAGAGACAAATTTGACGCTGAGATTCCTTACTACATGGGAAGGGCATGGTGGGGCCGGGATCAGGGTTGGATTTAGTACCAAAAAAAAGAATCTCAGTTTTATCTGAGTTCAATTTGAAAATACTAGTATTCATCCAGTCCATAACAGTTTTAATACATAGCTTAAAGGAGCTCAAAGCGGAAGGGGTGTTTTCCTGAAAGACCAGGAAAAGTTGTGTATCATCCACATGTGAGACTAGCTTCACTCCCAGGGGCTCAACAACACTGGCCAGAGGTGACATACATGTGTTAAAAAGGGTAGGATTAAGGGCCGAGCCCTGCAGAACTCTGCAAAACAAAGGTTTAGCAACAGAGGTGAAAGGAGGGATAAAAACTGCCAGAGTTTGATTACAGATAAACAATTTAAACCATAGCAAGGCACAATCAGTAATACCAATCCTTTCCAACCTTTCAAGGAGAACAGCAAGCAAAACTGTATCGAATGCAGAGAAGTCTGAAAGTACCACCAAACCTGGGAATTACAGTCAAGATTAACTTTAATGAATTCAGAGACTTCAAGAAGAGTGGTTTCAGTACTATGACCTGAATAGACTGGGAGTCATGCAATATATGGTTTCCTTCAAAAAAGATGAGGGCTGCCTAGTAACAGTTTATTCCACCAGCTTCCTCAAAGTAGGGAGCAGAGAGATGGGCCAAAAATTACAAATAATTTTAGGTTCATCCGATGGCTTCTTCAATAAGAGAAGTAAGGAGGAACAACTGCCTGTATCAAAGACTCATTCAATTAGTCATTCACAATGGGATTAACCACTGAGATTGCCAATATAAGAAATGTCAGAGGACATGGATCGAGTAGGGATCCTTACTTACATGTAACATGGTCCATGGATGATTCTTCAAGGGAAATAGAAGCAAAAGAGGACAGTAAACAATGAATCGGGGGATGTAGAGCAGACCCAAGGAAGTAGGAGACTGGGGAAAATAATCATGAATGGCTTGAATTATTTCATGAAAAAAGTTTGAGAGATATTCACACACCTCCTTTAAAGGAATGAGGGTACTTGTGATCGCCGGAGGGGACAGAAAAGTACTAACTAACCACCTTAAACAATTCTCTAGGAGCATTATCTGCCTTAGAAATAGAGTGGGTGATACATGCTTTACAAGCCATATGAATAGCTTTATGATATTCCTTGAGAGCAGACTGATATGCCACTTTACCAACCTTATCATAATTGATTCCCCATAACCTTTCAAGCATCTTACAGCTGGATTTCGGAACTTTAAGAGCATGTGAGAACCAAGGGACAGGAGGCCTCCTTCTATTTGAGGCATGAAGTTTCCTAGGTGGAATAGTATCAATAGCCTTCGCCTCCCAATCATTAAACAGCACAGTGTTCTGTTCTAAAACTCTGTTTTCATAAAACTTATTAGACTTGAGGGTATCGGCCAGAAGCAGGTCTTTGGCTTTATGCCAAGGTCTAGACATTCTTTTAGCCATACAAGGCGAGACAGAAGAATTGGGCTCTAAAATCTCACAGGGAATTAGGACATGATCCGAGCATATGAGTTTGACTTCAGGTTGTACCTTGCCCAGGAGGGGACTAGCCAAGTTTAGGTCGAGTATGGCCTGCTTTATGAGTGGGAACTTTAACTAATTGTTCAAGGTTGAAACCTTCTAAGGTACTCACAAATTGTTGTGCCAGTTTATTACTAGGATCGCAAACATGGAGATTGAAATCTCCTAAGACTACAAAACTAGCATGTAGTGAATAAAATTGACCCAAAGCCAGTGACAGCAATTAAAAAAAAGCAATATTCTTGCAGACACTCGTCAAGTAACAGTTTAGACAACCTCACCGCTGCGCGCCCGGTTCATCGGCAGGTTAAAAAAGCGTGGGGTGGTTTAACAACTAGATCGCAGCCTGATAAAAATTGCAGCTCTAAAATAAATCAAGGGTAATAAGGGAGTAAAAATATGACAATATATAAACAGTGACACAAAAGAAGAACAAACAGTAACACAAAAGAAGAACAGAATATCACCCACAAGAAAAAAACACTTCTGAACATGAGCGATCGTAGCAAAGCAAAAGCTCCCCCCACCCCACCCAGCACGGAATAAAAGCATCAATAAAGCAAGTAACTGCAATTTAAAAAAAACAATATTCTTACAGATACTCATCAAGTAACAATTTAGACAACCTCACCGTGAATATTAAGGGCCTCATTATGAGTTTGGTGGTTGGACGAGCTGCAATGCCACCAGCGTCCCCCCACGTCATATTACAATGTTCCCACCATACCGACTGGCTGGAACATTGTATTACGAGGTTCCTGCTGGGCTGAATGGCCAGCGGGAACAGTGCTACAGTATTGGTCTCAGCTCCCTTCAGAGAGCTGAGACCAATACCGTAGCACACCAGTACCCTCGGAAGGTGCACTGTCTGCATTCAGTGGGTGTTGGGCAGGGGCACCCCTGTGGCTCCCAGCCTGGTTTTCCACCAGCTTTTTCATGGCAGTGAGACCGTCATGGAAAGGTGGGCAGACAGTGAAGTCGTGATCAGCACAGTGGCGCAAAATTCAGTGCTGTCGTGGCTACCCATGAAGCTGACCCCCGTCAGCCCGTTTGGAACAATGTTCCCGGAAGGGATGGTGATCTGACTGCCAGGTTTGTAATGTGGCGGTCGGACCTCCTGGAGTGCAGCAGTCTGACTGCCACTGCGAGCGTCAGCCTCGTAATGGGCCCTAAGTCTGAGGGCCAATGCCTTGCCGAAAATGTTACAATCTGTGTTTATTAATGATATCAGACAATAATTTTTGCACTGTGAATGGTCACTGTCCTTTTTGGAATGACACATCGATTCTGTAAATGATCAGGATGATTTATTTTATGAGAGTAAATAGTTTAGTAATTTAAATAGGTTGGGAAATAATAAAGTTGAAAAATGAAGGAAAAACTCAACAGTGAACCCATCTCGTCCAGGTCAAGAGCCTTACCTGTAGAGAGGCAATTAACTGCTGAGAAAAGCTCTTCCAGTCATAATAGAGTCTCTGAAGAGGCCACATCTATCCGAGAAGGCGTGCTCATTGATGGGTGAGAAAAAATTGATTTAAGAGTGTCTTCAAAAGGTGTACGTTCAGGATTGTACAGAGCTTGATAATAATATGCAAAAGTTCTAGCAATGTCAGAATCTCAAAAAAAGTATCACCGAATTGGTTAGTAATTGATTTATGGAGGATTTTTCTTTTCAGCATCTTAGGTAATTGGCTAATATAGAACCTGATTTTTTCTGCCTCCATAAAATCGAGCATTTATTTCAAGAAGAGTACTGCATGCCTTTTCCGTAGTAGCTTCATTAAATTGGATTTTAGCTGCAACTAATGCTTTTAAATCTTTTTTTTTACTGTTAAAATTAAAATATTTATGGTCTAAACTTTTGATCTCGTTTAGGATGGGAGCAGATTCTTTTTCCATGGCTTTTCGTTTATTGGACACATAGGGCCAGATGTAGCAAAATTTTGCGAGTCGCAAATGGCCCGAATCGCAATTTGCGACCCCGCAAAATCGGAAAAGGAATGCAAAAATCCCATTTCTGTAGTGTAAATTGCGATGCAAGCCATTACCGACTCGCAAAATTTGCGACCCGCAAATAGGAAGTCGCAAACCATATGAAAAAGCCACTTGCAAAAGCCCATTTTGCACACCCAAATTACCACTAAGTCAGAGCAGGTGGTAACCAGAACCAAAGTATAAAAGGAGACCCAGAAGGCATCTGGGTTACTCAAAATGGCTGACATATATGTGATAACAATGAGGAGGAGAGTCCACGCTGCCCAGCAGAGGAGGAGGAGGAGCAGCCAGAGACAGGAGAGGATATACAGAACCAGACAGACACTTTTCCAACAAACTGATGAGGAGATATATGACAAATACATACTCAGTAGTGCAGCAATATTAGAATTAATAGATCTACTCAATCTGCAGCTTCAACGCCAGACTGTGCGTGGCAGCGCCATCCCCACACATGTGCAAGTGCTATGCTCACTGCACCTCTTAGCCTCGGGTAGCTATCAGGGGGTGATTGAAGTGGCAGGTGGGGTATCCCAAAGTGCACTCTCACGGTTCTTCAGATGTTTCCTAGATGCCATACTCACACACATGTCCAGATACATATACCTACCCAGGAATGAAGCAGAAATTAACAGCACCAAGTTGGAATTCTACAGAATTGCCAACTTCCCTCATGTAATAGGGTGTGTGGACGGGACACATATACAAATTTGCCCTCCTGCAAATCTGGAGTATCTGCTCCGCAATAGGAAATGTACCCACTCACTGAACATCCAGGTGGTATGTGACGCCCATTATGTCATCACTGACATGGTAGCCAAATTTCCAGGGAGTACACATGACTCTTACATTTTCAGGCACAGTAGGATACACCAACGCCTAGAACGTGGGAAGTTTGGAGATAGATGTCTCTTAGGTATTGCTGAATACACCCTCAAGCCATACACACAGGTCACTGTAGAAACCATCGATGCCCTGCTAACATTGCTTATTTTTGCCAAACAGGTGACAGTGCATATGCGCTATGACCATGGATACTAACCCCGTACCTAACACCTAGCAATGAGAATGAGAGGCGATATAACAGTGCATATCGGCGGACCAGAAATGTCATAGAGAGGACCTTTGGACTGTTAAAGGCAAGATTCCGATGCCTCCACAGATGTGGAGGTGTGCTCCAGCATGCCTCAATAACAGCATTCAAGATAGTTGGCGCATGCGCAATACTACACAACATTGCCACCAGACGTGGGCTACATCTCACCCCTGCAGACCCAGATTCGGAGGATGAGGATCAAGAGCTACCACATCGGCAGCCTGGAGATAGAAGCATTGCAAATCAAGGCAGACAGAGACGGGACCCATTGCAACCCAATACTTTGGAAGGTACGTGGCAACTGACACTACACTCACTAATGTCACACACAAAGAGCCTAGTTGTGTAGTGGAACAAACAAAACATGTTAATTAGTGAACCAAATGTCGAAAGAACATAACTGTCCCTAAGGGGCTGCACATGTCCACCCCTTATGAGGACACATTAACTGCATGTGCCTCATTAGTCCTGCTGTGTTCTTGCCTACATCCTCCTCCTGGTTCGCCCAGCATGGCTCGTCCCAGGTGGGTCAGCTGACCCCTGACGTGCACTTCCACTCCTCAGTACACGAGTGTCAGTGGCAGATACGCTGCTGATAGTGGACCCCTCATCACTGTCCTGAGGGGTCTCCACCGTACCCCTTGCCACCTGCCTGGCCTCCAACATGTCCACTGCGTGGCTAATGCGGCCCAGTCCCCGTAGCACATCCCCTGCAAAGTGGCCAAGTTCCACCTGCAGACTCACGGTCCGTCTTGACAGGCCTGTAGTGTTCATGGCAAGACGGCCAATGGACGCTGCCATGCGGTCAAATCTACTAACTAGGTGGCGCTTCCGGTGCCTTGCGCTGTGTCTCTCAGCCACCAGTTCCGTCACCAGTTGGTGGATTGACTGTGTAAGTTCACTAAGATTGTCATTTAGTCCTGTGAACTGTGTGGTCACATCAGCCAGGCCATCTGTCATATTATTTTCCAGTCTATGCAATGCACCTGATATTATACGTAATTGCCTTGTTTGCAGGCGCTGACCGGAAAGGAGGGATGCCTCAGCTGCAGACATTGATGCCTTCCCTATATCCTCCTGGGGCACCGCCTGGACTTGGCCTCTGCGTCTGCAACGCGGTGGTGCTGCTGGCTCTGGATGTCTCACTGTGTGGCTGGGGCCAGGTGTCGTGTTTCCTTCCTCCATGTCCTGTACTGTGGTGGTGTCGTGCTGGTCCCTGGAATGGCTGCCGCAGCCTCCTGCACTGCCTGTGGCCTGCTTTCTTCTTCCTGGATGGTGTGGCTAATGGGGGTGTCGTGTGGGAGACCTGTGGGACATAGGGAACACATTGTCAGTCTCTAACATCTGTTGTATGCCTCATAATAAACATTTGCCTATATTCTGACTACTGTACTACATTGCCCATAATGCACCGTTCTGGTGGTTGCTAGTCTGGAATGGAGCTAGTCTGGTTGTGCCTGCTGCTGTGTACTGGGAGAGTGTGGATATAGCATTTGTAGGGGTACATGCATATTTCATTGTACTCACTTTTGGATGTCCCTTTCGCTGACGTGTCCTGTCACTGCCTCAGGCTCCAGTGTCTGCTCCACCAATTCCTCCATGGCTGTGGGTGGTGGGATAGTGGATGGGCCTCCTCCCGTGCCCCTCATTTCCCTGAGGCGCTCTGCCACCCTCTCCTTTGTTCTTGAGCGCAGGTTTTTTTTATTTCATCAAGGGTTTGGTGGCTCACCCCAATGTCATTTATCCTCTCCTGGATTTCCAGCCAGATCTTCCTCTTCTCAGTGACTGGGACACTCAGGGCTGCCTTGCCAAAAAGTTGGTCATGGTGCTGGCAGCATTCTTCTGTTAGCACCTCAATTTCTTTTTCTGAGAACTTGAGTTTCCTTTTCCTTCCTGCACTGCCAGTGTCTTTCATGGTAGAGCAGCTCTTCTCTCCAGGTAGTTGCACAGCAGTTTAAAAAGGGTGTGGTCCTCTCTCCTCCCAGGTGTATTTGATGACTTCCTGGTTCTGATGTCATCAGCAAGAGCCAGGAAGTGGTTTTCCAACTGTTTTGCTGCACCTGCATGCAATTTGCGGGCCAGTCGCAAATTGCAACACCCGACAAATTGATGTCGCTTTTTTTCTTGGATCCCATTTTGCGAGTCGTAAATTGCGATTTGCATTGTCTCGCAATTTCCGACTCGCAAAATTTTTCCTTCCTACATCTGGCCCATAGTTATTAATGAATTCTCTGGAGGAAGCCTTGACAACAAGTAAGTCTCTCCTGTATCATTATTGTCAAAATACTCTAGAACAAAATCTTTATAAGTGGAAAGAGAATCATTGTCGGAAAATAAATGACTATTAAACCTCCAGCAAGAATTGGGAGGGGCTTTCCGGGGAACCTCCAGATCAGTGCACACAGGGGCATGGTTTTAAATCAAAATAGAACATATCTCCGCGTGTAGAAGGGATTGGATTAGGTTTTTGCTAAGGAAGATATAACCAACTGTGGTTTGGAATCTATGTGGGATGGAATGAAAAGAAAACTTCTGAAGGGTAGGATGCATCAGTCTCCAAAAAGAGCATTGTGCATGATTTGGTGGTTGAATGCTTTATGAGGGATAAACTTAAGATAGTTAGATACTTTATTTGAATAGTTACCTAAAAAAATTGCAATAAATGCTTAGCACAGCCTTTACGTAAAACAGTAAGCACAAATGGGCAAATTTTTGTTTAAAATCTTTAAAATTTAAGCAGTCTTTAGCTTGTAATTTTTCTATTGGTTGGTTAGTTTAGGCCAAGAGCCCAGTTTGTTCCGATAGTAGAGGTCTTGTACTCAAAGGTCCGTATTAAGGATTGAAGTGCGTCAGATGGGAGGAGGCGGCGGCAGCACTACGAAGGGCAGGAGCCCTTTAATAAACTAACTTGTGCAAGGGCAGGAGCACTTTAAAATCCAACTCGCGCTCCCGCCCTGCGGAAAGCGCATCAGACAGGAGGAGGCGGCGGCAGCACTACGAAGGGCAGGAGCCCTTTAATAAACTAACTTGTGCAAGGGCAGGAGCCCTTTAAAATCCAACTCGCGCTCCCACCCCGGCTTGGAAAGCGCGTCAGACGGAAGGAGGCGGCGGCGGCAGCACTACGAAGGGCAGGAGCCCTTTAATAAACTAACTTGTGCAAGGGCAGGAGCCCTTTAAAATCCAACTCGCGCTCCTGCCCGGGCTTGGGAAGCGCGTCAGATGGGAGGAGGCGGCGGCAGCACTACGAAGGGCAGGAGCCCTTTAATAAGCTAACTTGTGCAAGGGCAGGAGCCCTTCGAATCCAACTCGCGCTCCAGCCCCGGCTTGGGAAGCGCGTCAGACGGGAGGAGACGGTGGCAGCACTACGAAGGGCAGGAGCCCTTTAATAAACTAATTTGTGCAAGGGCAGGAGCCCTTTAAAATCCAACTCGCGCTCCAGCCCTGCGGGAAGCGCGTCAGACGGGAGGAGGCGGCAGCAGCACAACGAAGGGCAGGAGCCCTTTAATAAACTAACTTGTGCAAGGGCAGGAGCCCTTTAAAATCCAACTCGCGCTCCCGCCCTGCGGGAAGCGCGTCAGACGGGAGGAGGCGGTGGCAGCACTACGAAGGGCAGGAGCCCTTTAATAAACTAACTTGTGCAAGGGCAGGAGCCCCTTAAAATCCAACTCGCGCTCCCGCCCCGCGGATGCGCGCGGGCGGCGCCCGGCCAAGGCCCGGGCTAAGGGCGGGCCCGTCCTGCGCCCGTCAGCGCCTGACAGAGGCTGGGCTGGGCCACCCCCCTGATATTTTTATTTTTTGCCACTTACTGGCTTCGGGCACCTACATAAGGTAGGGGCGTGCGCTTTCCCAGACTGACCGTCTTAGGGACCACAATACCTAGTTTGTTATAGGGCCACGAGGAGACGTTTAAAGACTTTGAGCTGCAGCTGGTGCCGCCTCTATAGACAGGAGCAGGAGCCCTCTAATAACTCCTTTCATGCTCCCGCGTCGTGCCTACTAGAGCCCGGAGGAGGTTGGGCTGGACTCATTCTGTTGCTATCCGGTTTAGTTATTTAGTGATTTGCATATATTTTGTCGTGACTAGATAAGAGTGTTCAACATAGTAACCCCCTATACATAACACACATAATGGGGAAAAGAAAGCAAAACCAAATAGGGAAAGGTACTAATAAAAAAAAACAAAGAAGTGCTAATACAATTACTAATTATCTTACAGATGCAGTGGGGAAAATTAACGAAGAAATTATTAATGCTGAAGCACGTTTAGTGGCAACAAAAAATTTCCTACATGGGGCTATTACTGAAGTGAGCACTGAGGCTGTAGGTTTAATCTCCGAACTAAATCCCCAAAGGAAAAATGTACTGGGGTGGGCCCTAGATTTTCCTTAGGCCCTTTATTACCTACAGATATAATAGAAGAAATTGACTCCTTGAACAGCACAGACGACCAAATTTCTTCACCACCAAAGAAAAAAAGAAGTAGTCAGACTACTAAATCTAAGTTTATGCTACCATCTCTACAGTTTTCTAAGGGTAGCAAAATAACAACTGAAATGCATGGGGGTCATGCAGTAACACCATCACCATATAACGATGGCCCCTTACAAAAACGTATGGAAACCCTTATTAAGAAACTGCATGGCAAGCTAGACCAGATAGAGTCAAAAGTATTGCTAGAATTCAAGGAGATAAAAGAACTTATATCTAAGATAGAAGTAAGAGTTAATTCAATGACTAAAGCGTAAAATCTGTCCCATGGTTGTGACACTATATCAAATGAGAGCCAAGTGTCTGTAGATATAAGGAATAGTGCAATGACAGGGAAAGCAGATTCTAACAAAAGAAGTATAGAATATTGGCATCCCATACAGAAAGACATTCCCCTGTCGAAGGAACTCAGGACCAATCATATAGAGCAATTGGATAGAAATCATAGATGTCAGCCCCGATTAGTAATAGACCTGTGAAAGAGGTATTACAATTACCGCCAGATGCTACACCATATACAATCATTCTTTAAAATTTTCCCAAATTGGAACCAAATATCGTTGAGACCTGGACAGATTTACGTAACAAAGTAGTACACTGGATGGCAGGGAATATATGTACACCAGATATACTATTTTGTGAAATCTTATATCTAAGAAGAGTTGATTGGGTGGGATATTTGAAGGAAGAAGAGGGAGACTGCATTGTGGTTAATTTTTGTAATCCTCGCTTTGTGGGCCAGCTACTAGCGGACCTGGATATAAGACATAGAACCTGTAAAAGTCTGAGAAAAGAGATTATGGCCGTTCCTTTAGGATATTTTTACAGAATGATGAATATCGCAGGCACAAGAGGCATGGGGGCCACAGGGAAAACACCCAGTAATTTGGAGAGGTACAACAAACCAGAGTGTTCCAATCGATTCGCACCCCTGAGTAACATGGAGGATTTGGACTGACAACAAGAGGACATGAGTAGAAAAGAGATCTTGCTACCTGACAAAATACAACCTACTACTGTAGCCCCCATTCCAAAATTTTTAAGTTGTAATGGTGACGCTGAGTCAGATGGGAGGTACCTAGCAGGAGACCTAATTATACTCATGTCGTGGAATATAGCTGGAGTAAAAACGAAAATGGTTGAGAAGGAATGGCAGATCACAATAAGCTCATCACATATAATCTGCCTACAAGAGACATGGCACACGGAATCCTTTTTTATTGAAGGATATGCCATATTCTCCACCCCAGCCTTTGCCTCACATAGCGGTAGGGCAAAGGGAGGATTAGCAATACTGATCTCAACATTGGTAACGTATATATTGGTGAAATCCTCCCTTGATCCCCCTTATTATCAGTTTCTATATCTTCGGATAGATGGAATTTTAGGGATTGTCTTAATAAACTATTACAACAATAAATTTGACGGCACCAATAGAGTAGTGGCATCGACTCTTCAGGAAGATTTACAAACTTTTGCTAATTATATAACTTCAAGCTATACAATAATATGTGTTGGAGATTTCAATATTGGGACATGCCAGAATACTATAGGAAAGACATGTAGATTTGTCGACGATGGGGGGAGCGTATAATCACATTTTTTGCATAACAATTACAGAATTGCACTGAATGAGATATTATTTAGATATGATTTAGAACTGATGGAATAAGATGGGTCTAAAGGAATAAAGCTCCCATCGTTTATAGGAAGAGGACACTTCTCATTAATTGACCATATTTTAATGTCTAAGAGCAAAATGGATATGGTCGAATCCCTGAAGATTGAGTCAACTATCTATAGTGATCATCATCCCTTGCTATTAACTATGAGATTGGCTAAACCCTTTAATATAGGTGAACGATTGGCAATGAATATAGGAATAAGAAGGGAAAATGGTATTGTAATTAAATGGACTGGGGTAAATGAATTAGATGTGATGAAAAAAGTTGGGACACGACACTGCCAAGAAATTCTCATATGTACAGAATATAATCAAAGCCCAAATGAGATCTTAGGATCCTTTAACCAGCTTAGAAATGCCATTGCAGGAAGCCTAGTGAGAACACTGAGGAACAAAAAGAGCGAAAAGGTGGGGTGGTTTGATCACAATTGTTCATTAGCAAGCCAGGAATTAAAACAAGCCCTGCAGGCTCGACCAAGAAATAGGGAAGAGGTAATTATTAAACGCTCTAACTACAAACATGCACTAATGACGAGGAAGGCACAATTGAGAGCTAGGGCATGGGCTAATCTTGAGCAAGCAACAACATTAAAAGATAGTACTCTATTCTGGAAAACAATTAATCAACCATTCCTGAAAAATAATGATGTACCCCAAATAACAGTACACGTTCCGTTATCAGAATGGCTCTCACATTTTGGCTCAATTCTTAAACCAGATAATCTGACTACTCACACATTGAATAGGGGGATAATTGAGATAAAGCCACCTTTGTTGAAAACAGTTAGTATAGGGGAAGTGAAATCTGCTATGGGAAGATGCTTGAAAGGGAATGCCTACTTGACATACATCGATCTATGTTGCCCTATTCTGACCCAAGTCTTTTTGAGCGTGACAAAGGGATATATTTTAACATCTTGGACTGAAAGCATAATTGTTCCTATTTTCAAAAAGGGAGATAGAGGTGACCCCCAAATGCTATCGGCCAATCTCACTTTTAGATATCTCTGTTAAATTGTTGGGAAGAGTACTCCTAGAAAGATTAGAATTATGGGCAACCAAAAACCATATACTCACAGAGGCTCAATTGACATTCAGGCCTGGGGTTGGTACCCTGGAACAATGTATAAACCTTAATTTAATAATAAGCAAATACACAATAGCAAGGAAGCGTCATATGTTCCTTTGTTTTGCCGATCTTAGCAGGGCTTTTGATTTGGTAAACCATGCCAAGCTGTGGAAAGTTTTAACAGATATGGGTGCACCCTTAGATATAATAAGTTTCTTGGCACAATTATATAATCATCTAACAGCGCGGGTGAAATATGGAAGAAATGGTGAGTGTACCACAGGTTTTAGGATAGGGAGAGGAATACGCCAAGGCTGTGTTTTGGTGCATTTATATAAATGGAGTAGATGCCCACTTAAAGAATATGGATATTGATACCCCTAAAATAGGAGAATGCTCTATCCCAGTCCTTTTATATGCAGAGGATGCTGTACTACTGTCACAAACTGCAAATGGGTTGCAGCGGTTAATCGAGGGCTTTGTGGAATTTATGGAGGAAAGAGATATGTTGTTGAATATGAGCAAAACTGTTGTAATGACTTGTGGACAGAGAAAGGTCAGGAAGAAAGCTTTTTTTTATTAAAGGCCATAAATGTGAAGAGGTGAATGGATTTTCATATCTGGGTATACAGTTTGCTAATATGGGTCATTGGAAGCAACATCTAGAAATTATCAAGATGAAGTATGTTAGGACAACTGAGGCTGTCTTTAGATTTTCAAAAGAAATTGGCAATAAACCCCTTAGGGAAATGCTGCAAATCTATAAAAGTAAATCAATTAACAGCATTACGTATGGTTCTGCCCTTTGGGGCTCGATGCCCGAGATCTGTTCATTACAAGTGCTAGAGAACACATTTTTTTGCAGACTACTTGCAGTGCCAAATACTACCTCCACATTTATGGTACACAAGGAGTTGGGTTGCCCTTATGTGGAAGATCTAATATATACCAATGTGTTGTTGGCCTGGTATGGTATTTGGTCTAAAGAATGGACACATTTTACCCAAAAGATCATTAAAGATTGCCTTACACTGGAATATTGGGATAGAATTCCATGGTTCACGCATTTAAAAGATTTGTTGAAAGGCGTAAATCTAGTTCCAAATTTGGACAACCCAGGTATTATTCTTCAATTTAGCAAGAAAGAATTGAAAAATCAACTTATGGCATTGAGGGTTTGTGATAGAGAAAATAGAGAATGTAGGAAGTCAACAGTAGCACTTTATATGACTGAAAATAACGAGGTAATGCCAAATTATTTGCTGAAAGTAGTAAACATTCAGGATAGATTTTATCTGACTCGAATGCGTTTTAGAATGTTGCACTTTTTGGTAACTTTCCCAAAGATGAGGACTTGGAGTAAAAGCCTACCGAAGTGCCCCTGTGTGGGACAATTTGCACAATACACAATGCACTTTATTATATCTTGTAAATTTTATCATGATGTTAGGAAGCAATTTTTAAAACCTTTATTTATTACTAACAAATTATTCTATTGTAGAGAAGCTTTTAACTACTTATGTAAACTGGATACCAATGAGAAATGTGATGCAGTGATAAAATGTATCCTAAATGCCATAGAACTAAGGAAAAAGCTGTCGTACCTAGAAAATCTCCGGTATGAGAATGAACAATTCCTCAAGCTGTAGTAGCAAGGGTTTTTTATTTATTTACTTATTTATCTATTAGTAATGTTTTCTCGAAGTATCTTACTGTATATTTTTACTATTTAAAGGGATTGTTTTTTATCTTTTATGGAGTAAAATCCGAATAAAGATTGATTTGATTTGATTTGATTTGATTTGGATTGGAGAAAAATGCTGCATAGAGTCAATGTTTTGCTGTGTTAGACACTATTTCTGTGTAACCTGGGATATAAATTGCCCTAGAGCAGAGTTCAATTGCAGGTCCACAGGTGCAAAACATGTCAGCACTGCTTGCTTCATTGTTCGTAGGCCTCTTTCATTGAACTTGTTTTTTATTAACACTTCTCCTTCCGTCACAACATGTTCACATGAACAAAGGGCGTGTGGGAGATCTTCTGTGCCCTCCACGCATGAAGAACAGGTTTTGTTTGTTGTATTTTTCAGCCGAGGTGCTGCGTTTAGAGCACATGGTAGAAGCCCTAGTAGATACCTTAAAAATTGCTCTTTTGTTTGCCTCGAAAAGCTGTGGCCAAGATATGATTGTTGGACCAGAGTCGTGTAAGTATTCAGAGTCATCCAAGCGTGAGATCTCCATGAAAAGGCTGGTTTGTCCTTCAGCAGGTGTTGAAGTCTAATTGATTTCCAGACAGCTTTTTTGAAAGCGCTGTCTGAGATTGGGGTCCTCCAGAGATCAGTAAGCCCAGTCATTCTAAGTGAGACCTCTAGGTAAACTCTGGATGGGGAGGTGTTCTTACATTCGAGCTCCTGCAATAGGTTTTAGTTAAGAGAGTCTTAGGTGGCACCTTGGAGTTTGCTCCAGAAGTTTATATAGGCATCTCGTCTAGCCAAGGCTTGATCCAATAGGCCCAAACTCCAATCTGAGTTGAGCAGGGGAAGTACATTTAGGAAGGTTAAAGATGATCTGATAGGCTTTGCTCACTGTATGATTTAGGATTTCTGAATCTCTGCCTCTTTATACTTCACTTCCATATGTTATTGTGGGCAAGAGCTTGGCTTGTAGTACCTGTAAGAGAGGGGTGAATGAGGGGCCATTCAAGTCTACTTTTAGTCTTTTTAAGGATAGTGCTATGGCTAAGCCTTTTCCCAGAATACGCCCTCTTTGATGGCCAAAATTCCCTGATTTGTCAACGGTGATGCCGAGGAATTTATACTTTTCTGTTTGCAAAAGCTGTGTCTTGCACCAGAGCCACTCACTAGGGGTGGGGGTTTGGCTCTGATTGACAATGTGCCTGTTTTTTCAAAGTTTGCAGTCAGGGTATTGGCAGCTGAGTATTGTTGGGTGACATTTATTAATCTCTGGAGCCCTATTTCCGTATGGCTAATCAACACAAGATTGTCCGTGTACATTAGGCATGGTATTTCCAAGTCTCCAATTTTTGGGCAGTGTGCTGGTTTGTAAGAGCGAGCGAACCCACCAGGTCTGCAAAGTTTAGGTGAAAAAGTGCAGGGGATAGAACACAGCCCTGTTTTAGACCTTTGGTAGTTGGTATCCTCCGCGAGAGATGAGTGCCTGTTCCCAGTTTAATCTGGACCCATGTATCCGTATGAAGGGCTATTATCAGGTGTAGAAGCGGATGTGGAAGTTCCCAGTTTAAGAGCTTCTTCCACAGCAGATTCTTCTCCACGTGGTTAAATGCGGCTTTAAAGTCAACAAAGAATAAGTGGAGTACACTTCCGGGAATGCGGCCGCCGAGTAGGTCACCGGAGATGGACCATGTCTAATTTCGTACAGTGAGGACAGTCTTTCGGTTCGCATTTTTCCCATGGAGCCCTATCCTTTAATATAGAAGGGTCCTCCCCAATTTTATGCGTAGCTCTCTAAGTAAGTGATTCTGTTCTTTTCCTACAAATTTCTATACACATTAGGGTATATTAGGGTATACAGTGATGCTTAGGAGAAGTTTATTTTTGGTCCTGATGAAACGCCACCTGATCCGTAGGGACATCTCAGGTGTAAAACATGTTGACCTCTATTAGGAGTTGAAGGAAGACTTTTCGCTCACCTCGCTGTCTGTTGGTAGAGTGGAGGAACATTATTTCCATTCCACTCTCTATTGTTTTTAACCTTGACCGAGAACCTGCATGTTCAATAAAAATACTGTTTTGAGACTCTCAAGCCAATTCTAGCTTCTTTTTCTCCAGTTCCTTTCTGTCTGTAGGTTTAAATGTACTTCTCCCTTCTAACTACGGCACGCATTTCAAACTAAGATCTCCGGCAAAGAGCCCCCTTAAGGGGGCCCGTCAGACATTGCAGCGCCAGTCTGACGAGGAGCAAGCCCTATGTTGAAGCATGACATCCAGTGGATGGGGGAAGGCTCTACCCTCCATGTTTAAAAGTGCAACGTGGATCGGTGGTCTTTCTGATTTGTGCTGCTGTTTCTGTGTCTTAGCTTTGTCGATAAGGAGTCCAATGGTCATAATATTCGTTATGGTACCAGTTAGTTTAGAGAACGTTGTTTGGAACTTGGGGATTATTCCCTTTTCAGCAATCCATGCAGACAGATGCCCCAACAGCAAACCTGCAAAGTACTTTGCTTCGTTATCTAATAGGGCTATTAAGCAATAGTTGTTTGGGAGTGATTTGTCCCCCTTTTTAAAGATGAGTGAAATTTTGGACACTTTCCAAGACTGTGGGATAATGCTTTTGTGGCCTTTTTCCAGGTTGAGAGGTTGTAAGATCGTTTCCCAGAAGAACCTGTTCTGCTTGAAGACTGCTGGGGAAAGTCCGTTGGGGCCCGGGATACCTTCTCTCCTACCCTGGGCTAGCAAATCCTTTACCGTGACAGATTCAGTAAATATTGAAAATGGAATCTTCTCTGGAGACTGATGTAGAAGAGGATTTCCTACAATTAGTGGGCTTTGTGTAGGCTGAGTGGTGCCTGGATTGAGTACTGGCAATTGAAGTGGACTCCTTGATGTTGTGCCCAGACAGCTTCTGGTATGTGTGATGTAATACCACCATGTGAGAGGCGTGTAAGATTGCATATTGTATGCCAGAAGCGTGCGCTGTTGTTACTCTTTGTATCTGAGTATGGCTTGGCCCATAGGTCTTCACTGCAAGTCCTATTGATTGCCCACTTCTGCTTTTTTAATGACTGTTTTTGATGCCTTAGGGCTTTGAGCAGGTCTGGATTCCCTGACCTGCAGCGAAGGTGATTGATGGTGAAATTAATTTTACTTTTTGCGTCTCGCAAATCGACTCTGTGTACATGCGGCAAGCCTATTGAGGGGCTATGAATCGCTGGGTGATGACCGTCTACGGAAAAGTATTGCTTAGTCTGGTGGTTAGTAGTTGCCACTTCAGCACCTCACTGCTATTGTTCGCTTCCAGTTCGACTGCCAGGTCCATTGCTGCATTAGATACAAGCTCTGTGTTCGATTGTGCTCATTTAACCCGTTTGTAGTTTGTAGTGTAGGAAGTAATAAGTGGAATGCTTTCTTTATCCATTTTAGCAATCGTCAGGTTAATGGCTAATTCTTGTGGACAATGATCGCTCTTGCTCCTGTCTCCTAGGTGGTAAGTGACTACTTGTTCAAACAGTGACAAAGTGATGAAGATGTAGTCGATTGTTGTGGAGGCTGTTGTTAAAAATATGTTGTTTGGGGTGGTGAGTCCTCCCGAAATCTAACATTCAAAGCTCTTAACTGTAGTTGTTCTAGGCCTTTGAGTAGTGTCCTGCTTATCCTCGTGGGTCACCCTTGGTTATTGGCCCCCTGTGTTGGAAGACCCCAGACACTGGAAAGAGCGATTGCGGCTTTATCTGTGGAAGCTCCAAGTAGGTGCAAGTTGAAGTCGACTGAGACGATGATATTGTTGACATCTCTGCTGTAGGCACATCCATAAAGGTGGAAATTATCACAGTGTTAGGAAATGAAAGGATGGAGACCAGAGGGGTGGCTCTGACTGACAGTGCTAGCGAGACGTAGGTAGCAGGGGTGGCTCTGACTGACAGTGCCAGAGAGACGTAGGTAGCCAGGCCACCCAGCAGGTGACCGTACTTTGGTTTTGTAATTGCTGGCGTAAAGAAACATGTATAGCCCTGTAGGTAAAATGGTTCATCCAGCCATATTTTATGCATTGGTATAATGTCAAAGGTGCTAATATATTGGACGAAGTCATGATCCAAGGTTTTGGTGAGGAGGCCATTCACATTCCAAGAGCAAAGGCGAAGAGCTTCCTTTGTTGGTGTGACACCCCTCCTTATGTCTAGCGTGTGTCACAGGGACCCATTGCAATTATTGATTGTTCTTGAGATCCACCTTAAATCGTTGTTGGGTTGGAGAAAGTCTATTGGAGTGTGCAACATATTGCTGCGGGACTCAGACAAAATGGTGATGGAGGAACTTGAGGATGCCAATAAACAACCCCGGGCGCTCTTAAATATGGAGCGAGTTTCCTTCATCTGGGAGTCTGGTTTTATAGCTGGTCCCATCGTTAATAGGGGGATCGGGTAACCCACCTCATGGTGCAGGGTGATACTGATACCCCAGCATTCAAAGGTTGCTCTTTCAGCGAAGATTGTTTGGGCAATTGAACTTGTCTTCCATATAGCATTTGTTGCTTCGAGGGCTGATGATGTATTGGGGTGGACAAATTCTACCGTAAGGTGGTCAGTTGTTCTCCGACTTCTTGTGGATGGAATGTGTGATAAGAGCCGGAGAATGTTTCCCTTGTTCAGGAAGTCGCACATGCCCTTAGATTTGTAGTGAGGATGAAAGATAAGTGTGAGAGTGTTTGTAGGCTCTGGTCGAGATTCCAGTTTACGCAAAGGTTGATTTGATGTTCTTCCCCCTTCCTGACTCCAGCAATTATTAGGCGTAAAGACAGTGATATTCCCCGCTTGTGTGTCTTGTATAGGGATGGTCGGTAACTAAACTCTCTGGTATTTCCAGTGGTCCGGTAGTGAAAGGTCCTTTGATGGTACGATAGTATGGTTCAGTAAAGTCAATCAAATTGATTGACTGTAGTTTCAATGTGTTGAAATCGCTACAGTTTGAGCAGACTGTGGGATTTCGGTTCTGCATTGTTGCCCACCCCTTTCCCTGACCTTGAGGCTGATGACGGTGGTGCAAACGTTGCAGTAGTTGTGCCGATGGTTGGTGGAACCTCCACCTCCCTCGCCGTGCTTCCAGTGGGTGCTTGATCTGCCATAGTAGAGTAGGTTTCACAGCCACCTGAACTGTTGTTATAGGTAAGGAAGGGTCAGTACTGGCCGAATTCCCCAGATGGATGATTGTATCTGAGCGTGGGTGCTCTATGATCACCTTTGACCCAGGGGACAAGGGAGATGTAACTACATTGTGAGACCAGTTTGCGGGTGTTCCCAGTTTGGGGTCAATTGCCAGTTTAGGTGCCAAGACGCTGGGGCCTTTCCATTTCCTGCAGGCTCACTCACACGACCTTTTCTCCTTGAGCACGCCTTTGCTCAGCATTAGGTTTCTCGATGAGCTTACGTCCACAGAGCTGCTAGATGGTTGCTTGTTCCCAGGAGTTTGGACAGTAGATGTTGATAGTGCCGTGGTGGATAGAGCTACTGTTGCGTATGGCTTCTGGTTAGGCCCCTTTATCAATTCCTGGCTCCTTATTCCTGGGCCATGCAGTTGGTCAAAGTGCTCGCACGATTTGCTTGTGGCTGTATGAGGAGAGATTTCAGGTCACCTAGTTTCCCGTCTATTCCTGCTACGAACACTGCCAGAGTGTTAAGTAGGGTTAGTTGAACATCCATTTTGTCTGACTGGTAATGGAGAGCTTCGAATAGGAGGTGCATGATTTTGAGTAGAGAGGCCCATGCGCCATCCACATGTGGAATGCGAGAGTTCACGCTGGGATCTGGGTCACTATGCTCGCATCGGTCCTTACACCGTCCTTGTGTGATACTTCTGGGTTCTGGAGGAGAGTCTTGAGAATATTCGATCAGCATGTCCTCCCGTTCTTGCGTGTCTAGACCGGATAGTGTTTCTTCATCTGCTGCTATACTGACACCCTCTGTTTGCGAACTCACTGGGGGGTTGGCAGGTGGAGGGCCTAATTAACATCATTCATTGAAGTTCCTTAAGGGGATGGGTCGGAAACTGGAATCGTGACCTGGGTGTCAGTAGACGGCGGGCCCTCCTCTTTGGAGAACGTGAACTGTGGCACTTCCGTTCCGCACAGCGATGAGTCATTGTGGCTGTAGGAAAGTACCATCTTGCCTGTATATATGTTGTTTTAGTTGTATGTGTCACTGGGACCCTGGTAACCCAGGGCCCCAGTGCTCATAAGTGTGCCTGAATGTGTTACCTGTGTAGTGACTAACTGTCTCACTGAGGCTCTGCTAACCAGAACCTCAGTGGTTATGCTCTCTCATTTCTTTCCAAATTGTCACTGACAGGCTAGTGACCATTTTTACCAATTTACATTGGCTTACTGGAACACCCTTATAATTCCCTAGTATATGGTACTGAGGTACCCAGGGTATTGGGGTTCCAGGAGATCCCTATGGGCTGCAGCATTTCTTTTGCCACCCATAGGGAGCTCTGACAATTCTTACACAGGCCTGCCACTGCAGCCTGAGTGAAATAACGTCCACGTTATTTGACAGCCATTTTACACTGCACTTAAGTAACTTATAAGTCACCTATATGTCTAACCTTTACCTGGTAAAGGTTAGGTGCAAAGTTACTTAGTGTGAGGGCACCCTGGCACTAGCCAAGGTGCCCCCACATTGTTCAGAGCCAATTCCCTGAACTTTGTGAGTGCGGGGACACCATTACACACGTGCACTACATATAGGTCACTACCTATATGTAGCTTCACAATGGTAACTCCGAATATGGCCATGTAACATGTCTATGATCATGGAATTGCCCCCTCTATGCCATCCTGGCATAGTTGGCACAATCCCATGATCCCAGTGGTCTGTAGCACAGACCCTGGTACTGCCAAACTGCCCTTCCTGGGGTTTCACTGCAGCTGCTGCTGCTGCCAACCCTTCAGCACAAAAAGAAGTGGCAGGTAGAGATAAATTAAATCATGAATTACACGAACAGTCCTATATTCTGTTGCTCATGAGTTTATTATTTACTCCAATTTTATTTCTAATGAATTACTCAAAAAGCATAAAAGGATGAATGGTAACAAAAGGATTAGCCACCTTACAAAAATTATATTACACTAAATGACACTAGACATAACAAACGCAATAAATCCAACTGAGAATTTATCATTTTAAAAAAACAAATCTTAAATCAATGCCCTATACATTTGAATAGTGGTCACTGTTTATACTTCACAAGTGATCCACTTTTATCTGCTAAGTGACTAGGCTTTTCACTGCATTCATTTATCACCACTTTGTGCATTTCTTTCACACAAACATGATAAAATGCATCTCAAATATTTACAATAAAGTGCATTATTTATCAAGCCCAATACACTTGCAAAACAAGAAGATCGACGCGTTTCGGCCTGCTGATTAAAGGCCTCATCAGGATTGGGAAAGGGCAATAGTCATTCTAAAGTAAAAACAAAGACATATCACTTACAAATCCACATATAAATAAATATAACAATAAAAACCAAAGAATGTGATCCAAGCCTCCACATTATGTGATCTTCCATAAAGCCTATAATTAGCTCCAATATTAACTTAGTTAGATAGTACCATTTGCTATGCCAAACCTTCCACGGTCGTTTGGTATCTTACTGTCTTAACACTGTTCCACTGTCTCTAGAATTATCTGCATTTCTTTTTTATCTAGCTTTTATTTTAAAATCACCGGAGATTAGCAACACTGTAATCCTTTTACCTTAGTGTCAGCGATTCACACCAAAAAGCCGAAATTTCATCTCTCTTCTCCAATATCTTTCAATGGTGTACACTTGTACCCGTCTGCAAAATGCTGTAACCATCGGCTTCCTGCCGTATACAAAAACGCTTCAATCAGCCTTTACGTAGTAATGATATAAATGCGCTGTCTAGTGACGATCCTTGAGTGTCTTACCGTGTGTGCAGGGTCCGCGGTTAGCGCTGGCTATTTCGCGCGTTTGTATCAGCACCTGAGGATGCCGCGTTATGTGTGTTACTAAGTAACAAACCGCGTTGGAGACGAAACCGCGTCTCTAGTAAAGCTCCATACCTGGGGATTGTGGGAAATTTGCTGACATCCACTAGTAATGCGGGCAGCCATCTTGAAACTATGTCAAAAGCCCATTGTATTCTTAGACAAAACGAACATTGCGCATTATACCACCTCATTTACCAACCTCTGATTTCAGAGCTATACATTCTTTCACCAAAGATGAACTCTTTACAAAAGGATGGAACTTTAGCTTAAAGTCGAAAACTTCCAACTTTTTCACTTAAGTGAGTTTTCGAACACTGTCCCTATGCCATTAGATGACCTTATGCGCTAATCAACATCACTAAATACTAAATCCTCCAAACCCCTACTTTAAATAAAGGTGCTCAGTGTGTCTCCTCATCTCAAACAACCAACTGTAACGAATGGTAACCAGCTGGATTCCCCGTAGTACATTTAACTTTCTATACATGCTGACAAGAGTTTAACATTTTGACATTTCTTAAACAGAATATCATGTCTCATTTAATCAGGGCCCACATTTCATCATCATCATTTAGCCCAGTTTTGGCCGTTTGAAATTTCTCAATAAGTCTTGCTTCCATTTTTAATAGTCTTTTTGTAGTTGTTAAACCATCCGGTTTAGGTTGTACCACCACTAGCACTGTCCACCAGATGTCCTCTGCCGTATGCCTGCATTCTTGAAAATGCTCGACTAGTGGTGCTCCTTTGACTCCGCATTTAATTCTGGAGCGATGTTGTAAAATCCTGGTTTTGATTGGTTGTCCAGTCTGGCCAATGTACGCTTTTTCACAGGGGCACTTAATGCAATAAATCACATTCTTCGTATTACAATTGGTGAAAACATTTTGTACATGTGATCTGCCATTTATTTTAACTTCTTTAGTATCTTGTGTGAATTGGCATGCCACACAATTTCCACATCTATAGTGCCCTTGGATTGTAGGTAGTTGTAACAAAGACCTCAAATCTTTCTTTTTTTCAGTTGGTATCTGCACTGCTCTAACCCATTGATCTTTTAGACTGCGTGCCTTCTTGAACGAGAATAGTGGCTTATCTATATTCAACCCACTGATGATTTTCCAACTACGTTCAATAATGGACCGAATTTTATTTGCTCTAGGGCTAAACGTAATGACACACGTTAAAGGTACTGCTTTAGCTTTTTCTTTTGGAATCAGCAATGTTTCTCTGGGTGTAAACCAGGCTCTTTTAGCTGCATTTTTAATCAATTTACTAGGGTATCCTCTCTCAATCAGTTTCTTGGTCAATTCCTCTGCATTATCGAAATAATCAGTTTTTTCTGTACAATTCCTCCTGATTCTTAAGAATTGGCCATATGGTAAATTTTGTTTAAGAGTGCGTGGATGTCCACTTGAGAAATGTAACAACGTGTTACGGTCTGTAGGTTTTTTATACAGACTGACAGCTAAGTGTCCACTTTTGTTCCATATCCATAAATCTAAAAAATTGACAACCCTTCAGACAGGCAGCTGCCCTCCTGGGGTCCAGCCAGGCCTGGCCCAGGATGGCAGAACAAAGAACTTCCTCTGAGAGAGGGTGTGACACCCTCTCCCTTTGGAAAATGGTGTGAAGGCAGGGGAGGAGTAGCCTCCCCCAGCCTCTGGAAATGCTTTCTTGGGCACAGATGTGCCCAATTCTGCATAAGCCAGTCTACACCGGTTCAGGGACCCCTTAGACCCTGCTCTGGCGCGAAACTGGACAAAGGAAAGGGGAGTGACCACTCCCCTGACCTGCACCTCCCCTGGGAGGTGTCCAGAGCTCCTCCAGTGTGCTCCAGACCTCTGCCATCTTGGAAACAGAGGTGCTGCTGGCACCCTGGACTGCTCTGAGTGGCCAGTGCCACCAGGTGACGTCAGAGACTCCTTGTGATAGGCTCCTTCAGGTGTTGCTAGCCTATCCTCTCTCCTACGTAGCCAAACCCTATTTTCTGGCTATTTAGGGTCTCTGTCTCTGGGGAAACTTCAGATAACGAATGCAAGAGCTCATCCGAGTTCCTCTGCATCTCTCTCTTCACCTTCTGATAAGGAATCGACTGCTGACCGCGCTGGAAGCCTGCAAACCTGCAACATAGTAGCAAAGACGACTACTGCAACTCTGTAACGCTGATCCTGCCGCCTTCTCGACTGTTTTCCTGCTTGTGCATGCTGTGGGGGTAGCCTGCCTCCTCTCTGCACCAGAAGCTCCGAAGAAATCTCCCGTGGGTCGACGGAAATCTTCCCCCTGCAACCGCAGGCACCAAAAAGCTGCATTACCGGTCCCTTGGGTCTCCTCTCAGCACGACGAGCGAGGTCCCTCGAATCCAGCGACTCTGTCCAAGTGACCCCCACAGTCCAATGACTCTTCAGTCCAAGTTTGGTGGAGGTAAGTCCTTGCCTCACCTCGCTGGGCTACATTGCTGGGAACCGCGACTTTGCAGCTACCCCGGCACTCTAACCTGCATTGCACGACTTTCTAAGTTGGTCTCCGGCGACGTGGGACTCCTTTGTGCAACTTCGGCGAGCACCGTTTCACGCATCCTCGTAGTGCCTGTTTCTGGCACTTCTCCGGGTGCTACCTGCTTCAGTGAGAGCTCTTTGTCTTGCTCGACGTCCCCTCTCTCTTCAGGTCCAATTTGCGACCTCCTGGTCCCTCCTGGGCCCCAGCAGCGTCCAAAAACGCCAAACGCACGATTTGCGACTAGCAAGGCTTGTTGGCGTCCTTTCGGCGGGAAAACACTTCTGCACGACTCTCCAAGGCGAGAGGGATCCGTCCACCAAAGGGGAAGTCTCTAGCCCTTTTCGTTCCTGCAGAAACCTCAGCTTCTTCTGTCCAGTAGAAGCTTCTTTGCACCCGCAGCTGGCATTTCCTGGGCATCTGCCCATCTCCGACTTGCTTGTGACTTTTGGACTTGGTCCCCTTGTTCCACAGGTACCCTAGATTGGAAATCCACAGTTGTTGCATTGCTGGTTTGTGTCTTTCCTGCATTATTCCTCTAACACGACTACTTTGTCCTTAGGGGAACTTTAGTGCACTTTGCACTCACTTTTCAGGGTCTTGGGGAGGGTTATTTTTCTAACTCTCACTATTTTCTAATAGTCCCAGCGACCCTCTACAAGGTCACATAGGTTTGGGGTCCATTCGTGGTTCGCATTCCACTTCTGGAGTATATGGTTTGTGTTGCCCCTATCCCTATGTTTCCCCATTGCATCCTATTGTAACTATACATTGTTTGCACTGTTTTCTAAGACTATACTGCATATTTTTGCTATTGTGTATATATATCTTGTGTATATTTCCTATCCTCTCACTGAGGCTACACTCTGAGATACTTTGGCATATTGTCATAAAAATAAAGTACCTTTATTTTTAGTATAACTGTGTATTGTGTTTTCTTATGATATTGTGCATATGACCCTAAGTGGTACTGTAGTAGCTTCACACGTCTCCTAGTTCAGCCTAAGCTGCTCTGCTAAGCTACCATTATCTATCAGCCTAAGCTGCTAGACACCCTATACACTAATAAGGGATAACTGGGCCTGGTGCAAGGTGCAAGTATCCCTTGGTACTCACTACAAGCCAGTCCAGCCTCCTACAGTGGCAGGTTATGCCCTTTTCATGGGAGGCCCACTATTGTTCTTCCAAGGCCTGCCGGGGTTCCGCGTGGACCTCCGTCTTGATAGATTGGACGTGCTGCCCCCAAAGGTGGTGGGGTTGTGCTGGTATTGGCAAATCGGCTGGAACTTGAGCTTGGAGTGCTCCCCATTGTGGGGGGATCATCCTGAGATGGGCTGCTTTCAATAGACATTGAAGGTTGTAGTGGTGGCTGTAAGCTTTGTAAGTTTCTGCTGCTTGAGAAAAAGGCAGATCCATAATTTTTTAGAAAGGAGAACTTGGTGTAGATTTTTGGTTGACAATCTGTAGTGCAGAGTTTTTTGCTTGTTCAGAGTTGTGTCTAAGGCTAGGTTTTTCTGCTACTGCCCCAGCTGCGACTCAATGTCAGTCTCAATGAGAGGTGACGCTGTCTGTGGCGTGAGGTGGCTGTCCGGAACTTGGAGCCTCCTCTTTCTCTTTACTCTCGCCTATTTTTTGAGGGGGGATTTTCTGACCGCATGATGGCCTTTTTCCCTTCTTTTGCCACCTAACAGCTCTTTGTAGTTTGTATTGTCAGGCTAGTGGAATTGATGGCCAGCTGTTATATCTGCTCCGCTGATGCTGGTAGTGGAGAGTGTAGTTGATACCGTTGATACCGCTGCTGATGCCGTCTTGGCAAGTGAGGCTCAACAGACCCCGCAAACCGCACCCACCCTAGCTGGGCCACTCCTGCTGTTGACTGGAGCACATCCTTCTCAGTGATCGGCTGCGCTGTAACTCTCGCCACTCCAGTGGCAACCCTCTGGTAGCCCTTGGTAGCTAGAAGATGGAGTGGTGATGCGGGAAGCGGACTCATGACCTGGCGATGTCCTGTTACCCGGGTTTCTGTGTGCCTGGTATATCAGATGGCCCAGGTGAGTGGGCCTGGTGGACTAAGAGTGGGAGCAGAGAGGCAGACAGGGAGGGCAAGGTGGGTAGAGTGGCAGGGGCCGCTTCCATCAATCCTACATCCTCCCTCGACCGTCCTCACCCTCACACTAGGCACCCTGGCCAGCTAGTCAGTGCGAGGAGTCCTCCCAGGCACCTGTGACCACCAGGGAATGCTAGGGGGTGACACTAGGTGTAGCGGAGGCAGTAGGATGTAGGGAGAGGAAGTGAAGAGGAGAGGAGCCAGGCCTCGGCGCTACAGCTGCAGCAGAGCAAGGGCCAGAGGGGCAAAGCGAGGGGGAGGTGAGGAGGGGGCCATGTAGCCAGTTGGGGCAGGCATTGAGGCAGGCAACAATGACACAGAGACCCGGCAGCAGCCTGGCGACGCTTGCACCCAGCACCCCCATTTCATTACCAAATCCACCACCTAACAATGCCCCCCACATCCCCACAGACTTGCCCCGCCTCACCTCATGGCCCCCGCGATTCCTCCCACAGCACCTCACCGCACCACGGCACCACAGCCTCCTCAGCTGTCTCTGCCACTGACTCTGATGCCAAGGAGCGCAGAACGCGCATGACTCACTCTCCCGGTCTGTGTCTGCGCTGCGCCGGTTCCGTCAGCCAGTAGTTTTTACAGGTGAGTCTGGAGAGCTGAGCCCTAGTTTCCCGTCTCTCCTATGTCCCCTTTGTGCAGGTCAAATGAACAGAGTCAGTCTCTATAATTTCACTTCTCAGTGCGGGTTCCGGAGCATTGCACAGGATAAACTTAATGGTTGGAAGTCGATCTAGAAATGGATCAAGGATTTGGTTGCAAATTACCCTGAGGATAAAGTTGCCAATATACTGTTCTGTGACCTTTTGTGAAACATTCCTCCACAAAATTGAATTAGGATTTGTGGGACCATATATGTTCATAACTGTATAGAAAGTGTCATCAATTTTGAGCTGTACTATTACCCATCTACCTTCCTCATTCTTTTCCCGTGTTACAAGTGATATTTTTAATTTATTATGACAAATTATTGCCACCCCATTCCTACTGTGCGCAGTAGAGGAGTAGTAAAGTTCACCCACCCATTGTTTTTTAAGCTTATTAATGTAATTGTCAGTTAGATGTGTTTCCTAGATTAAAGCAAGATGACATCCTAATCGGGATATGTGAGACAGAACAGGGTTCTTTAGCCAGTACGAGTTGTAATTCATACCCGAACTCCAGAAAAAGTAATTAATGTACATCATAAAAGTATATAAACATCATTACCTTGAACATAGGAAGGTTCAATTGTGTAAGAGAAAGTTTCAAGGGGTAATAGAATGAAAGAAAAAGATATAGAAAAAGAGGAGAAGGGGGTAAAAGGTCCCCAGAGAACAGGATAAACAGAAAAGCAACACAGGAAGAAAGAACCTTAGTTGCAGTTCTAATGTTATGGTAAACACGGAACATCTGAAAAGATGAAAAGAGAGCAGAGTACCAAAAAGGATGGGCCCAGACTCAGTGCTGACGGTGAAGAAAAAAGAAGAAAAAATAGTGAGCTGTTCGAAGAATTACCTATAAAAAACTCTTAGGTGAAATAACACAGGCAATAAATATGAGAGCGACTTTAAATGAGTAATGGGGAGGGATAAGGACAAAAGGATTAAAAACGTAATACAAAACTTACCAAAAAGGAAAGGGATAGGTTGTAGAGGAATCAACATATAACAACAACGGGCAAGCTATTAATTGATCAGTGTACTCTGTGGCTGAAAAACGAGGATTAGAAGATAAGAAACAAAAAGTCAGAGAGTATCTGGTTAGGAATGATGCAATACGATACAAAATAAGACAAAACATTACATGGGACAAATAGGCTAATAACTATGACAAAAGTGACAATTATGTTTTAGATGCAGCTTTCATCTCCATAACTTCGAGTCAATGCTGTTGAAGAAAGTCTTGAAATTTAGCTGGATCATCAAAGGTGTAATAAGTATCCTTGTACGTGATTATGAAAATACAAGGGTGGACTAAACCATATCATGTGTTCAATGATTTTAGTTGTGAACAAATTCAAGAAACCATTTCCTCCTTGCAGCTGTTGCATCGGAAACATCCTGGGCGAAAAAGATCTTTTGACCAGTCGATTGCAAGGAGCCAATTCCCTTAGCAGTAGAGAGAATGTGCATTAAATTAAATTGGTGTGCTGTAAGAAAATAATTATGATGACTCTTGGCCTGGTGTTAGAAGCAGTAGCTAATGGTTTAGGACTTAAGCTATATGCTTTCTGAATTTTGAGTGGGCTTTGATCTGGCAGTTGAAGAATGGAAAGTGTAATCCATTGTCAAAATGAGATCATGCTGTATCCTTCTGAATTCTCAGGAATACCATGTAGTTGTAAGTTATTTATCCTACTTTTATTTTCCAATTCCTCAGTGGTTCGTATAAGTAGTTCAATTTCTTTTGTCAGCAAAGCTTCATTAGAAATTGAGTCCTCTACATCACTAATCCTCTGCTCAATTGCTGTGATAGATTGGCCATGAGAGGACCACTTCTCCTCAGTACGTAAGAGTCAAGCATTAGTTTCCACAGAAAAAGGTTTTAATGCCCTAATTGTTTCCATGATGTCTCCTAGAGTAAAAGGAGACGGTGATTTAGGAGGTGAATCTGAGCCCTTCTTGTGTCGCTTGACTGAAGTACAGGTTTTTTTCAGCTGAGCCTCAGATGTTGAAGCCAGGCAAACCGTGCCTAGGTCTTTTGAAATCTCCATTAGTACCGAAGGATCTTTTGGACTAGGTCTAGTTGACAGCTTTTAGGATGAATGATATGTTTGGTAAAGGAGAGGATAGGTGTGACCTTATATTTCTGCTTCCAAGACCTACCTTTATAACAGAATGCAGCTTCAAAACTAGGTGCTTTTCAATTATTAACGTCCAACAAAAATCTCAAATCAAGATTTGATTCTCGTGATGCAGCTTAGCCTAATGCTCTGTAATACAAGTGACTGCAATATAGTTAGCATTCATGTAAAAAGAGGCTCTGGTTCAAATGACGAAAGAAAGGCTACTGCGTCACAAAATTATTAAAAGGAAATGAACAGAGATCAGCTCTGAATATAAGCATGCACCTACATTAAGATATAGTTACAACTAGGTACAAGTAAGAGAATCATAAAATAATATTAAAATGGAACTACTATGCAGTCCAAAGAGAATCATTGCCTGTCCATTGCCTCCAAAGCAAAGTAATTGATTTGCCAGCTGATGGTTTCAGCTGAGTTTGCTAAATATTTAAATAATGCTGTCACCATGTCATATTAGTTGCAATACAACTAGACATGTAACTATACCAATACATCTAAATCTGAAGAGTGTTTATTTCCTGGTGATGTTGTTGTGTCACCTCATTAATTCCTGTCAGGCATTCGAAATGGCATCTATTTACAATGCGCGCTCTGGTACAAGATAAAATCTGTGCAGCCACCGCACGTTAGAAAGACATAAAATATTCAAATGGAAGGCGCCCACCTTATGACTTCAAATTCCAGGTTGCTGCATTCTGCTAAACCCGACTTGGAGGATCAATATCTTGCTGCTATCTTGAATGGTGCCCGCACGCATCTCCCTAAAACCTAATCATCTTGAGTAGGACTGAAGTAATACCACAAACATTGTTCCAAACAGTGATTAGTACCTTCCATTCGACTGGGCATTTTTGCCAACAGGCAGATCCTGCTCAATTCCAATTGCTTTAAATATGGTCTTCCAGAGTGTGACATACAGTGATGGCCTCTACTGGAGATGATTATTTGAGGAAACCCAAAATGACAAAATTAGCTAAAAATATTTGGGTTCTTTCTTCAGCTGTGTGTAGCTTTTAGAATGGAGAAAAATGGGCCATTTTCTAAAAACTATCTTCTGGCAATATTATCACACAATTTCAGAAGTTGGAAGATCAGTAATGACATCCGTTGATATTGTATGCCTTGATTCAGGGAATGCCAATAAGAAATGCAAATATCCAAGAGGCTTAGAATTCAAGGATTTATATTAAGCACAAATAGGATATGGAAGAACATATTCTAAGACATTAGACTGAACCTTCGGCCACAAAAATATCGTAACACCAAATTCAAATTCATTCTAAATAGCTCATGTCCAGAAATAGAGGAGTCATGACACATCCTCACTACTTTCACTTGTAATTCTGTGTTAGGAATAAAGGTAGCTTTAGTCTAACATATAGCTTGTTTTATCCAGACCAAAGGTCTCCTCAAATAAAGGTCCTCTAAATATATTTGTGCAATCATTAATCTTCCTAAAAAATTTAACCTTTCCTAGAATGTGGAATCAAGGGCTCTTCACAAAGTAGTGCATATTCTAAATACCAGCTGGGCAAAGCATCTGCCAACACATTCTTGAACCGGGAATGCAAATGATAAAAATCATACTAATAAAGAAAAATGGCATTGTGTTTGGAAACTGTTCCTACATTGAAGATTTCTCACATATTGCAAATTTCATGGGTCAGGATAAATTTCAAAAGGATATTTGGACCTCATTCAGTACAAGCCTGCTTTGTTACCAGGAGCTCAATCAAGCACTGACTTTTTTTTGTTCAGAGTCTGACAGATCATGGGAGCGATAAAATATTAGGATGACGTAGAAGAGAGGCCTACCAAAGCATCTGTTTTAATACATTGAATGTTTTTTCAGCCAGATCACCCCAAAAACATCTTCAACTTCTTTCTTTAGAATTTAAGTAATATGACCAGTAATTTCTTTAAAACCTTTACGAAATTGTAAATAGAGATTTGTGAATCCAATGAAACGTAGTTTCTTTCAAGTTTGTTGGGGTTGCCCAATCCAAATATCAGACACCATGGGAATCATAGGCACTAATTCTAAATCCAATGTATGTAACTTCTTCCTTTTCAAACTCACATCTCCCTGGTTTACAGAGTAAATTGTGTAATCAGAGCTTAGAAAGTAATCTGTGCACATGCTTTTGATGTTCTCTAAAGATCTTTTAATATAGCAGAATATTATTCAGGCACTTTGATTTGATCCTGCATATACTATGCAGAGCAAAATGTGAAATGCACTGTAATAGAATACAATACTTTATTTAACTCAAATGGGTACCCAGAAAAACATGGGGCACTTGAATAGACTAATGGGATATCAGTGGACTGTGACATTAATGTCTATTTTAGTGTCGAATTTTCTATGTATAGTTGTAACTTTTGTACCAGGTCCTGTGCAGGATCCATAGTAACATAGAAGATAAAAAATCAGTAGTGTCACAGACTGGCAGATTGCACATGAAGTAGATCTGTTGAGTGGTCTTTGAGATTGCCCAAGAAAAGGGTTGCACTATGCATAGAATGTTACACATAAAAGGTGATGGGTGTTTCCTTTAGAGGTTCATAAATAGGAGAAAAGCCCCAAAATGGTAAAATCCTCCTTTGACTAGCTTTGTACTTTTTGATTGAAGGTTTTAGACACCGTCAGTGAAATCAGTAAGGCACCAAGCTCTGTCTGTATCAGAAAGGAGAAAAGAAGCAAGCAAGATACAGTTCCAGAGTCAGAAGATCTTCAAGAAAGGTGATACACACTGCTTTGTGAAAATAACAATTTCAAAAGGTGTCAAGCAAGACAACAGATAAGGGAATAATTTCAAAAGAAGAATCCAATCTGCTGAAAAATTCAAAGGGTGAAGAGTGCAATGAATATCAGGGCACAAATGTATTGCAACGCACCTTTATTTTTCAAACACTACCTTTTATATGCTTAACCAGCAACTGACCTCACAGACAGAGACTCTGACACATCTTGGACTGGAATGTTCCAATAACTCTCAATAGAGAAACTCATATCTTAGATCGGTCAAACACCACGCTTTACTAGTGACTCATAGCATCAGTGGTGCCACAAAGGAGAAACCCAAGTTGACATCCAACCAAGCAAGTGATTTTATGAAAGCTTGCTGCTGCCTGCATTCATTGGCATCTTCTACCCTTATAAAACCCCTCCTGGTCATAGTGGAGGCATTGGAGCAATTTCAACAATTAGAAGTCTTTGCTCTCACCATGGCTTGGCAAGCAACAATACACTGAACAGTAGCGTGTAGGAGATAACTGCTCCTTCTAACAGCTTAAACTTTGTTATCTTTGATCTTTCACTTAGTTCTTGGCATGAACACGACAATGAAGCAGAGATTCACTTTTTGTGGGTGCCAAAGTTCTTGGATACATCAAAACACTTTTTTGCCCAGTCTTATGACTCTGCATGGAATCAGAAGAAGTCAAGTTTGCCACCACATTTAATCATCTGGGTGGATATTTTTCCTTTATAACAATGCTGTAACTCAAACAGTAATTCCTTAGAATCATTGATATTTTATTTAAAGTAGACCCATTAGAGCAATTCATATTGTATTCTGTGGGTATGTTGAATATGTGCACCAATATATAAAACTCACAAGCCAACCTTTTTATTGTGAAAAGTGCCAAGGGGAATTCAATAGGCTTGGGCAGAATTTCAATTTCGCCGGAATAATCGGAGTCATTTTAACAAATCCATGTTACTCTTTGACGTAGAATTCTCATTAATTACGTGATTACTACTGCTCGGTAAATTTGGGGGGAAAAAATCCTTCCGCCAGAGCACATTTAGCGAGTGCAAGTGGCTGCTCGAACTTGCTAATCATGCTCTGTTGCATGTACAGCTATTTCTCAGCACACAAAATGCACCCTTGTTTTCATTTTGATTACAAAGGGCATTTTTGCAATGGCAGTGTGCATGTGCTAGGTAAGGGGTCAATTAGGGTGGCACAACACATGCTGCAGCCCTTAGAGACCCTCCCTAGGCACAAGGCCCTTGGTACCACTGGTACCTTTTACAAGGGACTTATCTGTGTGCCAGAGGTGTGCCAATTGTGGAAACAATGGTACATTCTTAGGGAAAGAACACTGGTGCTGGGGCCTGGTTAGCAGGATCCTAGCACACTTTCAGTCAAGTCAGCATCAATATTAGGCAAAAATTGAGGGGGTAACTGCAACAATGCCAGTTTCCTACATCCACCTTCTGTGATTTCCTGATTGAAATGCTTTGTGTTGTCTTTTGTTTTGTAGCATTTATATTGGTGCAAAACAGTATATTGTGTTATTTGGCCTTTGTGTAGTACACGATATGTAGTCCAAATGGTTCGACTTTTCCATCTCAGGCCGGAGTCTTGAGAAGATTGTGCTGTCAATGTTCATTGGTATGCTCATATTTTCGGTGAATGTGAGTTTCAATGTGTAATGGGTGAATATTCTTGGTGTTTCATAGGTAAAATAAGATGAATGAACCAAAATCTCACGAAGCTCTAGTACTGTTGGCAGGCCCACACGCTGGTAGAAAAATACATGTTTGTGTAAGATTATTGGTGATACCCAATGTGAAAACTGATGTGTGTGATGCCTCCATGCACGTATTGTTATATTGAAATGTGTTTGTTGCTACAGAATGCAACTCAAGACAGGAATTACCACTGCTATAAGCAGATGTGCTCACTTAAAACATTTTATTTAAAAAAGTATCTTCGTTAGCCTGCACATTGAGGTGTTTTTCAAAAGCAAATATGCCTAGCATTCCATACTTATCTTACTATATGAAGCGCTCCTTGTTCTGATATTGTGCCATGGTAGGCTAATTTTCTTATTATATTTTACAGATATAATAGAATGCAGCACCCAGTAAGTGCAATGTGTATTTGAGCGTGCAGATTGTGTGAAGTCGATACACCCTGCTGTCACTGTATTACTTACACTAGGAGAGGAATCAGGAAGTTAGGTCCTTGGCCCTGCAGTAATCCACAGGGAAGGGTAGCTTAAAATACGTAGACTAGTAGAAGGAAGGGTCATTAAAACCAAGCATTCCTTCTACTTTTCTTCTCATTTTTTAATCATACTGTCTGGAGGATGGACATAACTCTCCTACCAGACAGGTATTTTTAAATCACTTCAAAATAAACCCCTCTAATTCCTATCTGCCCACAATTTGTTACTTAGCGTTCAGTGCTCCTATGTCTTCCACTGGCAGCAGCACACCCAGTTCCGCAGCGGAATAGGAAGAATCCTAAGATGAAGCATGCCACCTAGGAGTAACCCTGGTGGGGGAGGGTTATGCAAAAAAGCCTTGCTCTTTTTCCACCTGCAGGAGGTTTAGCGCTAAGTACTGAGTAGGGCTCCCTTTTTTCAATATACCTAAAAGAAACAACAGGTATTTAATCTTGCTGTGGTGTGTGAATAGGCTCCTCACCAAACTTCTCACTGTTCAACAAGGCTGCAGCCGAAGTCAGGCCCATCTGGGAGGAGTTCTCTTTACAGGTAAGAAGAATGTTCTTCCTGTCTCAGCACGGTCGCTGTTGAACGTCAGAAGTCTCCTTTGTAGTGATCAGTCTTCCCCCTTTCAGTAGCCACCACCTGATGTCTCCTTCACAGTGTATCAAACACCACACCGCTCAACAAAACTATGTTTCATTCACAATGTTTCCTTTGTTGCGTCTTCTCAAGCAGCGTCTTTGTAAGTAGATAGCCCCTTGCTGCAAGTCCACCTACAGCACCCGCTCCCAGTCAGCTGCACACACCCCATGGTGCCCGATAGCTTCTACTCCCACTCGCCGCTTGAATATAATGTCAATAGCATCTTATGTGGTAGAGGTGGCATGAGAGTCAGGCCAACAACAATATAATTTATAAGCAGGAGCAAAGTAAATGAAGGTCAGAAAAAAACCTATGATTTCCTGTATTATCTTATGGCATTGCCTCTTGAATCATTCAGAAAACAGCTTAAAATTCACCTAATAGCCAGCTCGCTACACAGCTCTACACCTGTAGTAGGGTTGCAGAAATCACTAAAATCAATGTTAAAAGGCGTGCAATAACTCCACAAGGAGTCCAGTAAATGCTAGCTGAAATCTTAGAAAGGTCCATAAGAAACTGTCCTACCCAATAGAGGGATAGTTCTTCACAGCTTTTGAGGCAACTCTGGTAGTCACGGATCATCAATAACTTCCACGGGGCTGAGAACGCACAGCTGTCTCCTGCACAGTTATCCCATACTAGTTCTATTGAAGATTGAAGAACGAAGTGGAAACCAAAAACAGTAGAGCATGTTGTAAGTTTATTCTTATAACAATTGTGTCCCCAGACCGGCCTCTCCCACAGCGGATTCTATCTTGAGGCAAGCCATATCAGCATTCTAAATAAACTCCCTTGAGACTCACCAGTGGTACAGAACATAGAGGGGAACAATCCAATAAGTAAGTATCAACATGCAGAATGTAATACATCTCAAAGATATATATTAGGATAATTTAATTCGAAACTATAACACTGTGCTACTGGTTGGACTTCCACAATAGTCCTATAATTGCATTTTGGGCTGTTTTGGATCTATGCATTGACTTCTATCTGAATGTGTTCAGTTGTGTGACAGTGTATGGAATGCCCTGGTAGGGAGCCCCATATGGATCACAGTGATACTCAGCAATATGAGAATAGTTGTGCCGTGCTGGATGTCTATGGAGCATTCTGTCTAACTAGCGTGGTCTGATCATTTTTTAATTTCTATTGAATTAGCCACGGGTACAATGGTGAGTGGGAGTAAGCCTGTTGTTCAGGTCGGGGGATCGTGGAATAAATTGGATAAAGAGAATTTTTTTGTCACTTTGGAATCTCTTAAGTCCAGTGTCATGAGTAAGAGGGGATCTGAAGTGAAGCTTTCAGTGACTGGATCACTGAAAGTCTGGACATAGTTGTTCCCCTGAGGAAAAAGTCTGGTCCGCGTAGAACAACTAGTGCCCCTTGGTTTACCCCCTCATTACTTCTCCTAAAAAAGGAATGTAAAAAGTTCGAAAGAACTTGGAGAAAGCTGTTTGTTCCAGCAAATAGGGAAGCTTACAAGGGGGCTATCAGAAGGTATCATGCTGAAATTAAGGAGGCACAGAGGGTTTTCTACCAGCAGAAAATTGAGGGAGCGGCAGGTTTCCCCAAAGTAGTTTTCCAAATATTAAAAGATATTCTACACACGCCAGTGAAAGACAATCCTTTAGAGGCTTCCATAGAACACAGCAATTTACTAGCTGAATTTTCCACCAAAAATGTTTGGACATCTATGCAATTTTTGGGGAGAAAAGTCCTTCACTGAAGGAGGAGGAGTTTGTTAATGGTGTTAATACAGCCTGTCTTTCTCACCTTAACCCTCTTTCACAAACTCAAGTGTTAAATTTCTTGAGTGCCCTGAAATCAGGATCCCCCTGGACCCTGCCCCTCCTCACATATTTGTGCAGGGGGCGGAAGTTATTGTTCCGATGCTGACACATTTACTTAATGATTCTCTTTCCAAAGGAGTAGTACATAGCTCTTGGAAGCATGCTATAGTGAAACCGCTATTAAAAAAACGTTCTCTTGACCCGACAGTGTTGAAGAATTTTAGACCCATTTCCCTTTTGCCCACCCCGCTAAAATTCTGGATAAAAACATCAATTGGCAACTTTCTACCTTTTTAGAAGAGAATAGGTTGCTCCATCCCACTCAGATGGGCTTTAGAACTGGTCACAGCACGGAAACTGCATTAATTGCAGTTACGGAAGAGGCTAGAAAGAGGGTTGACCAGGGTCTTACCACAGTGATTATTATGCTGGACTTGAGCGCAGCTTTTGACACAGTAGACCACCAGGTATTGATCCAAAGAATGAGGGAGCTCGGAATTAAGGAACAGGCACTTGCCTGGTTTACTTCCTTCCTACAGGACAGGTCCTTTCAGGTCCTAGATCGATCGTTCCTATCAAATAAACTACAGTGCAGGTGTTGTGGTTGTGTACCTCAGGGCTCTGCCCTTAATCCGACACTGTTTAACATTTAGATGGCTCCCTTGGCCTCTTTGGTGGAATCATTTGGGTTAGCATTAGTGTCCTATGCTGATGACACCCAACTGGTGGTTTCCTTTTCTGCTAATGAGACCTCAGAAGGAGCCGCTTTCCTTACTTGAATGCAAGCGGTCTCAAGCTGGATGACTCAGAGTAAATTGCAACTAAATGAGGAGAAGACGGAAGTAATGAGACTGGGCACTGTAGCAAGGCCTGGAATTTCTCGCACCTGTCCTTCGGCACTTAGCGAGTTCCCTCCTCCCAAAAAGCATGTTAAGAGTCTGGGGATCAGTCTGGATCCCATTCTGACGCTAGACCTGCCGGCTACGAACATATCTACTACTTGTTTGCCTTACTGAGACTTCTTAGGAAGATTTTTGTTATTCTTCCAGCACTGGCTAGAAGACTCATTGTGCAAGCTGTTATTCTTTCAAGGCTAGCTATGGGAATGGCCTTTTCCTAGGTTCCCCAGTAAATGTTAAAAAGAAATTACAAAGAGTTCAAAATGCTGCAGCTCGTTTATTGCTGAACATCCAGAGAAGGTCTTCTGTGAAAGCTGGATTGGCCTCCTTGCACTGGTTGCCTGTTCTACAGCGGATCAAATTTAAGGCTCTATGTCATATCCACAGGTCTTTGCATGATCCAATGCTCCTTAGGAACTTGGCCACTTTTTATAGGCCGAATAGAGATTTGAGATCCACTACTCTTGCTTTAGTAACCGTACCGAAAATAAAGAAAGCAAGATGGGGTGGGTCCTCTCTGATGTTTTTAGGAGCCAAATTGTGAAACTCGCTGCCTCTTAATCTTCGGCTGATGGAGCAAGAACTGGAATTTCGAAAGGCCTTGAAAACTTGGTAATTCTAGGTCCAGTTGTTTTTATTCCTTTCTTGTTGCGTATCACTCTGATCCCCTCTGTGGTTAGGGTTCAGTAGCGCTGGGAAACCTGATGGTAGCCATGCGCTCTATAAATTGTGTTTCATAACATAACATAACATTGCTGGACATACTGCTGACCCTCCTTCTGAGTGACTCATGTTGAAGGACACTCTGTTTTGCTTGAGCGTGTATTATAGAGATGAGCAGTCTGTGAATCACAGTGCTTAGCCACACATCAACAACAGAGTTAGGTTCCTCGAGGGAAGTGAGAGTTGAAATATGTACCTTACATGCTCATTCAAGTCTAAGTATCATTAATGTGACCAAATTCTGACCATGAGGACAAGCTGGTAGAAATGGTGGCCTCAAGAGAATCAGTAGATGGTCTTCACAAGTAACAGAAATGTAAACAGTTTTGGCTGAGCAAGTTAGTACACAAATTTAACTAAGGCTTGGAAGTGTGCACATTCAGTAAGCTAAGTTAGTTTCGGAAAGAAAGCATGACTGACTCAGGTTAATTTGCCCAAAAACAAGAGAATGCATTTACATTTTTTCACAATCTCTCGTTCTAGGGCTATGTTTTAGTATCCAACTAAGACAGTTCAATATTGATCACTTGAAATAGTTCTTGCCCTTAACTATTTTGTCTACTTCCCAAAGTATCCTTATTAAGCTTATCATCAACTTTGTAATCATTGTCATCATCATCATCATCATCATCATCAGAGGCTTTTATTGGTAACTTGGGCAAGTACAATTGTCTTTTGTGAGTCTTGCTATGCAGATGATACCATCTCAGACAGGTCTGTAAATTAGTAGAACTACAAGGATCAAAACGAATGTACTTTTTTTCATACTCAACCTCTACCACGACCAGAGGCCTCACTATTCTAATCTATAATCAGTTGGATGTAAATCTTAAACACTTTAACAGATATTATCAAAAGGCTCAAGGATCAAGGCTCAAGGAAGAAAAGTCAGTGATATAAGTACAACATTTAACACCATTTTGATCATAAAGCCACCATTAGCCACTAAAATGAAATCCAAAATCATCCTATTCTGTAAAATCAAGGTTCTTTTGTTCCACTAAGTAGGTAGTTCTTATCTCAAGAGCACTGGGGTTCGAAAAGCCACCTCCTTAAATATTTCACACATTTATGAGTCTGATGGATAGATGGGCCCACCCACATACTTGTAACAGGATGATGAAGAATTTTGCAGTTTCTGAGATATATCTTTTCCTCCCTTCCATGCGTTGTGGAAGGGTACGTGGATGTGACAACATTTCTGATGCAGGCACACCATATTCAGGGTAGCAAGACCCAGATCTGTATTTGGGCAACCATAAACATAGTGCATTCCAGTTTGATCAAGAACTTCAGACGAACCGCAAGCCTGACAGGATAATTGTTCTTGGGATCACAGCTTGGTACACACTGAAAAAGGATTAGTGCAGTTTGCTTAGGTATGGTAATATTATAGTATGCATCCTATAAAAATGCTGCAATTTCCTTTTAAGCAAATCAGGACCTGGACAGGTGACCTCTATAATAATGGTAATGTAATGGTGCAGTTATCATATTTAGGTTCAAATTGCCCATGCAGGTGTAAATCAGCTCATTATTCTTCCTATTCAAAAAGTACTGAAATCATAAGCATGCCCCATTGAACCTCCGATGTTTGCACTGTTGAACAATTGTCCGTCAATTTACTGGGAGGTAATATTTATTTCTCTTTTGTTGGGAATTGAGATGGATTCTTGGGAGCAGAAATGGGATGCGTTGCAGTCTTTGAGTGCTAACTGTCTTTTCACCGGCAAGGGATCAGGGTATCAACTAGACAGTTTACCATGCCAGAAGAACATTACACATGTCCCTGTGGATAGGTGGGCCATTTCATTTTTCCCCTCCTGCCGTGTAAGATAGCAGTATGGAAGCAGTCATTTTTGCAACCTGTTCTCAAGGACGTACACATACGAGAAGCATTTGTATGATGGCTAGCTGGATGCGGACAAATGGTCTCTAACAGGCAGGATGTGCTGTTGGGTAGCTGTGGTACCATTTTCAATGTTGTAGGTTTGACATATGCCACATGTAGCACAATATTGCTGAGCAGTGGATAGAAAATATGTTGCAAACCCGGTGGGGCATGCAGCATGGATCATACTATCTCAACTGACGTGCAATACCATGGTAGAAATGGGCAGAATTCTGCAACAGTATTTTGGGTACAACCATTTTAACATATTTGTCAAACGACAACGTTACAGTTTAACAACTGTACCTGGTCCAAGTCATCTTTTCATTTTCAGATGTTTGCTCTTGTAAGCCTATATGTTGCTGTAGGGTTAGCATAAGAGGTTCAGCCGTTTGGAATAAGTGCAGGGTCAAAGGAGAGTTAGGGTATAATGTGGAAAATTTAGCAGCACGGTCAGCAAAAGTATATCCCTTTGAGACTTCATCTAGAGAAGATTGGTGGTCCGTACACTTAACAATTTCTAAATTATTTGAAGTTGGAGAGCATCACACCAAACCCAGACACATTTCATTTGGGTACATATGGAAGTGAGAAACACATCCTGCATCCAGAGCAGACCAAAGTCATGGGTGATCTGATACATGACCTTGAATTGGTGAACATAGTTATACTTTTTTGAATGGCTAAAAAAGAAGCATGAGTAAGAGCAGTCAACTCATCTGCCTAAGAAGATTACACTTGTGATAAACCTTGACTCGAAAGAGATGTTGTAGTCTAAATATCGAACATAGAGAAACTAAAATTGCAGTTCATCCCTTGTGGCCCTTTGCCTTATTTTGCTAATTGAGGGAGCAGGGGAGACATCAGCAATGGGGGACTACATGTTCCAATAGCCTGAGGACATCGGAGGCAGGACCAGCAACTGCCCAAGCCTGCCAGGGGTTCCTGGAGCGCTACAAAGTGTATTTGGAGGTCCCCCAGCGCAGGAGACATCTGCAACAAGGGACTATGTGGCCCAATAGCCCGAGGACATTGGTGGTGGGGCCAGCAACTACCTGCACTTACCAGCTGTTCCTGTAGTGCTACAAAGCACATTTGGAGGTCCCACAGTGACGGATGCGTGTGGCTGTGTCTAGGCGAAGGCCAAGGGTGGGCCCGCCTGCACCTAACCGAGCTCAAACGAGGTCAGGCTGGGCCACCCCTCTTGGCCCATTGACTCTTGCACCCACACTACCAACCTGGTAAGAAAGTTTATTTTTTATGTGCTTCATTATTTAAAGTATTCAGTAAAACCGAGTTTGGACATGACTGGGAGCTAAGTTAACTATGGGCAAACAGAAACTAGCCCAAGGCCCGCAGGAAAAACACTAAACAGCAAATGCTATTACCAATTATTTAATCGACGCAATGGGTAAAATTAATAATGAAATAGCAAATGTGGAAGGAAGGTCTGGCTGCCACTTTGAGTGAAGCTAACGAGATTCTGTGAAGCACCAGAGTGGAACTAACTGAGGAACAAAATTAGCAAGTTGTCAGTTGGCCTAACTCCCCTGCTATAGCCCTTGTAACGATAAATATGACTAGCAATAACCAGGCACCCTGAGTATTTACTGCCCCAATAGAGATTACATAACGCTCACCTAACCACGAGTTAAAATCACCTCCGGTCAAAAACAAGAAGGCAACCGGTCGGCACAGTGAGTACCCAGCCAAGGAGAATAATTAGAACCACGGCTCAAGCAGGAGGGGGAATGGTGTAAATGGATTGAATAACGACGAGGACTCTGTCCCAATAAAGAACTTTGAGATAATGATCAAAAGAGTCATGCTAAATTCGACAATTTTGAGAAAAAAACTTCTAACTGAAATCCAGCTGTGAAGGACAGAGTTGCACTCGAGATTGCTGTCAGTCTATACCGGGCATTATTAAGACAACAGAAAGCCCCCCCAGTTCGATTAACTCCTGCTAGAGAAAAAGTTGTTGACTTAGCTGGGCAAGAATCAAGCAAAGGGCGAAGTGCATGTTCCAACAGAAACCGCCAGGAGGTTCATTCCACCATTTTACCTACCTTGCAAGAAGCACGACACTCTGCTGCAATTACCATTGATACCGTTATGACTCCACCAAATACCCCACACTTATTACCTGATGCTCCTCCATACATTATTATTCTGAAAGATGTTTCAAAATTAGAGCCACATGTGGCAGAAAGCTGGTCTGTGCTGAAAAACAAAGTTGTACACTGGATGTCAGATCGTATATGTAATGCCAGTTTTAGGTATAATGAAATCCTAATGGTGAGAAGAGTAAATTGGGATGGGTACTCGCAGAAAGTAGGTTGTGGTGATTATGTTTTCGTTAATTTTCGTAACTCAGGGGTCGTAAATTCCCTTCTGTCACAATTATCCTGCAGGCAACAGCCTGTGGACAATAGTAATGACCGGAAGTTAGCAGCTGTACCACTGGGCTATGTTTACAACCCCCTAGATGTAGCACTTGAGCAGCAGAGGTTCATAACCCCAACTAACACTCAGAATAAAAGGGATTGGCTACCTAACATGCCAACAGATTCTCCCCTTTAAACGGCTGTAGCGACTTGCACTGAATGCAGGATAACAATATAGAAAAACAATAAAACAGGGTACAGGGGTTTACAATACATGATCACAAGAGAAAGGAGGCAGCTTGTGTTAGAATAGAGGATCACGTAAACTCACTAACAATTAGATCATGGAATGTGGCTGGAATTAAAAGTAAACTGTGGAATAAGAATGACTGAACACAATAAGCACTACACACTTGCCATGTCTACAGGAAACATGGAAAGTTGGAGATTTTAGCGTTGAAGGCTTTTCCACCATTATCTCCACTGCCATTCCCTCAAATAGTGACCGAGCAAAGGGTGGCTTGGCAGTGCTTATTTCAACCACATACCCCATAACAGTTGTGAAATCATGCACTAGATTGCCCTGTTTTCAGTTATTACCCCTACAAATCACAGAGAAACTGAAAATTGGCCTCGTAAATTTTAATAACAGCTAATTTAACAATACCAGAAAAACTGGTACATACAAAATTGTAAACTAGTAATAATATGATAAATGTACCTAGACAATAAAAATGTCATGTAATACTTTAAACAGGGATTAAAAAATTTCAATACAGATAAAACCAAAGAGAGCTACCAACTTCAAACACCAGCCTCTTAATTATCAACAGATAATATAACATATAAGTAAACCTTTTTTATAAATGTAAAGCTATCTAATCATCAGTCGGCTTCCAAAATAAGTGATAAGTAGATGTATTGTGAACAACACCCAAAAGAGTTAAATTAGCTCCTCGTCCAGTAAAAATTATCCATGACCACCATGAAGGGATTGATAGTAATAGCGTTTTTCCAACGAGTAGTAGTTGATTTAAAAGCAACAGAGACTAGAAAGTCTAGTAGTAGTTTGTTATTCAAATCAGACATATTTTTGCATAGTGAAATAGATTTACAAATCAACATATAGTAAGAAGGAGTATCTGAGATTTTAAAGATTTTTGTAATAACATCCAAAACTTCCTTCCAGAACTTAAAAACAATATTAAATTTAAAAGCTTTGGGTTATATAACCTTAAAAGAGTCCATAAACAATCAAATAGTATAAATGAAGTGGTTTGTATAGAGTAATAGGAAGCCAGCCAGATATATTATTCATCCATATTTTATTCTAAATATCCTGAGATACAGATATGTCTACCTCCTTATTCTAAAAAGTAGAAAGTAGAATTAATACAATCCCCTGCAGAATTGTTAGATTTTTTAATTAAATTTTAAAACAGCATGTGGGAATGCATCACCGTTGAGTGTAAATTCTAAATCAGAGGTGGCACTCTGCGGGATGTTGTTAGGAAATGAATTAAGGATGGAATTACACAAAAGTTCCTACTTTGAACTATCAGCGGGAGGTAAAAGAAACTGTTGTTGCAGTTCATCAAAAGTGAAAACTATTATTATGATATATATAATTTAAGTACAAAATACCAGCTTCTATCCAAAATTGTCAAAATGTTCCAGTTTGAGCAAGTTTTATTAATAGGTTATACCATCAGGACAGATTTGAAGTATGTGAAATAGAAGGTTGAAAAAGACAGGTTTGGCAGCGGTTCCGCCATCCCACTGTGGTGGCAGTCCCAAGTACTCAGTCTTTTGCCCACCCTATTACGATGCCTGCAGCCTGAACCGCCGACCGCTTTGACAGAATGTGTCCCACCTACGAAGCAGCGGACTGCAATGTTCGCTATTCATACTCCATCATGGTCAGGGCCGTGGGTTCCTGCTGAGCAGGTTAGGAAAACACATTGACACTGGCTGTCCTCTTGCGGAGGTTCCCAGATGGTGGTAGGCCATTGCGGTACTCACTCAGCAAAGCACTTTAACAGTAGGCATTGGATGGAAATACAGCACACCTGATGCCCATTGGCCAAGTGGATATATCTGCAAACCACGCCATAAAAAACACCCCACTGCAGACCATTATCCTTTGTCTATCCAGTGCACCCCACCAATTTGGACACAATATTTTGGCTAGAGAAGGATGGCCTTTTTTCCCCATCCCTATTACCAGTCACCACACACTTTAGCAGCACATTTTCTCATCATCCCTTTGTGCATTTTGTGTTGCACTGTCACTGAGTTTAAATTATGGATATGTCACAGCCAAAAACTCCACATTTTTCAGAGGTATAGTTGGCAGTCATGGTGGAAGAAATCATAAGAGTAGAGCCACAACTGTAGGTACCACCTTGCGCACACAGGAGTTAGAACGACCGATGTGGAAGGTGCATTCCCTGGCCTCCAAGCAGCACTTGGAGGTCAATACGGCTGGTAGTGGTCCCCCCAGCACCCCAATCAAATGGTTTCTGTGGGAGGAGAAGGTCTCGCAAATACTACATCCTGAAGGCTTGACAGGAATACCTGGGGGAGTAGAGTCTGGTAAGTTATATCTCACTAACTGTCAGAATTCAGCTTTTGCCATTGTGTTGTCTACCTGGTTTCCTAACATACAATCCCCAAAGTATCAGAGATGTTGATTTTTTCTGCGCAATGTGCATTGTTGCATATGATCACATGTATCAATCGGCATCAGATGCCACATGTTGTAATGGTGTCTTAAGTGCATTCCTTCAAAAATCTAATTTCAGGACCCATGGTATGTGTCAGTATTTAAATGTGTGGTCAGTCCCAACTGCATTTTGTGAACAGGTATGTTACAGTAACCCTTTTGTAAGTGTTAGCAAGTAGAGAGTGAAATTACTACAACTATGATGAGGCCCTTTGTTTTCAAATCAAAACAAAGCAGAATTGTGATTTTGCCCATTCTCACTTGTCTGACATATCACAACTGCTGTTCATTTCTCATGAAGTGAGCAATCTACATACAATGCTCTACTCAGAGACATTTCTGCCTACTTTGCTTTATGTTGTCCTAGTCTCCCCAACTGAAACAACTGGCGGAATGAGTGACACCATACCAAGTGCGTGGCCCAAATATTTACAAGGCACGAAGTTAAAGTAGTAGATTAGAAATGGCAGGTGACCACTGACTGCAATGCTCACATGATGACTAATGCTAAATATGCAACCGAGTTGTGTGAGTGCCTGTTTTGTACACAGCTAGGCCTTTGAATGGTCAAATACACGTTAACTCTCCACTGTGTTGTCTTTAATGTTTGGGAGATACCATGTTCATCCCTTAATCTAAAAATCAACATCCAAAAAACATCTCAGGACATCTAATGAACTGCTAAAAGTATATGTATTTAACATCTACAAATGTCTTGTCAACAAGTTTAATACCACTGAACTATATCACAATAATAATCTCTATCTATTTTGTCTAATTCTAGGTTTCTACTACCTGTTTCACAAAAGTGTAGGATGTAGATATCACACTCCCACCCATTTCAGTGTTCTCTATTTTCCAACAGGTCTAACTGGAAGAGCACCTCCCCAGAGCTTGAACACAGAAGGGACACCCACTTTACCACAAGACCAAGCTATCAGGAATGACAACACTCCTGGCAATCTGGATGAATATGATGGTGCTGGTCCATCTGGTCAGCCTGGGCAGACAGCAACAGTGGGTGTCACTGGGCCCACAACAACACTTCCGATCCCATCTACAACACCCAGCTAACATCATCCACCACAACCTGTGTACCTAGCACAATAACGACCATTGTGTGCACCCACCTGTGGTGGATCCAGATGTGACGATCACCACCCCAATTACAAAGGAGCCAGGAACCAGTGGGAGTGGGCAATCTGTGCCATGGGCACATCCTTGTGGTGGTAGGGGTCGTGAGAGGGTAGCAGTGGGCTGGCAGACTGAGGCCACTGGGGCCACTCACACACAGGACAACTTCGACCAAGTCTTGGGAGCCTGTCCTGAGTCCCAAGGCATGATGGGCCAGGTACTCACCGAAATCCATGAGATGAAGCAGCTATAGAGGGACATACACCATCATATGGAGGCCATAACTCCAACATTGGTTCCCTAGAGGGGGCTTTTGCAGGACATTCACACGCACTTGTGAAGAGCTTTACCAGCACCATGTACCTCTTCCTGTGGTCTTGTCACATCAGGGCCATCGACGTCTGCTACAGTGACAGGAAGGGAGGTCCTCTCAGAGGGAGACACACCTGCAGACACCCCTATCTCTGCAGCTATCGACCCAGCCTCCACACCCCAAACTGGCAAGCGGGACGCCCACACAAATTACCAGGAGGTGAGGATGGCAAGACCTCCACCAGCAAGAAACCTCAAACCTAATTTCCTCTGGTGTGTGTAACACATTCACTCTGTGGACTATTTCTTGACACATCTACCTTTCTGATGCCAGTAGTATTTTGGACATTTGACTCCAAACAATTTTGCATCTACAACTGTGATTTCATTCACCATGAGTAATGTCTTCACTTTTCGGTTTTCCTGTTTAATTTTCAAAATGTTTCTTTCCTCCTTGTTCACTAAAATAAATCCACTGGACTGAAACTCATTGCCTGCTGTAGTATGTATCACATCTAGCAATGTATTTATGTACTTCCATATGAACTTTACAATAGCATAAATATCTACTTGTATAAGCATGTTTAGCTCAGTATCACAACCATTTCTCACCAAAACATACATACACCATTCTCATATCCCACGTCTATTTCATTCACCTACAACAGCCTGCCCAGACTTTAACAACATGGAAGGAGGGGATATACATCTGACAATTTCCTAGAGAATAGGCAAAATAAAATTGGTTTATGTCATCAGCTGAAGCCATATCGCCTACCCCACAAAGGAAATCCCTCATCAATAACACAAATAGACAAACACGTGGCAGTACTACATTTTCTGATCATAGAATCATTCCAGTCCATATTTCCAATATCTGGTAGAATGTCCTTAACAAATATCTGTGTTGTGCCACAAGCACATTGCCCTACAATAAGGAGACACATCAACGGCTACATACACTTCACCCTCAATGAGAATTTAGCCAATGTGAAGGGAGAGTAGCAGGATGTATCTTCATAAAAACATTTTGTTGGAGTACATAATGGCACACATTTTGCATTTTTACCACGACATGACAAGGAACACGTCCCAAGGAGTCCTCATATCTTCCATCCTATCACTGTGCAAGCTGTTTTGGTACAGGATTTGTACACACAAAGTCTGTTTCTCATATCCAGGAACAACCCATGTCCCCATTGTACTTCCAAACAGCAACATATAGCCCCAAATGTCACAACTCTGAAATGTCCAAATGATGATGCTATGGTTAAGGTACATAAAACAGAGAAAAACAAGAAAATAAGCTATCAAACCATACATGTAAGAAAAGTCACATAGTTAATTCCTGGAGAACACAGTCCATGTCAAACATCTGAGCAAAACGAAGCAACACAAACAAAATTACCATGTGTCATAACCTTGTTCAACAAGCACCTTTCACCTGAATTACCCAGACCTTGCCCTCCCTGATTTTTTCTCCTAACATACTCCTCTCATCATCACAACAGGAGTTGCTGTAACAGTCACAGTTATGACATGTGGCAAAAATACTTACACTCATGAGAAGAAGTTGTTGATGAGATCCTGACACAAGCCAGCGCCTTCCTCTTCACCACCATCATCATCATTTGGCATTCTAGGATCCTCACCCAGTAGCACTTCATGGTCTCCATCCTCCGCGATATATTCCATCGCAGGACTAGGTTTTGTTGCATGCAGCAGGCCATGGTGATCTTACACACCTTTCCGGTTGAGTAGAGGAGGTCCCACAGTTTTGTCCAGATATCTACATCTGGCCTTCAGAAGCCCAAATGGCGCTCTACAGGCCGCCTTGTCATTCCATGCGCCTCACTGAAGCAGACTTTCCTTGGCATTGTTAGATTCATCAGCGGGGCCAACAACCATGGCCTATTGGGATAGTCTGAGTGTCCTAGATGTAAGGCAAACATAAGTGCAGCACTAAGTTGCACACTTCATGATTATACCACCTGACATTACCCACACAAAGTTAGGACAGATCATACTTACCAACAAGCCAGGCCCTCTCCGGTTGTTGTGACATCAGCTGAGGTGCAGTGCTGTTGCACATGACAAAGGAATCATAGGCTGATGCAGAGAAACGGGCACAGGTGTTTTAAATATACAAATCAGTCAAGCAGACAACTTGGACATTAATATAATGGAAGTTCTTCCTGTTATGGTACACTTGTTCCCTGGCTTGTTGTCATAATAAGGCAATATGGGTGCCATCAATGGCTTCAATTACATGCGGTAGCCGAGCTAATCCATAGAATCCAGCCTTCACGTTGGCTAAATCTTCACACTTGGGAAACTGCATGTAGCTGTCCAGGTGTCTGATCATTGCCGAAGGCACAATCTTTTAGTACACAACAGAACATTGGTTGTGACATTCCACCACATAGTGACACTGTGTATTGAAAGGAACCTGTTACCATAAAATGCAATACTGCCATAACTTTCACAATTGGTGTGATACATGTAGGATTAGTGTTTTGAGGTAGGAGATCAGGTCCAACTGATGGCATAGATCCAGTATGGTTTGCCTATTCAATTAAGACTTCCGGATGGCATCCCTTTCTTCCATGGTCTGAAGGTCGGGAAGTGGGCGGTTCACAGAGGCTATCGTCTTCTCCCTCTCCCAGGGTACCTATGTGTGAATTGAAAACAGTTAATAAAAAGTTATTTAGAATGTCCACAGTAAGAAATGTGAAGAGTTAGCCAAAACGCATGTGACAGTACACAACTGTTTCATATAGCAATATACACATATTACTTCTAAAGACTGTTTTGTGCAACATCCCTCCCCAATCCCCATTGTGGCCTCAACATGTGTCTTGACCGTAACTATGCAAATAATATTTATTGGATGTAATATTTGCACCCCTTTTTTATAGAATTTGTTTTTGAAAAAAATACCGACCACAGCGGTGTACACTGCACTGCGCTAATCTAGCCTATATACACACTAACACACTGGACAAATGAATAGTGGAGTCAGATGTAAATGGCAATGGATTTGTACATATTTACACAAGTAATTCCTCATTTTGAGAGGTGGTGATGCAGTTAATAGTCACCAATACAGTACTTTCCCTCGCTAAAACGTAAAACGGCAGCTGTCTGAACTCGCATATTGGACATTGTGCATCTGACCCAGCCGGTGGAAGTCGACCGCACAGTATGCGGTTGTGTCCATGGCGGACACAGACATAGGCTAACATAGGTGATTGTGATAGTAGAGGGCTAACAGCTGTGTCCGTATATACTGTTGACTGTATACGTCGAGCACATATATGCTGTGGTCTGAGAAATTCCTCACTTCCCTCCTGATATTGCTATCAACACATCCTCCATTTTTAGCTGCTGTTTGCCAACTCAGGGAGCAAGACATCTGTATATACGGACACAGCCATTGGCCCTCTTCTATCACAATCACCAATGTTAGCCTATATCTGTGTCCACCATGGCAGGCCAAGCAGGTGAGAGGGCCCGTGGCTTCTCTGCAGAGGAGCTGGAGCTGCTGTCAAATAAATTCCTTTCTCTGTATGGCCAGCTCTATGGCTCCCAAAGGAACAGCTAATTATCGTACATACATATGTTTGTTTTAGTCCATCATTTCCATTCCCACTGGCTACAATGTGCCTCTGAGTTAAAGTGTTAGGTCTGATTACTGGCATATAGTTTGTGGTCCTGCCATATTATATCTTTGTTGGAAAGCATATCTGGGGTACAGTGAAAATTCAAAGAGAAACATTCTGTTTTATTGGTGTTTCAAGTGTAACCTCAAACCTTGGAGTAAATTTGAATTAGGTTTTGCAGAGGAGGAATGTAAGAGTCAGGTTTACTAATATAAAGCAGCACATCGTCAGCATAGGCTGACGTTTTCATAGAAACATCATTAATAGTAAGGCCTTCTCTTTCAATAGAGTTTCTGACGGCAGTGAGCAAAGGCTCAATAGCAAGGAAAACAAGCATTTGCAATGCAATAGGTCTTACATTTGTGAGAGTTAGAGCTATTGGTGTTGTAAATGACAATGTCCATCATTATAAGTTTGGGCGGTCGGACAAGGCAACCGCTAAACTCACTGGGAGGATGACACCACCATTACCACGGCATCCCCCCTGGCAATATTACAATGTTCCCGCTGGGCTGACTGGCAGGAACTGCAAAGCTGACAGTGCGCATTCTGATGGTTCTTGGAAGGGGGGCCCCTGCACTGCCCAACGTCTTTTATCTGTGTGTTTTGGTTTGGAGTGTAGTGGATGTATGAACAGAGATGCAGCTGCAGCACTTTCTAGAGGACTAAGAATGTGGAATTACCACTGGGAATAGAGACACAGCTGCAGAACTGCCTAGAGGAATTAGAATGGAGGAGTTACCAGCAGGACCAGAGAAGCAGCTGCAGTGCTGTCTAGGGGACTAAGAATTAGGAATTACCACTGGGACCAGAGAAGCACCTAGCAGCATTTTCTAGAGGATTTAGAATGAGGAATTACCACTAGGCCCAGAGAAGCAGGTAGCAGCAGTGCCTAGAGGATATAGAATGAGGAATTACCTACGGGGCCAGAGAAGCAGCTTGCAGCATTGTCTACAGGACTTAGAATGAGTAATTATGGAAGGGACCAGAGAAGCAGCTAGCAGCACCTCTTAGAGGATTAAGAATGAGGAATTACCACTGGGACCTGAGAAGCAGCTGCAGCATTATCTACATGACTAAGAATTAGGAATTACCACTAGGCCCAGAGAAGCAGCTAGCAGCAGTGCCTAAAGGATATAGAATGAGGAATTACCTACGGGACCAGAGAAGCAGCTTTCAGCATTGTCTAAAGGACTTAGAATGAGGAATTAGTGACAGGACCAGAGAAGCAGCTAGCAGCACTTCCTAGAGGACTAAGAATGAGAAATTACCACTTGGACTAAAAAAGCAGCTGCAGCATAGTCTAGAAGACTTAAATGAGGAATTACCACTGGACTCAGAGAAGCACCTAGAAGCACTGTCTAGAGGACTACCAATGAGGAATTACCACTGGGACCAAAAAAGCAGCTAGCAGCACTGTGTAGAAAACTTAGAATGAGGAATTACCACTGTGACCAGAGAAGCAAATTCCAGCACTGCCTAGAGGACTTAGAATGAGTAAGTACCAACGGGTCCAGAAAAGCAGCTGGCAGCATTGTCTACAGGACTAAGAATGAGGAATTACCAGTGGGACCAGAGAAGCACCTTAGTAGCATTATTTACCGGGGTAGAAATGAGGAATTACCACTGAGACCAGAGAAGCAGCTAGCAGCACTGCCTAGAGGATTTAGAATAAGGAATTACGACTGGGGCCAGAGAAGCAGCTAGCAGCACTGCCTAGACGACTTAGAATGAGGAATTACCAATGAGACCAGAGAAGCAGCGAGCAGCACCTCTTAGAGGACTTAGAATGAGGAATACCGACAGTACCAGGGAAGCAGCTTCCAGCATTGTCTTATGGACTTAGAATGAGGAATTACGGACCGGAACAGAGAAGCAGCTAGCAATACTTCCTAGAGGACTAAGAATGAGAAATTAGCACTTCTATTAGAAAAGTAGCAGCTGCACAGTCTAGAGGACTTACAATGAGGAATTACCACTGGAACAAGAGAAGCACCTAGCAGCACTGTCTAGAGGATTTACAATGAGAAATTACCACTGAGACCAAAGAAGCAGCTAGCAGCACTGTCTAGAGAACTTAAAATAAGGAATTACCCCCTGTGACCAGAGAAGCAGCTGCCAGCACTACTTAGAGGACCTAGAATTAGTAATTAACTACAGGTCCAGAAAAGGAGCTAGCAGCATTGTCTGCAGGACTAAGAAAGAGGAATTATCACTGGGACCAGAGGAGCAGCTGCTGCACTGCCTAGAGGACTGAGAATGAGGAATTACCACTGGGATCAGAGAAGCACCTAGTAGCATTGTCTACAGGGCTAAACATGAGGAATTACCACTGAGACCAGAGAAGCAGCTAGCAGCACTGTCTAGAGGACTCAGAATGAAGAATTACCACAGGGGCCGGAGAAGCAGCTAGCACCACTGCCTAGAGGACTTAGAATGAGGAATTACCAATGGGACCGGAGAAGCAGCTTACAGCATTGTCTGGAGGACTTAGAATGAGGAATTACCGATGGGACCAGAGAAGCAGTGGGCAACACTTCTTAGAGGACTAAGACTGAGAAATTACCACTTGGACTATAAAAGCAGCTGCAGTCTAAATGACTTAGAATGAGGAATTACAACTGGAACCAGAGAAGCACCTAGGTGCACTGTCTAGAGAACTTAGAATGAGGAATTACCACTGAGACCAACAAAGCAGCTGTAGCACTGTCTAGAGGATTTAGAATGAGGAATTACCACTCGGATCAGAGAACAGCTGCTGCGTTGTCCACAGGACTAAACATGAGTAACTACTGACAGGTCCAGAGAAGCAGCTTGCAGCATTGCCTAGAGGTCTTAAAATGAGGATTTACCGGTAGGCCGAGAGAAGCAGCTAGCAATACTTCCTGGACGACTAAGAATGAGGAATTACTACTGGGACCAGAGAAGCTGCTGCAGCACTGTCTAGAGGACTTACCACTGGGACCAGAGAAGCAACTGCAGCATTGTCTATAGGGCTAAGAATGAGAAATTACCACAGGGACCACAGATGCAGCTAGCAGCACTGTCCAGATGACTTCAACTGGAACCAGAGAGGCTGCTAGCAGCACTGCTTAGAGGACTTAGCATGAGGAATTACCGACAGGACCTGAGAAGCAGCTTGCAACATTGTCTAGAAGGCTTAGAATGAGGAATTATCAATGGGACCAGAGAATCTGCTAGCAGCACTTCCTAGAGGACTAAGAATGAGGAATTACCACTGGACCAGAGAAACAGCTGCTGCACTGTCTAGATGACTTAGAATGAGGAATTGCCATTTGGACCAGAGAAGCAACTACAGCATTGTCTACAGGACTAAGAATGAGGAATTACCACTAGGACAAGAGAAGCAGCTGGCAGCACTGTCTAGAGGACATAGAATGAGGAATTACCACTGGGACCAGAGACATAACTAGCAGCACTGCCTAGAGGATTTAGAATGAGAAATGTTTCGAGGGGGCCAGAGAAGCAGCTTGCAGCACTTGCTAAGGGACTGAGAATGAGGAATTACCACTGGGACCAGAGAAGCATCTGCAGCACTGTCTAGAAGACTTAAAATGAGGATTTACCATTGGTAGCAGAGAAGCATCTGCAGCATTGTCACAGAACTAAGAATGCAGTATTACCAATGGGACCAAAGAAGCAGCACTGCCTAGAGGACTTAAAATGAGGAATTGCCACTGGGACCAGAGAAGCAGCTGCAACACTGTTTAGATGCCTTTAGAATGAGGAAGACTGAAAGTGTATGAGTATGTGTCTGCCGTAAGGTGCAAAACACACACACAAAGCCATTTATTTCTAAAACAGCAGTGGATGGAAAAGTAGCTTGGAAAACATCTATTAAGTATACCCAAGCAGAGGCACAAGAACAAACGAAACCTGAAACCTTTGGTGCTTTTCTAAACACAGTGTTTTCAGTGGTGTGGTGTGAACCCATTGCCATAGACAAACAAAAAAAACATTTAAGCTGCAATGCCTAGACGGGAGGAGGGGCCATTACATGCTGTAACAGGAGGAAGCATGAACAAGTGTGAACATAGAGTGATAGCCAACAAAACTGTTCTCTTAGAGAATTCCCCTGGGAGGGAAATAAGCATACAAAGGAGGGACGTTTAGAAAAATGCATGAATAAAAAGGAAGTATTTAAGACAAGCACAACAAAGAACAAATGACAAGAGTCGTCATGGTTAAAGCCTATAGACTAAATACATGCATGCGCACTGTGTGCACTGTCTAGGCTCAACCTAAAAAACAATGGTGATAAGGGACATCTTTGTCTGGCTCCTCTAAAAAGGTACAAATTACTAGAGATTTGGCCATTAATGAAAAGTCTGATGGACAGAACTGAATAGATCTGATATCATGTGAATAAACAAACTGCCAGAATTAAATGGAAGCAAGGTACAAAATAAATGAAGCCAATGGACTTTATCAAAAGCTTTTTCAGCATCAAGTGCCAGGACTTCAAAGGTAAAAAGAAAAGGATGGACTATCTTCTATTGCATGGAATAATAATCTAGTGTTATTTACTGTGTCTACATTTCATGAAACCTGATTGACCAACATGAATAACGATGTTAAGAATAGAGGCTACTCTGGTTGCTACAACTTTTGCATGAATCATACAGTCCTGATTAATTAAAGATATAGGATGATAGTTTGAACCTTTAGTAGACCTTTGTTACGTTTCAGGAGAACAATAATCAGGGCTTCAATTAAGGATCCAGATGTTGATCCTGAAATACTAAAATGAGTAAATAGTTTGAGTAGATGAGGTAAAAGGTGAGGAGAAAATGCTTTATAAAATTCAGCAGGGATACCATCAGGACCAGGGAATTTAAGTGGTTTGAGGGATTTAATGGCTGATTCAATCTCTTCTACAGGGGTCGATAAATCCAATTTATCTCTAACTGATTGAGAAAATGTAGATAAACTACAAAACTCCAAGAAATAATCTATATTGAGAGTAACAGTAATTGGAGGATTGTTGTATAAAGTTAAATAATAATCCATAAATGTATTAACAATTTCTTTGTGTGTTAGTGGAATTTTACCATTCGGACCATAAATTACATTAATTTGATTTGTGATTCGATTTTTAGCTTTTTTTTATATGAAGATAATTTTCTAAAGGCCTCTCAGATCTGTTAGCACTGAAACAAAATTTAGCCTTGTTATTAGAAATTTGAATGCCGGCCATTTTACTTAGTAGGGAGTTTAATTCATAACTGAGTGTTTGTAAGTGTATTTTGTAAGTGAAGTCACTGGAAGTGATAAAGAAGTGTTCAAATGTAGCTTTTTGTTGATCCAGAACTTTACGTTTTGCGTTAAATAACTTATTATCATGTGCCATAATAGATATTGTTACACTTCTGATGTACATGTTGAAAGAATCCCAACGATATACAATTAAAGTAGAGCCTTCTAAATTAAAAGAAAAATAAGCATGCATTTCATATAAACGTTTTGGTTTTTTATTGTCCTTGAGGGCAACATTCACATTCATATGCCATCTACGCTTCGATTGTTAAGTGGAATCAAGTTGCAAACAAAAGAAATGAGTGCATGATCAGAAATATCTATATATCATCAATAAAAGTGTCAAAAATTGAATTCATTAATTGACAGGATATTAATAAATAATCTATTTGGGAATAAGAATTATGAGGATTAGAGGAAAACTGTATTGTTTTCTGTTGGGTGATGTAAGCGCCAAAAATCTTCTATTTTGGTAGCTTTAAAAAGGATGTGAGCATATAAAAAGGTTGGGAGGAAGATATTTAACTAGAGATGTTCTGTCCAACAGGGGATGATATATTAGGTCAAAATCACCTCCAATAATAAGCAGAACATTACCTAATTTGAGCATTTCAGATGTAAAGAGGGACCAATATTTTGGGTCATTATTTGTTGAACCACAAATATTAATAAAATGTAAAACAGAATCGTCAATTTTAATCTTGACTATAGAATAACGACCATCTGCATCTGAATAAATATTTAGTATTTGGAGATTAAGTTTTTTTGCAACTTCATTTGTTTTGTTAACAGCAGGGGAAGAAAGAATGGTACCAAATAATTTTTAAGATTAAATTAAAAATTGTATCATCTATATGATGATAACATTTTATCATCTATATGAGTCTCCTGAAGTAAAAAAAGTATCTGCTTTCTCTCTTGTCAAGTAATCTAAATGTTCATACATTAAACAGGGTGTTGTAAGCCTTTAACATTGAAGAAACAATTTTAATTATATTACCATTATCCATAGTTATAAAAAGAGAGAACAGGAAGAACAAGCATTTGCAATGCAACAGGGTCTCGCATTTCTCCGAGTTACAGCTATTAGCAGTTGTAAACTCCCAACCGGATTTTTCTTGGCACACTGAATGGAAAGAAATAGCGCAATCGCGCTGCTACAGTTCACTCGTAGGGAAACCTATCGGCAAAAGTGCAATTATCTACGTAACCAGCAAAAGTGTAATTAACTATGTAACAGGGTCGATGTTATGCAAAGCGCTCGACTTCTGCCAAGCGAGATCGCTCTGTGAAAAAACGATAAAAAGTAGTCCAAATCCAGACGGAAAACAGCCAGCCTTGCATGTTTTCAGTACTTGGTCGCTGCGCTGGAGGAGGGCTAATCAGCGGAAAAGGCATGACGTATGCGTGCCTTCCACTAATGAAAGCAAGCAGATTTTAACAGGGAAGCCCACAACCAATGAAAGGAACTGAAGTGACGTGGACGGGGCTCGGAGCCCTTTTCTAACTCCTAAAGCATCTCGCAAGCGAAACACATGCGCAAGCGCATGCGACACAGGCTCGACCCTAAAAAGGGTGATCTGCAAAAGTAAAAAGTAGCTCTAGGAATAAATGAAAAGAGGTCCATAAAAAATGTTATGGAATAACATACATGTGTACATGAGTGATCAACAGAGACAATGCCCTAATAAAGAAAATAGTAAAAAAGAGGCTGGTTATAAGAAAGTATTAGGAAAAAATATTCAAGTAATAGTCTCATTCATATCCATAGAGAGCAGAGAGTATTGGTCCAAGAAGGGATGGAGATCATCAGGACTTTGAAATGACTAGGAGAAACCATCTTGCCAAAATCCCGTAGTAGACGGAACAAAAATGTAATGTATTCAACTCGGAGTTTGTTAGTCATGGTCTAAGCGCAGTAAACTCTTTGCAGATATTAACTGTTTCCTTGGCGAAGTCTTGATGGATGAAGATTTTGTTACCATTAACCATTAGAGATGGGATCTCTCTTGCCTCTTTCAGGATCATCACTAAATGATGATGGTGCAGCACATTAAAGATCATTTAACTAGGTTTGATATGACTTGGGTTACGATGTGAAGGAATTCAGAGTGCCTTATCAATTTCATTTTTTTCCACAAACTTTAAATGAAGAGGACCTGGTAATATGTTTTCCAGCTAGTGACTACAGTCATTGCCTTCTATTTCTTCTGGCAAATAACAATGCATAAGTTATACTGCCGATTGTGATTACCTAAATCGAGTATTAGATTACTCACGGGAACACCTTTAGCTGTAATGGGCATAATACTGTCAGTTTTTGATGTGTTATCCTGAATTTGTATTGCGTTGTCAGAGACTTTCATAGAGAGGCTTGTCATATCTTTACAAATATTTGTTATTTCTGACTCAATATTGGCTGTATTTGAATAAACAAAGTGTAATTCTTCCAATAAAGCGGATGGAGAAAGTTCATTAGTATCCACAATTTTGGCTCAGGAGGAAACATGCAGTGAAAAAAACATGGAAATGCACCATTCCTGCGAAACACTGGTTATAGACAATCGCAAGAGGTAAAAATAATGAAGTAAGGCTAGTCTGAAATATATAAAAATATTGTTCGTATTGTGGGCATCGGGGACAGCTAAAAGGAGGCAGCCATCTTGTTTCGCGCACTCTTGCAGCTCCATAGTGACAGTGCTCCTAATTACTGCTTAGTAGTCTCAGTGTTCTTAGTTTCAACTGCAGAGTCATCTGGCAGTGATTCTGTTATAGGTTTTGTAGGTTCACCTGTGTCCTCTCGGTCTACCAACTCTCCTGGAGACTACCCCACTCAGATTTAATCTAGTGGCTTGGAAATTGAATAGGTAGGATTGAAAGGGAAAGGTTATTTTCTGGCGCTGACCTTGGCAATCCAGCAACAGTGGGTAATTTGTTAAAATTAATAAATAAATGCCAGTGCCCAAGACTTTTCTCTGAAGCTCACTACTGTTTGCCCCATCCACTGTCCCTGCCAGTACTCTGAAATGCCAGTACCTACACTAGCTGCAAACCATCACAGTCTTACAAAAGTAACAATTTGTTTTTTTCTGGGTCAAAGCTGTAAGAATAGCGCAGATGCACTGTTATAACTATTTTTTCAATATACATTGAGCTATTAAAGATGCTGCTGATGTGCTCGGTTTAAAATTAGACAGACAGCGCCACCATCTGGTGCAATGTCTTAAAAATGTACCAGTGTTAATAAATAAGTGCGGGTGCTGAGCCACGACAAACACCAGCATAAATTAAGGGCTGTCCAGCAAGCTCAACAGCCATGACTTTTCAGTTCTGTGTTCTTCACTGGGGAACTTCTCCTTGGCCTTACATCAGGAGGTGCCTATCTGAAGCAAATGGCTTCATTTCGACCTTCTGAGGTTTTTTTTCTTTTTTGGCTCTCAGGTAAGATCAAGAAGCCTTCTGCAGCCATTATGACTTTGTGGTTACACTCATCCATTTATGTCACCTGCTCAGCATCCCACTCTCCTCTGCTGCAGGGATTCAAGGCCATGACAACTTAATGGACTGAGGCCAAGGGAGTGTCCCTGAAGGACATTTGTAAAGCCATGACCTTGGCACACCCAAACAATTTTTATTGTGTGTCTAGCTGTATTGACAGGTAGTTCTCTTCTGCTTTTTTTTTTTTTTTGTATTTTGCCTTAAGTTCATACTTGACTTGTTAGTTTATCAATAAATATTTTCTGTTTGGCATCATTTGTTGGGCATTAACCGATAATTTGTGGTGGACAATGACTGCTGGTACACCCTTAAATGGTAAAGTCTGTAAAAGAAAGGAGAGCTAGGGAGATATGGTCTATGGATCAAATCTGTTTATTGTTTTAAACAAATCAACATATAGACAAAACACATCACAATATGATAAACATGCTGCCGGACCCCTTATTGAGAAACTCTCCCTCGGCCACCTTGAGATTGCCCCTCTTATTGCCATATCAGAAAGCCCCCTTAATAATCTCATCCTTGCTACTCAAAAAGAATATTGGGCCCTTCAGTAGGTCCGCAGCGTTGCGAGCCAAGTCTCATGCTTGTACTACATGACACATCATGAACAAATAAAACATAGAACATTAACCGTGCTTCCCCTGAGTAATCCCGGCCCTTCATCTCTCCGGTCCCCCGCCCCCTCCCTGCCTCATTACTCTCATTCTCTACAGGAATCGATCAGTCAGACACGCACCCAATAGTTCAAGTCAGCCCCAATACTCGCAAATACACGGGGCATGTGAGCTCTGTAAATTCAGTGTGTAGGATCTGAAGAAACGGCCTCCACAGCGTAGGCAATTCCCCTGTTCGCTGCTGAGAGCCTAGAGTAAGCTTCTCCATCGCCAGAATGAACCAGTTTCTGCAGCCAAGATACATATGTCAGTACTCTATCAGTGCCCCACAAGGCTAGGATCAGCTGCAGCGGCGCATTAAGGGCCAAGGCCATCTGCCGCCCCTTCAGTGATCGCAGGGGGAAGGTGAGGGGGTTTGGCATACCTAGCAGGATATACGAAGGGAATCTAGGAATTGTAGTGTTGAACGCTGCATCAAGCTTGTCTACCACACTCTCCCAGAATTTATGGAGCTTGGGACAAATCCACAGCAAATGCACCAGAGAACCCCTCCCCCCACAGCCCCTCTAACAGAGGTTAGCCCTAGTGGGATCCCATGCATGTATCCTTGCTGGGGTGTAGTACCAGTAGGAGGTTACCTTATAAGCTGTCTCTGTCCCAGCCGCATTAAAGGCCGTGTGATGTATTCTATAAAAGATACTATCCCACTCTTCATCAGAAAGTTCCCTTTCCAGCTCCTTTTCCCATCTCAACTGCCCCTTAGTTTTAGGCGGGCGCCCCTCTCCCTGTAAGAGCCTGTAAAGCTCTGAAATAGCTCGTTTATCATCCTTCTTCTTCAAGATCTACTTCTCAAACGGTGTTAATGGTCTGTCCATTAAAACTCTATTAGCCGGCAACAGGGCCCAATGCCGAATCTGATAGTAGATCATCCTATCCGCCTCTGTCAAGCCGTAGGCCTCTCTCATCTGATCAAAGGGAATCACCCCTTGCTCATCAAAAATGCTCCCCACCCTTTTACAGCCTCTCTCATACCAGCGCCGCAATCCCTCCCCTCGTAGCCCCGGTCCAAAGTCTGGATTCGCACCTATGGGGGTCATTGGAGATGGAAACGTCGTCAACCCCGAGCGGCCTGCCACCGCATCCCACACGCGCAACGTCGCTCCTGTAATCGGGGAAGAGTAAAGTCCCCCCGCCCTGTGCCGCCGCCAAAGCTAGGGCTCCTTCCATATGTGAGAGCCCGCCACCGCCTGATCCATAAAGCACCAGTGTTTCTCAGTAAGTGGGTTAATCGTAGCCTCACACACTTGTGAGGTAATCTCCTGCGACGCCAGAAAAAGGTCTAGCCGGGCGTATGTCTTAGTCGCAGCTGAGTAAAAGGAGTAGTCCCTAAGCGCAGGGTGCACCTTTCTCCACACATCCTCCAATCAACACTCAGTCAGCCACTGGCACCCCGCAACTGTCAACGCCTCAGTCTGCCCAAATCGGTGGCCGGAGCGGTCTAGCTCATTATCCATCACCATGTTAAAATCTCCCCCCACCAAGATGGCTCCATCTGGCGAGTGTAGAATTGGGGATATAGCCTGCCTCATGAAGGCTTCCTGCTGGGTACTGGGGCCATACAAAGAAGCAACCGTGAAGATAAAGGCCCCAAGCCTTATTCTAATAGCTAGAAATCTCCCCTGTACCTTGTGTGTCTTGGCCACTACTTCCCCATGAAAAGACCTAGAAAGCAAAATCGCCACCCCAGCATGTTTCTTGGGAGCTGAAGACCAGAATTGTCTAGGGAACCACTGTGAGCGTATGCGATATATATATCATTTTGCAATATGTGTGTCTCCTGCAGCAAGCAGATGTGGCTCCCGGACCTCTCCAGGCCTGATAAGATCGCCAGCCTCTTTGCCGGACTATTGAGCCCACGGACGTTTAAGCTTATGCACTTAATAGACATGCAACCGGAGGGGAAAAACGCTCAGTAAAGGAGGAGCCGCGCGGGTGAGCCACAGCCCAAGACACCACCATAACCCCTACGCCCAGCAGGGCCGATCTACTGCCCCACTCATTGACCAGGATCCCAGGGAAACACACCAACAAAAAAACTATTGCGCACAACGGGTGCATACAGCAAACCAGTCCTCTCACGCCCATCTCCATAGAGGCAAAGTCTGAACAGGGCCGCAGAACCTCCCAAGTTCGTCGAGCCAAGTCCATTGCCTCCGCCGCCCAGGCCCCTCTTTGACTGCCACAGAGCCTTACGCAACACGACCCATATCAGTTCAGCTCTCCTCGGCCACAGCTCTGTTACGGACTGGTCACAGCGGCCACAGAGCACAACGCCGATTACCGTTCCGACATCTGTTCCACAGCTGTAGGTTGGTGTTGCTTCCTCCGTCTCTCCCTCCGCTGCCACCGTGGGCGGTCTTTGTCCGCCCGGTCACGATCTCCTTCCAGCTCTTGACTGTCTCCCTCCAGGTGCATGATCCGGTATGCCTCCGATAGTGATTTCACCTGTCTGAGCTGATCCTCCCATCGAAAGACAAGGCGGAATGGATGGCCCCAAGAGTAAGACACATCATGTGCTCTCAGATGCTCCGTGATGGGCTTAAATTCTCGCCTTCGCTGCAGAGTCCGTACCGAGAGATCCTGGAACAGCTGGAGCGCATGCCCCCTGAAGTGTACCTTCGGGAGATTGCGCTCCCTTTGAAATATGTTCTCTTTAAGTCCGTAATTGTGTACACAGGCTAGTATGTCTGGCGGACGTTCACCAGCACCACCCGCCCGGCCTGCCCGATGGACTCTGTCTAGCGTGATCTCCCTGGTCTCCTCCAGTCCAAGTATCGAGCGGAACAGCGCCTCCACAAAGTCACCAATATCCTCCTTCTCCGCCCCAGTAGGCACTCCTCTAATGCGGATATTATGCCTTCTTGAGCGATTCTCCAGGTCCTCCACTGCTATTTGCAGAAGGTCCTGCTGTTCCCTAAGTCGAACAACCTCTTGTTGCAGGCCCGCCACTTCCTCGCCGCGGGATATCTCACCATCCTCCATCTGCGCCACCCGCTGTCCCAGGGACGTGACCTCCCCTCGCAGCTCCTTCACCTCCTGAGAGATGTCTCTGCGGAGTTCCTGTATATCACTCCGGAGTGAATCGAACAGGGAGGTGAGAAAGCCCTTCATAATGGGGGCCCCCTCTTCCTTCACCATCTCGCCACGTGCCTCCGGTAACTTCATCGCTGACGGGCCTTCAGCAGCACCCCCTGGCACCGGTCGTGTCCCAGCCAGCATTTCCCTGACTGATCTCTCCCGCTTTGACTTAGATGCCCCCATCACTCCTGTTTCCCTGCTGAGCCCACCCTATCACCCAGTCAGGACTCCTCATGATGTCTCCCAGGAGCCCAGCCTCACGAGACCTCGTACTTCACCAGCCCGTGCCTTCCTGTCGCTTCCAGGCTCCAAATTGGCAGTAGCGCACCTGTTGGGGCTACTACGGGACGATCGCACCGTCGAACCGCAGCCCGGAACCGCCTCGCCTCTCTGGTCACCTTTCTCTAGTGCCTGGGTCCCCCAGGGACATCCCGCCTGTCCGCTGCCTCGTCCGGGATCCCCGTCAAACCGGAGGCCCAAGCCCAGCAGGCCGCCCAATCCAGATGTCTGTCGGCGCCCTCCTCCTCACCGGGCCCCCGCCGCAACTCACTGCGCCATGCTGCCCCAGCCTTGCCTGGGGTATCTGCCACTTCTGCTCTGGCAGTCGTGGGCCACCGAACCCGGGCCCTCCACGCGGCCCGACCTCTAGCTCCGCCCCCACCGGCTTCCGGCATGGGTCCAGGTCGCCTCTTGCCCCGCAGAGCTTGCCGCTGCTTCAGGGTTCACCGTAGCTCCGCTCGTCAGGGTCGCAAGGCTGCTTTCTGGGGCCCGGGCGGCGGAGCTCGGACAGACACGTCCGCTCATGCTGCCATCTTGGCCACGCCCCCCTGACCGGGAGATATGGGTTAATGACTCACCAGTAATCTTAATTACACTAAGTTCCTCACCCTCAGTGCTACAGACCTGCGAACTACCCATCACAAATCTTCTTGGTTAGGTCATTGTTGGTTATTGACATTGAGGAGGTATGTGGGGGTCTTGGTCCCCTTACGCTACCCAAATAGATAGGGGGAGTCACATAAAAAAGCTGAGCTTTTTATTTCTTGAAAGAGTTTTATTTCGGAAAAAGGAGCAAGACTTGAACTAAAAGTAGCGATGATAACGGTGAGTAATCGTGAAAATGTTTTTATGCCACTTAGCAAAACCATGCTGGCTAGACCACTTTCAGCAAAATACAAAACCATATTCACTTCCAGTTAATGCAGAAATCTGCTTTGATGGTGAACTAGAGGAGAGGCTTAACAGCATCTCAGCCTTGTCTAAATGACTGCATGTGCCATATTTCATACCTTTTAATTGGGATTACTGAAAATAATACCCTTAGTTAGGTCATTGCATAAACTATTAAACTGTCTAGTGTCAGACATGGAGTTTGGGTGGTTTTGATAGATTATGCATCGACAAACATTATTATCAGTTACTACAAAAAGGTATCCAAGCTTGGAGGGTTCGAATATGCTCCACGAAGCATATCATGCAAGTATGGTACCGACGTGCCTGCATGGTACAGATGGAGGCAGAAATGTCCGAATTCAGCAAACAGAGCTAATAGAAAGGTTGTTGGAGACATAGTTAATCATTTAAATTTTCTAGCCCTGTGATTAACTAGTCGTGTCGGTGTTTTGAAAACCGTGACAAAGAAGTGATACAAATAAAAAGACAAACGTACTAATTGGCTCATCGTTAAAAACAACGTAATTATCTAAGTGTTGGTCATACATGTGCCGGTAAAACTTTTTGGCGAATTTGGTTCTTGATGAGTAGTTTCCAGGAAGACATTTTTGTTTTCTTGTATACAACTGTATCCCCAATGCCCCGGTGCAGGGGATCTCCCTTACTATGCGATGGTAGTTGTGTGAAATGCGTTAACAAACAACACTTTACTTACTGAACACGCGTAGCTCTGATTCACAGAGTGCAGAATTACTGTGCATCCCTGGTAACACCCGCTGTCATTTTTAAAAAAAGTGTCAGCCCCATATCCCGTCTGGAACATTCTTTCCCTCCTTTTCCTTTGCTGCGATTGAAGACGCGTGGCTGGTGGCTGCCTGGCCAGCAGCGGATTCTCAGCTTTTTGGGATAGAGTGACCAGACCAACACGCGTTCCTTGTGTGTGTAAAAGGCCACTTTATTGGAACAGGTGCCCTTAAACCTACCCCACCTGGCCTTTGCCTTACAAAACTAAAGCCTCACTAGACATCAATTCACCTGTCCCCACCCCTCCCCCTCCCCTACCCCGATCCCTCCCCCCCTTATTCTCGTCCTGTCTCCTCCTTCCTCTTGTCTCCTTTCTTTTCCCCGTTCCATCCGCTTCTTTGAACCTGTCCGCTAATGAGCAGTCCCCTGCCTGTCCCTGTCTAATTAATACTCCTTCCCGTCCTAATACCTGAAATGCCCTGCCAACTTCGTCCTCCACCCGAGCTTTAAATAGCTGCCCTGCAGCTGTCCCCGCCACCAGAAAAGGCCCTGACTTTTCTGCCCCCCCTCCAGGGCTCCTTGAACAAATTCTTCAACTGCTCCTTCACCTGCAATAGGTACAACTCCATCCCTACAAAGATAAGTGTACCCCATCCTCCCTAAAAAACTCGACATCCTCAAACTTTAAATCTACATGTTCTAAAAAGGTTACTCCTCAACCTGTACAAAAACCTTTCATTTCTTTGTTAACCTTACGCCTGGCCCTCTCGATCGCTCCGGGCTTCCTCGCCCCTCTCCATACCCGACGCGGAACAAATGCCATAAAAACTACGTGGCAACCTTTCCACTGCTCCAACAAAAGCTGCAAGTCCCTTTTCATCATTTGCAACAGGTTTAAACCCGTTGTTCGCACTAAATCATTTTCCCCTAAATGAATAACTAGCACGTCCGGACAATGTCCGCTGCCCCTTGTGGCTTGAAGTCGCGGCAACAGCTCCTTCCATAACATACCCCCTTTCCCTATCCACCTAAACCGGTAGCGCGCCGAATCTAAACCCAAGCTGTCTCCTATGGACGTCCTCCTGTACCTTCCACTCTTCTCCTCTTATTCTCTCCTGGGAACCGCCCCTAGGCCGCCGACCCGCATGCGTCACCTGCAACGACTTACGGACAGGGTTAGACACTCCCCGCCCCTGCCGCTCCCACCACTCAGTCTCACTTCCACTAGTACGCAACTCTCCCTCCTCAAGACTCACATCGGACATCCTTTCCTCCCTGACCGATCCTTTCCGCACTCCCTGCTCACCATGGCCACCACACCAAGCACAACCCGCATACTCCCTTGCGTTCACAGGCCATTTTGGTGTCGGGCCCAGACGTTGCTCCTCCCAAGCCGCGGCGTCAGGGGCCCATCACCCACACCGCCACACCACCCAGAAGAAGCGTCCGCAGCCCTCCGCCGTCGTCCACACCGTCCTGACGATGCCATCCGGCTAGCCGCACCAGGGCCAGCCTTCACTTCTTCCCAGGGTACTAGAGCCGCCCCTTGCTCTCCTGGGTCGTCCTCGTCAAAATCCAAAGGGCCCTGCCAAACCAGGTCTGGTGTACTAGGCAACACAAACCCCCCTCTTCCCTCTCGCACCTTACCTTTATCCCCACCTATATCACCTCCCTCCACACTGCTCCCTTCTTCCTCCCCTGACGTAACCCCTCCCCGTGACCCAAAAACCCCTCCTGAGGCCTCCTTAGTCACTGCTGCTGAAGCGCCCTCCTCGCCTGACCAGGAATCCCCCACCTCCCCAGACACCCCCTCCTCATCACTGCTGCTCCAAACCAACATGGTGGGCCACTTTTTTGAAATTGGGACCGTGGGGTCCCGTTGTTCCTTCATCCCTGCTACTTCCAAATGAGAACCCTCCCCCCTACCAGGTTGAGGGGCCTTAGACCCTCCCAATTCCACCGCCCTGCTGCCTGCAAAAACCTGCTCCCCCGCCCCCACCCCTTGCTCCAATTGCCCTGAATGGGCCGCCCTGGCCCTCCCCACTGTCGCCCTCGCACCCTTAACCAGGCCCGCCCTGCGGCCGAGGGGCGCCTCAGCCCCTGTCTTTTCCCCTGCACCGAGCCGAGGCCCATATCGCCTCACTACAGGACTGCGCCGAGCAACCTTCCCGCCCGCGCGCAGCCCTCGGCTCCGGCCGCCCCCGAGGGAAGCTCTCGGGGATCCCCGGCCCGTACCGCCTCCTCTAGCCCGCCCACGAAACACCCCCGAGGCTCCTGGCCCCGCCCCGCCCCGCGTACCGCCTTCCCCTGCGAACCTCCTACCTAAGCTCCGTGGGCTGGGCGCGGCGGGGAGCACGCCGCAACCGCTGCGGCAACTCCGGCTGAGGCACGGCGCGCCGGACGGCCCGGCGCCAACGCCTCCTCCTTCAGCAAATCCAACCGTCCGGCTTGCCGGAGCAACGCCAAAGCCTCCTGCACTTTGGGATCCATCTCTCGATACCGCCTCACCTAATTAGCAGGTAAACTCGCTACCTCCCTTAATTTCGCACAAACCCAAACCTTATTCACAAAACCTGCCTTGTCCTCGCCCCTAAAATGATTATTCCACTACAAACACCTGCCTAAATGCTCACTGACACCAACCAAACTCAGTTCAACCACTTTCAAAAGAAACAACGAGGAGCCCAAGACTAGCGTCCCAGCCACAAGGTCTCCTTTATCAAAATGGTGGCTGGACTTACAAAATGTCCGGTTAAATAATGCCCCCACCCCTCCCTTAAATGGCACCCGGGACGCCCAATCGCGTCGCGGGTTGTGCCACCTCCCCCAAAACCCTCGGGGGGAACTCCTCGTTCCTCGTCCTCCCCCCCGAGGCCCCATAGTTGTTCAAGAGCATACCAGTCAGGCAGGCCACGAGAACCTGTAATCAGGGACTTCGACTGGTGTGTCTCTGGGTACCTGGAACGCCGTTGACAATATTCGTGAGGGTCTAATTCTACCTGCAGAACGACTGGAGCGAGGTGGGGGGGGGGGGCGGGAGGGGGCAGCACATGGTGGATGGAGAGAGGGATGTATGGACACAGAAACTTAGGAGAGATGAACAGTGGCTGTATCCCTGACTGGCATTACTCAGTCCCTGCAGTCTTACTTATGGTGGTAAGGAGTGCAATGCAGACAGGAGACCCTGGAGATAATTCCTCGGTTGTCAGCATTCAGGCGCTACTCAAACATTAGCAAATCTCAGGGAGGCATAGGCTCTGATGACCAGTATCCAAGATGAAGTGGTGCAAATATCTGCTGTGCACTGTGCATGTATGGAGACTGGGCTCAACCCCCTGATGTGGTGTAAACCCATTGTAATCCCTCTTAATAGTGCTGCTATAGTTGCAAGTCACAAGTGCCAGAGGGATGAACACTACAATGGACCAGGTTCTGTGCTGCAGGATCATGGACGCTGACGGGGCCAGTAACAGCAAGAGCTGACATCGATTATCTCTCAAATTATCAAAAATGTTGACTGCTCCAGGTGAGACGGTGTGATATATTTGGTCAGGATAGATTAAGTCAGGTAAGTATTTTTTGTGCATTGCCTACCTTTTTGTGTCCACAGAGCAATTTTGGAACCGGGGCTTCATTGCAGCTCTGGGACATTTCATTACTGGAGTCAAAGAGAGATATGAAAACTTACATAGAGGTTTGGTTGTGTACCACACTTTTACACATGAATAGTATGGTTCAGTAGCCGTCACGATTAGAAAAGATTATTGCATTATTTAGTAATTAGTTATGTTGGGTAGTGGCAGCTAGATCAAGTTATTTGTGTGTGTACAGCATTCTGTGCATGGATGTGTGTTCTCAAGCACTCAGAGCATGTCTGTTCCTTAGGATGGCTTGAACAATTACTGTGCTTTGCTTCGGTAGGCATAAATCCTTGCCCCAAAAATATAAGGAGGTGCGGACATTCTCCTAGTATCACTCGAATCCAGCGTGGTGCTCCCTACCGGATGCAAAATACACCAAATTCGGATCAGTGACTATGGGACTCAAGCCACTGTTTTGGCCATGCTCCTCTGCAAACAGTAGGCGGTATGCTACCCAGAGAAAAAATGAATGCCTCTTCCCCATATTTACTAACTGGAGGTCTCTCCTTGTGCTACAGCTCTGACCTTCCAACAAAACACATCATAACCACTCTGAAGGTACTTCACTGGGTTACTGAGGTGCCAAGAATGATGCTCATAATTCTCTCCACACCTGATGAACATCACTCACACTGCACTTCGGTGCTTTTCATTGTACATTATGGATTTCTTATTCATGCACCTATGGATATCATCTCTCCACGTTACCTGTTGTTTTAATATTCTCATGTTGTAAAGCACAGACACTGCATTCGGGGTTTAGAGGCCGAAAAAACGAATACAGTGAGACAAAACTATAAATAAACAGGGAGAAGTGAGCCGTACCTCTGCATAAACAGGAAGATGCCTACGATTTTAATTGAAGTCTAACAGGATCCACATTGTAGTCAGGGAGGAAGCTTCATGTTCCCCTGAGCAGGTCCGCCTGGATGGGATAGGTGAGGTTTTCATGAAAAGGAAAGTAATGAGAAGCTCCTGTCGGATATATAGTCAGCCATTCACAAGCACCATACGAACAATATGCCACTATTTGAAGTCAGAACAAAGTTTGATTACATACAACCCCAGATGTAGATCATAGGGGATAAATTCACATTTCCGCTCACATTATAGTCGTCTTGAGACCAAGTTAAAGAAAGTTGAATTGTGTGGATGTTAGATTTGTTTGCATTTTGATTAACAAAATGTTTTGCGCTACAAGTGTCATCTCTAAGAGAATGCAACAGATCATGAATGTTGCATTAGAGATCTGTAGACAATTATGTTAGTTGATGGATCTTACTTCTGTGTAAAATCTATCAGTATGGTATAGTATAGTGATTAGTTAGGGCTACAAGGTAAAGGTTGGAACATGGGGGGTTCCAGGAGAATGGAAAGGAGGTGGTTATTTAGAAAGTGATAGCACCTGCATAGTCATAACTCTGGTGGGCTTTTCACAGATAGTTCTTATGGTTTCTTAAACACAATTTACACACTTTTTTTTACTGATGCAAGTAAGGAGTAAGAATGCAAATTGGGTTTGAAAACTAATACACACCAATATTCGGGGAGGTAACAGAAGAAATTTAATGACATGCATTTTACATTTATAGGAGCAAAAGAGCAAAATCACCAAGTACCAAGCAGAGTTTAAAGTAGACGGGATCTATAGGGTATGATACTCCCAAGTTCTTTTAATTTTATCAAACTGTTCTCATATTTTCAATTAAAGAATAATCATTGCTATAAGTTAAAAATAACCTTGAGTTGTCTCATGTTGAAAGGAAAGAAGGGGGTATACTGCACTGTGAGGATTAATTTAACTTGTCTTTGTTTTTATTTAACATGGATGTAGTATATTCTATATGCAGTAAGGGTAAAGTCTAACAATGTAGTTCAGAATATTTCATTCTTTTTGAGAATGCATCTGCTTCTGGCTCCACCCACCCACCCCCATTCACCCTACTACCTTTGTGTTCCGGATTACACTTCTCATTCTTTTTATACACACTTTAACCACTGGTTACAAGGCGCAGGCAATGAGCAGGAGTAAGTGCAGGGAGAAATAAAATTCACCTCAAAATGCACAACTTGAGATGATTTATGGACATACTTAAGTTCATCTTTTGCATTACCAAAATGGTGACAATTTGAGCACCTCGAAATCAAAGATTGAATAGCATACATTTCCTCATCTTTTATGAACTTTGTGCCCAGATTCCAAGAAATTTGGAGTTCTAGAAATCAAGAGTTTAAGTATGCTAGAAAAGGTTTTAGTTGGGTGGTGCTTAGGAGTGGAGACCTAGTCAGCTAAGTCTTCTCCAAATTCATGTAAATGTTCCCATGCTGAGAGGTCTGCACACCAGTTATCAACTAGAAGTGAAGTGCATAAGAGTTGTCAGCAGCTTGTCAGCTACAAGTTTTCCAAGGTCATCCTGTAAATTTTCAGACAGTCAAGCTATTGAATCAGTGCCAAAAAGATCAACTCTTGTAATACAAATGGAAGTCCTAGGACGAGGGAACATAGTAGTCAACACAAGCCATAAAGTGGACTTCTTAAGTATGACTTATAATGTGCCACCTTTCATTAAAATGACAGCTACATAGAAGTCTTAGCAACATGGAAATATAATGAACTTTTGCAGTTTGGACTCAGCTGAAATGTTGCCTCCAAGTCTGTATTGTTTGATGCATAAGAGATAAGGATGGTGTTTGCACCACACAAACTTTGGAGCAAACTTGGATCTCAGCTATGTCCATGGGAAATATTATTTATCTCGAACTGAGGCTAAAATCAAACATTCTGGACAATATCAATGACAGTGAAGCATAATTTGCCTGAAAGAAATGACAGAGAAGGGTAATTTTGCAAACCGTGAAGGTTTATTACCAAATTAGCAAATTACAATCTCATATCTAATCAATTAAGTATAAATCAATAGCCACCTGAATGCAGCGTCTATACATATAATCCAGGCAAATCAAATCAGCAAATGCAAGTGCATGTTATTAAAGACCACATATGCAAAATAAGATAAAATTCTGTTCCCGTAAAGGGAAACTCCCTACTGCTAAGCTGAGGTTGTGGGTATATCGGAAAATTTCAGAAGTCACTGGTGTAAGCCAACTATTCACCTCCTCTGCTTCTCATCCCATGCAGTTACTGAGAATCATTGTTGGACAACCCTATTGTGCCTGCACAACTCCCATTTGAAAAATGCAATCCCAGTGTTATATAACCCAGTTTTGAATTGATGTGGTGCAACCCTAATACTTTGTCCATTTTAATTTGACAAATGTGGCTGTGACCATTGGAGCACCATGGCTTTGACCATCGTGACGTTCCCCACCTTGGCTTCGGCTAGCTTGGCTTTGACCACCCTGACTTCATCCACCATGACTCAGATTAGCTTCTACATAGACTAACGTTTACTTAGACATGTCTTTCTAATCCAAACTGGACGGCATTTTAGTTCAAATATTAAATCAGCCATGTTGATGCAAAAGTTTGAAGTAAAGGATGGTTCCATTATATCACGACAGTTGAAGTGATGGTGCTACATGTAATGACAGACATCACGGATACACGCCCAGCACTGTAACTCTACAACATGTAATCATATTCTCAGCTGTAAGTCTTTGCTGCCAGATCATTACTCTTGCTGGTACTGTTCATACCTTGTTGCATAATGACTAAATGTGGCACTTTAAATTCATATCTTGGAGACTTCAGGGGACCTAGCCAGAATTTCGGAGAGGTCCCTTGGGGAGTGGGTTTTTGGAATGAGTGGCAAGCAAGTGCCATAGCTTCTTGCCTCCTACATTCACCGCCGGCCTCGCGGAGAAATGCCCTTGCGCCTATGGGTACCGGCGACGCGGCTGCAGCAGAGTGAAGTAGCAGGGCAGCCCCCCCCCCCCCCCCCCCCAGACATGCCAAACACCTTCAAACCAAAACATTTGTCATGTTAATACAGAAAATTTCTAAAATACTCTGGAGGCATAAATCAAGCTCTCTCCTCTTGGCGTTGACAGTAATTATACGGTTTTGAAACTGCGCTTGCAAACTGTCAAGGATAAATTATCAGGGAATGAAATGTGGGGCCCCCGTCTCTCCGCTCTCCAGTCCCTACAACAAGAGCGTGAGTGTTCTGAGTCAGCTGAGAGCCGCCAGTGGGTGCGTGTGTGTGTGGGGGGGGGGGGGGGCGGGGGGGGGCTGCAGACAGACGTGGGGATGTGTGAGGTGGCATGCCATTTCTTGTCTCTGGTTTCCCCTGCTTCGCAGTGCCCCTCACAACACCACTTTGAAAGGTTGTGTCGAAGGCCGTGTAGCACTGTTCTTAGGGAAGCATGGCCGGCTAAGGACCAGCAAGGGGGTTTCCGGTACACACGATGTCGTGGAGGGAAAGTGGGATTTGTGTGGTAGGCAGGGGCAGCAGGCGTTGCTTCTCTTACAGTAAAGCAGTGGCAGTGAATGCTTCTCTTGAAGGCACTTCCTGCAAGGGAGTCTCCTCGTATAGACGCATAGACGGGGTTACCAGGTGAGGCTTCTTTTAAAGACAGTGCAAGCGGGGGACACTCTGCTTATGGGCAGTACTAGCAATGGTGCATCTCTTGGAAGTACTATTTTCATGAAATACATTTTTACAGACATTACCGGCAGGAAACATGCCTCTTAAATCCACTATGATTAGGGCATGGTCTATTTTCTTGGAAGTGCTCCCATGAGATGTTTTTGCCCTATGCGGTTCTACAAGGGGTTGATTTGCTTGCAGATTTTGGTAACAGGACTATTTTACAGGCAGTGCTGTCGCATTCAGGCAGTGATGGAGGAGATACTTCTCTTACAGACAGTGGTAGCAATGGGTAATTCTACAGGCAGTTCTAGGAGAGGTTCATCTCTTCTAGGCGGTGCTGGGTGGAGGAGGATTTTTATCTTGTAGGCAGTGCTCACAGGGGTTGCATTTTATCAAAGGGGAGGCAGGTTGCTTCTCTTACAGGCAGCGATAGAAGGAATACTTCTCACAGAGAGTGGTAGCAAAGGATAATTCTCTTATAGGCAGTGCTTGCCGGTAATCTTAGGATGGGATGCTTCATCAGCTGGCAGGCACCTTGTCCGTTATAGACACTGCTATTAGGGGAGGTTTACCTCATTACTGCGACAGGGTATGCTTATGGACAGTGCTTGGAGGGATGCTTCTATTCTTTTCTAGCCATGTAAATATTCCTGAAACAGTGGTATTCACATAGTTACGACAAGCACAGTTTTGCACCATGCTTCAATGGGTATGCTCTGGGAGGTGGTACTTTCTGCCTGCTGGTCCTATAAACCCTTAATTGATGACAGTCCCAAATGGTCACATATGACTTGGATCTATATGTAGGTGAGCTTCATGGGTCTAAGCACGCATGCTGATGTGAGTGAGCTTTGATATGAGTATTGTCTGTAACAAGCCTTTGGGCTGAATGTGTCCAAAAGGGGGAGATTGGGCCTTATTCATGGTTAAATCAGGCACTTGTTGGAGTTATTTGCATAAGACATCTTTTTTCTCCTCAGTCTCTTTTCTGAAGGCCACCTTCTGTTGAAAGCAGGGCCCAGTGAGAGCTCCAAAATTAGCTGAAAGATCAATATAATGGGACTGCTGGTCTTTATTCCACTCTCTCTTTGGCTAGAAGGATCTGAGGATGTCAGAAGAGAGGAAGTCTGGATGGAGTGAATGCCAAGTATGTGTGATGGAGTTGGAATGCGTACTGCACTGAGCAACTTCAGAAGTAGGCATGTTCATATGTTGATAGTTGGATTGCCAAATCAGCTTACAGATTTTTTTAAAGAGATTACTCAACTAGGAACATGGTGTCTGCTGACAAGGAGCCGCATGGAGAAGTATTGCAAGTGTGCCATCTTTAATGTGGTGCAGCACGTCGTTTCAGGGTGCATGTCCTTATCAGACCCGCTATTACAGTGAGGAAAATTGAGGCGTACGTTTGTGGTCAATCTCAAAAACAGCAGTGTGCATGTTTTTCACCCTCTCCTCCCCTCTCGCGGACTGCAAAACCTGAATTTACCAATCCAGTTTCCCGGGGTCTGAGGTATGACTGGAGGTTCGCACCGGGCACAGCCTAGCATTCGCCTGGTCTCTGAGATCCATTGATGGTGGATGAGTCACACTCGCTCATGATGCTGCTCTGACTGGAAGAGCTGCCGGAGGCTCCTGACCTTTCTTCTGGGTGAGGTATGATGAGCACTGAGAAGGGGTGACCTCACTTTGAGTGTACCCGCTGCAGGACACACATGCACAGAAGAGCTGGGTTGGTCGGCAGTGGAATTTCACAATTGTATAGCTTAAGTGGGTTGCTGTTTCAAACAGTTTAACACTGCAGAAAGAGTGACTACTGAACTCATAAAACTCAAAATCTAAGGGCTAATTCCAAACAACCTCAACTGTGTTGTGACTATAACAAAAGGGGAAATATATCCACAATAATGCACTGTGAGGACAGCACGTTTTCTCTAATGAACAACTAATCTACATCATTTATTCGAGGTGTTTCACCCCAGAAGCAAGCCACAAGCACATTCCATGGGTGTGCATACTTTCACAGGAGAACATCCACTTGTAAACTTTCTTGGTTTCATAAAAAGCCTAGCGTGACTTCACAGTTTGGAGACATCACACTACCAACTTTGAGGTAATAGGTTAGGTGGTGTGTGTAGGAAAGTGCCACTGTTGGCATGGTTATTCCCCCCCTCCCAGTTTTTGCCTAGTGTTGATGCCAACTTTGATTGAAAGTGTGCTGGGACCCTGCTAACCAGGCCGCAGCACCAGCGTCCTTTCCCAAAATCTGTACCTTTGTTTCCACAATTGGCACAACCCTGGCACACTGTTAAGTCCCTTGTAAAAGGTACCCATGGTACCAAGGGCCCTGTGGCCACGGAAGGTTCCTAAGAGCTGCAGCATGAATTAGCCACCCCAGGGGACCCCTCACCAAGCACATGTACACTGCCTTGCAGCTTGTGTGTGCTGGTGGGGAGAAAAAGGCAAAGTCGACAAGGCACCCATCTCTGGGTGCTATGCCCACAAACCACTGCCTGTAGAATAGGTAAGTCACCACTCTAGCAGGCCTTACAGCCCTAAGACAGGGTGCTCTATACCACAGGTGAAGGCATATAAGTCCATTCTTAGACATTGTAAGTGCAGTGTAGCCATATTGAGTATATGGTCTGTGAGTTTGTCATTACAAACTCCACAGCTCCATAATGGCTTCACTGAATACTGGAAAGTTTGATATCAAACTTCTTAGCACAATAAACCCTTATTGATGCCAGTGTGGGATTTTTTTAAATATTTTTTTAAAAGTACACAGAGGGCATCTTAGAGATGCCCCCTGTATGTTAGCCAAACTGCTAGTGTAGGACTGGCTGGTCTGTGCCAGCCTGCCACTTAAAGACAAGTTTCTGTCCACATGTGGTGAGAGCCTTTGTAAACTCTGTGGTCAGAAACAAAGCCTGTCCTGGGTGGAGGTGCTTCACACCTCCCCCGTACAGGAACTGTAAAACCTGGCGGTGAGCCTCAAAGGCTCAAGCCTTGGCTTACAGTGCCCCAGGGCACTCCAGCTAATGGAGCTGCCCACCCCACGGACAAAGACCCATTTTTGGCAGCTAGTTCAGTGGGAAAATTAGAGAAAACAGGGAGGAGTAACCACCCCTAAGGTGTCGAGAGATGAGGTTACCCCCTCCCTGCAGAATCCCCCACCTTGGTTTGGAGGACAGGGACCAATAGGATTAGGTATGTGCCCCCTCCCCCAAGGGAGTGGGCACAAGGAGGATGTAGCCACCCTCAGGAACGGTAGCCATTGGCTGCTGCCCTCTGACCCCTAAAATGCCCCTAAATCTAGGATTTTAAGGGCCTTCCTGAACCCAGCTCACCAGATTCCTGGTGACGTGACAAGAAGTAGAAGGACTGCTTAGCTGAAAACCCCAGCAGAGAAGAAGGAAGACGACAACTGATCTGGCTCCAGCCCTACCTGGCCTGTCTCCTGCTTCAAGGAACCTGCAAAAGAACAACAACGCATCTAGCGGGACCAGTGACCTCTGCCAAGCTCCAGAGGACTACCCTGCACCCAAAAGGACCAAGAACTCCAGTGGACAGCAGCCCTGTCCAAGAAGAAACCAACAACCAAGGACTCCAACCTCACTCCGAATGCATGAGTCCTAAACCACTCTGCATCCGACGCCCACGGCCTGTGTCCAGGTGGCCCAACCAGCTAGAGAGGATCCCCAGGCGATTCTGAGCAAGTGCCCACCCTGGGTTGACCTCTCCACCCTCTGCGACAACACCTGCAGAGAGAATCCTGAGGAACTCCCTGACCGCAAAAGCTCCAAACAAAGATATTTGATGTCAAAGGACCCACTGCACCCGCAGCCCCCAGGCTTTGGAGAAACTGACACCCAGTGCAGCAATATTTAGCAGGCGGCCCTCCTCCCTGTCCAGCCGGTGGTGTGCCCGAGACGAGTAACCCCCTAGTGTCCACCCATAGAGAATCATTGACGACCAGACATCTTGTTTGCACCCTGCACCGGCCGCTCCAGTGCCACTGAGGGTGTATGTTTGGTGCCTACTTGTGGCCCCCCCAGTGCTCCTCTAAACCCCCTAGATCTGCCCTCCAAAGTCACGGGTAGTTACCTGCCTGCAGATCTGAAACCGAGTGCCCTCAGTCTCCATAGGAGCCCATGTTAATTTTGCCTACACTTTGACCTCTGCACCCTGCTGGCCCCTTTTTGCTGGTGGTGGGTGTTTTGGGTTAACCTGAACACCAACCTGTGGACTTCCTAACACGAGGAGACTGGAACTGTAAGTGTTGTACTTACCTGTAAAACAATCTAACTTTTGTTCCCCCCGGTACTGTTTCTGAAAATTGCAGTGTCCCCTTTTTAAAAACAGATTATTGCCAAGATTTCAAGCAAAGTACTTTTGATACATGTGTGAAATACAAATCTATTGAAGTACTTACCTGCAACTTGAATCTTGTGGTTCTAAAAATAAATTAAGGAAATATATTTTTGCTACATAAAAATCATTGGTCTGGAGTTAAGTCATTGAGTGTGTGCTTCTTCTATTGCCTGTCTGTGTACAACAAATGCTTTGATAAGTCTAACTGCTCAACCAAACTACCACAAAAGAGAGCATTAGTATTACTACCCTAGCCTCTGTTAAGCCTCTGGGGAACCTCTGGACTCTGTGCACACTATATCTCATTTTGATGTAGTGTATACAGAGCCATCTTCCTGCAGTATGCCTTACAGATTTTCCACAGAGGATCAACAGATGTTTTCTCAGAGGATTAATGTGCAGAGTAATTAGCAAGCATTGGCAAAGTCCATAGGTCTCGGCTGTGACACTGGGGCTCAGACCTATTCTTGTTGTGAATGCTTGTTCTAACTTTCCCATCATTTATTGCAAAATCAAATGTAAGGTGGCTGGTCTTACAAGCATTTACATAGACTGTCATCTTGGAATGTATTTTTCATGAAGCATAAAAAAAACCATTTGAAGATGTCTGCTGTGGCTGTCCTTGCATATAGACAGGTGTCCACGCATAGTGACAGTCTTTCAACGGTTTAACAGTCAAGAATAGAGAGGTAAACCATCAAACCGGGGCAAGAACAGAGAAAGACTAACAATCTAATGAATCATGAACAATGGAAGACCCAAAGCTAAGTCTTCAAATACTGGATACAAGAATTCTGCTGGTAAAAAGACCTCTATATCTGTCTGCAGCCAAGACCTAGAAAGGGGTGATAGCACATCTGATCAGACAGGGTGAGGATTTTCTTTGCAGTTGTTAAGCCAAATGTATATTTATTGATAGCTATGGCTTTTGCTTTGATTGATTGTGGGTTAAAACCTTGTTATTCTGATATGCAAGTTTAGTAAATACCCGAAAAAGAGTCTGTAATTTTGTTAAGGGCCCTTTTAAAAAAATGCCAGAACTGATAGTGGGTTTTGGGTCAGTCCATTGCTTGCCATTGGTTGATTTTTTGCCAATCGCAATTGCTTGTTTGTATTCAATGGCTTTCCTTCCTCTTCTTGTGTTTATCCATCCTCTGGAGCATAGCTCCTTTGCCATCATTTTTATTTCATAACTTGCATCCTTCTCTTGCTCAAATTTAGGGATCTACATTTTTCTCTTTCTTTTAGAATTTCGTTAGATGATGTGTGTTTTCTTGCTCTCCCTATCATGTTCTGCTTGACCACCCAGACAATGATCCTATCTATGCCCCACACACTCCTCGCTGCTCCCACCTCTCCACCTCCCACTTTTTAATCAATCTTTTTTATTCCCCAATGCATCAAGCTCCAACGTTACTCCTCTGCTCACTTCCCATTGCTACTGCCACCTGCTCTTTGTTGCTTCTCCCTTATGGATCTCCATTGCTTTAGGGCGGTGCGTGTGGTGCTGACCTCAGGGGGCGCTGTGTTTAGCAATAACTTAGAGACTTGCGATTTAAAAGCACCTACTGAGAAGTTCCTTGTGTGTCCAGCCTTCAGGAAGCAATTAAAATATCAGGATACCTCTTGTAACTAATGTTCCTGCTAGGGAGAGAGATGGGAGTTCTGTCTAGGGACAGCTTTGAGTTGCCATAAAGTAGCATAGAGGGTTAATATGCCTGCTGCAAATAACAAAACTATATGTTATGTGGATAGCTGAGTGGATAAGTAAAGTCAGCCTTTACAAGCACTTTAAAACAAATTAATATATGTGAAAGTGGGGACTATGGCGCGATATGGGACACATTTACTGGGTGGTAGTGAGGGAATCCGAGGAGATGGTCATGGGGTGGGTGGTGCCAAAAAACTCAGTCGCACAGGACGCCAACAGTGCTAAAGCTGTACCACCCCATTTCTCATGTCACAGGCTTTCAAAATCCTTTTTTGGAAGGCGCAGCACTTAGATTTGCTGCCCGCCTGCACTGGTTTTAAAATTAATTTAAATTACTTTTTGATTACATCTTCAAAATAGGTGTCTGCCATTTTGGAATGCTAAACTAATAAAATAAACCAGAGGAAGGTCATGTAATGACACAGGCGTAAACAAAGATTATTACGCTTTGCTGATATAGCATTATGAGGTATATGTGTATGTGTGCATATATACATTCATCATTGTGTTATTTTTCTGTTTTTTTCTTTAACTTTTTGCACAACATTTGCAAAAAAAATATTGTTATGCCGATGCTCAAGAGCATAGATAAAAATCAATGTCCAATCCAACAACGCTGCAAAAGTGTAAGACTTTTCTAAAGCACTCTGGTGGTCATTACAACCCTGGCGGACGGTGTTAAAGGTGCGGTGTAGGAGGCTGGACTGGCTTGTAGTGAGTACCAAGGGGTACTTGCACCTTGCACCAGGCCCAGTTATCCCTTATTAGTGTATAGGGTGTCTAGCAGCTTAGGCTGATAGATAATGGTAGCTTAGCAAAGCAGCTCAGGCTGAACTAGGAGACGTGTGAAGCTACTACAGTACCACTTAGTGTCATATGCACAATATCATAAGAAAACACAATACACAGTTATACTAAAAATAAAGGTACTTTATTTTTATGACAATATGCCAAAGTATCTTAGAGTGTACCCTCAGTGAGAGGATAGGAAATATACACAAGATATATATACACAATAGCAAAAATATGCAGTATAGTCTTAGAAAACAGTGCAAACAATATATAGTTACAATAGGATGCAATGGGGAAACATAGGGATAGGGGCAACACAAACCATATACTCCAGAAGTGGAATGCGAACCACGAATGGACCCCAAACCTATGTGACCTTGTAGAGGGTCGCTGGGACTATTAGAAAATAGTGAGAGTTAGCAAAATAACCCTCCCCAAGACCCTGAAAAGTGAGTGCAAAGTGCACCAAAGTTCCCCTAAGGACAAAATAGTCGTGTTAGAGGGAGAATGCAAGGAAAACACAAATCAGCAATGCAACAACGATGGATTCCTGACTGAGGGTACCTGTGGAACAAGGGGACCAAGTCCAAAAGTCACAAGCAGCTCGGAGATGGGCAGATGCCCAAGAAATGCCAGCGGTTGGTGCAAAGAAGCTCTTACTAGGCTGAAGAACTGTAAATACTGCAGGAACGACAAGGGCTAGAGACTTCCCCTTTGGAGGATGGATCCCCCACGCCTTGGACAGTCGTGCAAAAGTGTTTTTCCGCCGGATGGACGCCAACAAGCCTTGCTACACGCAAATCGTGCGTTTGGCGTTTTTGGACGCTGCTGGGGCCCAGGAGAGACCAGGAGGTCGCAAATTGGACCTGCAGAGAGAGGGGTCGTCGAGCAAGACAAAGAGCCCTCACTGAAGTAGGTAGCACCCGGAGAAGTGCCAGAAACAGGCACTACGAGGATGCGTGAAACGGTGCTCGCCGAAGTTGCACAAAGGAGTCCCACGTCGCCGGAGACCAACTTAGAAAGTCGTGCAATGCAGGTTAGAGTGCCGTGGACCCAGGCTTGGCTGTGCACGAAGGATTTCTGCCGGAAGTGCACAGGGGCCGGAGTAGCTTGCAAAGTCGCGGTTCCCAGCAATGCAGCCCAGCGAGGTGAGGCAAGGACTTACCTCCACCAAACTTGGGCTGAAGAGTCACTGGACTGTGGGGGTCACTTGGACGGTGTCGCTGGATTCGAGGGACCTCGCTCGTCGTGCTGAGAGGAGACCCAAGGGACCGGTAATGCAGCTTTTTGGTGCCTGCGGTTGCAGGGGGAAGATTCCGTCGACCCACGGGAGATTTCTTCAGAGCTTCTGGTGCAGAGAGGAGGCAGACTACCCCCACAGCATGCACAAGCAGGAAAACAGTCGAGAAGGCGGCAGGATCAGCGTTACAGAGTTGCAGTAGTCGTCTTTTCTACTATGTTGCAGGTTTGCAGGCTTCCAGCGCGGTCAGCGGTCGATTCCTTATCAGAAGGTGAAGAGGGAGATGCAGAGGAACTCGGCTGAGCTCATGCATTCGTTATCTAAAGTTTCCCCAGAGACAGAGACCCTAAATAGCCAGAAAAGAGGGTTTGGCTACCTAGGAGAGAGGAAAGGCTACTAACACCTGAAGGAGCCTATCAGCAGGAGTCTCTGACGTCACCTGGTGGCACTGGCCACTCAGAGCAGTCCAGTGTGCCAGCAGCACCTCTGTTTCCAAGATGGCAGAGGTCTGGAGCACACTGGAGGAGCTCTGGACACCTCCCAGGGGAGGTGCAGGTCAGGGGAGTGGTCACTCCCCTTTCCTTTGTCCAGTTTCGCGCCAGAGCAGGGGCTAAGGGGTCCCTGAACCGGTGTAGACTGGCTTATGCAGAATTGGGCACATCTGTGCCCAACAAAGCATTTCCAGAGGCTGGGGGAGGCTACTCCTCCCCTGCCTTCACACCATTTTCCAAAGGGAGAGGGTGTCACACCCTCTCTCAGAGGAAGTTCTTTGTTCTGCCATCCTGGGCCAGGCCTGGCTGGACCCCAGGAGGGCAGCTGCCTGTCTGAGGGGTTGGCAGCAGCAGCAGCTGCAGTGAAACCCCAGGAAGGGCAGTTTGGCAGTACCAGGGTCTGTGCTACAGACCACTGGGATCATGGGATTGTGCCAACTATGCCAGGATGGTATAGAGGGGGCAATTCCATGATCATAGACATGTTACATGGCCATATTCGGAGTTACCATGGTGAAGCTACATATAGGTAGTGACCTATATGTAGTGCACGCGTGTAATGGTGTCCCCGCACTCACAAAGTTCAGGGAATTGGCTCTGAACAATGTGGGGGCACCTTGGCTAGTGCCAGGGTGCCCTCACACTAAGTAACTTTGCACCTAACCTTTACCAGGTAAAGGTTAGACATATAGGTGACTTATAAGTTACTTAAGTGCAGTGTAAAATGGCTGTGAAATACCGTGGACGTTATTTCACTCAGGCTGCAGTGGCAGGCCTGTGTAAGAATTGTCAGAGCTCCCTATGGGTGGCAAAAGAAATGCTGCAGCCCATAGGGGTCTCCTGGAACCCCAATACCCTGGGTACCTCAGTACCATATACTAGGGAATTATAAGGGTGTTCCAGTAAGCCAATGTAAATTGGTAAAAATGGTCACTAGCCTGTTAGTGACAATTTAAAAGTAATGAGAGAGCATAACCACTGAGGTTCTGGTTAGCAGAGCCTCAGTGAGACAGTTAGACACCACACAGGGAACATATACATGCACACCTATGAGCACTGGGGCCCTGTGTGACAGGGTCCCAGTGACACATACATATAGGCCACAAACCTATGAGCACTGGGGTCCTGACTAGCAGGATCCCAGTGACACATAACAACCATACTGAAATCATGGTGTTTTCACTATGAGCACTGAGGCCTGGCTATCAGGATCCCAGTGAGACAGTGAAAACAGTGACAAACACCCTGACATACACTCACAAACAGGCCAAAAGTGGGGGTAACAAGGCTAGAAAGAGGCTACCTTCTCACACAACCCCCCCCCAAACGAAGGACAATAAGGCTAACCTTGGCCAGTTGAGACTTTATTGTCTAAGTGGTGATAAGTAGAGAGTAGCTCTGCAATAGACTGGTTACTCCCTTTATCATCCACTATATGGTTACTTCCCTGTGGGGATGTAAACCCCCCTGTTTGAAGTTTTTTAGCTAAGCAACAATGTGAAGATGTATTTTCAGAGTTTCTATCAGTAAGTTTTAGTTTAGAGCAGTGGGAATTGTCCACTGAACCTATTTGTAGTGATGGAAATGCCAGACAGGGATGCTGTCTCAGAAAAGCCATAGCTGGGCAAAAACTTTGTCCATATGGCTGGAAGAGAGAACAGGGATGCTGTTTCTCTTGGGTTGGAGCAGGGCAGGGATGCTGTCCTATCAGCTCCACACTAGGGCAGGGATGCTGTCCTAAGTGTTGTGAGGCAGTGCAGAGTTTCTGCACTAAAGTTTCTCTGGGAGGGTTGGAGGGATGCTCCATGTTAACTAAAATGGTGCTCTTTTTCTCACCAATGTTAGTTATCCCACAGAGAGGTACTTCCACCTCAGGGAGTCCAGCTTTGCCAGCTGATGATTCCCTTGGAACAGGTGCCACCCCAGGAGAGGTTTCTCCCACCACAGGAATAGTATCCTGAATGGTAGCGTGGTTAGGGGATACTGTGATACCCTTTTTACCTGTTGATGGAGAGGGATCCTGAGTTTTCAGGCCTTCTCTCCTTTGCTTTTTCATTTCACTTGAAATGAGAGGGAACAATTCCTCAGGGATGCCCAGCATGGCTGCATGGGCATAAAACTCTACATCAGCCCAACCTGAGGCCTCTAGGTCATTACCTAAGAGACAGTCTACAGGTAAGCTAGGTGATACCACCACCTGCTTAGGGCCAGTAACTCCACCCCAACTAAACTGAATGATAGCTAAGGGAAGAAACTTAGTGGAGTTATGGACATCAATAATATTATACTGTTGTCCAATGATGTGTTGTTCAGGAGGCACTAGGTTTTCAGTCACCAAAGTGAAACTGGCACCTGTGTCCCTGTAGGCCAAGGCCTCAACACCATTTATTGAAACTGTCTGCCTGTACTTATCCATTGTAAGGGGACAAGCAGCCAGTGTGGCAAGGCCAATGCCACTAGGTGTGACAGAAACTGTCTTGGGACTGATTACATCAGTTTCCACTATGGACCCATAAGTGAACCCAACTACACCCTTTGCTTGACTGTTGCCAGCAGTCCCACCACTAGTACCACTACTGCTAGGGGCACTAGAGCTTGATGTATTAGTGGTGGTAGGCTCAGGAGGTTTACCTGGACAGGACTTATCCCCTGGCCTATGGCCTCTGTTTTTACACACAAAGCACCAAGGCTTTTTAATGTGTGCAGGTTGGGAAGAAGAGGAAGAATTTGTTTTATCCCCACCCTCTGAAGAGTGTTTAAGATTTGAAGTGGGATCTTTGGTTTTACCCTTATCCCCATGCTTATCTTGAGATTTTTCACCATCTTTCTTCTTATTGCCATCTTTGTCACCCCCTGTATGAACTTTTCTGTTCACCCTTGTTCTGACCCATTTGTCTGCCTTCTTTCCCAATTCTTGGGGAGAGGTCAGATCAGAGTCTACCAGGTACTGGTGCAACAAATCAGACACACAATTATTAAGTATATGCTCTCTCAGGATTGTGTTATACAGGCTTTCATAATCAGTAACTTTACTGCCATGTAACCACCCCTCCAAGGCCTTCACTGAATGGTCAATGAAATCAACCCAGTCTTGTGAAGACTCCTTTTTGGTCTCTCTGAACTTTATCCTGTACTGTTCAGTGGTTAAGCCATAACCATCCAGGAGTGCATTCTTAAGAACTGTAAAATTATTGGCATCACTTTCTTTCACAGAAAGGAGTCTATCCCTACCCTTTCCACTAAATGATAGCCATAGGATAGCAGCCCACTGCTTTTGAGGGACATCCTGTACAGCACAGGCCCTCTCAAGTGCAGCAAACCACTTGTTAATGTCATCCCCCTCCTTATAAGGGGGAACTATCTTGTGCAGATTCCTGGAATCATGCTCTTTTGCAGGATGACTATGGGGAATACTGCTGCTGCCACCATGGGTATCTAAACCCAACTTCTGTCTTTCCCTCTCTATTTCTAAAGACTGTCTATCCAAATCCAGCTGTTGCTTCTTGAGCTTCAGTCTGGTTTGTTCCACTCTCAATCTATTGAGCTCCCTTTCTAACAATCTGTCATCAGGGTGGGTGGGAGGGACATTTCTAGATACAGAGGTATGATGGGAATGAACAGAAGGAGACCTGTCCCTTACAGAGGGCACCCTAACAGCTTGGCTACCAGCATAATGTGAGAGCACACCATCAGTATGGTGTGATTCAACCTCTGTACCAACTATGCTAGACTGTCTAGTAATGGGCAGGCTGAGAAGTTTCTTTCCTGAACCTTTTCCTGGGGGAGTCCCTGGATCAGATTGAGAACCATTAGCTACTTTTTCTACAGATTGGGCACTTATGGCCTTATCCTGTACTCTAAGCATATTAATTAACAGTTCTAAGGAAGGATTCTTCCCTACACTCAAACCTCTCTCTATGCAGAGACTCCTTGCTCCTTTCCAGCTAAGGTGATCATATGCAAGTTTGGACAGTTCAACTTTTTGGCCTGTGCCAGACATTTTTAGAGAGAGTTAAAGTGATAGACAAAGAGAAAAAAGTTTTCAGAACTTTTTGGAAAGACAGAAAAAACTTTTAAAACTTTTAAGAACTTTTTGTAAGTTTAGAAGTACTTTTCAGCACTTAGAAAAGAGTGAAAAGAGGAAATGCAAAACTTTTTGGCTATGTGTATATACACTGACCTTGTTTTGTATATTTTTCTCTTATGAAAAGTACAATGACAAGAGTGGTAAGTAGTCTCAAGCACTTATCCCACCGCTGCCACCAATGTAGGAGGCTGGACTGGCTTGTAGTGAGTACCAAGGGGTACTTGCACCTTGCACCAGGCCCAGTTATCCCTTATTAGTGTATAGGGTGTCTAGCAGCTTAGGCTGATAGATAATGGTAGCTTAGCAAAGCAGCTCAGGCTGAACTAGGAGACGTGTGAAGCTACTACAGTACCACTTAGTGTCATATGCACAATATCATAAGAAAACACAATACACAGTTATACTAAAAATAAAGGTACTTTATTTTTATGACAATATGCCAAAGTATCTTAGAGTGTACCCTCAGTGAGAGGATAGGAAATATACACAAGATATATATACACAATAGCAAAAATATGCAGTATAGTCTTAGAAAACAGTGCAAACAATATATAGTTACAATAGGATGCAATGGGGAAACATAGGGATAGGGGCAACACAAACCATATACTCCAGAAGTGGAATGCGAACCACGAATGGACCCCAAACCTATGTGACCTTGTAGAGGGTCGCTGGGACTATTAGAAAATAGTGAGAGTTAGCAAAATAACCCTCCCCAAGACCCTGAAAAGTGAGTGCAAAGTGCACCAAAGTTCCCCTAAGGACAAAATAGTCGTGTTAGAGGGAGAATGCAAGGAAAACACAAATCAGCAATGCAACAACGATGGATTCCTGACTGAGGGTACCTGTGGAACAAGGGGACCAAGTCCAAAAGTCACAAGCAGCTCGGAGATGGGCAGATGCCCAAGAAATGCCAGCGGTTGGTGCAAAGAAGCTCTTACTAGGCTGAAGAACTGTAAATACTGCAGGAACGACAAGGGCTAGAGACTTCCCCTTTGGAGGATGGATCCCCCACGCCTTGGACAGTCGTGCAGAAGTGTTTTTCCGCCGGATGGACGCCAACAAGCCTTGCTACACGCAAATCGTGCGTTTGGCGTTTTTGGACGCTGCTGGGGCCCAGGAGAGACCAGGAGGTCGCAAATTGGACCTGCAGAGAGAGGGGTCGTCGAGCAAGACAAAGAGCCCTCACTGAAGCAGGTAGCATCCGGAGAAGTGCCAGAAACAGGCACTACGAGGATGCGTGAAACGGTGCTCGCCGAAGTTGCACAAAGGAGTCCCACGTCGCCGGAGACCAACTTAGAAAGTCGTGCAATGCAGGTTAGAGTGCCGTGGACCCAGGCTTGGCTGTGCACGAAGGATTTCCGCCGGAAGTGCACAGGGGCCGGAGTAGCTTGCAAAGTCGCGGTTCCCAGCAATGCAGCCCAGCGAGGTGAGGCAAGGACTTACCTCCACCAAACTTGGGCTGAAGAGTCACTGGACTGTGGGGGTCACTTGGACGGTGTCGCTGGATTCGAGGGACCTCGCTCGTCGTGCTGAGAGGAGACCCAAGGGACCGGTAATGCAGCTTTTTGGTGCCTGCGGTTGCAGGGGGAAGATTCCGTCGACCCACGGGAGATTTCTTCAGAGCTTCTGGTGCAGAGAGGAGGCAGACTACCCCCACAGCCTGCACAAGCAGGAAAACAGTCGAGAAGGCGGCAGGATCAGCGTTACAGAGTTGCAGTAGTCGTCTTTGCTACTATGTTGCAGGTTTGCAGGCTTCCAGCGCGGTCAGCGGTCGATTCCTTATCAGAAGGTGAAGAGGGAGATGCAGAGGAACTCGGCTGAGCTCATGCATTCGTTATCTAAAGTTTCCCCAGAGACAGAGACCCTAAATAGCCAGAAAAGAGGGTTTGGCTACCTAGGAGAGAGGAAAGGCTACTAACACCTGAAGGAGCCTATCAGCAGGAGTCTCTGACGTCACCTGGTGGCACTGGCCACTCAGAGCAGTCCAGTGTGCCAGCAGCACCTCTGTTTCCAAGATGGCAGAGGTCTGGAGCACACTGGAGGAGCTCTGGACACCTCCCAGGGGAGGTGCAGGTCAGGGGAGTGGTCACTCCCCTTTCCTTTGTCCAGTTTCGCGCCAGAGCAGGGGCTAAGGGGTCCCTGAACCGGTGTAGACTGGCTTATGCAGAATTGGGCACATCTGTGCCCAACAAAGCATTTCCAGAGGCTGGGGGAGGCTACTCCTCCCCTGCCTTCACACCATTTTCCAAAGGGAGAGGGTGTCACACCCTCTCTCAGAGGAAGTTCTTTGTTCTGCCATCCTGGGCCAGGCCTGGCTGGACCCCAGGAGGGCAGCTGCCTGTCTGAGGGGTTGGCAGCAGCAGCAGCTGCAGTGAAACCCCAGGAAGGGCAGTTTGGCAGTACCAGGGTCTGTGCTACAGACCACTGGGATCATGGGATTGTGCCAACTATGCCAGGATGGTATAGAGGGGGCAATTCCATGATCATAGACATGTTACATGGCCATATTCGGAGTTACCATGGTGAAGCTACATATAGGTAGTGACCTATATGTAGTGCACGCGTGTAATGGTGTCCCCGCACTCACAAAGTTCAGGGAATTGGCTCTGAACAATGTGGGGGCACCTTGGCTAGTGCCAGGGTGCCCTCACACTAAGTAACTTTGCACCTAACCTTTACCAGGTAAAGGTTAGACATATAGGTGACTTATAAGTTACTTAAGTGCAGTGTAAAATGGCTGTGAAATACCGTGGACGTTATTTCACTCAGGCTGCAGTGGCAGGCCTGTGTAAGAATTGTCAGAGCTCCCTATGGGTGGCAAAAGAAATGCTGCAGCCCATAGGGGTCTCCTGGAACCCCAATACCCTGGGTACCTCAGTACCATATACTAGGGAATTATAAGGGTGTTCCAGTAAGCCAATGTAAATTGGTAAAAATGGTCACTAGCCTGTTAGTGACAATTTAAAAGTAATGAGAGAGCATAACCACTGAGGTTCTGGTTAGCAGAGCCTCAGTGAGACAGTTAGACACCACACAGGGAACATATACATGCACACCTATGAGCACTGGGGCCCTGTGTGACAGGGTCCCAGTGACACATACATATAGGCCACAAACCTATGAGCACTGGGGTCCTGACTAGCAGGATCCCAGTGACACATAACAACCATACTGAAATCATGGTGTTTTCACTATGAGCACTGAGGCCTGGCTATCAGGATCCCAGTGAGACAGTGAAAACAGTGACAAACACCCTGACATACACTCACAAACAGGCCAAAAGTGGGGGTAACAAGGCTAGAAAGAGGCTACCTTCTCACATGCGGTACTACCGCAAACAGGCCGGCGGACAAAAAAAGGGAATTACGACCCTGGCGGAAACCGCCAACTAAGACAGCCACTTTAACACACCGCCCGCCACGGCGGTACAGACAAACAGCGCAGCAGACACCGCCAACAGACAGACGGGAGACAATGTACCGCCCACACTATCACAACACACCAATCCGCCACCTTTTCCGGGGCGGATTCACTGTGGATAAAAACACGGCGGAAACAGCTTTTGCTATGGGAAAATGCTCACCTCAACACATCCCACGAGGAACGAGGACACCATGGAGCCGGAACTACAAATACTCCCAGCCCTTGTATTCCTGCTCATCTACGACCAACAGCGACATAGGCGCAGAAGATAACGGTGAGTACTGCACCTACGACACGGTGGAGGGGGGAGGCAAAAGTTAGGGGGACACCCACCAAACACCCCCATCCCCACCCTCGCATTAGACAACATACACACCAATGCAGTCACAAAAATCACAGTAACAACCCACAATCCCCCCGGAAGAATGCAAAGACAAAGCGAATTGCGGTCAAACTTTGTATTGTGCCAATATACTACTCATACAAAAATATACTGATATATCACGAAATCTGTCAAAATTAAATATACAATACAAGAAGTAGTGCAGATATGTACACAACAATGTCCGTGCACAAACAGTCCAAAAATGCGTGGGCGAGGCCCACAATAGATACCTGACCAAATCAAACCTAAATACAGGCACCTCAGGGGGAAGGGAAGGGGGGGGACCTCAGCCAGATGAATGTGAAGCCAGATCCACGACGGGGCTACATGCCCATGTATGCCATCCTGGGGAGTGCAAAGCCACAGTCTCTCAAGTCTCTACAGTGGGTGGCTTGCCCACTGTACCATCCTGGGGAGTGCAAAGCCACAGTCTCACAAGTCTCTACAGTGGGTGGCTTGCCCACTGTTCAATCCTGGGGAGTGCAAGGCCACAGTCTCTCAAGTCTCTACAGTGGGTGGGTTTCCCACTGCCATATCCTGGGGAGTGCAAAGCCACAGTCTCTCAAGTCTCTACAGTGGGTGGGTTGCCCACTGAGCCATCCTGGGGAGTGCAAAGACACATCTTCGCAAGTAGATGCAGTTCTCTACTGGTACTGGGTGGGACTGGTGCCCAGACTGGATGAGTCTCCCCGTGAAAGTACATGTCTTGTCACTGTCCCAGCTGCACATGGGAGAACGATGCCTGATGTGCCGGACTATTCATACCCACACGGTCTTTGCCCTGTTCAGCGGTCTTCACCATGGCGTTCTTTGCTCTGTTCAGCGGTCTTCACCATGGCGGTCTTTGCTTTGTTCAGCGGTCTTCACCATGGCAGTCTTTGGCCTGTTCAGCGGTCTTCACCATGGCAGTCTTTGGCCTGTTCAGCAGTGCTTTGCCATGGCGGTCTTTGCCCTGTTCAGCGGTCTTCACCATGGCGGTTTTTGCTCTGTTCAGCGGTCTTCACCATGGCGGCCTTTGCTCTGTTCAGCGGTCTTCACCATGGCAGTCTTTGGCCTGTTCAGCAGTGCTTTGCCATGGCGGTCTTTGCCCTGTTCAGCGGTCTTCACCATGGCGGTCTTTGCTCTGTTCAGCGGTCTTCACCATGGCAGTCTTTGGCCTGTTCAGCGGTGCTTTGCCATGGCGGTCTTTGCCCTGTTCAGCGGTCTTCACCATGGCGGTCTTTGCTCTGTTCAGCGGTCTTCACCATGGCAGTCTTTGCTCTGTTCAGCGGTCTTCACCATGGCAGTCTTTGGCCTGTTCAGCGGTGCTCTGCCATGGTGGTCTTTGCCCTGTTCAGCGGTCTTCACCATGGCGGTCTTTGCCCTGTTCAGCGGTCTTCACCATGGCGGTCTTTGCTCTGTTCAGCGGTCTTCACCATGGCAGTCTTTACTCTGTTCAGCGGTCTTCACCATGGCAGTCTTTGGCCTGTTCAGCGGTGCTTTGCCATGGCGGTCTTTGCCCTGTTCAGCAGTCTTCACCATGGCAGTCTTTGGCCTGTTCAGCGGTCTTCACCATGGCGGTCTTTGCTCTGTTCAGCGGTCTTCACCATGGCAGTCTTTGGCCTGTTCAGCGGTGCTTTGCCATGGCGGTTCTGGTACGGACATTGGTGTGTGGCATGATGAACTCCACACTGGACATTGGTGTGTGGCATGACGATCTCCACACTGGACATTGGTGTGTGGCATGACGAACTCCACACTGGACGTTGGTGTGCGGCATGACGATCTCCACACTGGACATTGGTGTGTGGCATGACGAACTCCACACTGGACGTTGGTGTGTGGCATGACGATCTCCACACTGGACATTGGTGTGTGGCATGACGAACTCCACACTGGACGTTGGTGTGTGGCTTGACGTTCCATCATTGCCCAGCGGGGCTGTGGGATCCTGGACCCTCCTGGGCTGTGACTCCGGCGGTGGCGGTGGTCTCTGGACCAGTAATGATACTTGAGCCCTCCTGGGCTGTGACTCTGGCGGTGGTCTCTGGACCAGTGACGATACTTGGGCCCTCCTGGGCAATGACTCTGGCGGTGGTCTCTGGACCAGTAACGATACTTGAGCCCTCCTGGGCAAAGACTCTGGCGGTGTTCTCTGGACCAGTGACGATACTTGGGCCCTCTTGGGCAATGACTCTGGCGGTGGTCTCTGGACCAGTAACGATACTTGAGCCCTCCTGGGCTGTGACTCTGGCGGTGGTCTCCTGACCACTGACGATACTTGGGCCCTCCTGGGCAATGACTCCGGCGGTGGTCTCCTGACCAGTGACGATACTTGGGCCCTCCTGGGCTGTGACTCTGGCGATGGTCTCTGGACCAGTAACGACGGCGCTGGCAGTTGTGTCAGGACCGCCGGAAATGATGGCGCACTTCTCCGCCGTGACACTCACAACAGGTTGGGGAGACTTCCTCGGGACCTTCCCCACCTTCTTTGGAGTTACAGCTGACTCACCAATCGCCTTGGATCCCATTTCACTTTTTGTCCCACCAGGAGTCTTGACACGGTCCCGTCGTCCACTCTCCAATTTCAGAGCCTTTACCGGGGGTGGGCTGACAGTGCCTTGGCTCCGGGTCCTACTGCCTGACCTGGTGGACGGGGCACTCCAAAAACCTGGAACACGCACCACTGGTACTGGAGGCTTTTTGGCTGAGGCACTACCACGGGACTGATGAATTGGAGGGGGGGGGGCAAAAAGGTCAATTTGACATAGGGACAGTTTCTGACGTACACTGGGATGGGTAGCTGGAGGGGCACTGGGAGTGGAGGAAGAGGAGGTGGTTGTAGGAGGTGTCACTTTAGCTGTTTTGGGTGCAGGTGTAGGTACTGGAGGCTGTTGTGAGGTGGATGGATGTTGGGTGAGTGATTGCCGGCGTTTGGGTTCTTTGGGAGGGGGCGTCACAGACACACTGGGAGAGGACACAGGGGACGTGTATATGGCAGTGGAGGTGGTGAGTGCAGGTGAGCGGCTTGTGGTGCTGGGTGTCCTGGTGCGAGTCCTAGTGCCTGTAGATGTGGTGCATGCAGGTGTGTGTGTAGATGACACTGGGAGGGAGGAGGGAGAAGAGGAGGAGGGGGACATGGTGGAGACAGTGGATGTTGCTGTATCTGTATGGGTGTGATGCTTGTGTGAGTGCCTGTGGTGTGTGTGGTGCCTATGTTTGCTTGAGCTACTTGTGTGTGTTGACTTGTGTGAATGCTGGTCTGTAGGTGTGCTTGGGATGGGCTGGGGTACAGGGGATTGGGTCTGGGTGGAGGAAGTTGGAGGGGGGAGGCTGGACACAGGGACAATGGCTGCCATCAGTGCTGAGGCCAGAGATTGCAGGGTTCGCTGAAGGACAGCCTGACCAGAATTAATGCCTTCCAGGAATGCATTATCGTGTTTCAACTCTCGTTCTACACCCTGGATGGCATTCACAATGGTAGACTGCCCAACAGTGAGTGACCTGAGGAGGTCAATGGCCTCCTCACTGAGGGCAGCAGGGGTGACTGGGGCAGGGCCTGAGGTGCCTGGGGCGAAGGTGATGCCCACCCTCCTGGGTGAGCGGGCACAGGGCGAACGCTGAGGGGCTGCTGGGAGGGCGGTGCTGGTAGGGGAGGTGGCGGCTGCACCTGTAGAAGTGGAGCACACAGATGGTGCCGCCACCACATGGGAGCTCCCATCGGCGGACGAGTCCGTGTCGCTGGTTGGTGATCCGGTGGCCGACGTGAAGCTCCCCTCGCCCTCCGTCCCACTGGTGAATTCAGAGTCTGTGGTGTGGCCATCCATGGCCATGTGGGATGCAGCTCCCTCGTGCTCTGGTGCCACTGTACCTCCGCCTGTTGATGCTGATGTACAGAAGGACAGGGAGAGCAGAAAAAGGGGGGAGACAGAAGAAAGAGAGTTTTAGTGCATGGCATACCTCTACCGTTGGCGGAGAAGACAGACGCAGCAGCCCCATGCGTTACGCCGTGCTCCTGCCCTCTGCACATGCTATTTCTGGGATATGGCCTACATGGCAATGGTAGAAATCTGCCCACATGGATGGCAAAGGGGCAACTATACATCAATTTGCCTATTTGTGAGCTGGGGTAGAGTGCCACATGGCCTACATAACGGAGGGGCCTTGCCTACCTAACTCGCCCTGGCCTAGGGACACCCACAGCCCACCACCCCCACCCAGACAGCTCCACTGCACGCAAAGTCCATAGGATGAGGTTGTACTCACCCCCTTGTGTCTGCTGTGATGTCCTTAAGCGCCCATCCAACTCCGGGTAGGCCACTGCCAGGATCCGGAACATCAGGGGGGGTCATGGTGCGACGGGCACCCCTCCCACGTTGGGAGGCCATCCCCAGCTGAGCCTCCGCCGTCTTCTTGCTGCAGCGGCAAATGTCCTCCCATCTCTTCCGGCAGTGGGTGCCCTGTCTCTGGTGGACCCCCAGGGTCCGGACTTCCTTGGCGATGGCACGCCAAATGTCCCTCTTCTGGTGGGCGCTGACCTACATGACATGCACAAGGAAAGAGGAACAGTCATTACCTACTGCACCGTCGTTGTAATTGGCCCCCTCCCAACTCTATCCCTGTGGCCCATTCATCCCCATGCATGACTGTTCTATGTACTCTGCCCCCTTCCCTCATCCACCCAGCCCTCTCCACCCAGGCCTAGCCCATACAACGTGCTCCCTGTGTACTAACCTGTTGGTCTGGAGGACCGTAGAGTAGCGTATACTGGGGGAGGACCCCATCCACAAGTTTCTCCAACTCCTGTGCAGTGAAGGCAGGGGCCCTTTCCCCAGACGCAGCAGCCATTTTCGCTTCCAGACCGAGGTCACAGCAGCACTAGCAGTGTAGGTCCTCTCCTGTCGAAGGTCAGGTATCTAGTGATTGAAGAGATAGAAAATGGTGGTGACGTCCGCGGCGGTGACGTCTGCGGTGGTGCGCATCATCACCGCCAGCGCACCTGTTCATTGGCTCCTGGGACCCATAGGGTCCAATGTTAACCAATGCAGCATTGCGCCGCACTCTACGACCGCCTACGGCGACGGTGTCCAACGCCAGCGCAGTTACCCCACAATTCCATTGTCCCAGTTTAGATGTCAGGCAGCCGCCATTTCAGGGGCCCACATGGCTTCAATTACTACTGCGTCACACATACCGAGGCCTACACTCAAAACCTTTCACGGATGGGTTAATTGTCTGGTGTAGTCTTGTGTGTGACTGTGGGTACATACCTGGAGGAATGCTGACAGTTTCTTCGCTGTTGTCCTTCTTAGGCACCGTCAGTTGGGACATATTGGAAGATGGCGGAAACCGCCGGTGTACCGACCGCTGGTGGACCTGTTGACAATGGAAGAGCGACATGTCATCGTGACCTACCGGTTTGACCGTGCCACAATCCAGGAACTATGTACCCAGTTGGAGCCAGCCCTGATGTCACCAATCCGCCATCCGACTGGAATCCCCCCTGACGTGCAGGTGCTGTCAGTGCTCCATTTCCTTGCAAGGGGGTCTTTTCAGACAACAGTGGCCATGGCATCAGGGATGTCCCAGCCTTTTTTTTTCCAACGTCTTGTCCAGAGTGTCGTCTGCCCTGCTGAAACACGTAAGGAGATACATCATTTTCCCTGAGGTGGCGGATTTACCTACTGTGAAAGGTGACTTCTATGCCCTTGGACATATCCCCAACGTCATAGGTGCCATTGATGGGACCCATGTAGCTCTCGTCCCCCCCCCCTGCAGGAATGAACAGGTGTACAGGAACAGGAAGAGTTATCATTCGATGAATGTCCAGATGGTCTGTTTGGCAGACCAGTACATCTCGCAGGTAAATGCAATGTTCCCTGGCTCAGTGCATGACGCCTACATCCTGCGGAATAGCAGCATCCTGATATGATGGGTGAACTCCAGAGGCACAGTGTATGGCTATTGGGGGACTCTGGTTACCCCAACCTGTCATGGCTACAGACCCCAGTGAGGAATCCCAGGACCAGGGCAGAGGAACGCTACAATGAGGCCCATGGGCGGACTAGGAGGGTGATCGAGCGGACCTTTGGCCTCCTGAAGGCCAGGTTCAGGTGCCTCCATATGACAGGTGGGTCCCTATTCTACTCACCAAAGAAGGTGTGCGACATCATCATCGCCTGCTCCATGCTCCATAACTTGGCATTGCGACGCCAGGTGCGTTTTCTGCAGGAGGATGATCCAGATGACGGTGTTGTTGCAGCGGGTGAGCCTGTGGAGCCTGTGGACAGTGATGAGGATGAAGCTGATGAAGATGAAAACGACAACAGGGAGTCTGTCATACAGCAATATTTTCAGTGAGACACAGGTGAGTACATTTTCATGTTTCACATAATATTAAATTTCACACGTCTACCTCTATCCTGTACCTACATTTCACTCCCTATTTGTTAACTGAGTTGTCCCCTTCCATTTCAGTTTCAGTAATGTGGCAACCTACGTGTCAACAGCTTGCACCCTTGAAAGGCTTGTGATGTGTGACATTGGTAGGTTGGCCTTCCAATGGGTAACCTTTTTAACACTGTAATTGACAATACAAAGTTCACAATCATTGACTGATTCCAATATTATTAAGGTTTCAAGGGTGTTTATTTAAGTGCATAAAAATGTAGGGGGGTTGTGAAATGGGGATAGGTCATGGTGGAAGAATGTCCATGGCAGAGTCCAGTCTATTAGTATCACAGGTACATTGCACATCTGGCCATTGAAAGTGGAGCTGGGGCAGTTCCAATGTGGACAGGGTAACAAAGTGGGACAGTGGGGGGACAATCAGGGTAGTCTTATTTCCTGGCAGGGGTCTTGCCATCTTGCTCTGTCCTGTTCCTGGATCTCAGGGACCGCTTTCGTGGTGGTTCTCCATCTGCAGGGGGTGGGGTGCTGGTGTGTTGGTCCTGTGGCGGGGCGTCCTGTCCACTAGCGCCGGCGGAGGTGGTGGGCAGTTTGTCGTCCTGGCTAGTGTCAGGGGCCCCTTGGAGTGCCACGGTGTCCCTCAAGGTCTTTTGAATGTCCGTCAGCACCCCTACGATGGTGCCCAGGGCGGAGCCTATGGTCCTGAGCTCCTCCCTGAACCCCAAATGCTGCTCCTCCTGCAGACGCAGGGTCTCCTGCAACTTGTCCAGTACCATTGCCATCGTCTCCTGGGAGTGGTGGTAGGCTCCCATGATGGAGGAGAGGGCCTCGTTGAGAGTAGGTTCCCTTGGTCTGTCCTCCCTCTGTCGCACAGCAGCCTTCCCAGTTCCCCTATGTTCCTGTGCCTCCGTCCCCTGGACCGTGTGCCCACTACCACTGCCCCCAGGTCCCTGTTGTTGTTGGGGTGTTGGATTAGCCTGGGTGCCCTGTAGTGGTGAACACACCGCTGATTGACCTGTCCTGGGTAGGGAGGTATGGGCCCGCTGGGTGGGTGCTGTGCTGGTGTTACCAGAGGGTGGCAGCTCGCTGTTGGGCTGTGGCTGGGCAAGGGGAACCAACTGTCCTGAGGCCCACGATGGTCCGGGCTGGTCATCAAGATCCAGTAGGGCTCGGCTGCTGTCGTCACTGTGGGCCTCTTCTGGGGGTGGAGTGGTGTTGTCTGGACCCTCTGGTGTGGTGACGTTCCTTCGGGTTCCTGCGGGGGTATGAGTACAGGATTATTGCATGTGTGTGTTTCATGGTGTGCAATGGTTGGGTGTGCGTGTACCCCAGTGCTAGCATTCCTGTGTGGGAGCTTGTGTGGTGATGGTTGGGGGGTGTTGTGGGTCTGTGCAGTGGGCATGCTTTAGTGATGGGTATCCATGCTTAGTTGTGTCATGGAGGTCTTGGTGTCGGGATGGGTGGTTGGTGTTATGGGTACATTAGTGAGGAGTTAGGGTGTTAGTGGAGGGTGTGAGGGTGGGGTGGGGTGTGTGATAGCATGCAGGTAGGGTGGGGGATATGATAGTTGAGATTTGACTTACCTGTGCCCGTCCCTCCAATGACTCCTGCGAGGCCCTCAGGATGCAAGATGGACAAGACTTGCTCCTCCCATGTTGTTAGTTGTGGGGGAGAAGGTGGGGGTCCGCCGCCAGTCCGCTCTACCGCAATGTGGTGCCTGGATACCGTGGTACGCACCTTCCCCCGTAGGTCGTTCCACCTCTTCCTGATGTCCTCCCTATTTCTTGGGTGCTGTCCCACAGCGTTGACCCTGTCGACTATTCTTTGCCATAGCTCCATCTTCCTGGCTATGGATGTGTACTGTACCCGTAGGATTTCCTCCACCATGACCCTGAGCTCCTCCTCGGAGAAGCGGGGGTGTCTTTGGCGTGACATGGGGTGGTGTGTGTGATGTGTGGGGTGGTGTATGTGTTGATGAGTGTGGTGAGTGTAGTGGTATGTGGTGTTTTGTGCGTGGATGTTGTGTGGGTGATGGTGTAGTGTGCCTCTGTGTGATGGGGTTCTCTATTCTGTGCTGTCTCTCTCTGGCCTTCTCTCAGAATTTCTGGTTGTAGGGGTTTGTGGGTGATGTGGGTGTGTGTTTTATATTGTGTTGGGTGTGTGGGAGTGTTGTTTGTATGTGTATCAGGTGTGTGTATTTGGAAGTGTCCAATGTGGCGGTGTTTTGGAGATGTGTGTGTATTTTGAGCGCGGCAGTGTGTACCGCCAATGGAATACCGCGGTTGAAAGACCGCCGCGTAGATTCATGGGTCGTAATAGCATGGGCGTGTTTCTGTTGGCGTGGAGGTGGAGGATTTGTTTCTGCATGTTTATCGCTGACCTTTGGTGTGGCGGTATTTTGTGGGTGTCTGAATTTCGGCGGATTCCGTAATGTGTCTCATAATAGCTGTGGCGGTCTCCCGCCGCCGCCGCGGTGTATTCGCGGTCTTCTGCACGGTGGTAAGCGCCCTTTCCCGCCAAGGTCGTAATGACCCCCTCTGTCTTTTTCGGTCCCTTATTCCATGTGGTGCAATGGACTGTCTTCATCAGTGGATCCTGCAGTTTTCCCATATTCCTCTACTTGGCTACAGTGTCTTTGTGAATAGTGACATCAGCGCCATTCTAATGATGTTAGTTTATTTGGCAGTGTCCTAGACGAACTACACCTCTCCTCTCCATCACGAAGTAACGGTGAGACCGATATATGTTGTTTTGTGATGGGAGTATAATTTAAAACAAATTAGGGATAACCTCACACGAATTGCCCAAAGTAGGCCCACTGGGATGACAGGATTCAGGGTCTTAGGTTAATAATAAACAATGTAAATGATGTTAATCTTGATTCATTGTATCTTTAACAACCAGGAGTGATCAGGGACAGGGTATGGTGGTCCCTTCACAAAAAGAGAGATTGTTTTTAGGGTGTGTTAAATGCTCCTATGGCCTAATTCCACTTTTTAGGCACCTAAGTTACAATGTGCACATCTTCAAAAATGTAGTAACTGATAATGAATTTTCTGTAGTGCTAGCAGAGAGAGGTGACATGTGCATTACCCTGCTACGCGTTGACTGTGGGCTAGGCATTTTCTGATCTTATTCACTACTTCAGTTTTCAAAAATGATGGTGTTAAGGAGTGATGGGTAGCATTCATTTTTATTGGGGTCCCAGCATCCCTTAATATGTACTTGATACATGGTAGTGGTTCTCCATGCTGTGCTTCAGACATACTTGGAAAAACAAAAAGTGATTGGTGGAAAGCCAAAATAATCTCAGCCATTTGTAATTACTCTGGGCTACATTCCAGTCCATCCTTTGTTAGCCCTCTGTGCCACTTTAGACAGAGACAAATCATTTGCAAATCAGACTTAGGGGGTCATTCCGACCCTGGCGGTCCAAGACCGCCAGGGCCGGGGACCACGGAAGCACCGCCAACAGGCTGGCGGTGCTTCCCAGCCATCCGATCCCCTTCCCGCCATCCTGTTCCTGGCGGTTTTTACCGCCAGGAACAGGATGGTGGGAACAGGTGTCTTGGGGGCCCCCTAACAGGGCCCCATAAAGATTTTCACTGTCTGCATTGCAGACAGTGAAAATCGCGACGGGTGCAACTGCACCCGTCGCACCCCTGCAACTCCGCCGGCTCCATTCGGAGCCGACTTCATTGTTGCAGGGCCTTTCTCGCTGGGCCGGCGGGCACTCCTTTTGCGGGCGCCCGCCGGCCCAGCGGGAAAGCCAGAATGGCCTCCGCGGTCTTTTGACTGCGGAGCGGCCAATTGGCGGTTTCCGCTTGGCGGGCGGCGCCCACGGCCCACCAAGCTCAGAATTAGGCCCTTAGTCCTGTTTCAGACCAGTCCAGTCTGAACTGCCACAGTGGTTCCCCTACAGATGAGAACATGGGCAACCATCATAGAACAACCAGCTGATTCATTCCTTCACAGTATTTATGATCAGTGAAATTACATCATACAAATCCGATGAAAGCGCAGAAAGTGACATCAAACTTCTCTTGCGCTACCATCTGATGTTACCAGAAGTAACCTCAAATGTTATTTAACGATGAAGAAATCACAGAAAAGTATATACATGTAGTGGGGGAAATACATTAAGTGTAAATTAGGTGCCAACTAGTGATCTTTGAAAGTGAGGGGGCTTAGTTTCCCCCCAGCACTTGCACCAAGTGAGCCCAGCTTCCTCCAGCGATTCGCGGTTTCTGCTTTAAAGTTTAAAAACATGGAACCAAATAGCACATTTAAGCCACAATTTTCACATACATATTTTAAAACGCAAGCCATTGTAAAGGGGCAATCATAGCATAACCTTTTTGAAAGCAAACCTGACCCCAATGCTGGGTATTTTAACCTCATCAAGAATATTTTGAGAAATGATGCACTGGCACAAATTCCTTAAAAATCTGTAGATGTTGCAGGCATTGCACCTGTCTTCACTTTGACGTTTCTCTTTCATTTTTCTGTTCTGCCCTTTCTCATTATATTTGTCATATGTTATGACTAACATTCTGATTGGAAGGGAAAGAGGGGAAACATAAAGCAAATTTCACAAATCTTACAATCTCGGCAGTACACATCGAGAAGGACATATTTTACAGAATTAAATAACGGTGCATTTATTCCGGCTACAGACAAGGTTTTTCACAGCAGATAGGTTGAACCCAATATATAGCTATAATCTTAGATATCAGTAGAGACCATCATGCACAAATCGACTTTAAATGTACATTTGGCAATGGAGCGAATATATCCTAAACATCTTCTTGTCTGTTTATGAAAGTAGTACGACTTTGCTGTCTTTTATTTGTTTCGTTTAGTGACTGAAAATTAAATCATTCCCCCGATCAAACGCTCATCATCTTCGTGGCGAAACGTGCGCACAAAAGGTAACCTTGCATTGGTGCTGCAATTTATGCTGTGAGTATGTGTTTACGAAGCGTGCACGTCTACACCTGCAACCTCTAATGTATTGTCTCACCAGTTACACAATTTGCAAGGCTGCTGCTGACAGTGTACTTGTGTTGTGTGGTAAAATCTTTTGACAGTGGTAAAAACAATTAAAAAAATCAATCATTAATTTTGGATTCTTCTTTTTTGTAATTCTGGAATTTAGGCAGATACATAAAGACGCCGATGACAAAAGCATAGGAATGCTCGGCCTAATTAGTCCCCACCAAGGGAAATCACATTCTCTCAGGATGTGTTTGATAACCTAGCATGATGATCCTTTATGGTTGAAAGCCCTTAGCCGAGAATGCATGTGATTTCTTCTTGCCCTTGTTTTCACTCTGATCCGTAAGTGCCCCGAGTCCTCTGACTGTCGCTGTATATGATATTCTTTTTCACTCCAACAGACTCTTTTGGATTATAGGGTTACACCTAAAGCGGTGCTCCCTTTAACATGGATGACTGCCGTGGCCAGGACCATTCCCTGACACTAATGCCAGTTGGTTGCAGCTGATTAACACCAGTTGGGCACAGACGTGTTTACTTCCACCCCAGTGGGGAGGCTAGCTAATGTATCTCCCTCTATAAGTGCATTTGTATGTCATAACTGGGCCAACAGGTTTCCACTGATAGTGTGTGATGTACATGAGGGGTTGGGTGTGCCTAGGCTGAGTTCCCCCTGGCAGTATTTGTATGGGAATGCCTTTTTTTGCATGATCACCCCGAAATGTTTGGACTGATTCTACTTGTATTTTGACTGAAAGAGCACTGATGCCTAATAATCTCACCTAAGTGCTAGTACTCTGACCCTTAAAAGTGTATGTTTAATTGGTTTATACCCCATTGACACAACTTAACTTACATATGAGTCCTCAGTATATGGAATAAGGGGAGGTTGGGGGCTTGGCTGGTGGGGTGGGCTGGTTTCCGACGATGGGTGGTCACCAGAAGCAGTTCCATGCGTTGGGTTGAGGGCCCATGATGAGTAGTTCTGACTTGTTTGAGTTGAGTTGAAGGCAGCTGTATCTCATCCAATTGGCGACTGCTTCCATGCCTTTGTGGAAGTTGTGTCTGGCTTTGTCGAGTGTGTTGGAGAGGGACACTAGCCTAAACGATGAACAGCCCTCCATCTCCGCCGGCGCTAGTAGAAAGGAGGTCCCGCCACAGGACCAACAGGCCACCAGCACCTTATCCCCTGCAGAAGGAAAACCAGCCCGCAAACGGTCCCTGAGATCCAGGAACAAGACAGAGAACATTGCCAAGACCCCCGCCAGGAAATGAGACTCTCCTGATTGTCACCCTTCTGTCCCACTATGTCACCCTGACAACCTTGAACTACCATTACTCCACTTCTTATGTCCCCTTGGACAATGCACCTGTGATACCAATAGACTGGACTCCACCATGGACATTCCTCCACCATTACCCCAGCCCATTGCACAGCCCCCTCCACTTATTAGCACAGAAATGAACACCCTTGAATCACAAATCAATCTGGAGTCAGTCTGTACTTTCACAAATGTGTTATTGCAACCTCTCAGAAAAATAGCAATGTCAGTGTTCATTTTCACATACCAATGTTCGACAGTTGTTGGGCAGCAGTAAACATAGCAGAAGGCAGAAAGTGGTACCCAGATCTGTGAAGAGGAAAGCCAAAGTGAACTGTCAGGGTCCATACACAGAGGTAAAAAAGAAGAATCATGCAATGTCCTACTGCAGTCTGATATGAGAGGAGCAGTGCCAGTTTCTTACCTGTGTCTCACTGGAAGTATTGCATTATGATGTTGTTTCGGTTGTCTATATCTTCTTCTTCTGCCTCCTCTTCTTCACTGTCCACAGGCTCCACAGCTGCCACAAGAACAACATAAGGCACATCCTTCTGCAGGAAAGGCACCTGGTGTCGCAAAGTCAGGTTGTGCAACATACAGCATGCCACGATGATCTGGCACGCCTTCTCCGGTGAGTAGTATAGGGATGCACCTGTCAGATGGAGGCACCGGAACCTGTCCTTCAGGAGGCCGAAAGTCCGCTCTATTATCCTCCTAGTTCGCCCATATGCCTCATTGTAGCGTTCCTCTGTCCTTGTCCTGGGATTCCTCACTGGGGTCAATAGCCATGACAGGTTGGGGTAACCAGAGTCACCTGCAAATATTGAGGGACAACTGTTAGACACACACCAACCCTTAGGGACTCTCCCATACCCAGACACCTATGTAAACTGTGTGGGGAACTTGGGCTCACCTATTAGCCACACCCGGTGCCTCTGGAGTTGCCCCATCACATAAGGGATGCTGCTATTCCTCAAAATGTAAGCGTCATGCACAGAGCCAGGATACTTGGCATTCACATGGGAGATGTACTGGTCTGCCAAGCACACTATCTGCACATTAATGGAATGGTAGCTTTTGCGGTTTCTGTACACCGGTTCGTTCCTGCATGGGGGGACAAATGCCACATGTGTACTATCAATTGCACCAATGATGTTGGGGATATGTCCCAGAGCATAGAAGTCACCTTTCACTGTTGGCAAATCCTCCACCTGAGGGAAAACAATGTAGCTGCACATGTGTTTCAGCAGGGCAGACAACACTCTGGACAACACGTTAGAGAACATTGGCTGTGACATCCCTGATGCTATGGCCACTGTTGTTTGAAAGGACCCACTGGCCAGGAAATGGAGTACTGACAGGACCTGCACTAGAGGGGGGATTCCTGTGGGATGGCGGATAGCTGACATGAGGTCTGGCTCAAACTGAGCACACAGTTCATGGATTGTGGCACAATCATGTCTGTAGGTGATAATGATGTGTCTGTCTTCCATTGTCGACAGGTCTACCAGGGGTCTGTATACCGGAGGATGACGCTATCCCATCATCTGCCCCAGCGGACGTGCCCTATGGAGGAGAAGGGTGAGCAGAGGGTCATGCACCACATAGGTTTCAAAAGGGTGTTTTGAACTATTGTGATGTAATCGGTGTGTTGTGCTGTCTGTCCGTATTCCTGCACAAAAGTGATGTGACGCAGTTAGTTGCCCTGCCATGTGGCCCCCTGTAATGGCGGCTGCCTGACCTGTAAGGAGGGACAAGGGGAAATGAGATAACTGCGCTGGCGTTGTGCAGCGTTGCGGTAGGCGGACAAAGACTGCGGCACAATTCGGCATTGGTTATCATTGGCCCCTACGGGTTCCAGGAGCCAATGACGATGTACGCCGGCGGTGACGGTACGCACCGCTGCGGACGTGACCGCCATTTTATATCTGTTCACTCACTTGATACCTGACCTTCAACAGGAGAGGACCTACACTGCAAGTGCTGCTGTGACCTGAGTCTGGAAGCGACAATGGCTACAGTGTCTGGGGAAAGGGCCCCTGCCTTCACCGCGGAAGAGTTGGACAACCTGGTGGTTGGGGTCCTCCCCCAGTACACGCTACTCTACGGTTCTCCAGACAAACAGGTGAGTACACTGTGAGCATGATGGATGGGACATGAATGTATGGAGTGGCGTGGAAGATACGGGGGTGGGCAGAGGCCAGCATGTGAGGATAGTCAGTGTATGTGTTTCTGGGCTAGGGTGGGAAGTTGTGGGCAATGAGGAAGAAGAACCGGACGGGGTGTAAAATCCATTCTTACTTCACTTTTCCTCTAGGTCAGCACCCGCCAGAAGAAGGGTATTTGGCGTGCCATCACCAAGGAAGTGCGGACCCTGGGGGTCTATCATAGACAGAGCACCCACTGCCGCAAAAGATGGGAAGACCTGCGCTGCTGGGGCAAGAAGACGGCGGAGGCCCAGCTGAGGATGGCTTCCCAAGGTGGAAGGGGTGCCGTTGCACCATGACCCCCCTGATGTTCCAGATCCTGGCGGTGGCATATCGGGAGTTGGATGGGCGATTGAGGGCATCACAGCAGCCACAAGGGGGTGAGTACAGTCTCATTAAGCTGACTCTGTGCACTTTTTGAGATTTCTGGGTGGGGGAAGTTGGCTGTGGGTTCCCCTAGGCCAGGGCAAACGTGCCAGGGTAGATCCATTGTTAGGCAGGCTCAATGGCAGTCCAACCCCAAAAGTGGTAGTGGCCATCTACACCTCGTCAGGCTCCTGTGGGTTCCAGGTGTGCATCAAATGGGTCCAGGCACAGGCCCCCATGAGCATGTGATTTTCCCCTGAACTGTTAGTGCATGGCCTAGTGTATAGGGCTGCTCCCTGTGTGTTGTGTCCGCCAACGGTGGTGTTGTTGCAGGCAGTGACCATATGTCTCTTCTGTCTTTCCTCCCCTTTTTGTTTTGTCATCCTATCCTTGTGTGCATTAGCCTCATCTGGCGGAGGAGCATTGGCACCGGAGCAGGAGGGAGCTCCAACCCACATTGCCCAAGAGGGTGAATGTACGTAGTCTGAAGGCACCAGTGGGACGGAGGGTGAGGGGAGCTCCACGACGGGGACAGGAGGAGACACCAGTGACAGCGACTCCTCCTCTGATGGGCTAGGTACAGCCGCCACGCCCCCTACCAGCACCGCCCTCCCAGCAGCCCCTCAGCGTGTTTTCCATGCCCGCTCACCCAGGAGGGTGGGCATCTCCTTCGCCCCAGGTCCTGCCCCAGTTAGCCCTGCTTCCCTCCGTGAGGAGGCTATTGACCTCCTGAGATCCCTCACTGTTGGGCAATCAACCATTCTGAATGCCATCCAGAGTGTCAAGAGGCATTTGCAGCAAACAAATGCATACCTGGAGGGCATTCATTCTGGCGAGGCAGCCCAACTGAGAGCATTTCAGGCTCTTGCCTCAGCACTGATGGCAGCAGTTGTCGCTGAGTCCAGCCTCCTCCCTCCAGCTTCCACTACCCAGACCCAATCACCTCTACCTCAGCCCATCCCAAGCACACCATCAGACCAGCATGCACTCTCATCAACACACAAGAGTGGACATGGCAAACATAAGCACCACACATCCCACAGGCACTCACGCAAGCACCATCCCCATGCAAACACACTATCATCCACTGCCTCCACTGTGTCCTCCACCTCCACATCCTCCTCCCTCCCAGTCTCGTCTCCACTCACACCTGCATGCACTACATCCTCAGCCACTACCTCCATCACCAGCACGCCCATCACCACACACCGCTCACGTGCAATCACCACCCCCACTACCATTCACACGTCCCCTGTGTCCTCTCCCAGTGTGTCTGTGAGCCCTCCTCCCAAACTACACAAACACAGGCACACACCCACTCAACAGCCATACACCTCACAACAGCCTCCAACCCATGCACCTTCACCCAAACTCAGCAGACGTACACCTCCTAAAACCACTACCTATTCCTCCACTCCCAAACCCCCTCCATCTTCCCGTCCCAGTGTGTTTAAAAAACTTTTTCTTGCTAACATTGACCTCTTCCCTACACCTCCCTCCCCGTCCTTCCCCTAGGGCCAGGATGTCCAGATCCCAGCCCAGCACCTCAGCCACGAAATCCTCGAGCACTGTGGTCCCTGCAAGTCCAGTAACATCGTAGGTGGCACCCATCAGGGCTGCCAGTGTGCCACCTAGCGAGGCCAAGGATCACCCTATTCCGCCAACTGCCAAGGTGAAGAAGTGGCCCACATGCTGTAGGGAAAAGCTGCACCAACCACCCAGCAAGGCCTCCTCCAAGACAAAAGAGGACAGTGCCAAGGTCCCAGCAGCGACTTCCAAGGTGGGGAAGGGACACAAGGCTAAACGGAAGTCAGCTCAGGGCACAGAGCCTCCGGGTGAGGGACTGGTGTCACCTCTTCTGCAACACAGAACAGCAACCTATACGGCGGTGGCCACTGCCGCAACCACTGCCACCTGCACCGCCACCTGCTCCAACACCCTCACCCTCACCACCACCTGCACGTCTGCTGCCTCTGCTACTGTCCCCAGCATCATCCCCAGTGGGCAGCCGTCTGAGGCTGCAATAGACATCCTGCTGTCTCCCCCCACAGGTGCTGACACATGCACCACAGCAGCATCTCCACCGCAGAGACCGCCACAACCACCGCCACCTGCCCCGAGACGTGCTCAGCCAGTGCCACCACAGCCGACATGAACATCATCCCCAGTGGGCAGTCATCCGAGGCTGCAGGAGACGTCCTGGACCCTGCACACACTACATGAGGCAACACAACCCGCACTGGCAGTACCAGCATTTGGCAGGCAAAGTCGCTGCAGGGTGGAGTGTGTCTCTGCCTCCATGGAGTATCATGCTACCTGTTCCCAGAAGATCTCATGGCTCTGACACCCAGGTGAGGGAATGGGAACTGCCACACACCATGTGCAGCACTCTGGGCACGAAGCCCCCTCCTGAACCAGTGGAGAAAACCATCCACTACCCCAGTCCTTGGCAGGATGAAGCACTCTGGGCACAAAGCCCTCTCCAGAACCAGTGGAGAAAAGCATCCACTATCCCAGTCCTTGGCAGGATGAAGCACTCTGGGCACCAAACTCCCACCAGAACCAGTGGAGAAAAACATCCACTACCCCAGTCCTTAGCAGGATGAAGCACTCTGGGCACCAAGCCTCCTCCAGAACCACCAGTGGAGAAAAGCATCCACAAGAGAGACTGTGGCCTTGCACTCCCCAGAAACAATCAGTGGGTAAACCACCCACTTGAGAGACTTGTGAGACTGTGACATTGCACTCCCCAGGACGAATCAGTGGGCAAACCACCCACTTGAGAGACTTGTGAGACTGTGGCTTTGCACTCCCCAGGACCAATCAGTGGGCAAACCACCCACTTGAAAGACTTGACAGACTGTGGCATTGCACTCCCCAGGACCAATCAGTGGGCAAACCACCCACTTGAGAGACTTGAGAGACTGTGGCTTTGCACGCCCCAGGAGCAAGCAGTGGGCATGGAGCCCCCTTGTGGAGCAGTGGCGTTGTCCCATCATCCGGCTGAGGTGCCCCCCTCCCCTTCCCCCTGAGGTGCCTGTTTTTTTACAACCTGATGCCCCTGCAGTGTTCTCTCCGTTTTGAGGCAGGTATCATGTGTGAGCTTTGCCCATGCATTTTGGGACCACTGGTCCACTGACAATGAATGGAACACTATCCGGACTTGTGTAGTTGCTGTACATATTTGTATATATTGATCTTTTACAGACCTGTTGCCCTATCTGGATTTTCGATGATTACACTCGTTACAATCATTTCATTTGGTCCTTGTGTTCTTCCAGAGGGTTATGGGGTGTATATGTAATGTTGATGCATGTATTTGTGTGTATGGTGTTGGGGGTGAGGGTGGGAGTGGGGGTGTTGCATGTGTGTGTCACTCTCTTTTTCCTTCCCCCCCTCCCCTGTGTGCTAGGTGCAGTACTCACCGTGGTCATCATCGCCGCCGTCTTTGATGTTCCTGGTAGAAGAGGAGGTAAACCAACATTGGTAACACCTGTAGTTCGGGCTCCATGGCGTCCTGGCTCCTCGTTGGGTGTCGAGAGGGGAATGGTTTCCGTTCCAATTGTTTCCACCGTGCTTTTGTTGGCGTTAGTACCACCTTCAAAAAGCTGGCGGAATGGTGCCTTGTAATACAGTGGGCGGTACATTGTGTTCTGCCTGTCTGTTGGCGGGTACCGCCGCGGTGTTTGTTTCAACCACCATCGCAGTCGGTGTGTTAAAGTGTCTGTCTGTGTTGGCGGTTTCCGTCATGGTCGTGATTCCATTTCTTTTTCTGCCGGCCTGTTGGCGGTATTACCGCCGCTTTAACACCGACCGCCAGGGTTGTAATGAGGGCCATAGATTCTTCCCCTTTAAGGCACTGTATCAAAAGATTGTTCAGTCATTGCCAAAATGAATATATAGATCTTTTTTGAGGGGTATGCGTGGCCTGCTTCTTTGGTCAAATCCCAGTTTCCCACCTACATTTTCCTAAAATATTTTTTTTTACATTTACCGGATAGCATGTAACATAGGTCTTCAAAGTTTACTGCGTTCCCTGCACTGCCATAATTGTACACTGTACATTGGTTAGTTTTTTTCAGGTCACCTTATTTGGGCCAGTGCAACAGCTGCTGGTGTTATACAGTTCAAGGCTCACTGGGACAATCGCAGGCCAGATCTGGCCAACATAGCTTGTGTCTCCAGTCTCTTGTATGACACACAGGAGGCAACTGAGGCTGAAGCGGCAGGACAGTTCAAGCACTGGCTGTGCTCATCCATTGCTGCTTAGGTCAGAAAGTGCTTGGCAAGTGAATGGTCCTGAGGCCCAAACAGAACCCACCATCCAAACAAAATGAAGAGCCAACTCTGGACCACAGTGATGATCTAATGGATACCAGGGAGATCCACCAATGTGGAATACAATCTTGTAGCTTATGTCATCTGTAGGTAATTTTGCTTCTGTGTATCATACAGCTGAAGTGTGTGCCACAGAACTCCAGGTGCAATGCAATCACAGGTGTTTACTCTTAAGTGGGCTGTTGACTGGATGTGATCTCTGCGAGTGCCAAGCCATCACAGGTGTTTCAATTTCAAAGTATGCTGCAGAGGCCACAGAGTTGCAAGGCCTTATCACCAGCTGTGACAGTGCAAATCCTTTCCCATTTGCAGCAGGCTGCCCTCCACACTTCCTGCCTCAGGTCCTAGCAGACCTCTTTTTCACAGCAGCATCTTCTTTGGGCACTGGTACCTCTTCATCTTCGTCAGTGGGCTCCTCTCATCAAGGCAGGCCTCAGGCTGCATACACTTGTCCTGGGAAGCTGAAGAACTTTCCAGAGTCCTGGTCCCAAACTTTTTGAAGGATAGTTTGCAGTCACCAACCCCAATCCTGGCACACAAAAGAGTTTCTTGATCTCCATTGCTGTTGGACTCGTGCTTCTGGAATCTAATAGAGAAATCTTGGCACACTGACTTGTAGCTTTTATCCAATATTTATAATTCTCTGAAAAATACAAAGGTTACAGGGATGTTTCATTGATGGGCACATTTTACACACACAAACCACAGAAATTCAGCAGTTATAGTTATACTTATACTAAGAAATCATAACTCATGGCCTAAAGTTACTTAATGGCAAAAGTTATAGGTATTTTTTTACGTAAAGTAATATATAATTACCATAAGTTAATACAACCACTTCCGATAATGGCCTTTGGCAATGCACAGCAGGGGTTTGCTTGTGAGTTGGCACATTTTTTTTTTCTCATTGGCCTAAATATCCACAGATCTTTTGCGATTTTACACTGGGGGTCAGGCTGAGTGGTGCGCTAAATCCACGGATTCTCCCAAAAATCACATTTCTGCAATTTTTTGCCCAAAACAGGTCCCTCAGAGACCCCTTCATGTTTCCAATGGGGTCTGGATAACCCTATCCTGACCCCTTATGTGATTTTTTTATTTATAATTTCTACACCGGGTCCTGCCGAGAATCAAAATGGTGGCTGCAACTTTCCTTTCAGGTTGCAGACAGTCAATCAGGGCCTTGCTTTCTGGTTCAGATCCACGGGTATCCGCAGGAACCCATGTACCCGCCCACTGGTACCCGCGACTCTGCAGAGGATCTGCATCCCTAGATATCTATATTTTTTCCTTTAATATTACCGAAACTACTGAATATAAATTATAAAAAGGGCTCTTTCGGGACCAAGATGTAGGTTTCTGCCAAATTGGGTGTAATTTCATTCAGTGGCTCGGGCTGCAGCCATACCTAAAAATTGCAAGATCTCCTTAGGCATTACAAGGGGGGAAAGTGTTTGAGATCCCCCTTTTCTCTTCCCCCACTTGACGAATCACCCTGAAATTTTCCACACATTACCTAAAGTGAGTGGCAAACTAGTTTTGAAACATTCATGAAGATTTGGCAAACAGCGCCAAAGTTATTACCAAAACAAGAAACGCTTTGTCTAAGGAAAAGTTGGTCCTAACTATAACTACGTGATAGAGTTGCAGTTTTGCACAAGTAAAACTTTGAGACCCATTTTCAGGTATTTACTGTCCTTTGTGAATTCTTATCAGACTATCCAATAAGTTGTCAAATTCAAGATCTGATACTGATCTGCAGGTAGACCTTAAAATTACAGCACTCCTTCCTTTAATACTGTCAAATATCAAACAGAAAAGAGACTAAATTAGGTTAATAATTTAGAACTAGGCTCAAGCGTGTATGTTTGTCATTCCTCTTTCATACCACTGTTGAATGCAAAGTGATATTTTGAAAATCTGTATTACTTGGGTCACTTACTTTTAAATGTGGTGGTGCACTCTGTTTTGGTATAGGCTGTGAGGAAGATCTTTGTGAGATCGAAACGCGTTGCCATTAAATATTTTTGCATCTGTATCAAGCTTTGGAGTTCAAGTCTTGGTGCTTGTGATACGCAGCACTTTCCTTTGATTACATTAGTGGCTGCCAGCGTCCGCGACTCGCACTGACCCTGAGATGGTGGATCTGGATGTGGCCATGAGATGCCGATACCTGTGTTTTGTGTGTATATATAACCAGAGAAATTCAGAAGTTATAATCATAGTTAACTCAAGTAACTATAACTTGAGCCATAAGGTAACTATAACTTACGTCCCCGCCAAGCACAGTTTTCCAATCAATAATTGTATTGCAAATGTTGCAGTAATAATATCAGTGATGCCATAGAAAGTGCCATCAATGATGTAATAAGTGGAGTAACTAGCTGTGCTTGGCAAAGGCGCAAGTTATAGTTACTTGAGTTAACTATAATTATAACTGCTGAATTTCTCTGGTTTGGTGCGAGTAAATTCAGAACATAACTATAACATCCATGTAACCTTTGTTTTTCTTTCAGTAATTATTTATTTTTTTTGTAGCATGTACTGATGTAAATATAACAATGACGCACACGGCCTTTGGCTGTGCGTGGCAGAAGTTGGTCACAGGGCCTGGGCCCGGTGGGCAACCCTCCTGAATGCACCCAAAACCAAGTATAATGTTGGGTGCAGTGTATTTTGTTTATTTTTTTTTACTTTTTCAATGCATCTGGGGATGTAGCAGTGGATCCACAGGTTCACAGATCCAAGGATCCACCCATGGATCTGTAGATCTGACACAAAATAAATTGGCCAATTTTTTGCCCACTAGGAGTCCCTAAGGGACCCCTCTGGTATCCTGTGTGGTGAGGATACCTGAATCCTGACCCCTTATGTGTTTTTTCACTGATTTTTATTCACCCCGCTCCCGATGTGAGAAAAGAAAATGGCAGCTGCAACTTTTCTTTCAGGTTGCAGGCAGCCAATCAGCGCCTTGCTTTTCCCCCGGATTTGCGAATCCGGCCCAGGATCCGCGGGTCTGGATCTGTGGAGGGTCCGCATCCCTATACATCTATATTTTTTAAACTCTAATATCTCAGAAACTTCTGAACTGATTTACACCAAATAACAAAAAGCACAATCTGTGTACCAAGATCTAGCTTTCTTCAAAATGTGGTGTAGTTCTGTTCAGAAATTTGGGCTTTAGACGTGTTCAAAAATTTGAAAAATCCCATTGACTTTAAATGGAGGAAAAGTGTTTTGGGACCTCCCTTTTTTTGCCACACCCCCCTTGACGGATCACCCTGAAATTTCAAGAGAGCAGCTGAACACTACCAAATTCGTGGATTTGGACTTAGTACTAACTAAAAGGGAGATCACTGTGAACTGGAAGGCTTCATCTGCCTCACTGTTTCTTAAATAGAGAACTGCTTTATTGAAGGGGGCTGAATGCGAGGGCACCATGCTATATCAAGAGGTACTGAGGGGGTGATGTACGATTTAAAAAGCCAGAGCATGGGAGGCGCTCCCAGACTGCATGAAGGAACAGGATCAATCAATCAATCAAGGAATTTGTAAAGCGCACTACTCACCCGTGAGTGTCTCAAGGGGCTGAGGTGGGGGGGAGGTGCTGCTACTGCTCGAACAGCCAGGTCTTGAGAAGTCTCCTGAAGGAAAGGAGGTCTTTGTTATGACGTAGATGGGTGGGAAGAGTGTTCGACTTCTTGGCGGCGAGGTGCGAGAATGATCTGCTGCCGGTTGTAGCTCTGCGGATGCGTGGGACGGTTGCGAGGGCGAGGTCGGCGGAGCGGAGTTGTCAGTTTGGGGTGTAGAAGGAGAGCCGTCTGTTGAGGTATTCTGGTCCAGTGTTGTGCAGTGCTTTGTGAGCTTGGGTGAGGAGTTTGAAGGTATTCTCTTGTTGACGGGGAGCCAGTGCAGGTCTCTCGGATGGCCTGTGTTGTGGCAGTGGCGGGGGAGGTCCAGGATGAGGCGTGCGGAGGCGTTCTGGATGCGTTGCAGCCTCTTCTGGAGTGTGGCTGTGGTTCCTGCGTAGAGGGCATTGCTGTAGTCCAGTTTGCTGCTTACGAGGGCTTGGGTGACTGTTCTTTTGGTTTTGTGAGGATCCATTTGTAGATCTTTCAGAGCATGCGGAGGGTGTTAAAGCAGGAGGAGGAGATGGCGTTGACTTGCTGGGTCATTGATAATGAGGAGTCCAAGATGATTCCTAGGTTGCGTGCATGGTCGTGGGAGTCGAAGCGGATCCGAGTGACAGGCCACCAGGAGTCATCCCATGCCTAGGGGGTGGAGCCAAAGATGAAGACTTCCGTCTTGTCGGAATTGAGTTCAAGACAGCTGTTCTGCATCCATTTGGCGATGAGCTTCATTCCTTCGTAGAGGTTGGACTTGGTGGAGTCCTTGGTGAGGGAGAGGATCAGCTGGGTGTTGTTGGCGTATGAGATGATGTTGAGGTTGTGGGATCGGGCTATGTTGGTGAGCGGGGCCATGTAGACGTTGAAGAGGGTCGGGCTGAGGGACGAACCCTGGGGGACGCAGCAGGTGATTTTGGTGGCTTCAGAGCGGAATGGGGGAGGCGGACTTTTCTGGTACTTCTGGTAAAAAAGGAGGTGACCCAGTCCAGAGCTCTGTCGCGGATTCCTGCATTGCTGAGGCATGTGCGTAGGGTGTGGTGGCAGATGGTGTCAAAAGTGACCGAGAGGTCCAGGAGGATGAGGGCCACAGTTTCGCTGTTGTCCAGTATGGTTCTGATGTCGTCGGTGGCAGCGATGAGGGCAGTTTCAGTACTGTGGTTGCTGCGAAATCTGGATTGGGAAGGGTCCAGGGTGCTGTTCTCCTCGAGGAAGCGAGTTAGTTGTCTGTTGACAGCCTTCTCAATGACTTTTGCCGGGAAGGGGAGCAGGGATATAGGCCGGAAGTTTTTGAGGTCCTTTGGGTTTGCCTTGGGTTTTTTGATCTCGGTGTGTTTCCAGCTCTCCGGGAAGGTGGCGGACTCGAAGGAGCTGTTGATGATCTTCCGTAGTTGGGGTGCAATGACGGAGCTTGCTTTGTTGAGGATGTGGTGAGGGCAGGGGTCAGATGGAGAGCCGGAGTGGATGGTGTTCATGATTTCGATGGTGTTGTTGTCAATGATGGGGGTCAAGGAGAGCAGGCGGCTGGTCGGTGGTGAGTCTGCGGTGTTGGTGGTTGCCAGGGGGGTCTGAGTGCTGAAGCTGTCATAGATGTCTGCAATCTTGCGGTGGAAGTAGGATGCTAGGGAGTCGCAGAGGTCTTGAGATGGCAGGATGTCGTTGGTGTTGGAGCTGGGGTTGGAGAGTTTCTTCACGATGTTGAAGAGCTCCTTCTGGCTGTGTGCGTTGCTGTTGATTCAGTCTTTGAAGGCGGTTCTCCTGGTGGTTCGAATGAGTTGGTGGTGTCTGCGGATGTCGTTTTTGAAGGCTGTGTAGTTGTCCAGTGTCTGATCTTGGCGCCACTTCTTTTCAAGTCTTCAGCAGGTTTGCTTAGATTCGTGGAGGTTGGTGGTAAACCAGAAGGCCTTTCTGTCGGTGTGTCTGTTGGAGGGTTTCTTGATTGGGGAGAGAGTCTTGGCACAGGTGTTGATCCATTGCCTGAAGTTGCAGGCAGCTGTGTCAGTGTTGGTGGTGTCGATGGGCGGGTTCCGGGAAAGGGTCGTGATTAGTTGGTCTTTGGTGACCTTGTTCCAACTGCGGTGGGGAATCCGTTGTGGGTGGTGGTGTGTTGTGGGTTTCTTGAAGGTGAAGTGGATGCAGCTGTGATCTGTCCAGTGGAGTTTGGTGATGTGGCTGAAGGAGACATGATTGCTGGCAGAGAAGATAGGGTCAAGTGTGTGTCCTGCAGAGTGGGTCGGTGTCGTGACGAGCTGTTTGAGGCCTAGGTTGGAGAGGTTGTCGAGCAGGGTGGCGGTGTTGTTGTCGTTGGTGTTCTCGAGGTGGAAGTTTAAGTCCCCAAGGAACATGTAGTCAGTGGATGCGAGAGCGTGCGTGCTGATGACATCGGTGATGGAGTCACTGAACTGCTGTTGGGGGCTGGGGGCCTGTAGAAGAGGGTCCCTCATAGGGTGGTGTTTTTGGCAGTGTGGATCTGGAAATGCAGGTGTTCGGCGGTGCTGGTCGTGATCCTGAGGGTGTTCTTGTGGATGATGGCGATGCCTCCTCCTGGTTTGTTGGAGCGGTCTCTGCGGGTAATCTTGTAGTTGTAGCGATCTCGGACGCTGAGGAGGGGTTCATCCAGGTCTCGGTCAGGAAGGCGAAATCTGGGGAAGCTGAGTTGAGTAGATTCCATAACTCTACTGCATGTTTGTGGACGGAGCGGGTGTTGAGGAGAACACATCTGAGATGGTTGCGTCCTGCCTTGGTGGGTGGGTCGTTGGCGTGGAGGCTGGTGAAGGTGCAGTTCCGGCAGGAGAAGTGTCCACTGGTGATCTGCGGGGAAGCTTGAAGGCAGGCGGGAAAGTGGCCATTGTTGAGGGCGTGGAGGGTGGCGGCATCGTAATGAAGAAGTGCGTGGCACCAGTGGGGGGGATGAGAGCCAGGGGTTCCGGAGCTAAGCACGATCCAGGCGCAGACAGGATTGCCTTTGGCCCGCCAGTGGCGTGCCAGTGGCTCGGCCGCACAGCAGCCGCCATTAAGTAGGGAGGTGGGGGGAGGAGAGGACAGCTGGAGGCCGGAGCAGGGGCGAAAATGGCATGAAAAAAGGGGGCAGGGCCGCGGGGACAGCAGCGGCGGGAGTGCAGAGAGAGAGGAGGGTGCGTGGCCACAGGGGCAGCTGCGTCGGGAGAGAGAGAGGAGGGAGAGCTAGAGAGAGAGAGAGCAGCGTGGAGGGAAAAAGCAGAGAGAGAGAGTGTAAGCAAAGTCAAAAAGTCATGAAAGGAGCACTGTGAAAAGCAAATTGCAAATGGGGCACAGAGGGGGCAGACACGGAAGAGAGAGCACACAGGGAGTGAAGCAGATAAAAGGAGGATAGAGGACGCCTACTAGGAGCGCATAGCTTTCCCACTAGACACCAGGGATAAGGCGCAGGCAGAAGCCGGCGGTGGAGGAGGGCCTTGAACTCCTGATAGGGGTCATGGGTCAGGAGTTCATAGGAGCGAGTGATGAGGGCTCTACTTACCAGGTGGAGCCACAGGAGGCAGAGCAGTGCACTGACCAGGTCAGTGGTATTGCTCGACCTACCACGCAGCGGCCGCCATTAAGTAGGGAGGTGGTGGGGAGGAGAGGACAGCTGGGAGGCGGGAGCAGGGGCAAAAACTGCGTGAAAAAAAGAGGGCGGGCTGCAGGGGCAGCAGCGGCGGGAGTGCTGCGTGAGAGAGAGGAGGGGGGGTGGGGCCACAGGTTCAGCAGCGGCGGGGGGATAAAGAGGGGGGAGAGCAAGAGTGAGAGAGAGAGAGAGCAGAGTGGAGTGGAGGGAAAAAGCGGAGAGAGAATGTAAGCACAGTCAAACATTCAAGAAAGGAGTACTCTGAAAAGCGAACGGCAAAAGGGGCACCGAGGAGGCAGACACGCAAGAGAGAGCACACAAGGAGTGAAGCAGAGAAAAGGAGGAGAGAGGCAGCCTAGCAGGAAAGCAGAACTCTCCCACTAGACACCAGCGATGAGCCACAGGCAGAAGCCTGTGGGTGGAGGAGGGCCTCGAACTCCTGACAGGGGTCAGGAGTTCAGAGGAGCGAGGGATGAGGGATCTACTTACCAGGGGAGCCACGGGAGGCAGAGCAGTGCACTGACCAGGATGATGACACCCCTGAGAATTTCTTATCACCAGTTTAAAATGCAGGGGAAGCTTGAACAGAAAACTTTACCCCATATGATGTTATAGTAAATACTTACAACTGATACTGGAAGCACTGTAGATTATTGTCAATTTTAATTGTTGTTTATTCACAGGGCTCTGCAATAGCTTTGAGGCAGAAGGAAGAAGTGGGGAGGGTTATGGGGGAGTTGGGAAATACAATATGGCACTCATTTCAACCTTGGCGGGCGGCAACCTCTGCCCGCCAAGTTGAAACCGTTGGTGGCACCCAGCGGCCGCACTCCCACGGGGCCTATTTGGAGATCCCCGCTGGGTCGGCGGGCGGAAACCTGGTTTCTGCCCACCGGCCCAGCAGGGATCTCGGCCACAACATGGGAGCCGGCTCCAAATGGAGCCGGCGGTGTTGCGGCTGTGCGACACGTGCAGTTGCACCCGTCGCGCTTTTCACCGTCTGCTATGCAGACAGTGAAAAGCTGCATGGGGCCGTCGCGCAGGGCCCCTCACTGCCCATGCCACTGGCATGGGCAGTGCAGGGGCCGCCCCCGCGACTCTCCTTTCCACCAGCCTTTTCATGGCGGTTCAAACCGCCATGAAAGGGCTGGAAGGCTGGCGGGAGGGGGACTCGTAATCCCCTGGACAGCGGGGGATTTAAACCGCCGGGACAAACGTGGCGGGAAACCGCTGGTCCCGGTAGTGCGACCGTGGCGCTTCCACCGCGGTCGTAATTCCCAAGGAAGCACCACCAGCCTGTTGGCGGTGCTTCCGACAAAACAGCCCTGGCGGTCAAAGACCGCCAGGGTTGTAATAAGGGCCTATGTGCCTACATGCTGTTTGATGGCACTGTTGGTTTGAACTAATGTGTAACGATATGTAATGTTGATTAACTCAATGTTGGAATGTTTGTATTATTTCATTGCATGTGACTAAAAGCAAAAAAATATATATTAAAGAACAGACAGCAGCTAAAATGGCCAAAGTATACGTTTTTAAAATTTCGTGAAGATTCGTCAAGTTATTGGCAAAACAAAAAGTGCTCCTTCTATGGTAAAAAAAAAGTCCTTATATATACTAAAAGTTGAAGAATCACAAGAAAACAAGAGCCAGCCAGGGCAAAAATCTGGGTCCCAAAGGATACAATGAGTCACAAGTAAAGGGAATATCCAAGAAAGAATCGCTTTTTGTGAGAGCTGTACTTAAGCAAACTGTAACAAATGAAGGAGTTCGTTGCTGTGATTCTAAAAAGTGCATCACATTTGAATGCCTATGGAATAAGTCAGCATCTTACATGTCGCTCAACATGCATTATTTATGTGAATCAGTGACAATGCCAAAGCTGTAAAAAACAACATGTAGGCCATACAGTGAATTACCTCCATGCTCGATTCAGGAACCACAAATCAGCAATAATTAACAAGAAACTTGACCAGCCTGTAGCCAAACATTTTAACATTGTGGACCATTTAGTTTCAGATTTGAAAATGTTCCCTGTGGAACATGTTTTAAAGGAAGAACTACTGGACATCAGAGAAAACTTCTGGATGTACTGTTTAAAATCACTGCATCCAGATGGACTGAACATCACTGACAATACAACTTGATTTCTGCATAACTGAAGAGGTTTCAGGACTGCATTGATTCCACTTTCCAATTGGAATCTTCACTCATGATGCTTTTTGAAAATCCAGCAGTGTCAGCGGTGCAGCCACTGAGCAAACCATCTTGTACTACCTGAGGAGGGCGGAAGCTGAAACGTAGTAGAAATATATTTTTCCTCTTTGGTGAGATCATCTGTTTGAGTCACTTCTTTCTCATATATATATATATATATATATATATATATATATATATATATATATATATATATATATATATCTTTCCCGTATTTTCACTGTACTGATGCTGTCTGCCCCTGCTGCACCCTTCCTAGCGAGGGCCTAGTGCACATGCCATGGGACTGTCCTTCCATTCACCACTACTGGTTGGGCATGACCTCAAGGCTGGCAGACTGCACAGAGAGGCCCGTACCCCACACCTGGGAGGCCAGCTTACTGGGCCCCACTCGCAGAGAGACACGAAGTATAGAGCCACAAATAATTTATAGATCTGGGACTACTCCTTGCCAAGCTCTTAATCACCCATGGAGGGAAATCATGGATGCCGCATACGCAACCTGCTAGGAAGCTTTCCATGGAGGCATGGGCCAGGGCAGAGGGCATTGCATTGCATAGGGAGGACACACAGGGCCTCTATAAGTACCCGCTAGTGGCCAGCTGGGATGCCATCCTGTCTGGCTTTTTCATTAGCCTCAGCACCTACTGTTACATCAAGTGAGATGTTCACTTCTCCGGCGCCTGAGACAGTCCCTCCAGCCCCTGAACAGTTGTCAGTAGTGCCTGACACCCTTCCCTGAACATGTTCCATCTCAAAAATAGCAACTGTCACTGCATTTCTCAACTAAACTGACCTCTGCAACTGTGCATCCCACTCCTCCCCGCTTGTCCAACGACTGTGTGGACCTCATAGTTGTTGCTCCCTAACTGGAAAGAACCCCCCTGTCTTTTTTCCTTTTGTTGTTCCTGTTATTATGTCATACTCATTGCCTCTTTGTGTGTTTTGTATTGCTGCCTACTGTTGGTATGGCCATACCCCACATGAAGCACACATCTGCTGAGTATTATTATTACATCTACCGTATGCTTATGCAGAAACGCAATCAATAAAAAGATTCAAATAAATAAGACACCGGGAGGCAAATCCATGAGAAATTCATGTATTACAGCTGTTTCCATTTTGTTTTGTATATAAATAAAACAATGTATTGAATTGGTTGCTTGACTCATGCATCCACAAACAATAACACTATGGGAGACAGTTCTTTTTTTCTGTGTCTCACCTTTGTATTTTATCATGGAGCATATCAATAGTTTTTAAGTCTCACCTACCAGACTGCGCAAGCTGGTTGTGAACGACCTATTGTGGGCTTAGCAAGACCTTACAGCCCTTACCTTAAAACCCACCCATTTCTCACCATTTTCTGGAGTTTTTGTCACTCTCATTTGCGTGCTTCTTATGTTGTCAAACTTGTATCCCTCCCCTGGAGCATAGTCTCTTTACCATCCTTTTGAGTCCAAACTTGTATCCTTCCAAGGCTCACTTTCAGGGGAACACTTATTTTTCTTTAAGCACTCCACAGGAGTGCATGTGCTTTCCACTTCTCTTCCCTATGCGCGTCTCCCTCTCGCCAGATATACGCTACCCCTCTTGTGGCCCGAGCTGCTTCTCCCCTCATATGCTGCTCCCTCTCTTTGGTGCTTTACCCCTTCCCTCAATGCTACGCTGCCCTTTTGCGCTACTTTCCCCCTCGAACCCACTTCCCACTGCTTTTACTTCCTGCCCACTCCGTTTACCCGCTCCCACCAACTCCGGCTTCTTGATCACTTCCTTTCACTGCATGTTGCTTCCCCCACCACGCCGTCTACTGCGAAACATATTTAAGTTGCTCTTTTGGGGGGTTGAGTCTTCCATCCTCGAGCGGTAAATTAAAAATCGGAAAATGTATGTGCGACTCTGCTGGTGCCCACATACTTGGTGACGCACACTGTGCCGTGACCATGACGTTGGTGCCAGTTTCTGCATGTTATCACGCCTTTTTTTTTCTTTTTTTCCGATGTGGCATAGCATCGGCAAAGCATTGGTAAAAACCAAAATGTTATTATGGCGAGGCCTGCTGGTATCTCCGACGCTTGTTTGGACGGGTAGTGAAGGAGTGCTTTGTCGCTGAAGACAAGCCATCTGCTTAAAAACCCTGTGTTCTTGCTATTTTCTGTTGCCTTCGACTGTTCACCCCGAGGGTGCGGGGGATGGGTGGATCCTTGCTGGGCCATTTCCTCTCTTCTCACGCGCCGCTGCGCCTTCCAGCGCAAAGCATCCGCTCTGCAAAAGGTAAAGAACAAAACATCCACAAAATCCCGGGTCCCTTATCCAGGAATGCGAGTCTTAATACTCAAGATTAGCAGTTCTCCAGCAAGAATCCTTCGTGTGGCTGGCCTGATACTATTCTGGCAACCAAAACGGACAGATTCACGCTTGATTTTCCCACTTGCTTCTTCTTTCGAAATGTGCTTCACTGAGTTCGTCAGGAGGGGATGAGAGCACGCACCGGGGAAGCTGGGAATGTTGCTGCGCAAACGGAAACTTCAGCGATCTAAATAAAATGAAAATACATTCATTCTACGGTTTCATTTTGGATAGTCAAACGACATCCTGGATGTGCAAGGCCTTGAAAGCACAAGAAAAAAAAAATTGGAATACGGCTCTGGCTGGAATGCATTTTTATATTAGTAACCCATTCCAATCCAGCTGCCATTTGCTTGAGTAGGACAAGCAAAAACGCTTGAAGTATAACATTGTTCACTTGTGGTCACCACAACTGACGTAGTCCAAATACTACTGCTAGTACTACTACTTCGAATAATAATATAGCATATATTACTACATGTGTGACAAATTGATATACATTAAAAAATATCCGTACATTACGATCGTTGACTTCCCATGGCTAGGATGACCCGGATATATCGGGACAGTCCCTGTTATTAGGGAGAAGTCCAGGCAGATTTCAGCAAATTTGGCTCATTATTGCAGTTTTCAGAGGGGGTCGACTACTCGTTTTTAGGTGTTCCAAAGCAAGGCTGTGTAGCAGTTGTCATAAGTAAGCAATTTAATTAACAGGTATTGTGGTTTTAACAAGATACATTTTATTTATTTTTTCGTGCCTCTTCTGTCTTCCTGTGTTGATGAGAGCTGTTAGTCTGCGCTGCTCTATTGATGTGAAAATATAGTCATTCGTCTCTTTTTGCAAAATGTCTCGGTTTTTGGTGCTCGAGATCTGGCCCTTCTAGCTGGGCCTCGTTAGGAATTGGATGAAAATAGAATCCAGTTGCTTTACGTTCAGGCCATCTTGGTCAGCGATAGTGTCATTGGAAGGAGGCGCCATCTTGTGGTTGCCATCACAAAAATGCGAAATATGATTTCTGGTTTCCCATCTCCACAAATTGCTTCCATCTCTGGACTGTACTTTTTAATGACTTACTCTTGAGCTTTCGTGTTTGGGAAACTTTGGCTGGTTTAGCAACAGGATAGATACGTTCCTGTATTAACAGCTGCGTCAAAAATCTATGATGAATCTGTAATATATATAGTGAAAATAAATGTGGGCCATTGAAATAAGATCTCAGTGCAAGTGCATTAAGCAACACAACAACTGCAGTGTGAAGGCTAAACTCGACAACATTAGGATGATACTGTAAAACTAATTAGAGAAATCACAGTGTCACTAGAGAACTCTGTATTGAAATCATTAAACAGAGGAAAATGTTGAGCACAGACCACATTGACTATTTAACGAGATAAGCATGCACTGTTAACTCCATGTGTGCTGGTCAAATACATTTGTCAGATCTCTATGAATGTTAATACTGCATGGAATAACCCATGTGTGCAAATCCACAGACTATAATATGCATTTTTTTTACTGTAGTTGAGCGAGGGGAAGGCATTATGAGTCACTCCAGATTTCTCCTCTGGAGCCATGTCGCCTTCCCTCATTCAGCCATAGTAAGCAGAATGTTACTGTCAGCACATCCGCTTATATACTGCATGTATCAGAGTGTAGGTATTACAGACTCACTGATTATGTACTTGTGAATATTTTTTTAGGTTATAGGAAAAACATGTCTTCTTTATCATTCATGACATTTTTACAGTGAGGTAAATTAAAAATAAAAGTTATAAAAAGCTACACACACACTTATGAATGGCCCTCTAAAATTAGCATTTATTGAAAAGTGCATTTCTCATTCAGATGTCCATAGCAATTTTTGCTGTCCACCACAAAAAAACGTGCTGGACAGTATTATACCAAAGTTGGTTTAGCCCCAGATCTTGGTCCAACATAAACCCTTTCATTGGCTTGGGGTAAATCTGTTCTGGATTTTTAAAAATGAATTTACACTTTTAAATCTACGGTTATCTTAGTAGTTTGGTTTGCGAAACGAAATTTGAATATAAACTCGAATATGGTTGACTGAGAGCCCAAAACATTTTACAGGGTCCGTTGGGGGATCAAAGGAGTACACGCTGAACCCAGGTGGCATTGGGGCATACACCAGAGTGGTATAACATGGGTTTTTTATACTAAAAAAGGAAAAAATAGTCTGAGAGTGTGTGAACTTGCTCACCTTGTTCATAAAGTTACTGTCATTTGTGGTCGATGAACAACTGCAATCAGTTCAGGAAAATTGTTCTGCAAAAAACTAACTTTGCAGGACTATGTGGGTCAATATGACTACACTCCAAACACTGTGATAATCAGGGCAGTTCCTAGAAAGGGTGAAAATACTTATTACCACGATAAGGTCAAATTCAAGGCATAGAAATGTATTGACAACTTAAAATGTTTAGAATGTATGCCTATATAAGTAATTTGATTCGCCACTGAGCTAATCTGTGACCTGATCAGTGGAAGGTTGCTCTCTCTATTACATGTATGTTACATTTCACATCCCCGGAGTTGGTGTCTTCATTACAGCAAAACGCCAAGACGCCCATGGCCAGTCACAACAAAACAACAAATGCAGACTGTAAAAACATGTGAAGGTTTAATCACAGATAAACAAAATCACAAATCTATGCAAACGCGAGAAGAAACCATAAGTTTCTTTAAGATAATATAGATTAAGCAGTAAAGGATGGACAAAAACATTTATCATGCATGATCATTCAAACAGTAAATGGTATAACTGCACAGTTGTTGACTAATTGTTGTCAGAACTATTGCTGTACGGTTAGGATTGGATTAAAAGGTGGCTGGTTCTGAATTTCTATTCACAAAAATTACTAGGCGTTTGTAATGTAATGTAAAATGATTTGTAGATCGCAGACTAACCAGTGCAAATATTAGAATCTTTGGTGGAGAGTTTCACAGTTGTGACTCTGAAGCCTCCGTAGCAAAACCTTAATATTTGGTGAGTCACTGTGTCGGAATGAGAAGCTTCAGGTTTGAGGTAGAGTGGAGGAATTCAATGAAAAAAACTAATGTTAAAGTGAAGTTATGGTTAGCTATGCAGCAATGGGTTGACTGTGACTAATCTTACAGTGTAGAGCAGAAGGCCATGTGCAGTCGGGGTTGACCACTCAAGAACATTTTGTTAGAGTCTGCTAAAAGCCAAGTCCTGAGGCCAACCACTGCTGCACTCTGTTGCATGTTGTGTGCAGCAGGAATTAGCCACCTGAGGAGGGTTGGTGCATGGACTGACCTTTGGGACAAACTCTACTGAGCACGCGCACATGCCATGCATAGTGGGAGTTGGTTGCTCATGGAGGGTTGTACCCAGGCAGAAGGGCAACCCCTGCTGCACTTGACTAAAGTCCATGTGCCACAGGGGCTTGGACACCTGTGGAGGATTGGGCTCAGAGCCAGGCTATAGATAAGGCCCCACAGGCAGCCAGTATTTCACACTGCTCAAGGCCATGCGTTGAGGGGTTGACCATAGGGTCTGGTCAGTGACTAACTAACCCTCACGGCCCACAACCAAAGGCCATATATGAGATTGCAGCTGACTGCTACTATGCACTGCCAAAGGCCATGCACTGTAAGGTGTAGCCACCCATGAAAGAACAGTCCACTTCTGAAAGCAGTCTGAGCACTCACTGCAAGCAAATCTTTCTCACTGCAGCTTTTCTATGGAAAAAAAGAAAGACTCAATGAAAATTGGCCTTGAAATTATTGCACACGCGATGTATTTATTTTGTGTCGCTGAAGAAAAGTAGGGTTCTGCCCATCCTGCACCGCCTGTTCCTGCTTCACGCAGAGCAGCCACGGTTGCTTAGAGGGGAGGCACCGCGGACAAGACAAAGCAGGCTCGGTGTCATGCGAAGATCCACACGAGAAGAGGAACCTCTCCAGGCCCGGCAGTGAGGCAGGAGCGAGGAGCGATTTGTCAAACAAGAAATCCCACATAGCTCCTGCGTGCGAGACTCTTCGCGCCGTCGGCACTTGCCGGGGCCGGAGACTGTGTTATTTGTGTAACAACAAAACGATTGTGCGCATAATAAGTATAATTAGCAGGGTGAACCGGAGCATAATGATTGATTTGCCATCCGCTGAGGAGTCTGCACCGTCGGAAGAAGGTTTGGCTCGCAGGGGAGTGACGGCGAAATTCCACCGGCTTTGGAAAAACCCTCCTTTTTAACGCACAGCATATCCTCGGAGTAACCCCCGAAGAAAGGATGCAGGGCGGCTGTAGGGGCAGAGGATTCTTTGAAGACCACCTTAACAGAAGGAATGTATTTGCATTTGTAGGTCTTGTTTGAAAGTGGATGGCGAATAGAGGCTTCCACGAGGCCAAGTCATCCGCAGACCACGCGTTAGAAGCAGTTCAAACGATAAATCACCGGTGCATAATCTGAGGGGCAGGGACCCTCTTAGTGCTGCACCGACCTGAACCCCGTACTGACACCCCAACCACTCGACCTCAAATGATGAAAGCTGTTGAAGAGTGAATTTTTAAAGGATGCATTCTACTGAGCGGGATTACCCGAGGTGGAGAATGGGAGACGTGGAAAGTCCAGTGGATTCTAACCACGCTCAATGCACACCACTCAGCACGCCTTAGGCCACAACCCGAGTGTAAATATCTCATTTCAGAATCTGAACTCAAGTGAACTCACTTTTGATGCCAAGGCTGCCTCGCTAGGCATTGGGAGTCTGGGCTGCTACCCAAGGGCCAGATGACCGCTATGGTGCCCCACAAACTTTCAATAAGCTCCAGTGCTGCAAGTTTCAGGGAAATGGGCTATCCTCCTCCTTCCTAACCTGGGCCTAGCTAAGCTCTTTTCGAGGCCAGTGACCACATCGCCTTCGGTGATGGTCCAGGGAAATAGAGCATCCTCCACAAGTCAGGCAACGATGGTCCAGCTTAAGTGCCACAACCGGCATGATTGTGGCAAAAATAAGAGGTTTCTTATTTAAACACATGTTGTAAAAAGGCACTGGATTACCTCCAGGCAAGAAAAAGTTCTACTGACCAGTGTCTTCACATGATACGCCTCACCTTAACAGGGCTCAAGCGCTGGTGGCGCCTTGTGCGACACTGTTTCTTGGCACCCCACACCATATGACCACCTCCTCGAATTCACTCATTTCCACCTGGCAAATGGGCCCCTCATCTCTCAATATCCCTCTTTGCACATACATTTTTTTTTTTAAAGCACTTGTAAAGTCTGGCTTTTCTAAACCACTCAGCTATCCACATAAATATAGCTTTGTTCTTTGCAGCAGACATATTAATCCCCTACACTACCTTATGGCGAGGCAAAACTGCCACCTGGACAAAACTCCCATCTCTCTCCCTAGCAGGAACAATATTCACAAGAGGTATCTTGACATTTTAATTGTTTCCTGAAGGCTGGACACACAAGGAACTTCTTAGCAGGTGCTTTTAAATCACAACTTTTGTGAGTTATTGATAAACACAGCGCCACCAGGTCAACGCCCCCCAATCCAGGTCAGCAACCGCTGCGGCTGCACCGCTCGCACCGCCCTAAAGCCGGCCCTGCACCTAAATCATGTCCACAATTAAAAGGACTTTTACTCTATTCCTAAAGGACTTTTTTAAAGGTATCCCAGGAATACGCTTGAATCGCAGTGATAATGTGTTGCAGGTCACATGGAGCTGGAACACAGCAATTTATCACTTCATCTGTAAAGCAATGATTTTACGTGGAATCACCACCTGTCTCTGTAAAGTACACTTCTATTGTTTGCAAAATATGTAATGTAACAGAATTCTTACAATACACCAGAACCAAAGTGATTATGAAACGATTAATATACTCCTGCTTCTAAAATGCGCTAAAGAGCTACCATGAAACACCTGGGCCACAACAAACATATCTAATGTAGCATGGTTCATATGATACAAGTCTCACAGTTTTGCTTTGATACCCGAAGGTTGCATCACTTCAGGGAACATCTTAGCACCAGAAAAAAATAACTGCAGATACTAAAGCTGACAGCAAAAAGGAGGGCCACTACTGAAACAGTTAAAATAATCTGTGGAAATTACTGCAAGGTTTTTTTTTGGAGATGCACTGTAACGATCTAGTGAATCTGTAGGCCAAACTACATTCCATTATTGGATTGTTTCAGTAAAATTGCAAAACAATCCACTTAGAGTACTGAACTTCTGAATCAATTGTGAGTGGTGTCCCTTTATCTTGCTTTAATGTTCATTGCCTGAGTTGCGTGGTGGACGCTTGCAAGAGATATTGAATATAACAAGGGCTTGAAGCCAGCACATTGCATAACATTTGTTGGCTTTATTGTCACTTTTATTTGGTGTCTTCTAATTGGACAGCACATGCTTGCTTCCCTTGCTCTTCTGTTGGCTGGAGAATGGACAAGTACTGACTGCTTCAGCTTGATTGCTGTCCTTCCGGTGATCGCGCTATGATTAGGCTCTACTTTTATTTTTTTTCTTCTTCCCTGGAATCCTTGTTGAACCTCTTGCCATATGTAGCTATGTTTTCCGAAGCCACACACATTTCAAAGGAATCCTTTTCTCCTTTGAAATGGATGATTATGTGACTATGGGTGCTATCTGCTTTTATTGTAACAACAGATATTATCTCCTTCCAAATGTATTTTCTCTAATACAAGGACTTGGGCTCAATTGTTTTCTTTATTTGACAGTTTTTTTTGCCAGATATCATGTTGGTTTTCTTTTTCTTGCATGGATAGATTAACTGATTTGCTCTGAATCACGGGCGTGTTGTGCTGAGACTTCACAAACTCTGGCATAGCTAATGGATCTTTCCTTTGAGCCTATTGGCCCTAACACTGCCTTTTTGTTCATTCTATACAACATGAGAATTGCTGACTTTGGCAATGATTGGTAGCCATGTCGTACAGTAGCATAGCCACAGCACGTTTAAAAATAATGATAAAAAAGGACTATTATGCACCCAACGTTAATACTTTTATAAAAAAAAAGTGCATCAGTCCTCTCTGCATCTTAACACTTTAAAAAAAATTGTTTTAGTCACACTGCAAAGCATACACGCTGCATTGCAGCATGGTTACAAAATATTCCCATTGTCAAACCCTCCTATAGGCAAGGCCTATTGGCTTTGCCAATGCTTGTTAATCCAGTGTTGATTACCAGCATAGTTTAGCAAAGGGGTACAAATGGGATTAGCTGTCAAGTCTTCCAGTTCACTGGCTAGAACGTACCCACTGGAGCATATCTAATTTTGGTGTCTGCCCACTCGAGTGAATTTGCCAATTTATACCAGAATTAAGTCTGTTTCTAAGCACTTCCATTGTTAGAAGATACAGGAAAAAGGGCAGAAAAATATTGTGAGACGTTTTGGTTAGTGTGCAGTATCGTTGGCTAATACTGTTATTTATCATTATTGTCCCAGGCGTAAAAGATGACATTTTATGCCAAGTTAAGAACCAGTTACCCTTGTTGCACTGTTGATTCCACGAGTAACAATAGCAAGCAGTCAAGGCTAACGCCAGGGATGGTGGAGGGATTGTAACGCAGATGAAGTATGATTTAGTAATTGCCAATAAATTCAATATTGGGTCAGTATTGTATTTTTTTAAAAGACGTGGAACCTGATCCAGAGAAGGGCCACCCTGACTCGTAGCCCTCTCAAAATAAACAGCTTGTGATGTCTCTGAGCATGCAAATTGTCTCCACCCATGCTCAGCTACGGATGGACTCCAGTGCTCTGAAGACCAGGCAAGCAGCCCCTTCCCTTCGCCTCACAGGCATGTTTCAGTACCGGATGGATGTAATATGCAAACCCTTTTCACTCCCAAGTTGGCTGTGGCTAGATCGGCTCCTGCCCTACACAACACGTTCTTTTCTAAAACATGCTTACCAAAAAGGCACCACACTGTCTATTTTTGGTAGTCCCGTCTGCCTGGCCGTTATCCCTCTTTCCTTTGAGCAAAGCTTGGCCAGTCGACCGCTACCAGATGAGAACGTGATATGAGCAAATACTTCCCACTGTTGTCCTCAACTGGGTAGAGGGACTGTGACTAGGCAATGCTAGTTGATAAACTGCAACCACCAGCATTAATGTAAGTAGAGGGATGGCCCGTTGAGGCCTAGGTAGACTCTTCTGTCCTTTCACACTCTTTCTGCTAAATAAATGCAGCGCACAGTGAAGCCTGCTCTCCAGACCTGCACATCACCGTCAGCGCAGACTGTTTTAAAGCACCCGTGAGGCCTGCTCAGTACTTGCTCTAAGCGAAGTCCAGTGAGGCCCAAAGAAAACTATCTGCCGACTGAGGTCCTGTAAGCGCAGCGAGGTCTGCACAGTACTGTAGGCTGTGTGAGGTTAAAAAACACTATACACTATTGCTTCCTACACAGGGCCAGTGAGGCCTGCACAGCACAGAGTCTTAAAGAGAGCCACTGAGACCTGCAAAATACCAGCTGCAATAAGTGGGCCAATGACACATAACACATTGCTTTATGAGGTTCATGTAGGCCTGCCCCATACTGTCTGATGTGCAATGACCAGTGGGGGTTACGCTGGAGTGTCTGGCACGCAAAACACGACAAGGTCTGTGGCCTACTGTCAGGTATGCATGTGCGCCAGTGAGTAGAGGTGCATGGACTACACTGTCAGTTGTGCATCTGTGAATAAGGTGTAATGAAGTCCGCACAGGGGCGTTTTAAGGCATATACAAAATCGACAATTGCCAGAGCTCCCACATTCCAAGGGGCCACCTGGTAAAGTAAATGGTAAAGCCGAAAGTCCTGGCATTATAATGTTGCTCATACAAAAAATGTTATCTTTCTAATTTGACAGCCAATAATTCTTAAAATAAGTTTAGGGACAGATCTTCTAATAGTTGGGGCCAGGTCAAAATCATATAAAGTGGCACAATGCAGCAACTCTTACAAAGCAAACTCTTACAAGGGTATTTACTTTTAAATGCACAAAGCATTTCACTCCTGAAAGGTTTCCTTTTCTCAGTATAAATAGCATTCTATGCTGCTTTGTACCACTTTATGTCAAGGGGGTCATATTTTAGTGTAATGTGGGCAAATACGCGCAAGCACCCGTGCTTTGTGACAGAAACACAATCTGCTAACATAGCCAGGCTACGCCTTACTTAAAAAATAATGCTTTCTTGCAGCAGACACGAACATGAAACATGTTTTAATTTCTCCAAACGTCACACTGCATGTATGCTGAACAGTGCAGCACAAATACAATGTTTGGAATGTTTAAGAATGGTCTAGGCATAGGATTACATACTCCAAGAGTATGCTTTCAGTAAAATGTCTACGCTAGACAGCAACATAGTGTGAGGTTGTGCATAGTGCTAGCCAGCCTGCTTGTGCCCAGCATAAGGGTAGTGAGCTGCAGCAGGCCATTTGTACGCCAAAGGCTGCCATACAGCACTGCTGCAAAAATATATTGGGAACATGCTGAAAGCGTCCCTGGGAATGGATTCCACCCATTGCTTACCATTGGCAATGTGTTTTGTAACTCACATTTGCCTGCTTCCTGTTAGCTGGCTTTATTAGTTTTAGGCTGTCCAGCATGTCTTTGTTTACCACCTAAACGACTGGATCCTTGTATTCTTCCACAAGTGCTCGCTTTCTGGAAACTCTTTTTTACTTTTTTGTAAGGCATTTTATGAGGGTACTTGTGTTTTCAGTTGCTTCACTTGTAATCTATTTCAGAAAGCAGTAAATGTGCTGAATTTCTTTGAAAATGTTTCCTGCCTCCTATCTTTCTGCTTGACAGATTCAACTTATCTCTGCCACTACCAGTTCATCATTCTCACATGCCTGTGAGGAACAGTGTGCTTGTTTTTTTTGGTCAGTGCTCTTTACTAATAGAATAACTTAATCAATCCTCTTCCTCAGTTTCATGCCCATGCCATAGGCGCAAGAAGTAGCAGAGTGGGCAGTGCTGAAGCACCCCCGAAATAACCATGCTGAGCTTCAGATGTGAATGAGCAGCAAACAGGCCTATACGTTTTATTTTTTATCTAGTCACATCTAATGTAAATTCAAAGACAGAGGTCAAATGTTAGGCTCTGTCTTTGAGGGAGGTAGGTGTTTACTTTTCTTTCTTCAACTGCAAAGTGAGAGTGTTTATGTGACAATCTTGCTGGATGCTAAGGGTTTGAAAGAAAAGGCTGTAGGATAGTATTTGTTTTTGGCACACAACAAAATTTAAATGCCAGTAAATGAACTGTACATACATTTCAGAATATATTAGAATTAGAAAAGCACAAATGAAGCACATTTTTTGTAATTATGATGTATGGTGGAAACAACTATTTTAATACGAGCAAAACAAATCAATACTCTAGGTGATGCAGATTTCCACACTTTATCGCTTGTGCGCTGTATAGTTTTATTAGTAAAACAGTAAGTCTGTGCAAATGCAATGGTAAATTCAGTTGAAAATATGTTGTCTATATTGGCAGTGTGCTACCACATCAATCATACTCCATTCTACCGCACTCAGCTGTATTCTACGCCACTCCACTCTATGCCATGCTACTCTACCCCTCCCTGCGTCATTCCACTCAGCTTTTGACCACTATATGGCACTCCACTCTACACTACTCCACTCTACATCACTCCACTCTATGCCACTCTGCTCTGACACTATACTCTGCTCTATGCCACTCCACACTATGCCACTCCATTCTACTATACTTCACTCCACCCTACAACATTCTACTCTTCTCTATGATGCTCTACTTCACACTCGCTACTCCACACCGCACTACGGCGCTCCACAACACTCTACCATTTCACAACACTCTACACCACAATATGACACTCCACTCCATGCTATTCCATTCTGCCACTCCACTCTATAACACTATATTCTACTTCACACCGACACCGAGTGGACTCTGTCTCCCCGGGTCCCACAACACTCATTATTGAGCTGTGAGCATTTTTATTTCTAGTTGTGAAGTTTTAATTTGTAGTAGTTTTTATCTCTTTTGGTGGGGCTGTGTCTGGGTGGGCAGGCCTTTTGTTGTTTTATTTTCCGACAGCCTCCAGTCTGCCGCAGCCACTCTGGGCGATTGAGTGGAGAGGGTGCCGGCTCTCATTTTACTCACTTCCGGTGTCGTCACACCACCATTTTTCAAGTTTGGCGGGCTAATGCCACATTACTTCCTGCCTCGCTCCTTCTTAAGGAGAATGCAAGCGCGGACGCACGCTGCAGGCGTGCCGCTGGCACGAGAAAGGCGTGCCTAAGGCAAGCCCATGTGCACCTGTGCACACATGGATAGTGCCAGGCATGCTGGTGGTTCTGGACTGAAAATGGACCAGTCTCAGTGTTGGACTTTTGCTTATGCAGGGTCATCCCGAATCTTTTTGCCTCCTGTCTCCTATTTTTTCTGACCTGTCGCTGTTGCCTTTTGAACTCTGAGCACTTTACCACTGCTAACCAGTGCTAAAGTGCAAATGCTCTCCGTATAAATTGTTTGTAATTGGTTTATCCATGATTGGCCTATTTGATTTACTAGTAAGTCCCTAGTAAGGTGCACTAGAGGTGCCAGGGCCTGTAAATCAAATGCTACTAGTGGGCCTGCAACACTGGTTGTGCCACCCACACAAGTAGCTCTGTAATCATGTCCCAGACCTGCCACTGCAGTGTCTATGTGTGTATTTTTACACTGTAAATTCGACTTGGCAAGTGTACCCACTTGCCAGGCCTAAACCTTCCCTTGTCTTACATGTAAGGCACCCCTAAGGTAGGCCCTAGGTAGCCCCAAGGGCAGGGTGCAGTGTATGGATAAGGTAGGAGTCTGCGCCCGTCTGCGCCTGGCGCGCGCCCAGCGCCATGACCCCTGGTCCCCAGCCCGCCCCTACCCCGCTACGACCCCAACACCCTCCACACCCTCAACCCCGGGCGCTCCAACACTTGCTTCCAAGCCCACCCCAAGCGCACCCATGGACCCTTCGCCTGTAACTCCTGAAAACGCATCTTCCACCACGCAACTACCACGACCACCAGCCCACGCGCCATCAACCACCTCAAGTGCATCCTGGTCAACGCTCGCTCTGTCCACAAGCACGCCGTTGAACTCTGGGACCTCCTGGACTCCACAGCTCCGGACGTCGCCTTCATCACGGAAACCTGGATGAACGCTTCATCAGCTCCAGACATCGCCACTGCCATCCCCGAAGGCTACAAGATCTCCAGAAAAGACCGCACCAACCAAGTAGGAGGAGGTATCGCCATCGTCTTCAAAGACTCCATCAGCGTCACCACCTCCACCGAAGACACCCCTCTCGCCGTTGAACATCTGCATTTTCAAATTCGCACCGACCCCAGGACCACCCTCAGAGGATCCCTCGTCTACCGTCCCCCCGGACCGCGCGCCCCTTTCAGCGACGCCATCGCCGACTTCATCTCCCCGCACGCCCTCGCCTCGCCGGACTACAACCTCCTAGGCGACCTCAACTTCCATCTGGAACAGAACAACGACCCCAACACCACCGCCCTGCTCGACAACCTCGCCAACCTCGGCCTCAAGCAACTGGTGAACACCGCCACCCACATCGTCGGACACACGCTCGACCCTATCTTCTCCGCCAGCAAACACATCTTCTTCAGCCACACCTCCGCTCTACACTGGACCGACCACAGCTGTGTCCACTTCACATTCCGACGCGAGACCCACCACCTCCGCACTCAACCCATCCCTCGTCAACAGTGGAACAAGATCCCCGAAGAGCAACTCTTCTCCGCACTCGCCGCCAACCAACCCACCCTCACCACCGACCCCAACGACGCAGCCCTCAGCCTCACAAACTGGATCTCCAACTGCGCAGACAACCTTGCTCCCCTCAAACGCACGCATCGACAGACCAACAACAAAAAACCTCTCTGGTTCTCTGACACCCTCAAAGAATCAAAGAAAACTTGTCGCACCCTCGAGAAGGCCTGGCGCAAGGACCACACCGCTGACAACATGACCGCCCTCAAGAACGCTACCCGCGAACACCACCACCTGATCTGCGCTGCCAAAAGGAACTTTTTCACCGACAGACTGGACAAAAACAGCCACAACAGCAGAGAACTTTTCAGCATCGTCAAGGAGTTCTCCAACCCCAACGCCAACGCCAACGCCGTCACGCCCTCACAGGATTTGTGCGAATCCCTCGCCACCTTCTTCCATCGCAAGATCAGCGACCTCCACGACAGCTTCGGACACCAGACCCAACCAAACATCACCGAACCCGCACCCCCGGCCTTCACCCTCAACAACTGGACCCACATCAACACTGAAGAAACCAAATCCATCATGAACTCTATCCACTCCGGCACCCCTTCGGACCCCTGCTCTCACTTCATCTTTAATAAAGCCGACGACATCATCGCCCCACACCTCCAAGCCGTCATCAACTCTTCTTTTTCTTCTGCTACCTTCCCCGAATGCTGGAAACACGCCGAAGTCAACGCCCTCCTAAAGAAACCTACGGCTGACCCGAGCGACCTGAAAAACTTCCGCCCCATCTCTCTCCTGCCTTTCCCAGCCAAGGTAATAGAGAAGACCGTCAACAAACAGCTGACCACCTTCCTGGAAAACAACAACCTGCTCGACCCTTCACAAACCGGATTCCGAACCAACCACAGCACGGAAACCGCCCTCATCTCAGTCACAGACGACATCAGAACCCTGATGGACAATGGTGAAACAGTCGCCCTCATCCTCCTCGACCTCTCGGCTGCCTTCGACACCGTCTGTCACCGCACCCTAATCACCCTCCTCCGCTCCACCGGGATCCAAGGCCAGGCCCTGGACTGGATCGCCTCCTTCTTCTCAAACCGTTCCCAAAGAGTTTACCTCCCACCGTTTCGCTCAGACCCCACCGAGATCATCTGCGGCGTACCTCAAGGCTCATCGCTCAGCCCGACACTCTTCAATGTCTACATGAGCCCCCTCGCCAACATCGTACGGAAGCACGACATCATCATCACCTCCTACGCCGACGACACCCAACTTATACTCTCCCTCACCAAGGACCCCGCCAGCGCCAAGACCAACCTACAAAAGGGGATGAAGGACGTCGCAGACTGGATGAGGCTCAGCCGCCTAAAGCTGAACTCTGACAAAACAGAAGTCTTCATCCTCGGCAACACCCCGTCCGCCTGGGACGACTCCTGGTGGCCCACGGCCCTCGGCACTGCACCGACCCCCACAGACCACACCCACAACCTCAGCTTCATCTTGGACCCCCTTCTCACCATGACCAAGCAAGTCAACGCCGTGTCCTCTGCCTGCTTCATCACCCTCCGCATGCTCCGCAAGATCTTCCGCTGGATCCCCGCCGACACTAGAAAAACCGTGACCCACGCCCTCGTCACGAGCCGCCTGGACTACGACAACACCCTCTACGCTGGGACCACCGCCAATCCAAAATCGCCTGCAACGCATTCAAAACGCCTCGGCCCGCCTCATCCTCGACGTACCCCGCAACAGCCACATCTCCGCACACCTGAGACACCTGCATTGGCTCCCAGTCAGCAAAAGGATCACCTTTCGACTTCTCACCCACGCACACAAAGCCCTCCACAACAAGGGACCGGAATACCTCAACCGACGCCTCAGCTTCTACGTCCCCACCCGTCTCCTCCGTTCCTCTGGCCTCGCGCTCGCTGCCGTCCCTCGCATCCGCCGCTCCACGGCGGGTGGGAGGTCTTTCTCCTTCCTGGCAGCCAAGACCTGGAACTCCCTCCCCACCAGCCTCAGGACCACCCAGGACCACTCCGCATTCCGGAGACTCCTAAAAACCTGGCTTTTCGAGCAGCAGTAACCCCCCCCCCTTTCCCCTAGCACCTTGAGACCCGCACGGGTGAGTAGCGCGCTTTATAAATGTTAATGATTTGATTTGATTTGATTTGATTTAGGACATATAGTAATGTGGTTTATATGTCCTGACAGTGAAATACTGCCAACTTCGTTTTTCACTGTTGCAAAGCCTGTCTCTCTCATAGGATAACATGGGAGCTACCTTTAAATATGATTAAAGTGTAGATTCCCCTAGAGAGTAGATGGACATGTGGAGTTTGGGGTCCCTGAAATCACAATTTAAAAATACATCTTTTAGTAAAGTTGATTTTGAGATTCTGCGTTTGAAAATGCCACCTTTAGAAAGTGAGCATTTTCTTGCTTAAACCATTTTGTGACTCTGCCTTGTTTGTGGATTCCCTGTCTGGGTCAGTTTGACAGTTGGGTTGTTTTTCACCTCGCACTAGACAGTGACACAAAGGGGGCTGGGGTGTAACCTGCATTTCCTGATTAGCCATCTCTGCTCTGAGGGAGGGGTGGAGTGGTCACTCTCATCTGAAAGGACTGTGCCTGCCTCTGACAATGCCGGCTCCAACCCCCTGGTGTGTGTCTGAGGCCTTGCCTGGGCAAGGCAGGATTTCACAAGTAGGTGTGAGTCTCCTTTGAAGAAAGGTGACTTCAAAGACTAAAGTGGGTATAAGAAGGGCACCCAAATCTACAGACTTTAGAAACACTTCTAGAACCAAGAGGAACCTCTGCCTGGAGAAGAGCTGATAGCTGAGGAAGAAGTGCTGCCCTGCCTGTGACTGTGCTTTGTGGAGCTTTCCTGCAGTGCTGCTTCTGCCAGAGTTAAAGGGCAAAGACTGGACTTTGTGTGCCTTCCATCTTGTGAAGAAATCTCCAAGGGCTTGATTTAGAGCTTGCCTCCTGTTGTTTGAAGTCTCAGGGACAGCAAAGACTTCTCTCTGCCAGCACCTGGAGTTTCTGGAGAGACTCCTGCTCTGACAAGTGGTGCCCTATCCAGTCCCTGGGCCCTTGAAAGGAGAGCTGGTGGAAACCCAAGGAAATCGACTTCGGACGACTCCGGACCGGCGCCGCCTGCACCTGACGCCGTGACCTTTGCTGGAACGCGACGCTCTTCGCAGGCCCGACGCCGCTGCAGCCCCGCTGAAGTCCGCGACTCCGTGGAAGTCACTGCACCACGTCGTGACCGACGCCGCTCGAAGTGCACGGATTCAACGTTTCGCACAGACGCCGCGATCCCCGACTTCGCGCATCGGCTTGTTTTCACTCTTCACCAAAGGTACTGTACTTGGGGGTCTACACGACTCCGTGTCCGGCGCCGCTGGTGTCGGCTTGTTGGGAACGAATCCGTCACGGTGCTGTGTTAACATCTCATCTAAGCATTTTTGTTTCTTAGCGCTATTTTTGAGTTTAATCTTTAAAAATTCATAACTTGACTTGTGTATGTCGGATTTTTGTCGTTTTGGTCTTGTTTTGTTTAGATAAATATTTCCTATTTTTCTAAACCGGTGTTGTGTCATTTTGTAGTGTTTCATGAAGTTACTGTGTGTGTTGGTACAAATACTTTACACCTAGCACTCTGAGGTTAAGCCTACTGCTCTGCCAAGCTACCAAGGGGGTAAGCAGGGGTTAGCTGAGGGTGATTCTCTTATACCCTGACTAGAGTGAGGGTCCTTGCTTGAACAGGGGGTAACCTGACTGTCAACCAAAGACCCCATTTCTAACATTGGTGATCAGCGGTTGGGATTTGGACTTGTATTTGTACTTGACAAACAGTGATTAAGTGTACACTACTGTTTTGATCTCAGACCACTACGTGACCACATACTACTTGTTTGGTGATCTTTCATTTTTCTCTTTGGGACTCCTTTTTGTTCTACTTCCATGATTTTGCTGATCCCTTGACTGATTCTTTTTACTTCATTGGGAACTTGTTTTCTGCCGTTGGAACTTTGCACTTGTTGCCATCATGTCTCAATCTGGAGATGCAACAGCTGGAGCTGTGTTTGAATTAGGAAAACTGAAGTGGTACTCAGTTGCTCAATTGAAACAGTTCTGTGAAGATCTTGCCTGTCACGTTAAGAGCTCTGCCAGGAAGGGTGAGCTACAAAAGGCATTGAGGGCCTGGGTGACAGCCAAAGAAGCTGGGGGGCACACAGAAGATATGGATGGGAAAGTGCAGAGTCTACACTGTGGTGTATTAGAGGTACCTGTTACACCTGGGGGGAGGTTCTCCAGGAGTGGTAGCGGTAGGTCCTCTAAGGGTCTGACTCCTAAAGATGTGCAGGACAGACAGGCAGAAAGGGCTCGCCGGTTGGAGGCAGAAAAGTTGAGGATGCAAAGGGAGTATGACAAGTGGGAAAGGGACTTAGAGATAAAAAGGATGATTTATGCTTACAAGCTTAAATTGAAAGAGCTGGAAGTCACGAGGGCTGAGTCCAGCTGGAATGGTGGCAGAAACAATTGTATATCCAGTGCTGCTGAAGAAGTGCACATGCCCAGAGATGTGGCGCCCTACTTGAAGGAGGGAGTTAACACACACCAGGAGGTTCAGGGGTATGAGGTAGCTCCAGTGATGCACAGGGTCCCTGAGGTGGATTGGGGAACTGGCATGGGGAGTCATATTCCTACTGGTGGGAGGGACACTCTACTGACTCTAGGTGAGAGTGACAGGGAGAGGGGTTCCCCCCAGGTAGAAGTCCTGGTTATGGATTGTGAAGACATTCCAGAAGAGTGTGGGTTGAGTGTCAAGGACAGTCAGGTACTGTCTCACCAGTCTCAGGAGGGTGATGTGGGGTGCTTTTTCAAAGCAGAGTCACTGGATGGTTGGGTGAAGGGTACTTTGGTTAATTCATGTGAGGGGCTGAGTGATATAATTGCTGGAGAGCATATGTCTAGTCCTTATTTTCCAGAGCTACGCCAACACCAGGTGGAGTGTGAGTTCTCTGACCCCAGGGAGCTTACAATGGATGCAGACTTCTGGGTGAGTACCAGAGAGTCTGAAGAGGCATTTGGGGGTGCTCCTGAGAGGAGTGGTCTAGGTAGTTCCCAACCAGGTGAGGTAGGGAAGGATTGTAGTGTCCCAGGTAGGTCCTAGTGTAGTGGGATGGGTGAGGGACCCCATGTCCAGTCTCAGAAGAGAGGGAATGGGGATGGGTTGAGGCCCAAGGTGCCCAAGATCCGGTCCCAGGTCCTGGAGGGTTCCATGAGGGAACACCAGGAGGGGAGCCTAGCCTGTACCATAGGGCCATCTGTTGAGGGAGACCCCACAGTGTCAGGAGAACTTGGGGGGGGTGGCTGTAGCCAGCGTCCCACCAGTTCTGGTGTCTGGCAGTACCACTCCTAGTGAGGGGGTGCAGAAGTCCAGACAGAGGGTTTAGAGGGGGTTGCGGACCCCAGTGGAGAACCTGGAGGGTCAGGGGTCAGCTATGAGAGCAGAGCCCCCCAGGAATGACCTTGGTGAGACCATTTCTGGGTTGAGGGGAATCCCGGCTCTGCCAGATGGGCAGGGGTCATGAGACCTGCGCCAGACAGACTCTTGTGTGGCCCTTGGGGACGGTGTGTCCCCTGAGGGGGGTAGGTGTGCCCCCCTGGAAGTCCTGGTGCGGCAGGCAGTGGTTCAACCTCAGGGTGGTGACTCTGGGTTGGATGACCAGGTTCAGAGGGTAAACTCTGACCTGGTGGGGGGTAGGTATGCCCCCCAGGAAGTCCTGGGTTGCCAGGCAGTGGTTCAGTCTGTGGGTACAGACCCTGGACTGGAGGATCAGGTGCAGGGGGTAAACCCTGACCTGAAAGGGGGGGGCGGTTTGCCCAATCACCCCCCCGGTGTGATTTCAAGGGGTACTCTCCCTGAGAGGGGGTGCAGAACCCTGAAAGTAGGGGAAGGGAAGAGAGAGACTCACCCCTGACCCCAGTGCAATCTAAGGGTACAGACCCTGGATTAGAAGGCCAGGTTCAGGGTGTCCCCCCTGACCTGGAGGAAGGGGCTACTGCTAACAGTGCCCCTACCATGTTGTCTTCTGGGGGGGCCACTCCTAGTTGGGGGTGCAGGACCCCAGAAGGGAGGGCAGGGAGAGGGAAGCCTCACCCCTGGCCCTGGTCCAACCTGAAGGTACAGACCCCAGGTTGGCGGACCAGTTGCAGGTTAACAGCCCTGCACTGGTGGAAGAATTGTGCAGGACTGCTTCTAAAAGCACCCTGACAGTTTTTGACTCTGGGGGTTCCGCTTCTCCAGGGAGGGTACTGAGCCCCAGAGGGGAGGACCAGGGTCAGGTTGTCATCCCTGACCTGGTGGAAGGGAGAGTGGTCAAAGGGTGGCAGGCACCTGGGGCTACAGCCCCCACTCTCCACAGCCACAGTGGTTGGAGAGGCCTGAGGTCGGGCTCTCATTCCTGACAGTTGTCAGGGGTCACTGTGGCTTGCTGTCCTGGTGGACAGAGTTGCCCCTGGGGGTGGGACGAGAGTCACACCCTGGGGGTGGAATGGGCAACACCACTGTGTTGGCCCTGGTGGTACTATCTGCCCATTGGGATGCATCAGTGAGCAAAGGAAAGTTAGGTGCTGCACAGATGGTATCTGCAGATGAGGAGAAGGGTTCCCCATGGGTTAGCTTAGTGGGCCCTGAGAGTATGGACAGAGGGATCCAACTGGAGTCAGGAAGGCGTAGAACTGGAACATTCCCCTGCTGTTGTGGGCCTGAGTCCTTGTTCTATCGCCCCAATCAGGGTGGTACATCAAGGTATTGATTGGTCTCCCCTGGCTTTAGGCTGGTAGGGGGTCGTGTTGGACTTTTGCTTATGCAGGGTCATCCCGAATCTTTTTGCCTCCTGCCTCCTATTTTTTCTGACCTGTCGCTGTTGGCTTTTGAACTCTGAGCACTTTACAACTGCTAACCAGTGATAAAGTGCAAATGCTCTCCGTGTAAATTGTATGTAATTGGTTTATCCATGATTGGCCTATTTGATTTACTAGTAAGTCCCTAGTAAGGTGCACTAGAGGTGCCAGGGCCTGTAAATCAAATGCTACTAGTGGGCCTGCAGCACTGGTTGTGCCACCCACATAAGTAGCTCTGTAATCATGTCCCAGACCTGCCACTGCAGTGTCTGTTTGTGTATTTTTACACTGTAAATTCGACTTGGCAAGTGTACCCACTTGCCAGGCCTAAACCTTCCCTTGTCTTACATGTAAGGCACCCCTAAGGTAGGCCGTAGGTAGCCCCAAGGGCAGGGTGCAGTGTATGGATAAGGTAGGACATATAGTAATGTGGTTTATATGTCCTGACAGTGAAATACTGCCAACTTCGTTTTTCACTGTTGCCAGGCCTGTCTCTCTCATAGGATAACATGGGGGCTACCTTTAAATATGATTAAAGTGTAGATTCCCCTAGAGAGTAGATGGACATGTGGAGTTTGGGGTCCCTGAACTCACAATTTAAAAATACATCTTTTAGTAAAGTTGATTTTGAGATTGTGCGTTTGAAAATGCCACTTTTAGAAAGTGAGCATTTTCTTGCTTAAACCATTTTGTGACGCTGCCTTGTTTGTGGATTCCCTGTCTGGGTCAGTATGACAGTTGGGTTGTTTTTCACCTCGCACTAGACAGTGACACAAAGGGGGCTGGGGTGTAACCTGCATTTCCTGATTACCCATCTCTGCTAGGAGGGAGGGGTGGAGTTGTCACTCTCATCTGAAAGGACTGTGCCTGCCTCTGACAATGCCGGCTCCAACCCCCTGGTGTGTGTCTGAGGCCTTGCCTGGGCAAGGCAGGATTTCACAAGTAGGTGTGAGTCCCCTTTGAAGAAAGGTGACTTCAAAGACTAAAGTGGGTATAGGAAGGGCACCCAAATCTACAGACTTTAGAAACACTTCTGGAACCAAGAGGAACCTCTGCCTGGAGAAGAGCTGATAGCTGAGGAAGAAGTGCTGCCCTGCCTGTGACTGTGCTTTGTGGAGCTTTCCTGCAGTGCTGCTTCTGCCAGAGTTAAAGGGCAAAGACTGGTCTTTGTGTGCCTTCCATCTTGTGAAGAAATCTCCAAGGGCTTGATTTAGAGCTTGCCTCCTGTTGTTTGAAGTCTCAGGGACAGCAAAGACTTCTCTCTGCCAGCACCTGGAGTTTCTGGAGAGACTCCTGCTCTGACAAGTGGTGCCCTATCCAGTCCCCGGGCCCTTGAAAGGAGAGCAGGTGGTAACCCAAGGAAATCGACTTCGGACGACTCCGGACCGACGCCGCTGCTGAATCCGGTAACGCCGCCTGCACCTGACGCCGTGACCTTCGCTGGAACGCAACGCTCTTCGCAGGCCCGACGCCGCTGCAGCCCCGCTGAAGTCCGCTACTCCGTGGAAGTCGCCGCACCACGTCGTGACCGACGCCGCTCGAAGTGCACGGATTCAACGTTTCGCACAGACGCCGCGATCCCCGACTTTGCGCATCGGCTTGTTTTCACTCTTCACCAAAGGTACTGTACTTGGGGGTCTACACGACTCTGTGTCCGGCGCCGCTGGTGTCGGCTTGTTGGGAATGACTCTGTCACGATGCCGTGTTAACATCTCATCGAAGCATTTTTGTTTCTAAGCGCTATTTTTGAGTTTAATCTTTAAAAATTCATAACTTGACTTGTGTATGTCGGATTTTTGTCGTTTTGGTCTTGTGTTGTTTAGATAAATATTTCCTATTTTTCTAAACCGGTGTTGTGTCATTTTGCAGTGTTTCATGAAGTTACTGTGTGTGTTGGTACAAATACTTTACACCTAGCACTCTGAGGTTAAGCCTACTGCTCCTCCAAGCTACCAAGGGGGTAAGCAGGGGTTAGCTGAGGGTGATTCTCGTTTACCCTGACTAGAGTGAGGGTCCTTGCTTGAACAGGGGGTAACCTGACTGTCAACCAAACACCCCATTTCTAACACTCAGGATCACTGCTTGTCTCGCAAGCAGCTTCTTGATCTACAGTCTTGGAACTCCCAGGCTGTCTCCCTACAGTTCTGGATGTCTCTGATCATTCCATATAGCATTGCCTTAATTGCGACTTCTGCTTCGTGTCCAATACTGAAGTGATGGTACCCAATGAAAAATCAAACTCAGGCTCCTCTCAGGCTAAAACCTTCTGCTCTCTAGCCTCAAACTCTGCGTAGTTTTGGTGTGGCATGTTGAATACTCGTTTGCTAATTAAGCACAACACTGAAACCCACAATCTATTCTTAGCGGAGGCTCTTGCCTACCTCTTTATCACTGAGACCTGGGCCAGAGATGACTCAGACCCTGGCGTTATTGATGCTATCCCTACTGGCTACTCTATTTATAGGCAGGACCGCCAAGGCCGGATGGGTGGGGGCCTTGCCATTATTGCTAGGACTACTTCTGGTTGCACGTTGGATTTGATATCCCCTGGCATTAAAGATGGTATAGAGACAGGCTTTTTCAGATTAAAGCTCTCAGTCAAGGATGCTTTTTCAGGAATTCTAGTTTATAGACCTCCTGGCACAAAGGCCAATATTATTGACTCATGGGGACAGATTATTGAACCCTACCTTAATGATAGGTACACCACTATAATAGGGGATTTTAACTTTCATTTTGATGATCCCGCTAGGAAAGACACTGCCTCTCTGCTTGATTCAATGCCTACCCTAGAATTGTCCCAGAAACCTAGGTTGCCTACTGACTCCTTGGGGCACACCCTTGATGGTGTTTTTTCTAATCACCCTGACCTACTTATTAATGGAAGTCGCCCTTTGAGCTGTATGAACCATCATATTATACTTTTCAGTCTTCCCTTGGTCCATTTTAAAGTCAACAGAACCCCCACAAAGTTTACTACCAGTAGAAATGGGATCACCACAGCAAATTTTGAATGATCCCTTTCTGCATCTAAACACAGCACGGTACTCTCCCTGGGCGTTCCTGCTGATAGATTTGATTCCCGGGTTTCCTCCTCCTTAGATTCCATCACCCCTTTAGGATCCAAAATTATATTCAGGACTAAACCATCTGCACCCTGGTTTTTGTCTGAACTTAAGGAGTTGCATTTGAAATGCCGCCATCAAGAGCGCAGCTGGTTGTTTACCACCAATGCGAAGGGAAAACTGTCTGAAAAAGCTAAGCACAAGACTATGTTGTCACAGTATAAAATGGCTATCAAGTCCGTTAAAATTGCCTTTTTCAGACATAAAATCAGGACAGATAGCAACTCTTCCAAACTGTTGTTTAAAACCGTTAAAGACTTGGCCTCTCCCCCTTTTCAGAACCAGGTTTCTACCGCCTAAATCTTCTGTGATGGCATGGCACTTTATGGAGGCTCCTCACCTGCTGTTGTGGGCTCCTCTGGACAAAACCGGCAAGAGATTCTTGTAATTTCTCTTCAACATAATAAGGAGTTGCTCCTGAGTATTAAATATGGGTCTCCGCTAGACCCCTGCTCTGCTAAAAAATTTCACTTGGCTCCTGAACCTATTGCAGATTTTTTGCAAAATACATTCAGGTGTATTCTACAATCTGGCATTTTTCCCATCTCTTGGAAACAAACCTTGGTCACTTCCTTATTGAAAAAACTCAATGCAGATCCAGATGAATTTAAGAACTATTGCCTGATCTCTTTGCTCTCAGTTAGAAAAATTCTTAAATCAGGAACTAGTAACTTTTATCGAAATACAGGGTTCTCTGAATCCCTCCCAAAATGGCTTTAGGTCAGGTCATAACATAGAGACCGCACTTATGGAGGTAACTGACATCATCCCTCACCACGTCGATCTTGGGGGTGCGGCCAATTTTTTATTGCTCGATTTGTCCTCAGCATTGGATACGATATGGCCTGCACTGATGATTCAATGCCTGGAGGAGAGTGGGGTCAGTGGCCCTGCCCTCCTTCTACTATCTTCCTTCAGAGTCCATGTGGTTTGCTGTGGGGACTTTAAAATGGAGGCCTTCAGTCTTCCTTGTGGCGTCACCCTGGGCTCCATGCTAAGTCAGACTCTTTTTAATATCTACGTGGCGCCTCTGCCGGCTCTGGTGCAGTCTTTTGGCTTTGAGGTTCAGTCATATGCTGATGACATTCAAACAATTGTGTCTATCTCCAATGATGTGACCGCTGTTGCTCAGTCCTTTAGGCAATGTATGGAAAGATAGAGGTTCTGGTTTTTGGTGCCCAGGACTCAATTTGATCTAATATCTGGTGGCCTGAGGAGTGTGGTCCTCTCCCCATCCCTGTGAAATCTATAAAAAACCTGGGCATTTGTTTGACAACTCTTTGAGCTTTAATAACCAGGCTAGTTGCAGTTTCAGTACTTGTTTTCATATAATTAGAGTCCTGAGGAAGATTTTTCATCTCTAAAGAATTTCGTCAGGAGGTTGTCATCCCGCTTATCACTTCTCGATTAGATTATTGTAACTTCCTGTACCTGAATACTAATATGATAGGCGCCAACAAGTTGCAGGTTTTCCAGAATGCAGCTGCACAGCTCATTCTGAATATCCATAGACAGGTATCAGTGAGGGAAGGTCTGCATGCTCTCCACTAGCTTCCTATCAGAAAGAGATTTGTTTTCAAAGTCTTGTGTATACTTCACAGGGCCCTTCATCTCCAGAACACTAAACAGCTAAATCCTATGTTTCGTCGGTATATACCAGCAAGATCCTTTGGTTCTTCCTCTCGTAACTGGCAACTGTTCTAAGTTTATACAAAGCCAGATGGGGAGGAAGGGCTTCCTCTGTGGGAGCAGCCAATCTGTGGAACACCCTGCTGTCCCAAATTGCGGATATAGAAAACGTTCAATCTTTTAAAAAATAATTGAAGACATGGCTCTTCGCTCATCATGTCTCTGAATGTGTGTTCATTTGTCCTTCTGGGTGTCTGTTAGAGCTTTGATGCTCTCAGGTTTAGTGTGCACTACAAATGCTTATAACATAACATAACATGCCACTGGCACTTTACTCTAAAACATGCCACTCCACGCTACAACACTATTTTACACTCCAATCTACTACACTCCACTTTAAGGCACTCTAATCTACTCTACTCTATGCCACTCCACTGTTCAACACTCTAATCTAGTTTAATATATTCTGCTGTTCCACAACACTCAGCTACCCCATGACACTCCACTCTAAGCCACTCTACAACACTCTATGCTGCTTTACGAATCTCTATGACACTAGACTCTATGCAACTCCACTCTACACCACTCCAGTCTATGCCACTTCACTGTATGCCACTCCATTCTACGCCAGCCCAAGGCACTCTTCTCCACTCTTCTCTATGCCACTCAGCTCTACTCCACTCTACAACTCTACTCTGCTGCACTCTACTCCACTCCACTCCACTCTACACCACTCCACTCCATACCACTCCTTGCCACACCACTCTACTCCAGGTCACTCTACTGCTCGCCACTCTACTCCTAGCCACTTTACTCCACGCCACTCAACTCTGTGCCACTCCCCTCTACACCACTCCACTCTTCAACACTCCACATCACTCTCCTCTATGACACCCTACAAAGCTCTACTCCACTCTGTGGTACTCCACACCACTCCACTCTAACGCACTCACCTCCACTTTGATACTCCACAACATCCAGTCACTCCACAACACTCTATGCCACTTTATGACACTCCACTCTACGCTATTCCACACTGCCACTTCACAACACTTTACTTGACTCTATGCCACTCCACTCTATGCCATGCCTCCCTACACCTCTCCACTGTACCTCTTCAATCTACACCACCCTACTCTACATTTTATTTCACTACACAATACGCCACTCTACAACAGTCAGCACTACATCAGTTCACTCTACGCCACTTAACACCATTCCACTCTACACCAGTCCACTCCACTGCACCCTATGTTACTTCACACCACTCCACTCTACGCCACTTTGCCACTCCATGACACTACACTCTAAGACACTCAATGCTAATTTACAACACTCTACACAAATCTGACACTATACTCTATCTATGCTACTCCACTGTATGCCACTCGACGCCACTCAACACTACACCACTGTGCTCTATGTCACTCTACTCCACTCTGCGCCACACCACTCTATGCTACTAATCTTTAGCCATGCTGAACAGCAACCACACTGGTGAACACCATGGCTAAAATACATTTGCTAGAGCTTTTGATTTTGCTAATGCTTGTTAGTTAATGTGGCTTGGCTGTGCTGTTTGAAACAATTTTGCTTCCTGCTTTAAAAAAAATAATAATAAATCTTCCCCTTAGTGTGAATGCCTGGCTTGCTTTCAGGTGGTTGGTGCCAATTAAATAGAAGAAAAAAATGTCTCTGTTATTTTGATTTAATTATTACACCTCATTTCTTCTATCTTGACCCTCTCTCTTGCTCTCGTTCTCTATATACTTTCATTCAGTCTATCTTTTAATCTCAGCTCTCTCTTCCTAACCTTTGTCTAACTTTTCTCTCTCGCAATATACCACTGTACCTCACTGAACTTCATCTTCCTGTGTGTCTTTCTCTAATGACCGTGCCCCACTCTCTCTGTATCTTACATACATTTCTATCACTCTCAATCTTGTCTCTCCACTTCAACTCTCTCTACCTCATCCCCTCTCTCTCTGTGCCTCACTGCTCTTGTTCCACCTGACCTCCCTATATCTCTCCCCATCTTCTTCCTTCTCACACATCATCCCTATCTTTACCTTCCCCACTATCTCTCCCTCCGTGTCTCTACTACCTTACCTCTCAGCCCTTTCTCTACCTCAACACTTCCACTCATTGCTGTTCTCATTTCTCTCTCTACCTCACACCTCCTTCAAAATCTCATCTTTCTCTACCTCACTGCTCCCTTTCTCACTAACTTCTCAATTTACCTCACCATTATGTCTCTACCTCACCACCTCCCTTTTCTCTGTTCCTCTGTTCCCTTTTCTTCGCCAAAATATCATGCCACTGTCTCCACCTCTATTCCTTTTTTCTATGATCAACTCCTTTTACTCTCTCACACACACAAAAACTCTCTCTCTCTCTCTCTCTCTCTCTCTCTCTCTCTCTCTCTCTCTCTCTCTCTCTCTCTCTCTCTCTCTCTCTCTCTCTCTCTCTCTCTCTCTCTCTCTCTCTCTCTCTCTCCCTCTCCCTCTCCCTCTCCCTCTCCCTCTCCCTCTCCCTCTTCATTTCAATTCCCTCCACCTCAACTATCTCTGGCAACCTTTTTAAAAAAAAAAGATTTTTCCACCTCACCATCTCTTCCTGTAGCAACTCTTACTCAGCAGGGTCATAGGTAAATGTCTAGCCAGAAGTGCACACCTAAACATAAGAGAAAAGTGGCAAGGCAGGGGAAGAGAAACTGGGAGAAAGTTGTTAGATTTTAACCAATGGACTGGTGAAAAGCACTTTGATTTTCACTGTTGCAGCAAGAACAATAGTAGTGAAGGGATTTATATTTGTATTTCTAAATATCCAGCATTTAAAACTGCAATTTCAAGCCCTATGTACTAATGTCTTATTTTAATTAGGGGTGGGCGATGAATTCTGCTGCACCAGCGGAGTTCATGGAGTTTTAGTTCCCAAAACCTCTGCAGAATGGCCCAGAACAGAGGGGCATATTTATACTCAGTTTGCGCCGAATTTGCGTCGTTTTTTTAGACGCAATTTCGACGCAAAACTAACTCCATATTTATACTTTGGCGTTAGACGCGTCTAGCGCCAAAGTTCATGGAGCTAGCGTCATTTTTTTGCGTGAACACCTTCCTTGCGTTAATGAGATGCAAGGTAGGCGTTCCCGTCTTAAAAAATGACTGCGATGCATATGCGTCGTATTTATACTCCCGGGCAAAAATGACGCCCGGGAGTGGGCGGGACTAAAAAACCCGCATTTGCGCCGGATTTTAGCACCTGGGTCAGGGCAGGCGTTAAGGGACCTGTGGGCTCAGAATGAGCCCAGAGGTGCCCTCCCAAGCCCCCATGGACACCCCCTGCCACCCTTGCCCACCCCAGGAGGACACCCAAGGATGGAGGGACCCATCCCAGGGAAGAAAAGGTAAGTTGTGGTAAGTATTTTTTTTATTTTTTTTTTGTGGCATAGGGGGGCCTGATTTGTGCCCCCCTACATGCCACTATGCCCAATGACCATGCCCAGGGGACAGAAGTCCCCTGGGCATGGCCATTGGGCAAGGGGGCATGACTCCTGTCTTTGTCATGTTAATGGCGTCTGGGCGCCCAAAAAAAATGGCGCAAATCGGGTTAAGACGATATTTTTGCCTCAGCCTGACTTGCCCCATTTTTGGACGCCCAAACGCCATTTTGCCCTACGCCGGCGCTGCCTGGTGTACGTGTTTTTTTTTCACGCACACCAGGCAGCGCCGGTCGGCTAACGCCAGCTAACGCCATTCAATAAATACGGCGCCCGCATGGTGCTTCAGAATGGCGTTAGCCGGCGCTAATTTTTTTGGCGCTAAACTGCGTTAGCGCAGTTTTGCGTCAAAAAGTATAAATATGGCCCAGAGTGTTTCCTCTCGCTCGCCAACTATAGGTTAGCGAACATGAGTGAGAATAATCAAATATTAGACCACCTCCCTGCGCATTTCTCAATGGGAGCGGTTGCAGCATGTCGCTACTCCTCCCGTTAGAAACCTGCCGCTCACATTGAGAAAGCGGCTGTTTGATTAGAACACCTACTCGAGCAGCAAAAATAACCTGTGCCCTCCTAGTGTTAAAACTGAGTGCGAGCAGCATGACTTCCCACACTTCGCCGATTGCAGAGCTCCGCGTAGCACGGCGGAGGTTTTTATGCACTTCTCCGAGTTCCTCATAGCAGAGCTCCGAGAACTCCACCCAGGCCTAATTTTAATATTAATGCACTAGTCGATTCAATGTCAAATTAGTCACTATCAGCAAATCTTTCCTATAATGGGAGTAACAAGCTGGTTACACACTGATTTCCACTTACATTGTTGTTGCCAATAAATAAAAATCTAGAACCCAAAGCCAAAAGTAATGGATTTATCAAGTCTTGTTCAGGCTTTCTTTCTTATTTGGCTGGCAGACACCAGTCAGCTTGAGCCTTCTGCTGTTTGCTTATGCCTGTTTGTGAAGGTTTAAAATATAATTACATTTTTTTAGACATCATGATGACTTGAATGAGCCGAAAGGGGGTAATGAATTTAAAGTTGGTCCAAACAGGTGGCCCTCTAAAAAATATCGCCAGTTTCCCCCAAATCGTGAAGACATTACTGAGCCCGCATTATTCTGCCTGCCATGTTCATGTGCTGCGTCCAGTGAAACTTACTGGAGAGGACCTTTGCCCTGTGCAAGTGTGTCTGCCATGCCTGGTGATCATCAAACGGTCAAGTGAGGTCTGCTCTGTGCGACAGTGTCTGTCATGCGTACGTGCAAGGTCCAATAAAGCCGCCTTTACAGGATCTGAACCATGTGCAAGATTCTACTGAAGCCTGTGACATCGACAGTACTGTCTACCATTGACGTGCACATGGCTCTGCAAGGTTTGTACAGTACTGTTTGTCATGCATCTTCACAAAGCACAGTGAGCCCTATGAGGAATAAGTCAATTATACACAGCGACTAGGATCTGGTGAGTGAGGCTTTCAGATTACTGTGTGGCAAGCATCTGTGCTGGGTTCAGTGATGGTTTAGCTTTCGACATTTTCTCACTGAAGTAGGGCCCAACACATCCAGGGTGCCAAGAGTAAGTGCGGGGTCCAGAGCGATGCCTGTACAGTACTGGCAACCTTGTAAATGTACAGCACCAGGGCTCAGTTGATCCCTCTCTCTAGTGCCCCTTGTGTACCATTTCCCAGGCCGGTGAACCATTGGTGGAACAAAAAATGACCCCCTCCCCCCAACTGCAGAATGTGATGAGTGGCCCTGAGTTTCACATATGTTACAGATACTCATTGATCTAGGCCTGATTGGTGGCTACCTGAAAGGGTGAGGGCCTCCTGTGATGCTTGGGATACAGGGGCTGTTACACCCCTGATGTGTACACTGCACATGTATGATGCACAAACCTCAAACTACTGCAGTTTATTGTATGTGGGCAGATTTTTAAACAAGAAAGGTCATTTAGGGGAATTGGAAAAATAACCTTTCCTCACCCTGAAGTAGGGCACTAGAACACTTTCTACATTTCAAAGTTTATTTTAAGTAAGATTTATGGACATTAATGAAAACATTGGCAGTTCCAATGACAGCAGTGGTGTGGTATGTGTAAATACACGGATGTCAAATTAAAGCAGAAGCAAATTACACTTCAAAGGGAGGAAAACCTGTGTCTGACAATTTTTTTTATATCTTTGTAATTGCATTGTCAGTAAAATACTGGCCAGGCGGCACTCTACCAAGCATATAGTTCAGCATGTGTTTTGGGCTGAACTATATCAGTATTCTTGGGTGCCTCCTTGGACCAATTTAGAATTAAAATCGATGGCTGTTAGAGTCCTGAATGGCAAGCCTTTCTCGGACAGTGTAGCGAGAATAGGGGATGGATACTAGTTGTTTCGCATGCTACGAGAAATTCGGTTGTTATTTGAAGGGGGGATGCATGTGACCCTGTGTTGAAGCAATAGCCATAGTCCCCATCAGGGTGGACCGAAAAACTCACTAAATTAAGCTTTGCCTAACCCTCTGGGTTCTTGGCGTAAAAACAGTCAGGCTTAACTTAGAGGCAAGGTGTAAAGATTTTATGCAGCACACAAACAGTAAAAAGTGAAAAAAACAACATAACAAAAATTCCACACCAATTTAAAAAATAGGGTGGATGAGATTTAATGAATTATTTGACAACAAAACAACAAAAATCTAATAGGAAGAACCGGGGTTATGAGCTTTAAAACTTTTTAGTTAAAACTAGCATGTAAAAGATCAAAGTGCCAACTGTGTACATCTAGCCACGTGAGACAGGGCCAAAGCCAATAAATATGGCCGAATGTGATGGAGATCGAGTCGGAAACAAAAAGTGGATTAGACCCAGTCACTGCTTACCTTTGAACTTAGAAGAAATTCTGTGAAAAAGTGTTATGAAAAGGTGATGTTCAGTGGAGCAAGGCTGCAGGCAGTGTCCATGGAAATAGTTTCATCATCAGGGAGCTGCCGGACAAAGCTGCAGTGAAGATTCTACGTTTAGACTTAGGCCCTCATTCTGACCTTGGCGGGCGGCGGAGGCCGCCCGCCAAAGTCCCGCCGTCAGATTACCGTTCCGCGGTCGAAAGACCGCGGCGGTAATTCTGACTTTCCCGCTGGGCTGGCGGGCGGTCGCCTTCAGACCGCCCGCCAGCCCAGCGGGAAAGAGGCTTCCACGATGAAGCCGGCTCGGAATCGAGCCGGCGGAGTGGAAGCTGTGCGACGGGTGCAGTTGCACCCGTCGCGTATTTCACTGTCTGCGCAGCAGACAGTGAAATACATGTAGGGGCCCTCTTACGGGGGCCCCTGCAATGCCCATGCCAGTGGCATGGGCACTGCAGGGGCCCCCAGGGGCCCCGCGACCCCCCCTACCGCCATCTGGATCCCGGCGGTCCGACCGCCGGGATCTGGATGGCGGTAGGGGGGGTCGGAATCCCCGCGGCGGTGCAGCAAGCTGCGCCGCCGTGGAGGATTCAATGGGGCGGCGGTACACTGGCGGGAGCCCGCCAGTGGTGCCGGTCCGACCGCGGCTTTACCGCCGCGGTCGGAATCCCCATTGGAGCACCGCCGGCCTGTCGGCGGTGCTCCCGCGGTCCTCCGCCCTGGCGGTCAAAGACCGCCAGGGTCAGAATGACCACCTTAGTCACTTCTTTAGAGGGATTAGGGGGTGAGGGAGTAGGCTGTAGCTGACGAAAGTTCTAGGAGGCCAGATAGATTCTTCGCCAAGGGGCCGCTGAACAGGAATTGCTGCTTCGGAGAAGAACGTAGCGAGAGCTGCCACAAAGTCAGGCTGACCAGCGATGCACCTTCGGTGGATAGACAAGCAGGTTGGTCCCAGTCTTCTTTCTGTTCTCAGAACAGTTTGCAGCTGAACATTTTCTAAGTACCAAGGTTTGGATTATGGCAATCTGGGCACCTTTAGCACCACCACCAATGGTACAGGACTGGAAGGGTGCCGCTTGGTGAGTTAGGACTCACTCAGGCTGGGTCCAGATGCGAGTTCAAGATGGTAAGAGCCTTTTTTGTCCTGAGGGTCTGACAGAAGGCCAGCAAACTAACCCTTGGAGTCACTCATGTAGTCCTGGGTGCAGATGAAGAAGCAGAGCTCAAATAGGAGGGCAGGCCTCTGAGAGTCATTGGCAGGCTGTACGAACAAAGTAATCCTTTCGGTTGCAGCAAAGCAGTCTTGTGAAGTGCACAGAAGGCCACAGCAGCTGGCAGTCCATTCAGCGTCCTTCAGCAGGTCAGAAGTTGAACTGAAGAGTGGGTCTGACAGTCCCCTTTTTATACATGGTGCCTTCTTTGAAGTAGGAGCAGTTTCTAGAAGATTCCATTTTAAGCACTTGAAGTTTCCTGTCTCTTCTGGCTCGGGGTAACTGCATGAGCAATGCAGGGCTGACAAATCCTTTGTGTGAAGGCAGAGCACAGCTTATTTAGATGCATGTGGGGCTGTGCCAGCTCTGCCCCTCCATCCTGCCAATAGATGGCCCATACAGGTACACCTAGTACTTCGATTGGGTGGCTGTCTAGGAGGAATAAACAAAGTCCAACTGCCAGCTACACCCAGTGATGTGACCCATGGTAAGCTGCAGGCCACAAAAAAAGCTTAGGGCAAAAAAATGCAAACGTTCTAAAAGTGTCTTTTGCAAAATTGTAACTTAAAATCCGGCTTTACTGTAAAGAGGATTTTTAATTACAATTTTTCAGACACCAAACATGAAATGTCTACCTGTTTGCAATCAAACGTTAACACTTAATAAATGTTATAAAGCAACCTAATGTTATTCGATGGGACAGGTAAGCCTCTCAGTAGTGAAACTCAGATTTAGACATTTTTCACAACCAAGGCATGTAAAACTTAAAAGTACATGTTCAGCCTTTTTATTACAATGCACCTTGTCCTCAGGGCTACCAAGGGCCTACCTTAGAAGTGACGTATGTACAATAAAAGGGGAGTATAACGCTTGGCAAGGGGATTATATTGTCAAGTCAAAATAGCTGTTTAAAACTGCATAAAGGGTGCAGTGGCAAGCCTGGGACTTGTTTTAAGGGGCTACTTAAATAGATGCACAATAAATGATGCAGGCCCTCTAATAGCATTTCATTTACAGGACCTCAGTAGTTGGTATACTGCTCTAAAAGGTACTCATAAGTAAATTAACTATGCCAATCAGGTGTAAACCAATTTTTAGCATGTTTAGGAAAGAGAGCACAAGCACTTTAGCAGTGGTAAAGTGCCCAGAGTCATTAGGCCACCCATAATAAATTCCGCAAAAAATAGGATGGTAAAGGGCAAAATAATTTGGTGTGACCCGTCAGAGAGGGCCACGTCCAGTACATGGCATGTTGTGCCACCCTTTCCTAGTTTGATGTGGACAGGTCAGTACTTAATTTGTGCTTGTTGGTACCAAGTGGTGGTCACTGGCACTAATTCTTAGGGCCTGAGACAAAGCAGTTGGTCTGTCCGAGGTAGAGTCATCATCATCGGGAGCTGCTGGATGAAGTTGCGGTGAAGGTTTCTACGTTCAGACTTGGGGCCTGAAGTAGATTTCGGTGGACGGGTTACTCCGTCACCACAGTGACAGATGTCTAATGCGCCGAAATATAAATCCCATAGGAAATAATGGGATTTATATTTTGGCAAACAGTATATCCGTCACAATTATGACAGAGCAACCCATCCCCTGAAATATAAAACAGGCCCCTTGTCTATTTAACTGAAGTCAAAAATCTCCAGTGGGATGAGGGCTCTACGAGGACTTATACCCCTTCTGTGAGGAGCCAATGAACAGGATTTGTTGCTACGGAGAAGAACGTAGCAGGACTGTGAAGTCAGGTCATACACAATGCACCTTGAGTGAAATTTGAAGTATGTAGATCCCACTCGTCTCTTGCTTTTAAGAGCACTTCTTGGCTGAAAATGTTCTAAGTCTCAAGTTTTGAATTTGAACTATCTGGGCACCATTGACACCACTCCTAGTGGACCAGGAGTGGAGGGGACCTACTTGGATGGTCAGAACTCCCTCAGGCTGGGTCAAGGTGCGGGATCAAGATCATTGGAGCCTTTTCTGTCCCTGTGTCCCTGAAGCTTTGATCAGGAGGCCAGCCAACTAGTCTTTGAGGTCACTCTGGAAGTCCTGGGTTCAACTAGAAAAGCAAGTTTGAAGCAGCAGAACAGGCTTCCACTACAGCACTGTAGCTCCCTCCAACAGAAGGCCTGGAGCCGTAAAAGACCTTCATGATATCCAGGACTAATTTATTTTATTTTATTTATTCAAAAGTTTTATAAAACACTGCACAGTGCCTGTTCCAGCTTTAGAACACTAGGTAAAAGACACCATTTAGATTAATTCATTGGAAAAGTAGTTCCCTCTGAAATATTTATATGCAATATTAACAAATCATAAGCATCACTCAATACATCCCCCAAGATCAGAAGCATCCTATAAGAAAACAACCACTATGAAAAACTCATTATACACTAACCACGCCCCCAGATTCTGTCATGGCACAATGTACTTTGTATCATTTAGTTTTCAAGTAAAAAAATGTACATGTTTGCTATGCTATGACTAAATAACAGACTAAGGGGGTTATTCTAACTTTGGAGGAGTGTTAATCCGTCCCAAAAGTGACGGTAAAGTGACGGATATACCACCAGCCGTATTACGAGTTCCATAGGATATAATGGACTCGTAATACGGCTGGTGGTAAATCCGTCACTTTTCCGTCACTTTTGGGACGGATTAACACCTCCTCCAAAGTTAGAATAACCCCCTAAGTAACAAACTTTAAGTATTGGCTATGTTTTATATCATGCATTTCACTTATTGCACAGAGCTCTAGCACCCAACAGCGTTTATGGTGCTGGCTGACGGGTCGGCTGTTGCAGTCACTTTGCTGATGTTTGAGGTAGAATGTTTAATTAACATTACTGAAAAGATTATTTATGTTCTCCTGCAGGCCCATACATGTTTTCCTTGGTCTACTGCAGAGCACCAAATGGCCTGAACATGTTTCAGGTCTGAGTCCTTCGGGAAGAAAATTAGGTCTTGGCAAGTGTTTTCCTTCACGTTTCCTTTTCTTTTAAAATCCTGTTCAGCATTTCCAAGTGAAAAATCTTAGAAAAATAAACTATGACATTTATAACGATTGAAAATTTATAATTCAGTGTACAGTTTTCAGATACCCCAATCTTTGAATTTGATTTTCCTCTAGTATCTTTAAGTGATTTTCTTTTACTTTTTTCAGCGAAGCCAATAGCCTGGCACTCTCATTAAAAAAGGCGAAACCTTGTGACTTGGCCAGTGCTTGCTTTTTTTACCTTTGTGAGATGTCTGTCTACGATCGCATAAAAGTAAATAAAAATAAAGTAAAAAGTTAGCTGTCACATATACATGTGCACATGCAATACCCATTTTTTTAAGCACTGATAAAAAGAGAAGACATCTTTCATACTGCTGGATGTCAGGTAGATATCAAAAATATACATAAATACCCAACGGTTTTCAACTAACCCCCTGTCTACTAAAGTGCTTAAGAAAGTGCAAGTGCTTGTTTCATTAGGATCCCAATTAAGTTGTATGTTTATGAGCCCTTAGCGCCACTGGAGCATCACTTTTCGTGATGCTGTGGTGGCGGTATTTACAAGGTTTGTGTTAAGCCACTTTTTGTGGCTTCACACTAACCTTGTAAATACGACCCCTTCACACGCTGCCCTTAACGCAGTAGGGTTGTGCAATGGGTGTTTCTTTGGGCTTGCCACAGCACCACCCATTGCATTTTGACGCTGCCTCAGATTTACAAGTTTTTGTAAACCTGAGGCAGTGTCGAAATTGAACGCCACCTCAGGGAAGGCGTGAGCAGGCGCAACAAGGGGGAATCCTTTTATTCCTCCTCGTTTTTTGCTTTTTCTATGTGTGCTGCATTCTGCAGCAAGCATAGAAAGAGAAAAATGCAAGACATGAATGTTTATGTGTGGGAAGGTGTCCCTTTCTGCACATAAACAATCATTTCAAAATGATGCTCTAGCACTTCTGTGTGTGCTGCATTCTACAGCACACACAAAAGTGCCAAATTGCCCTTAGTGATTGTTTATGTGCAGAAAGGGACACTTTCCCACACATAAACAATCAAACCCCTCAATTCAGACATCCTTGCACGATGGTCAAGGATACCTGCGTTGGCAGATAAATTTAGCACCAGTGCAGGGCACAACACAGGAGTGCGCCGTATTCAATTTAATACGGCGCATCCCTGCGTTGTGAAAATGACGGAGCGCAGTGCTGCCAATTTTGGTGCAGCATCGCGCTCCGTCATTTTCCTTTAACTATGGGCCTAAGTATCCTAATCCATTCTTGTAAAGTGCCTGTGTCGAACGAACATGAAAAAAAAGGTGCTTTTTCACAATATCTATAGCTCAAAAACAGCACTTCCATTCAGGGCAATACATAGTTACCTTACAAAACATTCAAAGAGCCTGTTGAAAAAATGTGCTAATAAAGTGCTTCAGCCAGAATATCCGTTATATCTCAAACTTCGATATAAAAACCGAAACAGAATACACACCTTGCAGCGAAGTTAAAAAGCCCACTGAAAAGATAACTGCATCTCACAGCTAAAATCTATTCCACCACCCATGTTGCCTTAAACCTTGGGAGAAACAAGGCTTACTCCAAGATTTTGGTCCTCAACATTTTCCCTTGCCACATCTCAAAAGTAGGCAATTTGTTTGACCTCCAATTCTGCAGTATTAGAGATCGTGCGACTGCTATAGCGATTGAAATGGCTCTCTGGAAATTCTTACCAAAACCTCTCAGAGCCAGGGAATAACCAAATAAGGTAAGGCCAGAATAGATGTAGGGTTAAGTTGTATCTATATGCCTTTGCAATTTCCTGGAAGACCTTAACCCAAAATTGATGTAATTTAACTCATGTAAAGAAAATGTTTCCCAAGTCGCCTCTTGCTGTTGCGTCACAACAGAAACTCTGATTCGGTTGGCTCTGATACATTTTATGCAATCGAGATGGCGTATAGTAAGCAAGCCACCAGGAAAGAAATGCCATCCTCTTGTAATGGGCGTCCCGTGATAAACAGTTTCACCAGCAAGATAGTTCTGCCTTCATTGGCTGATAATTCGCCATCAAAAAGCTTCTTATTTCTTTGAAACTAAATTGGAGACCCTAATCTTTACACTCCAGACCCTGTCTCGCTTGATCCCATTTTATTAAATGTGACCCCATGTAAAAATCACCTAACTTAGTGAACCCTTTGGCCTCCCATTGCCTTATCCTTGCATTAGAAATTGATAAACCCTCAAAATTACTATCCTGTAGTCGACAATATGCATGGCATGCTGGCACCTCCCAAATCTTGAAAAAATTCTGGAGACGATGTTCGAGGTCTCTAATAAATGTAAACCTGTTTTTTTCGGTAATTTTGCTGTTTTAAAAAATACAGGCAGTTTGATCTCGGTTTTTAGAACCATTAGATTCAACGAAAAGCACCAAACCTCCCCGGCTGACGAAGTGAGCTGAATCGAATTATCTAAAAGGGCTGCCTGATAATAGGTCCTTACGTGTGGTAGAGCCTACCCACCCTGCTTAATCTCCAGTACCTAAACCTCTTTCTTGACCCTGGATTTTTTATTGTTCCAGACGAATTTATGAAAAATGCTATCCAGGCCATTAAAAATACAGTAGGAACCGAGAGGGGGAGATTTATGGAAAAAAAAAATAATAATAGAAGTATGGGCATTTTAATTAGAGAGACCCTCCCAATCAGTGTGAGGGTAGCAGAGTCCATCTTTCTAATAGTGACTTGATCTTATTCAGGGTTGCCCTGTAATTTAGTTGAACGTGTTCGGTACAGGTATTAGTCACAAAAATGCCCAAGTATCATATTGGGAGCTCAGTTGAGCCTGCAGGATATAGGGGAAATCCATTCTTGATGCATTAACTAAAAGACATTCTGTTTTGGCCTGATTTATCTTGTACCCACCTATGCTTGTAAAAACCTTGATTTCATCAATCAGCCGCTGTATATTCCAACTGTCTGCTTTTAGATAAAGAATAATATCATCGGCGAACAGTTTTATTTTAGCCATTCCATCCAGCAGGGGGGAAGATTCCTAGCATTATTCCTGATCTTGATAGCCGACGGGTCGATAAAAATGTAAATAGGATTGGGGATTGAGGGCACCCATGTCGATGCCACGCTTAATATTGACTCTCCTTGCCTCTTTTCCATTAACAATAACTTTTGCTTCTGCCCCCTCATACAGGTTCGTCATGATCACCACTACTGGAGCTGGAAATGCAAACTTTTCCGTTATAAAAAACAGTTCCTGCCAATTCACTAAGTCAAAAGCTTTTTCTGCATCCATCATTCAGGATTGGCACTTTCTTATTGTTGGCTAAGAAGTAATCTATCACCTTCATTAATAAGTGCGTATTTGCCACCATTGAGCTATGGGGTAAGAAGCCATTTGATCTCTGGATTATCTCTTGGGCATCTAACACCACCCTATCAACCCCAAAGCTACATTTATTACATTTATGAGACTGATTGTGAGATACAAATTAGGATCTGTTTCGGTCCTAGTTTCTTTGAGGAAGCTGATTATAATAAATCTCTTGAATGAAACCGGTATCTGGGTTCCTATGCTTATTTTATCAAACAATCTAGTTAAAAATGTGAGAAGTTCCCTTAAAAATATTTTGTATACTTCAATAGAAATCCCGTCAGACCCCATAGCTTTTGCATTTGGCATTTTCTTAAGAGTTGCAGCTCCACACTTTGGACACTGAGGTTCCAGGACCCAGTTGGAGATGGGACCCTGAGCCAAGGGCTCAGGCTCGTGGGGGTAGAGTGTGTGAGAGGGATGCTATGGGCCAGCGGAGTGAGGCCACTGGGCCTGCTGTCAGCCAGGATATCATCAGCCACATCTTGGGGGTCTATCAGCAGTGCCAATGCGTGATGGGCCAGATGTTGACCGAACTCCATGAAATCAAGCAACTACAGAGGGACATACACAGGGACGTGCATGAACAGATGGAGACACACAATTTCAACGTGGCCTTCCTAACAGGGGTGCTGAAGGACATACACACAACTCTGAGCAGGGCTTTTCCAAACCAATCTTCCTCTTCTTTTGGCTCATCAATAGAGCACCCATCAACATCAGCGCCAGCCACAAAAGGGAGGTCCTGCCAGAGGAACAACCAGCCACAGACACCCTTACCTCTGTAGGAGCTGATTCCCCCTCTTCACCCCGCAAGCAGGGATGTCCAGTAAAGAATCCAGGAGGTGTGGATAGCATGGCACCCACCACTGCCAGCAATAACCCTCTTCTTTAAGGTCCACTCTGTGGACTGATCCAGAACCACCTTCCATTTTTAATGGGAGGAGTACTCTGGACTTTGGACTTCCAATGGTGTGGCATCCACTCCAATGATTCCATTGACCATGACTGACCCCTTCACATGTCTTATTTTTTGGTAGGTTCATGTTACATATATCTTCCGTTAGTTGTAGCTTCACAATAAAATCACCCATCACTGACTTGTTGTCTGCTGATTCTGATTTCAAATTTGGCCATGTAGATATTTCAGACTATGTGAACTGAAACATGATGATCTAAGGTACTTTTCAAGATGTTGCATGTTCAGATGTTCTATGCTGCATGTACACAATGTCCAGCTCAGGATTATAACCAACCCACACAGACACATACATACACGTGTCCGGTCAAAATTAAAAAGTTATTACAGTGTTCAGCAAATAGGCTGTCAAGATGTCTGAACAATTGGAGATCCTAAATGATTGGCTCATACTGAGTAAATGAACATATTTACAGGTACAGACCTCCAGACCACAGAAGGAGGGGATTTGCCAGATATTGTCCTGTAGAATAGGCAAAGTGGGCTATGTAACTAGCTTGGGCCGGCACAGGCACTGTGGCCTACAATGATGAAACACATCTCCGGATGTATACAGGTCATACAAAAAGAGTGTTTAACCAATGTGAATGGGAACTGACTTGGTCGTGACCTAGGACTACATATTTCTTGACCACATGATGACACATATGATGCATCAGGCCCACCTCAAGACACAAAACAATTCCAATGGGCACTTCAGAACTACCATCCAAACACTGTGCAAGCTGTCTTGGCACATGTATCCTACACCCAAACTGTGTGACATACATTACCTGGAATAATTCATGTCCACTTCATATTTCAAAACAGCATCACATACGTGCCAATGTCACAACTCTGAAATGCCCACATGAAGATGAAGATGTCATGGTGAAAGTACCTGTAGAAAGAAGAGAACAAGGAGTGTAATCTTGAAACTATACCTATGACACAAGTCACATAGCAAGCATTTGGAAAACAAAGTACATTGCACAAACAAACAAAGCAACATCAGCTCTATAACTATTTTAAAAACAACTAAACTCCACACATTCTCATAAGTACAGTTCATTGTGCAGTCACAATCATGACATCGCATGACATACTTACACTCATGAGAAGTAGCTGTTGATGAGATCTTCGCGGAAGTCAGCTCCTTCCTCTTCACCACTGTCATCTTCAGTTGGCGTTTCAGGGTTCTCACCTGGTTGCACTGCTGGCTCACCCTCCTCTGGGATGTATGGGATATTCCTCTGCAGGGCGAGGTTGTGGAGCATGCAGCATGCCACAGTGATCTGACACACTTTCCCAGGTGTGTGGAGGGGGGCTCCACCAGTCCTTTAAGACAGAAAATCTGGCCTTTAGGAGCCCAAAAGCACACTCCGCTGCCCATGTGTTCTTCCATGGGCCTCAGTGAAGCAGAATTCGCCTGGGGTAGTAGGATTCCTCAGTATTGTTTGGATATGCTGAGTCTCCTGTTAAGGAAAGGGACATAAGTGCAACAATGAACCACTTACTTTATGAATGTGGCACCTGACATTTGTCACACACAATCAGGACAGATGTGACTTACCAACCAGCGAGTCCCTCTCTGGTTGCAGCTGTGACATCAGCTGGGGTATGGTGTTGTTCCGCATTATAAAGGAATCATGGGCTGATCCAGGAAAATGGCCACATACCTTTGTGATGTAAAGGAGCACCAAACAGACAACTTGCATGTTGATGGAATGGGCGTTTTTTCTGTTTCAATAGACTTGTTCAGTGGCCTGAGGTGGCACCAAGCCAACATGTGTGCCATCAATGGCCCCCTCCACATGTGGGGAGGTGGGCAAAACCATACAAGTCATCCTTCACATTGGCTTAATCCTCACGTCTGAGGAGACTTATATAGCTGTTGTTGTGTTTCAAAATAGCTGAGAGGAGATCTCTCAACACAAGACTGAACATAGGTTGGGATATACCACCAAATAGAGCCACTGTATGTTGGAAGGACCCTGTGGTGAGGAAGTGCAATACTGACATGACTTGATCAATGGGTGGTATGCAGTATGGGTTACTGTTACCTGGCATCAGATCTATCTCCAACTGATGCCATAAATCCACTACAGTATTGTTTGCCTATTCAGATGGTAAGCTGGATGATGTGGCATTCATCCATGGTCTGAAGGTCTGGCAATGGACAGAAGACAGGAGGTTGTCTCATCCTCCCTCTTCAAGGGTACCTATGTGTGAAAATAGATCATTTGGAGCATTAGTCACTGTGTCCATAGCAACATACATGATGCATACCAATAATATCATGTGACAAAGCATTTCTGACTTGAAATACATTACACCCAGTACACATCACAGCTATCAACTACACAAGGCTCAAAAGTGACCCCCATGGTTCTCAACACTTGTGTCCAAAACATGGATTCGGGCAACACCCAGCTATCTGCTAAATTTGCCTTGCCTATTATACCAGGGATCTAGGACGCAACCGAGTACACTCCACCAATTGCCCCTCGAAATGTGACAGTTTTTTCGGACCACCAAAATTGCCGTCAACGGTGGTGGGACGTGCACCACTGTAATATGCCATCTGTGTACTGCAAAACTACACTGGTGGTTGGGTAGTCAACCTACACAACAAGACAGATTGAGTATGTTTGTGATGATCCTAAACATATAGGGCCTGATTCTAACTTTGGAGGACGGTGTTAAACCGTCCCAAAAGTGGCGGATATACCACCTACCGTATTACGAGTTCCATAGGATATAATGGACTCGTAATACGGTAGGTGGTATATCCGCCACTTTTGGGACGGTTTAACACCGTCCTCCAAAGTTAGAATCAGGCCCATATTGTTGTTGTGACTCATTTAACAGGGCCATATACAGCATTTCAAACCGCCAAAATGGCGAATGCCAGACCTACTCTATTGGACATCAGGAACTGCCCGCATCCGCTGGCAGAAGTCTTCCGAACGGTGGGCGCTACCAATAACGGTGTACACAGCCATAGGCTAACAGTGTTGTCTATGACAGTCATGCCCAATGGCTGTGTCCGTCGGCGATGATGACCAAGTACATGGTGTACATGTACGCTACTTTGTGCAGAAGCAGTTACTTCACTCCTGACACTGCTGCCAGCAACACCTCCACCACTTCCGCTGCTGTGTGCTGCCTCTGGAAGCAACTATGCCACGTCCAGCAGGAGAAAGAGCACCTTCATTATCTCCAGGGGAGTTGGAAAGGCTTGTGAGCGAGGTCCTTTCCCTGTATGGTCAGCTCTATGGCTCACCAGAGGAGCAGGTAAGTACCTCATAGGCACAATTGATTCTGTTCTAAACCGTCCTTTCTCTCCTCACAGGCTACAATGTGTCTCTGTGTGCCAGGTAGACTTCTTGTATGCCTGTAGTTGCAGTTTGTGTGGCATCAATGGAATGTACATGGTGCAGGTACTGGAGACCAGTACTATATGTTATGTTCATTCACAATGTGTTGCGTGATGTTTTTGGAGGCCCTAGATCCTCCTTGTGTTGGATGCACATTACTAGGCAACAAGGCTGTACTGCCATCCATTAACATTTCTAGGTTTATGATGGGTGTAAATGTTAGACAACATGTATGTGCATGACAGCATGAGCTGTGTATGCATCTTGGCTGTCTCATTTCAGGATCTTGTAAGCAATGTGTATTGTGCCACAGATCTTTCACCCCACATCTTGCCTTGCCAAACTATTGCCTGGAAGGCATATCATGACTCACTGTGCCCTTCCGTTTGCCACACAAGCCACATTGCTGATGACCACATGATGAACTGTCATGCATAGAAGTAATGGAAATGTGAGTGTTGTGTAGGTTCTGAATGCTCAGCCTGCAGGGACCAGGGCCTGTCAAATGTATCTTCCATTATGGGACATTCTCCAGGCTGTGGGAGAGTCACTGTGGCTTTCCAACTGTGGCATTGTGACCTATCCCTGTAGACCTGCAGATCCTGTCATGTGGCCAATATGAGGCTCTAGTGGAAAACAACTTGCTCTGAATGCCTCAGTCCATTGACTAGATTAAGAATGGGTACTGAGTTAAATCCCTAAACTAGTCCACATGTGCAATTTGCTTCATTGTCAATCTGTGTCTTTGATTCATGTCAACACCCTTACTACCACAGCTATGTGGTCACCTTCACATAAGTCAGATGTTGTCTTGTACAGGTGTATTGCACAAATGGCAAACCCAGAGTGCAGACAGTGTGTAGATTCCTGGGAGGCCATGACGTGTGAGTCAGTAGCTTTGTTACATAGCAGATATTGAACCAAACATACCTTTGTAAGTTGGATGCCATCTCTGTAGGTTTGAAACATATGTTCAATGGTGTGTTCTGTGGTACAGGTACATACCACAGAAACTCACCCTGAAGTGGCATGAGTCTGCATTTGGTAGGCCACATGTTCCCACATGCACAGAGAAGACACTTTCCGTACCCACCATGCTAGTCCTTTCATTGTCTCTCAAGTGTAAGGGTGAAGTCTGCACTATGGTAGTTGCCTGTAAGGACGGCATGCATTGAGTCAATGTTGCAGAGTATAAATGTGTTTGTCCAGTCAGGCGTAAGAAGTTTACCCTTCAGAAGCCACATTGGTATGTGGTGTTTCATTGTGGCTCACATCACAATACATGTTACTGCAGCATGGGCCACCTGATGTCAGAGGGCTCGATTAGTTATGTAGTCCATGAGCAGGATAGTGGGGTAGTCTGCAGATGACTCCAAAAGTGTGTTGTCATGTCCCTGTACTTATTGCCATGTGTGCTTTACACTTGTGGTATGTTAACAAATTGCCCATTTTGTGGATGGTGTTTCTGACATGTGTGTGACTCAACCAGTTGTGCAAACAATTTGTGTTTGTAATGTTTTGATTTCTCTCTTGCATCCGAACAGGTAAATGCCTATCAGAAGAAAGGTATTTAGAGAGCTATTGCCTGGAAGGTGCAGACCCTGAGGGTCCATAGCCAGCGTAGCACCCACTGTCGGAAGAGGTGGAAGGACCTGAGATGCTGGGCCCAGAAGATCATAGAGGTCCAGCTCGGGATATCCTCCCAACGTGGATGATACGTACATCAGAGAATGACCCTCCTAATGGTCCACTTGCTGGCAGTGGCCTATCCTGAGCTTGAGGGACATTTGAGGGGCGCACAGCAGCCACAAGGGGGTGAGTGCAGGGCAGATTCCTGCCTGTCACATAGCCAAGTTAATGTGTTAGATTCTGAAATGTCCCCCCGAAGACTGGGGATGGGCCATGTATGACACACAAGATGAGTAACTGTTTGTGCAGGCATGTAATTTGGTGCGTACTGCTGTGCCTTGCCCATTATACCAGGTATCTAGGACGCAACCGAGTACACACCACCAAAACACTAGTCTCCAGGGACAACACATGGCTGTGTACATTGATCAATCAAATAATGTTTGTTGTTTTAGTGGGTCTAAATTCTACACAACAGACCACTACTCCTCAGTTCTACAGCTCTAAGAAGAAAAAGTAAAGGATCACTGTCCTCAGCCATGTGTCTGGTCAAGTGAGTAAATTGGCCTCTGCCCCCCCAGAGGCCACTTTTCTTCAGTGTGTGACGAGTGCTGGTGCCTCACTACTGTCTGTCATGTGAAGGTGGCCATCATACATGTGACAGAGCATACATTGTATTCGGTGCAGCTAGAGATCAGTACTTTCCCTTGGTAAGGGTGGAATGTCCATTGACATGATTTCTGTGCCATCGCTGTTGCCTACATGTTGGCATGGGTCCCTTTCTCTTTTGATAAAATGTGTACACTGATGTTTCATGTAGGTCTACCTGTATTCATTGGATACGTTTTGTATTCCCTCACATATATGTGTGCCAAGCTGTGTTTGGGCTTAGACATATGTAATGGGGTTACATTTCATGTGGTGCCACAGACAGGAGTGTGTCACCATTGATTGTTGGCTCACACATATCCTTACCTTTCACAGCATGTTATTTGGCATGTACAAATGCAGTAGCAATTAGGGACATGTAGGACTACAGTCTTTACCCAAAATATGCATTTCCATGCCATTGATGTGGCATCATGTTGCAAGTTCTCTGCCCTTTTGAAATCTGGAAGGTTTGTTATCTGACTGTTGGCATGCATCATGGAGTGACATTCAGGTATGTGGAAATCACATGTGGTTGGGTACAATCATTCATCCATGGACATCTGTGTTTGCAGGACCAAAATGGTGACAGTGATTTAACTTCCCATTTGGCAACATGTTGAGGGCCTTCTACATGTACTTGAGAATCTATGGGCCTCTCCAACATACAGAGGACTAATGGCTTCTACTGATAAAATTGGAGTATGTCATTCTAAGGGGTGCCATACAGTAGAAGTGATTTCCCAGGGGCTAGCTGATCTATTGTGTTGTGGATTTTGAAACATATCTCCTTGACAACTTGCACATTTTGTCTACAGTAAACTTTTCCATGCCAAATGTGTTGTATATATGAGCAACTTTAGTACAACCTCCATAACTCCATTAGGACAATTTACACATGGTGAAGTATACATTTCTGATATGTTTCCAGTGTGACATGAGTATTTCAATGTCACCTTCTTCAGGCTACTTTATTGCTGTCAGCAATATGGCTGGATTTTGGAGCATCATTTCTTATTGTAGTGGTATTGTGTATGTGACAAATAGATGTATGCATGACCTTGTGTGGGATTTGTGTGAATGAACTTGGCATTGGCCTACTGCTGTATGACAACAGGTAACTGAAGCATGCTCCATGAGGCAAAGCAAGGAAGGTGAGGAGGTCTCCTACTTGTTCAATGGTTACTGTGTAAAATGGATTAAACCCAGATCTGTGACTGGGGTTGAATGTTTGAAAAGTTTCAGCACTCCGTCCATCATCCTTTTGTGTTGCTAAAGTCTCCCTTATGCCCAGACGTGGGTCCCTGGCTTACTGTGCCACTGGTTTCAAGCTAGCCTGGCTGATGATGGGTGATACCCAAGCCCTGTCCCCGGATCCTTGTTTCTGGTCCAGGGAAGACCTTGCCTGGCAGTTCAGGCTGGACTGTTCCCATGGGTAACAAGGTCAAGACATGGCATATGTCTGGGTCCAAACTGGGGTGGCATGGTGAGCAAAAGAACAATGGATTAAACTCAGATCTGTGACCGGGGGTGAGTATTTGATAAGTTTCAGCACTCCATCCATCATCCTTTTGTGTTACTGTGTTACACAACTTCACCCATGCATTCAGAGTTGTCTGAGATTCTGATTTTCCTGTGGGCAACTGTTGACAGTTCATGTGGCATGCACGCATATGGTGTGGTACATGTAGGAGACACTTTGATGTAGTTTGTTGCTACAGCCTACATGACGTCATGATAATTTTTGAAAATCACAGCTGTTGTTCAAGTGTGATCTGGAACATGTGGTGACCTTTTTCTCTTTGTATTTGCAGCATCATCCAAGGCAAGTGAAGGACAAGGGAGGACCCAAGTAGGGAAGCATCTGGCCACAGTACCTCCAGTCGTGACACCACCAACACAGAGGGACACAGTGGCTTGGAGGGTGAGGGGAGTGCCATAGAGAACACAGGATCAACCTTGTCATCTTCAGATTCTATCTCCAGTGGCCACTTCCTAGTGGTGGTGGATCCATCAGGACCTGCTCTTGTACCATCCTTGTCCACCACCCGCAGTTCTATTGCCACCCAGTTGGCCATGCCCACTCATCCAAGATGGTGGGTGTCTCCTTCGCCCGAGGCACCTCAGCCCCAGTATCTCTGCAGGGCAGACTGCCATTGTGAACGCCATCTAAGTGTTGGCAGGCCAACTTCAGTAGACAAACGCATATCTGGAAGGCATTCATAGTGACATGTCTGGCCTAGAGAGATCTTTTCAGGCTCTGGCTTCTCACTGACGGCCACCATCCACCTCCCACAGCCCTCTCCCTCATGACCTCCCTCTTCCCAATCCAAATTCCCTATTCCCCTACCCGGTCCAAACACACAGACACATCCGCACGCATCCGTCTCTACACACACAAGCAGCACACATAGGCGGTCATTCTGACCCTGGCGGTCAAAGACCGCCAGGGCGGAGGACCGCGGGAGCACCGCCGACAGGCCGGCGGTGCTCCAATGGGGATTCCGACCGCGGCGGTAAAGCCGCGGTCGGACCGGCACCACTGGCGGGCTCCCGCCAGTGTACCGCCGCCCCATAGAATCCTCCAAGGCGGCGCAGCTTGCTGCGCCGCCGAGGGGATTCCGACCCCCCCTACCGCCATCCAGACCCCGGCGGTCCGACCGCCGGGATCCGGATGGCGGTAGGGGGGGTCGCGGGGCCCCTGGGGGCCCCTGCAGTGCCCATGCCACTGGCATGGGCATTGCAGGGGCCCCCGTAAGAGGGCCCCTAAATGTATTTCACTGTCTGCTGCGCAGACAGTGAAATACGCGACGGGTGCAACTGCACCCGTCGCACAGCTTCCACTCCGCCGGCTCGATTCCGAGCCGGCTTCATCGTGGAAGCCTCTTTCCCGCTGGGCTGGCGGGCGGCCTGAAGGCGACCGCCCGCCAGCCCAGCGGGAAAGTCAGAATTACCGCCGCGGTCTTTCGACCGCGGAACGGTAACCTGACGGCGGGAGGCCGCCCGCCAAGGTCAGAATGAGGGCCATAGACACAAACACCACAAGACACACCGGCACACAGGCACCCAACAGTTACCCACAAACACCACACCAGCCACCATTTAAACAGACAACACCACTATCCCCATTGAGCCACACACCACAACCAGCATACCCATAGACACCACCACATCACCCAGTGACACATCCACCACACCCACTATACACCCAGACAACCGCTTACAATCCATGGACCCACACACCTCAGACATCATACCCCCAGACACCACCACAACGCCCACAGACAAATCCAGCACATTGACTATACAACCAGACACCACCCCAACATGCACAGACACATCCACTACATCCTCATATCCACAGACTCCACCCCAACACACGGACACATCCAGAACATCCACTATACCCACAGACACACGCGCACACATCCACCACTCCCAAATCACCCACCACCTCACAGCCCCTCAAGACACGCGAATGCCCACACTCACACACACAACAAACACAACACAAGCATACTTCACGCATGCACACAACCAAGGCATGAACACCCGCAGACTAGCCCACCACTCCCTCAACCACCAAATCCTCAACCCCTTCCGATGACCCTACCCGTTTTCCCAAGGAGAGTTTCCTTTTTGATCTTGCCCTTTCCCCTGTTCCCTCCGCCGTCCTCCCAAACCCAAGAGGCCCCCACCCACATCCCAGCCCATTACTTATACATCAAAGTCCTCCCTGTCACACCTGCCTCCCCTGGAAGCATCTATACCTCCCCCAAACCCACCAATCCCAAATCCAACCCCACCCAAGGATGATCCCTGAGGTGCCTGCCTGCCCACCTGGTGCCCCTTACTGTGGAGGTTCCCTGGCAGTGATTGGAGTCATTGTTGGGCACATTACTGTGCATGGAGTCATATGGACTGGCCATTGGTCTTTGCTCCTCAAGTTGTTGTTTTGTTGAGTACACATTTGCCCTGCCATTACTTTTTACCTTTTTGTTGTTCCTGAGTAACTTGTGTTGTATGCCTACAGTTGTGTGTGTTTCACCCTGATTGCTGATCCATTTGCTGTTGTTGCTAGCAATATTTGTCTTTGTGGGCAGTGCTAGTGTCATCAATGCCAAGGGTAGATATTCACTGTATAGATATGTGTTTGTTAATCCAATTGGGGTGTCATTGCATTGTATTCTGTTTGCTATGGTAAGTATTTCATCTTGTGTTGGTCAATGTCACTATGTATGGTATTAGACCTGTCCTTCTTATGTGGTTTGTACATTTGTCTCATGTGTGGAAGCAAGAGTCTGTTTGTCCACACATGGAGTGTGTTCAATTGTGCTACCTTCCTTTGCATTTGACTGACCATGTGTCCATTTTGATCATTGTATGTTGTGGCTACTTCATCTAGATGTGTGGCCCATGATGTTGCTGTTGTATTTGCTTTCTTGACTACTTGCACTTACACATTTGGCAGACAGGCATGTCACTTGGCTCTACTATTGTGTGTCTCTGAGATACATGAAGGTCCTGTTTCTGTGCAAATGTTATTTTAGGGTAATTTACAAAGTGCGATGTGTCCAATGGCAACATCCTTCCATGAGTGCTCCTGGTGCCCCTATCCCTATTGTGCAAGTATTGTTTGCATTGTGAGCTTTGGATAGATGTTTCACAAAACATTGTGCATCCCATTGACCTTCCATTGTGTTGCAATCTGGTTGATGTGTGGGTCCATTACAGGGATATTTAATAGGAGGGGTCTTTGTGTTCTATTTCACATCCATACATATGTGTCTTCATTCTGATGACAGTCCTTGGCACATGAGCAACATGAGGGTGTCAGTTGAATTGGTAGATGGGATGTTGCAGGGGTGTTGCTGTTGTGTGACACAATGTTCTGTACACTTCACTGTCCCTGTGCCTAAGATCAGCAGACGTGTGTTATTGTTGAGTGTGGCTGTGCAGTGTCAGTGGCCTGCCCAAAGCGGACGTATGATAGCTGTGAATGTGTCATTCTTTGTAAATGACTCCGACTGTGGACAAAATGTCAAGTGTACTCTGTGCCCGTAGCGTTCTCCCCATATCGTGTGAATGACAGCAGGATGATCTGGTGTTGAGCTTAATGACACTGGAAGGTGTTTTGTCTTGCCCTCGGTTGCGTCACAACGCTTGGATATTGGGCTCCATCAATGAGCAGCAGCAGTGGCAGGACATGTGTGATGGGCTCCATGGTGGCACAGAACGTGTAAAGCAGATGAGTTGCTTCCTTTACACTTTCCGTTTCCGCCTGCTGGGATGTGGTGGTTGGACCGCCACGGTCACCTTGGCGGTGAGCAACATCATAATGTGTCAGGTGGAAACACTGGCTCCGTCGGCCGGTTTGCCTCTCCACCGTGGTAGTCTTCACTACCTGCCGGTGCGGCAGGGTCGTGGCGGTCTTTCCTCTACGGAACTGCATGCATCATAATATGGTAGTCCAACCCCAAAGCCGATGGCAGTTGTCCCACCACCATGGCAGTGCACGGACTAAATTGAGGTTAGACGCTGGGTGTATTGACTTGGATGGTTAGTCCTGGTCCTCCAACAGTCTGGAAGTCAAAATTGTTTCATTTATGAAGTCTGCTGGACTCAGCCAGGGGTCCTAGAACCTCAGAGACAGTATTTAGGGGCACTGTTCCCTACAGCGTGCACCGGAAAGCACATTGACTTCTCGCAGAAAACACAAACTCTCAAAGCATGCAGTTCACTGCTCCATGAAAAACCAAGCAGACGTGTGTCCGCCTCTGACTTTGAAACCATGAATGGTGCAAAGAAATTGTCACTTTCTTGGAGCTGCAGTACGGTGGTAGCAAATGTACAAGTCTGAATAGAGAAGCAGAAGGCATGTGAAGGTATTTGCCGAGTCTTTATGTTGTCCGCATGGGTTTTGCCACAGTGGATCACGAAGCTGGAAGCAGGCAGATGTTATCCATACTACTTTCTCTATTAGTGTTGGGCAGGGGGCAGCAAGGATTCAAAAGCAATGGCATCTGGGAGCCCGATGCACGAATTGGAGTATTGTTGGCAGTGGCACTGATAAAACGTCGATTGTTTTTAAGCTCTGGGTAAAATTGCCGAAACTTCGCGCTATGTATAACTGAGCACAGTAAAATGTGGATGCTGCCTGTAAACAAAATCTAATCACATCCATTAGGTACTAAGCTCAAAGCATTAACATTTGATGACAGAAAGAGATAACAATCTAGTTGCTGAATTGCAGAGTGTGGAACTGAAAAATCTGGGGTAAATTTCTCCTTGATCAAATTGTGTGATCCTCAGCAAATACATTATTTCACTGATTTCATTATTGTTTCTTGTCACATAAGAGATCACATTTAAATACTTGAGTTCAGGATGTGCCTTGTACAAAAACGTGCTTGATTTAATAGTCTATAAAGTTGCTTCATCTACACTGAGACTCTAGACCACCTATGCTGTATATATGACAACGATTTGCCTTTTTGTTCACTTATAGGATTGTTGTCCAGGCCATGAGCAGGAATGTTTCTCAGTTCATATTTAAAATCTCCCACTTTTAACAAATACTTTTCAAATAAACTGATGTGCTAAGGTTAAATGCTTGAACTTTTTTGAATCTTGAAAACAACTTATACTATTCCAAAGTGATGTTTGTTGCACAATTTATTTGTCAAATATTTTCAGGGCTGGACTTGTTCAGGGTCTGTTAGAGCCCCTCCCTGTTAATTTGTTGGCTCGTCCACCTTTACTCACTCCCTGCTCTCTGTGGCTGCAGTCAGTTAGTAATTTGTGCTCCTGCCCCTACAGTGTATTTTATGATGGCTTAAGCGAACGGAGAAATCATACTTGTTACCGTGACTTTACGTGGAGTGAAAAAAGTAGGAAGTCTCTAAAAGGAGAATGGCAAAAAGAAGTGTAACTTACTGAGGTTTGTTAAAGGTGTTGCGGCCTTTAAAGTGTCCCATTCATCAGCTCACCTATAAGAGCTGCATTTTCGTTTACCTTCCCCCATCGCTCTTTAAGGCGCTTTGTATCTCCTTCACAAGTTTTTGCATATAATCAGAGTTGCAATGGCACCATTGCTCGCTGTGCTCTGCAGAGGGGCCGACCGTTCGATGCACATCATTCTGAACACCTTTCTGACCTTCTATCAGGCTTTGTGAGCATCTCACAGGTCCATCAGCCTCAACTCCTCAGTTCTCCATCGTAGCCAATTATAAACATCCACCTACAACCTGACTTGCATGGGTGCAAAAATCTCAGCATATAAAGAAAAATCCCAGCATATAAACTGCTGACTCGTGGTGTCACAACTGACACCCGATGAATCGGCAGGTCTGTATTCATGCAATTTTCTTACACTCTGTAATTTCTGTTAGGCCTGCCCACAGGAGGCAAGGCATGTGTATGTCTGTAACAAGTACAACACTAAGGCCCTCATTCTGACCCTGGCGGTCGGTGATAAAGCGGCGGCCAAGCCGCCAACAGGCCGGCGGTCTAAAATATGCAATTCTGACCCTGGCGGGAACCGCCAACACAGCCCGCCAACTTAACACTCCGCCCGCCACGGCGGTACAAACAAACAGCGCGGCGGTTCCCGCCAACAGCCAGGCGGCAGACAATGTACCGCCCACCCTATTACGACCCACCAATCTGCCACCTTTTCCGGGGCGGGAGCACCGCCGATAAGAACACGGCGGAAACAGACTACGAACGGGAAAACGCTCACCTCTACGCACTCCACGCGAGATTCCGGCAGTATGGAACCAGAGTTGCAGGTCATCCCCGCACTCCTATTCCTGCTCATATACCAGGAGCACGCCCGGCGGCGCGGAAGACATCGGTGAGTACTGCACCTACGACACAGGGGAGGGAAAAGATTACCGGCACACACCCACCCACCCACACCCACTACAACACACACATCAATGCATTCCCACAGATCACTGTCACAACCCACAAACCACCCCCCTCCGAAATAATGCAAAGACCAAAAGAAGAGATCATAAACGGGCAGATATATTGAAATATGTACACCAGTAATCCCAATAAATAAATAAACTATGTACAAAATATATACAGCTACTAAATGTAGTCCAACCACTGTCCGTGGATCACAGGGGTCCTGTGCAAAGGGGCAAGGCCCAGTCCCACGACAAGAACTCCACGGAGAGAACACTGCAGGGGCATCAGAAAGAAAATAGGACAGGCACCTCAGGGGGAAGGGAAGGGGGGGCACCTCAGCCACTTGAGTACACGACGCCAGATCCACGAGGGGACTCCATGACCACTGGCCCATCCTGGGGAGAGCAAAGCCACAGTCCATACAGTCCATACAGTGGGTGGCCTGCCCACTGGGCCATCCTGGGGAGTGCAAAGCCACAGTCCAAACAGTCCATACAGTGGGTGGCCTGCCCACTGGGCCATCCTGGGGAGAGCAAAGCCACAGTCCAAACAGTCCATACAGTGGGTGGCCTGCCCACTGGGCCATCCTGGGGAGAGCAAAGCCACAGTCCAAACAGTCCATACAGTGGGTGGCCTGCCCACTGGGCCATCCTGGGGAGAGCAAAGCCACAGTCCATACAGTCCATACAGTGGGTGGCCTGCCCACTGGGCCATCCTGGGGAGAGCAAAGCCACAGTCCATACAGTCCATACAGTCCATACAGTGGGTGGCCTGCCCACTGGGCCATCCTGGGGAGAGCAAAGCCACAGTCCATACAGTCCATACAGTGGGTGGCCTGCCCACTGGGCCATCCTGGGGAGAGCAAAGCCACAGTCCATACAGTCCATAACAGACCCCACTGCCACTGGAGGAGGCAAGTTGGCCAGAGGACATCCTGCAGCCCTGCCCGAGATAGATCCTGCCCTGCCACGTCTGCCAAAGGGCCAGCGGTTCTTGCCTTGAAGGGCCCAGTTCAGCGGTTCCTGAGACGGCGGGGCCCAGTTCAGCGGTTCTTGAGACGGCGGGGCCCAGCGGAGCGGTGCGTGAGACGGCGGGGCCCAGCGGAGCGGTTCTTGAGACGGCGGGGCCCAGCGGAGCGGTGCTTGAGACTGCGGGGCCCAGTTCAGCGCTCCTTGCCCTGAAGGGCCCAGTTCAGCGGTTCTTGAGACGGCGGGGCCCAGCGGAGCGGTGCGTGAGACGGCGGGGCCCAGCGGAGCGGTTCTTGAGACGGCGGGGCCCAGCGGAGCGGTGCTTGAGACTGTGGGCCCCAGTTCAGCGGTCCTTGCCCTGAAGGGCCCAGTTCAGCGGTTCTTGAGACGGCGGGGCCCAGTTCAGCGGTTCTTGAGACGGCGGGGCCCAGCGGAGCGGTGCGTGAGACGGCGGGGCCCAGCGGAGAGGTTCTTGAGACGGCGGGGCCCAGCGGAGCGGTGCTTGAGACTGCGGGGCCCAGTTCAGCGGTCCTTGCCCTGAAGGGCCCAGTTCAGCGGTTCTTGAGACGGCGGGGCCCAGTTCAGCGGTTCTTGAGACGGCGGGCCCCAGTTCAGCGGTCCTTGCCCTGAAGGGCCCAGTTCAGCGGTTCTTGAGACGGCGGGGCCCAGTTCAGCGGTTCTTGAGACGGCGGGGCCCAGCGGAGCGGTGCGTGAGACGGCGGGGCCCAGCGGAGCGGTTCTTGAGACGGCGGGGCCCAGCGGAGCGGTGCTTGAGACTGCGGGGCCCAGTTCAGCGGTCCTTGCCCTGAAGGGCCCAGTTCAGCGGTTCTTGAGACGGCGGGGCCCAGTTCAGCGGTTCTTGAGACGGCGGGCCCAGTTCAGCGGTCCTTGCCCTGAAGGGCCCAGTTCAGCGGTTCTTGAGACGGCGGGGCCCAGTTCAGCGCTCCTTGCCCTGAAGGGCCCAGTTCAGCGGTTCTTGAGACGGCGGGGCCCAGTTCAGCGCTCCTTGCCTTGAAGGGCCCAGTTCAGCGGTTCTTGAGACGGCGGGGCCCAGTTCAGCGGTCCTTGCCTTGAAGGGCCCAGTTCAGCGGTTCTTGAGACGGCGGCCGGTCTATGGCCAACTGCTAATTGCCTGGTGGTGCCCTCCTGGGCAGCGGGGATGGTGCTCCTTCACTGCCCACCTGGGCTGTGGGTGGTGGGGCCCTCCTGGCCAGCTGGGCTGGGTCCTCCCTGGGCAGCGGCTATGGGGGTGGTGGGCTCTCCCGGGGCAGCTGTGCCGGTTCCTCCCGGGGCAGCGGCTATGGGGGTTGTGGGCTCCTCCTGGGCAGCAGGCCTGCTGCCTGACCTCTCCGACTTGCTGCCCTTGCCCTCCTTAGTCGTGGGCCTGTGGCCCTTTCCTCCCTTTGGAGCTGTGGCTGGTGACTGTCTCTGGGTGGTGTCCGGGGGGGATGTAGAAGGCGGGCTCCTGCGGCGACCCTTCCGCCTTCTGCTCCTCTTCCCAGGGGGTGGGCTGGCTGTCCCCTTGCTGCTGGGCGAAGATCCAGACATGCGGGCTGGCGGGCTCCAATACCCCTGCACCCTTGTCAAGGGGGCTGCAGGGCTGGTGGTGGCTGAGGTGCTCTTCTTACCCCGACGAGAAGGAGGGGGGGGCTCAGGGTCAGGAAAGAAGTTAGTAGTGGCGAGGAAGAGCTTCTTGGGACAATGGAGAGTGGTAGGTACAGTGGGAATGGGAGTGGAGGGAGAGGATGTGGTTGTAGGTGAGTCACGTTTGCTGTCTTTGGGTGCAGGTGCAGGAGGGATAGGCTGTCGTGAGGTGGATGGCTGTTGGGTGGGTGGGTGGCTGCGTTTGTGTGGTGTGGAAGAGGGGGTGACAGACACAGTGGGAGAGGACACAGGGGACGTGTAAATGGCAGTGGGGGTGGTGACTGCACGTGTGCGGACTGGAGTGGAGGGTGTGCTGGTGATGGAAACACTGGCTGATGGTGAGGTGAATGGAGGTGTGAGTGTAGACGTCACAGGGAGGGAGGAGGGAGACGAGGAGGTGGGGGTCACAGAGGTGGTAGTGACTGTTGGCATGTCTGCATCGGAATGTTGCGTGTGTGAATGTCTGCGTGATCTGTGGTGCTTATGTTTGGATGAGCTTCTCTTGGGTGTTGAGGTGTGTGCAGGCTGGTCTGATGGTGTGGGTGGGACAGGCAGAGGAACAGGAGACTGGGAGGAGGGAGTTAGTAGAGGCAGGCAGGAGACAGGGACAATGGCTGCCGTCAGTGCTGAGGCCAGAGCCTGGAACGATCGCTGATGGGCAGCCTGACCCGAATGAATGCCCTCCAGGTACGCATTGCTGCGATGAACCTCCCTCTCCACCCCCTGGATGGCATTCAAAAGGGTAGTCTGCCCAACAATGAGCGTTCGGAGGAGGTCAATGACCTCCTCACTGAGGGCAGCGGGGGTAACAGGGGCAGGGCCTGAGGTGCCTGGGGCGAAGGAGATGCCCGGCTTCCTGGCAGAGCGGGCACGGGGCGAACGCTGAGGGGCTGCTGGGAGGGCGGAGATGGTGCGCTGGGTGGCGGCTGTACCTGTAATGGCAGGGGGCACGGATGGTGCCACCCCCGCAAGGGAGCCCCCTTCCGAGGACGTGTCCGTGTCGCTGCAGGGTCCAGTCGTCCCCGTCGTGGAGCTCCCCTCGCCCTCCGTCTCACTGGTCCAGTCTGACTCTGTGGCATGGCCCTCCTGGGCCATGTGAGATGCAGCTCCCTCCTGCCCCGATGCCACTTCTCCTCCGCCTGATGATGCTGATGCACACAAGCACAGAAAGACAAACAAAAAGGGGGGGGGAGAGAGAAATAAAGGGATATTGAGTACATGGATCTCCGGTACAGTTAGCGGACATGACAGACACAGATGCCCCCTGCACTAAGTTGCACACTTGGGGTCCGCTACGCATTCCGTGGAACATGCCCTACACGCCTAGAGTTGACAACTGCACCCATGGATGACACGGCCCAGGGATGGCTGTACTGACAAACTACTGAGGGTGGTGGCTGGGGACACAGGGGCTTACGGGGGTGCCCAGCCTACAGATATCGCCCTGGCCTAGGGGGACCCCCAGCCCTCCTCCCCCACCCAGACACCTCCACTGCGCGACAACAGAGTAGATAATGCTTGTACTCACCCCCTTGTGTCTGCTGTGCTGCCTTCACGCGCCCATCCAATTCAGGGTAGGCCACCGCCAGGATCCGGAACATCAGGGGGCTCAGTTGACGGCAGGCACCCCGCCTACGTTGGGAGGCCATCCCCAGCAGAGACTCGGCGGTCTTCTTGGTCCCGCGGCGGATGTCCTCCCACCTCTTGCGGCAGTGGGTGCCCCGTCAATGGTGGACCCCCAGGGTCCGGACTTCCTTGGCGATGGCACGCCAAATCCCGATCTTCTCATGGGCGCGGACCTATGTGACACGTACAGGGAGGGAGAAATACCACGTTCAAGTTTCTCAGCATTTTCCTTTCCAGTGGCCCAACGGCCCCCATCCCCGCCAGGCCCCCCGCCATGCCCCCCGCCAGGCCCAACGACCCCCATCCCCGCCAGGCCCCCCGCCATGCCCCCCGCCAGGCCCAACATGCCCCCCATCCCCGCCAGGCCCCCCGCCATGCCCCCCGCCAGGCCCAACATGCCCCCCATCCCCGCCAGGCCCCCCGCCAGGCCCCCCGCCAGGCCCAACATGCCCCCCATCCCCGCCATGCCCCCCGCCAGGCCCAACATGCCCCCCATCCCCGCCAGGCCCCCCGCCAGGCCCCCCGCCAGGCCCAACATGCCCCCCATCCCCGCCAGGCCCAACATGCCCCCCATCCCCGCCAGGCCCCCCGCCAGGCCCAACATGCCCCCCATCCCCGCCAGGCCCCCCGCCAGGCCCCCAAGCCAGCCAGTGGCCCCAAATCCATATTGAATTAAACTCACTTGTTGGTCTGGAGGACCGTAGAGTAGCGCATACTGGGGGAGGACCCCATCCACAAGTTTCTCCAACTCCTCTCCAGTGAAGGCAGGGGCCCTTTCCCCAGGCGCAGCAGCCATTGTCCCTTCCAGACCGAGGTCACAGCAACACTTGCAGTATAGGTCCTCTCCTGTGAAAGTTCAAGTCGCAAGTGGATAAGTAGATAGAAAATGGCGGTGACGTCCGCGGCGGTGCGTACCGCGGCGGTGCGTCCCGCCACCGCCGGCGCACTTCGCCATTGGCTCCTGAAACCCAAAGGCTTCAATGTTAACCAATGCGGCTTTGCGCCGCGGTCTTCGCCCGCCGCCCGCCGCGGTGTGCCACGCCAGCGCATTGACCTCACATCCCATTGTCACACTTCACAGGTCAGGCAGCCGCCATTTCCAGGGCCCACATGGCTCAATTTCAACTGCGTCACACAGGCCTAGGCCTTGCATAGCCACTCAGACACGCCATTCACTGCATAGAGAATCGTATACTGTGCTAGCTGTGAGTACGTACCTGTGGGTTGCTTGACTGTGTGCTCCATGTTGTCCTTCCTAGGCACCGTCCGCTGGGTTGGGCGAGGAGACGGATGAATCCTCCCGTGTACCGACCGCTGGTGGACCTGTCGACAATGGAAGAACGCCACATTATCCTGACCTACCGTCTTAACCGTGCCACTATCCATGAACTGTGTGCCCAGCTGGAGCCCGACCTGATGTCCCCCATCCGCCAACCCACAGGGATTCCCCCTCTGGTGCAGGTCATGTCAGTACTCCATTTCTTGGCAAGTGGGTCATTTCAGACAACCGTGGGAATTGCTTCTGGGATGTCTCAGCCCATGTTTTCGAAGGTGTTATCCAGAGTGTTGTCTGCCCTGATGAAATCCGTGAGGAGCTACATCATTTTCCCTGAGGTGGGCGAATTGGCTACAGTGAAGGGTGATTTCTACGCCCTTGGACATATTCCCAACGTAATTGGTGCCATTGATGGGACCCATGTGGCTTTGGTTCCCCCAAGAGACAGGGAGCAGGTGTACAGGAACAGAAAAAATTACCATTCAATGAACATCCAGGTGGTGTGTTTGGCTGACCAGTACATCTCGCATGTAAATGCCAAATTCCCAGGGTCAGTGCATGACGCCTACATCCCCAGGAATAGCAGCATCCCTTACGTGATGGAACAGCTACAGAGACACCGTGTATGGCTAGTGGGGGACTCTGGGTACCCCAACCTGTCGTGGCTACTGACCCCAGTAAGGAATCCCCGGACCAGGGCAGAGGAACGGTACAATGAGGCCCATGGGCGTACTAGGAGGGTGATGGAACGCACCTTTGGCCTCCTAAAGGCCAGGTTTAGGTGCCTGCATATGACAGGTGGATCCCTAATGTACTCACCTAAGAAGGTGTGTCACATCATCGTGGCCTGCTGCATGCTTCACAACCTGGCTTTGCTCCGCCAGGTGCCTTTCCTGCAGGAGGATGGTCGAGACGGTGGTGTTGTGGCAGCGGTGGAACCTGAGGAGAGTGACGAGGAGGAAGACGACGGGGCTGAAACAGACAACAGGGACAGAATCATTGAACAGTACTTCCAATAGGACACAGGTAACATTTCAAAGATAATTTAGTAAATGTTAACTACTCTCCTGCATCTCTGCTGCCTGTCTATTTGCCCCAGTGTATGACGACTGAGTTTTGGCTTTTCCCTCCCTATTTCAGATCTGGGGTCCCCACTACGAGTCCTGTGCTTCGTTTCCCCATGGACTACAGCTTTGTGGCAGCTGTTTGTTGACTTCACCATGTACAAGGACATATTTGCACTGTCATGTCAATTACAATATATTGAAATCACAGCCAGACTCCAGATATTTTGGTGCAAAATAGGTGTTTATTTAAGTGCTCAAAATGGGATGGGTGGTTTCAAGTGGGTGGGGGCTATGGTGAAGGAATGTCCATGGCAGAGTCCAGAGTAACAGTCACACAGGTGCATTGTCCAGAGGCCTGTGGAGAGATGGAGCATGGGCAGTTCAAGGATGGACAGGGTGACAATGTGGGACAGTGGGATGACATCAGGTGGTATCCATTGCTGGCGGGGGTCTTGACATCCTACTCTGTCTTCTTGCGAGATCTCAGGGCCCTCTTGCGGGGTGGTTCTTCTCCTGCAGGAGGTGGGGGTCTGGTGGGCTGCTGCTGTGCGGGGGCCTCCTGTCCACTAGCGCCGGCGGAGGTGGTTGGCTGTTCTTGGTCCAGGCTAGTGGCAGGGGCCCTTGGGTGTTGTTGAGTGTCTGCCCTGTTGTTGACGAGGTCCTGCAGCAGCCCTACCATGGTAACCAGGGTGGTGTTGATGGCTCTGATGTCCTCCCTGTACCCCCGATAGTGTTCCTCCTGCAGTACCTGGATCTCCTGGAACCGGGCCAGTACCGTCGCCATCGTCTCCTGGGAGCGGTTGTATGCTCCCATGATGGTGGTGAGGACCTCGTGGAGAGTGGGTTCCCTGGGCCTCTCCTCCCCCCCCTGTCGCACAGCTGCCCTCCGAGTTCCCCTGTTTCCCTGGGCCTCTGCCCCCTGGCCGGTGTGCCCACTACCACTGCCCCCAGGTCCCTGTTGTTGTTGGGGTGGTGGGTTATCCTGGGTGCCCTGTAGTGGTAGACACACCGCAGATTGACGCGCCCTGGAGACAGAGGCATGGGCCCGCTGGGTGGGAGCTGTGCTGGTGTTCCCAGAGGGGTTTGGGTCTGTAGTGACCTGGGCCTGTGTGAGGGGAACCGACTGTCCAGAGGTCCCCGATGGTCCGGGCTGGTCATCGGTGTCCAGGTCGACAGAGCTGCTGTCATCGCTGACGGCCTCTTGGGTGGGGGGTGTGGAGAATTCTGGCCCCTCCGCCGCGGTGTGTTGACGGTCGGGTCCTGCAGGGGTATAGAGGTATGGTTATAGTTTCAATGTGTGGCATATGGGTGTATCTGTGGGTTCTCGTGTCCCCAAGTGCTGGCATTCGTGTGTGGGGGCTTTGGTGAGGGTGGCTTGTGGGGGGGATGTGTATATGCATTGGGCATGCTTTGGTGATGGGTGTCCATGCTTAGTGGACGCATGCAGGCCTAGGTTTTGGGATGTGTGGGTTGTGATGGTGAGACATTGGCGGGGAATAGGTGTGCTGGGGGTGGGGGTGAGGATGGTGGTGGGGGTGAGGATGGTGGTGGGGGTGAGGGTGGGGTTCGAGGATGGGGGTGAGGGTGGGGTTCGAGGATGGGGGTGAGGTTTGGGGTATGATTTGGCATGCAGGTGGGGGGGAAGCAGTATTGAAGCTTCAACTTACCAGTATCCATTCCTCCGCCGACTCCTGCGAGGCCGTCAGGATGCAGGATGTTCAAGACTTCCTCCTCCCATGATGTGAATTGTGGGGGTTGAGGTGGGGGTCCTCCGCCAGTCTTCTGCACGGCGATGTTGTGCCTGGATACCATGGAACGCACCTTCCCCCGTAGGTCGTTCCATCGCTTCCTGATGTCTTCCCGATTTCTGGGGTGCTGTCCCACTGCGTTGACCCTGTCGACAATCCTCTGCCATAGCTCCGTCCTCCGGGCAATGCTGGTGTATTGTATCTGTGTGCCGAACAGCTGGGGCTCTACCCGAACGATTTCCTCCACCATGACCCTGAGTTCTTCGTCTGTGAAGCGGGGTTGTCTTTGGGGTGCCATGGGGTGGTGTGTATGATGTGTGGGGTGGAGTATGTGTATTTAAGTGAGTTGAGTGTGGTGGTGTGTGTTGTTTTGTGTGTGGATAGTGTGTGGGTGATGGTGTTGAGTGGCTGTGGCTGTTATTTTTTGGATGCTGGTGTCTCGCTCTTGCCTTCTTTACGAATTTTTTAGCGTAGGGGTTTGTGGGTGATGTGGGTGGGTGTTTTATATTGTATTGTGTGTGTGGGAGTGGTGTGTGTATGTGTATCAGGTGTGTGGGATTCAAATCGTCCAATGTGGCTGAGTTTTGTTCGTTTGTGTGTATTCTGACCGCGGCGGTGTGTCCCGCCAATGGAATACCGCGTTTGAATGACCGCCGCGTGGATTCGTGGGTCGTAATGGGATGGGCGTATTTCTGTTGGCGTGACGGTGGAGGTTTTGTCACCTCCACTTTTCCGCCGACCGCTGGTCTGGCGGTCTGTTGTGGCGTTCGGATTTTCGGAGGTTTGCCTTCTGCGGGTCAGAATGACCGTGGCGGGTTTCCGCGACCGCGGCGGGATTATGGAGGATTTCTGACCGGCGTTAGGCGCCTTTTACCGCCGAGGTCAGAATGACCACCTAAGGGTCTGATTACAACTTTGGAGGAGGTGTTACTCCGTCCCAAATGTGACGGATATACCACCAGCCGTATTACGAGTTCCATAGGCTATAATGGACTCGTAATACGGCTGGTGGTATATCCGTCACTTTTGGGACGGATTAACACCTTCCTCCAAAGTTGTAATCAGGCCCTAAATCATGTTTATGTGATGCAGCAGATTGAGTTAAAAGCGACATAATTAACATTGTATTTGTGTAGGCTGGTGCTAGCAACCCATGACCCATGACTATCTACGCTCTGCATAGCCCCTTTTTACAGCTAGAAGTCTTCTTGTAGATTTCACCTTATAATCAAGTCACAAGTAGAGTGTGTGTCTCACGCATGTTTTGAATTAGGACACCCAGGGGGTGATTCTAACCCTGGCGGTCGGTGTTAAAGCGGCGGCCAACCCGCCAACAGGCTGGCGGTAAAAAATATGGGATTCTGACCCTGGCGGGAACCGCCAACACAGACAGCCACCTTAACACTCCGACCGCCACGGCGGTACAAACAAACAGCGCGGCGGTCACCGCCAACAGACAGGCGGCAGTCAATGTACCGCCCACACTATTCCAACTCACCAATCCGCCACCTTTTCCGGGGCGGGAGCACCGCCGATAAAAACACGGCGGAAACAGACTACGGACGGGAAAACGCTCACCACTACGCACTCCAGGAGGAAGGAGGACAGCATGGAACCCGAATTAAACATCCTACCTGCTCTCGTCTACCTTCTCATCTACCACGAGTACGAAGTCCGGCGCAGACGACAACGGTGAGTACTGCACCTACGACACACGGGAGGGGGAGGACGAAAGGTTACGGGCACACACATATGCGACCCCACCCCCCCCCCCAACTATGTACTCACCAATGCAGCGCACCAAGTCACAGTGACACCACCCAAACACCCCTGAAAAATGCTAGGACATAATCATATTTTGAATAAATATTTATGTACCAAAAAGCTCCAGAAAATTAGCGTACAACCATGAAAGATATCCACAACAAAACTAATGACACACACATCAGTGTATAACTGAAGTACCAAGTCCTGCACAACCTACGATTTCAGCATGTCCGTGGGCCAAAGTCTTGAGAAACAAGGGCAAAGCCCACACAGGAGACCTGAGTCCTTTGGAGAGAACACTGCAGGGGCATCAGATGTAAAAACTACAGGCACCTCAGGGGGAAGGGAAGGGGGGGGCACCACAGCCACATGAGTCCACGACGCCAGATCCACGAGGAGCCACCATGCCCACGGGACCATCCTGGGGAGTGCAAAGCCACAGTCTCTCAATGTCTCTACAGTGGGTGGGCTGCCCACTGGACCATCCTGGGGAGTGCAAAGCCACAGTCTCTCAAGTCTCTGCAGTGGGTGGATTGCCCACTGGACCATCCTGGGGAGTGCAAAGCCACAGTCTCTCAATGTCTCTACAGTGGGTGGGCTGCCCACTGGACCATCCTGGGGAGTGCAAAGCCACAGTCTCTCAAGTCTCTGCAGTGGGTGGATTGCCCACTGGACCATCCTGGGGAGTGCAAAGCCACAGTCTCTCAATGTCTCTACAGTGGGTGGGCTGCCCACTGGACCATCCTGGGGAGTGCAAAGCCACAGTCTCTCAATGTCTCTACAGTGGGTGAGACGGCGGAGCCCAGCGGAGCGGTGCTTGAGAAGAAGGGCCCAGCGGAGCGGTGCTTGAGACGGCGGTGCCCAGCGGAGCGGTGCTTGAGACGGCGGGGCCCAGCGGAGCGGTGCTTGAGAGGAAGGGCCCAGCGGAGCGGTGCTTGAGAAGAAGGGCCCAGCGGAGCGGTGCTTGAGAAGAAGGGCCCAGCGGAGCGGTGCTTGAGACGGCGGGGCCCAGCGGAGCGGTGCTTGAGAGCAAGGGCCCAGCGGAGCGGTGCTTGAGAAGAAGGGCCCAGCGGAGCGGTGCTTGAGACGGCGGGGCCCAGCGGAGCGGTGCTTGAGAGGAAGGGCCCAGCGGAGCGGTGCTTGAGAAGAAGGGCCCAGCGGAGCGGTGCTTGAGACGGCGGGGCCCAGCGGAGCGGTGCTTGAGAAGAAGGGCCCAGCGGAGCGGTGCTTGAGACGGCGGGGCCCAGCGGAGCGGTGCTTGAGAAGAAGGGCCCAGCGGAGCGGTGCTTGAGACGGCGGTGCCCAGCGGAGCGGTGCTTGAGACGGCGGGGCCCAGCGGAGCGGTGCTTGAGAGGAAGGGCCCAGCGGAGCGGTGCTTGAGAAGAAGGGCCCAGCGGAGCGGTGCTTGAGAAGAAGGGCCCAGCGGAGCGGTACGTGAGACGGCGGGGCCCAGCGGAGCGGTGCTTGAGAGGAAGGGCCCAGCGGAGCGGTGCTTGAGAGGAAGGGCCCAGCGGAGCGGTGCTTGAGAAGAAGGGCCCAGCGGAGCGGTGCTTGAGACGGCGGTGCCCAGCGGAGCGGTGCTTGAGACGGCGGGGCCCTGTTCAGCGGTGCTCTTCTCCACGGCGGGCCCTGTTCAGCGGTGCTCTTCTCCACGGCGGGGCCCTGTTCAGCGGTGCTCTTCTGCACCGCGGGCCCTGTTCAGCGGTGCTCTTCTCCACGGCGGGCCCTGTTCAGCGGTGCTCTTCTCCACGGCGGGCCCTGTTCAGCGGTGCTCTTCTCCACGGCGGGGCCCTGTTCAGCGGTGCTCTTCTGCACCGCGGGCCCTGTTCAGCGGTGCTCTTCTGCACGGCGGGGCCCTGTTCAGCGGTGCTCTTCTGCACCGCGGGCCCTGTTCAGCGGTGCTCTTCTCCACGGCGGGCCCTGTTCAGCGGTGCTCTTCTCCACGGCGGGCCCTGTTCAGCGGTGCCTATCTCCACGGCGGGGCCCTGTTCAGCGGTGCTCTTCTGCACCGCGGGCCCTGTTCAGCGGTGCTCTTCTCCACGGCGGGCCCTGTTCAGCGGTGCTCTTCTCCACGGCGGGGCCCTGTTCAGCGGTGCTCTTCTGCACCGCGGGCCCTGTTCAGCGGTGCTCTTCTCCACGGCGGGCCCTGTTCAGCGGTGCCTATCTCCACGGCGGGGCCCTGTTCAGCGGTGCTCTTCTGCACCGCGGGCCCTGTTCAGCGGTGCTCATCCAGCAGGTCAAGGGAGCCAGACCTGGCCTCGACTCCCTGCTCAGTCGCCCTCGGACCGTGACGTATCTGGACCCTTCGGGGACGGACTCCTGGCCTCCTTAGTGTCCTCCTTCCCAGCTGGGATGTGGCATGTGGGGTCCACCTTCTCCGCGCTCCTGCTGCCCTTCCGCTCCTTTGATGGGGCTCTCGGGCCCTTGCCTCCCCCAGATGGTGTGGGTGGTGAAGTGGCCGCACATTGCTCCTTGGGGGCAGCCCTGTCGGTCCTCGCACGGCGGTCCTTGTTTCTGCGGGTCCTCTTGCCGGGGGGGGGGTTGGACGTGTCCTTGCTGCTGATCGATGTGTCACTGCTGGCAAAGGGTGGGCTCCAGAACCCAGGCACAACAGTGACACCCGAAGCTGGGCTGGTGGTGGCTGCGGTGCTCTTGGGACTCTTTGAAGATGGATGGGGGAGGTCATCGGGGGGAAAGAGGTTAAGGTTAGCCAGGAAAAGTTTTTTTGGGCCAAGGTAAAGGGTAGGAGAAGTGGAGATGGAAGTGGAGGTAGAGGATGTGGTTGTAGGAGAGTCAGGTGTGCTGTCATTGGGTGAAGGTGCTGGTGCTGTAGGCTGTCGTGAGGTGGATGGCTGTTGGGTGGGTGGCTGCCTGCGTTTGTGTGTCTTGGAAGAGGGGGTGACAGACACAGTGGGAGAGGACACAGGGGACGTGTACATGGCAGTGGGGGTAGTGACTGCACGAGTGTGGACTGTACTGGAGGGTGAGGTGGTGATGGAAGCACTGGCTGATGTTGGGGTGCATGCAGGTGTGAGTGTAGACGTCACAGGGAGGGAGGAGGGAGACGAGGAGGAGGGGGACACAGGGGTGGCAGTGGCTGTTGGCATGTCTGCATCTGGGTGTTGCTCGGGTGAGTGTTTGCGGGATCTGTGGTGCTTGTGTTTGGATGAGCTGCTCTTGGGTGTTGAGGTGTGTGCAGGCTGGTCTGATGGTGTGGATGGGATAGGCTGAGGAACAGGAGACAGAGACAGGCTGGAGGCAGGGACAATGGCTGCCGTCAGTGCTGAGGCCAGAGCAGTGAACGCTCGTTGATGGGCAGCCTGACCCGAATGAATGCCCTCCAGGTACGCATTGCTCTGTTGCACCTCCCTTTGCACACCCTGGATGGCATTCAAAAGGGTCGTCTGCCCAACAATGAGCGTCCTTACCAGGTCAATGAGCTCCGCACTGAGGGCAGCAGGGGCAACAGGGGCAGGGGCTGAGGTGCCTGGGGCGAAGGAGACGCGCGCCTTCCTGGGCGAACCGGCACGGAGCGAAGACTGAGGGGCTGCTGGGAGGGCGGGGCTGGTGCGCTGGGTGGCGGCTGTACCTGTAGAGGCGGGGGGCACGGATGTTGCCGCCACCCCTAGGGAGCTCCCATCCGAGGACGTGTCGCTTTCGCTGCTCTCACCAGCGGTCCCCGTCGTGGTGCTCCCCTCGCCCTCCGGATCACTGGTGCCCTCGGTGTCTGTTCCTGGGCCCACCGGGGCCTTGTGTCCTGCAGCTCCCTCGTGCTCCGATGCCATATCTCCTCCGCCTGATGATGCTAATGCACACATGCACAAGAAGATGAAGAGAAAGGGTGGGGGGAGAAAAAAGAAGACCAGGTTGAGTGCATGCAATGTCAACACCGTTGGCGGAGAGGACAGACACAGGTGCCTAATGCACTAAGCCGCGCATTCGGGGTACACTACTCAGTACTACTGACTAAGACAACAGGCCAAGAGACGTCAAACGCGCACATGGGAGATGCTGGACCTTCAATGGCTGTACTTGTCACCCTACCGAGGTGGGGGCCGGGGGCACAGGGCCATGCCTAAGGGAGAGGACTACACTACAGAAAGCGCCCTGGCCTAATGTCACCCACAGCCCTCCTCCCCCACCCAGACGCCTCCACTGCGCAGAAAGATAGGAGAATGTGCTGATACTCACCCCCTTGTGTCTGCTGTGATGTCTTAAAGCGCCCATCCAATTCAGGGTAGTCCACCGCCAGGATCCGGGACATCAGGGGGGTCATGGTGCGACTGGCACCCCTCCTAGGTTGGGAGGCCATCCCCAGCAGTGTTTCTGCGGTCTTCCTTGTTCCGCGGCGGATGTCCTCCCACCTCTTGCGGCAGTGGGTGCCCCGTCTGTTGTGGACCCCCAAGGTCCGGACTTCCTTGGCGATGGCACGCCAAATGTCGATCTTCTGATGGGCGCTGACCTATTAGACATGTACAGGGTGGAAAGGAGGAAATCATCAATGACCTGCATGTTAGATGTAATTGGCCCCCCCCCACCCACTTTGCCATATGGCACATGCTCTCATCTGTCGGGCGTTGCACTCCTCATTCGCCCCCCACCCCACCAACTTACATCCACCCCAATCCACACAGGCATAGCCCATTCCATGTGCACCCGGTGTACTCACTTGTTGGTGTGGAGGACCGTAGAGTAGCGCATACTGGGGGAGGACCCCATCCACGAGCTTCTCCAACTCTTCAGACGTGAAGGCAGGGGCCCTTTCCCCAGTTGCAGCAGCCATTGTATCTTCCAGACCGAGGTCACAGCAGCACTTGCAGTATAGGTCCTCTCCTGTGGATGATCAGGTCTCGAGTGATTAAGCAGATAGAAAATGGCGGTCACGTCCGCGGCGGTGCGTACCGCAGCGGTGCGTACCGCGACCGCCGGCGCACTTCGTTATTGGCTCCTGAAACCCATAGGCTTCAATGTTAACCAATGCGGCTTTGCGCCGCGGTCTGCGACCGCCTACCGCCACGGTGTGCCCCGCCAGCGCATTGACCTCACATCCCATTGTCCCACTTCACAGGTCAGGCAGCCGCCATTTCAAGGGCCCACATGGCTTAATTCTGACTGCGACACACAGGCCTAGGCCTTGCATTGCCACACATACACGCCTTTCAACCCATTGCCATTCTTTAACTGTGCAAGCTGTCTGTACGTACCTGTGGTTTGGCTGACTCTGTGCTCCATGTTGTCCTTCCTAGGCACCGTCCGCTGGGACTTGCGATGAGAAGGAGGAATCCTTGCGTGTACCGACCGCTGGTGGACCTGTCGACAATGGAAGAACGCCATATAATACTTCGATACAGACTTGACCGTGCCACTATCCATGAACTGTGTGCCCAGCTGGAGCCAGCCCTGATGTCCCCCATCCGCCAACCCACAGGGATTCCCCCTCTGGTGCAGGTTTTGTCAGTCCTCCATTTTTTGGCCAGTGGGTCATTCCAGACCACAGTGGCCATGTCATCTGGAATGTCTCAGCCTATGTTTTCTAAGATTTTGAGCAGAGTGTTGTCTGCCCTGATGAAACTCATGCGGAGCTACATCATTTTCCCCGAGGAGGGTGACTTGCCTACAGTGAAGGGTGATTTCTATGCCCTTGGACATATCCCCAACATCATTGGTGCCATTGATGGGACCCATGTGGCTTTGGTACCCCCAAAAGACGATGAGCAGGTGTACCGAAACAGAAAAAATTATCATTCGATGAATGTCCAGGTGGTCTGTTTGGCTGACCAGTACATCTCCCATGTAAATGCCAAGTTCCCAGGGTCAGTGCATGACGCGTATGTGATGCGAAATAGCAGCATCCCCTATGTGATGGAGCAGCTACAGAGACAACGTGTGTGGCTAATAGGTGACTCTGGTTACCCCAACCTGCCGTGGCTACTGACCCCAGTAAGGAATCCCCGGACAAGGGCAGAGGAACGCTACAATGAGGCCCATGGGCGTACTAGAAGGGTGATTGAGCGAACCTTTGGACTCCTGAAGGCCAGGTTTAGGTGCCTGCATATGACTGGTGGATCCCTAATGTACTCACCAAAGAAGGTGTGCCATATCATTGTGGCCTGCTGTATGCTTCACAACCTGGCTTTGCGACGCCAGGTGCCTTTCCTGCAGGAGGATGGTCCAGATGGTGGTGTTGTAGAAGCCGTGGAGCCTGTGGAGAGTGAAGAGGAGGAAGACTCAGAGGACGACACAGACAATAGGGATAGAGTGATACAACAGTATTTCCAGTGACACCCAGGTAAGAATCACCCACGCCATTTCCCAATTGCTTCTAGCCTCCTGCATCTGTACTTTCTGTAGTTCCCCACAGATGTTTTTTAGTAATTTTTGCCTTTCCCTTCCCTTCTCAGTGCTGTCTGACTCAGTACCTGACTTCTGCTTGGTTCGCCCATGAAATACAGCGTATTGACATTGGTATGTTGTCATGACTAATTGACAGAACAGAAATTGAACAGTAATATGTAATACATTTGTTAATAAGACAGCATGACTCAAAACAGATTAGTGTTCAAAATGTGATTTATTTACAGTGCTAGATATCGGTACATGTGATTCTAAGGGTGATGGGTGGGGGTGGAGGAATATCCATGGCAGAGTCCAGTTCTCAGTCTCACAGGTGCATTGTTCTTTTGCCTGTGGAAGGATGGAGCATAGGCAGTTCATGGTTGGACAGGGTGGCAATGTGGGACAGTGGGAAGAGTTCAGGGGGTATGTCCTGCTGGCGGGGGTCTTGACATCCTACTCTGTCTTTTTCTTTGGTCTCAGGCTCCTCTTACGGGGTGGTTGTTCTTCAGCAGGAGGTGGGGTTCTGGGGGGCTGTCGAGGTGTTGGGACCTCCTGTCCACTAGCGCCGGCGGAGGTGGTAGGCTGTTCCTGGTCCGGCCTAGTGACAGGGGCCCTGTGTGGTGCACCATGGTCCCGCAACGCGTCCTCTATCCTGTGGAGGGCCAGGACGATGGTCCCCATTGCGGTCCCGATGATTCTCAGCTCCTCCCTGAACCCCATGTAGCGTTCTTCCTGCTGTGCCTGGATCTCAGTGAACCTGGCCAGTACCGTCGCCATCGTTTCTTGGGAGTGGTAGTATGCCCCCATGATGGTGGTGAGGGCCTCTTGGAGAGTGGGTTCCCTGGGCCTCTCCTCCCCCCCCTGTCGCACAGCAGCCCTCCGAGCTGCCCGGTTTCCCCCGGCCTCTGTCCCCTGGCCGGTGTGCCCGCTCCCACTGCCCCCAGGTCCCTGTTGTTGTTGGGGTGTTGGGTTAGCCTGGGTGCCCTGTAGTGGCGGACACACCGCTGATTGAGCTGTCCTAGAGACAGAGGCATGGGCCCGCTGGGTGGGAGCTGTGCTGGTGTCGGCAGAGGGGGTCGGGTCTGGTGTGGCCTGTGGCTGCCTGAGGGGAACCGACTGCCCAGAGGTCCCCGATGGTCCGGGCTGGTCATCAGGTTCACTGTCGACAGAGCTGCTATCCTCAGTGTGGGCCTATTCCGGTGGTGGGATGGACACTTCTGGACCCTCCTGGCTGGTGTGTTGTCGTTCGGGTCCTGCATGGGGTAAGAGAGTTTGGTTATTGTTTCTGTGTGTGCAATAGCGTGCGTGTTATGGGTGCCCTTGTTCCCCAGTGCAGGCATTCCCTTGAGGGAGGTGTTGTGAGGGTATTTAGTGGGGGGGAGGGGTTAGTGCAGTGGTCATGCATAGGTGATGGGTGCCCATGATTTGTGTTGGCATGCAGGAGTTGGTGTTGGGATGGGTGGGTTGTGCTGGTGAGACATTGTCAGGGAGGATATGTGCTGGGGGGTTGGGGGTGAGGGTGGGGGTGTGGGTTGGCATGCTGGTGGGGTGGGGGGGATATAGTAGTTGAGATGGGACTTACCAGAGTCCATTCCTCCGGCTACTCCAGCGAGGCCCTGAGGATGCAGGATGGTCAAGACCTCTTGCTCCCACGATGTAAATTCGGGAGGGGTGGGTGGGGGTCCGCCGCCAGTCTTCTGGACCGCGATGTTGTGCCTGGAGACCATCGATCGGACCTTCCCCCGTAGGTCGTTCCATCTTTTGCGGATGTCCTCCCTATTCCTGGGATGCTGTCCCACCGCGTTGACCCTGTCCACGATCCGCTGCCATAGCTCCGCCTTCCTGGCTATACTGGTGTGCTGCACCTGCGAGCCGAAGAGCTGGGGTTCCACTCTTAGGATTTCCTCCACCATGACCCGGAGTTCTTGGTCCGAAAAGCGTGGGTGCCTTTGGGGTGCCATGGGGTGGTGTGGGTGAGGTGTGGGGTGGTGTATGTGATGAGGAGTGTGTTGGTGAGTGGTGCTTTGTGCTACTATGTGGTGTGTGTGATGGTGTAGTGTGCCTCAGTGTGTCTTGCTATGGATTGTCTGCTGTGTCTCTCTCTCCTTCTCTCAGTAATTATGGTCGCAGGGGTTTGTGGGTGATGTGGGTGTGTGTTTTATAGTTGGTTGATTGAGTGTGAGTGGTGTGTGTATGTGTATCAGGTGTGTGTATTTCAAATTGTCCAATGTGGCTGTGTTTTGGTGATGTGTGTGTATTCTGACCGCGGCGGTGTGTACCGCCAATGGAATACCGCGTTTGAATGACCACCGTGGGGATTCGTGGGTCGTAATGGCATGGGCGTATTTCTGTTGGCGTGACGGTGGAGGTTTGGTCATCTCCAGTTTATCGCTGCCCGCCGATGTGGCGGGCTGCAGTGGAGGACGGATTTTTGGAGGTTTGGCCGTTGTGGGTCAGAATGACCGTGGCGGTTGACCGCGGCGGTGTTATGGCGGTCTTATGACCGGCGGTAAGGGCATTTTACCGCCGAGGTCAGAATCACCCCCCCAATGTTTAGCTTCAAGGATTCCAAACAGAAACTCTCAATAACATCACAGCCTGAGTCTATTACCCATTTAAATCAATTTTGACAGCCCAAGTCAATCACTTTTTAAAAATGTTAACCAATCACAGACATGCTTTGCCATGTTTGGTACTCATCAGTGTGATATGAAAAATACTTTCACCCAATGTCCCAGCTTCCCGGTGGATCAGCAGATGCCAATGCCACTCGGGAAAGTGGTATTGTGGGCCTGTCCAGGAGGGAGGGGGCGGATGGTATTGCTGAACATTTTCAATAAGAAACAGATAAGGTGGAGTTCAAGATCCTCAGACCCAGCACTTGTGAAGGAGGAGAGCCTAGTGAGAGGGGGCTCAGAGGCAGAAGAGGACCAGACTCAGGGGGTGCTAGGCCAGAAAAAGAAGTTAAAGCAAAAGGAAAACAACCAACGCCACACCAAGACCCTGTACTCCTACCTGGCCATGATCACTCTGATGGTCCAGAACTTCACGGAGATGAAGATCACACTCCTCCAGGGAAGACGACTGCACCTGTCCCCCTTTATTAGTCCCTTATATCTTGTTTGCCATTAGACTCATTTTGGGGATGTTTTCTAATTTCATGCTGTTGAAGCTAATGCCACCACCCCAAACCCTCTTACAGGCTACATTAACCAGCTCTGGCCTGTTCAGATCATTGTCATGCGGACACCACTTTATCTGCAGTAAAATCTTAGATTAATACAGCCGTCTGAGTCCTGTCCTTTTTCAAAACTGGGGGGTAGGTTCCACTAGAGTACACAATTCATGTTATGACTGAGCGTATCTACATTGCAAATTTGCCTCAAGACCCCACTAAATTTTGCTGTATGTTTGACATGTACCTGTTTTCACTGTTGCCATAAACAAACGTTTGGAGTGGTGTTTTTCACAGATTTGTGTGCAGTGGTTTCATGGCATGCATTACCAGTTCTTTGGTGTACAGAGATCTTACACTTCTGCAAACAGAGAAATAAATGGGAGGGAACATTGTTTAGGGTTGTTAGAAATTGGGTTACTGGTTGACTGGGTTGTGAGCACTGGTCAAGCAGCAACCACATTACTAGTCAGGGTAAGGCACAAGCAAACCCCAAATTAACATATGTTCAAAACCCCTGGTATCTTGGCACAGAGCAACCAGGCTTAATTTAGAGGCAATGTGAAAAGTATGTGTGCAATATTTCAAGCACTAACCTAGCAAAAACACCACACAAAAAGGATCCCACACCAAGTTAGAAGCAAAGAGCAGAATTTAATAAATAAAAAAGTCCCAAAAAACAAAAATCCAATCAGTAGACACAGAGTTATGATTTTTTAAAGAATAAACTGCAATATAGGGCCTAGGAGCTGAAAGCACCAACCGGAGATAACTGGTCACGCTGGACCGGGTCAAAACCAAAAGGTCATACTGACCGTGATGGAATGCCAGTCAGATATAGTCCCAGATTAGTCCCACTGAACTTTTATTTTTGCAAGTTATGTGCCAAAAGACCCATTCACGTTGGAGGAGGCCGCAAGGAGTGCGTCACAAGCGGTGATTGACAAGGCACGAGGAGCAGGCTGGGCTTCACAGATGGGCGGGCTGGTGCTTCATGCTGGCAGTTGCTAGCAATTGGTTGATGCTGCTGTGCGAAGAGACAGACTGGCAGTGACTTGAGCTGATTTTCAGTGCAAGCGTGGGGATTCACGATCACAAAGTGCCCAAAAGCTTGAATGTGTGAGTTCAAGAGCCATACCAGGGGTCAAGGGCCTGAGAGGCACCTCTAAGGGGTTTGGAACACACTGCTGATGGGTCTAGGAGCTGATGGGGAGCCTGTTATGTCCTTGAGTCTCCTGATAGAAGGCCAGCAGACTAGCCTTTTGAGTCCCTCTGTGGCCCTGGGTTCAAAATGGGCTGCAGGTCCAGTTCTTCTTCCCCTGGCAAGGGGGCATGAGGCATCGCAGCAAGGCAGCAGTCACCCCAGAGTAGTTGTCTCTGGTATTCCCTTGGTACGGATAACACTATACCGTGATCTAACTTCTAGGTCTTAATTTGTTCATTTCACACATTCTAGTTCATCAATCATATGCTTTGTATGGAATCTGCCATAGCCAGGGTGTCTTCCACATCTGAGAGATGTATTTTGTTTTTGTATGTATTTGTATTTATATTTTGTTATTTTATAGAGTGCATTCAGACCAGAGGTATCGAAGGGCTAGGCAAGTAAGTGATTGATTCAGAGAAGACACCTATAGTGAGAATAGCCAAGTCTTTGGATGCTTTTGAAATGTCAGGAGCGGGGGAGATCTCCCTGATTTTAAGTGGGAGTGAGTTCCATAACCTGACAGCAGCTACAGAGAAGGCTTTGTGTCCCCCCTTAGCTTTTTTGCTCCTTCCAGTCTGGGCCAATATAAGCCCAGCCGATCTTAAAGGGCAGTTGGGATGGTACCAGTTCATGGCAGCTTGCAAATATCCTCAGCCTTGAGAGTGGAAGGCCTTGTGAATCAAGCACAATGCCTTAAAGGTGATGCACTTTCTGATAGGTAGCCAGTGTCATTTCTACAAGCCTTCCTTAATTTAGGTGAATTTCGGTAAACCAAAGCACTAGACTTGCGGCAGCATTTTGGATTAGCTGCAACTTGTATAGGGATGATTGATTTATATTTAAATACAAGGCATTACAGCATTCGAGTCTAGATATAATGAGGGCCAGCACAACTGCAGCCCTGAGGTCCGGTGGAATAAATGGCAGAATTTATTTTCTGATTCTGATTATCTAGAAACAGGTGTTAGCAACTTTATTTGTCTGTGCATTAAAAGTCAGATCTGAATCACAGATGACCCCAAGATTCTTGGCATCAGAAATGGGAGTGGGTAGGGTCCCACAAGTCTCAGGCCACCAGGTATAACACTAAATGGAGGTATTTGCCCCAAAGATGATGACCTCAGTTTTATTCCTGTTCATTTTCACCCAATTATGGTTCATCCAATTGCTAATTTCTTTCATGCAAGATTGAAACCTGTCTGCCGTGATCTGTACATTGACTTGAACATTTCCAATAATTTGGGTATCGTCAGCATATGACGACACCTGAAAGTTAAGGGATCAGATAATTTTAGCCATAGGAGCCATATACAAATTGAAGAGGGTAGGGCTAAGAGATGATCCCTAGGGGACTCCACAGGGAAGCTAATAGGGAGCTGAACTGTCGTCTCTCCAGCTAACTGTCATTGTCCTGTCTTGGAGAAATGATTCCTGGATACTCATAGCCATGTCCCTCAGCCCTGCCTGATGTAGGCAATGTAACAAAATTTGGGGCGAGATGGTATCAAACGCCACTGACAGATCCAATAGAATCAGGATGGCACCGCCACCCCGATCAACCTGTTTCCTAATTGAATCTGTGGTGGCGATCAGAGCGGATTCCGTGCTATGATTTTTCCAGAAACCATGTGGGGAGGTATCCAAACAGTCATGATTGAGCAAGAAGGTTGCCAGCTCTTGGTTGATGTGTTTTTTCAAGAGTTTAGAGAGCAAAGGCAGGAGGGCAGTTGGACATAAGTTTTTAAGGTCATCTGAGTTGCCTCCAGGGTCTTTTTAATGGGCATAATTATAGTCTCCTTCTAAGCGGCTGGAAACACCCCAGAGTCCAGAACCTCCGCAAATATTGTCTCCATTGCCACCTTAATAGAGTTACTTACTAATTGCAGTACTCTGGGCGGACAGGGTTCTTTAGGGGACCCCAAGCAAATTCCAGCTAAAAGAGAATTAATTTTGCTGGTACCAAGAGGTGTAAATTTTCGCGAGTATAGGGCCTCCATCTGTTCCTTCTCTGATACTGGTGCAGTGTGTCCCTTGATCTATGCATGGAGGGGAAAACTCCGAGTGATTTTTTAGGATTTTATCTCTAAGGAGCTTGGCTATTCTGTTGCATAAGATCTGGGAGTTGTCTGATTCCTGAGAGGGAGGAGGAGCAGCTAGTTCATTTACCACTCTAAATAATTCTTTAGGAGTGTTAGAAGCACTTCTGATTTTCTGGGAGTAGAAGCTTGATTTGGCAGCTCTAATAGCTCCTTTGTATGGTCTCCAGTGCTGTACATGCTTCTCTTGGCACACTTTCAATGCATCTGTTTGCAGCCTCAGTGTATCAAGTTAGCAGAAGTGTCCGAACCTCGGTACTGGGCTTAGACGCAGCCCATGCCTCTAACTCTGCACTGGATGATTCAGCCATGTTTTTATCTTTTTAGTGTGGCATTTTTTTGGCCTTGAAGACCAACTTGCCTCATTTAGGGTCTCTATTACTTGTAATCCTTGGTTTATAACTGGGCCCTGATTCAAAAATTGTCATTGCGGATGAGTAGGGTGTGGCGTTTTTCCCCTTGCACAAAGCAAGAAGTCTTAAATGGCTGAATGTTTGATGGACAGTGCATTTGTAAGGCAGGGAAGTGCCAAAGCCAGGAACCCCAGTCACTGTTTTCAGAACAATGTCTACAGGGATGGGCTAAAGCACCCCACTCTCAGACCGGCTACGCGTCAGTGATGTCGCTATGTAATTTTAACTGGTCTGGCCACTCCCTATTTCTTATCACTTTCTTGTCATTTGGCTATGCTGATGACCTCTGAGCATAGCTGCTGGCTGTCTCTGCTCCTGGGCGTCAATCCAGCCGGTGGTCCATGCTCGCACCTCTACCTCATTGATGGCGGGATCAGGCGTGCAGTGCTACAAGATCCCGGTGTCCACTGGAACAGTCAGCTGGCATATTTCCCTGGTGCACTGCCACGGGGGATGCCATATTGACCTGCTTTATGATGATCATGCAGCGCGGCCACAAGAATATTCTCAGAACGCTTTAATCTTGTTTGGTCTCTTGAGCACCTCCCTACCTTTCCTATCACTTAATGGCTTTAAGCTTGTTTTTGACCTTGGACAAAGCTCCCCTGCCCTTTGGCTGCCTTTCCCATTTAGAAATGCCACATGCATACTACATGCATACATACGTGCATTCGCACAAGTTGCTTCATGTTTTCCTGGATCTGGATGTGTCTCTCCACCACAGTCTGGTCCTGCAGGTAAATGGTTGTGATCCAGATGGGTGCTGCATGGGCGCATGGATCCCTCTATTTTTTCAATTTCATGTCACGCCGAGTCCAGGTGATGAAAGTAGTTTTCCTCCAAGACAGCAGGCCTTGCTCCAGCCAACCTTCAAGGCTTGCTTAAACGTCCTATTTGGCTACCTTGCTGAATGGGACAAAGCGCTTGAGGGGTATGATGTGGAGACTGATACATGTGAGAGGCCCTGTACTCAACTTGGGATCCCTTTCCAGATAGTAATGGAGAGAACAATGGAGTTAAATCTGGTTGGATGGGTGGAACATGGAATTAATTAGGGGTGACTTAAGAGTGCTTGAGGCAGCAAGGTGAGTCCGTTATAGCTCAGACAAACATCTAAGGCTATGGTCATTGTGATCTGTGGGCTGGCAATCTGGAAGATTTCCAGATGAAGGATACAGGTGAACAACAGTGATGTTGCTGTACTTGGGTCATACTGTGTAGGGCCGGCAATCACATTGTCCTATGCAATGTTGGGGACCATTGAGATGGTGGAATGAAGGGGCAATGGATTCGGTCTTTGAATTCAATTTCAGCCTACTCTCGTGAATGTAGTATAATTCATGGGCTCATTGTCCCCAAGGGCTGAGAATTAGAGATTGTCTCAAGTAAGTTCATGGATTTAGGTTTACTCGGGTATAGGGCAAACCATTACAGACATGCATGACATTGTGTGTGTCTCGGATGGTAAACCTGACACATGGACAGAGGCCTTAATGAACATGCAATAGTGGCTATTGGGTCCAGTGTGCTTGCAAAAGGCTAAGTGTCACGAGAAAGTGGCATATTTACCTGCCAGCACCACAGGTGCTATTACTGTGGGTGAACCCTGATATTTGTGAACTTTGATGAAGAAACTGGAAAATTGAAATGTATCCCAGTCAGTGGGCGCACAGAGGTAACAGTTGGCATCTGCAATAATGTGATGATATTTGTTCAGAACAAAATGAAGTAGTTAAAATTCAGTCCCCGAATGACATTTCTGTATCTAGATAGATCTGTGCCTATTTTGGGGTGAAATATTCATGAAACTGGTCACACAGTATTGTGTAAGCTTGGGGACTACCGACGTACCTAACTGATGGATAATAGGCAGCTCCTGTCCCATCCTGTCTGCAGAGTGCCTCCTGATTCGACATGATAGGTGGGTTGTAGTATTGTGGCACGAGGATGTAGGGTGACTGCAGCTGTGAAGATCAGGGTTGAACTGACCTTTGGGGCAGTCTGGCAGAGTCAAAAGGGCCAATCTAACAGAACATTGTGCGGGCAAGATTTGTGGCTATATTAGACCTGATTTGTGAACATCTTTTTATTATGTCTAAGATGCAGCAGCAGGCAGCACCTTACAAGCAATGGCACATTGCAGTGTGCACAAACAGCCTGGGCCGAGCAGCGCACTAGATATGGAAGGAGTTTTTTCATCTCATATCAGGTGTGTCGTGGCAGGTGGTGCAGCTGTAATTTGAAGAAATAAATGAACTGCTATCTGGCCCTCCATGACAGCCTCATGGCCCTTCCTCAATATCCCCTGTCTCTGGCTCTACCCACTCCTGTCAGACAGGGAGCGGAACGCACCAGTAAATGCCCGCTGCCCTCTCTCAGTTCTTGTCCAGCAGCAGCTAATGGGATGGATATGGTCAGTGGGTTGACAGGCGGAGTCCCCTCAGAGGCACAGTACAATTGCTGCGGAGGTGTGAGGAGAGAGCTGCCTTCTCCTTGGCATGTTAAGTCGGGCAGTGCTTTTTTGGGGCACCTGAATTAGTGGAGGTGAAGTTGTTGAGCCAAACAGACTAAGCGAGGAGCAAGCAGGCAAGGTTGGGTGGCTTCAACCGTTTACTAACATTTACTGTTTAATTAAGTCAGGTCAACATTCATTTGAAAGAGTGAAAAAAACGTTTCACGAAATCGCATCAGGTGTAAATGGTGCTATTAATGTCTCCCACGGCCTCCGTAGTGTTTTAATTTTCTTAATTAATGTACACTAAGTGGGGTTAGATTCTCAAGGCAGTGGAAGAAAGGGGGCCCTTTGACATCAGAGCACAACAAAGGCAGTCTAGGGTCATATTTTAGCCCCCCATTATGAAGCACCCACATACGGGGAAGTAACATGAGTGCCTGTTATTTGAAAGAATCCCAACTCTTGTGGATGGGGAAAACAGTATTCATTTATGTCAAGACGGAAACCACTGACCAACTGGTAGAGCTACAGAGTTGCATATGCTTTGATGGTTCATTTGGTTAATGTATGCACTGCAGGAATCCGTGTTTGGCATCATTATGCAAATTTGACACCCAGCAGTTCCACTCAGACTTTCTTTCTTCTGAAGTAAAAAAAAAATTGTACCAATGAGATGGGTAACACAAATCTGTTATTCTGTCAAGCTGCAGAATATGTCTTGGTCTGGAGCTTTGAGTACTTCTCCGTGCTATTTAGTAGCATTGATTCACTGACGATTGAAAGTAACTGAGGAGGTCATTTGATTCTAGGGATGAGGAAAAGTGATGGTAGACTAATGCTTCAAATGCCTTTGCAGCACAGGATAAGCCTGAGATAGGTTGGTTTTGATTAGCCGGTTGATTATTGGTAACAGCGCAGGCTAAACACTTTTGCATTCCAAACATCCCATAAGTTACTCTTTGGGTAAAAGAGCTTTAGTAGATTTAATTACTATAGGTACTTGCAATGATAGAGATGTTTGTCACTGCTGAACATCACTCTTGAACCACACATAAGAGAACATGCACAAAGAGACCGACTTCCTATTTTAGGAAGGAGGTCAAGACAAGCCCTGGAATCACAGATTGACTGTGACAAATAAGAGACAGTAGTAAAGCCAATCATTGGCCATCGCTGTAACTCTCTGTACAAAGTTATTGTCATTCTTGAATACAAGTTTCAACAAAAACCAAAATAAGCTATTTACATAAATGTGTTTATTAGTAAAAATGTTTTGCCGTATGTCTCTATAAGGATTTGTGAAATGTACAATAAAAACATAAAAATGATAGCTGCTGGGAGACAATAAGATGGATTTCAGGAAGCCTGTAAAGAGTTTTCTAATATCAACAGTTACTGGTGAGCTCTTGCTAAGCGAGGTAGAGCACAATAAGTATATAAAGCAGAGATGGATGGGATGCTTGATTTCCATCTATGACCGTTTTATATACTTATTGTTTTGCCCTCAGTGGGACGGGTATGCCCAGATGTGGGTCCCCTGCGCACTGTGTCAGTGGAACCAAGATGTACAAGGCTAATGAGCCCATAACTAGGTTGAAACCGGTTCTGGGTTGCTTGGGAAGGACCTGGCCTGGCAGTTCAGGCTGGACTGTTCCTTTAGGAGCAGGATCAAGAGTGATTTACATATAGCTGGGTCCCAAGTGAGGTGACATGGTGTGAAAAATAATGATGGATTGGGATGCGGCTCTAAGTGATTACCAGTGGCAAAGATTAATTCAAGCATTCCATCTATCACTGTTTTGTATACTTATTGTAAGCAAGTTAGAGCAGGGAAGTATTGTTGGTTTATGGTCATCAGGCCAAGGGGCAGTGAAAGAGATGCTTTCTTGTAGAAGTAAATATGTTGGTAGAAAAGGCAAAGGTGTTTCCACAAAACTATTTTGAGGTCATATATGGAGGCTTGTTGTTAGACTAAGGAAGAACATCTTTAAAGGTGTGAAAATGTCCTTTGGTCGAGATATAGGCCCAGAAATTCTAACATGAAAGAATGCTTTTTTAGGTGTGGTGCAAGTTAATTTGTAGCCTCTGGAGTACACTTTGCAAATGTAGCAATAAGATAACAGTTTTAATTTATTCTGATGTCTCCCTTACTATGGCTGAAGTTTCAATTGGCGAGAGTTATCTGTGAAGTCTTGAATAGTCTTCGTCGGATTAGGCTTGTGGGTGACAGGGGGACTCGAATAATATGCTAGTTACTGTCTTTTTAAGACACACTAGAATTTCGTCAGGGCATCCATATGGAAGGCTAGAAGGACATATGTGAAGTTCTGGGACAGAGGAAAGGTTTCGGTTTCTTTTATAGAACTCACTTTCATTAGAAAAGTTATGTAAACGGTTATCTCACCAAGATGTCTGTTTCGGTCCTAGAGCACCAAGGTGTCAGGAAAGTTAAGTGATATGAGTGAAGGGTAGGTGGCTGAAGAAGTCAGGATGGAACTAGTGAAGACTGATGACAAACTGCCTGAAGATATGAAGAAATGGCAAGAGGTTGCTAGAAATTTGAAATTCCACCCAGACGAGTGCCCACCTTGAGGTGTATGTTATAACATGGGTATATCACTGCTGAACATCACTCTTGAACCACACATAAGAGAAAAAGCACAAAGAGACCGACCTCCTGTTTTAGGAAAGAGGTCAAGACAAGCCCTGGAATCACAGATTGACGGTGACAAATAAGAGACAGTAGTAAAGCCAATCGTTGGCCTTCACTGCAACTCTGTACAAAGTTATTGTCATTCTTGAATACAAGTTTCAACAAAACCAAAATGCGGCATTTACATTAATGTGTATATTGGTAAAACTGTTTTGCCATATGTCTCTATAAGGATTTGAGAAATGTACAATAAAAACATGAAAATGATAGCTGCTGGGAGACAATAAAATGGATTTCACGAAAAGTGGAAAGTAGGCAGTGGAGGCAATACCCTACTGGATGAGTTGGGAAAGTGACCTTTTGCCAGAAGCCAAACGAGTCAATTTCTTCAATGATCGTTTGGATGTACAAGTTGGAGGGTTCATCTGCCAAGATATTCATTAATGGGCAGACTATGCCACCCGACAGCAGTGTGCCAATGATGACACGTGAATGGTAGTGAAATGCATAGTGGTATAACATGGGGCCACGTGCTAAGCTGTAAGGAAATCAGTGTGACACGCCAATTACTAAACACCACATAAACGCACGTACCTCTCCCTAATAATATTCATCACCCCTCCTCTTTAATATTTTTCACACGTGTTATTCTTATCTCATTTTGCATATCACCCATTTCTCTTCCTATTTCTTCCACTGCCTTTCTCTCCACTCACCTGCTGTCTCTCAGCTCCCACCTGCCATACTCATGTTCAGAACGGCAAAAGTGCTGTGTACGTAAACCAGTGAGGGAAACAGATGGGGGGAGCAAAATGGTTGGCCAGTGACTGACTTATCCAGGCTAGCCTCTCTATGGTGTTAGGTATGGGAGCCCTGCACTCGTTTGAGGCTGACTGGAGAAGCCACGATGTGGCCTTTCTCAAATGTCCCTAGTAGCTAGCCACAGAGGCAGATATAGAACACTCACCTGGCCGCCTGCAACACTGCACTTGCAATGCTGTTGCTCACTGCTGGATACCTCTAGAACATGCTCTCTTTCCTATTGCAAGTACTTACGATTTTCTGGGAGGTAACAACAGAACTTGCAGCCCATCCCTAGGAGGGATACAAGGTTCTAGTGGATGAGGCTCTTCACAGGCCATACTTGCTCCCGCTTCCCCTTTAGTGCACGGAATATTTTCTGAGGATATATTAACTCCCCCACACTGTCACATCAAGTTCCTGACTCAGATTGTCTTCTTGGACCCTCAGCCCAGACTGCATGATCTGCTTGCCATTTCAAGGGCAGTTGGTTTAAGACAACAATGACTTCCTCCATGCTGCTACGCAACTGGTGCCCAACTCATATGCAGTTATTTAGTGTGAACAAATATTTCACAAAATGACACCTTGGTGATGGGTAAAAGCTATTGTGCTAATCCTGGTCGTGCCCCGACTACACGCGTGTTAGGCGCTGATGCTGGTCCCTGCAACCACTGGAGGACTGGGAGGAGGAAAAGAAATGTAGGTCAACTTTGCATTTGTTACCATTGAGTGGATCCGTGTTTTAAAGGGTAAAGGTGGTGTTAGTTGTGTCTCATGTATGTCTCATTGATGGCACATCTGCTGTACGTGGTCACTGTGATATTTGGGAAAAATGCTGTATTGCCTTGGCAGTGCTGTGTGCAACTTACCTGGCCTGTCGATGGTTGTCTCCAGAACATGCTGCCTATGGAGATACATGGCAGATATAACACTTGTCGAGGCTGTTGAGACAGGCGTCATCGGGTCTGCTGACAGGGCACTCAGCTGGCACTTTTGTTGGAGTGTGACTATAAAAATTAATATTAACATGAAAAGCTTGCAATATATTCTGTAATGATGCTGCATAGAAATTTGTTAATGTAGAAAATGCACACGTTTGAAATGTGCCCACGGGGAGTGGCCACCAAATGTATACGAAGACTAACGAAACTAATTAATGATGAATTAATAATGTACTAATGTATGGTTTTGTATTAGTGTATCTTAATTAGAGTCATGTATTAGGGTTTGTCAACTTAAATTACTAGGCCTTAGTTAGCGAGGGTCTGGGCCTAGCTGCCTGATCTCATATTAAACTGTATTTTTCCTAACATTCAATGTGCTGCTTTTCTGAAGGACACAAAGCTCTACTTTTCCAGGAGCTAGAGATACGTGTTTAGCCGTAGTAAATTCTTTCTCATGGGATGCGACTTGCTCAAGGAGACATTCTTGCCGAATGCAACAGTGTAATTCGTAACAGGTACAAGGTTGTCTAGACTAGGAGAAGACAATGGGACTACTGACTGGAGTGTAAAGTGTAACTTTTCTTACCTGACATTCCTGCCAATGAAGACGTCAACGACGTTAGCCAATCGGATGCATGAGAACTGTGTTTCATGGAATATTCGGGTAAGGCGTGTGGAGAATTATTGGACAGAGATAATGATGCACCAAAATCAATCTAATAGGGAATTAAGGACTAGTTCGATAGTTTTGATATAACAGCTTGACCCGAGGAGAAATCAGCCATTCCTCACTGCCGCTTGCCACTCTACCGAGAATTATTATACTTTGAGACTTTACTGATATCTTAATCATCCTATATTGAATACTTACTTCTCCTCATTATGAGGGAAGTGCCTTATTCTTAGCTATGCCGCACTGAGACTTTGCCCTGTCCAGTCTTTGCTGTTGCTGAATCGTTGGAGGTGTAACTATCTGATGATAATTGTAATTGTCTGTTTGCCTTTTCTTTCTAGGTACCAACTGCTCTTTTGATAGAGGCCATAGTTAGATGTTTTCTAAATTTGTGTTGCTAAATTGTTTTGCATGAAGCCCAACATGCTGATGCTAATTCAAAGTTAGCTAAGGAGTTCAATAAAATCTGACGCAAATAGACAACTGACAAGATTCTTGCTTTGTTGAATAATGTACTAATGATACTCTGCTAAAGTTGATTCATATTAACGTTGTGCACATTCTAATGTTCATGATCTATGCTTTGTTAAAGTTTTGCTCTGATTGCCAAGTCATAGTGGTTTTGATGTGCTTGGTGATATTGAAACTAATAAATGATATTAGATTGTAACTAATAGGGAATAAATATCCTAACACTTACTAGATTTGTTGTATTGATCTATATTAAATGTTATTGATTAGCTTGATTGGTTAGTTATTGTGAATATTGATGGGGTTATTGACCTATTGATTGTGTTGCCAAAAAGATATCTCGTTCTGGGAGGTCTCCAAACGTGGTCAAAAGGTTCATTGGCCTGGGCGTGTCTTCTTTTAAGTTTACTTATCAAGGTTCTGGCGCGCTCTCAGTTTTGGTAGCAGAGGTAATGGTTTGGCCCTTTGGGGCCCCAGGACGAGGGACCACCGTTTGATAAGATTGTTCCTTTTCAATGATGCAAAGTGAAGAAATGATGTGCCCCTAAATCCCAAATGACTTTCCCGGAATCGCGGAGCCTGCCGAAGTGAGTTGGGTATGTTCTCGGCGTCCTAGTGATAGTGTGAATGACGTAGGGTTTTGCGCTTGCACAGCTTATGCATACCGCAGGTGAATTGTGAAGGTTGTGAGGATTTTAGGCCAAATGATGATGTTTTAGTAGGAGTGTGCAAACTCCGCAGTATGAGAGTAGGGAAGTCGGCGAACTTCATGTGAGCGTGGCGCTTTGTGTTCAAAATTGTCCACATGGTTGTTAGTGATGTACGGACCCTGCGTGTTCTAAGTCTCCGGAGTATATTGATAAGTGTATGAGACATTTGGTTTATGTTGAAATTTGCGCGGTTTAATAGTTCAATCTGGCAAGGTTGACGAGTCGAGTTTGAGTCAAAGTGAGTGATTGAAAACTTCGATGGAGATTTGGTGAATTCTAAAGTGCACTAGAACAACCCATTGACAAGTCGAGAGTAGAATTTGTGGGTCAAATTTTGCTTGCAAGTGCAGGATCTGAGAAGGAGAGAGTAGCAGCCAAGGCTAAGCAAAATCTCTGTAAAGTTCTGAAGGGATTGTGTTACCCCTTTCCTGTAGTAAACCGGCAAATTTGAGTTTTTGATGGTGCTCGCAGTATATTGCATGAGTTTTTGTGTGAATAGAGAGTGAGGAAGACAAGCCGCAAGACTTTGTCAGCTGCAGTGTGTGTGAATGTGACGTCATTGGAGCTGCGCTGGGATAAGTCGTTAGTGTGAAGGGTTGCGCACGGATTGGCAGCCGTCCGTGAGAGGCAATTGGTTGAGAAGGTAAGCGAAGAGAGTTCTGGGAATTAAAGTCACTTCCTGATTCGATTGTAAATAAAATAAAAGACGCAAATATGATGTTTTTCAAGGCTTTAAAGAGCACATTGAGGGGGGATACATATATTACTGCGAGTGTAGGGGAAGTAACACCGCCAGAGGATACCCCGGCTTATGCCGTAATGGAAGAGAGGGGAGTCGCGCCATGTCTTTGGCTAAAGCAATGGTGCAAAGCGACAGAGAAAGAAGGGTGTTTGGCGTTTCCGGAGCACGGAACGTTCAATATGAGGATTTTGGAAAATTTGCAGAAGGTGCTAAATGAGCTATGGCCACCTCCGAGGCCAGCACAGTTTGAGGCGTAAGCAATTTGGGAACTGATGGCAATACGACAGCAGCAACAGAAATTCGAGAGGAGGATGAGGAAAGCAGAAAATACACTAGCGGAGGTTAGGTGGGACAGTGCGCAGAGAGTCTGGAGAAGAGAAACAATAGATGGAGTTAGGATGTTTCCAGCAATAGCTCAAGAGAATGAGAACAAAGGGGGAAAAGCCACTTGTAAGACTAACAAGAGTTCTCAAAAGACAAAGAGGCTAAGAAGCCCTGGTCAGAGACGGATGACTCAGAAGATGATGAGTTTCTTAATCAGTTACTGAATGACCGACCACCACCATACGCAATAGACGACAACAGACCGAGTACTAGTACAGGTCCATTAAGTTCGACTCAGAACAAGGTGACAGTAAATCTGGTACAGGTTAGTCCTGTCTCGACACCAGTTCCAGTGCAGAGTAGTATTAGTATGTCCACTGCTCCAGAGATGCAATCCCAGCTACAGCCACCGCAGGCTGGGAATATCTCCCTGCAAGGTTTAACTGCGCAACAGTTGAACGATTGGTTAGACAAGTTGAACTCACCACAGACTACTCCTGCAGCAGCAGGGAGGTCAGAAGGAGAAGAGTACCTGAATTTTGTAAGTTTGGGCATGGAGGCAAATGAACTAGTTGAGGGGAGTATGGGAGTGAACAGGCTAGAATTGTACACGGAAGCAGAATTGAGGTATCTGTGTCCAAAAATACCCAAAGAAGTGAGCAGGGTGCACCAGAGGTTGGCAAATTTGGCAGACAAATATGGAATAGACTTAGACAATACCAAACACCTGAAGAGGAGTTACAGGTTAGACTTTGAGCCTAAAGATTTTGAACACATGAGATCTACTGGGATGAAGGCACACCTTAAAGAAATACTGCAAAGTGCACAAGTTTGGGGAGCCTTAGAGAAGTGGGAAGGCAGATGGGCGCAGAAAAGAGACAAGAGGAAAAGTGACTGCATAGAGCAGTCAGCCAAGGCTTCACAAGATGTGGGTGCAGAAAAGATGTTACCGATGAGAGAGACGGCTGGAGGGGTTCTCGTCCATGTGCCGTGGACTAGAGGTGATATCCTGTCATGTACAAAATGACTTTCCCAGGCTAAGAGAGAAACCAATAGAGTGGTATCAGCAGACGGACAGGTTTGTGAAGCTTGCGAAGTGTCTCTGGGAAGACCTGAATACCCTCTTTGAGATTATAGTTCTGGCCGATTTGTGGCTTGAGTGCAAGAGAAGTATGGATTGGCCGGCTGCGGAACCAGCAAGGGATAGAGATACTGGAGCACCATCTCCTGAGGTAATGAAGTATTACTATAAGGTGATTGAATTCCTGAAACAGAGAGTTTTGCCACTGAATTTTGATAGGCAAAAGATTGACCGGACAGCACAGGAGCCCAGAAATGTCGATACATGCCTATTATGAGAGGTTGTTGAAAGTGTTCAAAAACTACAGCGGTACACAGGTTATAGAAGCGAAGGACATAAATCACCTTGTGTTCAGATTTGTTGAAGGGTTGAGACCTGACATTAGCCAGATGATTAAGAATCATTTGATCTGTTGGCAAGCGAAGCCAATTGACGAGGTGTTGCAGTATGCAAAATACTGTAGTGACAAGATTGAGTTGAAGCAGAGGAAGCTGAAGGAGAAAGCGATGGTGATGCAAATTAAGGCAGCACAGTCATGGTTGCAGGGAGGTTGTCTACAACAGATGGTGCAACAGCCGCAAGGAAACCGGATGTTTCAGGTGCAAGAGAGAGGCAGAGGTCGAGGAGGTTTTGTGAACAAAAGCACAGACCTGAATACTGTAGTGGTTCAAAATGATGTGCAGGGGATGAAGAAGATGTTACCTTGTCATGCTTGCAGGGGCGTTGGACATTGGAAACAGGAGTGCCCGATGATGGTGCAGGAGGGTGTTGTTCAACAAAGCAATGATGTCAGTGCATTTCAAAATGTGAAGGGACCGAGGATGAGGGGTCCTAATCCGAATTTTCAAAATAACGTGGTTCAGATGCAGGGTTTCCAACCCACGCAGCAGGTGCAGATGCCATGTGTACAACCGATGCAGATGCAGCAAATGCAACAGCAGGTTCCCACAGTTGCCCTTGGCGCCAATGGAACAGCAACAGGTGATGCTTCCTCAACAGGTCACAGGATGAGTCAAAGTAACGCAGTACAACAGTTCCCATTACGTGGTGAGAATGGAATAAACGATGAATGGTCGGATGAGAGTTCAGATAGTGAGGAGTGCAGGCTTGCAGCATCCTTAGAAATAGATCAGAGAGGGCCCTATGTTCAGGGGAAGGTGATGGGTCACAAGGTTTCAATCTTGGTTGACACAGGAGCTACACGCTCTACAGTTAGAAGTGCAGAGGTTCCGAAACTGCCTCTTTCGGGACATACAGTCAAGGTAGTAGGAGTGGTGAATCAACTCCTGACTAACCCCATCACAGATCCGGTTCAAGTTGAGCTTGGCACCTTTCAGGGATTGCACAGATTTGTGGTTTGCGATTTGAGTCCCGTGTCCCTACTGGGAAGAGACTTAGGTGGTCATTCCAACCGTGGCGGTAAAAGGCACTTACCGCTGTCAGAAGACCGCCAACATACCGCCGCGGCCGCGCTAAACCGCCACGGTCATTCTGACCCACAACAGGCAAACCGTCAAAATACAGACATCCACAAAATTCCGCAACACCAAAGGGCAGCGAGAAACTGGCGATGACCAAACCTCCACCGTCACGCCAACAGAAATACACCCACACTATCACGACACACGAATCCACGCGGCGGTCTTTCAACCGCGGTATACCATTGGCGGTATACACCGGCACGCTCAAAATACACACACACCTACAAAACACAGCCACATTGGACAATTACAAATACACACACCTGATACACATACACAAACCACTCCCACACACCCAACACAATATAAAACACACACCCACATCACCCTCAAACCCCCACTCCTACAGAATCGGGACCACGCACTGAGAAAAAGAGAACTGAGCCCCAGACGCGCATTTTACTTCCACCCAGCAATATTTCCACGCACTTCACACAACACACCAATACACATCACCACACAATCCACCCCACACATCACCCATACCACCCCATGGCACCACAAAGACACCCCAGGTTCTCGGAGGATGAACTCAGGGTCATGGTGGAGGAAATTGTACGGGTAGAGCCACAGCTCTTCGGAACACAGGTGCAGCACACCACCATTGCCAGGAAGATGGAGCTATGGAGCAGAATAGTCGATAGGGTCAACGCTGTGGGACAGCACCCAAGAAATAGGGACGAGATCAGGAAGCGGTGGAACGACCTACGGGGGAAGGTACGTTCAATGGTATCCAGGCACAACATCGCGGTGCAGCGGACTGGCGGCGGACCCCCACCTCCTCCCCCAGAATTTACAACATGGGAGGAGCAGGTCTTGGCAATCCTGCATCCTGAGGGCCTCGCAGGAGTAGGAGGAGGAATGGACTCTGGTAAGTCTCATCTTCACTACTTCATCCCCCCCACCCCACCAGCATGCCAACTCATACCCCCACCCTCACCCTCACCCCCATCACATCCTACTCCTTGTTAATGTCTCCCCATCACAGCCCACCCATCCCAACCCCAAGCCCTGCATGCGACCACAAAGCATGGACACCCATCAACAAAGCATGCTCACTGCACATACCCATCCCCCCCCAAACCACCATCACAAAAGCCCCCACACGGGAATGCCAGCACTGGGGTACACGGGCACCCACCCATTACACGCTATGGCACACACAAATGCTACAACCATACTTTTATACCCCTGCAGGACCCGAACGCCACGTCACCGCGCAGGAGGGTCCACAAATGTCCACTCCACCCCCAGAAGAGGCCCACAGTGAGGACAGCAGCTCTGTCGACCTGGATCTAGATGACCAGCCCGGCCCATCGGGGACCTCTGGACAGTCGGTTCCCCTCAGATAGCCACAGCCCATAGCAGACCTTCCCCCCTCTGGGAACACCAGCACAGCACCCACCCAGCGGGCCCATACCGCTGTCCCCAGGACACGTCAATCAGCGGTGTGTCCTCCACTACAGGGCACCCAGGTTAACCCACCACCCCAACAATAACAGGGACCTGGGGGCAGTGGTAGTGGGCACACGGTCCAGGGGACAGAGGCCCAGGGAAACAGGGGAACTGGGAGGGCTGCTGTGCGACGGGGGGGGAACAGGCCCAGGGAACCCACTCTCCACGAGGCCCTCTCCTCCATCATGGGAGCCTACCATCATTCCCAGGAGACGATGGCGACGGTACTGGCCAGGTTTCAGGAGATCCAGCTCCTGCAGCAGGAACAGTATCTGGGGTTCAGGGAGGAACTACGAAACATCAGTTCCGCCATGGGCACCATTGTAGGGGCTCTGAATCTGATAGTCACCACATTGCGGGACACAGTGGCATCACAAAGGGCCCCTGACACTAGCATGGACTAAGAACTGCCTACCACTTCTGCCGGCGCTAGTGGACAGGAGGCCCCGCCACAGGACCAACAGGCCACCAGCACCCCACCCCCTGCAGAAGGAGAACCACCCCGAAAGCGGGCCCTGAGATCCAGGAAGAAGACAGAGTAAGATGCCAAGACCCCCACCAGGAAAGGATACCTCCCTGATTGTCATCCCACTGTCCCACATTGTCACCCTGTCCATCCTTAAACTGCCCCTGCTCCACTTTCCACAGGCATTTGGACAATGCACCTGTGATACAAATAGTCTGGACTCTGCCATGGACAATCCTCCACCATCACCCCTCACCGATTTGCAACCACCCACCAATATAGAGCACTGAAATAAACACAGTTATTGCACAAAACAATCAGGAGTCTGGCTGTGAGTTTGTACAAATGTATTAGACATTACCGTGCCAAAAATGCATATTTACATTGTGATGCCAACATACCACTGTCACACAGCTGTAGTCCATGGGGAAACAAAGCAGATGTCACGCAGTGGGGCCCACATCTCTGAAATTGGATGGGAAAGTCACAACTCAGTTACCATACACTGGGGGAAAAGGTCAGACAGTAGAGAGGCAGTAGGGGTGGAGTATATGTACTATGCCGGGTTGGAATCTTACCTGTGTGTCATTGAAAATACTGCTGTATTACTGCGTTCCTGTTGTCTATGTCGTCCTCTTCGGCTTCCTCGTCTTCACTCTCCACAGGCTCCACAGCTGCTACAACACCACCATCTGGACCATCCTCCTGCAGAAAAGGCACCTGGCGTCGCAAAGCCAGGTTGTGAAGCCTACAGCAGGCCACGATGATCTGGCACACCTTCTTTGGTGAGTACAATAGAGATCCACCTGTCATATGGAGGCAGCGGAACCTGGCCTTCAGGAGGCCGAAGGTCCGCTCGATCACCCTCCTAGTTCTCCCATGGGCCTCATTGTACCGTTCCTCTGCCCTTGTCCTGGGATTCCTCACTGGGGTCAGTAGCCATGACAGGTTGGGGTAACCAGAGTCACCAATTAGCCACACACGTTGCCTCTGGAGTTGACCCATCACGTAAGGGATGCTGCTATTCCGCATGATGTACGCATCATGCACTGAGCCAGGGAACTTAGCATTAACATGGGAGATGTACTGGTCTGCCAAACACACCATCTGTACATTCATAGAATGATAACTCTTCCTGTTTCTGTACACTTGTTCACTCCTGCTGGGGGGTACTAAAGCCACATGGGTCCCATCAATGGCACCTATGATGTTGGGGATATGTCCAGGGTGTCGAAAGAGAGGTGCACCAGAGTAATGCATACCTGGAGGGCATTCATTCTGGTCAGGCTGCCCTTCAGCGATCGTTCAACACTCTGGCCTCAGCACTGATGGCAGCCATTGTCCCTGTCTCTAGCCTCCCCCCTCCAACTTCCTCCACCCAGACCCTATCACCTGTACCTCTGCCTATCCCAGACACACCATCAGACCAGCCTGCACACACCTCAACACCCAAGGGAAGCTCAGGCAGACATAAGCACCACACATCACACAGGCATTCACCCAAGCAACATCCACATACATACATACCAACACCCACTGCCTCCACTGTGTCCCCCTCCTCCTCGTCTCCCTCCTCCCTCCCTGTCACGTCTCCACTCACACCTGCATGCACTACATCTTCAGCCACTACGTCCATCACCAGCACACACACCAGAACCCCCCGCACACGTGCAGTCACCACCCCCACTGCCATTTACACGTCCCCTGTGTCCTCTCCCAGTGTGTCTGTGACCCCCTCTTCCAAGATACACAAACGCAGGCAGCCACCCACCCAACAGCCATCCACCTCACGACAGCCTCCAGCCCAAGCACCTGCACCCAAAGACACCAGACTTCAAACTCCTACAACCACATCCTCTTCCTACACTCTCATACCCACTACACCTACCCCTCCCATTGCTCCTAAAAAGCTTTTCCTGTTCAAACTTAACCTCTTTCCACCAACTCCCCCACCCTGTCCATGTCATAGGACTCCAGTCAGCACCTCAGCCACCACAAAACCGGGCCCTGTCATGACAGTCTGCCATGGACTATGGAGTCCCCCACCCTCCAGGGCAGCCAGTTCAGTACGGAGCCAAGGCACGGGCAGCCCACCCCTGGAGAAACAATCAAAGATAGGCAGTGGCCGGCACAAGAGGGTGAAGACACCAGGCACAAAAACCCCTACCATGGCCCCGGCACGCCCAAGGTGGGGAAGGGCCACAGGCGATCAGGGAAGGCTGGGAAGGGCAGCACACCCGACAAGACCGCCAGCAGCCCAGCTGGCCAGGAGGGCCCCGCCAGCCCCATCCCAGGTGGGCAGGAGGCCACCAACATGCCCGGCACTGCAGCCCAGGAGGGCCCCGCCTGCCCCATCCCAGGTGGGCAGGAGGCCACCAACATGCCCGGCACTGTAGCCCAGGAGGGCCCCGCCAGCCACAGGACAGGTGGCAAATGAGCTCCACGCCATGGCCAGATCCGCTGAACTGGGCTCTTCATCTCAAGCACCGCTGAACTGGGCACCGCCATCTCAAGCACCGCTGCACTGGGCACCGCCATCTCAAGCACCGCTGCACTGGGCACCGCCATCTCAAGCACCGCTGAACTGGGCACCGCCGTCTCAAGCACCGCTGAACTGGGCCCTTCATCTCAAGCACCGCTGCACTGGGCACCGCCATCTCAAGCACCGCTGCACTGGGCCCTTCATCTCAAGCACCGCTGAACTGGGCACCGCCGTCTCAAGCACCAGCTGAACTGGGCCCTTCATCTCAAGCACCGCTGCACTGGGCACCGCCATCTCAAGCACCGCTGCACTGGGCACCGCCATCTCAAGCACCGCTGAACTGGGCCCTTCATCTCAAGCACCGCTGAACTGGGCACCGCCGTCTCAAGCACCAGCTGAACTGGGCCCTTCATCTCAAGTACCGCTGAACTGGGCACCGCCGTCTCAAGCACCAGCTGAACTGGGCCCTTCATCTCAAGCACCGCTGCACTGGGCACCGCCATCTCAAGCACCGCTGCACTGGGCACCGCCATCTCAAGCACCGCTGAACTGGGCCCTTCATCTCAAGCACCACTGAACTGGGCACCGCCGTCTCAAGCACCAGCTGAACTGGGCCCTTCATCTCAAGCACCGCTGCACTGGGCACTGCCATCTCAAGCACCGCTGAACTGGGCACCGCCGTCTCAAGCACCGCTGAACTGGGCACCGCCGTCTCAAGCACCGCTGAACTGGGCCCTTCATCTCAAGCACCGCTGCACTGGGCACCGCCATCTCAAGCACCGCTGAACTGGGCCCTTCATCTCAAGCACCGCTGAACTGGGCCCTTCATCTCAAGCACCGCTGAACTGGGCACCGCCGTCTCAAGCACCGCTGAACTGGGCCCTTCATCTCAAGCACCGCTGAACTGGGCACCGCCGTCTCAAGCACCGCTGAACTGGGTACCGCCGTCTCAAACACAAGATGAACTGGGCCCTTCATCTCAAGCACCGCTGAACTGGGCACCACCGTCTCAAGCACCAGCTGAACTGGGCCCTTCATCTCAAGCACCGCTGCACTGGGCACCGCCATCTCAAGCACCGCTGCACTGGGCACCGCCATCTCAAGCACCGCTGAACTGGGCCCTTCATCTCAAGCACCGCTGAACTGGGCACCGCCGTCTCAAGCACCAGCTGAACTGGGCCCTTCATCTCAAGCACCGCTGCACTGGGCACCGCCATCTCAAGCACCGCTGAACTGGGCACCGCCGTCTCAAGCACCGCTGAACTGGGCACTGCCGTCTCAAGCACCGCTGAACTGGGCCCTTCATCTCAAACACCGCTGCACTGGGCGTCGCCATCTCAAGCACCGCTGAACTGGGCCCTTCATCTCAAGCACCGCTGAACTGGGCCCTTCATCTCAAGCACCGCTGAACTGGGCACCGCCGTCTCAAGCAACGCTGAACTGGGCCCTTCATCTCAAGCACCGCTGAACTGGGCACCGCCGTCTCAAGCACTGCTGAACTGGGCACCGCCGTCTCAAGCACCAGCTGAACTGGGCCCTTCATCTCAAGCACCGCTGAACTGGGCACCGCCGTCTCAAGCACCGCTGAACTGGGCACCGCCGTCTCAAGCACCAGCTGAACTGGGCCCTTCATCTCAAGCACCGCTGCACTGGGCACCGCCGTCTCAAGCACCAGCTGAACCCGGCCCTTCATCTCAAGTACCGCTGAACTGGGCACCGCCGTCTCAAGCACCGCTGAACTGGGCACCGCCGTCTCAAGCACCAGCTGAACTGGGCCCTTCATCTCAAGCACCGCTGCACTGGGCACCGCCGTCTCAAGCACCAGCTGAACTGGGACCTTCATCTCAAGCACCGCTGCACTGGGCACCGCCGTCTCAAGCACCAGCTGAACTGGGCCCTTCATCTCAAGCACCGCTGCACTGGGCACCGCCGTCTCAAGCACCGCTGAACTGGGCCCTTCATCTCAAGCACCGATGAACCATGAGCGCCAGGGGCTGGCCCGCATCTTAGTCGGGCAGGCCTGCACGAAGCAGTCTGGGCACCAGGCCCCACCCAGAACCAGTGGAGACTGTTATCCACTTGTGAGACTGTGGCTTTGCACTCCCCAGGATATAACAGCGGGAAAGCCACCCACTGTAGAGACTTGAGAGACTGTGGCTTTGCACTCCCCAGGATTGAACAGTGGCCATGGAGGCCCCTCGTGGATCTGGCGTTGTGGACTCATCTGGCTGAGGTGCCCCCCCTTCCCTTCCCCCTGAGGTGCCTGTAGTTTTGCTATCTGATGCCCCTGCAGTGTTCTCTCCATTGGAGTCAGGTATCTTGTGTGGGCTTTGCCCATGTGATTTGGGCCCAGTGGTCCACGGACAATACATGCTACAATGCTCGGACTTGTACATATATGTATATAACAGTTTTTGATGCAGAATTATATTTGTCAGCCAGTAATACAATATATTCCTATGTTTAGAATCATTTCCTTTTGTGTTTGCATTCTTCCGGGGGGTTTGGGGGGTGTCACTCTGATGTGTTGGTACGCATTGATGTGTGTGTTGTAGTGGGTGAGGGTGGGTGTGTTGCGTATGTGTGTACCCGTAATATTTTCTCCACCCCCCTCCCCTGTGTCGTAGGTGCAGTACTCACCGTTGTCTTCTGCGCCGGCGTTCGTGCTCCTGGTAGAGGAGTAGGTACACAATTGCTGGGAGTATGTGGAGTTCGGGTTCCATGCTGTCCTTATTCCTCGTGGGCTGTATGGAGGTGAGCGTTTTCCCTTCGAAATGGCTGTTTCCGCCGTGTTTTTATCGGCGGGGATATCGCCCCGGAAAAGGTGGCGGATTGGTAGGTTGTGATAGGGTGGGCGGTACATTGTCTCCCGTCTGTCTGTTGGCGGTGACCGCCGCGCTGTTTGTTTGTGCCGCCGTGGCGGGCGGTGTGGTAATGTGTCTCTGTTGGCGGTTTCCGCCAGGGTCGGAATTCCATTTTTTTCCCCGCCAGCCTGTTTGCGGTTTGGCCGCTGGTTTAACACCCACCGCCAGGGTTGGAATGACCCCCTTACTGTGCAAGACAAGGGGCCATATGTATGAACACTTTTTCCCATAGACACAGAATGGGTAAAAACCTTTGCTACATCTGGCCCAAGGTGTTCAATCACCTGTTCCAATGAGGGGATTGAGGTTCAGACAAACAGTGACGATGAAGGAGATGACGGGCAGGTTTCAGAGCCTGAAACAGAGACCAGAGATGAGGAATACCCCCTGATTAACTTCTTCCCAATGTTTACAGTGACTGATCTGCCAGCAGACTTGCAGGGGACAGTAAAGGAGAAAGTGTGGGACTTGACAGGGAAAGAAGTAGGGCTGATAAAAGGAGGTAAACCGGTCAAAGTCAGTGTGAAGCCAAATGCTGTGTTCCCCCAGGTACCACAGTACCATATGGCGCAAGATGTCCTTATAAAGGTGGCGCAATTGATTGCAGACTTTGTGAAACAGAGAGTCTTGAAAGAGGTGATGAGCAGTCCGTGTAACTCACCAGTAATAGGGCTGAGAAAGCCCTGTGGGAAAGTTCAAATTGTCCAAGACTTGAGAAAGATTAACAACATAGTAGTGAAATGTTGCCCAGTGGTGCCAAATCCAGCTGTGATTATGTTCCAGGTTCCATGTGATGCAGAATGGTTCACAGTAATTGATTTGTCCCAAGCGTTCTTTTCTGTGCCTCTTCATGAGGACAGCCAATTTCTTTTCAGTTCCAAATTCCTTGATAAGGTTTACAATTGGTGTCGAATTCCTCAGGGGTTTTTGGAATCGCCTTCCATATTCAATCAGATCATGAAGAAGGATTTGGAGTCATTGGAATTGCCTTTTCAATCGACTCTAGTGCAGTACATTGATGATCAGTTGATCGCATCCAAAACGAGGTATGAATGCAAGTATGATTTGATTGCCTTACTGAACAATTTGGGAAAGAATGGACACAAAGGCCCTCATTCCAACCCTGGCAGCCAGGGTGGAGGGCAACGGAAGCACCGCCAACAGGCTGGTGGTGCTTCCAGGGCCATTCTGACCGTGGCGGTAAAGCCTCCACTGGCCCAGGGAATCCTCCATGGCGGCGCTGCTTGCAGCGCTGCCATGGGGATTCCGACTCCCTCCCCGCCAGCCTGTTTCTGGCGGTTTACACCGCCAGAACCAGGATGGCGGGAACGGGTGTCGTGGGGCTTTGCAGACAGTGAAAATCGCGACGGGTGCTGCTGCACCCGTCGCACCCCTGCAACTCCGCCGGCTCCATTCGGAGACGGCTTCATTGTTGCAGGGTCTTTCCCGCTGGGCCGGCGGACGCCCTTTTGGCGGTCGCCCGACGGCCCAGCAGGAAAGTCAAAATGACACCCGCGGTCTTTTGACCGCGGTGCGGTCTTTCGACGGGGTTACTTTGGCGGGCGGCCTCCGCCGCCCGCCAAAGTTAGAATGACCCCCAAAGTGTCCCCAAAGAAGCTGCAATATTGTCAGAAAGAAGTGAAATACTTAGGTCATCAAATTGAGAAAGGGTCAAGGAAGTTATCCAGGGAAAGAGTAACTGCCCTGTTGCAGATGAATCCCCCAACGACACGGAGAGATGTTAGGATGTTTCTGGGAATGGTGGGCTACTGTCGTCAGTGGATCCCGAATTTCTCAGTCATCTCCAAGCCATTGGTGAGACTGACGGTTAAGGATGGGCCAGATGTCGTAGTACTGTCAGAGAAAGAAATGAAGGCATTCACTGAGTTAAGGGAGAGCATTTACATGGCTCCAGCTTTAGGTATGCCTGACTACACAAAACCTTTTGTTCTGTCATGAACATGATGCATGTACTTTGTCTGTCCTGACTCAGGTCCATGGAGGTGTAAACCGACCAGTAGCATATTTTTCAGCTACTTTGGACCCAGTTGCAGCAGCCTTACTGGGTTGTCTGCGTGCAGTAGCAGCAGTTGGGCAAAGCCTCACACAGTGGGAAGGCATTGTGATGGGACATCCTTTAAAAGCCATGGTCCCTCACTCAGTTGAGATTTTGTTAACCCGTACCAAGATGCAACACATGACAAATGCAAGGCTGACAAAATATGAAACGATCATATTGGGGTCACCAAATGTAACGTTGAAAAGATGTACAGTGTTGAAACCGGCAACCTTGATTCCAAATGAAAAAACAGTAGTTGAAGATGTAGAGCATGATTGTCTTGAGGTAACAGAAATGTGCACCAAACCAAGGCCTGGTATTAAAGATACCCAATTGGAAGAGAATGACAAAATTATCTTTGTTGATGGCTCCTGTTTAAGAGACTCAGTAGGAGTGCTAAGAGCCGGATACGCTGTAATTACGATCTCTGGTATCCTGGAAGCGTCTTGGCTTGAGAGAGTATATTCTGCTCAAGTAGCTGAATTGGTTGCTCTTTGAGCGTGCCATGCTTCTGCCCAATTGAGGGTGACTATCTATACGAATAGCAGATTTGGAATTGCCCATGATTTTAGCCAACTATGGTCACAGAGGGGTTTCCTGACCTCTTCTGGTTCTCCAGTGAAAAATGGGGAGAGAATAAAGGAGTTGTTGCACACGATTCAGATACCTAATGAAATTGCCGTGGTGAAATGCAGCGCTCATTTGAAATCACAAGACTTTGTTTCATTGGGAAATGGATATGCGGATCAAGTCGCAAGGTTTTGAGAATTGAACTGTATATCGTTTAAGGATCAGTGGGAATTGTTACCTAAAACAGAAAATGAGACATGCACAGGTTACACATTAAGGGTGATTGAGACGTTAGAAGAATTGAGATTGTTGCAGGGACGTGCCAGCAAAGATGAGAAGCGTTCTTGGGTTAGGATGCAATGTGTACAAAGACCAGATGACCTGTGGGTCTCAGATGAGGGGAAAATGGTTTTGCCGAACAGTCTCCTGTCACAGTTTGCAAGGTTTTACCATGGGCATGCACATATTGGGAGAGATGCCATGATCAGGTTGTTCAGAATTGACTGGTTTAACCCAAAGTTCAGACAAGCCGCAGAAGTGATCTGTCATAGGTGTATTATCTGTCAACAGATGAATGCGGGGAAAGGGACAGGGGTGAATTTGAGCCACATAGGGAGAGCGGGAGGTCCATTTAGCAGAATGCAATTGGATTTTATTGAGGTGCCAGTGTGTGGAGGTCTGAGATATGTGTTAGTGATTGTGTGTATCGTTAGTCACTGGATTGAAGCATACCCTACACGTAGGAATGACAGTCTTACAGTAGTGAAGCTGCTGCTTAGGGAATTGATACCACGTTTCAGGTTTCCGATCTCTTTAGAATCAGATAGGGGAAGTCACTTCAACAACAAGGTGCTTAAGCTATTGTGTGCAGCATTGAACATTGAACAGAAGTTGCATTGTAGTTACCAACCTGAAGCATGAGGACTAGTGGAGCAGATGAATGGTACCCTGAAGTCGAGAATGGCAAAAATGTGTTCAGCCACAAATTTGAAATGGCCTGATGCGTTGCCCTTGGTGCTAATGTCTATGAGGAATATGCCCAATAAGAAAACAGGACTGTCTCCTCATGAGATACTCATGGGTCAAGCCATGAGACTGCCCGCAGTGCCTGCGCATGCTCTTGTGAATATCACGGATGATATGGTGTTGGACTACTGCAAGGGTCTGGCTGATGTGGTCCGCTCTTTCTCTCACCAGGTGGAAGCTACCACCCTGCCTCCGATAAATGATCCAGGGCACAATTTAAAGGCAGGTGACTGGGTTGTCATCAAGAAACACGTAAGGAAGTCGTGTTTGGAGCCACGTTGGAAGGGGCCATATCAAGTAATACTAATAACTACTACTGCTGTGAAGTGCGTGGGGAATTCCGAAATGGATCCATGCCAGTCACACGAAAAAGGTGACGTGTCCAACTGATGAGGAAGTTGAGTTGTTGAAAGTACCAACAACAGAGAAGGAAGTCTCAGGGCCGGAGAGTGATCGAAGGGGAACTGAGACAGAAGGAGAGCCCATTGAGGACAGCTTTGTCACTCCAGTAAGAGACGAAGGAGAGGAGATCCAGAGGGGTGACGGAGAGCCTATCTCAACTGAGGCACAGGAGGGCCAAGTCAGAAGGAGGTTCTCCCAGAAGCAGACGAATGTGGAATTGAGCTAGAGCCCCTGACAGACCCAGAAGGCAAAGGAGTTGAGGCGGAAGAGAGTCAGAGTGTCCAGACTCCTCCTGAGCAAATTGCAGGTCCATCAAGAGAGAACAACATAGAGTCGGAGGAGGGCAAAGGATTGCCCAGGAAGGACCAAAGAGACGCTGAAAGGAGTGCAAGTGATAAAGGGAAAGGTGGTTGTCGAAGATGTGATAGAGGAAGAGGTTAATACAACAAGGAGAGAAGAACTAAGTGAAGGAGAGTTGGAAGGTGATCGCAAGTTGAAAAGAAAGAGAGTAGCGAACAGAAGGTACGCAGGTCCTGAATGGTCATACGCAGCATCAGCTGAATGGCAACAAGAGTTCTTGCCGTTTTGCTTTGATCGAGAAGTCCCAGGTCAGTACTTTGGCACTTGAGTCTGGCCAAAGAAACTGAGATTGACCTAAGAATTTAATTAAAGAACAAAATTGATAAAGAGACTGATATCTTACCAGATGTGACATTGTTAACCTGAATTGACTTTTGAAAAACGATTTTGACAAGCTGCTACCTGAAATTGACAAGGATCCTGGGAGTGAAAGTGAAAGCTGTAAATAACAGCTGAAGAAAAACGTTTCACTTGCTTTAATTGTGCTGGGGAAAAAAAACAATTAATAATAAGTTTCAACCATCCTCTGTTGGTTGTTGTTTGAACTAATCATCCTTCACTTTTTGATTCTTTACAGATCATGGCTAACATTAGAGATGATAGTAGGGGAAGTAGGCGTTGTAAATGTTTGAGTGTTGGTTTGGGTGTTGTGTGTGTGACATTCATCATAGTTGGGATTGTGGGTATGCCATTGGTGGGTAAGAGTGGAACTAACAATGCTACAAATCCTGAGACCGCCACTGCACTAACAGCTTGGGAGAGGTTTGAGCAGGATACAAAATATTTGCATGAGGGTACTAATGCGAAAGGGGAATCATCAACTAATGTTTTCTATTGCTTGCTGAGTGAGTATGTTAACACAATGGATGCGAAGGATTGTTATGTGTGTGCACAGATTCCTGTTTCGGTACAAGAGGGGGTTACCTATCATAGTTTGCCTTTAACATATGGGATAAGCTGTAGTCTGTTACTAACAAGATTCTATAACCAGGAAGAGATTCAATATTTCTACTCCAATAACGATCTTGTGTTTTCTTATGTGCCTATTATAGAGGATTTGAGTAGTGTGGCTAAATACTATAGCATAAAGTTAGTTAAGGGGTTCTTTGAGGCGACACTAACAATTAGTACATCTTATGCACACCACAATAATTTGACATGTTTGCTTACATCTGTAGAGAAAAGCTTTTTAGATCACACAGAAGATAGAAGGAGGGCATTGAAGGGGAAGCTAGAGAAAGGATTGCAGCAGCGAGCTTTTGCTAGTAGTGAGAGTTACAGTGCGGTTAGGGAACAGGGGAAGTTAGCTTTAGATGCACTACACATAGGGAAGCTTTGCATATCTAGGCCGAAGTCGTACTTTGACAATGTGTTTGTGAGAATGAGTGAATGTAAGCATGTGTTTTTGTTTCAGAGTAAGTGGAGGTTCATGTTAAATGGACAGGATCCAGCAATCCCTGGGATCTATTATATAGGTGGACTTTATACTTATTACTGTCTTCCAAAGGGATGGTATGGGACATGTTATTTGGGGATAGTTTTCCCAAAGATATATCAATTAGAGGACTTGAAAAGGTTTCCGAAATTGTCTGAATTACATCGTACTAGACAAAGGAAAGAGACTGCTGCTGGTGTAGTAGGAGACATATTTGGGGCGATAATTCCTTCAGTGGGAGTTATCTTAAACTCTATAAAGATTCGAAAGGTGTCTACTATTGTGGATAACATGCTGACAAATTTCACAGGGGCTATACTCCTGATGGATACTGAACTTGCTGCGGAGAGGGCTATGACTTTTCAAAACAGGCTTGCTTTAGACATTCTTTTAGCGAAAAATGGCAGTTTGTGAAATGCTTAATGAGCGTCATTGTTGTGTTTACATACCTGACAATAGTAATGAGATTAGAAGTATGCTTATTTACTTGACTAGGGATAGTACAGATTTGAAGGAACTTAAAGAGCCAGGGGTTTGGGAAAAGGTTGGAAAAGGACTTGCTTCAGTGGGAAGTTGGTTTAGTAGTATTTGGCATGGGATATTGGCAAAAATAATACAGGGAATATTAATTGTTATAGCTTGTTTATTTGGATTATGGCTGTCATGCAAAATTAGTAAGAGAATTAAATTGAAAATGGCGAAAAATAATAAGAGGAGGGCAGAAAAGAAAAGGGAAAAATTGTTCAGAGAAAAATCGCGGGGGGAAAGATTGAGAGAGGAAATAGAGATGAAGGAATTCTAAAATGTAAAATGTAAGGGGAAAGGTTTGTGTGATGACAAGAGTCATCAGAGGAGGGATTGTTGGTGTGTGACTTTTAAAATTAATATTAACATGAAAAGCTTGCAATATATTCTGTAATGATGCTGCATAGAAATGTGTTAATGTAGAAAATAATGCACGCGTTTGAAATGTGCCCACGGGAGTGGCCACCAAATGTATACGAAGACTAATGAAACTAATTAATGATGAATCAATAATGTACTAATGTGTGGTTTTGTATTCGCGTATCTTAATGAGAGTCATGTATTCAGGTTTGTCAACTTAAATTACTAGGCCTTAGTTAGCCAGGGTCTGGCCTAGCTGCCTGATCTCATATTAAACTGTGTTTTTCCTAATGTGCAATATACTGCTTTTCTGAAGGACATGAAGCTGTACTTTTCCAGGAGCTAGAGATATGTGTGTAGCCGTAGTAAATTCTTTCTCATGGGATGCGACTTGCTCAAGGAGACATTCTTGCCAAATGCAACAGTGTAATTTGTAACAGGTACAAGGTTGTCTAGACTAGGAGAAGACAATGGGACTACTGACTGGAGCGTAAAGCGTAACTTTTCTTACCTGACATTCCTGCCGATGAAGATGTCAACGACGTGAGCCAATCGGATGCATGAGAACTGTGCTTCATGGAAAATTCGAGTAAGGCGTGTGGAGAAGAATTGGACAGAGATAATGATGCACCAAAATCGATCCAATAGGGAATTAAGGACTAGTTCGATAGTTTTGATATAACAGCTTGACCCGAGGAGAAATCAGCCATTCCTCACTGCCCCTTGCCACTCTACCAAGAATTATTATACTTTGAGACTTTACTGATATCTTAATCATCCTATATTGAATCCTTACTTGATACTTACTTCTCCTCCTTATGAGGGAAGTGCCTTATTCTTAGCGATGCCATACTGAGACTTTGCCCTGTCCTATCTGTGCTGACGTTGAATCGACTGATGTCCTGAGGATGAAGACTGACGCTGATTGCTGAATCGTTGGAGGGGTAACTATCTGATGATAATTGTAATTGTCTGTTTGCCTTTTCATTCTAGGTACCCACTGCTCTTTTGATAGAGGCCATAGTTAGATGTTTTCCAAATTTGTTGCTAAATTGTTTTGCATGAAGCCCAACATGCTGATGCTAATTCGAAGTTAGCTGAGGAGTTCACGAAAAACTGACGCACATAGACAACTGACAAGATTCTTGCTTTGTTGAATAATGTACTAATGATACTCTGCTAAAGTTGATTCCACATTCTAAATGTTCATGATCTATGCTTTGATAAAGTTTTGCTCTGATTGCCAAGTCATAGTGGTTTTGATGTGCTTGTTGATATTGAAACTAATACATGATATTAGATTGTAACTAATAGGGAATAAATATCCTAACACTTACTAGATTTGTTTGCTTATTCATGGCTAAAAGATCACGGTGCGTTCGTTATATTGATCTATATTAAATGTTATTGATTAGCTTGATTGATTAGTTATTGTGAATATTGATGGGGTTATTGACCTATTGACTGTGATGCCAAAAAGATATCACATTCTGGGAAGTCTCCAAACGTGGTCAAAAGGTTCATCGGCCTGGGCGTGTCTCCTTGTAAGTTTACTTATCAAGGTTCTGACGCGCTATCACTTGTGTCCTTGAAACATATCCTGGACATGCCTCCTCCACTTTATTATTTTTGATTTATTATTGTACCCCATGGTGACACCGCCACCCCCAATACATTTCCCCTATTGGTGACGTCCTACCATGTGACTTTTCTTCCCACTCCGCCCAGAGTGTATAGAGACAGAATATTTAGCACACCTTAGTTCACCGTATTAGTCCTCCTCAGTGAAGCTGTTCTTCCTGTTGAGTGGATCGTTCGCCTCCAGCTCGATCTGGTGTGACCTATGCTTCCAAGCCATACAGATCACAAGGGGAAGTGGGTAGAGCCCAGAGTGTGTGATGCACATATGCACTTTAGATTGTTATTGGTGCCACTGGATGAGCTATTATTCAGGTGTAACCTCCTATTTATATCTAAGGTTCCAAGTTTTCCGTTTTTGCTTTCGTGTACACATAAATACAAACAGAGAAGTGTTTCCGTCTGCAAATATTTTTAAAAGCTGAAAAATACAGATAATCAGGCTTCTTTTGAGTGACAATCGATGTTTTCATTCATGAATTCCAGGCCAATAGCTGCACAGATTGCAAGCATATGAAGTTTAAAGAATGAGTGTACATTTACCAGTTAAATAAATGTGAAAAAATAGAAGTTACAACTTCAGTTGTTCGGAAAACTCAAAATAAATATTGGTAAAACGTCAAAAAACTGGATAAATGTAGACAGAAATGTTAGAAAATACAAATACCATAAAACCTGAAGTCTTACCTAAACTCTTCTATCCAATGAAACATGCAGGATAGGCAGATTATTTCTCCTGAGTTTGGAGGAGCTATGCAGGAAACACTAGGTAATGTCACTTTGCGTGGTGCATCTATACTCCCCACGTAGCCCCTATTTCCATAGTTTCAAGGAAATGTAGCGATGAACGCCTTCTGTAATTTGGAAGCGTGAGTTTTTAGTAAACACGTATGCAGAGTAGCAGTCGCGGCTTGCGGGTCGCAGAGAGGGTGGGGCGGCACGCGTGGGAAGTTGGGTGCAGGGGCACATAACATAAAAAAATATATATTTAAAAAACCACTTACCTCCTCTCCCGAGCCGTACCTCTGCTCTTCCGTCTCGTTCCAGCACAGGCTCCTAGCCTGCCCTGTGGCCAGTCCTGACGCTGCTCAGAGCAGCGTCAGGATTGGCTGGGAGTGCCCAGCCAGGGTGCTCCCAGGCAGACTGGGGAGCCTGTGCAGGCTATCTCCCGCCCAGAAACACAGTTGCTGGGCTGGAGAGACCCTTCTGCGCATATGTGTTTGGCCGGCCCGAGGCGGCCCGCCAAACATACATGCGCAGTGCGGGGCGGGGGACTGCTGAGCACTCCCCTCATTGCTCGTCACCCCTGCGGCCCCACCCCTTTCCCCTCAAAGCTATAATAAACATAATTTATTAGAGTTTTAGGGGAAAAGGTTTGCAGCTGCCGCTGCTGGCAGTGGGGCCGGTGGGGCGACGCTCCTCCATCATTATGGAGGAGCCACCCCTGCAAAGTAGGCGCACTGCTACATATGCGCTTTTTTCTGAACAAAGACTTACTTACCTTGTGTATCCGGCAGATGGGCTCAATGTAAAGAGCGATGACAGAGCGGAGAGATACGTGCTCCTGCTGTGTGCACCTTACATGGCCTGACGTCTGTTGTCTCCGGAACACGCAGAAACCTTATTGGCTGTATTTCTTTCACTTACAAAGATCCCTTTCTTAATATAAAATGGATTTACCCAAAAAGATGCTAGTCTCCTTTAAACCCCATGCTTACGCCATTTGTATTTCACAATTGAGCGTTTCTGGATGTAACTTGCTAGACTATCTTGTATTGTTATTTGAATGTTTTGTTTTCTCCACAATTCTCTGCGAAAGCATCCCTTCTGGTATGTGTGCCTTCTGCCCGGCAGTACAGTGGATGCTAGTCATGTTCCACGAACTGGAGAATGTTATCTGGTGCCTGAAATATATCTCAGAAAGAGCACACAAAGCTGAAATGCCTTATTCGTTTATTTCATGACATTATTTCTCTCCGGCTTTCTAAGGTCATTTAACAAAAAAAATGAAAAGTTTGTTATTTTCTTGAAATAGTTAAACCTCAGATGTGGATGGAATGCAGACAGTTCTCAGCGTAACGCATTAAGTACAAAACAATATGAGTAATTCTTAAATGAAACATGATGAGAATGAAATTGCTTCCTGTTGTGTTTGTGGCTGTTAATGTTTGATTTTCGCCCCAGGGATACCTCTGGAAAGTAAAGACGGGCAGAGGACCGTGAACTTCCTCCCTGCATGAACCAGCACTGTGCTTCACTCAGAACAGGAGTGTTGGAGGAGTGGGAGAGGAGGTGGCGAAACTGCCAGAGCTGCAGACCTTGTAGCTGGAAAACCAGAGTCGAGCCTCGGCGTCGGCTCAACATCCCCTCATTCTGGGCAAATCACGAAGGGGTAGATTTAAGCGCCCTTGTGTCAAATTAGCGTCATTTTTTTTTACACTGATGTGGCACAGCAAGACCAAAATCGCAGCGCCAAATTTACAAAGTGCCACAATGCATGCATTGTGCCACTTTGTAACCCTTTGCACTACATTATGCCTGTGCCAGGCATAATGTATGTAAAGGGGTGTTCACCCGTAAGGGGGTATTGAAAAATTGGCGAAAAGAAATCTACAAGATATCTTTGTGTCATTTTGGTCAAAGTAGGCGTTAAAAGGAGGCTTTTTTTTTAACACTATAAAGGGGTGAGAGGACATGCTTTTCTGCCCGACCTCCCTTAACTATATTATCAACACCAGAGGACAGAAAATTTGGTGTAAAAAAACCCTAAGGGTTAAACACCTATGTGTAAAAAACAGCCCTCACCCACAAATAGAGGCATGCTTCATCATAGGGCCCTGCTAACACACTCCGAGATAATCCCACTTCGGAGTGGAGCAGTAGGGGTAGGGAAACATGAAGATACACATCAGACAACAAAGAAGTACGCGGACCAAGGACAAACAACAGAAAGTAAAACTGTCTCAGGCCGATCACTCCTCATAGTTTATTCCAGTGTCGCCTGGACAGGGTTAAAAATGTATCAAAGGTGGTGCTACCAGGGACCAATTACCTGTACACCCCAATGTCTGTCAGGGGTCAACATGTTTCGGCCATTTTTGAGTTGACACATAGGGTCATTAGGCCTTCATCAGGACCTTCGTCCTGCCCCGTCATATATATAAACCCCTACCTGTCCTTTATTCAGGAGCTTAATCAACTGTGTATTTAAGAGGATTTCTCATATGTAAACACATTCTGTTATCTGCAAAGATAGAAACATATAAAAGATACAATATATCAATATATGTCCTGTCCCTTATATGTTAGAGGGGAGTATGTAGATACTGGTTATTTCTATCTTCTGAACCAATTACTATTTTGTATGAATGAATTATCAAGGATGTGCACTAGGTTGCCTAATAATCAAATATCTCCAGGTGGTCAAGGTTAAATCTATGGGTCCACCGTGTTTACTGGCCGCTTACCCAGGTTCAAAAGCCACACCAGATTAGGGGGTAACAAAGAGGTAGTCAAATATTTGTAACTCACTGAGTTTTCATTTTTACTCGCCTTTTTCGGCGCCGGGTGGGAGCACCACCCTGTAGTCACACACTGCATAAAGATAAACACAATAATGTATGTACAGTAACTATACAAAGAGATGTCTGTCAGATGCTCTCATAAACCGCCCTCCGGCCCTAGCGGGTCCTATGTTGTGACTGTAAATAATCATATTTTGTGTCCCAGTGAAACACGCATCTCAAGCACAGCTGCCATGCCCCACGTGGTTTCTTCTGTACGGTTGGTATGTCGGTAAGCACCCCTTCTCCATCAAGACTATCCAACACTGTGCACCTGCTACTCTCTCCTTGTCGAGTTTAGCCTTATCCTTACACCCCCCGGCCCAAACGGGTCCAGCTGATATTGCCAAAAACCACACCGGGCCGTAGAGCCCCAGGGTCGGGTGTATTCAGCATTCTGCCGTAAATCGGAAATAGTGTCCGAATATCTATGTTCTACCGGTAAAGAAATACACACACAGAGGTCCCCATTGTGGGCTCCCGCCCCCCTCCTTACTTCCTCAAGGGTTAGGTGCTGCTTCTTGCGCCACTCCCCGGCTCCGCGTTGAGGAACTCCATGAGTCGGAGGCCCGGATATGGCTCTTCCCATGATGATGTCATTCCCATCAGGTCATGCAAAAAACTAGAGCTTAAGTTAACGCCGATGGTTCAAAATGGCAGCCATCTAAGGATGGTCAGGAAACATGTTTCAATAATATTCTACCTGTGAGTCTCTACAGCATGGGCCAGCGATGTAGGCCAAAGAAAACCTTGTCAAATGATCGCTGCCATATTGGGGGAAAACAATCCCTCCTCAAAGGATGAAAAAGGGGGGGGAAGGTTACCAACCTTGGGGAGTTATTTATTATTATAATTTGGGGAGGGGGGTTTGGGGGTGGCTTTTTTTGGGAAAGGGGAGGGGAGAACAACCAGGAACCCATCCATTAACACCATCCAAGTGACTGGGGGTTATGTATACCATGGTATCCGCACCTGAGTAAATGCCATATGCCATTTGCAAGTCATTTATTCACTCCCTGTGATGGAGATGCTACAGAATATTCAGCTGAGTCCACTGTATGTCATCATTCAACCCATGAATGTGACTCTGAATACGATAAATCCATCATTGTTCATAGATGAATATGAAATCCCCTATATTGACACCATTATTAGATTGCGTAGGTTTGTCTATAACAGTCCAACTCAAGTCGTCTGTTCCATGAGCCTTTTCAACAAAGTGCGCTGTCATTTTGGTATTGATTTTTTTTACACCTTATGTTGCTCCTATGCTCCATGATCCTGGTTTTGACCTTACGAGTTTTCATCACCACATAGGTAAGTTTGCATGGACACCATATCACATATATGAACGTTTCCGTATTACAGTTAGTGTGTTGCTTCTGCACCCAATGTCTGGCTAAACCTATGTCTATTGTTTTAGTGTTCTTCGTGAGGTGGCATACACTACAAGAACCACATTTCGTGTGCCCACTCACTGGTGGTATGACTCTCCTGATTGGGATGTTTTTCACCATTTGCTGTAGTGGTCTGGTGTGAACCAATAGATTACGTAAGTTCACACTTTTCTTAAAGTAAAACATTGGTCTCTATATCCAGGCCATCGCTGTTAAGAATTCACCAATTCTTATTTATGATGTTTTTGATTCTATTAGAGGCAGTATTAAAAGTTGTTACACAAATAGGTAGTTTATTTGGAGTTCTACTCTTCTCTTCCAAAAGGGTCTCTCTGTTGCAATTTCTAGCTCTTTCCTGTGCCCTCTGAATTATTTTCAATAGGTAGTCTCATTGTATCAGTTTCAAGTCCAGGGTTTCTGATTCCTTCCTGAAGTGTGTTATTTCAGTACAGTTTCTCCTGATCCGGAGGAACTGACCATAAGGTGGGTTTTCTCTCAAAGCTTTGGGATGGAAACTCTTTTTGTAGGTTTGTGATAAACCCTAGTGATGAGTCGTCCCATTGGTTTCAATGGGCCTCTGCGTGCTTTGCAGGATTAGTGTCAGAATGTCTGATGCTAATCCTGCAAAGCGCCGGACTGGCATAAAAAATTATGACGCTAGTTCTCTAACTACCGCCCTGATGAGCCGTATATTAAATACGGCGCAACATGGTGGCCTTAGGGGGAAGCTAAGGGACACTTTTCATAAATCTGCCCCTCAATCTCCCTGTCCCTATCAAAAATGAATGGCCCATATTTATACTTTTTTAGCGTTGCATTTGTGTAATTTTTTGACGCAGAAACGGTGCAAACTTGCAACATACAATTGTATTTTGTAAGTTTGCGCCATTTTTGCATCAAAAAAGCAGCACAAATGCGGTGCTAAAAAGTATAACTATGGGCCAATGTGTCTCTCTGTAATGTAACTGGTGCTCATGTAAAGCACTTCAATACTATCGTGTTGAGTCCACGTTGGTCCACGGGCATCAGTGTGATGTCAGGTTTTCAACATAACCACTAACAATATAAATTATTTAATTTTTCATTCACTGTATGTACATTTATCAGTTGTGCCTAAACATTGGGCCCTCTTCCTAAGATGGTGAGTAGAGCTGGCGAGTGTTATACTGACATACTAGCCCTGACTTTCTCCTAGTATACATTTTTAAACAGCCTTCCCTTGTTTTTGTAAAACTACACCTCAGACCATAAAACTTTAGGACAGGAATTCCCACGGAGGTTGAAGAGGGGCTTAACCACGACAGATTCTTAGATTATCAACAAAATATCTTGTAAATCCAAGTCTAAATGGGTATAATTTACAAAGTTAGTGGTTATCCTGAAAATATGGCTTGGATCCAGCTTATGCGGACTTGTGTTGCTACCTCCCACAAACTATCGTACCCCTCGGTTTAGTACAATTAGCCTATAGTTGTAAGACACTTTCAGACAGAATATATATATAATTGTACTTTGAAATCGAGTTTATTGACTTGCATTCATAAATTCCAAATCCTGATTTGTAGTACAAGGATTTTTCATATTTTCATGTTGAAGGTCCACTTGCACAAGCACCAGAGCTCAACTACTTCTTGGCCTTTTTTGCATAAGCGTGTGCAGTGAAGGAGGGAAATTGTGACTAAAGGTAAATTGTAGTGGTGGCTGTAACGTCTTGTGCACACCTATACTGAGGATCCTTGTGGGCAATCACAAAAGTTCTCTGTACCATTCCCGAGAGAACAAGCACACAAACAAATTCTTCACCAATCTTTCTTTGAAAGTGGTGCAAGATAAACTGTAAATACCAAACCTGTGCTGCTTTTCTCACATTTTGAAATGAGTCGCAGTGGACGGAATTGGATTAGATTATGCCGGTAAAGTAGAGCATATAGTCTCTGTTTGTTAGGAACATTAAAGAAAAGAATGTACTATGCAACCTCCTTAGTCTGCATAAGGCAATGCTTGAAAAGAGAACTCAAACATCTGCTCATGGTGTAAAGCAAGATGCCGATTCCCCCTACACTATATAACTGCTGAGTTAATTGTATTTATCAGCTCTAGGGCATGGATTATTGGAGGTAAAGTAATATTTTGCTGTTTGTACGTGTGCTTCCCTATTACAACTGATGCATTGGTGGCCATCGTTTGTTGCCACTTGGGGCCAGATGTAGGTAAGTACGGGATTGCGACTCGCAAATTGCGAGTCGGAGTGACTCGCAATTTGCGAGTCGCAATCCCATATGCAGGATGGTGTCCCTGACACCATCTGCGAATCGCAAGGGGGTCGCAAAGACCCACCTCATTAATATTAATGAGGTGGGTCGCAATTTACGACCCCCTTGCGTTTCCCTGCACTCACAGGGATGGTGGCCTGCTGGAGACAGCAGACCACCATGTGTGTGACTACTTTTTTAATAAAGCAGTTTTTTTTTTTTTGTAGAGCAGCCCATTTTCCTTAAAGGAAAACGAGTTGCAATACACTCGGGAAAATGAAACCGTTTGGTTTCATTTTGTCAGAGCCATTCACAAAAGTTCACATGGGTGCTAACTGCGAATTGCGGTGCGAATTGGAATGTGCATCGCGATGCGCGTTTTGCATGGCGCAAACTGCGATTTTCGCAGTTTGCGCCATGCAAAACGTTACCTACCTCTGGCCCTTGTTGACCTCTTCTGGGTTTCTCTGGTGGCTTCACAATCAATTGCCTATAATAACCTAAAGTGAAGCATCTGCTCCATTTATGAAGCAATGAGAGTCACCTTAGGTGTCATCCCAGCAGGGCCAATCCTGCTGTTCGCAGACGATTCTGTTATGATTGCTAAATTTGTCATCGCCCTAGCGAAACAATACACTCCTCATTTACTATTTGCAACAAAACAAGCTGGAACCAAACATGGAATAATAAAAACGTAACTAAGGCATACAAAATGAGTTTTACCTAAACAGCCTTAAACTGGAAAGAATACAATTTCGTACCTTCGGAAGGGGGTCACACTGAAAGTCGTGTCTGTTGGGCACACATAGACATTAGATTGAATGAATACCCGCAGTCCATAGAATCACTAGCTTAGAACAGTAGAACTCAAAACCAGTCCCAGCCACCAGTCACACCAACATCAGAACTAGTTTTCGCAAGGACAGTGATGAGAATGTGGGGTGGGGAGGTCGGGGCACTAAGGACAACCTGTCAAGTATGTCTTCTCATATCTAACCATAGTTAAATAAAATGACTTCTTTCAGAGGTTGACACAAGATTGCTTTGGGGGAAAAGAGACACTGAGGACCCGTTTGCTGCAGTGAACTTAGAAAAAGATCTCTTCTTTTTTCTCCAGTGTCGCATGCTGGAAGTATTGAAGAGCTGTTGGGTAACTACTTTAAAGACACCGTCACTTTTTTTCTCTGGGGGGAGTCCTGAGGCAGTTTTGGTCCTTCCTCTATCACTATGTTAGTATCAGCATTATCACTTCCTAGATTAACCCCTTCCGTTGTGGGGTCCCTAGGATCCACACTAGCATCCCTGCTCTTGGCTGTTAAACACTGACCATGACACAGGGGACTAAGCCAATCAGCTGCTGCTTCTAACGCTTGTCGCGGGTACGCACAGCTGCCTGTGAATGGAAAACACCTGAGCACCTGATTAAAACACCAGGTGGCAGAGGCAAACTAGCCACTGAATGAAGAAGACACACCAGTGCCTGAATAAGACAAGCCTGAGTATGGATATGAGCAATACAGACATGGATACTGTTGTTGACTGGGAGCCCCAAAAAATACAGAAAGTCTACATAAACAATCTCCTACCCGTGCCTGAGTATGAGAGAGACAGGTCAGATATTGCTGATGTTCAAAGAGCTCCGTTGGTAATGCAAAAATGGAAGCAGTTTAAAACCATGTGCTCTCTCTCTCTCTCTTTATGGATATATATATATATATATATATATATATATATATATATATATATATATATATATATATATATATATAATATATATGTACAGAAAGAGAACCAGGTCAAAAATCATATACATCTGCAGATCCTGACAAGTAGCTTGTACCTGGACTAAAGGTTTTGATCAAGCAAATCCTCGTCAATTTGCCAAGCTTCGACAAAAAAGACCAGAGAGGTAAGCTTGAGTACCTTGGGCCGTGCTCCCTCGTCATAGATTTAAGAGGGTCGGAAATCTGTCTTTTTTAAGACTACCAATTCAAAGACAGACATTATTTGTACTCGGAGGTTACTTTAAAGGTCAACAGGTATCAGGTGCGCGTTTGCTGAAAATGCTGAAAAAAAATGCAAATAAACAGTTGTACTACAGCACAACAATTAGTTAACTGGAAGCAGCATTTAAACTTTGGTCAACCCCTATGTAAGAAATGTGCTTCCACTGTAATAATACCAGATGTATTTATCCGTGTGTGTGTGTGTAATTACACAAGAAGTGATTTAAGTGGCACCTACTAATGATTTTTTAAATTATTTTCCAGCGCTACTCACCCCACAATATGGTGCAAGAGCACTTTACACCTGTAGGAGGCTGGCCTGGTTAGTAGTGGGTACCAAAGGTACTTACACCTTACACCAGGCCCAGTTATCACTTATTAGTGAAATGGAGGCAGGGTTTAGAAGCCAGGCTCTCTAGGGGTATCTGTATCTGAGCAGCCAAGGCTTATCAAGGAGACATGCAAAGCTCATACAATACCACTGTAGTCACACAGTACTCACACACATGAAAGAAAACTCTCAGTGTTACAAAAATAAAGATACTTTATTTTGGTGACACAAATGCCAAAAATATCATAGAGACTATACACTCTTAGGAGGTAAGTACGGCAAAAAATATATACGTTAGTATGCAGAAACAGGTCTAAAAACAGTTAGAAAATAGTGCAAGTAGTGAAAATCACAATAGTTAGAAATGGGCTTAGGGGGAACACAAATCATATACCAAGAAAGTGGAATTTGAATGTTGGTTTTCCACCTAGGCAAGTGTAGTGTGTAGGTGGGCGCTGGGGGTATTAGCAAACACCAAAGGTAAGTAGTAGAACCCACCCCAGAGCCCAGGAAAGCAGGAGTAAATCACAGTAACTTTCCTAGAACACACAAGGACACGAGAAAGAAGATATTGCAAGAACCTGACACCATCAGTGGATTTCTGTTGACCTAAAGAGCTATGGAAGAAGGGGACCCAGTCCAAGAAGCATAGAAGAGTGCAGGGAAAACAGGAGTCCTTGCTAACCCGGATCAAGGTGCAAAAGAAGAACCACAAGTGAAGAACAACAGTCAGTACTGCACCCAAGAAGACAAATGCAGGTTCCTGGTTGGTGGAAATGATGTTCCACGCCGGATGGAAGACTGGAGTGTGGTTTGCGTCGTTGGATTCCGCCAACAAGCCTTGGTACACGCAAAGTTTGCAGTTAGCAGAAAATGGCACTGCCTGGGACCAGGAAGGACCAGGTGGACTCTACCCACCAGAGATAGTCATAGAGGACTCTCAGCAACTGAGTGAGCCCCCAGAAGACCACGCAGCGGGCACCGGAGTCCCACAGCAAGGGGACAAAGAAGGTGCAAAAGTTGGTCCATGCAGCACTACAACAAAGGGTCCCATGCCGCCGGAGAACCACGCAGGAAGCTGTGTGTTGCAGGATAGAGTGTTGGTGGCCGGAGCTGCACGGTAAGCAAAGAACTTTGTGGAAGAATGCCAACAAGCTTTGGCAACTGCAAAACACGTGGTGCACAGGGGTACTGTCTTGCATGGGGATGCAAGCTCTTACCTCCACCAAAGTTGGACAGTAGGACGTTAGGCCCATTGGGACTACATCAGTCCATCACCTGTGATGCTGGATCCACGCAACTCATCAGGAGAGAGGACCCATTCCGCTGGTCATCGATGCAGAGAGGTGCCTGCTGAAGCAGGGGAGTGACTCCTTCACTCCAAGAGAGAATCCTTCGTTCTTCTTGTGCAGGCTGAAGACGGGCTGTCCTCTCTGGATGCATGACCACAAAACAATTGCAGTTGCTGGCAGGAGCTGAAGATACAATGTTGCAGAAGTCGTATTTGCTTCTTTGTTGCAGTTTGTAGAGTTCCTGAGGGTCCCAATGCAGTTTCTTCAGTGAGAATGTAAAGTAAAGGCTGCAGAAGATTCCTGCTGGAGTCTTGCAACCCAAATCTGAAAAACCACCCAAGAGAGACTTTAAATAGCCCTGAAAGGGGGATTGATCAGCTACACAGGTAAGCAATTATCAGGGGAGGGCTCTGACGTCACCTCCCTGCACTGGCCACCCAGATCCTCCCAGAGTTCCCTGCCAACTTGGAATCCAAGATGGCAAAACCCAGGGACCCTCTGGAGGAGCTCTGAGTACCACCCCGGGGTGGTGATGGACAGGGGAGTGGTCACTCCCCTTTCCTTTGTCCAGTTTCGTGCCAGAGCAGGGACTAGGGGTCCCTGAACCGGTGTAGACTGGATTATGCAAGGAGGGCACTAAATGTGCCCTCAAAGCATTTCCAGTGGCTTGAGGAGGCTAGCCCTCCCAATCCTGTAACACCTATTTCCAAAGGGAGAGGGTCTAACACCCCTCTCCCAAAGGAAATCCTTTGTTCTGCCTTTCTGGGCTTGAGTTTGTCAAGCAACAGGAGGGCAGAAACCTGTCTGAGAGGTGGCAGCAGCTGGGGCTGCCTGGAAAACCTCAGAAGGCTGGAATGGCAATACTCGGGGCCCTCTAAGGAGCCCCCAGAGTGCATGGAATCATACTACCAATGCTTGCAAAAGCCTTGGGGTATGATTCCAACATGTTTGATACCAAACATGCCTATGTTGGGAGTTACAATTATGTAGCTGGACATAGGTAGTGACCTACGTCCAGTACACGTGTAAAATGGCAGCCCTGCACTCATGAAGTCTGGGAAAATGGTCCTGGAGGTCGTGGGGGCACCTCTGCTATTGCAGGGGTACCCTCACACACAGGTACTCTGCACCGTGCCCTCAGAGCTGGAGGGTTTGCTATAGGGGTGATTTATAAGTGTCCTGGTGCAGTGTAAATGGCAGTGAAAGGGTGCATGCTGGTTTTCACACAGGCTGCAATGGCAGTCCTGTAGAAGCCTTTGCATGGGCTCCCTATGGGTGGGAGCCCATGCTAAAGTTATGCTGCAGCCCATAGGGATCCTCTGGAACCCCAACGCTCTGGATACCTAGGTACCATATACTAGGGACTTATAAGGGGGCACCAGTATGCCAATTTTGGGTGAAATACTGGGTTACCAGTATGCAGTGACCAATTTTAGAAGGAGAGAGCATAACTACTGGGTTCCTGATTAGCAGGATCCCAGTAGACACAGTCAAACGAACTGACAAACAGGCCAAAATTGGGGGTGCACCAAGCTAGAAAGAGGCTACTTTCCTACAACACCACACACTGAGAGGCAATAATCATGCAAGTGTGTAAATTAGAGTACAGGAAATGTTATATCATGTAATGAGAGTTATAAGCAGGGCCCCAAGAGTTATGCAGCAGGGAAGGTTCAAATTATGGGTTAGGGTTGACTAAATTATGTTGCCGGAAAATGCAAATTATGTGGCATTATTACTGCATTAATTTGTCTTCTGTACATATGTTAACTCTGTCTGGAGCAAGATTCTGTTTCTATAGTAAGAGTTGAGCACTCAAGCAGAGCAATGGACAATTGAAAGGTGACCAGTCTACTTTTGCAAAAGACCCTGCACTGCGCACCAAGATGTGTTGCAGCATCTTTAGTAATTTTTGATTTGTTTAAGCTAAAAATAACTTTTTTGGTAAAATCTGTGTGTAATGGAGCGGTGGTGAGTTACGTAACAAGGGCGACAAATCCACAATTATGCAGAAAATATTGCTGCCAAAGCATCACATAGTTTCAGTGGCTCTGGTTATAAGGTGTAGGAGTCGCATAAAGTCTGTACTTGCAGATATTATATGTTGAGTGCATTTTGTCACTACTGTTTCTTATTTTAATAAGTTATCCACTAAGTAAAAATGAAGGATATACATTTTCTAAAACATTTTTGTGAACACAATTATCTATAGAAAGATTGTTATTTGTATGTAAGTTATGACAGTCCCCCAGAGACAGTAAATTCGCTGGCATTTTTGCTTTAATGCTTGCAAAAATGAATGCTTCAATTAAAATTCAAATGACCGAATGTGCCTCAACCTGTGCAGTTACACTGTATTAATCAAACGTAATTTTGTTTATGTGTCTGTTTAAACGTTACTGAAGCGCCGGTAATAATTCACACTTGCACCCATTCAAAATGAGTCTCCATCTTGTTATAACTGAAAATTTCCACTGAACGATTATAGCTAGCTTATTCTTAAATTGGCCCACCATAGCCAGGATTTTAGAAAGTTGTAGGGTCAGTGCATGTTAACAATACTTTTTTTTTCCCGCCAAGGTCTTCACACTTTCTTCCAGCGAGAAGAGCCCAGCAGTGGCTCATAAGTGCATTTCTGTAATATTCGACTTATCACCTATTCTCACACTCACTTGTACTGCGAAAAGAGTGTATAAATGTAGCACCGGGCTGTATGGATTTGAGCATTAAATGTTCCAACTGTTCATGGGTTAAACTCTGGTCCGTTATTTAGACAACTACCTTGCTTCTTTTGAATGTTTGTTGGCTATAGTTTTGCAATAAACATAGGCTATAGTTCTATCCCCTGTCCTGAGTATATGGTTTATTTTCGTCCCTTATTTGTGCATAATAGAGAATGAGGTACTAGAAGCCTGTAAATGTAAAATGAGGAGACTGTGTTGCTCACAGTGATGAAGGCAAGAACCTCAGTCCAGGGAACATGGAGACTCAATTTGTAAATGAGAGGGAAATAGACAAAATTGGGCCATAAGTAATCTTAATGCTCCTCGATTTATAGAGGGTTCCATATAAGAGAAAAAAATGATATTTTGATTATATGAGAAAAGGAAGTGTCTAGTGATGCTGACCTATTTTGGGATCTCACTTCCCCAAAAGTCATTGTATGTACTCTAGAGAGCATTGAAACTGACCCCCAGCATGGTAGCGCTATAACAGTGATTTAGGGGTTGCATAGATAGAGTCTGAGAATTTCTGCCCAATTGCCATTGTGGCCGGAGCATTCTGTACCACTTGGAAGATTTTTTTAAACACATTTGATTGTTTTTTAAGTTCAGTTATACAATCACAAAAATAAAAATTTAAATGAATCGGAATAAAGAGCGCACAAGTTAACACCAAGGCATTATGTATTACTAAAAGGCACATGCACTACCATGATACATAAGAGTATGAGATGCTTCTGTTTTAATATAAGTATCAACCGGGTCTTTAAGGAGCCCATTCCATGGGAGGTCACTTTTTGGGAGGGTACAGTAGTGTTGCTAAATTTGGAGACATGTCTGTTAGCAGCTTCGTAGCTTGTATGATCAGTCTTATTTTAGTCCTTGAAACCATGGGTATACCCGATAAAGCTTTGCACTGGGAGTGTTTACCACTTGTAAGACATTGACCTCAATTTTGCTCATACATTTGCACATATTTGTGAAGCTTTTGCCCTACTCCTCAGCTAGTGCATGTCTGTGGCATGGAGTACGATTCTGTGGGGCTACGGTATGAACTTGGTAGAGCTAATGTGTTGGAAGAATTGTCTGTTTTCCTATTTAATCAGTATTTTTCAAGGAGTGCCCACAAAGCTAACAAAAATTACATATTCCATATCTAAAAGCTAAACTCTCGATACATGCAAAAATATGGGACTATGCCTGGCCAAGATTAATAACTTTGGCAGTAAACTAATAATTAAATTCGGTGACTTGAGGCTTTTTTCCCTTACACTGTTCACGTCATCCCTATATGCAAAGTGCCAAAGAGATGGAGAAGGCGTACTCTGTCCTGGAGAAGAATAGGAGCAAAGCAAAGCAGGAAGTGAGGCCTACACCAAGGTAGCTAAATCTCTTGTAAACAAAAAAAAAATCTTAAATGGGCTCAAAGGCCTTCCAATGCTTACCATTGGTTGGCTTTAATGTCTCTCTTATTTCTTGTCTTCTAATTGGTCAGAGCCTTCTCCTTGCTTTTGGCTTCTTTCTGGGGCTTTGCTGCATGGACCAAGTACAGCTTCCTGTCTGCAGCCAGTGTCCTTCCACTGCCCACAGATTCCTAGAGGTACTCTTTTTTACTTTTGCACATGCACTCTTATAGAGCAAATGCAGACAAGGCGTAAAGCAATGGGATGGTGCGTCAGAACAGCAAGTTTTTTTCTGTACTGGTGCAAGACTTACATCACTCAGAAGCCATAGATCATGAGTGTCCCACATGGGTCAAGGTAGGCCAGACTCATGTCCATGCCACATTTTTAGGATATTCACTAAGGGCCAGATGTAGCAAACGTTTGCGAGTCGCAAATGGCCCGAATCGTTATTTGCGACTCCGCAAAATCGGAAATGGGATGCAAAAATCACATTTCCGACTCGCAAAAAGCAATGCGAGCCGTTACCAACTCGCAAAATTTGCGACCCCATTTTGCGACCCGCAAATAGGAAGTCGCAATTTGCGAGTCGCAAACCATATGCAATAGCAACTCGCAAATTGCGACTAGTCGCAAAAAGCCCAGTTTGCATGTCTCATTTACCACTAACTCAGAGCAGGTGGTAATCATTACCAAAGTATAAAAGGAGACCCAGAAGGCATCTGGGTTACTCAAGATGGCGGAGATATACCTGATAGCAGTGAGGAGGAGAGCCCAAGCAGCCCAGCAGAGGTGGAGGAGGAGCCAGAGACAGGAGAAGATTTACAGAACAAGGCAGACACTCTTCCAGCAAACTGAGGAGGAAATATACAATAAATATAGACTTAGCAGCGCAGCTATACTAGATTTAATTGAATTACTCAAACCACAGCTAGAACGCCAGACTCTGCGCGGCTGCGCCATCCCTACGCATGTGCAAGTGCTATGCTCACTGCACCTCTTGGCCTCGGGGAGCTATCAGGGGGTCATTGCTGTGGCAGGTGGGGTATCCCAAAGTGCACTATCAAGGTTCCTCAGGGCTTTCCTAGATGCCTTACTCACACACATGTCCCAATACATATACCTACCCAGGAATGAGGCAGAAATCAACAGCACCAAGTTGGACTTTTACCGGATTGCCAACTTTCCCCATGTCATAGGGTGTGTAGATGGGACACATATTCAAATATGCCCTCCTGCAAACCTGGAATATCTGTTCCGCAATAGAAAGTGTACCCACTCACTCAATATTCAGGTGGTATGTGACGCCTATTATGTCATTACTGACATTGTAGCTAAATTTCCAGGCAGTACTCATGACTCCTACATTTTTAGGCACAGTGGGATACACCAACGCCTGGAACGTGGGGAGTTTGGAGACGGATACCTCCTAGGTAGAGCTGAAAACACCTTGTAGACATGCACACAGATCAATGTGCACACCATCCAGGACTTTCTAACAGTGTACTTTTTGTGCCCAACAGGTGACAGTGCATATGCACTACGGCCATGGATACTGACTCCGTACTTAACACCCAGCAATGAATGCGAGAGGCGATACAACAGTGCACATAAGAGGACCAGGAACCTGATAGAAAGAACATTTGGATTGCTGAAAGCACGGTTCAGATGCCTTCACCGAAGTGGAGGTGCCCTCCAGTATACACCCATAACGGCATTCAAAATAGTTGTCGCATGCGCCATCCTGCACAACATTGCCACCCGACGTGGGCTACCTCTCACCCCTGCAGACCCAGATTCTGAGGATGAAGAGCAAGAGCAACCACATCGCCATCATGGGGATAGGAGCATCGCAAATCAAGGCGGCCTGAGACGGGAACACATTGCAACACAATACTTTGGAAGGTAAGTGCCAACTTCTACCATACTCACCAATTGAACAAACACTCCATTCGTTAAGTGGAACAAAAAAATTATTTAATAAGCGCAAAAACCGAACTATTTACAATGAAAAACTGTTCAGGGACTTCAAGAAGCCCACCTGGCATGGGGCACATTGCCATCATGTGCCCCAACATCAGGGACAGTGTTTAGTTTATAGCCTACGGCGGCCTCTGCCCAGCTGGTCCCAGGTTGCTCAGCAGTGCTCTGCCTCGTACTCCCACTCCGGAGCACCCTGGTGTCACCAGCAGAGACCCTGCTGACAGTGGAGCCCTCCTCGCTGTCTTGTGGGGTGTCCCCTGTACCCCTGGACACCTGCCGTGCCTCCATGAGGTCTATCACCTGGGTGATCCGGCCCAGGCCCCTTGCCACATCACCTGCAAAGTGGCCCATTTCCACCTGGAGGCCGACTGTTCTCCTTGACAGCCCAGTAGTGTTCACTGCTAGTCTGCAAATAGAGGAGGCCATCCTGTCCAGCCTTTGGAGCAGCTGGCGGTCCCTGCGCCGCGCACCCTCGCTCTGTGTAAGCAGTCCAGCCACCAGTTCACGCATGGACAGGGCTAGGTCACCAGTGTTGTTGCCAATTACGTCCAGTTGTGCATGAAGCTGCTGCATGCTGTTTTCATTGTTCCTTACAAAGCGCTGCAGAACCCCACTAATCCGCCCTAACATTTGATTCTGCAGGCGCTGACCACGTAGCAGTTGTGCCTCTGTCAGTGTGGTGGACGGACGCCCTGACTCTGCCTGCAGCTCTGCTCTCCTCATCCTGCGTCGCCTGTGCAGCTGTGGATGCCCTGTGAGATGTGCTGTGGCACTCCTGGTTGTTGCTGGTGCAGGCTCCGAAACCACTGTTGCAGCAGGTGTTGCCATAGAGGGGATGGTGTTGGTGGTGCAGGTGGGAGTGGTGGCTGCTCCTGTTGTCTCCTCATGGGGCTGGCTAACCAGTGGCACCTGGCTGCTGTGGCTGGTGGTGGGGTCTTGTGGGAGACCTGTGGGACATGGGGAAAACACTGTCAGTGTCAACTATCTGTTGCACACTTCCTAATAAAGATTTGCCTATTAACTGCCTACTTGACTACATTGCCCATAATGCATCATGCTGGAATCTGCAACTCTGAAATGGAGCTATCTTGGTTGGGCATGCCCCTGTGTACATGGTGGGTGGGGGTATGGCATTGATGGGGGTACAGGCATATCACATGGTACTCACCGGTTGATGTTCTGGGCTCAGAGGTGTCCAGTTCTCCGAATCCTGTTACAGACTCCGGCTCCAGGGTCTCCTCCACCCTTTCCTCCAGGGGTGTGGGTGGTGGTATGGAAGATGGTCCCCCTCCTGTGCCTCTCATCTCCCGGAGCCTTTCTGCCACCCTCTCCTTGGTCCGGGAGCGGAGGTCATACCACCTCTTCTTTATCTCATCGACACTCCTGTGGCTGACCCCCAGGGAGTTCACCTTCTCCTGAATTTCCTGCCAAATTCTTTTTTTTGCAGAGTCTGGCACATTGAAGGCTGCCTTCCCAAATAGCTCATCATGGTGCTGACAGCATTCCTCTGTGAGCACCTCCAGCTCCTTCTCAGCAAATTTCAGTTTTCTCTTTCTGGGAGTGTCAGCCATGGTTGCTGTTGCTCTGTTAGCTGTGCAGCAGTTAAAAAGGGTGTGGTCCTCCCTCCTTCCAGGTGTATTTGTAAACTTCCTGGCTGGGATGTCATCATCATGTGCCAGGAAGTGTTTCCAGAGTGTTCTGGAGTGGTTTCTGGAGTGTTCTGCAGCACCTGCAATCAATTTTCATGAAAATCGCAATTTGCGACACCCACTCGCAAATTGCGAGCCCGTTTTTTGCGCGGTCGCAAAAAGCGACCTTGCAAACAGCGGACTCGCTATCTGCGGTGCGACTTCGGGTGCGAGTCGCAATTTGTCCCCGCAAATTGTACCTGCATTCCAGTTAGCGACACGCAAATTGCGAGTCGCACATGCTCGCAAATTGCGAGTCGCTAATTTTTTTGGACCTACATCTGGCCCTAAGTGTGTAAATTACTTACCTGTAGATAGACTTATGTAAAGTCTACTTTGTTAATGTCCTGAAAATCTTAATGTATATTGCCAATCTGGATGTACATGGAAACTTCTGCTATAAATACTTAAAAGGTATCTTAAATCTGTCGAAAGATATGAGAAAAACAATGCTGCAAGTGTCTCAATGGCACGTGACACATTATGCAAGTCCTAATCTTTTAGCCACCAGCGGGTAGCACTCTGGTATTTGTATCCTGCCTTTTAAAATGTTCAATATGGGCTCAAAGGCCATAGCGTAAGGCTGATGAACTAGGACTAACCGAAGATATTACACAAGACAACTATGGAGAAGGTAGTTTTTCAGTGAGTGTAAAACAAGTTCAAAACATTTGTCATATGCAGTTTAAGATAATTGTGCCACCACCTAAAATTATTAGTTCCATTATAGTGAATAATAAACTAAAATGTATTTTAATATGGTTTTGTGTAATGTATTGATGCTGTGAAGAGTAAGGAGACAACGTTAATCGTTGTAATTGTGTCCACTTGAAAAGGTAGTTTTGCATGGAGTAATTTACATTGAAATATGGTTTATTCTCAGCATTGGTACCCTCTGTCTGTTTTTGTCGCACTTCTGAAATCTAGGTACACTTGTACTGTTTGTTGGATTGTTCCCAGAATTATGGAGTCATATTACATTAAATCTGCAGTGGTGCTACAGCTATGAAGGGCATTCAGTTTGCCCCATTTTTGCTTACAAAGATAAAGAGTGGACAGAGTACTTCTTCACTTCAGTAGTAAAAAAAGTGGAAAATCAATTTGCTCCTTTAAAAATGTTGATCTTGGTCGAGAATGTTATTTAGTTGTTTATGTATTTGCAGCTTTGTGGAGAGTATCATACCCAAGCGCCTTACGGAACCAAGATAACATTATATTGGTAAAGATGGCTGGAACGCATCTGGCGTTCTTAGCTATAAACAAGCAGGAAAAACGTATCAGTAATATGTGATGCATATTCAAAATAATGCTAACATTGAACCATACATGGAAATAGAGAATAAAAGGAAGGAACGAAAAAGGCGTAGTGATTAGGAGGTTGGCAATCACTGAACATGGACATTTCCTGCTAACTCCCTATGTAGTCCAGTATGAAGTCGAAGTTGAAGCTGTTCGTATATCAATACCTTTTTGAATATCTCAAAACAAGAGTTACTGCATATGAGAGGGGTAGAGTGGAATTACAATGTTTTTTTTAAATCTCTGTTACCCAGGTAAAATTATTTGTAAGCAAAAGGTTGTGTTGTTTATGTCTAGCACTGCTTCCATCATCTTGTTTTGTAATATGAACTGAGGAGCAATATATGTGCTCAATTCTGTATCACAGGATCATCATAAGAGAAGTAGTTTTGTCATGGTGTTCGCAACGACCCAAATTTTCTGTAACATAGGTGTGTTTTGACAGTGAGGATAAGATCAAATTCTATTTTTCATAATGTACTGTGAAGATGTGTGTCATATAACTAGAGCGTCTGGAGTTATGTGATTCTGTTGTGTTTACTGCATAGTTATGGAGTTGCCACATAATCCACCATCTACTGCATATTCTGCTCATTTTAACAACAACAAAAACGTTTCTAGCTTTGACGGATCAAATGTTACTGAAAATGTGGCAATACTTGTTGCGATGCAGTGGAAGGCCCTTCACGAAGGTTGGCTGGTCAACTTTCAGTAGCTTATTGCTGGATTTGGGTGACATACTGGGAATAATATTGTGAAATATTTGTCCAGATGGTGTTAACGTGTAAAGATGACAAAATTATGAAGTATTACAACCTACAAAATGTGCCACATTATGCCGCATGCTTTGCCTTTTTTCCACCTATTCTAGTGAACCGTTCTACATAACTTGATTCGCCTCTGCCACATGATTCCAGTGGAACAGTGTACAACTTGACTTTGCGATTTCATTCCTACCACCAGGGTGAATCTTTGTCCATTGCTCGGAAAGAAGTGTTATGCACAGAAAGTCAAATAAACAGGCCATGTCGCTGTTTTGACTAAACACCCTCTCCATTTTCTCTTTCTCGAACATAAGGGGTTGTTTGCACTTACCTCGGGGTCCTTCTGTGATGTGGTTTGGTGGGTGGTTGACGGATACCAAGGACTCATCACTGAAGTCTAGAAAAACACTCGGACAGGGGGCGCAGAACAAAAACAGACAGACACTACCCATGGCTCTGGGAAACTCAGGGCTGTGAAATAAAATTTACAGTAAAGCCATAAAACGTACACTGAGCTGTTACAAAAGTGTGGGTCATAAAATAATAACTTTCTAAGCCAAAGGATAAGGAAATGATACTTCCTAGCAATGTAAATCTAAAGAGAAGCTTTCCCGTTTCTTTTTAGCTGAAAGAGCTGAAAAAAATACCTAACCTTCAAAGCCGTTTCTATTCTAAGAAAGCAAGATGACAATACCATAATAAAAGTATGGCTTGTTGCTTTAGAGGAAAAATTACGTTTATATGACATTTGACTGAAAGGGTGCATCTTCTCCAACAGAGAATGAAAATAAAGAGAAAGAGCAAGAAAAGAACATCTACAAACAATGAAACTAGGAAAATGAATGAAAACTAAACTGAATAGAAGAAATAAATAATTATCTGATAGATAAATAAATAGAGAGAAGAAGTAAGAGAAAATTAACAAAGTAGGACATTCAAGCAAAGGCAGATAAACAAAGGCACACTCAAAGAAGTCCAGGCAAAATTTATTATTGAAAAATCAAGAAAAAAAAAGAAAAAGCTGGCATGAGGTGAGTGGTTCCTAAGCAAAAAACGATTGAGAGTGCTTGCAATAAACAGGCATTAAAGCACACACAGCTGTCATATATAAATAATGAAGATTATTATAAATTGGAGAGGAGTACAGGATACTACTCAATGGTAAGAAGTGTGATGGGGGAGATGCCTGACTGTCTCCTTGGCAGATTGGTGGTGTTCTGTGTCTTTTCAGGCTCAGTTGGGATTAAAAAATAAATATATGTATATATATATATATATATATATATATATATATATATATATATATATATATACTAGTGATCCGCTGGCAGAGCAAACTGAGTTTTTGGAACTCCGAGCTCCGCTTGGAGCAGGGTGTAGGTCCACCGTGGCAGACCAGAGGGAGGCAGTCGCTGAGACTCGCCGTCGTCAGACAACGAGGAGAGGAGGACCTCTGGGAAGACCCAGGTAAGTCCTTGTCTCTTTTTATGATTGTTTGTGCACACTGGTGCACAAACAAGGACTGAAAGGACAGCTTTCGCTGCCTACCTCCCTGGCCTGAATTCAGGCTAGGGTCTTGGCAGTGAAAGCTGCCCTTTCAGGCCTCTTGTGCACCGGCCTCCCCATGTGCAGTTCACACGGGGCAGGCCATTGCACAAGAGGCCCAACTGCTTTCACTGCCTACGGCCCTGGCTGAATTTATGTCATGGCAGTAGGCAGCAAAAGAAAGTTGCGGTTGCAAGCGTCTTGTGCACTGGCCTGCACACGGGGCAGGCCGGTGGACAAGAGGCCTGAAAACAGCAGTTTTCACTGCCAAAGTCCTTTCCTGAATGTGCTTGATCTTGGAAGCGCTAAGCAGGGTTGGGCCTGGCTGACAAGGCCCGACCTTGCTTAGCGCTTCAGAGATCAGGCGCATTGAGGACTCCTCGGGTCACGGAATTCCACCGCCATGGAATTCCACAGAGTTTTTTTTCAACTCCACAGAATTGTGCAGAGTCGGACTCTGTGAACTCCGCTCAGGCCTAAACTATACCTGTGTATATATATATATATATATATATATATACCACACACACAGAATGCTCCTCCTGGACCCTGGATGGTGGAGCGAAGTGGCGGCAGAGCACACTGGAAAAAAAATCTCGCAGCAAAAAATCCTACAAAGAAAACACACACTCAGGACGTCTTCTGAACAAATGAACTTTACTGCACCAACTTGCATCACTTGTTCAGAAGATGTCCTGAGTGAGCGTTTTCTTTGAAGGATTTTTGTTTATATATATATATATATATATATATATATATATATATATATATATATATTTTTTTTTTTTTTTTTTCACAAAAAAATCTAAAGGTTACAGGAACGTTATAGTTAAAAAAAATAGAATTTAAAAAATCTTAGACATTCAATGAAAAAACCAAAGGTTGCAGAGACTTTATAGTTAGGTTCTGAATTTACTCGTACAAAAACATAGAAATTCAGCTAAAACTCGCGCCCCCGCAATGCACAGCTTTTTCTACAAAAATTTGACTGCTAATGTTTCATATATAGATTTAAGGACGTTATAGAAGTTGTCATGATTGCTGTAATATCTAGTGTAATTAGCAGTGCATGGTGGGGGAACTTCCAAAATATGAATGCCCCTGGCACATGGCCCACCCGGGGCCTTATAAAAAACAACTGCAGTAGCCTGTGCTTGTTTGTTTAAAAAAAAATATATATATTCAAATTTGTGACATCGGCGCAAATTTACGGCAACAATTAAAAAAAAAAGTGTTTTCTAGCCCTAGTGGGCATCACTCTGGGACCCCAGCACCAGAGCTAAGGGGTCAGGGCTACTCTACCCTGGCCCCTTGTCTTTTTTTCCTTTTTTGGAGACTGCTGAAGCAGAGTCCCAAGATGGCTGCCCACACTTCCTGGTTGAAGTGTTGGTAGCCAATCAGAGCTGTGCGTTTGTCGTGCCCAAGCTCTTAATCTTCATGATGTTGTCAAGATCTCAGATATACAAATTTGTTTTCCCTTTAATATCTCCTAAATTACTGAATGGATATACACCAAGTAAGCGAAAGCGTAATCTGCATACCGAAACCTAGCATTCTGCTAAATTTGATGTAATTTTGTCCAGTGGTTCAGGCTGTAGCCTTGTTCAAAGGTCCAAACATGGGAAACACAACTTTTTTGCATCTCCCTTTTTTTTGTCCTCCGCTTGATGGATCACCCCAAAACTCTCTGCACGCAGCAAGAATCACTGGGGCACTTTTTTGGAAAGATTTTGTGAAGATTCATCAAACGGTGCACAAGATATAGGCAAGTTAAAAAAAAAATGACCACCACTAATTTATATATATATATATATATATATATATATATATATATATATATATATATGTAGTTATAGTTAGGAAATAGAATTTAAAAAAAACATAGAAATTCACTTAAAAAAACAAAAGTTACAGAGACATTATAGTTAGGATCACATTTTAAACATACAAAACCATAGAAATTTACCAGTTATAGTTAGAGTTATCTCAAGTAACTATAACTCATACCCTAAGGTAACTTTAACTCGTGCCTGTCGCAATTCCACCGTAAAAATAAAATAAAAATGCTTTTTAGCCCATTGGGACCCCAGCACCAGAGCTAAGGGGTCAGGGTGTTCATACCCTGGCCCCTTTTGTATTTTTTATTCTTGTTTTCTGGGACTCAGCTCAAGCCGAGTCCCAAGATAACTGCCAACACTTCCTGGTTTGAAATGTTGGCAGCCAATCATAGCTCAGCACGAGATCAGGAGGGGTCACGAATCCTTCGTATCCTTAGATATACAAATTTGGATTTCCTTTTATTTATCAAAAAACACTGAATGGATTTACATCAAATAACAAAAAAGGCTCTTTCTGTACCAAGAGATGTCTTTTCTTCCAAATTTGGTGTTATTCCGTCCAGTGGTTTTTGCGCTATCGCTGTTCAATTTTTGCCTGTGGGAATTAACATTGGAAACACTCTAAATGTCACCCCTCTTTAGCTCGGCTCCTGCTTGATGGATCACCATGAAACGTTCCAGACAGCAGCTTACATGACTGTCAAAGTTTTTGGGGGAAAAGGTCATGAAGATTTGTCAAGGGGTGCCAAAGATATAGGCAAGCAAAAAACATATTTTTCTAAAGAAACTAGGGGCCAGGTTTATTGAAAAGTGATGCAGGGCCAAAATTGGCAGCGCCGCGTCACCTTAGAAACACAGGGATGTGCCGTATTTAACTGAATACGGCACAACCCTGAGATTCCCCCTGTGCTGGCACTAAGTTTAGCAGCCAGCGCCAACGTTGAGGGGTGTGTTTGGTTATGTGCGGGAAGGTGTCCTTTCCTGCACATAAACAATCACTAATGGCGCTTTGGCACTAAAGGACTAATGGCGCTTTGGCATTTCTGTGTGTGCTGCACAATGCAGCACACACAGAAGTGCCAAAGCGTCATGTTCAAATGATTGTTTGAAGGGACACCTTCCACCTGTACTGCCCCCATATGTATATATGTGATTTGGCATATTACGAGTGCACATATCTTTGTGGATAGTTGTTCTGGCCCTCAAGTAAATATTGCAGCCGGAGAGGGCAACAGGACTCGGAATTCATGAATGTCTGTGACAAAAAATATCAGACTTATTCCCCATTTGTGCTCACAATACATTGCTGGACTTAGACTGGCAGAGGACAGATGATGTGCATGGGGGTTGTTGGGAAGGAAAAGTCCTCTGTATGGTAAGAGAAGGGTACCCCTGTCCTGAGTGCCCATCTGGATCCCTAATGCTGTTTTTTTTGTTGTCATGGGAAAACAGATCATGCATGTGTGCCATGACACAGCCCTGTCTTGCATAGTGGTCTTCTTGGACTGGGAAAGGTGTCCAAATCATTACCCTCATGGTAGTGGAAGGCACCCCCTTCACCAGAAGTTAAGCACCACAAGAGTGGTGGTTGCGGTATACCTTGTAGTGATCAGTAGTAGTGAACAGGATCTTTTTACCATGTGTCACTGGCTTGAGGCCCACAGGCTCACTCACCTTTTTGAAAGGTTCCGCTGCTGTGTGCTTAATTCACCTTTGGCCTGCTTCAGGTAAGATGTGGAGTGCTGCGCAGTGCACTGGTAGTGATTGTGTTGGTTGTATGTGCGCCTGGGTAGGGTACAGTACATGGATGGAGCAGAGCTGTACCGTGTATGTGTGGGTAGTGCATATACTGCGTGTATATTTGTCTGAGAGGAATACATTACATAAGCTATGTAGTGCTGTGCAGTGCATGCACAGGGAAAACATGTGCTGGGTATATGTGTCCTTGCGTGGAGTACAATACATAATGGGTGCAGTGTTGTGCAGTAAACACATAGTGGGTGTGTTTGCTGGTAAAGTGTGTGTTTGGAAAGAGCACACCCTGGTTAAACATGGAAAAGATTCAGTGCTGAACAGAACGTGCAGGCAGAGAATGTGCTGAATTCACATGTTTATGGAAGGGTACAATGTATGGAGGAACAGTGTTGAACAGATAGTGTGCTGTGGATGTGTACTAAGTGTGCCTACAATGGTACATTGCTTTGAGGACCCTGTGTCCAATTTTGGGAAGCCCAGGCCTGCTTGGTGAAGACATGAGGAGTACAGGAACCTCCCCCAGACAGAATTGACTGCATTCCTCTTAGCTGGGTGGGAACATACATAGGAAAAAGAAAGATACTTCCTTTACACTTCAAAAGACTCCTCTTTGATTCAGTGATAATTCACAAAGAAGGGGCCTGTACACATCTGAGGAAGGGAGATGGAGCTGATAAGGGAATCATAATGCGCAGGTCTGGAGTTATGGAGTTAACCTTTCGATGCACATTCAACTATGCCTGACATCCTGGTGGGAACGCTGGTCACGGCCATTAATTGTGTTGTGGAACAATCAGCCTTGAATCATGCCTTCTGTGACAGACATCTTCCATGGAGAAAGAAGAAAAGGAGAAGTGTCCACTTCAAAAGAAGCAGAACTCCAATATAAAACTTCAAAGACCCAGACTCTAAATTACATTTGATGTCTGGAAAAGGACTATGAGAAGAAGAAGCTGAGTCCCCAAAAATTTGTCATCTGTGTGAGAAGGGAAAGCTCTGCAAGACTTCTGCACTTGAACACGATTAGGGGCCAAGGCCTGCTAGTCACCCTGCTGGACGAGCGGGCATCACCCAGGGAAACCATGACCACATGCCCTGGAGTCTGGAGCTGCCAATGCGAGTGTGCCCTTTGAGGAGGAGGAGAGTGTTGGAAGGAGCAAGGTCCATTGGGGAGACCTACTGAGAGGACTCTCTGTGCGAGGTATGAAGATTCGACTGTGCAGTGATCAGGCCATTGGGCTTTTGCAGGATTGTTTTTCAGCTAACCCTGTATGCCAAGAGAGGGCCACCGTAGAGAGAGCCATGTGTGTCTCGCTACACCTGTACCACAATGCTCCATTGACCCTCTATGCCAGAGGGGGCTACCAATAAAGTTACCACTTCAAGAACTGCCAGGACATGGGACTCTCTGGTCTGATGCACTTGTCCTGGAAGAGCCATCACCTGACTAGCCACGTACCTCGGCAACCCTCTATGCCAAGAGGAGCTGCTGGTACCAGTGTTGCCAAAGGCTTGGGCCACTGCCCAAAGGAGAAACTCAGGCTATGATCCAAGGATTGGACCTGCAATGTGAGTGAATTGCCCCCGACTCACCACTGAAGACTGCTGGAGACGCCGTGGATGACATTCCACACTTGCTGGCTCCTGTTATTGTTTTTACTGTTTACACTTTAAGTTATGTGTCATTTCCACTGATGTGTATCTACACTCTGCCCCCGCCTCCCTTGAAGCCTTGGCTGCTCGAACCACAGCTACTACTGACAATCAAGTGCAGAAGGTGTACTTGGCCCAGTTGAGGGGGAGCCATAGGAAGTCAGGAGTAAAATGCCTCAATCACCATGATTGGACCCACTAACTCCTGCTTGCCCTGTGGCCCTCTGAAAGGAGTTCTGACAGGAGTTTTGGAAGTATATGCAGCATTGTTTCTATATTGTTTCCACTACAAGTAAGGACCTGAACCAATCATTTGACTTTCCATAAAAGGAAACATTTTTACAGCTAAGAAATACAAGTGGGAAGAGGTGAACATGATCCATGAAATAGTTTTTACTAAAAAGGGAGTCGACTTGTGTGGTTTGAAACACTTATGGTTCTGTTTGTCAAAACATAGTATAGTTTACAGAAACTGCTTCCTATGTTAAGGCCCCATAGTTCACTAATGGCAGATGAGTTTACCGACATGGTTTAATAGGTTAGGGAGAATCTTTTATGTTTGCCATTGACCCCTGTCTCTCAAAAAGCCGACATAAGTCCTTAAACATCACAAAATGGATAAACATGGGAGAAATATCAGAATACCACAAAGTAAATAAGTTCATCACATATTAAATGTCTGTAAATTTACCTTTTATGACTATCATAAAACTCTGGCATGGACCCACCCATGGACGTCTATTCACCAAAATGCTAAAGGTAGCCGAAGTGACGCACCCTTGGACCTCCACTTTCACTCACAGACACATACTTAAACATACACACACATTCACACTTACTCGCCCTCTCTCACATACGCACGCCCCACCCATAAGCATGCACACAACATACACTTAAATGCATTATTACTTACCTCAGTTGCCATGGAAGAGCATATTCACAGTTTTATTACAGTAATAGAGAATAATATATTATTATTCCCTATTACTGTAATAAAAATAGACAGAAAGCAAAGAGAGCAGAACCACAACTGACATCCATAAGGACAATCTGCCACTGTGTTCCTGGCACTGAATTTGCCATCTTTGATGCCAGGGGTCACAAAGGCAGTGCCAGAAGTCGCAAAAGGGAAGCCAAGGTCGCAACTGCGACACCTAAATGAAATGCATGACCCATCCCTCCATTGGATTCCCCAGTTTGGAGAAAATTAGTTGACTCATGGTTATACTGTTTATGTTGGTTTGCAGCATGCACATACACAGCACATTGGAGACTAAGTTGAAGAGTGATAGAAACAGGCAGACCACCAGCCATGTCGGTTTTGCATGCTGTTTGTTGATGTAATCCATCTGCACAATGTATGTCATGCATGCACATTAATAGTAGGCATCACTGTTTGATGGCAAGCTGTAGTAACGGAGCAGGAACCATGGAGTACTTCAAGTAAGTTTATTAGTACTTTAAGAGCTACATGGTAACAGAGGGTGAACACAAAGGAACCCATCTGCTTCCAGCAACCGTTCCCAACTGTCAGCTCTTCATCTACAACATTCTACAAGCTACTACATCATAACATTCTACAACAGAATACACAGTGCAGAGAGTTCCATGGGGTGAACTCTCAACTATTCATATGTATATTCATAGAAGGTACTACACATCGTCCCTTCTAAATGAAAAAAAATCCAAAACAAATATTCTCCTTGTGCCCATGACAACGAAACACAGACACCAACGGACATGACACAAAATGAACTAAAATAAAACTAATGCTACAGGAACCACTAAATAAGCTAAACTTCATGTACGAAATCTGCTTGGCTTAATTATAGTTCTGGAACTCATTCGTCTATGATACACTTGATTTTGACAACCATCTTCATGAAAGACACTCCTATTGTCTTGTTTACTAATCTCATTACCTCCATGTGGTCCTTCTCCCTGATCAGGAACATTTCTAACTTTGGTAATTTTGGCTACATTACACCAATGTACACTACTGACTTTGACAGCGTTCCCACACATTGTTTCTACTTTGATGGGATCGCTGAACTTACTCTTCCATTGTTGCACATGTATGGCAGATTTTATACGAACCATGTCACCTACATTGACCACAACTTTGTTTACACCTGTCTTGTTGTCACACCATTCTTTCTGTTTTTCCTGAGTGATTCCTACATTCCTCTTCACCAATTCCACCAACTGCTCTACATTAGACTCACTCTTTATCCATTTCGACATCCATGCAGGACAAAAGCTGGTATTGGCCTTTCTTCCTTTTAAAAGTTCAAAAGTTCAAAAGGTGAGACCTTGGTGGTGGACCTTGGTGGTCGAATGTGGTGTGGTATGATAAAACCATAACATGCTGCTCATTGCCTTTACAAAATCTAGATTACTACTCTTGGCCCACTTAATAAATTCTCCCACAACCTGTTCATTCTCTTTACAAGGCCATTGGTTTGTGGGTGATATAGTGAGCTTCTCAAACGTTTTATACCAAACAATAGCAGAACAGACTGGAACTCTTTACTTACGAATTGGGTTCCATTGTGTGAAACAAGAGATTCAGGAAAATCCTCCCTCAGGAAAGTTTCTCTAACGAAGTCCACTATGGTATTGGCATTGGGTTCTATGGCCATTTTGAAAAACTAGTCCATTACAACTATTACAAATCTGGAACCTCCTGGCAATAAATCTTAAGGACCAATAATATGAATACCCAATTTGATTCAAAGACCAGATCATATGGACATTCAACAGGAATTAAGGGTGGAGTGGATACTTTCAAACTTTTGTCCGCTGATCTACATGCCACACATTTCTCCACAACATCATTTACATCAGCATCCATTTTGGCCACCACAATAAATCACATATGCATCTCTTGGTAAGAGAATATCCAAGGTGTCCTCCATGAGCATGTTTTACAATGGTACTCCTTATGGCAAGCAGGGTAATAAACATGTCTGACCTCAAAACCATACAATCTTCCTCAGAAATGTCACCACTTATTTTGCAATACGGTTGTAACAATGGTGCAAAAAAACTTTTCTCTAGGCCACCCTTTTTTGACTAACTCTATGAGTTGTTGTAACACCTGGTCTTTGGACACAGCATTTCCATTCTTCTTCTGAGCAAACTTTCAGTTACGGGATGTCTACAGAAGCTACAATACAATTTTCAAAATCTTCTTCCAATAAATCTGTAAATTTTTCACTTCTGACATCACACACATCCATCTCTCAGGGATAATGTGAAAGAAAATCTTCCCTGCAGCTCTTCCCTGTACTCAACTTCAAAGTGAAATTGTAACAATTTAGTGGATAATCATCACAGGAGGAAAACAGCACTTGCTACCACCTCCACTGAGGATATTAACTAAAGGTTTGTGGTCAGTTTGCAATTTAAAGTGCTTTCCCCACTCATAATTTGCAGACTCCTTCTATGGCCCAACGGCATGCCAGTAACTCTTTTTCAATTACAGAGTAATGTTTTTCTGCCTCAATTACTCTAAAAGCTTCTTTTACTATTTAATCATGTAATCAACCACTTATACTGTACAGCGCCTCACCAAATAATCTAGGGAATCTTTTACTCCAGTCAACATCAGCATCATCACAATCCACAACAAGAACTTGTTCCTGGCTTGAGAATGATTCCAAACGGTACTTGTTAAAACCAGCCTAATATAGTCAGACTTTTTACAGCAATGTGTCAGGGAATAGCTGTTGTGTGATCATTGTGATACGAGATCCAGAATCTACCAATAGTTTCAATGTTTTGTCTCCCACTTGAATATCCACTACAGTTTCAACACAAACTAGGATCACCAACTTGAGGTTCCTTCCCCACTGTGGTTTGTTCTGTGGTAGCAGAGACAACTTCATCACGAACAACAACCATTGTATCACCAATACCATTCCAATCTAAATCTGAATCAGACTCTGAATCAACTACACAGGCTATCAATTTTTTGATGTTCTTATTATTTTAGACACACTCGTGCAAAATGCCCCATTTTCTTACAGTAATTGCAAATAATATTGACTGCAGCACCTTTTCTACCTTTAACATGGGGAGGATTTACACACCTGAAACACTGGTTACTATTTGCAGTGGGCAGACTTTCAACTTTGATCCCTTTAAATACATTCATTTTTCTGTTATATGTACCTGGTTGACGAACCTTTCCCACTTTTATGGTGCTTACTGCAAATACTGGCTTCTCATCAAGTTATTTTACAGAAATTTGCGAAAAGTTGATACTTTTTGCTATTTTGATTGTGTCATCTAGCAAAGGATTGCCTAACACAAGCAGTTTTTGTCTAATTTGTTTGTCCTTACAATGACACACAAGCTGATCTCTAATGAGTTGGCCAGTGAAATTTTCAAATTGACACTCAGCAATCAAACTGAAATTCTGAAATATAAGCATCAACATCTTCTTCTGCACCTTGTTTCCTCTTGGAAAATGTATGCCTTAAGACCATTAAACTGGTCTGTTTGTCAAAACGTAGCTTGAGTTTATTAGCTGCTTGTGTATATTCATCCATGTCTTCAAACTCATTTTCTGGTAATTTGGTACATGCTTAAATACAGACTATCCTTCAAATCCCAATAAATGGAAAAACAAACATTCTTTCGTCAACTCTAAACCTTAATGTCCCAATTGCTACTAAATATGTCCCAAAAGCATTTAACCACCACCCCCACCTTACTGGTGGTGCACCTGGCAAATCCAAGAAAGAGGGAGGAGGTGCGAGAGACTGAATAATAACAACTTATTTCAATTGCAATGCATCTGGAAAAAACACTGGATTAGGTAATATTATACTCAGATAAGTGTATATGTATATTTAAACATAGAAGTGTGAGAGCCCAAATGTTATGTAGTTTATTTTGTTAACTTCTGGTTTCAATGTACTTCAGAAGCAGATGAATGCAAACTTATTTCTGAACTATAAAATGGCTCAAAAGCAATGTTAATGTGAGTCACAGCTTACTAAACTGTAGTGCTTCTAATTGTATTGTACGTCACAAATAGATGTGCACACACCTACGTATATATAGTAAATAAAAAAATAACCTTAGATGCACGAATCAACGTGAAAATATGTTATGCACATACAATAGGTGTGCGAGCGCATCACCACAGAATAAAATTGACTAGATAATACAGATGCGCAGATCAGCGAGAAACATTATCCACTTAACTATCACAGCTGTGACTTCATGGGAAAATAGTTCACTCTTGTGCGCATCACTGCTGTGACAAATGAAACCTTCTGAAACCTTCAAAGATTGATTGTGTGCAGATCAGCGTAAAACAGTTACTGCACCAAGCTATCCAAGAATGTGCTGTTCGGATCAGCTTTAAACACTAAGGGGCATATTTATACTTGTTTTGCACTGAATTTGTGTCATTTTTTTACGCAAATTTGGTGCAAAACTAACTCCATATTTATACTTTGGTGCTAGACCCATCTAGCGTCAAATCTATGGAGTCAAAGTCATTTTTTGGATGTGGAAACCTACTTTGCGTCAATGAGATGCAAAGTAGGCGTTCCCATGCAAAAAATGACTCTATGGCCTTATCGCCATATTTATCCCCCCATGCTAAAATCACGCACGGGGGGAGGGGTCAAATAATGTGCACCATGGAATAAGCCCACAGGTGCCCTCCCCAGGCCCCAGGGACACCCCCACCCACACCAGTGGGACAGCGGAGGATGGGGGACCCCATCCCACGTAAGAATAGGTAAGTACAGGTAAGTATTTTTTTTAAGTGCCATTGGGGGCCCTGAAATAGGCCTGCACTACATTTCACTGGGTGCAATGGCCATGCCCAGGGAACCCTGGTCCCCTTTGATGGCCATTGGGGTGGTGGGCATGACTCCTGTCTGTTTTAAGACAGGAATCATGTGGTATGGATGTTTTTGCGTCGGAAAATGACGCAAAGCTGATTAGAGTCATTTCTTTTTACTCTAACCTGCCTAGCGTCATTTTTTGGTGCAAACCCCCTTCTTCCATACCGCCAGCCCCACCTGGCTAATGTCATTTTTCTTTATACTACCTTACCCTTTGCATCGGCTTGCACCATTCCATAAATATGGTGCCTGGCTGGTGCTCAGAAATGGTGCAAGCCAGTGCAAAACGTTTTGGTGCAAAACTGTGTTAGTGCAGTTTTGCACCAAAAATTATAAATCAGGGCCTAACTGCTTCCTTGCATATAACATTTACTGCAAAATGCCGTTTACACTCTTGGAACACAGGACTTCCTTCCATAAGATAGCTGCCAACAGAGATAAGCATTGTTTTGCAGGTACATGTGCGGCTTTAAGTGCAGAGTCGAACAAGAGCAATATACTCTCAAGGTGGCCATCTCCTCTTAGATAGGTCTCTGTTGTGCTGTCTTCCAAAATGACGTTCATACTCCTGGAATGCAACAGTTCATTTCGTAATAGCTGCCAAACAAAAAGAGCATCTCATCACAAGGGTGTGCGCTGCATGAAACGCAGGTGAGAAGAAGAGTGAAATACTCTCAACATGGCGGCTGTTAAACACTAGACCAGAGAACAGCATCTAGCATTTAGGAGGCCCTCAACATAAAGGCGACAAAGTTCAGAAATAGCAGGGCACCCCACACTCCAAACAATAAATAAAATAAACACCTCACCGCTTCTCCATAAACCATATGACTGACAAAAGAGCAATAAACGCCAGTGGACATGGAAATTGCCAACGGCACCAAAGAAACTGGGTTCTTGAACACAATGACGAGCGTGCACTGAAGAAATTGGAGACCTGCACACAATAAAGGGACCCACTGTGTAGTTCAACTCGTCGCCATCATTTCTGTATTAATTGAGCAGGAATAAAAAACTTTCTAGCTTTCGCGTCAAGAATTTTCAGTTCTATTAAGGACACGGATGCGAGGATTATGCTTCTCTCTCGTTACTGCACATAAAAACAGCAGCCAAGGAAAACACGTTAAAACACAAAACTACAAATCTCAAGATCCCCAGTAGTCCATAACACTGTCCAATAATATGTATTCCTCATATACTGTATATAAGTCTTATGCAACAAAGCCCTTCATCTTTCTTTGCGACGGACAGAACATAACCTGACTCTTGAGCTGACCAAACCCAATCTCACGAATCCTTCCCAGCAATGAAACCAACAGGGTTTCAACATGCCAGGAAACAGAACTCAAGCGCTTTTATTATCTGCACCTAGGATAAAGAAAAACATACAAAATAAAAGCCTTTCAAATAAGGATCAACAGGTGGTTGTTAAAAGCATTTAATTTAATAAATACATGACATTGTCAAAAGTCAGATACACCATAATCTCGACAATCCTACGGGTGAGACAATCCTCGCCTCCGTGTCCTTAACAGAATTGAAAATTCTTGACGCGGGAGCTAGAATTATTTTTATTCTATGTCAGAACCGGAGGCTTCGGATTATGCTTAGTCAAATCTGATCCACCACCACTGATGCTATATCAACAATAGGTTTATGTTAAAACACCTTGAATGCAAAATCTGAGGACCAGTCTGCCACTGTCATAATGTCCTACAGACAAGAGCCTGAATAAAAGGCTTTGGATGCCATAGCACCCTGAGCAGAGTGAGCTCCAAAAACAGAAATATCTACACCAGCTTCATTAAGCCACCATCTAACCCACCTGGCCAGAGTGGCTGATGAAACGGGATCAAATGGTTTCTGTAAGGAAATAAGGGCCACATGTAGCAACATTCAGTATTGCGACCCGCAAATTGCGAGTCGCAGTTCTGAATGTTGGATGGTGTCCCTGACACCATCTGCGATTCGCAAGGGGGTCGCAAATGCCCACCTCATGAATAATCATGAGGTGGGTCGCAATTTGCAACCCCCTTGCGAATGGCAGCCCTCACAGGGATGGTGGTCTGCTGCAGACAGCAGACCACCATGTCTGTGACTACTTTTTAATAAAGCAGTTTTTTATCGTAATTCAGCCCGTTTTCCTTGAAGGAAAATGAGATGCATTACAAAAACGAAAAATGAAATGTTTTCGTTTCATTTTTTCAGAGCAGGCAGTGGTCCATAGGACCACTGCCTGCTCTGCAAAAATGTTTACAGTGCCATTCACAACGGGGAAGGGGTCCTATGGGGATCCCTTCCCTTTTGCGAATGGGTAACCACCCATTTGAAAAGGGTGCAAAATGCGATTGGTTTGCGACCGCGTTCGCGGTCACAAACCAATCTTACATTGCACTGCGACTCGCAATTAGGAAGGGAACACCCTTTCCTAATTGCGACTCGCAAACCCGTTTTGCAATACGGTAACCAGGTTACCGGATCGCAAAACGGGGTTTGTGCATTGCGATGTGCTTTTTGCACGTCGAAAACAGCGACATTCGCTGTTTGCGACGTGCAAAGAGCTTGCTACATGTGGCCCTTAGTAATTGTCCCTGGACATCACAATGAACCTCCCGCGGATGCCTTATACACTTTCAAACATTTAACAACACATACCTTTAGGTGATGAGGAAATGCAGGATATGAAATACATTTATAAGCCGTTTTTGTTCTTTTGGAAATTGTAAAAGGCATTCCTGAAGGAGTAAATACTCTACCTGCTAATTTGAGTGCCTTTACATCTGAGACCCGTCACCAAGAAATTAAATATAGTAGAATAGTAAGTTTTGCCGACTACTGTTTCCATGAAAGATCCTCGTTGCAGAGCCAATCAACATCCCCCAAAACCGAATATTTAGGTTGAGGAGGTTTGATTATCCTGATTCCCCACAACAATTTGCAAACTAAAGGGTATTCCCCGACTGGTTTACCCTCTACAGGGGGATGCCCTGCTGATATTGCTGTCCGAAATTGTTAATGGTTCTATAGGCCAAGACTTGAGATGCAAATCTGAAAGAAAATTAACAATCATATTAAGACTTGTTCCCATGTGAATAATATTTTGTTCACCACACCAACTAGTCCATCTTTTCCAAGAAGACTCGTAACGCTTGTGAGTGGATGGGGCCCCTGGATTGGGACAAGAAAAACAATGCTTTGTCCGAAACTCCTGGCATTTGACAACTTCTCCTGAAAGTCTTCAAGCCATGAGAGACAACTGTTCTGTCAGAATCATGGGATACGGAAACCCCGCTGGGTCCAACAATAGAGATAGATGGTGGGAAATGCACAGAGGACGAGCTCATGACAGTACCACTGCTACTGGAAACCATGGTTGAGCCTTCCACAGAGGTGTTACCAAAACCATCTCTGCTGCCTGTCTCCTCACCTGAGAAAGTACTCTGTGAATCATTGAGAAAAGAGGAAAAGCACACAAGAGCCCTGTCTCCCATGACTGGAGGAACACATCTGACCCCGTCGCCAGGGGATCCGGTCTCCAACTGAAAAACCGGGGCAACTGAGGTATTCAGTAGAGAGGCAAACAGATTGATGACACATGGACCCCACCACTGATTCAGGCTGGAAAACGTCTGAGGACCCAGTCTCCAGTCACTGCCGGACTCGGGAAGCGGGAGTTCCAGTCTGCTACTAGATTGGAACATCCCAGAATATATTCCGCCATCACAGAAATTTGGTGGTGAAGACATAACTCCCAGAGCTCTTAATTATTGCTACCAGTACCTGCGATTTGGTACCCCCCGGTCAATTTATATAATGCACTGCTGAAATGTTGTCCATGCGAAGCAGGATACAACAACACGCTTTGTGAGGGGAAAGCGATCAAATCGCAAAGTCCCCCGCTAGAAGTTCCAGACAATTGATATGGAGTTTCTTCTCCTGAGAGGACGACTGACCCCCCATTTCCACCGGTCCGCAGCGAGCTCCCCAGCCCCTAAGACTGGTGTCTGACTCCATCACTACCTTCGGGGTAGTTGCAAATATTGCTCTGCCATTCCAGTTGTTCATATGATCTAACCACCAGGTTATCTCTGCTTTGGCTTCATTGGACAAAAGAATCAGCTTCAAGTACGACAGACCCTTGTGAAGATGCAAAATCTTTAAGTGCTGGAGGGCCGACCGTGGAGAGGCCTTGGAAAGATCGCCTGGATGGACAAGGCTAGGAGACCCACCAGGCGAGCTATGGTCTTTGATGATATAGTCGGAGAGACAAGAGCTTTCTTCAACTCCTTCTTGATAGACGTCCTCTTCGTGAGAGGTAATAATAGCTGTGCTTTTGTGTCCTATGGAATCCTCAAAATTCTAAGTTCAGGGATGGAGTCAAGATTGACTTCTCTGAGTTTATGAGGAAACCCAGATTCTGAAGAAGCTGCATCATCCAAGACAAATGCATTAGCACCGTCTCCTTTGAGTTGGCCATAATCACAATCTCGTCCAAGTAAATGATGAGGAATTGGACCACTGGTCTTAAAGGTTTGGTGAAACGCCAAGTAGCGGATGAGAGACCGAAGGGAAGGACCGTAAACTCGTAGCATTGTCCTCTCCAGAGGAACTGAAGGAACCTTTGATGCTGCCCAAAGATGGGAACAGATAGGTAAGCGTCTTTGAGATCTAGTCATACGAGATCATCTTTTTCTTGTAACCCATCTCTCAAAAGATGGATGCCTTCCATCTTGAAGTGACGGTAAACAATCCAGAAATTGAATTCCCGAAGATTGAGAACTAGGCGAGAGCCTCCTCCCTTCTTTTGGACCATGAAGATTGAGCTGGTAAAGCCCGAAGGATGAGGGTTTGACATGACTACGGCCTCCTTGCGAAGAAATATAGAGACTTCTAGATCTATGAAATTGCTCTCTACTTGGGAAAAAAGATTTTCCCGGGCAGGCTTGGTTTGGGGGGAAGCGTAAAATTCCATTCTGAACCCCAACACAGTTTGAAAAATCCAAGGATCTTGTGAAATATTCTCCCAAGTGTGTACAAAACTTTGTATTCTTCCCCCAGAATTAATTCTGAAAATGGAATGAGTCTTACCTGTAGTAGTGCCATCTGAAGTGGAGGAACCAAGTCAGCAGCTGCCTCGGAAGCCACGGCCATGACCGCTTCTAGATCTGGAAGGGTAGAATCCAGACGCGGCATAGGAACCCCCTCGTCCTCTTTGAGTGCAACTTCCTGAGGCCTGATAATATCCACAGCCTGGCGTCCTACCTCTGAAGCGCCCAGCCCTTGCAAAAAGGTCCCCACTAAGCATTTTTTTCATGGAAGATTGGGCCTTATCTAAGGTGGAAAAGGTGCAACATATTTTCCCAAGTCCTTTACAAATTTGTCGCCAAAAAGCATGCGGTTGACCATTGTTTCTGCCTCATTTGGCATCAGCTCTGCCAACTTCAGATCAATTCTCATGAGAAAGGAACGTCTGCGTTCGGTAGATATTGCACAATTAGCATTTCCCAGTTGGCATATGGCCTTCTGAGCCTACTCCAAAATCGCATTGGTGTCTAAAGGCACACTAGATTCCTTTGCTTGTACTGCGAGTTCAAGGATTTTTGTGATGGGACTGGAAATGTCGAGGAGCTTATCTTGACAGCCCTTCCAGGCCCGATCCAGACCTTTCTTTGGATCCTTTGTGAATTTCTTTATGAAGGTCGCTAGGTTGGGGTCTAGCTCAGGGGTTTCCACTACCTTGCCCAGCAGAGAGGGGCGTGGGCATTCAGAAAGCAATGTACTAAGGACATTGCAATAGAAGTCTTTATGGATCATGTCTACCACATAGTGTGCCACCTCACTACAAGGTACCCACTCAGTGGATCTGGGATGGATAATAGCTTCCAGATTGAAGTATAAATTTAGCTAAAGTCTAGCTATCTTCCTCAACGTGTCTGGGTTTGCGTTTGCACCTACCCAAAGGTTTAGGCTCATTTAATTCTTGGTCTGAAACAGAGGAATGGGAGGAGGCTGATGAAGAGGTGTCCAGTGAAACTGTGGGGAGTCCTGGAGCTGGGCCTGAGGCTTTCAATGGTAGCCCAGGGCCTCAACTAATCTCTCCTCCATGGGAATGGGAGGAGGCTGATGAAGAGGTGTCCAGTGAAACTGTGGGGAGTCCTGGAGCTGGACCTGAGGCTTCCAAAGTAGTGAAGGGGTCATATTCATGGCCTTTTAGCACTGACGCAGCCATTTGCACAAGAACCTCCGCTGAGGAAGATGAACCAACATAGGCTCTCTGGGTAAGGCTCAAATCAGATGCCCGGTCAACTCCGGGCACATTCAAAATAGGGGCTCATCCCATGAGTTCTCGATGTCCATATCTCCTTAATGGGAGGGTAAAAGGCTTTAAGGCCTTTATTAGACCCTGGTTCACAGAGTCCTGAACATGGTAGCCCAGGGCCTCAACTAATCTCTCCTACATCTGATGTTTGTCATTTCCCTCTGGGAAGTCTTGGTAATACTCATCCTCCTCGTTGTAGTACACCATTATTCTGCTACGAGCGATGGAGGATTAAATAGGGGGGGGGGCAGCCCAGCAGGTCAAGCAGTCAGCAAGCACAAAGTGCACAAATTAAGGCAACAGTAATAATGTGGAAGGAGCACCTGCCAAACCTCTAGGGCAAAGACCTAAACTGCTTTTGTGCCCTGTCGGGCGTTCTAGGGACCAATTTATAAGCCTCACGAAGGGTTGAGGTGGACTGAATGAGAAGGGCTTTAAATTCAGAGCGGGACGCCCATGCGCAGCCTTGCAAAAGAAAAGAGGACTTCGTCCTCCACCCCAACAGCCGCTAATGGCGTGCGGACCCGTGCCATGCCTCACACACCAATACGGTGTGTCATCAGAGAGACATGAGGTGAGAAGCCCCAAACCAAGATTTTAAGAAATTAAAGCCCCAATACCAGGGCACTAGACGTATCGCACACAACCCGGTTCCTCTTTTATTTGCAAACACAGGTCGCACGTGATAGAGCGGAACGTGGTAACAATTTACCTGCGTTCGGACGCTCTTTAGGCCGATGAATCTTTTGACTTAGTGGGAACTCTCTGTACTCTTGATCGATCAATCACATTAAATCGATAATCAATAACGAACATAGGCAATCCCTTGAACAACATAACACTTAACAATTAATCCAGAATACATTTCGGCGAACCCTGACCTTTCAGTCAGGAATAACCACACCAGTTTATTGCAAAGTTAGTGAATTTATTTCCCTATATTAACAAAGCTAGCACAATATAAATGTGTCTCAACACCAAATGATAAACATAAATGAACATTAATAGCTGTCCATATCGTCGAAACAAGTGCAATCTATGTAGCATTTGAATCACCAGGCATTCGATAATGGCAATGCAAAGCACTAATACGATAATCTGTAATGAACTAATTGCGTACATTTAGTCAGCATAACAAGATCTCAAATTGCATCGTGTGACATATGGAATCCTCGTCTAACCTCAAATTAGCATCAGCATGTGGGACTTCATGCAAAAACAATTTAGCAACACCAATTTAGAAAACTCCTAGCTGGGGCTCTTATCAAAATCAGCAGTTGGTTACCTAAAAGGAACACAATGCAATTTTACAATTTCCTTTCATAATTACCAATTCCGATCAGCAATCAATGAATTCTTCGTCTCACAGGTATCGTTTCTCGATCAGCATAGGACGGGACAAAGGGACAGGGGTGAACGGGGCAATTGCCTCACGGCGGCAAGTTAAGACTGTTACTTCATGCAAAGGGGCATATCAAAGTTAAAGTCTCTAGGGCAAGAATCATTAAAGTCTCTTTCTCTCGACTAGAGAAAGCATCAAAGTCTCTCAAAATGGCGTTGCAGCAAAGTGGGCCATAATAGCTACGAAGTCTGCAAAATGGCGGGTATCGAGCTGGTAATGGCTACCTTCTTCTCGTGCACCTGGGTTTTATAGACAACAGTTCAAGTCCTGTAGGGTCTCCATTGGAGGGTTCATAGGTTAGCTTCAAATTGTCCAATCAAAAACGACAGTTCTCAAGCTTTTACTTAAGCATACATTATCCTTGGAGATGGGTACGCAAATCGTAACATTGTCTCCCAATTAGCTCACTTTCAGAGCCTCCATTGTCCGCACCTGCAAGTCGACCTTGAATTAAAGAGAAAATATGCCAAGCTGGCACAAAACTTTAAGATAAGCATGTGAACAGTTTCTGTGGAAAAGTACAGCTTCAAGCAGAAATACACGTTTAATAGCACATTGGAAAAATACGAACATCTAAACCGTGAGACCAGGCCACTAGGCCAAAGCCTCCGCTAAAGTAATGCTAAGCTAATGCATTTCAAACAAGCAAATCGTAGCATACGTTTATGATTATGTCGGATTAGTGCAATTCTAATACACCACGTTATATAAAGCACGCGTATAAATGTTGGCAAACTACTCTGAGGGCACATTTTGTCCCCGTACAATCTTAATTAGTTCGGTTAAAGTCACACATGATTATTTCAGCACTACGTTTAAGCGTTAATAAATCAAAACCTCCATTTTCTGCTTCATCAATCCCTCCTCTGATGACTAATTGTCATCACACAAATCTAGCCCACAAATTTTATTCCATTAAAATTCTGTCAGTTCCCTTTTCCTTTTAGTACCCCTAGTTTGCGCTTTGTATTCTTCTGCCATTCTTTTCATAATTTTCTCCTCCTTTCTTCTTTTAATTCTTTCCATAATCATTATTATTCCCCTTTTTATTCCCGAAATTCCAAATACACAAATTATTACTATTAATATTCCTTCTATTATTTTCAATAATATTCCATTCCAAATTCCCCCAATCCAATGTCCCACTGAAGCAAGTCCCTTTCTAACCTTCTCCCACACTCCTGGTTCTTTCAGTTCTTTCAAATCTGCACTTTCTTTTGTTAGATTAGCAAGCATAGTTTTAATTTTCACACTATTATCCGGTATATAGGTACAACAGTGACGTGCACCAATCATTTTGCAAACGCCTCCATCCTTTGCTAAAAGAATGTCTAAAGCAAGCCTATTTTGAAGAGTCATAGCTCTTTCCGCTGCAAGCTCAGCATCTATCAGGATTATGGCACCTGAAAACTTTGTCAACATGTTATCCACTATAGTAGACAACTTTCTTATTTTGATGGAATTCAGCACAACTCCCAATGAAGGAATCATGGCTCCAAATATATCACCTACCACAGCAGCTGCGGTCTCTCTTTTCTGGATACGATGGGATCCAGATGTCTTTTGAATCGTCGATACGTCATCCAGCTGATAAACCTTTGGAAACACTATACCCAAATAACATCTTCCCCACCATCCCTTTGGAAGACGATAATAGGCATTATGCCCGCAAATGTAATATACACCTGGAATGACAGGGTCAAGTCCGTTCATCATGAATGTCCATTTGGCCTTAAAGATAAACGTATGTTTGCATTCACTCGCTCCTACAAAAATATTGTCATAATAAGATTCTCCTCGATATATACAAAACTTCCCTACATGCCAAGCATCTAAAGCAATTTTCCCTTGTGTCTTTATAGCAGCAAAATCATAATTATCTACTGAAGTCCTCTTATGTAACTCCTTTTCTAATTTCGCTTTCATTTGAGCCCTTCTATCATCTGTGCGATCTAAAAAGCTTATTTCTACGGCAGAGACGGAGCAAGTAAGGTTCTCCCTATGAGCATGAGCCGTCTCAAAAGGTAACATTGGCTCGAAAAATTCCCTCATAATTTTAAAATCCCAATCTTTTGCAGTCTGGCTTAGCTGCGCTATTATAGGAACATAAGCAAAGGTAACATCATAATTCGAGTAAAAATACTGTATGTTAGATTGACCATAAAACCTAGACATTACTATACTACATGTAATCCCATATGTAAGAGGCATGTGGTGATAAGTTACCCCTTCCTTTACTGATGTCGGTATCTGGGTACACACATAACAATCTTTCGCATCCATAGTCTCAACATACTCTGTTAATAGGCGATAGAAAACGTTATACGAAAGCTCTTTCTTATCGTGCAAGAGCCTCTCATCCAGTGCTAGTCTTTTCAATGGTGTTAATTCAGTGACAGTAACAGGAGCAATAGTAGAAGCAGCAATAGTCTCATTCTCACCCTTTCCATGCATTCCAAACACAATTGCCATTATTATTAGTACACATGTTACTACCAAGCCTATGCACACGTATTTACAATATTTCTTTCTGTTGTTTTGCGTCATGATCTGTATAGAATCAGAGAGCTAGAAGCACTTATAAATGAAACTATTTAGCAATTCAGTTACAAAGCTGAACGAGCACAATGTTCACACCGTCTTCTTCAAAAGGCCAGTCACTTATCGGTTAGCAGCATTTGTCTCAATTCGGTTTAGCAATGTCTCAACTGGTTGTTTGTCTCACGTTAGATTGCAGCAAGCAATACCATTTACTACCCTTTCAATCGACAGAGTCTATGAAACTTTTCTTTTCTATTGGTATCTCTTCTTCTTCTTCGTTCTCGATGCTTAGAGATACAAACTCATCAGTCCAATCATCATTTACTGCATATGCCCATTCAGGACCGGAATACCTCCTGTTTGGTATCCTTTTCCTTTTCAATTTTGCTTCTCTTTTCGATTCTGCTTCGCTGGTACTCTCCTCTTTTGTCAAGTCTTTTTCTTCACTTGACGATTGTTCCACAACAGTCACTTCTTTTCTTTTCTCTTTCACTTTTGGTCTTCCTCCCTCGTTCAAACCTTCTTTACCCTTTTCTTTTATCGGTGAGATACTTAGTCTTCTCTTTGCACCATGTCCATTTGATGGACCTGCGATCTTTTCTGTAGATGTTTGAACTCTTTCGTTCTGCTCTTCCTTGTCCCCACCTTCAGGGAAATCGTCACGTTTTCTTTTTCTTTTTCTGTATCGTCTGTTTCTGGGAAAGCCTTCCTCTGATCAGGCTCTCCTGCCTTTTCACCTTTTTCGAGCCCTTCGTCACCGTTACTTTCTTCAGGCTCTGTATCACTTTCAGCTGCTTCAGGCTCCTTGTCACCTTCAGCTGCTTCAGGCTTTTTGCTATCCTCAGCTGCTTCACGTTCTTTGTCCCCTGCAGCTTCTTCGTCGCTATCTGAACTTTCTCCTTGGCCTTCCCCAAGTGAGTCAGACTCTTCGCCCTCCAATAATATTTCCTTCTCTCCTGCTTCTGCTTGTTCGCTTTCAGTTCGCTTCTGTTCCTTCTCAACACTCGGCACTGTTTTGTCAGGCACTGGTAGTTTCAGCGCTTCAACTTCCTCATCTGTGGGACACAACACCTTCTTTGTGTGACTGGCGTGAATCCAGTTGGGAACCCCCGCGCACTTCACAGCGGTAGTTGTCGTCAGGATCACTTGAAAAGGGCCTTTCCAACGGGGTTCCAGACACGATTTTCTCACGTGCTTCTTTATCACGACCCAGTCACCTGCTTTCAGCGCGTGTCCTGGACCTTGGATCGGTGGCAAGGTGGTCGCTTCCACCTGGTGAGAGAAAGAGCGAACCACGTCAGCCAGTCCTTTGCAGTAGTCTAACACCATATCATCTGTAATATTCAAAAGCATGTTTGCGGGAACTGCAGGAAGTCTCATAGCCCTGCCCATGAGAATTTCGTGCGGAGACAATCCAGTTTTTCTATCAGGAGTGTTTCTCATTGACATTAGCACTAAGGGCAATGCGTCAGGCCATTTCAAATTTGTCGATGCACATATTTTTGCCATTCTCGATTTCAGCGTACCATTCATCTGCTCCACCAGTCCTGATGCTTCAGGGCGATAGCTACAGTGCAGCTTTTGCTCAATGTTCAGTGCTTCGCAAAGTAACTTTATCACCTCGTTATTGAAGTGACTTCCCCTATCTGATTCTAAAGAGATCGGGAATCCGAAACGTGGTATTAACTCCCTCAATAATAGCTTGGCAACTGTAAGGCTGTCGTTTCTACGTGTGGGGTATGCCTCAATCCAGTGACTAAAAATGCACACAATCACCAACACATATCTTAAACCTCCATGCACAGGCATCTCAATGAAGTCCATCTGCATACGACTAAAAGGTCCGCTTGCCCTACCAATGTGACTCGCGTTTACAACTGTTCCCTTTCCTGGGTTCATCTGCTGGCAAGTGACACATCGATGGCAAACTGCTTCTGCAGCTTGACGAAATCTGGGATTAAACCAATCAGTTTTGAACAATCTTATCATGGCATCTCTCCCTAGGTGAGCCTGCCCATGATAGAACCGCGCAAGCTGCGATAAGAGACCATTTGGCAAAACAAATTTTCCCTCATGTGAAACCCATAGCTCGTCTTGTCTCTTTATACATTGTGATTTAATCCAGGAATCTCTTTCATCCTCCCTGACATTATTCTGTAGTGCTTTTAGTTGCTCTATTGTATCTGCGACCTTCAAGGCAAATGCTTCAGCTGGTTCGAGTTCTGGTTCACTTATTGTATTCCAATCATCCCTTAGCAATATACAGTTCAAAGCACAAAATCTTGCGACTTGATCTGCATATGCATTTCCCAGAGACACATAGTCCTGTCCTTTCGTGTGAGCACTGCACTTTACCACTGCAACTTCAGCTGGCACTTGAATGGCATGTAACAATTCCCTTATTCTGTCCCCGTTCTTCACTGGGGACCCTGAAGAAGTCAGGAAACCTCTCTGCGACCATAGTTGTCCAAAGTCATGCACAATCCCAAACCCGTATTGACTATCAGTGTAAATGGTGACTTTCATCAATGCAGACAATTGACATGCTCTAGTAAGGGCTACAAGTTCTGCTACTTGTGCAGAATAGACTCTTGAAGCCATCCCGCTTCCAAGACCCCTGTTACAGTACATACAGCATATCCTGCTTTCAAAATTCCCATCCCATCTCTTAGACATGAACCATCAACAAAAAGAATTTGGTCATTTTCATCAAGTTTAGTATCCTTGATGTCCGGTCGGGGTTTTGTGCAAAATTCAGTCACCAGAAGGCAGTCATGCTCGACGTCTTCAGCGTTCTCAATTTCAGCATTTTCTCCAGGAAGCAAGGTAGCTGGATTCAACGTAGTGCACCTTTTCAGCTGCACATTCGGTGAGCCCAGAATAATCGTTTCATACCTTGTGAGTCTTGCTCCAGTCATGTGCTGCGTTCGGGAGCGGGTCAAAAGTATCTCAACCGAGTGAGGGACCATGACTGTTACTGGGTGTCCCATCACTATTCCTTCACTCTGAGTGAGGCTGATACCAACTGCTGCTACGGCGCGCAAACACCCTGGGAGTGCTGCTGCAACCGGATCCAGAGTAGCTGAAAAATACGCTACTGGTCTGTTTACGCCACCATGGGCTTGAGTCAAGACAGACAAAGAACATGCATCACGTTCATGGCAAAACAATGTGAAAGGCTTCGTGTAATCAGGCATACCTAAAGCTGGAGCCCTGCACATGCATTCTTTCAATTCAACAAAAGCATCCATCTCGTCTCCTTTCAGCTCAATTTCATCCAAGGCATCCTTTTGGGTCAATTTCAGTAGGAGCTTTGCTAGAGACGAGAAGTTGGGAATCCACTGGCGACAATATCCCACCATTCCCAAAAACTTCCTCACCTCCTTCCTTGTCTTTGGTGGACTCATTTGGAGTATACTTGTAATTCTTTCCTTCATTATTCTCCGTGACCCTTTCTCTATTTGGTGACCCAAGTATTTCACTTTCTTCTGACAGAACTGTAATTTGGAAGGGGACACTTTATGTCCATTCCTTCCCAAATGATTCAACAGAGCAATGGTATCGGCTGTGCAGCCATTTTCCGTTTTGGATGCAACCAGTAAGTCATCAATGTACTGTACTAGAATTGACTCGTATGGCAATTCTAATTCTTCCAAATCTTTCTTTAGAACTTGATTGAATATTGACGGTGACTCAGAAAACCCTTGAGGAATTCGACACCAACTGTACACTCTGTCTAGGAATTTGAAACAAAAGAGGAATTGGCTGTCCTCATGAAGAGGCACAGAAAAGAATGCCTGTGACAAATCGATGACTGAGAACCATTCAGCATCGCAAGGGACTTGAAACATTATCACAGCTGGATTCGGCACGACAGGGCAGCACTTTATTATGATGTCATTTATTTTCCTCAAATCCTGCACGAGTCAGACTTTCCCACTTGGCTTTATTAGTCCCATTATCGGTGAATTACATGGGCTGCTTAACACTTCTTTCAGTACTCCCTGCTTGACGAATTCGTCAATAAGTTGGGCAACTTTCATGAGGGTATCTTGTGGCATGTGGTATTGTGGGGTCTGGGGAAAGATCGCATTGGGCTTTACCATCACTTTTACTGGTTCCACTCCTTTCATCAATCCCACCTCTTTCCCTGTCATGTCCCACACTTCCTTTCCGACTTTTTCCCGTAATTCTGCTGGGATATCTTCTTCAGTTATCATCGGGAAAAGACAAATCAGAGGATACTCTTCGTCGACTGTTTCCATCTCATCCCCCTCTACACTGTCCTCTTCTTCCCCATCATTGCTCGTCTGTATTGTTATTCCTTCGTTTGAACACATTATCGAGCAACCCAATTTACACAATAGGTCTCTTCCTAACAGTGCTATCGGGCTTGAGTCACACACCACAAACTGATGTACCCCTTGATAGTTACCAATGTTGACTGGTACCAGATCTGTAATTGGGTTCGTCAGATGTCTGTTTGCTACTCCCACCACTTGAACTGTCCTCCCTGAGAGTGGCAAATTTGGGACTTCACTGCTCTTAACAGTTGAACGTGTGGCTCCCGTGTCAACCAAGAATGAGACACGATGACCCATTACTCTTCCCTCTACGTACGGACCCCTTTGATCAACTTCTAAGGATGCCGCAAGCACACAATCTCCTTCCTCTTCTGAGCTTTCACTCTCCCATACATTGTTTATTCCACTCTCACTGTGTAATGGGAACTGTTGTACTGTGCCGTTTGTACTCATTACCTGACCCGTTACCTGTGGAGGAATCATCACTTGCTGCTGACTCATTGGTGCCAAAGGTATTTGCATTTGCTGGTTAGGTACCATAGGTAACTGCTGTTGCATCGGCTGCATTTGCGTCATCTGCATACGGGGCATCTGCATCTGCTGCGGCTGCATAGGTTGTAATCCCTGCAATTGATTTATGGTCTGAAAATTTGGGTTTGGACCTCTCATTTTCGGTCCTCTCATTGTCTGAAATGCATTGACATCATTGTTTTGCTGACCAACACCTACACCTGCACCTGCACCTTCCTGCACCACCATCGGGCACTCGCGTTTCCAATGACCTACATTTCCGCACACGTGACACGGCATCACTTTTTTCATTGCCTGCACACCCGTCACAACAGTATTCAAATCCGGACCATTATTCACAAAACCTCCTCTGCCTCTGCCTCTCGCTTGTGGCTGAAACGCCATATTTCCCTGCAGCTGCGGCTGCGGTTGCGGTACCTGCTGTTGGAACCCTTGGATCCCTTGCAACCCTTGCAGACCTTGCAGACCTTGCAAACCTGTCTGAGCCGCCTTAAGCTGCATCATCATCACCTTCTCTTTCAGCTTTTTCTGTTTCACTTCAATTTCATCGCTACAGTATTTCGCATAAGTCAAGACTTCATCAATCGGTTTCGACTGCCAGCAAATCAAATGCGACTTTATCATCTGACTTATCTCTGGTCTCAGCCCTTCCACGAATCTGAACACAAAATGAAGCATATCTTTCACCTCGATCGTTTCCGTGCCACTGTAATTCTTGAACGCTTTCAACAACCTTTCATAGTAACTATGAATTGATTCTTTAGCCTCTTGGGCAGTTCGATCAATTTTCTGCCAATCCACATTTTTCACGGCAACCTTCGTCTTCAAATGCTCAATCACCTTATAGTACAAGCTCATCACCATAGGTGATGGTGCACCCGTCTCTCTGTCTCTCTCTGGTTCACTTGTCGGCCAACCTACAGCTCTTTTGCAATCCTCCCACAAATCTGCCGGAACCACAATCTCGAATAGAGTGTTCAGGTCTTCCCAGAGACATTTTGCAAGCTTCACAAACCTATCAGTCTGTTGATACCATTCAATCGGCTTCTCTCTCAGTTTGGGAAAATCATTCGTAAAAGACTGAATGTCGCTTCTGTGCCATGGTACATGTACTAATTTTCCCCCTGCTGTCTCCCTCATTGGTAACATTGTTACTGTATCACTACTCTGCGGTCCTTTCTCATTGTGCTCTGTAGCACTGTCCGTCCTCTTATCCTTCCTCTTTCCCCACCTGCTTTCCCACTTGTCTAAGCACCTCCACACTTGTGCACTCTGCAACAATTCTCTAAGGTGTGCCTTCATACCTGCTGATCTCATGTGTTCAAAATCTGTGGTCCCAAAATCCAACCTATAGCTCCTGCTCAAGTGTTTCGTCTTGCCTATGTCAATCCCGTTTCTGTCCGCTACTTCCTGCAAACTTTTATGTACCTTGTTTACTTCTTTCGTGATCTTTGGACATCGATACCTCAGCTCCTCTTCCGTGTAGGACTCTAACCTGTTCACACCCATATTCCCTTCCACCAATTCTTGTGCTTCCATGTTCAGCCTCATCCTATTCAGGTACTCTTCTCCTGTCCCACTGCCTGAACTTTGTGTGGAATTTAGACTGTTGAACCACTGGGTTAGCTGTTGCGCATTTACCCCCATCAGTGTAGCATTCACATCGACTGCCATCGATGGTTGCGGCAACTTTTCAGTGTTCGATGTTAATGGTATTATCAGTGGGGGGCTCGACCTCACCAGTGTTGACTGAGCACATATGGGACTAAACTCCATCAGGGACCCAGACCCAGTTGGCTGAGCCGCTATCGGAGTTATCCCTGGAGTGTTTTCTATGCACCTTCTTTCTGTCCCATTCTGCAGCATTGATCCCTGACTGCTCAGACCCGAATTAGGCTGACTATACAGAGGTACCGCTGGACCTACAGTAATGGGTAAGGATATCGCGTCTGGGTTCTGTCCATTCCCCATGTTCTGTGGCATGTTCATTCCCACACCATTGGGTCGTCATTGCCGGCATGCCCATCTGGCTCCCCGCCATTTGAGCATATGCGTTTCCTCCCTGCATCTGCTTTTGAGGCATCATAAACTGGGTTGATTCAGCTTGTGCCATTGTTGGGTTGTAACCATTCTGTACTCCCCTTACGGTTGGATCTAGAATCATTCCTGCACTGTTATCACTGTTGTTGTACCCTGGTATCTGCGGCTGATAATTTTCTGCTGGTTTCAACACGGGCACATCTGGATATATTCTCCTAACCTGCGGTATCTGCGGGGTGAACAGCAAACTCGGGTCCTTAGATCCCGACGACGCTCCTGAACTCTGTGTTTCATTGTTCTGTACCGGTGCTGGAGGGGCAGAACTGGTACTTGGACCTTGTCCATTCTCCGCATAAGGCGGTGGACGGTCGTTCAGCAATTGTATTATCAACTCCTCATCCTCTAACTCCTCTTCTCTTCTCAACTTTTCCTCGTCCTCTCTATCCTTGGAACACTTTCTGTCTGTCTTACAGGTGGCTTTCTTACCTGTCTCCTCTTCCTCCTTAGTAATTGCGGGAAACAATTTTATTCCCTGCAACACATCTGACCTCCACACCTTCTGCGCATTATCCCACCTAGCATCCGCTAGTGTCTTTTCTACCTTCCTCATCCTTGTTTCAAACTTGTTCTTCTGTTGCTGTCTAGCCATTAATTCCCAGATTGCTAGAGCCTCAAACTGTGCTGGCCTTGGAGGCACCTTCATGTCGTACATCGCGAATCTCAAATTCTCTAGGATCCTTATATTGAATGTCCCATGTATCGGGAACGCTACGCTCCCATGTTTCTCTGTCAGTTTGTGCCATTGCTTTAGCCAAAGACACGGAGCTACCCCTTTTTCCTCCATTACAATTAAGCTGGTGTACCTTCGGGTGGCGTCTCCTCTCCTACGCTCGCTTTAATGTAAGACTCCCCCTTCATCGCACTCCTAAATGCTTTAAGGAATTTCATTTTCACGTCTTTTATTTCACCAAATTTATAGTCAATAGGTCACTTTTATTCCACAAAGTTTGTAATCAATAGGTGACTTTAATTCCCGGAATACTCTTCACCTGCCTTTCCCCTTCCAATCGAGTCCCACGGACTGCGTCCAATCCGTGCGCGACCCTTCTCTCCAACCAACCTATCCCAGCGCGGCTCTTAGTGACGTCACACTCACACACACTGCGGCTGACAAAGCCTCGCGGCTAGTCCTCCTTCACTCAGTTCCTCCCGTAACAACTTTTTGCATGTATCGCGAGCTACCAAAAACTAAAACAGATCTGTCGGTTTACTACAGGAAGGGTAACACAATCGCTTCAGGACCTTAGGGACCTTTCACTAGCCTCAGGACTTTTCACTAGCCTCTGGCCGCTATTCCGTCTTTCTCAGTCCCCACATTCGCAAGCAAATCTGACCTGCAGACCTACTCTCAACTTGTCAATGATCTGTTCTAGTGCACTTAGAATCTTGTCAGAGCCCGAAGTTGAAGTTTCTTTCACTCCCTAACACCCGTACCCGACTCGTTGACCACGCCCGATCAACCTACTAAACCGCCCAGACCACAACATGGATCAACATACTCCGGAGTCTCTTGACCTCGCAGGGCCCGTCTCAACAACAACAACCACGTGGACCTTTTTTTATGCACAAAGCGCCACACGCACATGAAGTTCGACGACTTCCCTACTCTCACACTCGGAGCCGCACCTCCGCTAACTCTATGAAGTTCGACGACTTCTCTACTTCTACACTCGGAGTCGCACCTCCGCTATCCTTAAAAAGAAAATCCTCGCAACCTTTTCACACACCCTGCGGCAATAAGCTGTGCAAGCGCAAAACCCTAACTTCACTCATACCATCACTAGTACTGCCAACGCTGTTTCCACATCTCCTTTCTCTCCATTCGCAAGCTTCGAGATCCCGGGAAAGTCGCGGTGGACCTAGCCCATCATCATTCTGTCAATCTGTTTTACCCAAGAAAAATGTAATTCAACTTCTCGAGTGGGGTCTCAAAAATGCGTAACCGCTAATCCAACACCATGTACTCTGCTAGTACAGGGTCCCAAAAGACGTAACCGTCCTCTGCTACCATCTACTGATAGAGCGGAACGTGGTAACAATTTACCTGCGTTCGGACGCTCTTTAGGCCGATGAATCTTTTGACTTAGTGGGAACTCTCTGTACTCTTGATCGATCAATCACATTAAATCGATAATCAATAACGAACATAGGCAATCCCTTGAACAACATAACACTTAACAATTAATCCAGAATACATTTCGGCGAACCCTGACCTTTCAGTCAGGAATAACCACACCAGTTTATTGCAAAGTTAGTGAATTTATTTCCCTATATTAACAAAGCTAGCACAATATAAATGTGTCTCAACACCAAATGATAAACATAAATGAACATTAATAGCTGTCCATATCGTCGAAACAAGTGCAATCTATGTAGCATTTGAATCACCAGGCATTCGATAATGGCAATGCAAAGCACTAATACGATAATCTGTAATGAACTAATTGCGTACATTTAGTCAGCATAACAAGATCTCAAATTGCATCGTGTGACATATGGAATCCTCGTCTAACCTCAAATTAGCATCAGCATGTGGGACTTCATGCAAAAACAATTTAGCAACACCAATTTAGAAAACTCCTAGCTGGGGCTCTTATCAAAATCAGCAGTTGGTTACCTAAAAGGAACACAATGCAATTTTACAATTTCCTTTCATAATTACCAATTCCGATCAGCAATCAATGAATTCTTCGTCTCACAGGTATCGTTTCTCGATCAGCATAGGACGGGACAAAGGGACAGGGGTGAACGGGGCAATTGCCTCACGGCGGCAAGTTAAGACTGTTACTTCATGCAAAGGGGCATATCAAAGTTAAAGTCTCTAGGGCAAGAATCATTAAAGTCTCTTTCTCTCGACTAGAGAAAGCATCAAAGTCTCTCAAAATGGCGTTGCAGCAAAGTGGGCCATAATAGCTACGAAGTCTGCAAAATGGCGGGTATCGAGCTGGTAATGGCTACCTTCTTCTCGTGCACCTGGGTTTTATAGACAACAGTTCAAGTCCTGTAGGGTCTCCATTGGAGGGTTCATAGGTTAGCTTCAAATTGTCCAATCAAAAACGACAGTTCTCAAGCTTTTACTTAAGCATACATTATCCTTGGAGATGGGTACGCAAATCGTAACATTGTCTCCCAATTAGCTCACTTTCAGAGCCTCCATTGTCCGCACCTGCAAGTCGACCTTGAATTAAAGAGAAAATATGCCAAGCTGGCACAAAACTTTAAGATAAGCATGTGAACAGTTTCTGTGGAAAAGTACAGCTTCAAGCAGAAATACACGTTTAATAGCACATTGGAAAAATACGAACATCTAAACCGTGAGACCAGGCCACTAGGCCAAAGCCTCCGCTAAAGTAATGCTAAGCTAATGCATTTCAAACAAGCAAATCGTAGCATACGTTTATGATTATGTCGGATTAGTGCAATTCTAATACACCACGTTATATAAAGCACGCGTATAAATGTTGGCAAACTACTCTGAGGGCACATTTTGTCCCCGTACAATCTTAATTAGTTCGGTTAAAGTCACACATGATTATTTCAGCACTACGTTTAAGCGTTAATAAATCAAAACCTCCATTTTCTGCTTCATCACACGCGAACGTAAAGAACAAGAGGCACTGCGGCCGCCGGGTTCAGGTCCCACTCCTGCTCCACGTTGCCTAATAGAATCAATACATATACTGTAAGTGAATACCGTGAAAAGGAAAAACACTTATCTCGGGCTGCAAGCAACAAAGAAAGAGGAAAGACTTTGTTGCATAAGACTTACATGTATGAGGATTACATATGATTGAACAGTGTTATGGACTACTGGGGATCTTGGGATTTGTAGTTTTGTGTTTTAACGTGTTTTCATTGGCTGCTGTTTTTATGTGAAGTAAAGAGAGAGAAGAATAATCCGAAACCTCCAGTCCTGCCATAGAATGATGAAGTACTTCAAGTAAGTTTATTACTACATTAAGAGTGACAGAGTAACAGAGTTTGAAACAACAGGAACTACTCTGCTTCAACTGCAACATTCTACAAGTTACTACATCATTACATTCTACAACAGAATACACAGTGCAGAGAGTTCCGTGGGGTGAACAATGAACTATTCATATGTATATCCATAGAACATACTACACACTGTCTTGCAAATTAGCATGGTATGCACACCAATTTGCACATATGCAGCGGGATATGTGTCTCTTGTTTAGCAAGTGCTCTTTTTTACATCAACCCGTGAACAATTATTTAAACACGAATAAAGAGAAAGAAGTATCAAACTATATGAAAGTTTGTGTGATAATGGAGCAGATTAATCAGAGAAAAAAGCGCAGATGAAATACATGCAACGTTAGAAAAACTGCACAAAAGAGGCATAAAGGTTACTGCAGGTCCAGCTAAATTCAGCCAGGCCTATGGCGCCAACTGCAAGCACATGAAGACTGGTTGTGTGGTGCACATTTATGGTGGCGGTGCAGAGCATGAGCATTACAGCACTGCTTCCCCCACTTTAGATGAACAGCACGTGGTTGTGATCTGGAGCACTTTCTGGGACAACTGCCGCATGAAACGCTGGATGGGAGCTGTTGTCTGTCTGCCTCAGTGAGTGAGTGCACGAGTTTGTGTTTAAATAGATGTCTTAATAGGATTTTAATATGACACTGGGCCAGTCATTATTTCCAGCGTTCCTCTGTTCCCATGCAAAACAACAAGTGCAGGATGTATGTGTTCGTCCAACATGATGAGGAAGTTGACCCCAGATGTCGCAATAAACATGTGAATGGCGACATTCTTTAGTGTAATGAGAATGTTAACCTTAAAAAGTTCCTATAAAACGCGAATGGCGCAGACTGCAAACCAGGTCCTTTGGAGCGGAAACGAGTTGTAATAAAGGCCTTTAGCTCTAACCAGGTCCACAAACAGTAGATGAGTCCAGCAGTGGGCCTCCACCGGAAGCTGGTATAGGATTTCCTCCTGAATTTGATCTCTGATCTTACATCACATTGGAGATTTATTTCTTTCTTTTAATGCTAGTGACTTTCGCCGGGCTACCGGGTAGTAATCAAAGAAACTTCAAGGCTTACAGCTTAAGGCAGGGTGCCCTATACCACAGTCTCTGAGGCCGGAAACAAAACCTGCTCCGGGTGGAGGTGTTTCACACCTTCCCCCTGCAGGAACTGTAAGACCTGGCGGTGAGCCTCAAAGGCTCAGGCCTCATGTTACAGTTTCCCAGGGCTCTCCAGCTAGTAGAGATGCCCAGCCCTCGAACAAAGCCCCCACTTTGGGCAGCCAGTTCGTCTGGAAACTTAAGAAAAACAAGGAAGAGTGACCATTTCAGCTGGGACCACCCCTAGGATGTCCAGAGCTGAAGTGACCAGCTCCCTGCGGAATCCTCCATCTTGGTTTGGAGGACAGGGACCAGTAGGAATAGGAATGTGCCCCCTCCCCAAAGGGAGTGGACACAAGGAGGGTGTAGCCACCCTCAGGGAAAGTAGCCATCAGCTACTGTCCTCTGACCCCTGCAAAGCCCCTAAATCTTGTATTTAAGGACTTCCTTGAACCCAGCCCACCAGATTCCTGGTGACCTACAAAGAGAAGAAGGACTGATAAGCTGAAAGCCCCAGCAGAGAAATAGGGAGAAGACAACTGATTTGGCCCCAGCCCTACCGGCCTGTCTCCTGCTTCAAAGAACCTGAAAGAAGAAAGCGATGCATCCAGCTGGCCCAGTGACCTCTGACAACTCCAGAGGACTGCCCTGCACCCCAGAGGACGAAGAACTCCAGAGTACAACGGCTCTGTCCAAAAGAAACTTTCAACCAAGGACTCCCACCTCACTCTGGATGCATGAGTCCTGACCCCTGTGCATCCGCCGCCCACGGCCCGTGTCTGGGTGGTCCACCCAGCAAAAAGGGTCCCCAGGCGATTGAAAGAAAGACCCCATCCTGATTTGACCCCTCCAAAGCTCCACGATGACGCCTGCAGAAAGGATCCAGGAGACCCCCCCCCCCGATCGTGAGCTCTGGAAGAACATATACGACGCCTAAAAGACCCAAGGCACCCACAGCCCCCAGGCCTTGGAGAACCTGACCTCGGTGCAGCATCGACCAGCAGGTGGCCCTCTTACTTAGTGGTGTGACCGAGACACCTCCCTCCCCTCCCCCCCGGACCTCGTCTGCAGTCTCTAAGTGACTCCCGGGGTCCCCTCTTAGAGTTGCATTGGAAACCCGACGTCCTGTTTGCACCCAGCCACCCTAGTGGCGCTGAGGGTGTGTGTTTGGTGTCTGGTGCCAGCTTTGGGACCCTCCAGTCTTCTCTTGAACCCCCCTGGTCTGCCCTCCGAGTCGCGGGTACTTACCTGTTACCTGGAGTCACAAGTGCAGTTATCTTGCAGACACTAGGGTCATGGTTTTAATCGTGCAGCAGGTATAGTGGCACCGGTGCCACAAGGGGTCATAACCCCTCTAAACCCAGATTATTGCTAAATGTTACTACTAAACAGGCAGTCACAAGTGCATTTACCTTGCACGCATTAAGGTCGTGATTTGAATGGTGCAGCAGGTGCAGTGGCACAGTGCCAATAAGCTCCAGGAACCCCACTAGTCACAAATTATTACTACCTTTTACTTCTAGTCAGGCAGTCACAAGTGCAGTTATCTTGCAGGCATTAAGGTCATGTTTTGAATGGTGCAGCGGCACTGGGGCCAAAAGTTGTCAGAGCTCCTCTAAACACCAAATATTGCTATATTTTACTACCAAACAGGCAGTCATAATTGTGGCTACCTTGCAGTTAAAAGGGGCATGATTTGAATGGTGCAGCAGGAGCAGTGGCACTTTACTAACTACACATTACTATACTGTAATACAGTGCCATAATAAATAAGGTACAAATGACAAGTTTGGAACCCTGGGATATTAATTCAACATACATCACAACATAAACAACTAATAACGGTTTATCAAATTTAAAACATGAATATTACATTTTTCTAATATAAATAGATTGGCTTTCCCAGTGCTTCTTGTTTCAGGCCCCAAAGCAGTTAAAAACAGTTTGTGAATCCTTAGTGTAGGCTGGAGACTGCATCCATATAAATGGGTGAATGTTCTTTGATGACGTATAAATACATGGTTTGAATCTGAAATATTCTATTATGATGCTTCGCAGCAAATTTTTCCAGCTTCAGCATGAAAGGCTTTATTTTAGAATGTGTGATTTAAAATAGATTGTCACTGATGGAGTTGGGCAAATAAATACATTATTGTCCAGAAGATGCTGGACAACCTAACCTGTATGTGAAAATGTCTACACTGTAACACCAAAAACAACTGTTTTAAGATGCCCCTCTGCTTGTGCACCTGTACAGAAAATTACAGCTGACTAAGTCCAAAGAATTAGTCCAAATACAGTGCTTTCTTCTGCCATACATTTTTTATTTTATGATTTGTGTTGAATAGTTTGATGCCACCTTACTGCACCTTCAGAGTGCTTTGTTACAGTTGTGTGCATGTCTCTGTTAACGGAGTCCTCAAAGCGCTGCTGCACATTACCTCCACCACGGTTAATGTACCACACATACTTTCTGCATTGCTGCTCTGACCTCCTCTGGTAGGTCTCTTACACTACTGCATTTTCCAATCCAGAAACAAAGCTGGAAGGGCTTCAGGGAAGATATGGATGAACTGAAGAGATCCTGCCTTTTTGGCGTGTTTTTAAGTCGAGAAAAAACACAAGATAAAATTTAAACATTTGTGCCAGTGAGTCAAGGACTTCCACGGTTTCTATTTTTGGTTAAACTATGTCTTCCATTTAGGCTTGTTTGTATTCTTAAACTGAAGTATGTCCATTTATTTCAACAATGCCTCCCTGAGTTTATTCTTCCTCTCTCTCTGCGTAGAATGGAGCTCTTCCAAATAACAACTCATGGCTCGATTTAGAGTTTGGTTAAGGGGGTTATTCCATCACAATTGTGATGAATATCCCGTTCACCATATTACGATCTCATTATAGCCTATGGAGAACGTAATAGGGCAGACAGGATATCCATCACGTTTGTAATGGAGTAACCCGCACGGGAGGCCATACTTCTGATCTTTCTTGGTGCTGTAAGTAACAAATGTAAACTCATTTACCATCCTCCGAAGGGCAGAAAACAGGATGTGAATATGTAACCATATGTCACTGCTGAAGTCACTGAGTTATATTGACGACTAATCCCATTGGCTGATCTCCCTTTCTGCAATCCTCTTTACCATTTCCCCTCACTACTGACCTTCATTTTTGTCATTTACTGTCAGACTACAAGACACTAAAGAATGTAAACTACCAGAAACATAGAACAGCACCAAATAGTTTAGCATGGGAGTTTTATAACATCTACTTGCTAAACGTTAATTGAGTCTGTGGCCAGGCCTTCACCCTAGCAGGTGGATCAAATTTAGTACTTTTAGACGCAATCAGGTACCCACTTAATGGTGACACTTTCGTGGCCCCTGGCAGTGGGGTACAACGACAGTGACTGTGACGTAGCAGTCCACAAAGTTGAGGATTATATCAACAATTGAATGGCTATTTAAAGGTAAGGTTCAGTAATTTCTTAAACAGTAAGTATTGGTGTATCCTGCCTTTATCTTATAAAGTGAAGTGTCTGGAGCCTAATCTGATGATTTTTTTCTCCATAAGTACCTATACAGTACTTTATTTTTAATTTTATGTAGTGGAGCTAGCATTCTTTAATAAAGGAATTACCACTGTTGTGATTAAATTAATTTCTACCATAGAACACGGCCGTCCCCTCAACATCTGGGCATGGCGACCAACCTTCATTGTGTTACTGTTTATTTAATGAAAAAGCAGTGACATTAAAATACATTTTTATTTTACTTGTTTCCATTTGCTCTGCCATAGATGCACTTGATTTTTTTTATCGGGTGTAATTATAAACAGTACACTTTGCTAAGGGGCAGTAGGACATACATGCAGCTGGATTCACAATCTTCATGCGACGATACATAGACATTCTGAGGAAATACGTGCTCAAAAGGGACCTGAGATTAGCAGTCCAGTAGGGGTCGTGTAGGATAGGAAGACCGTGAAGACGTGGGTTTTGAGACGTTTCCTGAATAGCACCAAGGAGTTTTGGTAAATCTTGGGCTGCAGTCTTTGCCAGGCGTCAAAGCTTTTATTTCACAGCTGTGTTTCTCTGCAGCGAAAATGGCAGAGCACTAAAAAATAATAGCCTAGCGCATTCCGTGAGATAGTGTCGCACACCATTCCCCGCCCTCCCGACCTTCTCTGGGAAGCTGAACGTGTTTGAGGATAAGGGTTGCATGCTGCCACCTCGCGGGCCCTGACTCACCCTCGAGGGATTCACGGCCTAGCATGGACAGGATGACGCACCTCCTGTCCCGGCAGTGTGACGTAAACGTGAGCTATACTCTGCTCCAGAAACTGGAATCTGCAGGGGAAGTGTTCCAACGATTTATGGCCGTCAATGTTTTGCCGGAAATAAAGGAGAGATTGTGAAAACCGCCTGTAAAATGCGTACAAATTTCAGCTACTGCGACTTTCAAATTGTTTTCCTACAGCACTGGGAGTTAAATTACTAATCTGCAGTCCTACATTACTGAGGGAGGAGGGAGCACTAGCGATGGAGTTAGGCATCTGACTAGAAGCAGGCTGGTAAAAATATATCTTTCTATATCTATATATAAGATAGCTAGCTACAAAGATAGATATTCATTCTTGTGCATTTAAATGTACAATGGTGCACCACAAGAATGTGGACAGAGAGCTGCAGATCACCTGACATCTGTGTCGTCCTCCCCAGTCTGCGAGCATGCAAATGAACACACCACACTCTTTAAGTTTAGTTTAGTTTTAGTTTTATGGATTTATAGAGCGCATAGCTACCCTAAGGCATCCCAGTGCTAAAGGTACACAATAACTCTCGGAAAGACCAAGAAAAGCAGATTAGCTACTAAAGAGGATAGTTTTCAACCTCTTCCTAAAAAGAAGTTCTGATGGTTCATGGTGAAGTTCAGAAGGCAGGGCATTCCTGAGACGGGCAGCCTCGATGGCGAAAGAGTTACCTCCCCATGATCTCTTAACGCGGGGTATATAAATCTGCCAAGTGGATAATGATCTCAGGTATCTATGGGGGACATAAATAAAGATCCGGCTTCTGAAGAAGAGAGGGCCCCTATTATGTAAAGCTCTGTGGGTGATGCACATAGATTTAAAGTGGATACGCTGTTTGATCGGGAGCCAGTTTGGCAGAGAAGTTTCTGGGAGAGTTAGTAAGAAGTCTAGCTGCCGCGTTCTGCACAATCTTTAGCCTCCTTATTACATACTCTGGGGAACTAAAATAGAGAGAGTTCCCATAATCCAGGTGGGAAAGAACCAACGCTTGTATAAGAATTCTTCTGGCTGTAAGAGGAAGAAGATTGAGAATCTTCCTAAGAGCTCTAATAAGATCGAAGCAGACAGAGGAAATTATTTTTACTTGCAGTTCCATCGTCAAGCGGGGGTCAAGCAAAAAATCTAGGCTTTTTACCTGCGCCTTAGGAGGGGGCAAACTAATGAAGGCCTCCTGATGCAATGCCAGAGGAGAAGCTGGAGAGCCATTGCCTACAATCAGTACTTCAGATTTGCCATCATTAAATTTAAGTTTGGATTGGGTCATCCAATCGCCGATATCCTTCATACAACCGGACAAATTAGCGGAATAAGAAACCTCAGTACTGGAAAGGGATACCACTAATTGTGTGTCATCAGCATAGGTGACCATTGAAAGATTGTAGGGAGTGACTACTTTAGCCAAAGATGATAAATAAATATTAAAAAGAGTTGGGCTCAGAGAGGAGCCTTGAGGAACTCCACAAGTCAGAGGAACAATATCGGACGAAAACGAACGGTCCAAAACTTGGAAAGTTCTTCCTATAAGGAAAGAAGAAAACCAAGAGAGGGCCAAGCCTCCTAAGCCTGCCTTACAAATTCTGTTGCAAAGGAGAGTGTAATCAACAGTATCAAAGGCTGCACTAAGATCAAGGAGGATAATAGCAGCATGTCCTCCTTGATCTAGTAATTGACATGCAGAATCAGTCACCGTAAGGAGCGCTGATTCCGTCCTATGTTGAGCTCTAAAGCCCATTTGAGTGGGATGTAGGAGCTCATGACTCTCAAGATAACTGGTCAATTGCAAATTTACATGTTTCTCCAAAATCTTAGCTAAAATAGGAAGAAGAACGATAGGTCTGTAATTATCCAAAACAGAGGGATCAAGCTTTGGTTTCTTTAGAAGAGGTTTTATAATAGCATGTCTGAGGGACTGAGGGAGAATGCCCAAGGACAGAGAGTTATTAAGTATTTTTGTCAATGGTAGGACAATAATGTCTGCAGCCCTCAAAAGGATAGCAGGAGGGGCAGGATCCAAGGGGGAGCCAGATTTAATATTAGAATGAAATTTAAAAGTTAGAGCATCTGTGAGGGGTGAAAAAATAGTCAACGAGGTCCCAATAAGAGGGGAGTTCACCGCCTGCTCATCCAACGGCTCCTGGGGGGAGGACGAAGGAAAGACGGAATATATCTTAGTAATCTTGTCCTGAAAATTAGCTGCTAGTAAATTACTATGTATAGTAGAAGCTTCTATCAAAGAGGCAGGCATAGGAGTTATAGTAAGCTCTTTAAAGATCTGATAGATTTCTTTCTGTGAGTTAAAGGAATTCTCTATTCTATTGCTATAATAAGCAGATTGGGCTGCCTTAATATTATGATGATAGGATCTACTGGCTTGCCTGTAAGCTTCTTTAGCAAAGGGACTGTAATTTTTTCTCCAGGTCCTCTCTAATTTTTTACAATTCTTTCTGAGTTCTAGTAGAGAAGGCGAGAACCATGGATTAGATTTATGAGAAGGTTTTTTTATTCTCAATTTGGTGGGCAGCACTGAATCCAGAGAGGTAGAGATCCAACTATCAAATAGGTCAGCAGCATTAGGGGAGGAACAGTCGCTAATCATAGAGGAGGCGCGAAGTGCAGTATGCCATATACTTGGAACCAGTTTCGACCAAGTACGCCCGGAGATAGTGAGCCTGTGTTGAAGATCTCTGGGAACATCATAAGGAAAATTAAATGACAGAAGAAAATGATCTGTCCAGAGTAAAGGCAAAGAGGATGAAATGATGAGAACAGAGATGTTACTATAAATAAGATCTAGGGTGTGACCCTTCAAATGAGTGGGGCCAGTGACAAATTGGACCATGTCTAACGCGGTGAAAGAAGCTGACAGAAATTTCGCCGAAGGACAGTCTAAGCTGTCAAAGTGAATGTTAAAATCCCCGAGGATAGTAAAATTAGGAGTCTTACCTATAAGACTAGCCACAACATCGGGTATAGCTTCCAAAAAACAGGCACAGGGGCCAGGAGGGCGATGGAGGAGGATTCAAGAGAAGGTTAAAGTGGATGACAAGTATATGGAAAAGGTCATCCCTTCACACTCTGGAATCTCAAGTGGCGATGTCACACACTTAATAGTGTTTTTATAAATAATGGCTATGACACCACCTCTCATCCGGGGTCTATCTATATGAACTATAGAGTAGGTGGAGGGTAAAGATTTACGAATATTAACTGAGGAATCTTTACTCAGCCAACTTTCCATCAGGAACAGAGCATCAGGCGCTAATTCTTCCAGGAGCATATAAATATGTAGAGAGTGCGCTGATAAAGAACGACAATTGAGCAACAACATTTTGCCCAGTTGATGAAAAGGAGGATTAGTCTATGGGACAGCAGTGGGCGTCCAAGAGCAGCTAAGACAGGAAGAATAAGCAAAAGGCTGAGGAATACTTACTAAGATAGGACATGTATGGATGCCTCTGAGAGCAAAAACAACACCCCAGAAGAACAGTGATCAAAAGGTATTTAAAAATAATTTCGAAACAGCCCCGTAACTCCTTTTTAAAAAAATAGAGAAAACCGTAAAATATTAAAAACCAATTAAAATAGTGGCAATACAACATTCAAAGCACTTTCCGAGTAATTGTTTGTACCTGAATGGAGCCGGCGGCCGCCCGCGTTTAAATCAGTCATGCGGGAGGGCCGACCTGGCTTCAGAATCTGAAAACTAGTGCAGCAACCAAAATAGCTGCCGAAAATGGCACCGTAATGGCTGACCAGTGCAGAAAATGAAAAAGCACAGGGAGCCTCAAAAAAGCGTAGGCACGGGTGCAAAAACAACACCCCAGAAGAACAGTGATCAAAAGGTATTTAAAAATAATTTCGAAACAGCCCCCCGTAACTCCTTTTTAAAAAAAATAGAGAAATCCGTAAATTATTAAAAACCAATTTAAAATAGTGGCAATACAACATTCAAATCACTTTCCGAGTAATTGTTTGTACCTGAATGGAGCCGGCGGCCGCCTGCGTTTAAATCAGTCATGCTGGAGGGCCGACCTGGCTTCTGAATCTGAAAACTAGTGCAGCAACCAAAATGGCTGCCGAAAATGGCACCGTAATGGCTGACCAGTGCAGAAAATGAAAAAGCACCGAGAGCCTCTAAAAAGCGTAGGCACTGGTGCAAAAACAACACCCCAGAAGAACAGTGATCAAAAGGTATTTAAAAATAATTTTGAAACAGCCCCCCGTAACTCCTTTTTAAAAAATAGAGAAATCCACAAAATATTAAAAACCAATTAAAAATAGAGGCAATACAACATTCAAAGCACTTTCCGAGTAATTGTTTGTACAGACATCTTCATTCCTCAGCATATTATCACACACTGCACTCCTATTACATGATAACCATTAATAACCAAACCTTAGCACCTCCCAGCAAGTTACATAATTCCTCTATTGAGTCTGCCTAGAACCGCAAGGGTCCCACAATACTACATCTCCCCCTTTGTTAAATAAAAAGTATAAACAACAGTCACATTATCTTTCTTCAATAAGTCGTTGAGGTGCTTGTACTAGTCGGGCAGATCGTGTGGTATGAGGAGGTTGAGATGCACTCTGCACAGGTTCTGATAATTGATCTGGATTGTTAGGATGGATCGCCTCATTGATATTTGCAGGAGCTGACAAAGGTTGAGGTAGGTGCTTTAAGTGTGATGGTCCTGGGTGATGTACTTTCCAGATCGATGCACCATTACCATGTATCCTTTTGTACATCACAACCCTCAGGGGATCTACAGAAAAATTAGTGTCTGTTTTCTGCCTCTGTTTCTGCTTCACCTTCATCGAAGACTGTTTCCTGAGCTCATTGACACCGATCAGCATATGTTTTCATTTTGCACTTTCAAGTAGTATCTGTGACACAAACCTTATCAGCATTCAAGGTCTATTGTCCACTGTGGCGGTTTGATTCCGATGGCTCTCCCAAATAGCAAGGTGGCAGGACTCTCGCCAGTTGTGGAGTGAGTAGCTTAATGATAAGTACAAAGGGCTTGATACAGGCATGGTTTAACTCGACCCCATCTATCGATGCTCTTTGAATGACCCTTTTGAGGGTACCAGCAAATCGTTCCACAACACCATTGGCTTGGGGCTACGAAGGTATGCCCTTTTGAATGGCAGACTATTATCAGATTTGAGAATGGCACGGATACCCCACACTGCAAAGATGACATCCAGCCGCTCGATGACCTTGTAATAGGTTATTGATGATAACTCCTCTACAAAGGGAAATCGTAAATGCTCATCAATGACTATCATGAGATGATGTCTGTTTCCTAAGGCCCAAAGAACTCAACTGCAACTCTTTCTCGAGCCCGTGCAGGAAGGTCAGACATTGTCAATGGTTGCTGCGTCCCTTTGGGGGAAATGCAGTTGCAAAGATGGTACTGTTTTAGTTCCCTCTCAACTTGCTCGTCTAGGTGCGGGAACCACACTCGGTCTCCTAGGGCTCTATGGGTGGCTACAGTGCCACAATGTCCTTCATGGGCTAGTTCAAAGACTTGCTGTCTTAGGCTCTCAGGTGTGACAATTCTCAAGCCTTTAAATATAACACCTTCCCTGTTCATGAACAGTTCATCCTATACATTTTTGAATTTTTGAAATTCAACATTGTCAGCAAAAGGCTGAGTGCTCTTCTTCCTCGACTCAGTTGAAATGATGTCTTTTAGGATGAGCATGTTCCTAACTGCATTACTAGCAGCAATGATCTGTTCAATGGATATGGCTGCTGGTGTGCTGGATCTCATTGAGCTTTAGAAGCTTTCATGATCAGGCTGGCAGGACAGGAAGGGAATCCTCAATGTAGGTCCAGTTCCTGCTGAGCCCTTCAGGACCATAGTTATGGTTGTAGGAGCACAGGAGTCTTTGCCCTACATTATGGATTCCAAGTCACCATATTCAACCTAATAAGGCCGCAGGTGATTAGGCGGTATAGTGACGCTTTGGTGATTTATGTGTTTTCTCTCCCTAACTTAACTACTGCATTTCATGACCTGATGTTATGGTATATGGTATTTTTGCCCTGTGAGGATAACGAGTATATTTCAGGATCTGCCTTGCATGCCTGGGGAGGGTGTTTCTCATGACGTGTGCAACCTATAAGTCTTTTTGTACTCACTATGATGGTTTGGCAATTGCCTAATTGGTAAAGGGATCATGTCTTATGATGTCTTGGTCTATGGTTTATGTGTAATATATTTTATAGGTTTATATAAAAATGTATGAAGTCTCATTTGTGGTGTATTTATTGTGCCACTAGTGTGAGTATGTTGTGCAAACGCTTTACACATGACCACTTGGGATAAGCCTGACTGCTCTGTGCCAAGCTACCGAGGGTGAGCACAGCTTTTCTTTGGTGTGCAACTTACTCACCCTTCCCTGAGTGATGGGGTCTGCCTGTATTAGGTGTTAACTCTAGCCAAATAGAAACTTAATTTCTAACAATAGCCATCAATGACTCTGAGGCTTATTGCTTATTCACCTTTAAATTTACTAAATTTACAGTATTTGATAAGCACCTCAAGTCTTTCAACAAACGTATCCATTGTTTCACCAGGTTGCTGTCTCACTTGAATGAAAATTAACTTTTCATAGTCGACATTCGGCATTGGATTGAACTTGGTACCCAATTCTTCTTTATGATATTTCATCAATCTGTGAGATTTCCTTCAGAACTTCTTTTACTCTGTCACAGGCAAGGTTCTTTAAATACTAAGGGGCATATTTATAATGCCCTAGCGCCACATTAACGTCATTGTTTTTGACGTTAATGTGGCCCAACAAGGCCGAAATCCCCACGCCTTATTTACAGGGTGGCACAATGCATGCATTGCGCCACTCTGTAACCCTTTGCGCTACATTATGCCTGTACCAGGCATAATGTATGCAAAGGGAGTGTTCCCCCATTAGAGGAGCCGGAAAAATGATGTAAGTAAATCTATAAGATTTCATTAGGCCTCTTTTTACGGCACGTTTAATGCCTGCTCAAGAGCAGGCGTTAAAAGAGGCCTTCCATTCTGTAGAATGGGGCCCTATGTGCCCTGCAGGAGTAGCGTCAATATTTTGGCACTGCTCCTGTAGAGTACATCAATAGCTTCATGAAAAATTATGCTATTGCTCCCTACCCTTGCCATGGTGCACCGTATATAAAATACAGCGCACACATGGTGGCGGTAGGGGGGTGCTAAGGGGCACAGGGAAAGTGGCGCTGCACTCAGTGCAGCGCCACTTTCCATAAATCAGCATCTAAATGATTTTCTTATTATCTACTTCTGCTAGGGCATCTATGAAGTAATTGTCTCGATCCATGCGGTCCACCTGGTGCCAGCAATTTGCTTCTTGTCGGTGTTGGATGGCGTGGTGGTTTCAGAAAAACATCTTCATCATACATCACACTCTTTTTTACTAACAATGAGAGCATATGTTGTTCAGATGGCTGCAGCTGGCCACCTGGACCTGTAACTTCTACAAGCACTAGCTGTTTGCTTGCACTTGGGTGATCAAGCCCGATATGAGATCGTAGATCGTCATCTACTTTATTGACGGTGAGTAACAGTTCTGTTTCTTGCACTTGATCATTGTCGCGTTTAGCTTTTTGCATCATACCTGATTGTCACTGCCTTTAGCATTTCTCTTTCTATCTATGATGGCTCTGTGGTATGTTGTGATGCAGTATTTCTTCTTTCAGCCTTGCCAACAGATTCTGGTGGGCTTTTTGAATTTGCTCCTCCACAGGGCCTTCAACTTCTTCAAGGGCCGTATATGGGCTCGAGAGGGGCTTCGACTCCACACATGCCAACTTCAAACTGCTTCTCATCAATTTGGGTGCATGTTTGGTCTGGGGAGCTGGTGCATAACTTCCATATGGCACTAAGGGGGTGATTCTAAGCTTGGCGGGAACCGCCAGAAGACCATACCGCGGTCAAAAGACCGCAGCGGTCATTCTGGGTTTCCCACTGGGCTGGCGGGCGACCGCCGAAAGTCCGCCCGCCAGCCCAGCGGGAAACACCCTTCCCACGAGGACGCCGGCTCAGAATGGAGCCGGCGGAGTGGGAAGGTGCGACGGGTGCAGTTGCACCCGTCGCGAATTTCAGTGTCTGCAAAGCAGACACTGAAATTCTTTGTGGGGCCCTCTTACGGGGGCCCCTGCAGTGCCCATGCCATTGGCATGGGCACTGCAGGGGCCCCCAGGGGCCCCACGGCACCCCATACCGCCATCCTGTTCCTGCCGGGCGAACCGCCAGGAACAGGATGGCGGTATGCGGTGTCAGAATCCCCATGGCGGATTCCCATGGGCAGCGGGAAGTCGGCGGTACACCGCCGGCTTTCCGCTTCTGGCTGCGGCTGTACCGCCGCGGTCAGAATGCCCGGCGGAGCACCGCCAGCCTGTTGGCGGTGCTACCGCCAACCTCCGCCATGGCGGTAATTACCGCCAGGGTCAGAATGACCCCCTAAGTCTTATATAAAGTCTGCTTCACCCTGTCCCAGCTTTTTTTCAGCCACAACGCCTTTGCATGCTCAGATTTGTTAACCCATCCCAAAAAATGTTTAATGTGAAAGCAACAAATCCTAGCTGGAAAATGCTGTTTGCTGAACAGTAAAAACTGGCTGAAAGCGTTGCATGTGATATGCTGTGTACACAGCTGTGATTTGGCTCGCAAAAGTACTTACCATTAAGATCTGTTGCACATTCAGTCATCGTCATTGGAAAAGCTCCCCTACCTAAAACAAAGCTCTCACATATGGCTCAGATACATCACACGAGAAATGATTGAGGCGGGAGACTCTTGATTTTTTATGCCAAAAATGTCTGTATTTTAGGTGCCTCCCATGGAAACTGCCTTTGTTTCAATAGACGTCAATGAGAAAATACATTCCTCTGATGTTTTTCATTATCTCCAACTTTCCTGTTCTAAAATGTTGGCATGTATGGACCCATGTAACACTTCATTAAAATAGTAATATTAAGCTCAGACTCACTAACTGCCGGGCTAAGGGCAGATTTGGGGTTTCTACTAGTCACTAATTAATTGAAAAAGTACTATTTCAACATTTTTTCTGAAACACCATAGTTTTATACATGGACCAGAACGCCTTATCACTTGCACTTTCAGACTCAAGCCTTCAATTGCAATGTTACAAAGGAATCAACAGTACTACAGTCAACCGGTAGCACTCCAGCACCATACTGTTGGCAAACTGGGCACAGTTTAGGTAACAAAATCATAACATTACATGGATCCATTTGGCTCCTCCAGTAGCACAAACATTTCCTTACAAACAGCATAGTGTGAAATTGGCCTTTAGGCACACCAGCGATTTGAAATCCTAGAACAGTCCCATGTTAGGCGCTGGAAGATCAAGGAGGCCCAGTACTAGTGCTTGTACTGATTCATTCACATTTCAAAAGTACTGTAAAGACCAGGCGGCAAAGAGGAAAAGCAAAGGATACTCACATCAGGTGCGTGGCATATATTTCTATAGGTTGAAAACATTATTTAGCAATTTTTCTATTAAAACTATTTTTGGTGGATGTAATTTCTAATTTGGATTAAATGTCAAGACATTTGGGCCCAGATTTATGTGGGCCTAGCGCCATTCTAACTCAACATTAGTGTCATTTTTTTACTTTAATGTGGCATTAGAAGGCAAAAAACGCTGCACCATATTTACAAAGTGGCCCAATGCTTGCATTGCGCCACTTTGTAAACCCCTTGCGCCACATTCTGCATGCGCCAGACATAATGTATGCAGGGGAGGCAGAACTTGTTTCTGGGAGTCATTGACCGTGGATGAGTGGTGGTTCAAATGGAGGAAAGTGAGGTGATGTGTTGAGCGTTCAGATGTATTATTTGAGTTTTGCTCCTGATAAGTTTTGGTAAGTCTTTGTCTTCCATTTGCCGATGACTGGCAGTTGGGTAAAGACTTTTGTTTGTGTGTGTGTGAACGGGAGATGGCTCGATTATTGGCAAAATAAATTGCTAGGCATAGTAAGCTACAAAGTCTGCATACAATACCCAATGAACTTCACAAAATATAATTTTCCATTTTCATTGCTGCACTTGCTCTTTCAGCTTTAGCTGCCGTTGCATAGACAGGGGCTGATGTGAAAAGGGTGCCAGGCTTAGGGAAAGTGCCTTTTTTAGATTATTGCTTAGCTGAGAGAAACAGTAAAATTTACAAAGAAAAAGAGTAATTTTAAGACCATTTACCTGCTTGAAGAAAGGAGTAGGTATTTACTAGCATATTCGTGACTACTGTTATTTCTTGTAAGGGAGCAAAAATTTTGTAAAATATCTATTTTTGTGATTAACACTGTGGGCTCAACTGCATAAAGTCTAGGTATTCACCAGATAGGAGTGATTGTTTAATGTGTGTATCACAAATACCGGGCTATGGCGTTCCCCACAGCAGTGCTATTCTATAGACTGCTCAGAGTATACATTAATTTCAAGCTCCATGCTCATGCATTGCTTGCCGCCTCTGATGAAACAGTAAATCAATTACGGTGTGACTATCTCTAAGATTAAAGCTCATAACCACATTATTTTGTTTAATTTGGCATTTTATTTATTTTGCTTATTTTGACAAATGTATTTATACACAACGTATTCTGGAGGAATCATCTGGTACAACTTAAGCCCACCCCTTTCCTGGCCACAGGCATTTAACATGTAGGATAAAAGCTTACAGAGGCCTTTCTAGGTGATTACATTTGACAATGTTAGGGTTGAGAGATCTTGGAATAACTGTATCATTGTGTCATTGAAGGAGATCGGGCCTTCCTCCCTTGCTTGTGTTCTGAATGGTTTCTTGCCAGAAATGGATTTGTCTAAGCTCATCCAGAGGTGTTCCCATAGCACCCAGCCTCTGAACCATTCTGTGGGTTCTGTCCAGGTTGATGGGTTCAAGGCTGGGATGGTATGAGAGGGCTCTGAAGACGTCTTGGGCATATTTTGCTAGATCTCTATTGGTGTGCCTCAAATGTGGCTATTATTTCCTCTTGAAAGGTTCTCTAAGTCCTCAAATTTTTCTTGACACAGGACATGTTCTATAAGAGGGACTGTTCTATGTTGCTGGTGCTTGCAGTCGTGAATCTGTTTGTGGAGGCCTTTTTCCACTTCATCCATGTGCCCCACCTACCCCGGGTTGGTTAACCCATGGCTTATTTTGAGCAGATCATCCCTGAGGTCCTTCTTGACAGCCTGTATGTCCGTTTGATCTCTTTGAACACTTTCAAGAGGAAATCTCCGGTAGCACCATAATGTGTTGAGCTGGTGGGCGTTTCTGTTCATCATTAGAGTGCTTTCTCAGGCATCTGTCTTGCCGCGGACCCCCTGGATTGATTCAGCAAGTCATTTATGGAGACTTCTTTTTTGCTGAGTTTGCCGCCCATCTTATTGGAGGTTTGGATACGTGATGTGTTGCCAAGGGATTGACGTGGCTTACCACTAATAGGGAGGGGCATCAAAGCAACTCAGTTGCTTCTTCTACAGACATCAGTCCTTCACTCCCCTTCCTATGGATAGTTACTGCAACTTGCCTGTACTCTTGGGGTATCGATTCACTTTGGTTCTCCTCCCCTTGTGTGCAGCCCTGAATCCTTTGAGGTTCTTTCTGCAGGAGATGATCCTCCTGATGGTTGCGTGTTATTTTTCTTGAGCATTTTTGCTTTTGGGATATTAAGTTTAAAGGGCCCTTGGAGGTCACATGAGGCTAAAGGGCCCAGTGAGTGATCTGTCTTAATGGTGTATGCTAGTAGGCAGTGTCTAAAAAAACTATCTGCCCCTTATAGATTTTTGACAGGCTGTTTCAAAGTCATGTCTCTGCTTTGCTGCCTCTAGAGGCTGTGTCCTGAAGCTTTGCCCTGGTACATTTGGAGTGTGAGGTCACTCTATTGCAATTATTTCAGAGATTCCTGGCTATGGAAAGCCGCCTGTCCCTCCCACTGTCATTTTTCAGAGACCCACAATGTAGGCCCCATCAGTCACAGAGCCCTCATGAGGGGTGTTGCAAGCCTCCCTCACCAAGCTCAAGTAGCACCTTGGGTCTTCCACAGATCCTCATGCACTGTTGTTCCTTTTGGTCTGAGCAATGATCCGCTGTGCTCTTCTCATCCACAGTCAAGGCCTACCTCTTGCTCTCTCGCGTCTGCTCCCTGAGGTGAAAGCCTCACACCACACAAACAGCTGCTATCACCAAGTGGGGCCACTGCTTAAGGCCCCGCATCTCTGTACCTGTTGGGGAAGAGGGCCAAGGCCCGATTTCCTGCAAAGGCCTCACGGTGGCCGACCGGTGGTCCCATCACACGCTTTCCCAGATCCATTTCCAAACTGTGTGGGTCAGGGATGCTCGTTTTGTAAAGGGTTCAGATCCAACCACAAACTCACCGCCTCTTCACAGGGCCAACACTGTCCTCAGGTTCTCGTCCTGCTGGCTTCTTACCTTTCAACCACAGCTATTTTATATGGCCAACACACCTGTGAGAGCTGTGGATTGAGCACCTGTTAATGGCTGCTGCCATTCAGGTGATGCTTTGAGGAGCACCCTTGCATCCAGATGATGTTGAGAAGACCCCGTCTACTATTTGATGGGGTGCAGGATTCAGACCCAGATAGGAAGCCTCATGGGCATACGACCACCATCTGCAGGGTCCGAACATGCCCCCTCCCTGGAATTCTTTTTTATATCCATTGTTTGCAAAAGTCATCAATGTCTTTGCAATTAGAGTAGTTTCTGATGGTGCCAGATTATTTTAAGGTTTCACAAAGGCGTAGGGGAATTTTGAGACTGCATTAATTCCTGTCTTGTCTATCTGTTCACCTGCTATTAGATGAACTGTAACTCCTCCAAGCTTAACATTTCAAAACAGAAGTGTTAATGCTTGGACAGGAACCCACATGGGCTTCGGATCTATGGCCATCCTTCTTGGGAACTGCATAATCATTATTCTAGCAAGTAAACATTTTGTGTTTTTGTTTAGATAAAGAACTCAGAGTTATCCCTCAGATTTACTTTGTACCCACGTAAAAGCATATGTGCTGACTGCACTGATTATGTAAAGAATTGTTATGCTGATGTATATTATTTGGTTTCCCCGGCCTCATTCATGTGTTGCCTGCAAATTGTCCAAAATAAAGGAATCTGGATGGTGTGTAAAAATCAACAGACTCTACTAGGCCCATCGTAGCTTCCATTGGCAGGCAATTTCTAACCATATTCAATGTATGTCGCTTTGGCACACAAAGCCTTTTAAGTGACAGGGTCAACCTCTCCTCACAATCTGTTGCTGAGACTCTCTTTTACACATCTACCATTCTCACCATCAGTATCTGTTTTGAGGGTAACACATTAAAAAAATTCGTACAAAAGAGTTTGGGCTTTCTCTGTGATTGCACCCTCTTTCTGGAATGCTCTAACATCAAGCATGCGTCAAATTGAATGTCATGAGACATTCTGGAAAACATTTAGGACTCATCTTTTTAACGAAGACCCACCATGAGAGACAGTTTCAGTTGTAACGCCATGAAGCTTTTAGGCATAAGTATGTGTAAATATCTGTTCATTGATTTATTCGTCAAAAAGTTTTTAATTAATTATAGATCTTTTTGGTTTCTGTTGTTCTCAAGACATGACATAAATCTGGAAAAGACTAAATAGATAGCTTGGTATAATCCTCAAATAAGCCAAAAAGGTTGTGTTAGAAATGGGGTCTCTAGTTGGCAGTCGGTTTGCACCCTGTCCAAGTAGGGACCCTCACTCTAGTCAGGATAAGGGAGATACCCACTCAGATAACCCCTGCTCACCCCTTTGGTAGCTTGGCACAAGCAGTCAGACTTATCTCAGAAGCAATGTGTAAAGCATTTGCACATCACACACAGTAACACAGTAAAAACACTACAAAAGGACACCACACCCGTTAAAAGAAATAGCCAATATTTATCTATTTAAAACAAGAACAAATACGCCAAAAATCCAACATACAGTAATACAAATATAAATTCTGCAAGATTTACTCAAAAATACAGATCCTTGAAGTCAGTAGTTCCACCTGGGGCTATCACAGCGTCGTGAGTGACAAAACCAACAGTTCAGGCTGGCGCGGTGTCACGGGCCAGCTGTGGTGTTGGGAAGACCCGCAAACAGTACCTTAGATTTGTAGGGCGTTGTGATCCTTGCGGTGAGCTCTAGAGAGCGGTGTCGCTGAAGTCACGATGTCGGTGCAGGAGTCGTGGGGCCCTTGAAGTCACACGCCTTGCGGATGGAAGTTCGGGCTGATGAAGTCAGGAGCACTGGCGTGGATGGCGTCAGGGCTGCGGTGCGAAGCGTTGCGATGTGCTGTGTCCACACGTCATGGTGCAGGCAGCGGCTCTGTGATGGTCGTCCATCGGCATCTGTGAGACCAGGGCTGTGGTGTGAAGCGGGGCGGGGCAGTGTGACGTGCAGTGTCCACAGGTCACGGTGCTGGCAACGGCGGTGTCATTGCTGAAGCGCTGTCGTCGGTAGGCCCAAGCCAGAGGTGCGGGATGGGGCGGTGCTTCGTGACCCTCATGAGCGGTGTCCACAGGCCACGGTGCAGGCAGGGATGCCTAGTGATGACACTGGAGTCGATGGTGCTGGCGTCGGTGGACCGGGGCTGCGGTGCGGGACGGGACGGGACTGTGCTTCGTGCTCCTTACGAGCGGTGTCCACAGGCCACAGTGCAGGCAGCGCTGCCAGTGTCAGCAGGAGCGGTGTCGTTGGGGATGTCCAGGCTGCGGTGTGAGCAGGCAATGCCGGAGTGCGGGGCCCACAGGTCTCGGTGCGAGCAGCGGCTCGGTGAAGTCATCCGATGACGGCATCAGTGAGACCAGGGTCGGTGAGTGAAGCAGGGCAATGTGACTCCATGCGGCATCGGCAGGTCATGGTGCAAGCCAGTGGCTTAGTTGGTGGCGTCACAATGATTTTTCCTCTCGCACAGCACAGAACACACAGTTCCCAGTGCTGCAGGTCGAGGAAACTGAAGTCTTTGGTGTCCCTGAGACTTCCAACAGGAGGCAAGCCCTGCTCCAAGCCCTTGGAGAACTTTCTCAAGCAGGACACACAGCAAAGTTCACCCTTTGCACTCTTTTCAGGCAGAAGCAGCAACTGCAAGTCAGTCCAGCAAAGCAACACAGCAAAGGGACAGTACTCCTCCTCCAGCTCTTCAGCTCTTCTCCTTAGCAGAGGTTCCTCTTGATTCCAGACATATTCTAAAAGTCTGGGGTTTTGGGTCTACTTCTTGTACCCGGTTCTGCCTTTGAAGTTATCAAACTTCAAAGCAAAGTCTCAAGTGTTTGCAAGATCCTTCCTTGTCCAGGCCAGGGCCCAGACACACACCAGGGGGTCGGAGACTGCATTGTGTGAGGGGAGGCACAGTCCTTTCAGGTGTGAATAACCACTCCTCCCTCTACTCTAGCTCAGATGGCTCATCAAGATATGCTGGCTACACCCCAGCTCCCCTTGTGTCACTGTCTAGAGAAGAGGTGTGAACAGCCCAACTGTCGAACTGACCCATAGTGGGAATCCACAAACAGGCAGGGTCACAGAATAGTCTAAGCACGAAAATGCCTACTTTCTAAAAGTGGCATTTTCAAACTCACAATCTAAAAACCAACTTCACTGAATGATGTATTTTTAAATGGTGAGTTCAGAGACCAGAAACTCTATATTTCTGTCTGTCCTCAAAGGGAATCTGTGCTTTACAGTTATTTGAAGACAGCCCTCATGTTACCCCATGAGGGAGATATGCCTTGCAACAGTGAAACCCGAATTTGTCAGTATTTCACTGTTAGGACATGTAATACACACCACTACATGTCCTACCTTTTAAATGCACTGCACCCTGCCCATGTGGCAAACTAGGGCCTACCTTAGAATTGCCTTACATGTACCAAAAGGGAAGGTTTGGGCCTGGCAAGTGGGTACACTTGCCAGGTCAAATTGGCGGTTTAAAACTGCACACACAGACACTGCAGTGGCAGGTCTGTGCCATTGTGCCATGTTTACAGGGCTACTAATGTGGTTGGCACAACCAGTGCTGCAGGCCCACTAGTAACGTTTGATTTACAGACCCTAGGCACCTCTAGTGCACTTTACTAGGGACTTACTAGTAATTCAAATATGCCAATAAGGAATAAACCAATCAACAATATAATTTACACAGAGAGCATATGCACCTTAGCACTGATTAGCAGTGGTAAATTGCCCAGAGACCTAAAGCCAACAAAAACTGGGCAGAAAAATTAGGAGGAAGGAGGCAAAAATATTGGGGATGACCCTGCAAAAAGGGCCAGGTGCAATAGGTTGCAAATTAAATTCTTGGGAATTGAAATGACTCCTAAATCCAAAAGTGAATAAACGAAAAATAACGCTGTGGGGGTGGAGCAACCTAAATAAAACATCTATAAACAAATGCTAGATGTTCCAGTCATTGCCAATGCGTTTTCCCAGCTCATTTCTCGCATGATTCTAATCAATTTTTTATGCATTTGCATGGGACTCAATCTAAATATGCATCACTGAGAAGAAACAATGTCACCCACAATTGAGGAAAAAGTTGGTGTCTTCATAGTGTAAAATTCTGATGCTGGGCAGAGGTAATTGAGGAGTTTGTATTTATCCCTTACTACTTAATCTATTCATTGATAAAGCATTGTGAGAAGTATTTGTTTCTTTCCCGAAACAGGGAAATTATACATTTTAGTCAATTCAAAACTCTCCAAAAGTGTCAAAGTGGCGGTATTGGTCTGTTTTAAAGCTTCTATGGAAAATATTACCGTTCTTGGAGTTTCCAAAACTTGGTTGACATAGGTTCAACTGGTATAACGTTACCTTATGAATTTCACAGCTACTGAGATGGAGGAACTTAGGATGTGGGATAACCAGATGATGAGCAATAAAATATGCAAGTAATTGAGTTGTTAGTTGAGGAGATAACTATCCTTTTGAAGTAAAAACAGTCCTTGCCAGAGCAAACCAGTAAAGTCACTAAATAAATCTGAGATCAGCCCTGGTAGCTATGACACAGAGCAGACAGACATAACGTTGAGGCAATGTGTAAAGTATTTATGCCATAATAAAGTCCGAATGCAAAACAATAAAAATGAATAGAGTGAAATTAAATAAACAAAATGACATCAAAGTGGAGTTGGTGCCTCCAAATCTATCTTTGTCCTTGCATTCCTCACATGGGTCAGCGTTTATAATGAAGGCCTAAATTAGTTTCTGAGAGCTGGGGGTGTGCAAGGGGAGTGCACTATAGTGATCTTGGTTCCTCCTACTTGTAACACCAAAGTCCAGTTTTAGGCGGTCCCTGTTCCCACAGCAACCTCCGAGAGAGAAACATCTGATTCCATAAAACTGAGTCTCAGCTAACAGACACGGGATGCACAAGAATCGTTTTGACCTCCTGCCTTCACCCTCTGAAGTACACTCCACATGTTAATTGTAAACTCAGCAGGTCTGTTAAATATGCTTTGACCCTGTACTACCTAAATGAGGCCTGTGATTGGGGGCTGACTTGCTTATTAAAACTCCGTAGGAATAGCCTGGCGAAACCTTAAATCTGGACAGTTGGAAAGGCTCTCTCCTGGTTCCAGTACACATAAATGGATCTGCTAATGCAAATGTCTTAATTAGAAATCATCAATGAATGTTCATGTATTTTGAATGATGAAATTGGTAGAAAATGATAAACATAGAAAAAAAGATAATGTGTGCGTTTGGAATTGTGACCTCGGAGAGAGACCACCAGAATTCACGAATTATATTAAAGGAGCAACTAACATATATGAAATATAGAAAATGTATTAGATTGATGTAGTAATGTGTCATATTAAAAGATATAACCTATGCTTTGCATTGAATTGCAGAGCTTAACTTAGCTAAAGTCTTGGCCTAGTCTTCCCAGGCCTCATGCAGACCCTTAATCTTTAATGTTCAATGAAAAATGCTGACAAACTGAACTAACCGTGAACTGTCTATTGTTTAATAAAATTTGCTTAACCGAAGCCTCTATGTGAACCGATGGACAGGAGATGATGGACCTAGAAATGTAACAAATAGTGTGTAAAGCGCACTGGATGTACTTTCCCAGGACTCAAACAATGAAGAAACTGACTGGAGAAGAAGGTGCAACATTTTCGATACCCGACGAGCCGGATGATGAGGACATCGTAAAGCGAACCGATTAACGACATGAGAACTGTGAAATATTAGAATTCATAGATTTGATTTACAAAATGTATTGGTTAGGGAAGAATCGTATGATTAATTAACCAGTTAGGAATTGGGGATAGTCTAGGTGACTATGATATAACAACATGACAGGGGGAAGAGAGTAGAGAGATGAGATGATGAGATGTTAGGTGCGGATGTTAGGGGAGAGACTACGAGCTCGAAGAGATGATTTGAGATTCTGTCATTGGGCTCATACTCTTTGAGAGCCTGATGTGATGCTGATCGACTGATGACCTGAGGACGAAGACTGACTTTGTTGCTGATCCATACCGTGCATAGGTAGATATGACAATGTGACTGAATTATCTTTTTGTGCATTTTCTAGGTATCAACTGCGCTGTTTAAATAAATTTCTTAGTTAGATGTTTTCCAAATTCATGTTCTAAACTGTTTTTGCATGAATTCCCACAAGCTGATGCTAATCTGGGTTAGGTGAGGTTCCTACCCTATGACACAGACACAATTACAGAGACAAATGTTGACTGACTGATTTGCTGAACTCTGCTACTTATGCTGACCTATTTGCCTTCGATTCAATCGATGACTATGCAAATGCTTTAGAATGTATTTTGATGCAAGTTCTAATTAGGTTAATACGAAATTTTGAATTTGAATAAGCTTGAATTAATCTCATGAAGGTATTGTAACTGATAGGGAATAAAATTGCAAAACATATATCGAGTTGTGGTTATTCATGACTGAAAGGTCATGGTGTAATGATCATTAATTGCTAAGTAACGATTGACTATGGTTATCGAATTTTGTTTATTGATTATTGAGAAAGATCGGTCACATCATAGCTAGGATACTCCATGCGAATCAAAAGGTTAATCGACCTATGCGCGTCACCCTGTAAGTTTACTTTTTAAGGACCGGGCGCGCCAACAGATCATATATTGTGAAAAAAATTAGAAGCCCCACCAGTGACACCAAAGGGAAAAAAAGGAACCTTGAAGTGATCATGGACACAAACCTATCCCTAACCTCACATTTCCATGAAGTTAAATGAAGCCCTGTACACAGGCAAGCGTGCAGACATATTCTGCCTTACTTATTGACTCTCTTGTTCCAGTCTACTGCCATTGTTTGTTGCCCTCAATTTTTGTGACAGTAGCAGTCTAGTTTGATGTCATACCCTAGTTCCCTTTATTTTAATGACACTGAAGTTTCAGTTAACTGCCAGTGAATACCAGGGACATTTTTAACAGCAGGGGGGTTCTAGTTTGATGCCAGTTTCTGGTGTCTGCTGTTGTAACGATTTTGCGCTTTTGGTCTGCTGACAAGTTCCCTCAGTATTAAGGGCAGAGATGCTGGATCTACTGCCAGTGCACATGCTGTTAGTTATAAGGACATTAGGGAGCTGGTCTGCTGCGAGCACTGATGCACTTCTTTTTAATGTCACCTTAGTTCAAGCCTGCAAGCTGTGTCTGGTGCCATCAGTTTTAATGATGGTGCTTCCTCTAATCTGATACCAGTGCTCGAGTCCCTCCGTTTTAGTGACAGTAGGTTTCTGGCGTGGATGCAGAGCCCTTGCCTTGGGGAGGCACGGCCAAGTGTGGTCAATGAGTCGTTGGGTCCATCTGCATCAAGAAAGCTTCCCTGGTCCGCACCTGGGGCTTGGGGTAACTGGGTGGGTGGGGCTGGGACAATGTTCCTTGCACAGACTTGAATGTATTTGGTCCTTTAATTTAACAATGGTATTGCATACGCCAGATAAAATACTAGTTGCTCAGAATAATTCCAGTATTTCTATCCATTGTTTTTTTTTCTTAGTGCAATAGTGCAGCACAATGAGTTTGCGTTGACCTAGGGCTGGTAAATGTATTTTGAAAGAAATTGAGTCTTGAGGCTACTCGCAATATTGTAGGTTGATTCTGATATCGTGTTTCTAAACCTGAAGGAATCAAAAGAATCCCATCTGCAGGGAACCCTTTTCCGGAGGCTAACACTGTTCTTTTCAAAATCCTTGTTCAGTTGCCAAGGCAACCGTATCCAAGATATGAACTCCCAGAAGCATCCAAGGCAGATGCGTTGCCTTTTCTTCCCTACATGGCTCTGGCTCTCACTATCCCTTTCATCTTGCCTTCCTTTGCAATTTATCTAACACACGTTATCTGTCTCAGTCAGCAAATGCTGAATAAAATCCCCCAAAGCAGTGGTTTTCCAACATAAAGGCTAATAGCTGATCTCCGTTATTAAGGTACCAAAGCCCACATGGTGTGTGTGTGTGCGTAAATCTGCAAGCCACTGAATTGGAGCATGACAAATCAATTGAGTCATTAATCTTTCTACTGTCTATAAAACGAGTACTGTAGATTTGACTGAGAGGGCAACTTTCATTACAGGGCTAAAAGGCACAATTTTAGACTATTGTCTTTGCATCCGTATTTTTACTTTTATCTTACATTTTTTATATAGCCCTATTCTGCGAAACAATTGAGACGTGGGGCATTCCTTACTGAACAATGTCATGTTAAATCAAATGAACAAACAATAAACAGACGTCTCTACATCGTCAAACAAATAGCTATTAAAACATGTGTAAAAATCAGTGGACTGGTGGGGAGGAAAGAAAATCCTGACAGTAAATGTAAATGATCTACAGTAGCACGAGGAGGAAAGAAATGAAGGATAGCCTAATGTGTAGTAGAACAACGCAACGGGAAGACCTAGGTGATGAAGGCATTTCAGTGAGCTCGTTCTGATAAACGTTGAACAATTGCTCTTTTTACTTTTTGCCAAACTGAATCAAGATTTCTCAGATCAACCGAGAGAGAGTTAGAACGGGAGGTCGAGGCACCGGGAATCAGTGTAATATGAGTTCTGAATTTTTTGATTTCCACTCTTAGATTGTGTGGACATCTCATGTTTTTGTTGCAGCCAGAGATTTTGGAGGGCATTGAAAGTGAGAGATGGTACTTGAAGTATTAGTCTGACTTTTAGGGGGAGTCAATGTAGATCCTTTAGTAGCAGGGAAATGTGGTCAAACTTGCCAATTCCAAAGACCAGTTTGGCCACTAAACGAAGAGCAGCTCTGATTTGTGTCCACTAGAAATTAGGAATGCCTCCGAAAATTACAATCCAATACAAAGATAAAGACACAATACTAAAATTTAATTATGGTCCTATCACAGAATCCCTGTCCACGCAAATTCATAGGTATATTAAACTTCCCCCCTCAATGGCCAGCAGGATTCCAATCCTTAAGATGATAGTTCTCCCCAGACTCCTTTCTTCGTTTGTTAAAATACCGATTCCTCTCACCAATGCTTTCTTTATGTATCTCCGGGGTCTTACCTCGAAACTCATCTGGGCGGGTCGTAAAAGATGTATTAAATGGAGCACATTGATATTTCCATAAGAAAGTGGAGGTTTGGGGTCCCACACTTCCAATTGTATTATCTTGCTACCCAATGTCAATATACCTACTTTTGGTATCATGCGGATGCACGGCCGTTGTACTCTAAACCAGAGATAGATTTGGAGGCACCAACTCCACTTGCATCTCTGCTGCCCCTGGGGATACCCCTTGATCCCTATGACGTTCAGCCCATACCCACTACTCGATGGGCCTGGAGGAAGCTGCAGAGGCTCCTGGGCGGGGCCTACTTTACTTGAATGCCCTACCAGTTGTGGATACTCCTTGGCTCCACACTTAATGTGAAACACTTCTGAAACACACAGTATTGAAATATTGCGTGGCAACATTCAGCAATATTTTCCCTGATGGACTTGCAATATCATAATATCAGACACTACAGAGATACCACGCCACTGGACAATTTTATTGTATTTCGCCTTCGTAGAGCATTGCGTGCAGTCATCGTTACAAAGCCCCGGATGACTTTCCACCTCTGTCGCTTACTGTGACCAACTAAGAATGTGCTATATTGACGCCCGCCTGTACGCAGCAAGCTTTAATATACTCACATGGCATGGCACCGCATTGAGAATCCGCTGGGAGGAAGGCTTGGGACAGAAGATAACTGATAAAATCTGGGCGGCGTGCTGTGCACTGACCAGATTGGTTTATCCAAACCATCGCCAGAAACTAATTCATTTAAACTTTGTGCAGCTGGCATATACCACTCCACTAGATCAGTATAAATATGATTTGGCCCGACCCCCGCATTGCCCCAAATGTTGGATGGCCAATGCAAACTTTATCCATATGGCCTGGAGCTGCCCAAAATGGTATGCCTTCTGGGTTGACAGCTTTCAAAAACTTTCCCATATGCTGAGAGTTGATATTCCCCCTTACCCTCTTATTCACTATTGAGATATCCTCAAGCTCTTCAAGTTTTTCAGCAATAGCTCTGTTATTGGCTAAGCGTGAGACTGCAATACACTGGGGTTGGCAACACCCCTCTGGTGTCTAAATGGTTCACCAGTCAGACATAATGTGAAACTACGAGTGAAGTATATGCTTCCCCTTTAACCCACCCAAATTCCCGACCCAAAGACATTTGGCAGCCATTGTGTTCCTATATGCTGGCTGTCAATGCACGCTCACAATGCACTCCTGCAAGTAAATGAGAGTCCTTGCCTTCCCAATGAATCCAACCGACAGGAAAGCAACTAATGTCCTCATATTGGCCGCTACACTTATGAGTTGCCCCCTGCCTCTTGCTGATCTACTCCAGATACCACATTTTACTCTCCACACCTGAGTTAACAACCTGGACTGTGCTGGATAGTGGCTTACACACCTATACAACTGTATGCAACCATCTCTGTAGTTATTGGTGGTTTCTTACAATGCTTAAATGACTATGGTGGTCATTCTGACCCTGGCGGTCTTTGACCGCCAGGGCGGAGGACCGCGGGAGCACCGCCGACAGGCCGGCGGTGCTCCAATGGGGATTCCGACCGCGGCGGTAAAGCCGCGGTCGGACCGGCACCACTGGCGGGGTCCCGCCAGTGTACCGCGGCCCCATTGAATCCTCCGCGGCGGCGCAGCTTGCTGCACCGCCGCGGGGATTCCGACCCCCCCTACCGCCATCCAGATCCCGGCGGTCGGACCGCCGAGATCCGGATGGCGGTAGGGGGGGTCGCGGGGCCCCTGGGGGCCCCTGCAGTGCCCATGCCACTGGCATGGGCATTGCAGGGGCCCCCGTAAGAGGGCCCCTACATGTATTTCACTGTCTGCTGCGCAGACAGTGAAATACGCGACGGGTGCAACTGCACCCGTCGCACAGCTTCCACTCCGCCGGCTCGATTCCGAGCCGGCTTCATCGTGGAAGCCTCTTTCCCGCTGGGCTGGCTGGCGGTCTGAAGGCGACCGCCCGCCAGCCCAGCGGGAAAGTCAGAATTACCGCCGCGGTCTTTCGACCGCGGAACGGTAACCTGACAGCGGGACTTTGGCGCCTATGTATTTTTATTAGGCATGACACAACAGTGCTAGAGTCAACTGAATTGCTGAATGTGTTTACATTGCAGTTGCCTACCACTTTGTATTGTAGCATCTCCATCCTATCTTTAGGCATGGAAAAATCAAATTAAAAGAAATATAAAAAAAGAGATTACAATCCAATCATCAGTCCGGGATATTTCCAGGTCCCTACCACATAGTGAAAGTTACTTGGTTGTAAAAAAAGGTTTAGTTTTTTTGCAAAGATTGTCTCTTGCGCTGGAGAGTCTCTTGCATTTAGTTGCTGTGAGCTCTATTTGTGAGGAAATAGAGAGATGATGATCAGTCTTTACATCTTGCGATCTTACCTTGTTGGCCAAAGCCATCAGTGTGTAGAACGACAGGGCACAATTTTGTTTAATTTGGAGTTTTGAGATCTTTGTATTAGAATGAACTCACTTTACTCTGGGATGAGATTGAGGTCTGAGGCATTCTTTATGCAGATTGGAGATCATTGCTTTTTGTACAGCAACAAGGTCCTATGATAATGAAAATGTTAAATAAATATGTGTATTGGCTGCATGTTGGTGAATAATGACCACTGCCCCTCCGTCAGGATTGTTAGCGGTTTCATATATAACTAGAACATAGGTGAAAGCACAGACCTCTGAGGAACGTCAGATGACAGGACTTGAGTTGGAGGCAAAGTTCCCTAACCTGTTCTGCTTTTTTCAGCTATGTATGAAGAAGGAAAAACAACTTTATACCATTGAAAAATAATGGGAGTGCTTTGGTGGCAGGAGGAAAGTTTTTCTGTAAAGTGGTCATTGTGAGAAGTGTTTGATGTTGTGTGTGAGGAACAGAGTTATTCTCTTAATGGTTTCTCTTAGTGGTCTAAGATCACTGACCTTCATGTGTAGAGAAAAAAAAAAGTAAGACAGAATGTTCTGTCTTATAAAATGTTAGTTTGTGAACATAGAGAAATGTTTGAGAAGAGAGTTACATATTTGGGAAGTGTTTTGGGGCCCACAGGCTGATGAGATGGTGTTGTTCATGTAGCCGTGCAAATGCATGAATTGGAGCAAAGGAGATTGAGAGATCCTTATGTATGTGATTGCACCTACCATCTATAATGTGTTTCTTTAGTTTCATGTGAGTATCATCCTGAATTATTTATTGTCCGTACTCTCATAATGAGGACAAGTGTTTTTTCCTACTTGCCAGATGATCATATTGGGTAGATCCAGGTTTTCCCTGCTTCCTTAAATTCCTCGATCTTGGACATTTCTTGTCTTTGCTGAAGGAGAATTACAAAGTATTGCTGCTTGTGTGGAGGAGGAGGATCTACCAATATATTTCTTCATGTAAAGATGGATGGTCAGCCGGTGGCATTCCAGGGCAGAGGGCTTTCTTTGGTGAAAGTATTTGCAGCTTTACTCCACTGAAGGATGAGATGTAGAGTCTTGAAAGTTGTGTGTTTTGCAACAGGAAGCCACTGGGCTAACTGAAGGATTATTGCGCATTCTGGATCCTTTGCAGTTTTCTGAGCAGTAAATGTGGGACCCCTAATTGGAATCTTTATGCACAATCAAGACTTGACTAGCAGAGGAAGATGGTAGCCCAAAGTCTCTGAGGAAACCTCACCATAGAATATGGATGGTGTAGGAGGTGCTTCTCAGTTGCTATGGACAGTCTGAGGTGTATGATCATTCCTAGTCTTCTCAGTTCCTTTGATTTTGTCACAGATTACACCAGTTCCTTTCCATGAATAGTTGTAATTTGATAGTTCTTCCACTCACCGAATGTCAGGTTCTCCTTTTGGATGAACTATTTGTAAGGTAATAGCCATGGATTGGTGGCTCAGATGCATTGGTCTATTCCTATATGTCAAGTTCTCCTAGGTCTTCTAGCGTTCTGAGAGTTTTAAAGTCATCAGGGCATTGTGGCTTGTCAGTTTGAAGAATTTGAGTAGATCTCGTTGCAGCCTATGCTACTAATTGAATAGCAACAGTGAAATGATTGCTCTTGATGCACATCTTTGTCGATGCTGAAAAAGATTGCTCTGAGATGAAGGTTGAAGGAGATGCATTAATGGATGCTCACTTTGATACCACATTCCTAGAGTTTGCCTGGAAGGGAACAATGTGGGAATGTGTCAGATGTGATGAACAAGTACAGAAGATGTGTGGAGACTCCTTTCCTGCCCACAGGATTCTTAAGATTAACCAAAATAAAACTCAGAGAAGATTTGCTGCCTCTCTGTGTGAAAACCTGGTTTGTCCAGATAATGATAAGATAATAAATGGTCTTCAATTTAGAAGCTGCTGATCTGATTGCATAATGCTTTTCTATATTTTTGCCTCGGATTGGGCTATGAGCTCAGATGGATCTAGGCAGCTGGTTTTGATGAAAGGTTGTAAGTAGGACATCTTGAGGTTTGTAGGAAACCTAATAAAAGAGAGATGATGATGATGGTCTTACCTGAGGTTGTGGACATGATCTTAAGATCTTGTAGTCTTGTGGTTGCAGGCATCGGATGATAATCATTCAGATTCACTAGCCTTGACCACATCATAGATGTTGAAGGTTGAGTTGCTCGAAGGAGGTCAGGGTCTAGTGACTTGCAGATTCCATAGCCTTCTTATTCGTGACCTCAGTGAGTGGGGTGGAAGGTATCTCGTTCACAATGTGTAGTTCTAGTACCTTTACTTTTGGCCACAAGGTGGACTGATGTGTTGCTTTAGAATGGATGAGACTGGGACATTTTGTGGTGGTGCACTCTGGATTGTAGAATCTAGTGTGGGTCATGTGGAGTTCCTTGTTACAATATTTGGTGTTAAAATTCTGTAGGATCAATGAAGTATTTTGCCTTTTGGATGAAATATTTGTAGGTCCAGTTAAGTCTTAAGCAACAGGCTTGCTGTGACTACCACTTTGTTTCTTTATTTTATTTGAGTATAGGGATTTCTGTTTTCATGTTCTCTATCTCTATAGAGAGATGGGGCCCCTTGTCAATGGTTTAGGTGTGTGAATGTCTTAAGAAAAATGATTTTGTTTAAGGAGTTAGAGACACAGATTTACAGCTGTTTGAATTCAGTTATCTAAGAGATTACATTGCTGACATATGAGAGTCGAGTTAATGGAGGTTATTTCAGTTCTACTGTCTGTATGTGGCTGAGGTCAATATTTTAGTAGCACCTGCACTCAAGAAAATCTTTGAGGATGAAAGAGAAAATATGGCAGTTGCTCCAAGTAGTAGGATGGGGGCATGTTACTGTGGTGAGTCCAGACATTGTGAACCTCTGAGTGTGTGTGTGCTCTCAGTGATGAGTCAAGTGCAGGTAAAACCTTTTACGTTTATTATAATGTTTCTTGGCTGTGAGAACTATGGTTGGTTTAACTAGATGTGCAGGTCATCCAAGACCCAAAGGTTGGGATTATTGAAGGAGATATCCAAGATGCTGATAAAATAAGGCATATGTGAAAGCCTGATTAAATGATGAAGACCTATGCATTAGAAGATAAGCAAATTAGACACTAGTGAGCAATGAAATACAGCAGATTAACAATTTGGTGTGACAACTCAATGAACGTGGTGATTTATAAAGATTTTTTGAAAATTAGTTCCCATTTGGCCTTCCTCAGGCTGTTTCATGTCAGGATTCGGTACACGGGGGTGGAAGGGAATGCCTCTTGCACTTATAAAGAGTTGTGTCCTAGCCATGTTTCTGTGACCAGGGCTAGTTGTGATGATCATCAGAAGTAAGATGTTTAATAGGTTCTTGTTAATTGACAAGTGTTGATATGTGGGCAGGTAAACTGAGGGGGTATTTGTGTGGCGGTGGTGAGAGGAGAGGAAGAGTTGATAGTGGGCTCTGTAAAAGGTTGGGGTGAGGAAGAGAGGGTTATACACGGGGGGTTGGCTGATGGAGGGTAGGAGAGAAAATCTGAAGTGTTGGTGGAGACGTTATGAAGGGGTACTGGGTGTAGAGAGAGCAGGGTCTTGGTAGTTAGGTTCAGAAAGGATGCAAGGGGAGACAGAGTATTAGTGAGGAGGGTTTGATGGAGAAGGAAAATGTTTTATTCAGAATCATAGCTTACTGAAGCCGAGAGATGAGGCTTTGGGTTAGAAGCCTGGTAGGCAGATTCAGTAGATTCAGTGCTAGACAATTTAGAAAATGAGTCCTTAAACTCAGATGAGTGTAGTGTTGTGCAATATTAAGTTATGAAAAGTTGAAAGGTTCGAATGCAGAGTATGGACCGTGGTTGAAGGAACCAGAGAATTATTTTCTATTGACAAAAGAAGTGTCCCTATGTCTAAAGTCGACCCCTAGGTGTGATAAAAGGTACTGAACAGACAGTGCTCCCTGAGATTATCTTTATGATTTAAATATTGTTATTAATTTTGGATGATGTTATCACAGACTTCCTGCTACATTTAGAGGCCGTTAGGGTGTCAAATTGAGAATTCGGTTCATCATAAATTAAACATAAACGAAACAGTGAACCCGTCAACATCCCCATCCATCTTCCTTGACCCCTTTCGATCTGAAATTGTATGTGTTGCTGTTTGTAACGTTACCCTTTCATATTCTGTCCCGGGTGTCCATCTTTACGGCTCTGTATTAGGCTTACTTACTATGCTAATTGTCCGTCAAGTTGAGTGGACTGCTTGATGCAGAGTGTTCTAAGATATCTGGTACAGGCGAGCTCTCTGAATTCTATTGATAAGAAGATTCTGATGAAATTAGCCTCAGGTTTTTCCAGGGCCTTAAGTTTCTTCTCCCCCACAGACCCAAAGTCAGTTGAACGTGGCTCAGTATTCTGGTGCTTGTTCTTTCCCCCACAGTACTGTAATTGCCTGCGCATAACATCATGGTTATTGCCCTCCCCCTTGCGTATCTCACGGTAAAGGACTGTCTGTTTGAGAGAACTAACAAAAGGTAGGAAGGTAACTGTGGTATGTCTGTGTCAAATATGGTATTGATGCTGGAAAGTACCCTATGCCAATATTGATGCATTTTATGACATCTCCAAAGCAAGGGTGCCTGAATCCCCACATTTCCTTTAATTCTCTGCTGACCTCACACGATACCAGTTGTAGACTCGCTCTTGCATCTAGTATCAATATCGTACATTGTTAGAGGTGCTTCTTTGCTTGAGCTGCTTACTGCAGAGAGCTGTGCCCTGGTGTAAATATCCTCCCAATCTTTGCCAGAAAGTACACGTTCTAATTCTACCTCCCACCTCTTTTGTGTCTGTGATCTGTGGGAGAGATAACTTTATGTAAGAGTTTGTAAATATCTGAAAGCAGATCTTTGTCACCATGTTTTGTAATCTTCTATTTTATTTATTTCGGTGGTGGTCTATTGGCAATAATTAAAATCAAAGGATGGGTGACCTGTAAGGCCACAATGGTGTTTCAATTGTCTGAAGGATTGGACTTCCACCTCCAATCCTTTGGATGCAACCACCTCAGATGCATCCTTCTCAACACCTGCTCAGTCCACAAGCACGCCATCGAACTCTGGGACCTTCTCGACTCCTCCTCCCCGGACATCGTCTTCCTGATGGAGACCTGGATGAACCCATCCTCAGCACCCAACATCACCATAGCCATCCCAGATGGTTACAAGATCACCCGCAGACACCGCACCAATAGACCGGGAGGAGGGATCGCCATCATCCACAGGAACACCATCAGAATGTCAACCAACACCGAAGACACCCTCAGCACCGCCGAACACATGCACTTCCAAATCGATGCTAAGACCACCCTCAGAGGTACCCTTATCTACAGATCCCCCCGGACCTCGACCTCAGTTCAGTGACTCCATCGCCGACGTCATCAGCACTCCAGTCCTTGCCCACACCATCGAACTCAACTGGACCGACCACCACTGCATCCACTTCACTTTCGTTAAACCCACCACTCACCACCACCCGCAACCGATCCCCCGCCGCAGCTGGAACAAGGTCACCAACGACCAGCTGATCTCTGCCCTCGCCTGAGCCCTACCAGCTGACACCGCCGTCGCCGACACAGCCGCCCACAACCTCAGACAATGGATCGAGGACTGCACCAACACTCTCGCCCAGATCAAGAAACCCTCTAACAAACGCACTGTCAGAAAGGCCACCTGGTTCACCACCGACCTCGGGACCTCAAAACAGGCCTGCCGAAAACTCGAGAGAAAGTGGCGCCAGGAACAGATACCAGCCACCCACACGGCCCTCAAGAATGCCATCCGCAAGCACCAACAGCTCATCCGGACCACCAAGAGATCCTCCTTCAAGGAACGCATCGACAACAACGCGCACTGTAGCAAAGAGCTCTTCAACATCGTGAAGGACCTCTCCAACCCCAGCTCCAGCACCAACGACATCCCACCTTTGCAAGACCTCTGCAACTCCCTGGCCACCTTCTTTCATCACAAGATCGCAGACATTCATGACAGCTTCAACACCAAGACCCCACCAGCAGTCGCCAACACCTCCGACTCACCGCCCCCCAACCACACCAACCTCCTGCTCTCCTGGACACACGTCAATGACGCTGACACCACCAAAGTAATGAACACCATTCATTCCGGCGCTCCATATGACCCCTGCCTGCACTACATCTACAACAGAGTGAGCTCAATCATCGCTCCCCAACTCTGTGTGATCATCAATAGCTTCATCGAGACCGCCACCTTCCCGGAAAGCTGGAAGCACCCTGAGATCAACGCCTTACTCAAGAAACCCAAGGCGGACCCTAAGGACCTAAAAAACTACTAGCCCATCTCCCTGCTTCCATTCCCGGCGAAGGTTATCGAGAAGATCATCAACAGGCAACTGACCCACCATCTGGAGGAAAACAGCACTCTGGACCCACCCCAATCCATCTTTCGGAGCAATCACAGCACCAAGACCGCCATCATTGCTGCCACCAACGACATCAGGACCTTCCTGGACAAAGGCGAAACTGCAGCCCTCATCCTCCTTGACCTCTCGGCCGTCTTTGACACCGTCTGCCACCACACCCTGCGCACACACCTCCACAATGCAGGGATCCTCGAGAAAGCCCTGGACTGGATCACCTCCTTCCTCTCCGACAGAACGCAGAGAGTCCGCCTCCATCCATCCCGATCTGAAGCCACCAAGACTATCTGCGGAGTACCATAGGGCTCCTCCCTCAGCCCGACACTCTTCAACATCTACATAGCACTACTCGCCAAAATCGTCCGATCTCACAACCTCAACATCGTCTCATATGCCGACGACACCCAGCTCATCCTCTCCCTCACCAAGAACCCCGCCACCACCAAAACCAACCTTCACAAAGGTATGAAGGCCGTCGCCAACTGGATGAAGGACAGTCGCCTAAAGCTGAACTCAGATAAGACAGAGGTCCTCATCCTCTGACCCACCCCCTCCGCCTGGGATGCCTCATGATGGCCGCCCACACTGGGAGCCACACCAACGCCCACCATCCACGTCCGCAACCTGGGTTTCATCCTTGACTCCATGACCCAACAAGTCAACGCCGTCTCATCCTCCTGCTTCAACTCCCTCCGCATGCTCCACAAAATCTACAGGTGGATCCCTACCGAAACCAGAAGGACGGTCACCCAGGCCCTCATAAGCAGCAGACTAGACTACGGCAACGCTCTCTACGAAGGGACCATGGCCACTCTCCAGAAAAGACTGCAATGGATACAGAACGGCTCTGTATGGCTCATCCTCGACATCCCCCGCCACATCACATCCCACCTGAGAGACCTACACTGGCTCCAAGTCACAAAAGGATCACATTCAAACTCCTAACCCAGGCCCACAAAGCACTCCACAACGCCGGACCAGCATACCTCAATGATCGTCTCACCTGCTACACCCGAACCGTCAGCTCCGTTCTGCCAAACTCGCCCTCACCACCGTCCCACGCATCAATAGGTCAACAACTGGTGGCAGATCATTCTCCTACCTCGCTGCCAAGACCTGGAACACCCTCCCCATCCTGTCACGTACTGCGCTGGACTTCTCACCTCTGGATTTCGTATTGGTGAATACACCGCAACGGTCATTCTGACCGTGGCGGGCGGCGGTCGCCGCCCGCCATGCGGTTACCGCGAATGACCGCACCGCGGTCAAAAGACCGCGGCGGTCATTCCAACTTTCCCGCTGGGCCGGCGGGCGACCGCCAAAAGGCCGCCCGCCGGCCCAGCGGGAAAGCCCCTGCAACGAGGAAGCCGGCTCCGAATGGAGCCGGCGGAGTTGCAGGGGTGCGACGGGTGCAGTGGCACCCGTCGCGATTTTCACTGTCTGCAGAGCAGACAGTGAAAATCTTTGTGGGGCCCTGTTAGGGGCCCCTGCACTGCCCATGCCAGTGGCATGGGCAGTGCAGGGGCCCCCAGGGGCCCCACGGCACCCGTTCCCGCCATCCTGGTTCTGGCGGTGGACACCGCCAGATACAGGCTGGCGGGAAGGGGGTCGGAATCCCCATGGCGGTGCTGCAAGCAGCGCCGCCACGGCGGATTCCCTGGGCCAGGGGAAAACCGGCGGGAAACCGCTGGTTCCCCTTTTCTGACCCCGGCTTTACCACCGCGGTCAGAATAGCCCAGGAAGCACCGCCAGCCTGTTGGCGGTGCTTCCGCCGCCCTCCGCCATGGCGGTCATGGACCGCCAGGGTCAGAATGACCCCCCAAGTCCTGGATACTCCCAGATAAGGGCGACCCCTTCTAGTAGCCACGGTGCCGCTTGACAGGCTACGCCAAAGCAGACCGTACCCTCCAGAAGGAGTCCCAGAGGGAAAAAAAACCAACACTGGGGAAAAAACCTCTAGCAGGAACTCCTGAAGGAAAACAAGAAAAACAGGACTTGACAACAGGAAACAAAAAATAGGCAATATCCAGGGTAAAAGGCAGGAAAAAAGGACCAGGCAAAAATATCCCAAGGCAAAAGCAGGAACAAAGAACAGGCAAAAATCTCTGAAGGCAAAAGCAGGAACAAAGAACAGGCAAAAAATCTCCCAAGGCAAAAAGCAGGAACAGAGAACAGGAGCGAACAGCACAACCAGAAGGAAGTGTTTGCAATGCAAAGAGGAACAAGACTGACTGACTTATATACTGAGAAAAGGGAAGTGACATCACAGGAAAGGGAAGTAACACCATCTTGGATTGGGAAAAGCCCATAGACCAGTATAGAAAAAAGGAAGTAGTATAAAAGAAAAACAGAGCATGCTGGGACAAAAACACGAAGAAGACAAGATGGACAAAACATGGATAGAGACAGGCAAAAGGACCAACAAAAAACCCACCACCAACAACAAAAGATGAAAAAAGGCTACAAGTAAGTATAGCGCGACCGGAAGTGAAATATATGCTTCCCAGAAAGCATAATCAAAAAACGCGGGGAACGGCACTCCAAATATCGGTAGAGCGTTCCACCACGAGGACAGAAAGAGACGCCGCGTCAGAGCGCGGCGTTACACATCCACCTACGTCAGACCAAGGACCTACTGACCTTCAGGAGACTCCTCAAGACCTGGCTGTTCGAGCAGTAGCTCCCCCTCTCAAGCGCCTTGAGACCCTCACGGGTGAGTAGCACGCTTTACAAATGCAATGAATGATTGATAGGTTGATTGACTTCCTCTGCATTATAGAAATTTCCAACGCTTTTACAGTTGGCGACCTGTCATTCTCCGTACACTGTTACTTCCATATATGGTGAGTATCGGGGTTGCCTTTTATGGTAGTCAATGGGGAAGGAAATGTCACCATGCCTTTGGAAACAGTCACTCCTTCCCATACCTACATAGTGGCTCTTAATACTGGAGTAGAACACTGACCCTGTGTTCTCAGCCTTTTGGCCATTCATGTGATCTCTGAAATAGGAGTAACAATAACTGCTTTGTTCATGAAGGACCAGTGCTTCTTTGAGGACGGGGGATGCCACTCCACAATTTATCAGAGTTGTGTAGCAACATATTAGTACATGATGTGAGAAATCCCCAGGCCACCACCATCTAAGGCACGATATTTCGGATTTTTAGTGTTGTGGGGCTCCTCTCCATTCCGTATAAAGCGTTCTATGAGCAGCTGTATTTTTCTTTCAAGGAATTTTATTCATTTTAGTGAAACTATCAGTCGTGACTCGCAGCGCTAATAAGGTGCGGGGTGGGTGTGGTGCAAGGGGAAGGGCTGCTCAGCTTGCCCTGTGGCTAACCCTGAAGCTGCTCAAAGCAGCGTTGGGATTGACTGGGAGCACTCAGCCAGGGCGCTCCCAGGCTGACTGGGAGCCTGTGCAGGCTCTCTCCAACCCGGCAACTGTGTCTCTGGGCTGGAGAGAGCCTATTATGCATGTGTGTTTGGCCGACCCAAGACGGCCGGGCAGACACACATGCACTCTGAGGGGGAGTGCAGAGCACTCTCCCTCACTGCTCATCACCCTCGTTGCCCCACCCTTTTCAGAAAGAGAGTTTATTATCCTTTCGTTCTTAAAGGTTTGCAGCTTCTGCTGTTGGTGGGGGGGCCGACACTCCTCCGCCCTAACGGAGGAGCCTCCACTGCAAACTATACAATCAAACATCGTTGCGATACATACAAGAGATGGTAGCTCAATACAATAACACTGAAGACATGGAATACGAATGTCATTAATACTTTGTAGACCATCAAACATCTTTCTTTCGTTAAAACAGAGTGAAGGGTACAGGTGACAAATGATTTTCTGTATGTGAGAACACCACCATATCAATGAAGGACATTAACAACCAAAATAGTATATAACTTCAGTACTAGAGGGTGTCAATGTGTGCCTAAAGCCTATATAATCGGATGGAAGACTAGTATACTGGTGACAGCATGGCCTACAGCATCAAGTTGAATATATCACAGTGATGTATCGCCTTGGTGGTGGATAGAGTAACAGGGATGAACTGGGAATATGGGGCGGTGGGGGAGATAACAGGGAAGGGGGTAGCAAGAGTGAGATGTCCTGAAACCAAAAGTATCTATTGTTCAGGTACAGGGATGTGACTAAGGAGATATTGTTGCCCCATTATTATTAGTTGCCATATATCTATTCAAGGGGTGCCATACTACATTTGAAATCTGCAGACAAGATTGGAGGTTGGACTGAAGGGTATGTGTCCCTCTAAGATATGAGACCCATTCCCACCAAGTGTTATAAAACAGATTATTAAAGGATTTCTATTTGGAAAGAATGACCTTAACCGCAATGGTCAGATGGAGATCTAACAAGGCCATTTCATTGGCATTAAGGGACAAGGTGCAACTCGATGCCCACGGACCGAGAGACAGCATAACAAAATTTAATGTTATTGAAGTACCAAATATCTCATATAGTTTGTTTTGTATTGGAGACCAGTAAGTGTCCAATAGTCAGCAGTCAAAGAACATGTGTTGATGAGAGACTGTTTCTTGGTTGCAATCTCAATCCCAATCATTTTCTCGCAGGCTTACGCTGAATAATCTGGAAGGGGTCCAATGTAGAAGCTTCATGGTAAAGAATTTAGATTGTAATAGAGAGGCTGTAATTTTATTACGTAGTGTAAGATTGCCAGTGCTTTGCCACCTGCGTTCAGTAATGGGACAAAGTAATGCTTGCCCCATTTCGTGTGTAGTGCTGAAGTTTGAATTCCAGCTGACTCTGATAAACATGTAAAAATCTTTGCGGGAATATCACCTGAATGTAAACATATTGCAAGGTGGGGCGGTAAGGGTGAATGAATGGCCAGCATAAGATTTAACAATTTTACTTTCATCTTTCAAAAGCTTTAGAAATCGAGGGTGGAGAGTTGGTTCGAAAGGGCTAGAGTCAAGAAAGGAAGTGGATTGTTGTTGTTATTGTATAAATCCTTAATTAACTTAATCTATTTAAGGGCCCACAAGTTTACAGTCTAGTGTTACTTCATTTTGGGGTTGTGCCACAATGACACCCATATAGACTTAGAAATATGCACTGGCAATCTTCTGTCCAGAGTTTTAAGTGCATTTGAGGCATCTGTGTATACTGAAAAGGAGGTAGGGAGATTTTCGACAATGTAATAAAAGAGGCAAGAGTGGTCTTGTTCTATGTCTTGCCACCTAGGAGAATTAGGTGTCACTGGGAGAAGCCATATAGTACCTTGGGCTGCTAAAAAGGATAATTGGTAAAGCTACCAGTTTGGAAAATTACAGCCACCATGAGAAAAACTATTGCTAAGGGACTTATATGAGATCCTCGCTCAATTTGCACTCCAGAGACGTTTTGAGATTATTCTGATAATTTTCTGGAAGAATAAGGGAGAAAGTTGTACTGGTATCATAGGACATGAAATTATCTATTGGGATGACCATCATCTTGAGGGCTTGGAGTATACCCCACCAGGAAATAAACTTGGGTGACCAAGAGGACAATAGTTTGCTAACTTTAGAGATAGTCTGTGATTCATTGTACTATACTGCTTCGAATAAATTTTTACAAAACCAAATACCAGGATATTTAAGATGATGAGGCTGTCATTTAAGTCCCGAATCACCTAAATGTGAGGAAAAACATAGGGGGTTTAGGGGAAAAAACTCAGTTTTATCTTAATTTACGGTGTACACAAAAACCTCTGAGAACCACTTAATATATTGGTAATGCTCAGGATAGCATTTTCTAAATCCTCTGAGAAGATAAGAATGTCATCCACATAAACTGCAGTTTTGCACGTGTTAGGTCTGAATTGGATGCCTTTAAGGCCAGGACAAGTGTAAATAGGGGATCAATAGTGAGAAGGAAAAGCAAGGGGGGCAGAAGGCAGTCTTGTCTTGTACCTTGATGTAGATGAAAGGTGGAGAATGTGGAGCCATTAATCCTGATATTTGCTTTGGGTTTCACATATAAGGCCATCACCATTTTAATTAAAAAGTAGCCAAGGTTATCTCCTCTAGGACAGCGGGTAAAAAAGGCCAGGCTACTTTGTCGAATGCCTTTTCAGCGTCAAGTGCAATTGCCGCTGTAGAAAGTGAGGAGAGGCATGTCTTCATAATATATGGCAAAATGTGGGGATATAGGCCCTCTTACAACCCTGGGGGTCGGTGTTAAAGCGGCGGTAAGACCACTAACAGGCCAGTAAAAAAAATGGAATCACGACCATGGCGGAAACCTCCAACATAGACAGCCACTTTAACACTCCGACCGCCACCGTGGTGCAAACAAACACTGCGGCGGTCACTGCCAACAGACAGGCGGAAGACAATGTACCGCCCACCCTTTCACAAGATTTCAATCCGCCACCTTTTCCGGGGCGGAACCAACAAGAACAAAAACATGGCGGAAACAGGACTTGGAAGGGAAAACACTCACCTCTCCACACCCGACGAGGAACCAGGACACCATGGAGCCAGAACTCCAGATACTCCCAGCGATGGGCTTCCTGCTCCTCTATCAGAGCACCAAAGACGGCGGCGACGACCACAGTGAGTACTGCATCTACAACACAGGGGAGGGGGGAGAGAAAAGAGAGTGACACACACACGCAACACCCCACCCCCACCCTCACCCACAACAACATACACACAAATACATGCAGCAACATTACATATACACCCCTCCAACCCCCCTGGAAGAACGCAAGGACAAAAGGAAATGAGTTGAACAATCGTAATCATGAAAAATCCAGTAGTTAAAATTCGAAATACAGTATATACAATTATGTACACCAAATACACGAGTCCAGATAGTGCACCAATTATTGTCCGTGGAGCACTGGGCCCAAAATGCATGTGCGAGGCCCACACATGACACCAGACTTCAAACGGAGAGAACACCGCAGCGGCATCAGATGTAAATGAAACAGGCATCTCAGGGGGAGGTGGGGCACCTCAGGCTGATGAATGCACGATGCCACTGCTCCACGAGGGGGCTCCATGCCCACTGCTGTATCCTGGGGAGTGCAAAGCCACATTCTCTCAAGTCTGTCCTGTGGGTGGGTTGCCCACTGCTGTATCCTGGGGAGTGCAAAGCCACAGTCTCTCAAGTGGATAACAGTCTCCACTGGTTCTGGAGGGGGCTTTGTGCCCAGAGTGCTTCATCCTACCAAGGACTGAGGTAGTGGATGTGATACTCCACTGGTTCTGGAGGGGGCTTTGTGCCCAGAGTGCTTCATCCTGCCAAGGACTGAGGCAGTGGATGCCTTTCTCCACTGAAAGTGGTGCATCATGGAAGTTGCCCAGGCTCCTGGAACTGACCACCAGCCTCGGACGACTGACCACTGGGGATGGCAGCCATGTCTGCGGTGGTGCCACTAGCTCAGGATGTCGCGGGGCCGCTGGCGGTGCTTGCGGCGGGGTCGTGGCGGTGCTGGCGGCGGCCTCTGTGGCAGCGGTGCTGGCGGCGGGCTTGGTGGCGGCGGCGCTGGTGGCGGGCTAAGTGACTGCGGTGCTGGTGGCGGGCTCTGTGGCAGCGGTGCTGGTGGCAGGTCAGTGACTGCAGTGCTGGTGGCAGGCTCTGTGGCGGCGGTGCTGGTGGCAGGCTTAGTAACTGCGGTGCTGGTGGCAGGCTCAGTGACTGCGGTGCTGGTGGTGGGCTCTGTGGCGGCGGTGCTGGTGGCGGGCTCAGTGACTGCGGTGCTGTTGGCGGCCTCAATGACAGCGGTGCTGTTGGCGGTGCAGGTGGCGGTGCAGGTGCCAGTCTTCTCCGCCGTACAGGTTGGCATCGGCGTGGACAGAAGGTGTGAAACTGGTCCCATTGTCAGTGCTACCATGGCCTCTCCTGACCTGCCCTTTATTTTCTGGCCCTTCCCCACCTTGGATGGTGGCGCAGCTGCCACTATCCCCTTTCGTTTTCCCTGAGCCCTTGGTGGCAGGTGTTTTCTGCTTCTCCATCCGGGATGTGGGCAACTTTTTAACTTTTGCAGTTGGTGGAATATCCTTGCCCTCTCTCTGTGGCACACTGGCCGCCCTGTTGGTAGGCGCACTCCAATAGCCTGCAGTTGCTGGCACCACTGTGCCTGGTGATGTGGTGGCTGAGGTGCTGGGTTGGGACCTGGAAAGTTTGGCCCTAGGGGACGGACGGGGGGGAGGTGTAGGGAAGAGGTCAATATTAGCCAGGAAAAGTTTTTTAGACACACTGGGACGGGTAGATGGAGTGGGTTTGGGAGTGGAGGAAGAGGTAGTGGTTGTAGGAGGTGTACGTTTGCTGAATTTTGGTGAAGGTGCATGGGCTGGAGGCTGTTGTGAGTTATGGCTGTTGGGTGGGTGTGTGCCTGCGTTTGTGTACTTTGGGAGGAGGGCTCACAGACACACTGGGAGAGAACACAGGGGATATGTGAATGGTAGTGGGGGTGGTGAGTGCACGTGAGCGGTGTGTGGTGATGGGCGTGCTGGTGATGGAGGTAGTGGCTGAAGATGTAGTGCATGCAGGTGTGAGTGGAGACGAGACAGGGAGGGAGGAGGAGGACGTGGAGGAGGGGGACACAGTGGAGGCAGTGCATGTTGGTATGTCTACATGGGTATGATGCTTGTGTGAGTGCCTGTGGGATGTATGGTGCTTATGTTTGCCTGAGCCACCCTTGTGTGTTGAGGTGTGTGCATGCTGGTCTGATGGTGTGCTTGGGATAGGCTGAGGTACATGGGATTGGGTCTGGGTGGAGGAAGTTGGAGGGGGAGGCTGGACACATCAGTGCTGAGGCCAGAGCCTGAAATGCTCTCTGTTGGGCTGCCTGGCCAGAATGAATGCCCTTGAGGTATGCATTTGTTTGTTGCAAATGCCTCTGGACACCCTGGATGGCATTCACAATGGTAGATTGCCCAACAGTGAGGCATCTCAGGAGGTCAGTAGCCTCCTCACTGAGGGCTGCCGGGCTGACAGGGGCAGGGCCTGAGGTGCCTGGGGCGACGGAGATGCCCACCCTCCTGGGTGAGCGGCCACCGGACACACGCTGAGGGGCTGCTGTGAGGGCGGTGCTGTTAGGCTGGGTGGCGGCTGTACCTGTTGATGCGGGGGCACAGAGGGGCCCGCCACCGCAAGGGAGCTTCCATCAGAGGAGGAGTCGCTGTTGCTGCTGTCACCTCCTGTCCCCGCTGTGAGGCTCCCCTCGCCCATCCACTGGTGGCTTCAGACTCCGTTGTCTCGCCCTCCAGGGCCAAGTGGGATGCATCTCCCTCCTGCTCCGGTGCAACTGCTCCTCCGCTTGATGATGCTATTGCACACAAGAACAGGGAGACCACAAAAAGGTGGGGGGAAGACAGAAGAAAGACATGTTCAGTGCATGCAATACCACTACCGTTGGCGGACACTACAGACACAGCAGCCTTCTGCACTATGCCATGCACTTATAGTTCCTAGATTATTCACAGGGCCATGGGGTTCAAGTCCTATGCCCGATTACTGCACACATGGAAGGCACAAGAGCCTGACTAGGTGTAGATGGTTCTTACCACTGGTGGGGTTGGGGTTCCACATAGCCTGCCTCACAAAGGGACCTTGCCTACAAAGCTCGCCCTGGCCTAGGGTAACCCACTGCCCACCTCCTCCACCCAGACACCTCGTAATGTGCGCAGAGTCAGATGGATGTGACTGTACTCACCCCCTTGTGGCTGCTTTGATGCCCTCAAGCGCCCATCCAACTCTGGATACGCCACCGCCAGGATCTGGAACATCAGGGGGTCATGGTACGACAGGCACCCCTCCCACGTTGGGAGGCCATCCCCAGCTGGGCCTGTGCTGTCTTCTTGCTCCAGCGGCGAATGTCCTCCCATCTTTTCCGGCAGTGGGTGCTTCGTCTGTGATGGACCCCCAGGGTCCGGACATCCTTGTCGATGGCACGCCAAATATCCTTCTTCTGGTGGGTGCTGACCTACAGGAATAGTACAGGGGAAAGGGAAAATCTTTAACCGTCTGGACCGTCACAGTCATTGGCCCACGTTCCCACCCACACACATACACTCACCGTCCGCTCATGCAGGGCTAAGTCCCCCACCCATATATCTTCCATACACACCACGCCAAACATGCATTGCCCATGCAGCATGTTCACAGTGTACTCACCTGTTTGTCTGGAGGACCGTAGAGTAGCGTGTACTGGGGAAGGACCCCATCCAATAACTTCTCCAACCCCTCCGAAGTGAAGGCAGGGGCCCTTTCCCCAGACACATGAGCCATCGTCGCTTCCAGACCGAGGTCACAGCAGCACTTGCAGTGTAGGTCTTCTCCTTTTGAAGGTCAGGTATCAAGTGAGTGTACAGATAGAAAATGGCGGTCACGTCCGCGGTGGTGCAGACCGTCACCGCCGGCGTACATCGTCATTGGCTCCTGGGACCCATAGGGTCCAATGTTAACCAATGCAGGATTGCGCCGCGGTCTTCGACCGCCTACCGCGACGGTGTAGAACGCCAGCGCAGTTACCTCATATCCCCTTGTCCCACCTTACAGGTCAGGCAGCCGCTATTTCAGGGGGCCACATGACATTAACAATAACTGCGTCACACCTATCTAGGCCTTGCATAGACACAGTTACAGGCACATTGCGGATTTACAAATGTGTGCAAATGACATTTTATGATACCTCAGTGTTGGCTGACTCTCTGATTGCTGTTCTCCTCCATAGGGCACGTCCGCTGGGGCAGGTGATGAGATGGCAGCATCCTCCGGTGTACAGACCGCTGGTGGACCTGTTGACAATGGAAGAGAGACACGTAATAGTCACCCACAGACTTGATCGGGCAACAAACCATGAACTGTGTGCCCAGTTGGAGCCAGACCTGATGTCAGCAATCCGCCATCCCACAGGGATATCCCCTCTAGTGCAGGTCCTGTCAGTACTCCATTTCCTGGCAAGTGGGTCTTTTCAAACTACAGTAGCCATTGCATCAGGGATGTCCCAGCCAATGTTCTCAAACGTGTTGTCCAGAGTGTTGTCTGCCCTGCTGAAACACATGCGGAGCTACATCGTTTTCTCTCAGGTGGAGGATTTGCCTACAGTGAAAGGTGACTTCTATGCCCTGGGACATATCCCCAACATCCTAGGTGCCATTGATGGGACACGTGTGGCCTTGGTACCCCCCGCAGGAGTGAACAGGTGTACAGAAACCGGAAGAGCTACCATTCTATGAATGTGCAGATGGTGTGTTTGGCCTACCAGTACATCTCCCATGTGAATGCCAAAACACCTGGGTCAGTGCATGATGCTTACATTCTGAGGAATAGCAGCATCCCTTATGTGATGGGGCAACTCCAGAGGCACTGTGTGAGGCTAATAGGTGAGGACAAGGACCCTATACCCTGTGAATAGTTGTCTGGGTCTGGGGTTGTCCCTACGGGTTAGTGTGTGTCTAACAGTTGTCCCTCGACATTTGCAGGTGACTCTGGGTACCCCAACCTGTCAAGGCTACTGACCCCAGTGAGAAATCCCAGAACAAGGGCAGAGGAACACTACAATGAGGCACATGGGCGAACTAGGAGGGTGATCGAACGGACCTTCGGCCTCCTGAAGGCCAGGTTCCGGTGCCTCCATATGACAGGTGGTGTTCTCTACTACTCACCAAAGAAGGTGTGCCAGATCATCGTGGCCTGCTGTCTGCTGCAAAACCTGGTTTTGCGACTACAGGTGCCTTTTCTGCAGGAGGATGGTCCAGACGGATGTCTTGTGGCAGCTGTGGAGCCTGTGGACAGTGAAGAAGAGGAGACAGAAGAAGAGGATATTGACAACAGAAACAACGTTATCCAGCAATACTTCCAGTGAGACACAGGTAAGAAGATATCACTGCCTCACACATCTCATACAATTGTTTGACCTATCATAAGTCTGTCTCTTTCACCCAGTTTATGGACCCTGACTTGTCACTTTGCCTTTCCATTTAACAGATGTGGGTCCCACTGTGTGACCTCTGCTATATTACCTCATGGACTGCAGTTGTATTACATCGGTATGTTGACAATAAAATTGACATTGCTATATTCCATAGTTATTGCAAATACACAGTTGTGAAAGCAAAGACTGACTCCAGATTGTTTTGTGATTCAAGGGTGTTTATTTCTGTGCAAAAAAGTGGAGGGGGTTGTAAAATGGGCAGAGGTGATGGTGGAGGAATGTCCATGGCAGAGTCCAGTCTATTTGTTTCACAGGTTCATTGTCCAAAGGGGCATAGGAAGTGGAGATAGGGCAGTTTAAGGATGGATAGGGTGAAAAAGTGGGACAGAAGGATGACATTCAGGGGGGTTTCATTTCCTGGCGGGGGTCTTGGCATTGTTCTCTGCCTTGTTCCTGGATCTCAGGGACCGTTTGCGGGGTGGTTCTCCATCTGCAGGGGGTGGAGTGCTGGTGTCGTGGTCCTGTGGCGGTTCCTCCTGTCCACTAGTGCCGGCGGACGTGGTGGGCTGTTCATCATTCAGGCTAGTGTCAGGGGCCCCTTGTTGTGCCACAATGTCGCTCCTGCTGTTGACAAGGTCCTTCAGCACCCCTACAATGGTGACCAGGGTGGTGTTGATGGACTTGGGTTCCTCCCTGATCCCCAGATAGTGTTCCTTCTGCAGCTGCTTGGTCTCCTGAAAGTTGGCCAGTACCGTTGCCATCGTCTCCTGGGAATGATGGTACGCTCCCATGATGTTGGAGAGTGCCTCGTGGAGAGTGGGTTCCCTGGGCCTGTCCTCCCCCTGTTGCACAGCTGTCCTCCCAGTTCCCCTGTTTTCCTGTGCCTCTGTCTCCTGAACCGTGTGCCCACTGCCACTGCCCCCAGGTCCCTGATTTTCTTGGGGTGGTGGGTTTGCCTGGGTTCCCTGTAGTGGTGGACACACTGCTGCTTGATGTGTCTTGGGGACAGAGGCATGGGCCCACTGGGTGCTGTGCTGTGCTGGTGTTTCCTGACCGGGGAGGCTCTGTGGTGGCATGTGCCAGTGTCAGGGGAACCGACTGTCCTGAGGTCCCAGATGGGCCAGGCTGGTCATCTTGATCCAGTTGGACAGAGCTGCTGTCATCACTGTGGGCCTCTTCTGTGGGGGGACTGGACATGTCTGGAACCTCCTGTCCGGTGACGTTGGGTAGGGGTCCTGCAGGGGTGTAAAGGCATGATTATTACATCTGTGTATGCCATCGTGTGCAATGGGTGAGTGACCCTGTACTCCAGTGCTTGCATTGTTGTCTAGGACCTTGTGTGATAATTGGTTTGGGGTTTGTGTGGGTATCAGTTGTGGACATGCTTTGGTGATGGGTGTCCATGCTTTGGTGTTGCATGCAGGGCTTGGTGTTTGGATGGGTGGGTTGTGATAGTGGGACATTTGTGAGGTGTTGGAGTGATTGGGGTGAGAGTGATGGTGGGGGTATGTGATAGCATGCAGGTAGGGTGGGGGATTAATAGTTAAGAGTTGAGTTACCAGAGTCCATTCCTCCTGCTACTCCTGCGAGGCCCTCAGGATGCAGTATAGCCAAGACTTGCTCCTCCCATTTTGTTAGTTGTGGGGGAGGAGGTGGAGGTCCGCCGCCAGTCCTCTGTACTGCAATCTGGTGTCTGGAGACCACGGAACGCACCTTCCCCCGTAGGTCGTTCCACCTCTTCCTGATGTCATCCCTAGTTCTTGGAAGATGTCCCACTGCGTTGACCCTGTCGACGATTCTGCGCCATAGCTCCATCTTCCTAGCAATGGAGGTGTGCTGCACCTGTGACTTGAATAGCTGTGGCTTTACCCAGATGATTTCCTCCACCATGACCCTGTGCTCCTCCTCAGAGAACCTGGGGTGTCGTTGAGGTGCCATGATGTGGTGTGGGTGATGTGTGAGGTGGTGTCGGTTGTGATGTGTGAGGGGATGTGTTTGTGTGTGTTAGCTGAGGTGCGTGGATGGTGTGTGAGTTATGGTGTTGTGAGCCTGTGGATGCTAGTGTTGTTTCTGGTGGTGTCTCTCTCTGGCCTTCTTTCTCAATTTTGGGAGTAAGGGTTTGTGGGTGATGTGGGTGTGTGTTTTGTATTGGATTGGGTGTGTGGGAGTGGTGTGTGTATGTGTATCAGGTGTGTGTATTTCGATTTGTCCAATGTGGTTGTGTTTTGTAAATGTGTGTGTATTTTGGGCACTGCGGTGTGTACCGCCAATGGAATACGACGGTTGAGTCGTGGGTCGTGATAGTGTGGGCAGATTCCTGTTGGCGTGACTGTGGAGGCTTTGTTATCGCCAGTTTATCACTGTTCTTCCGTGTGGCGGACTTGTGTGCGTGTCTGGATTTGGGCAGATTCTGAGCCGTGGGCCGTAATAGCTGTAGCGGAATTCCGCCGCTGCAGCGGTGTGTTGGTGGTCTTCTGCACAACGGTACCCGGGGTTTACCGCCAATGCTCTAATGAGGGCCATAGTCTCTAATGAGGCTGCCTTTAACAAATCCCGACTGGGAGTTATGAATAAGTTTGGGTATGTAGATTTCTAGTCTGCTAGCTGGTATTTTGATGAAGATTTTTGCTTCCTTGTTTAGAAGAGAGATTGGATGAACATTTTTAGGATCTGAATGGTCTTTTCCCTCTTTAGGAATAACCACAGTTGTGGCCTTGAATGCTGTACCAGAAACCTTGTTTTGAAGCACAACATGATCAAATGTATTTTTAAGGTGCTTAGGGCCAGATGTCTGAAAGCTTACTCAATTCGCAAATGGTGCGAATGCCCGTTTGCGAATTCAAAAAGCCATTTCAGAATGTATGAAAGGCATTCTGAACGCGATTTTAAGGAATCGCTACAATAGTGATTCCTTAAAATTGCAACCCTGTTTAGAGAGTCGCAAATTGCGACTCTCTAAATAAGAAATCGCAAATAAGGATTCCTTATTTGCGATTTCTAAGCACATGTAAGAAGCAATTCCTAAATGCGATTTGGGTATTTAGGAATTGCTATTTACAACTAGGTTGAACCTGGTGGTAACCATGTGCAAATTTTAAAACTGCATTTAAAATGCATTTTTCAATTTTACATGTAAAGCACACATTCCCTTTTGGCATGTGTGCACCTTACATGTTGCAAAAAATAATTTTGGGGTGCAGCAGAGGGGGCCTTATGCCCCCAGCACCAGGGGTTTTTGCATTTCCAAAATTCCGATTTCTGGTTAAGAAATCGCAATTTTGGAAATGCAAAAAATTTGCAGATATGGGCCTACAGGCCCATAGGTGCGAATGGGGCCGGTATCGCAATTTGCGATTCGGTAATAGCGTTTGCGATTTTTAAGAAATCGCTATTACCGATTCGCAAATGTGATACATTGCATTTTGCAAATCAGAAATATCGATTTCTTAAAAATCGCTATTTCCGACTCGCAAAAGGCCTCCTTGATACATCTGGCCCTTAATGAGGGACGGGACATAAAAGTTTTATAGAAAATTATGGGGAAGCCATCAGGGCCAGGTGCTTTACCAGACCGAATTGATTTTTTTGCTTTAGAAATTTCCTGCTATTTCTATTGACTTGTTCAAACACTCCTTATTGACGTTGGTGATTTAAGCCATGCGGATGGACTTTCTAAGCACTTAGCTTTTTTGACTGCTGTGTGTGGGGTATAGAGGCTTTCGTAAAAGACCTTAAAGCTCTCCAATATTTCATCAGTTAGAAATTTCTGAGAGCCACCTTGGACTTTGAATGTGTGATTTGATAATTGAGGTTAATAAATTTGAGGGTGGAGGGTAGCATTTTGCCCTCTCTGTTGTGGAAAAGTGGTTTCGATTTCTGTGCATGAACAATAAAATATTTATGCTGGCTCTCAATGGAGTTATATGAATATTTTAGCTGTTTGATCTCGTTGATTAAGCATATGTTATTAAAATTCCTAAAAGCTATTTCTTTACATTTGATTCGGTCACCTATAGATTGTAGTGTTGTTTTGATTTCACCATTTTTAAATGCCATTCATTTAATTATTTGTCCTCTTATGACAAATTTTAACTGGTCCAATAACATTACTAGATATTGACAGAGTATTAATTTTCCCTGAAACTATGATCTATTTCGGTTTGAAGATCAGCATCGTCTAGATCATTTTCTAATATGTAAGTGTTCGAATGCCAGTTTTTATTTCCAGTTATATTAGGTATATTACGAATGGACATCGAGATCACCGCATGGTGTAATACTAGGATGGGGTGTATTGTGGCATCAGCAGCTGCTATAAGGAGTGAGGCATCTACGAGTAGTTAGTCTGTGAAAGATAAACTACAATGAGAAGAGGAGAACAATGTGAAGTTGTTTCCCTTAGGATGATGTAATCTCCAAGCATCCATGAGGCGGTGTGCCGAGCAAAGGTTGAGTAGTTGTTTATATGTCTTGGGAGTCCTAAAGTTGAAAGTCGAGTGATGATTTAAAATTGGGTCCAAAGGGAGGTTAAAATTCCCACCAACTATCAATTTAGAGTCTCATGGAATATCTGTTAATTTTTTATTAATTGTATGCCAGAAAAGCGGATCATCCATATTGGGGGCACAAATGTTCATAACATAGAGGTTGTGATTTCCATTATTCAATCTGGTAAGATGCCATCTACCAATGGTATCATGTTCTCATGCGATTACAGTTAGATTAGATTTTTTGGAAAGTATGCTTAGAGCGCTGTACTTCTTCCAGTGGGATTCAGAACAGGTTACGTCAGAGACCCAGTTTTTCCTTATCACTAGTGCTTTTTTGAAGCCTATCTTAGTCTCCTGGAGTAGCACTATATCCCCTGCTAAGTCTGTTACAGTAGTATACAATTTTAGTTCTCTTAACAGAGTGATTCCACATTTACTATTCAAGGACACAACATTTAGTGAGGATATTGAACAATGTTTATAATCTCAGATGAATGGTCTGATTTAGTGGGCCTTGAAGAAACTTTGAGAAGCCTAGGGTATTCCATCCTGGAACCATATATCTCACTCTGAGTGAGGACTAGGGAGAATAAAAGGTTAAGGGAGAAGAGCTTTAGTGAATCCAAAAGGGCTCTGAGGGAGCCCCAAACTCAGGTAGGTACTTTTCCCACCCGGGGATGTCTGCCATAGACGTAGTGCGTGGGAAAAGCCATAGTGGATCGGGGATGTAGTGGCTGAGCCCCGGCGTGCATAACAGATCAGGTTAAGGGCACATGCGGGAAGGTGTGAGAGTGGGAGTCAGATAAAGTATAAAATTATACTACATGGTAAGACATGTCTAGTATGTGGTATATTTAAGATGAGCAATATAGCTTTACATATAACATTGCATATCAGTAAGAACAGAGCATACTATTTTGAGTAAATAGGAGCACATGTTGGCAACAAACTAGGTCTGATAGAGCCATTCTCATACTCGATAGGCATTATGAGGATAAATCTAGTCACAACCTACAAACAGCGTGCAATCAGATCAGATGAGAAACATTTTAGCCTCTTAAACAGTTCAAAAGTATGCAACATAGAGGCAGCATATACAAATATCAGAAATTCTTAGGCATAATATTGGTGGAGTATTTTTAATGGTAGGACTGACAATGAGAAAGCTTACAAGACAATTGCGGTCATTACAACATTGGCGGTAAAAGGCGCTTACCGCCGTGCAGAAGATCGCCAACACACCGACGCGGCAACGGAATTCCGCCACAGCTATTATGACCCACATTTCAGAATCCGCCAAAAGTCAGACACGCACACAAGTCCGCCACACCAAAGGTCAGTGATAAACTGGCGAAAACAAAACCTCCATCGTCACGCCAATTTGAAATACGCCCACACTATCATGACACACGAATCCACACGGCGGTCTTTCAACTGCGGTATTCCATTGGCGGTACACACCGCCGCGCTCAAAATACACACACTCTTACAAAACACAGCCACATTGGACAATTCAAAATACACACACCTGATACACATACACACACCACTCCCACACACCCATTACAATATAAAACACAGACCCACATTACCCACAAACCCCTACGACCAAAAATTCCGAAAGAAGGCCAGAGAGAGACAGCACCAGCAAGAACAACAGCATCCACAGGCACACAACTTCCACGCACCCCACACAACACACCACTACATATCACCACACTTCTCACCACATACTCCATCCCACACATCACCTACACCACCCCATGGCACGGCAAGGACACCCCAGGTTCTTGGAGGAGGAGCTCAGGGTCACGGTGGAGGAAATCGTCCGGGTAGAGCCACAGCTATTCGGATCACCGGTGCAGCACACCTCCATAGCTAGGAAGATGGAGCTATGGCGAAGAATAGTGGACAGGGTCAACGCAGTGGGACAACACCCAAGAAATCAGGAGGTCATCAGGAAGAGGTGGAACGACCTATGGGGGAAGGTGCGTTCCGTGGTCTCAAGACACTACCTGGCGGTTCAGCGGACTGGCGGCGGACCCCCATCTCCTCCCCCACAACTAACAACATGGGAGGAACAGGTCTTGCCGATTCTGCATCCTGAGGGCCTCGCAGGAGTAGGTGGAGGAATGGACTCTGGTAAGACAAAGCTTTACTATTACATCCCCCACCCTACCTGCATGCTATCACATACCCCCACCCTCACCCTCACCCCCAGCACCCCAACTCCTCACATATGTCCCAACATCACAAACCACACATCCCAACACCAAGCCCCTCATGCAACAACAAAGCATGGGCACCCATCACCAAAGCATGCCCACTGCACATACCCATACACCCCCCTAAACCATTGTCACACAGGCTCCCACACAGGAATGCTAGCACTGGGGTACATGGTCACCCACCCATTGCACACCATTACACACACAGATTTAATAAACATCCTTTTATACCCCTGCAGGACCCCTACCCAACGTCACCAGACAGGAGGGTCCACTCATGTCCACACCACCAACAGAAGAGGCCCACAGTGATGACAGCACCTCTGTCCAACTGGATCTAGATGACCAGCCCGGACCATCGGGGACCCCTGGACAGTCGGTTCCCCTCACACAGGCACAGGCCACCACAGACCTTCCCCCCTCTGGAAACACCAGCACAGCACCCACCCAGCGGGCCCATACCTCCATCCTCAGGACACGTCAATCAGCTGTGTCCACCACTACAGGGAACCCAGGATAACCCACCACCCCAACAACAACAGGGACCTGGAGTCAGTGGTAGTGGGCACACGGTCCAGGGGACGGAGGCCCAGGAACACAGGGGAACTGGGAGGGCTGCTGTGCGACAGGGGGCGGACAGGCCAAGGGAACCCACTCTTCACGAGATCCAGGACAAAGACAGAGCACGATGCCAAGACCCCCGCCAAGAAATGAGACCACCCTGATTGTCATCCTACTGTCCCACTTCGTCACCCTGTCCATAATTAAACTGCCCCAGCCCCACTTCCTATGCCCATATGGGCAATGCACCTGTGAGACTAATAGACTGGACTCTGCCATGGACATTCCTCCACCATCACCCCTCACCATTTCACTACCCCCTCCAATATTGAGCATTTAAATAAACACACCTAAAGCACAAAATGATCTGGAGTCTCTCTGTGATTTCGAAATAGTGTATTAGCAATTACAGTGACAAAATGTTTTTTAAATAGTAATGTCAACATACCTATGTCACACAGCTCTAGTCCATGAGGAATCTAAGCAGATGTCACACAGTGGGACCCACATCTGTGAAATCGTAAGGGAAAGTGACAACTCAGTGACCATACACTGGGTGAAAACGACAGACAGGAGAGAGGTAGTAGTGTCAAAGTACATGTAGAAGGCAGGTTTGTATTCCTACCTGTGTCTCACTGGAAATATTGCAGGATCACTGAGTCCCTGTTCTTCCTCTGCTTCCTCCTCATCACTGTCCACAGGCTCCACAGCTGCAACAACACCGCCATCTGGACCATCCTCCTGCAGAAAAGGCACCTGGCGTCGCAAAGCCAAGTTGTGAAACATACAGCAGGACACGATGATCTGGCACACCTTCTTTGGTGAGTAGAATAGGGATCCACCTGTCATATGGAGGCACCTGAACCTGGCCTTCAGGAGGCCGAAGGTCCGCTCGATCACCCTCCTAGTTCGCCCATGGGCCTCATTGTAGCGTTCCTCTGCCCTTGTCCTGGGATTCCTCACTGGGGTCAGTAGCCATGACAGGTTGGGGTAACCAGAGTCACCTGCAAATTGCGAGGGGCAACTGTCAGACACACACTAACCTGGAGGGATAACCCCAGACCCAGACAACCATTCCCACTGACTAGCTTCTAGGTGCTCACCTAATAGCCACACACGGTGCCTCAGGAGTTGACCCATTACATAAGGGATGCTGCTATTCCGCAGGATGTAGGCGTCATGCACTGAGCCAGGGAACATGGCATTCACATGGGAGATGTACTGGTCTGCCAAACATACCATCTGTACATTCATAGAATTATAACTCTTCCGGTTTCTGTACACCTGTTCACTCCTGTTGGGGGGGACCAAAGCCACATGGGTCCCATCAATGGCACCTATGATGTTGGGGATATGTCCCATGGCATAGAAATCACCTTTCACTGTAGGCAAATCCTCCACCTGAGGGAAAACAATGTAGCTCCGCATGTGTTTCAGAAGGGCAGACAACACTCTGGACAATACGTAGGAAAACATAGGATGGGACATCCCTGATGCCATGGCCACAGTTGTTTGAAATGACCCACTTGCAAGGAAATGGAGCACTGACAGCACCTGCACTTGAGGGGGGATTCCTGTGGGATGGCGGATTGCTGACATCAGGTCTGGCTCCAACTGGGTACACAGTTCCTGGATTGTGGCACGGTCAAGCCTGTAGGTGATTATCAAACGTCGCTCCTCCATTGTGGACAGGTCCACCAACGGTCGGTACACCGGAGGATGCCGCCATCTCCTCACATGTCCCAGCGGTTGGTACCTATGAAGGACAACAGCGAGCACAGAGTCAAACAACTCAGAGGTACGTACCCACAGTTTACCCAGAACACCAATCATACACAAAAGGTGGCCTGTATGTGTGTTGAGTCTAGGCCTAGGTATGTGTGACGCAGTTGAAAATGAAGCCATGTGGGCCCCTGAAATGGCGGCTGCCTGACCTCTAAAGTGGGACATTGGGATATGAGGTAACTGCGCTGGCGTTGTACACCGCCGCGGTAGGAGGTCGAAGACCGCGGCGCAATGCTGCATTGGTTAACATTGGACACTATGGGTTCCAGGAGCCAATGACGATGTACGCCGGCGGTGACGGTACGCACCGCCGCGGACGTGACCGCCATTTTCTATCTGTTCAATCACTCGATACCTGATCTTCGACAGGAGAGGACCTACACTGCAAGTGCTGCTGTGACCTCGGTCTGGAAGAGACTATGGCTTGTGCGTCTGGGGAAAGGGCCCCTGCCTTCACATCGGAGATGTTGGAGAAGCTCGTGGATGGGGTCCTCCCCCAGTACACGCTACTCTACGGTCCTCCAGACAAACAGGCAAGTACACAGGGAGCATGTTGTATGGGCCTGTGTGGAGAGGGCTGGATGTAAGAAGGAAGGGGGCAGAGTGCTGCGTGCATGAAAGACGGTGAATGCATGTGCCACATGGCAAGGGTAGGGATGGGGGCCAATCACTTTGACGGTGCAGTTGGTAATGGCTTCTCTTCTTCCCCTGTACATTTCATGTAGGTCAGCGCCCACCAGAAGAAAGATATTTGGCGTGCCATCGCCAAGGACGTCCGGACCCTGGGGGTCTACCACAAACGCAGCACCCACTGCCGGAATAGATGGGAGGACATTCGCCGCTGGAGCAAGAAGACAGCGGAGGCTCAGCTGGGGATGGCCTCCCAATGTGGGAGGGGTGCCCGTCGCACCATGACCCCCCTGATTTTCAGGATCCTGGCGGTGGCCTACCCGGAGTTAGATGGGCGCTTGAGGGCATCACAGCAGACACAAGGGGGTGAGTACACTCTCATTCTGCTGAATTTGCGTGCAGTGGAGTTGTCTGGGTGGGGGAGGAGGGCTGTGGGTTTCCCTAGACCAGGGCAAGTTCCGTAGGCAAGGCCCCTCGGTAAGGCAGGCCATGTGGCACCCCAGCCCACCTCTGTAGAGTGCCAAGTACAGCTATTCATGCCCCTGTGTCATCTATGTGTGCATATGTCGTCCATATCCTTGTAGGCCATTTCCCAGGAATTGAACAGTGGAACCCAAGAGCGCGGCGTAGTGCTGGGGGCTTCTGTGTTTGTCGTGTCCGCCAACGGTAGCGGTAATCCATGCACTCAACATGTCTTTCTTCTGTCGTTCCCCCCCTTTTTGTGGTCTCCCTGTTCTTGTGTGCATTAGCATCAGAAGGCGGAGGAGCAGTGGCACCGGAGAAGGAGGGAGTTGCATCCCACATGGCCCTGGAGGGCGAGACTACGGACTCGGAATTCACCAGTGGGACGGAGGGCGAGGGGAGCTCCATGGCGGGGACAGGAGCTGACACCAGCGACACGGACTCCTCCTCTAATGGGAGCTCCCTTGTGGTGGCGGCAACATCTGTGCCCCCCGCATCTACAGGTACAGCCGCCACCCCCCCCTACCAGCACCGCCCTCCCAGCAGCCCCTCAGCCTTCGCCCTGTGCCCGCTCACCCAGGAGGGTGGGCATCACCTTGGCCCCAGGCACCTCAGGCCCTGCCCCAGTCACCCCTGCTGACCTCAGTGAGGAGGCCATTGACCTTCTCAGGTCACTCACTGTTGGGCAGTCTACCATTTTGAATGCCATCCAGGGTGTGGAAAGGCAGTTGCAACAAACTAATGCATTCCTGGAGGGCATTCATTCTGGTCAGGCGGCCCTTCACTGAGCTTTTCAAATTCTGGCCTCAGCACTGATGGCAGCCATTGTCCCCGTCTCTAGCCTCCCCCCTCCAACTTCCTCCACCCAGACCCAATCCCCTGTACCTCTGCCTATCCCAAGCACACCATCAGACCAGCCTGCACACACCTCAACACACAAGGGAAGCTCAGGAATACATAAGCACCACACATCCCACAGGCACTCACGCAAGCAACACACACATGCAGACACACCAACATCCACTGCCTCCACTGTCTCCACTGTGTCCCCCTCCTCGTCATCTCCCTCCTCCCTCCCAGTCTCGTCTACACTCACACCTGCATGCACTATCTCTACAGCCACTACGTCCCTCACCAGCACACCCACCAGCACACCCGCTCACGTTCAGTCACCACCCCCACTACCATTCACACGTCCCCTGGGTCCTCTCCCAGTGTGTCTGTGATGCCCCCTCCCAAGACACACAAACGCAGGCACACACCCACCCAACAGCCATCCACCTCACGACAGCCTCCAGCGCATGCACCTTCACCCAAAGTCACCAAACGTACACCTCCTACTACCACCACCTCTTCCTCCACTCCCAAACCCCCTCCAGCTACCCGTCCCAGTGTGTCCAAAAAAACCTTTCCTGTCCACCCTTGACCTTTTTCCCCCGCCTGCCCCACCCCGTCCATCTCATAGGTCCTGAAGTAGCACCTCAGCCAAAACATCTCTGGGACCAGTGGTGCCTGTAGTCATCGGTATGTGGAGTACACCGGCCACCAGGACAGCCAGTGTGGCACGGAGCCACAGCACAGACAGTCCCCCACCTGTGAAGCATCAGAAGTTGGCCAGTGCCCGGCAGGAGAGGGGGAAGACTCCAGCCACCAAAGCCGCTCCGAGGGATCCCGTTGGGAGTGTGGAGTCAGCTGTGACACCTTCCAAGGGCCACAAGAAACCCGGCAAGTCTGGGAAGAGCTGCACGGCGGAGAAGACCGCCATCATCCCTGCTGCCCAGGAGGCCACCGCCAGCCCCAGCACAGCTGCCCAGGAGGCCACCGCCAGCCCCAACCCAGCTGCCCAGGAGGCCAGCCCCAGCCCAGCTGCCCAGGAGGCCACCGCCAGCACCAGCCCCACTGGGCCATGAAGGACCGCCAGCAAAAGCCCCGCTGGGCCATGAAGGACCGCCAGCAAAAGCCCCGCTGGGCCATGAAGGACCACCAGCAAAAGCCCCGCTGAACAGGGCACCGCCAACTCAAGCACTGCTGAACAGGGCACCGCCAACTCAAGCACCGCTGAACAGGGCACCGCCAACTCAAGCCCCGCTGAACAGGGCACCGCCAACTCAAGCACCGCTGAACAGGGCACCGCCAACTCAAGCACCGCTGAACAGGTCACCGCCAACTCAAGCCCCGCTGAACAGGGCACCGCCAACTCAAGCACCGCTGAACAGGGCACCGCCAACTCAAGCACTGCTAGCCCATGAGCGGCAGGGGCACTGACGCAACTTCGCACTCTGGGCACCAGTCCCCCTCCAGAACCAGTGGAGACATCCATCCACTACCTCTGTCCTTCACAGGATAAAGCACTCTAGGCACCAGTCCCCCTCCAGAACCAGTGGAGACATCCATCCACTTCCTCTGTCCTTCACAGGATAAAGCACTCTGGGCACCAGTCCCCCTCCAGAACCAGTGGAGACATCCATCCACTACCTCTGTCCTTCACAGGATAAAGCACTCTGGGCACCAGTCCCCCTCCAGAACCAGTGGAGACATCCATCCACTACCTCTGTCCTTCACAGGATAAAGCACTTTTGGCACCAGTCACCCTCCAGAACCAGTGGAGACATCCATCCACTTCCTCTGTCCTTCACAGGATAAAGCACTCCGGGCACCAGTCCCCCTCCAGAACCAGTGGAGACATCCATCCACTACCTCTGTCCTTCACGGGATGAAGCACTCTGGGCACCATGCCCCCTCCAGAACCAGTGGAGACTGTTATCCACTCGAGAGACTGTGGCTTTGCACTCCCCAGGATTGAACAGTGGGCAAACCACCCACTGTAGAGACTTGAGAGACTGTGGCTTTGCACTCCCCAGGATTGAACAGTGGGCAAACCACCCACTGTAGAGACTTGAGAGACTGTGGCTTTGCACTCCCCAGGATTGAACAGTGGGTAACCCACCCACTGTAGAGACTTGAGAGACTGTGGCTTTGCACTCCCCAGGATTGAACAGTGGGCAACCCACTCACTGTAGAGACTTGGGAGACTGTGGCTTTGCACTCCCCAGGACTGAACAGTGGGCATCCCACCCACTTGTGAGACTTGAGAGACTGTGGCTTTGCACTCCCCAGGATGGAACAGTGGGCATGTGGCCCCCTCGTGGATTTGGCTTTGTGCACTCAAGCGGCTGAGGTGCCCCCCTTTTCCCTCCCCCTGAGGTGCCTGTTTTCTTGCTGTCTGATGCCCCTGCAGTGTTCTCTCCATCATGGTCAGGGATCTTGTGTGGGCCTCGCCCAAACCTTGTGGTCTCAGTGTTCCACGGACTTTCTTTGTGCAGTACCTGGACTACTATGCCTGGTATGTATTTTGTACATGGTGTATATATATATTTCTGCCTACTTGTTTTTAATATATTCCGATGGTTACACAAATTTTCTTTGGTCTTTGCATTCTTCCGGGGGGGTTTAGGGGGTGTAACTGTGATGTATTGATATGCATTAGTGTGTGTGTTGTAGTGGGTGAGGGTGGGGGTGTTGCATGTGTGTGTCCCTGTTTTTTGCCTCCCCCCTCCCTTGTGTCGTAGGTGCAGTACTCACCGTGGTCTTTGCCGCCGGCGTTCGTGCTCCTGGTAGAGGAGCAGGAAGACTATCGCAGGTAGCATTTGGAGTTCCGGTTCCATGGTGTCCTCGTTCCTCGTGGAGTGTGTAGAGGTGAGCGTTTTCCCTTCGAAATTCCTGTTTCCGCCGTGTTTTTATCCGCGGTGAATCCGCCCCGGAAAAGGTGGCGGATTGGCCTGTCATAATAGTGTGGGCGGTACATTGTCTCCCGCCTGTCTGTTGGCGGTCTTACTGCCGCTTTAACCATGTCCGCCAGGGTTGTAATGACCACCAATGTCTTGGATGTAAAGACTGATATGCATTTGTTAAATCAGTGTTCTGATATATGTAGGATATCAAATGACTAAATGTTAAACTTTAATTTTGCATATGTGAGCACGGGTTTAGCTGTAGAACATTCTGCAATACCTTAAATGTATTCATGTCTATGCATTGGAAGATCAAAGAAAACATGAAAGAGCGGGATAACTATAAACGCAGATCATTCAGCTGCATAAAGGACATGTTAATGACTTGTAAAGTGTGTGGACTGGAACTGGAAATATTATCTCTCAAACAAGAAGGGACTTGTTAATAACAAAAAGATATTGACAAGATGAAAGGTTGTCATCAGGAGGGCTAAGACAAGGGGGATGTGTAGAACTACCCAGCAAAGAAGAAGAGGTACCAGGAAAAGAATCAGAGTCCACCTAGCGGTCCGATTTATTATCTAGAAAAGTATCTAATTCTGAAGGTTCTGAGAAGATTTTGGTATGACCCATAAATGTGATTCCGAATTTCGATGGGCCACAAAAAGAGAATGGAATCTTCATGTTCATGCGTGGCTGCTTCAGGTTCAGAAAGCCTCTACGACAAATAACAGTGTCTCTTGCGTAATCTTTCGAGATGGAAATCCTGTCATCGTGCCATTTGATCATGCGTACCTTCCGCATATGTGCCAGGATTTGTTCAGTGTGTTGGTGACGCAAAGGTTTAAAAATCAGCTGCCTTGGAATTGTCATTTTTTTTGGCTTATAAGTTGGAACCCTGTAGGCCCTTTCGATCAGAAAATTCTTTGTTGAAGAAGATTTGGAGGGTTGCGGGAAGCCAAGATATTAGGAAGTTGTCCACGAATTGGCAGAGTTGTCAATCCCTTCAGACAGACCAAAGATATGGAGATTGTACTTTCGATTCCTGTCTTCCTGTTCTGTGAGCTCTCTTTTTACTAAATAGATGGAGCGCTCAAGAATTTCTAGCTGCTTGGCTTGTCAATTAGTGTAGTTCTCCACGGATGTTATTCTTGTTTCTGCATTAGAGATTCTAAATCATATAAATCTTTGCCACTTGAAGTAAGTCAGTATTTGTTTTGGTGCTCTGCGCTATGTTGTGTACAGAGTTAAGTATGAGGTGTATGGCCTCTGAAGTAGAGTATGATTCCTGACTACCTACCTTTCACCGATAATTCTGGAATATAGGTGACTGTTTTGTACATTTTACATTCACCTTAGTTTCTCTTTCTCTCATATTTCTGTCCCTTGAGTCAGACATATTGTGATCTGAAAATTAAGAGTTGACGTAGATAATGGCCCTCATTATGACATTGGCGGTAAATCCCACTTACCATCATGCTAACTACTGATAACATAACGCCGCTGCGGCGGTTAACCGCCAAGCATATTATGACACACACATACCAATCCGTCACTATAAACTAGCGGTATCCAAACCCACACTGTTACGCCAACAGAACTACGCCCACAACATTATGACCCACGAATCACCGCGGACATTCAATGGCAGTAAGCCATTGGTGGTACATACAGCCGCGCTCAAAATACACACACTCAAACGAACTACACCATATTGGACAATTCAAACAACACACACCTGACACCCATACACACACCACACCCACACCACTATAAAACACACACCCACATTACCCACAACCCTTTACGACTATAAAGAATAGCCACCAGAGCGACATACAGCAAGAGCACCCACACAACCAGAGCCACATAACATCATCACCTATACACCATCCACGCACCTTACATCACACACCCCAACACATCACCCCACACCACTCACACTACACACATGTCACAACAATGACACCCCAGGTCCTCAGAGGAGGAGCTAAGCGTCATGGTGGAGGAAATCATCCGGGTAGAGCCACAGATATTTGGATCACAGGTTCAGCAGACATCCATTGCTGGGAAGATGGAGCTATGGTGGAGAATCGTGGACAGGCTCAACTCCGTGGGACAGCACCCCAGAACAAGGGATGACATCAGGAAGAGGTGGAACGACCTACGTGGGAAGATGCTTTCCGTGGCAGCAAGACACCAACTGGCTGTACAGAGGACTGGCGGTGGACACCCACCTCCTCCCCCACAACTAACAACATGGGAGGGGCAAGTCTTGGCAATCATGGATCCTGAGGGCCTGGCAGGATTAGGTGGAGGACTGGACTCTGGTAACTCATATCTCTTTTACTTTCACCCCCCCCACCTGCATGCCATCACAACCCCGCACTCTCACCCTCCCATCACTTCACCACCTCCCACATACCCCACCTTCACAATGCACTCATCCGAATACCAAGCCCTGCATGCAACACCAATGCATGGACACCCCTCATGGACCTGCATGGACACCTATCACCACTGCATGCACACTGGAGAGAATAATGTAGCCCACCAAATAGCAATTCACTCAATGGCAGTCACCACCCCCACTTCAATGCACATGTCCCCTGTGTCCTCTCCCACTGTGTCTGTGCCCCCTCCTCCCAAAGTACACAAACGCAAGCACTCAGACACCCAACATCCATCCACCTCACAGCAGCATCAGCCCATGCACCTGCACCGAAACACAGCAGACAGACACCTCCTACCACCACTCCCTCTTCCTCCACTCCCAAACCATCTCCCTCTTCCTGCCCCAATGTCCCTAAGAAGTTTTCCTCTCCACCATTGACCTCTTCCCTACCCCCTCGTCCCTCACGTCAGGCCAGGGCGGTGGTCAAAACCCAGGCAAGCACCTCAGCCACCCAGTCCACGGGCACAGTTGTGTCCACAGCTATTCCAAGTGGGAGAGGATCCTGGGCCCCAGCCAGCCACACTGAAAGGGTGCCTGCACCAAGTGCTGCAAGGCAGGGCAAGGAGGCACCACCAGCTGCTGCGAGGAGGAGCAAGGAGGTACCCCCAGCTGCTAAACGGAAGGGCAAGGAGGCACCCCCAGCTGCTAAACAGAAGGGTAAGGAGGCACCCCCAGCTGCTAAACAGAAGGGCAAGGAGCAATCCCCAGCTGCTGAAGGTAAGGGCAAGGGGCCTGAACCAGCAGGCAGAAAGGACAGGGGGCCTGGTGCTGGGACTCCGACGGAGCACCCACCACCAACCATGGTGGTTCAGCCATCCGAGGCTGCAGGGGAAGGGCTGGAGACTCCTCCCACCAATGCCAGCACCGCCACTAGCACCGCCACCTGCACCGCCACCAGCACCACCACCAGCAGCAGCAGCCCCAGTGGGCAGCCGTCCGAGGCTGCAGGGGAAGGGCTAGAGCCTCCTCCCACCACTGCCAGCCTCGCACCAGCACCGCCACCAGCATCAGCTCCAGTGGGCAGCCATCCGAGGCTGCAGGGGAAGGGCTAGAGCCTCCCCCAACCACTGCTAGCACCGCCACCAGCACCACTGCCAGCAGCAGCAGCCCCAGTGGGCAGCCGTCCGAGGCTGCAGGGGAAGGGCTGTAGCCTCCCTCCACCACTGCCAGCTCCAACATTAGCAGCACCACTGCCACCACTGAGCAGCCGTCACTGCCGGCGGACAGTGTGTAGTCCTGCGGCCATGGGCTGTTGTGCGGCCTGGCCCCAGCAAATCCTGTAGGTCTGACACCCAGGTGAGACACTGTGACCTTACACTCCACAAGATCTGTATCATTGGGCACAATGCCCCCTCCATAACCAGTGGAAGAAGCCATCCACTCACCCCATCCTCCACAGGAAGAAGCTCACTGGGCACAATGCCCCCTCCAGAACCAGTGGAAGAGGCCATCCACGCATCCTATCCTCCACAGGAAGAAGCTCACTGGGCACAATGCCCCCTCCAGAACCAGTGGAAGAAGCCATCCACTCACCCCATCCTCCACAGGATGAAGCTCACTGGGCACAATGTCCCCTCCAGAACCAGTGGAAGAGGCCATCTACTCACCCCATCCTCCACAGGAAGAAGCGCACCAGGCACAATGCCCCCTCCCGAACCAAAGGGCAAATCACTCACTTGAGAGACTGTGGCCTGCACTCCCCAGGCAGTGGGCAAATCGCCCACTTGAGAGACTGTGGTCTTGCACTCCCCAGGACTAGGCAGTGGGCAAATCACCCACTTGAGAGACTGTGGCCTTGCACTCCCCAGGACCAGGCAGTGGGCAAATCACCCACTTGAGAGACTGGCCTTGCATTCCCCAGGACAGAGTGATGGGCATGTTGCCCCCTCCAGGACCAGTGGATTTGTACCATCTTCTGGCTGAGGTGCCCCCCCATTCCCCGCCCCCCTGAGGTGCCTGTCTATTTTCGATCTGATGCCCCTGCAGTGTTCTCTCTGTGCTGTTGCAGGAGTAAGGTGGGGCCTTGGACTTTGTAATGTGGCCCTGTGGCCCATGGACAATGAAGACTGGGCAGTGTCCCTACATTTGTAAATATTTATATACTTTTTGACTTTGATGCATGTATTTATACTATTTTATCTTATTACACTCACTTTAATTGATTCCTTTCGTCCTTGCATTATTCCTGAGGGGTACAGGGTGAATATGTAATGTTATTGCATCTGCTTGTGTGTATGGTGTTGGGGGTGGGGGTGTTGCGTGTGTGTGCCACCCTCTTTTTCCTCCCCCCTCCCCTGTGTGCTAGGCGGCAGTACTCACCGTGGTCACCTTCGCCGGCATTGGTGTTCGTAATGGAGCAGAAGGTAGAAGATCATGGAGAACCCATGCAACTCGGGCTCTATGGCGGCGTGGTTCTTCCTTGAGTCTCCAGAGTTGAGTCGTTTCACTTCTGTGCAGTGTTTCCGCCAGGCTTTTGATGTCGTTGGTACCGCCCCAGAAAAGGTGGCGGATTGGTGTCTCATAATTCAGTGGGTGCCACATTGCCTTCCACCTGGCTGTAGGTGGTTACCGCCATGGTGCCTGTTGATTTCGTACTGGCGGTCGGTGTGTTAAAGTGGCTGTCTGTCTGAGCGATTTCCGCCGTGGTCATAATTTCATATTTATTACCACCGGTCTGTTGGCGGTATTACCGCCGCTTTATCACCAACCGCCAGGGTCGTAATGAGGGCCAATGTTCTGTGATTTATATCCTATACCTTCACAGATGAGACTAATGTAGAAATTTGCTGAAAATTGCGCTCCTCTTTGGGTTTAGGGCAATACTCAAGATAGCAGGTGCACTGGATTAACACTGATGTAGTGCTATAGTCCAATCCTAGTATATCAATTTAAGATACTGAGCCTTATGGTGTATTTCAGAGTAACAATGGTAGCTCGAATATTGAAGACCAAGAGTAGTACGTGTATAGGGCATGGAACACTCTGATTTAGGCCTAAATCGGTTATTCAGTGCATCATACTGACTTAGGGACAGTCTGTATTCATTAGCGAAGAGTCGAGAAAATATATGATCATGCAGTGCAAGACATCTCAAAGTTCATCCAGCTGAACGCTGCCATTTTATGAGGAGATGGGAGCGGCTTGAGAATTAGAAACTTAGAAAGTGCTGGTTGTAAGAAGGTAAGCGTACGATTGATAAATGTCCATCTGTGTATTCAGATATCAGGGTTATATTTCATGTGCCGAGGATATCTGGGATTCTGTCTTGGTGCGTTGGGCCTGTGGAACTACAGATCGCATCTCTCAGCTGCATTTGAAACAGGCCACAATTGTGAGGCAAGTTTGAGAGGGAAATATCGCTCCTACCACATCTAAAAGACAATGTACTCACTGAATCGAAGTGCTAGATGCTTCATTTAGGAGCCAGGTTTCTGTCATAGGCTTTCATTTGTGATGCGCTGTCTTTTCCGCTATGAGGAAATAGGTCGCCACCATTTTGGAATGTGGTTAACAGGGAGGTGCCCTCATGAAGCACAAAACGATCAAAATAATAGCCCCGTGGACACACTTTTAGTGAAGAGTGTGTTAAGTATGCCTTCCGCTGCTTGTGGAGCATTCTACTTCAACCCAAACGACTTCTGGTTCAGCAGGCACGTCTCAGGTCCTGTGGAGCACAGAACTGAGATGCCATCTTCGCTGTGCCCATAACCAAGCCCATGCATGAGCCGCTGTGTTTTATCTGTTATGCCCAGGGGAGGCTGTACAGGCAACATTTCCATCACATATAAGGCCATATTTAAGAAAAAGTGGCACTTCATCTCTGATGCGCCACTTTTCTGCACCCCCTACCAGTGGCAGCCGGCAGCTTTAGGAGGGAGGGGGGCGTGCGGGAACCACGCACACACACACACTCACTCACTCATTCTTTCACACAAACAGGCACGCACATCCATTAACAACACTCATACCATTAAACATGTACGCAGGCACCAAACATTAATTTTAAAACATCACACACACTCATTCTTTCACACACACGCACATCCATTAACACTCATAACATTCAAACATGCACGCATGAACCAAACATTCATTTTAAAAGATTACACACTCATTCTTTCACACACACACACACGCACGCACATCCATTAACAACACTCATAACACTCAAACATGCACGCGCGCACCATTCAATTTCAAACATCACACACATACACACACACACTTACCTTCAACCTCCAGGTCCGAGGAGGGTTGGGACTGCTGCCTTCCCTCATTGGCTGACCTTAAGTCAGCCAATGAGGGAAGGCAGCAGGCCCAGCCTCGTCACAGAGTGGGATGGGGTCAGTGAGACTGCTGACCCCACCCCACTCTGTGACGAAGTTTTACTGATTGACACTCTCCCTGGGCGCTTCAGGGCTTAAACCTGAAGCGCCCAGGGCGAGTGTCAATGGGTGACGTTTTCCTCGTCACCCAGGGGAGGGCATCGAGGCAGCTTTGCTGAGCCGAAGAGGTCACGCCCATAGGAGCTGTGACCTCCTCAGCCCAGCAAAGTTCAGCTCAGGCAGCCAGGAGTCTGCACAAATCGCACATGGCTCTCTCCTGGCTGTCTGAGCTGAAAATGAAGAGTGTCTGTCAGGCTGGCCTTTGTTCAGTCTGACAGACACTCTTCATGAGGGGCAAAAGGTGGAGGGGTGTGGCCCCTTCGCCCTAAAGGACGGGCCACCACTGCCCCCTACCAGCACTTAGCGACACCACTGAAAATACGGCACACCATGCCAGTCATTAGAACAATAGGGCCAACATTTTTTATGCTATTGTGGTGCTTTGCTACACTACCATCAAAACTTTTGACTCTGGTGTAGCAAAGTGCTAGGAGGCCCATTGATTTTAATGGGAGTGTTATTTTAACGTATGCTCTGAGCAGGCATTAAAAATTATGGAAAAAATGGTGCAGTGAAATCTGTTAAATTTCACTGCACCTGTTTTTTGGGCCTCCTAGTGCCATAACGCCCCCCAATGTGATGTTTCTCATCTATGAACGGTATTGTGCTTTGTTGCTTCTAAGAATAGCAGCTGTGTTGCAACTTTAATAGAATGATACACTATGCACAATATCGTTCCAAAGTGGCTTCTATGTTACATTTGTTTAATATATTTTACATTGCTAGCATATGCCTGCCACTTTTTTGGCTGCTGCGTATTCCTTTTTTTGACTTATATGTCTTTTAATTTGTCTTACATATTCTTTTTGAATTTGTGAGTTTGTTTTGCTGTGGATGGAGGAACACGTGAGTGCAAGAATGAGTCGGTAAATAGCTGAATGGAGGTTTGAGTGCAAGGATGTAATATAGACTATGTGGGTGATGAGTTATTGAGTGCTTAAGCTAGTGTCTGAAGAAGTACTCTCAGTTGTAAGCCAGACATATTGGCTTTGCCAGTGCTTGCTTTAGATGTTCGTGAATTCTAGAATGGTGATGTGTTGGCTCGTTTTCATCACTGGAGAATTTCAGTCATTCTGCCATGTGATGCATGCTTTGATCATCATTGCTTTCTATGTGATTCAGCCAGTCTAGAATGTGATGTAGTCTTTAAGGAAAACTAATGCAAAACATCAGAATTTCTCTTTGAGAGTGAAGCTCTATGCCTTCAATTATTGACTTCTTAATGTTGAAGTCTTCTGCGGTGCCAAGATTTAGCCTTTGTCCTTTTCATTTTATAGTGCTTAAACCATGGTATGGCTGTAAAGTTGCAGCAGACAGCAAGTCTGTACGGAAACAGAAAGTTCCCACTAGTTACCTACGGTTTCCTAACTACAAGGAAGCTAATAGGAGGTGTGTTTAAATGCTGCTTATCTGAGCGTAAACTATGCCTACATCACACTTTTTATAGCACAATAAATTAATTAATACAAAGAAAATAATCAGGTAAATATTTAAAATCATACACCTAAGACATCTATAACATATATTTCATTTTTTGTAACGGTCAATAGAAAAATACAACACATATTGTGAAGTTTTTGTATTTTTGATCATCTGCTAAATATGTTGTTAAATAAATATTGACATATATATATATTATTAAATATATATAATGCAAAGGCATTGTTGACATGTTTTGATGGCTCAACCAAATAACTCCACCTATTCCAGGACACAAAAGAAGTATTTTATCCGTTTCAAATTTTTACATATATCTCATAAGCACAGTGTCAAATTCTATCATATACCTACAGGCTAAAACTAGAGCATTGACAAGATTACACTTCACACAAAGTACAGCAGCCATTCAGTTGCTCAGCTCTTACCAGGATGGAGAAATTCCTACATCACTATGTGCTACCATATCTTTTTAAAACGTGTATACTCGTGTAATTTACATTAATATTTTCAAGGTTGATTAGAAAAAAGTAAATTCTTAAAACCACTTCCCTTTAGCACATTAGGAAAAAGATAAAACTCTTTTCCCTTTTACATTTTATTATATAATTCTGATTAGAATTTACAGTTCTATATCTATATACATTTTGAGTTCATTACATATTATTAGCACCAGGTCTCAATCCACACTGCAGACATATTACTCCTCATTGTCACTACATGCATACATTCTTTTATTTACATGCATGACTCCCAAAGTGCCATGACGTAGATCTAAGAGCTCTCTTCTTCCAATTGGTGGGCCCACCTGCCTAAAACAACCCATAATGGGTATGGACATTTATACTTAATCTTGCCCATTTGAAAAACCCAGTAGCACACAGAAGCCTAAAAGATACATCAAGAGACTTTACTGTCAGCTTCTTATTTTTGTGGGGTAAGTTAAGACTCAGAATTGTCAGTTATATATGTTGGCATCATATATCTCCAAGAAAATCCACCAAGAATCAGAATGCTGTCATCCCAGCTATCTAGGGCCTTCCTAAGGTTCATAAGAATATAAAAGGTCCTCTCATGAGACCTATAGTGTCAAGCTTGAATTCAGTCATGGAACCCTTAAGTAAATATGTGGAGCGATTTTTAAGTCATATTCATTTCAACAGAAATTCTATATTAATACGTGCCACCACACGTATGATATCTAAAATAGAGGAGTTCAGCTTTGATAAGTATAAAGAAATTCTGTTTAAGGTAGATACTAAAATATGGTATGCAAACATTCCTCAGGGTGTCGCCATCAAGTGGTTACAAAAGTGTTTAGTTAATCTAACATTATGATACTAGGTTTAGGTTTATGAATGTATTTAAATGATTCTCAAAAACACAAAAACAACATAGTTTTGTGTAGGTATGTTATATATCTACAACTAAAGGATACAGGATGGGGAGCTACATTTGCTCCAAGATTGGCATGTTGCGAGTTTGGGGAGAAACCGAAGAAGCTCAAACACCCTAGTACTCATTCGGCCTGAAGCCCACAAACAAAAACCGCTGACATGTTCCTTCTCGTGCAATGCCCCGAAAATTCAGAACTGCATACCGGTACATAGCAGGGCAAACCCCTCCTTCTTGAGCTTCAAGAGACAGCTAAAAGATCTCCTCCCCAACCAGCATCTCAAATAGCGGGACAATAATCATCAAACAAGACAGGTTATTTGCTCCCATTTCTCCCTGTACTTCTCCTTTGTTGCCTTTCCTCCCTCTTGCTCGACCAGTGATTTGATTTCTTTTGATTCAGCTGTTGGTCTATTATACGTGATATATGAATTGAACATGTTTTTGATGTAAAGCGCTTGATACCCTCAGGTCTTGCCAGCGCGATTTAAAACTCTTAAATGAAAATAAATAAATAAATATATTAGTAACAAGGTGACCATGTTTTTTAGATTGTATAACTGAGGAGAAACCTATTTCGGACAAGGTGACCCATGTTTTAAAATTGTATAACTGAAGAAGAACATATTTGGAACAAGGTGACCCATTTTGTTAGTTTGTATAACTTAGGAGAAACATATGTTGAACAAGGTGACCCTTTCTTAGATTATATAAACGAGGAGAAACATATTTGAAACAAGCTGACCCTTTTTTTTTAACTGTATAACTGGAGAGATTCATATTCGGAGCACAATGGCACATTTTTGTAGATTGTATAACTGGGGGAGAACATATTAGAAACAAGGTGGCCCTTTTTTAGATTGTAAAACAGAGGAGAAACGTATTTCAAACAATGTGACTCTCTTTTTAAGATTGCATAACTGAGGAGAAACATGTTTGGAACAAGGTGACCTATTTTTTTAGACTATATAACTGAGGAGAAACATATTATTAGGAACAAGGTGATCCTAACTGATGACAAACATATTATTAGGAACAAGGTGATCCTAACTGAAGAGAAACATATTCGGAGCAAGGTGACCCATTTTGTTTAGATTGTTTAATTTGGGAGAAACATATTAGGATCCAGGTGCTCCTGTTTTAGATTGTATCACTGAGGAGAAATATATTTGGAACAAGTCTACCCATTTTCTTTTAGATTGTAAAACTTTGGCCCCACTACGTGGATGATGCATTTTATTTTTGGTTGTGTTCTGAGTCAGAGTCGGATGAGCTTTGGGAATGGCTAAATATGGGAGATATTTTGGAATTCACCTCCACTAAAAGGAACGGAAGATGTGAATGTTTAGATCTATAAAACAAAAAATTAGTAGCTCAAATTAAAGTTGTGTTATGTGCAAAACTGATGGAAACACATTGCTTCATTAGAATAGTTATCATCTCAGTGCCACAGAATATCCCATTCAGTCAATTTTTAAGATTTAGAGGAAATTGCACTACCAGTAGGGATTATGACAGACAGAAAATTTGAGGATAAAATTACTGGGTAGAGGATAAACCCATAAACTGTTTTGACATGCTTATAAGCGAGCTAGATATTGCTACACAGAGAGCATGTTACATCTGGAGAATGTGTTACAGAAGAGAACAAAGGAAGAAACAAGGGTGACACCAGTTATTCGAGTATGAATAAATCAACAGGAATTGGTAGATTCTTAGTGCTGATTCACATCAAAGTTAGAAAGACTTCTCACTGTTTGGCTTTAGAAAGAATATAAATGGTAGGAACAGTTTGGTTCAAACATAAAGTCGGGAGTGGTAGTGTTGAATTCCAGGGCCTTCAACAAAGTAATGATTTTGTGGCAAACTGTTGAAGTAAGAATGCAAGTTCCTTGTGTGCCTAACAGTTTCAGGCAATAGTTAACACCTCATGTCAAAATAAGTCTGGTGATTGTTGTATTTTATGCAAAGATCTGAGCTGTGTCTAGTTGCAGTTTTGACTCCATCATAAACCTGCACGGTTTATGTGCCTGCTGTACAAGTTACATGCAGACTGAAGAATTGGATTTTATTTAGATATCTCAGTTGGTTAGTGATTTTGTCGCAGCAATCCTTTTGCTAATAAAGCCAACCACAAACACTGTTATGTTTTGAATCCCATGTTTGAGTTTCTCCAGACCAAGCACTCCTATGACGTGTGACACCTACAACTTGATGTCTTCATTTTCTTATGTATCATTTCCTGTACATTGATTTTACACTTGTGTGAGTTTTATTGTCTCTGTGATAATGTGTATGTGATGTAAAGTGCTATGAAAACCTACATTATTATTAGGGGCACTAGCACAATACAAATTTTAATACAAGTGACGGAGGGGCTATGGAGAGAGAAGGGGTACCGCTGAGGGTGCTAGTGAGGGAATCGATGAATGAGGAGATCATTGGTGGGTGGCACTGACAAAGCTTGTCACACTGGGCACCATCAGCTCTAAAGCCGGCCCTGGATAGTCCCCAGTAGTGAAGGATATATTGGTAAAACAGGTGATGAGTTACAAGTTCGGATTAGCAAATATAGGTCAGCGATCAGGACTAAAAAGGCAGGGCCTCCTCTGGTTGAACACTACTTAGAGTGCTACCAGTAGTAGAGTACTAGTAGTAGACACGATTAGAGCACTACCACCACCATGGATGCACAGTAGTTTAAAGTAGGAAAAAAAGGAATTACTCAGGGGTGATGTCAACAAAAAGAGGAACCAGAGAGCAACTCTTATCGAAATGTGGCTTTTATAGATTACATTTGAACAGCAGCAAGGAATGGGACAAAATCCTTGATTGAAGTGCATTTAATGGGGTATTAATCTACTTTTATGCTCTGTTATGAGTCTTCCTATGTATAGAGCACTGAGAGTAATTGTAAGATTACATAGTGGCATTCGAAGGTTTGTTGGGGTTGTGAGACAACCTCGAAATTTGTTCTGAGAATAGTAAGGAAAGTTGCAGTGAATGGAATGGGGGCCTGTCGGGTGGTGTTTGTTGGTGGATATAGGTACCCGCTGAAAGTTAAGATGGCAGCCATCCGTGGCTCATTATATTGGCTCATGACATTATAGTGGGTTGATAAAACAATTTAGATTTATTTTTCAGTGCAACTGAGATAGTATAAGACATGGGGATAAAGTGAATAAGTGTGATCTACGAATATTTTACATTCTCATGCATAGCATTTAGAAATCTCTGATATTAGCTGCTATTTAGCTAGGAAACAGTGGATAACGAATGGGAGCTATTTGTTTACTTTGTCTGTACCTAGTGGGGTTCCTCAAATTTGACTTGTCACTCTTGTAATATGAGAAAGACCGCTAGTTGCACCTGACAGTAGAACAAACACATAAATGTTAAAGTGAATCTACTCTGCACCACTGCACTGAACGCCACCATACTCTGCTCTGTAACACTCTACGTTACCATACTGCACTCTACACCATTACACTCTATTCTTCCCCACTCTACTCCACTGCTCTCTACACCTATGCATTCAATGCTAGGCTACTCTACTCCACTGCACTCTATAACACTCTGCTCTGCAACAATGAACTCTACGTCACTGGACTCTCCACCACTCTACTCTATGTACTCTACACTAATGCACTCAATAACACTGCACTCAAAGTCACTTCACTGTACACCTTTCAACTCTGCCATGCACCACTGTACTCTGCACTACTCCACTCTATGCCACTATACTCTTCAACAATTCACTGTATGCCACAGCACTCTACGCCAGAGGACTCTAAAACACTACTTTTTACCACTGCACTCTCCCTTGCACCACTCCACTCTACCCTGCATTGCTCCACTCTATGTCACTTCACTCTACTGTGAAACAATCTACTCTACGCCAATGTACACTATGCCAGTCTACTCCACTCTGCAATACTGCCCTCTACTCTGCTCCACTACTCTGTGTCTTGCACCCTACCCTGCACCATTCCACTCTACATTGCACCATTCCACTCTACACCGATTCACTTTACTCTGAAGCAATCTGCTCTATGCCACTGCACTCCACAACACTCTACTCTACTCTAGACCACTCCACTTTAGGCCACTGTGCTCTACGCCACTCTGCTCTATGCCACTCAACTCAACTTTACTGAAATCTAATGCATCCTATGCCACTGTACACCAACTACTTTGCACCACTGCACTCTGTGCCACTCTTCTCTACTCTGCATCACTCTGTGCCACTGCACACTATGCCCCTGCACCCTACGCCCCGCCACTGTACACCACTCTACTGTGCACAATTCTACTCTACACCATGGCGCTCTACACCACTGCATTCCACACCACACCACTCTACTCTCTCACTGCACTCTATGCCAATGCATTCTACACCACTTTACTCAAAACCAATGCACTCCATGCCAATTTATTCTGCACCACTGTACTTTACGCCATGTCACTCTAGGCCATCCTGCGCTACTCTACTACACTACACTCTACGAAACAACATTCTACAATACTCCACTCTATGACACACTGCACCGCTAGTCCACTCAACAACCCACTATGCAACTCCCTCTATGCAACGCCATTCCCCTTTACTCCACTCTATTTTAAAACACACTATTCTACTCTGTTCCACTCCACTACTCCATTCTACTCTATGACACTTAATGCCACTCCACTCCACACTATTCTCCAGCACGATACTCCACTCAAATCAACACCGTGTACACCACTCCACTCTGCTCTACACCACTCCACAATACTTTATGCCACTCCATTGTGACACTCTACTCCCTCCACGACATTCCACAACATTCTACACCACTCAGTTTCGCTCCACTCCATGCCACTCAGCTCTACTCTACGCCACTTCATGCCACACTATAACAGTCCACTCTACTCCAATTTACAACACTTCACTCCACGCCACACTTCTTTACCCCACTAACTTTAAGCCATGCTGCACAGTAGGCACACTGGGTACAACATGACAAACGCAGTGTCAAAGCCAATAACTCTTACATAGTCGAGACTTATTGGCTTTGCCAATGCTTGTTTTAGTATGTCGGCAGCCTCAGGAGGTGGCACATTAAGGCTTCTGCCTTACCTAGGCTTGTAGGAGTGTTTGCATAGACAAGAGATACATGTGGCACCGCGCCCGTTGGCAGCTAAAAGTCTCTTCTGCCCCTCCACCCGCTCCTGATTTCACAATTCATTTGGTGGCCAGGTCGCTGGTGCCAGAAAGGACGAGCTGCACTCATTGTCGGCGCTTCCAGCCATGAAATGACATTTATAGAGTGTAGGATTTGTGATGGCAGAGGCAGAAGGAGACGCCAAGGTAGCAGCTGAGAGACTAGGGCCTCGAAGGCAAGCTCTAGTTATACGGAAATTCCCCCGAATTGGTGCCTTTTGACGGATAATTCATTGCAATCATATCGGTGGGGGTGAGAGGTCGGAGGCGATTTCCCTGGCTACGTCCTTTAAGTCAGGAGTTCAACCACTTTCATCCACAACCCAAACAAAGGCCGGTTTGCCTCTATCTCACCTTTCACCACGTCTCGTGACACTTTCTGATATTGTGCCTTCTGCAGAGAAGATTCGAAAAAATACGGTAGAAGCCGCCTTTCCCCCCTTAGAGAAAGAATACAATAAGTGCTATGGTGTGGGCCTAATAACATTTCAGCCGTGCTTTCAGAGTTCCGAGAGGTAGTGCTGTATAAAGTGGGTTTTCCAGATCACTTCGTGTCATGAACACCTAACTTTTTTTTAGCCCAGGGCGTTATTTTATAAATCCTTTTTTTTTCTGGTGTGATAGCCGGATAGAGTCAACTGAACAAGCTAAGACTACAAGTCCCAGGATGCATTGATCTTATACATGAAACTGTATTCCTGGAAACTACTAGGCCTTCCGGTATGAGGTCACTGTATAGAATGAAAATAAGTTACAAATTGTTGCGACCTCCTGCTGTTCAGTTTGCAGTCCCTGCTATACAAAAAAGCTTTGGCAAAGCCCACTGGTCTCACCTTGACTAGTAGATGCAATGCGTATTATCCCATGCGTAATCATTGTACAGTAATAGTGATACATTGAATACAGTTGAAGCGGTACTGTTTTCACCAGTGACAGTGGTGCAGCAACAAACACATGGAAAATGCAACAAAATGGAACACTTCCCCACCCCCAAGAACCCCATCCTGTCATCTCTGATTTACGTCTAAATAGATTGGTCTGATGTATAGGGAATGATGCCCCCTTTCGGGGGTGTCTAAAGTGAGTAGTGCTACATTATGTGGCTGTGGTCTTAAGGGGATGGGGAGCGATAGCGAGTGTGGATCGTTTCCACCTGAAGGAGGGCGATGGGCTGAGAGCGGGGGGAGGCGAAGGCGGGGCAGGATGTGGGGGCGGAGAGGGTAATGCGGTATGGTATGTAAGCAATGGGTTTTACTCGGGGTCTGCTTGGGACTTAAAATCTTCCAGAAATGCGTTCCAAACGATGGCTATGGAGGCCCTGCGGAGAGCTGGACGCAATCCAGTCTTTCCAAGGGAGCGTTCGGGCCGGAAGACGATGGCCTGGTTGAGGATATGCTGGGGAAGGGTCTTTCGTGTTAAGATAAAAGGGGTTGGGGGTGGAACGATCGGCCTCTTCGGCGCTGGCTGTCATGCTGCGCAAAGTTTGGCGATCGTTAGGAGCGAGTAGGCAGATTTTATTATTATAGTGTTGGCATTAAATCATGGCCGCAGGCCACGATCTGGATGCCATTAGGGCCGCGCTTCACCTCCTAGGCGAAGCTGGCCGAGGAGACCTGCTCAGGCCTGGTGTCCTCAACCAGGCCTGGGTAGGTATGATGCATGCGCCTCGCGCAGCGTCACAGGGGGTGGCAGCTGGCAACCGCCGCTTGCCTGTCCCCCAGTAAGGAATCGAAAAAGAAATTGAAGAAGGGGCGGGACGCAGCGCGTCCACCCCACCTCCCGTTTTTATAGATGGGGGGCCGCAGGGGGAACCTCGAGGGCCGGAGCAGCTGGGAGGTGAGGCCTTAGGGGGAGGAGGGGCATCTGGAGGTGACACATGCCCCCTGGCTCAGTTTTCTTGGCAGGAGGACTTTCAAAGTCAGGAAGAACAGGGGGAAGGAGACCTCTGGGGGCTGGAGCAGCCCCTGGACCTTACTTTGGCTGGGGCCCCAGCCAAGGGTCGAAAAGGGAGTAAGGGGAAATGGCTGGGAGGCCCTAAGAGAAAGAGGGTCAGTGCTGCGGTGGGGGCCCCTGGGTTTGCAGAGCCAGGAAGAGCTGAGGCATCTGGCACAGGGGAGGGTGGTCCAGGCAGAAGAGGGCAGTGGGGCTAGCGGGGAGGTGGTGACACAGCACCCCCTTGCCACGGATTGGGCGTCTGTTGATATAGAGGCCAGGATACAGGAACAGCGCAAACTGGTGGCGGAGACAGAACTTAGGTGGGCCAAGCTGTGCAGGGAGAGGGAGAGGCTGAGGGGAAGTCCAGAAAGGATAGGAGAAAGTCATCTGGGGTTGGTGGGGGCCAGGACGAATGGCGTGGGGCAGAGAAGGGTAGTTGGGTGTGGATTTCAACAAGGGGGTTTGTCTTACCCATGTAAGTTCAAACACGAGTGTTCTAAATGTGGGGGAAATCACCTAGTCATGCAATGTTTTTCCCTCGCCAGCCTGGCTGAGCAATGGAGGTCTACCAGGGGCAGGGGGGGCAAGGACCTACTGGGCCAAAGGGCGCCTACTCCAATTAGGTTGGAGAGGTTACTTTATTGGTTGCGTGTGTACCTGGATACAGACACGGCGCTGAAGTTGGAATGGGGTTTCAGAGAGGGTTTCCGAGTGGGATATCAGGGACCAAAACAAAGCAAATGGGCTGAAAATGTACAATCTGCTAAAGCCATACCGGAAGTGGTGGCAGCAAAATGGAGCAAGGAAGTGGCGGAAGGTAGAATCTTAGGCCCCTTCCATGGGAGGCCAGTTGAAAATTTAACGATCTCACCTTTGGGGGTAGTACCGAAAAAGAACAAGAGAGATTACAGGCTGATACATCATTTGTCATGGCCGGAAGGGGCTTCAGTGAATGACTTCATCGCGCAGGAGGATACCAAAGTGGTATACGTCACAGTGGATGATGCTATTCAGCTCATCCGAAGTTGTGGAAAAGGGGCAGAACTAGCCAAGTGTGACATTAAGGCAGCTTTTCAGCTGCTCCCCATTCACCCGGATGATTTTTCCTTGCTGAGGATGCAGTTGGGGGGGGCTATTTATGTGGACAGGGTACTTCCCAAGAGGTGTGTGATTTCTTGTGTGCTGTTTGAGGCTTTTAGCACCTTCTTGCAATCAATCAATCATTTATAAAGCGCGCTACTCACCCGCTAGGGTCTGCAGGCGCTGATGGGAGGGTGGGGAAAGGAATGATACTGCTCGAATAACCAGGTCTTGAGGTGTTTCCCGAAGGTCAGGAGGTCCTGGGTCTGTCGTACGTGGATGGGGAGGGAGTTCCAGGTTTTGAGGCGAGGTGGGAGAAGGATCTGCCGCTGGCTGTAGTTCGATGGATGTGAGGGACGGTGGCGAGGGCGAGGTTGGCAGAGCGGAGTTGGCAGATGGGAGTGTGGAAGGTGAGTCGCTCGTTGAGGTAGGCAGGGCCCGTGTTGTGGAGAGCTTTGTGTGTGTGGATTAGGAGCTTGAAGGTGATCCTCTTGTTGACGGGAAGCCAGTGTAGGCCTCTGAAGTGGGCTGAGATGTGGTCGCGTGGGATGTTGAGGATGAGGCGTGCGGAGGCGTTCTGTATACGTTGCAGTTTCTTCTGGAGCTTGGCCGTGGTTCCCACGTAGAGCGCGTTGCCGTAGTCCAGTCTGCTGCTTACGAGGGCGTGGGAGACCGTCCTTCTGGTTTCGGTGGGGATCCATCCGAAGATCTTGCGAAGCGTGAGGAGGGTGTTGAAGCAGGAGGATGAGACGGCGTTGACTTGCTGGGTCATGGTGAGTGATGAGTCTAGGATGAAACCTAGATTGCACGTGTTGGCAGTGGGTGTGGTGCGGTTCCTAGAGTGGCTGCCCACCAGGAGTCATCCCATGCAGAGCGGTTGGAGCCGAGGATGAGGATCTCTGTCTTGCCTGAGTTCAGTTTGAGGTGGCTCTTCTCCATCCAGTTGGCGATGGCATGCAGCCCGTCATGGAGGTAGGTTTTGGCGGTGGCGGGGTCCTTGGTGAGTGAGAGGATCAGCTGGGTGTCGTCGGCGTAGGAGACGATGTTGAGGTTGTGGGATCGAACGATGTTGGCGAGTGGTGCCATGTAGATGTTGAAAAGGGTTGGGCTGAGAGAGGATCCTTGGGGAATGCTGCAGATGGTCTTGGTGGCTTCAGACAGGAAGGGAGGGAGGCGGACTCTCTGAGTTCTGTCGGAGAGGAAAGATGTGATCCAGTCCAGGGCCTTGTGGCGGATCCCTGCGTTTCAGAGGCAAGTGCAGAGGGTGTGGTTGCGGAAGGCAGGAGGATGAGGGCAGCGGTTTCGCCTTTGTCGAGAACGGTCCTAATGTAATGGGTTGCTGCGAAGAGGGTGGTCTTGGTGCTGTGGTTCCTACGCCATCTGGATTGAGAGATGTCCAGCGTGTTGTTATCCTCCAGGAAGTGGGTCAGTTGGCCGTTGAATATCTTCTCGATGACCTTCGCGGGGAAGGGAAGGAGGGAGATGGGCCGGTAGTTCTTGAGGTCTCCGGGGTCTGCTTCGGGTTTCTTTAGCAGGGCGTTGACTTCGGCGTGCTTCCAACTCCCCGGGAAGGCGGCGGTCTTGAAGGAGCGGGTGATGATCATACAGAGTTGAGGGGTGATGATGGGGCTTGATTTGTTGAAGCCATGGTGGGGGCAGGGGTCAGAGGATGATCCGGGGTGGATGGTGCTCATGGTTTTGACGGTGTCCTCGTTGTTGATGTGGGTCCAGGTGAGCAAGAGGTTGGTGTGGCTGGGTGCCTTGGGGTTAGTGGTGGCCGCGGTGGTCGAGGAGTTGAAGCTGCCGTGGATGTCTGTGATCTTGCGATGGAAAAAGGTGTTGAGGGAGTCGCAGAGGTCTTGCAAAGGAGGGGGGTCGATGGAGCAGGAACTGGGGTTGGCGAGTCCTTTGACGATGCTGAAGAGCTCTTTGCTGTTGTGCGTGTTGTTGTCGATGCAATCCTTGTAGAAGGATCTTTTGGTGGTCCGGATGACCTGGTGGTGCTTGCAGATGGCTGTCCTGAGGGCGGCGTGGTTGCTCTCTGTTTGTTTGTGGCACCACTTCTTCTTGATTTTTCAGCACTCCCGCTTGGAGGCCTGAAGGTAGGGGTGAACCAGATGGCCTTAGTGCTGGTGCGGTTGTTGGAGGATTTCCTGAGCGGAGCGAGGGTGTTGGTGCAGTCGTCTATCTAATGTTTGAGGTCGAGGGCGGCTGTTTTGGGGTCGGTGGTGCTAGGTGGCGGGGCACAGGCGAGGGTGGAGATTACCTGGTCTTCGGAGAACTTGTTCCAGCTGCAGCGGGATCTGTTGTGGGCGGTGGTGAGTGGTGGGTTTCTGGAAGGTGAAGTGGACGCTGCGGGGGCTGTCCTGTGGAGTTCGGTGGTATGCCTGAAAGTGACGTGGCTTCTGGCTGAGAAGATGAGGTCGAGCGTGTGGCTGGTGGAGTAGGTGGGCGTCATGACAAGTTGTCTGAGACTGAGGTTGGCGATCAGAGCGGTGGAGTTGCTGTCGTTGGCGTTCTCAAGGTGAAAATTCAAGTCGCTGAGGAGAATGTAGTCTGTAGAGGCAAGGGCCTGGGTGCTGATTATGTCGGCGATGGAGTCACTGAACAGTGGTCAGGGGCCTGTAGACAAGGGTGCCTTTGAGGGTGGTGTTGGCGTTGATGTGAATCTGGAAGTGTAAGTGTTCGACGGCCTAAAGGGTGTCATTGGTGCTGGTTGACATCCTAATTGTGTTCTTGTGGACTATGGCGATTCCTCCTCCTGGTCTGTTGGTGTGGTCTCCGCGGCAGATCTTATAGCCTTCAGGGATGGCTATGGCAATGTCGGGTTCCAATGAGGGGTTCATCCAGGTTTCGGTGAGGAAGGCGACGTCTGGGGAAGATGAGGTGAGTAGGTCCCAGAGTTCGACGGCATGCTTGTGGACGGAGCGGGTGTTGAGGAGGATGCAGCTGAGGTGGTTGTGTGTGGTACTGGTGTGATGCTTGGCGGCTTGGGGGCAGGTGAAGCTGCAGATCCGACAGCAGAAGGGTACATGGGAGTGCCTCGGGTTGGCTTGGACGCAGGTATTGGAGCGGCCTGGGTTGAGGGCGTGGATTTCATTGGCTCTTTAGCAGCGTCTGGTAGAGTGGGGAGCACGCGCACCAGGGGGACTGCCGCTGGGCGCGATCCAGGCGCAGTAGCCACCATTAAGAAGGGGAGGTGGAAGGGAGGAACAGCTGGGTGGCGGGAGCAGTGGGCGAATGGGGGCACGAGGGGGCAGGGACGCAGGGACGCAGTGGCAGGAAAGAACGGCTTAGAAGAGCTGAAAACGGGCGGAAAGTGAGCGCAAAGGCACAAAAAAGGAAAAGAGGCTAAAAAATCACAGAAAATGACACCAGGGATTAGTCGTGATCCTTGCGTCCTCCCTGTGTAACAGTTTAGCTGCTGTGAGAGCACCCAGTGGTGTGGGCATACCTCTCAGAGGCATATTAGGGACAAAATGAGGGGGGTGAATTTGTATACATGAGGGCACATTTCCAGTGGGTTAGTGCGAAACCGAGCAGGAGGTGAGGGGGTTTTGTTGTTCCCAGTCAGTTTAGTGTATTGAAGGCCGTCGTAGGGCTAGTAACAGGCAGATTGACAATGTATAGTAAGCGGGCAACATCACCATTTTAGACAGCACTATTCAGCCAGCCACTGATAGTGGCAGAGGGACCCAAAATTGTAAGTGGTATTTCAGCGATGTTATGGCTCTCATAAGATTTCTGGCGATCAGGTCTTCTGTGAATCTGGATGCCCATTCCATCACAAGCATATGCAAGAAAAATCAAAATACGCGCTGCTGCCTAAAATTGAGTCCCATGTGCCTGGAATAAAAATGCTAAATTAAAAAAATCAAATGCCAACTATATGTAATTTGACAGTTCGGTTGCCTCTCATCAGTTGTATTTAGAACAGGTATAAAAACACTTTGAGCTTTAATGCTCATCACAGTATGATGCTTATTGGCACAAAGAAAATGTACGATTGGCATTAAACTACTGTAACCTGAAGACGTGGTTTAACACAAAAGATGACTTTAAAATCAAGAAGGACAAGTAGTTGAAAGAAAAAATAATTATCAATTTAGTTTTACCTCACCAGCCCTTGCACTGAAGTGCATTGCTGAACCACACTGACCCTTTACCCTAAACTGTAGTAGGAGACACAAAATGTGAATGACAGGTCAGCTGACTAATAGAGCAGAAGGGCTATCTCAAAGCCTCTCTTTGCAGTGCTTAATTTGTGCTTGTTGTTTCCGGTGCGGAGTACCTGCACTTATTTTTGCAGGCCGGCGCTTATTTTTCTGTCTCAAGCCAGCAAGCAAAAGACACTTATGGGAAAAACAGAGGAAGAAAAAAAAAGAAAAAGCGTCACAATGGGAGAAAGTGGAAAGCTGCAAGAGTGAATTGAAGGGGCAGGGCGTGGCTTTAAATGGATTGAAGAGGCCAGAGATGGCCTCAGAATTCGTCTGCCTCAATATTCCGTGTTCGCACATTTAATTGCAGCAGCCGCTTGTTTAAAAGGAGGGCTTTGGGCACCGGCACCTTTTTATTTACAAATTAAGCACTGCCTCTATGTGTATATCTAGAAGTATGAATATTTTGACCAAATGAGGCTGCGAGACAACTAAAGCTGTCTCTAGGTCAGACCTAAAAAAGCCCTCAGTCGCTTACCAAAAACTTCTGCCCTTTTGCCCTTCAGCTGTTGCAGGCACAGGCGAAACGAATGTGGTGGAGCTATTTCCCTGGAATAAACTGCCTTCTTTTTTCATCCTGATGCATCCGAAGTGTAAACACATCATAAACACCTTGCCTTTGATTTATGCACTTATTTATGAATGCTGTAGAGCGCATTTCGCCAGAGCTTTGGCATGCTTGTGCTGTACATCTGCGTTTAGCGAGAGGATAAACGGCCTTTTTATCAGCCTGATGCATCTAAAGTGTAAACACATCATAAACACCCGCGGCTGATTTATGCACTTGTTTAAGGATTGCCTATAGTGCATTTTACCAAGGCCTCGGCGCCTTCATGTGCCTCTGAGCTGATGGGGTGCGCAGTGAATAAACAGAGAGAGCTCCTTGTAATAGTGAAAGGGGACAATAGTGCGCAGTCCTCTGTTGCAACAGTTTACTTCGGAATACATAGAATGTGTGCTGTGTCCTGTTTCATAATTCTGGACTGTGAAGCATATGCTGCTCAAAAGGCCTTGGGAACTAAAATCTATCACGCAAATAATCGGAATTCATAAGCACTGCTCCAGCAGGCAAAGTGCTTAGGGTTTCAGGCAAGGGAGCAGCCAGAAAATTAAAATACCCCCACTTTGAACTAAAGCTCTTATGTCACCAAGCAAGTGAAGCAAGTCGTCATGAACCTCCTCAGAAGGGCTCTGTTGTCTCTTCCATCCAAGCATCTCTCCTTTCACCCTTCCATCCACCCACTGATATTCGCCATTTCACCTACACATTCTGTTACCCAATCATTCTTTCATGCATCATTCAGTCTTTCACCATTCTGTCCGTCCAACGAGCCATCTGCCCATCCATAACAAGTCAACAAACGTCAAGGCACTCGTGAATCAATAAAGGATCAGAAGTCCGAACTTGAATACAATAAGATGCTCTTCCAAACAATCAGGTACACTGTAGACCGAGAAATGTTAGCATACATCCAATTTATTCTTGCGGTGTGGGTTTCATATACTTGTAAGACAGATAGCAGCCAGCACGTGTTTCATTTTAAGAGAAGATAATCTCAGTGACTTCATCAGGGCTCAATAGATTAGTATCTAGTAGTAATGACAATATGGAAGTGTCCAGACAAGATTATTCTCATTTGAAATCCCAGATATTAAGAATCCAATATTGAGCATCTCAACAGTGAGTCAGCGCAAATGTGTGAGGGGTGTGTAAATATTCACCACCCATATCAAGAAGATAATGGAAGGACATGAAATTACGTGTCCAGAGAGCCTAATCCCTCTCTCCGGTCGGCGTGTGAGCTCACACGAAACACGTGTTGGCTACCTGTCTTACCAGTATATGAAACCCACGCCGCAAAAATAAATTGGATGTATGCTAACATTTCTCGGTCTAAAATGTACCTGATTGTTTGGAAGAGCACCTTATTGTATTCAAATTCGGACTTCTGATCCTTTATTGATTCACGAGTGCCTTGACATTTGTTGACTATGTTGTGTTTCTCTTAGAGAATCATTGGAGGAGTGGGGAGGACCCTCCTGCCAGGAGCACTGTGCCCATGCTCGATTGACCTATTAAATAACCTGGTGATTCTTTGTGAGCGCCTATTCCTATAAACATTCTTCCCTTTGTTTTTCTACATTTACCATCCATAACAAACCTATTCATCCATCTCCAAACCTATCCATCAAACCTACCCATCTATCCATCAATAGAGCCTGTCATCCATCCCTCCATCCACCCTTTCAGCCATCCATCCCTCCATTCACTGCTTCACTGATCTATCTTTCCATCCATCCATCCACTCATCGTCAACCCTTTCACTCAGTCATTTTCCTTTCACTCATCCACCCACTTTTTCACTCATCCATCTTTACGTCTAACCTTTCACTCATTCATCTCTCTGTCCATCCTTCCATCCATCCATATTCCTTTTCATTCATCCATCCATCCTTTCACTCAGTCATTCGTCCTTTCGCTCACCCATCCATCCTTCCACTCATCCATCCATTCATTCACCCTTTCACTTTGCCATCCATCCTTTCACTCATTCTGACATCCATCCTTTTACTCATTCAGCCATCCATCCACTCTTTCACTCAATCCATCCATTCCTCCATCCACCGAACCTTTCACTCATCCATCCTTACACCAATCCATTCACTCATTTTTCCATCCATCTATCATCCACTCTTTCACTCACCTTTCTATCCTTAGACTCACAGATCCATCCATCCTTTCACTCATCCACCCAACATTTCACATTATTATAAGCCTTTGTCTGCTGAGTTGTGGACAGAGGAGGTCCATAAAGAACTCTACTCCCACTGTAGCTGCCAAAGCAGAGGGTTCATAATGCCCCTGTCCGAACCTATACATCCACCTCCGAAGCTATCCATCAAGCCTATCATCTGTCCATCCTTTCACACCATCCTCCCTTTCACTCAGCCATTCATCCACCCTTTCACTCATCCATCCAACCTCTCATTTAACCATCCACCCATCCGCCCTTCCATCCATCCATCCACTCACCCATCCATCCACTCTGTCAGTCAGCCATCCATCCAGTCTCTCACTCAACCATTTAGCTGTCCCTCATCCATCCACCCTTCCATCCATCCATGCCCTCATCCATCCATCCGTCCACCTTTTCACTCATCCATCCATTCACACTTTCACTCACCCATCCATCCTTTCACTCATCCATCTAGCCATCTTTACATCCACCCTCTCACTCAACCATCCATCCACCCTTTTACTCACACATCCATCTTTCCTTTTACTCAATTACCCACCCACCCTTCATGTTAGGTATGAGTCTTTGTTTGCCGAGCTGCAGACAGAAGTGGCCCATTAAGAACTCCACCCTTGCTGTAGCTGCTACAGTTGGGGGTTCATTACACCCAGGGGCATAGCTTCAGTGGTGGGCGGTGTGGAGTGGTACACCCCCCTAATAAATGAATTTCCTGATAAATAGTTTGGTACAGATTCTTTCAGTCGGGTATGGGGGGATGTCTGTCGGATTTCACCAGGAACATTTTCATTAATTCATACAAAACACACATTCCCTGTCAGTTTTTAAAGTCATCAAAAATATTAGTAATTTTACAAAATATTGTGTTTTCGCTCTTTTAGTACCATCACCAATCCACACTTCTCTCCCTTTCCACTGCCCGTTAGGCCCCTCCAATGCACCCTGCTTGCGTATAACGTATTTTAACATTATATGCCAGTCTGATTGTTGAAAAATCTGATCCTCACCCCCCACCAGTCTTACTGACTAAGCTACGCCCCTGATGACACCCCTGATTTTAGGACAGTCCACGAGCCACTCTTGAGACACCACATGTGTGGTACACCTAAAAGGTGATTTGCGTTCTGTGCCTCGTACACAATTTCACAGCCAGAATAGGTTGTGGCTACATCATCTCCGCCTTCAAGCATCACGGTCTAGGAACCTCAGAATCCAACAGACAACTTCTCACCTACGCACTTACATTGTTGATATGCGGGTATCCCGTCTGCATTCATCGAATATTGCAGGGATAGTCAATCACCCAAGGAACACTCCTTCAGCGGCTCTCTTCCTCTCACCCTCTATCTTTACCAATCTCTGGTCCTATACACGAACTAACCTGGAACCCAACTATACTAAGAATACTTCCCTACCTTGTGTTCTCGTTTACACTCATGATTGCATACATCTGTAGTATTCGAAATTTTACACAGATTTCCTGGAAGCCATATTTTTCCCAGGGAGTTAGTGAACGATCTGTGTGAAGGCATACAGTTCTGCCCTGTGTTCTACAGACTTATTCGGTGTCCTGTTCCTTCATGTGTCTCTTCGCCACCAATCGGCCGCCATTTTGTGTCCTTCATCAAAGTGCTCTGAAAAAAACAATATGCCAAGGAGGTGTTGCTCAACATGTGACCAGAAACTCACGACGATCAACTGAAAGTCCCTCAGTGATTCCGGTACGCTACTGCCATTCCCAACCACCTCCTCCAGTAGCGTAGCGTGGATACAATGGGCCCTGCTGCACTCAAGGACAGTGTCCTCTCTGACTGCTGTTGGGGTAGTAAATGGAGAAATTATCAATGCTCAATGCCCCGGTGCCACACCAATGGTACACTCCTGCCCCTCGCCTCATCTGTTCATTGAGTCCAAATGAAGCGAAGGCTTGATCGTTGCATAATAATGCAATTTCTCTGCGGATAAACGCCATGCAGTCTCTGTGGCAGGGTCGGACTGGGACAGAACATAGGCCGAAGCACCAACATAAAAGTGGCCCCCGTAAATCAGACAGCTAAAAAAAGTGACCGACATTTGCAAATAGGGGACGTTTTGGAGTTGTAAAGACATGGCGGAGTACTTGCATTTGTTCTTGCTGCTGGCAATTTGTGGCAGTCGCAGGGAAATCAAGAGTAAACACCTGCACAACAGCCCATAACTGGAAAAAAACGACCACACACTGACGTCTCACAGCAACCCTTCTAGCACTGCCAGATTACCCTATAAGCCAGTCACACTCCTCTGGGGTGCAAAGAAAACCCAATTATTCCTTGCTATACGACCTCACCCCTTCCGTTTCAGTCCCATAGTCCCCTTCCTTTGTCAATTTTCCTTTCTAGCAGTGCTTTGGTCTTTTTTCTCTCCAGCTAGCGAAAATCACATTGTCGGGAATTGAGACAAATACAATTCAATAAACGTGCAGGGAAAAGCTGGTAAAACTGATTTTTTTGTGCTTAACAAGATTCTTGCAAGATGGGGGTTGAGGATGTTTGTTTTACTGCAAGAATGTAATATTTCACCATGACTGAAGTTAGAGTTTGGCAGTGGTCTATTGGGGAATGTATCTCCGTTTTTCATTGGCCTTCCACCCCCTCATATTCCTGAATTTACATTGTCTTCCTAGTATGGTTATGCCTCATTTGTCCACTCCTCCAACACAACCTTTCATTGAATTTTGATTTTCACTGCCTAATATCGTGCCCTGAGCACCTCTTGGAAACCACAGACCATTTTTTTCAGACATTAAACATTTGGTTTAATTGCAGTTATATTTTTGAAAGACAGTGGCAAAATTGCAATGTGTTATCACGTTCCTTTTGTCATACTTCAGGTCGACCTAATATGTGCAGGAACACCCGGTAATAGGCTGTCTACTTTTCATGTTTTTGGATGTGGTTTACTGGCAAGGCTATTGACTTTGTTGGCTTCTACGGATAGAGGAAAATTGGCACTCCTTTTATCCTGAGTGACTACTAACCCATGACCACGGCATGACATGACTTGCCGTTGGTGGCATTTGATTTATATTCGTGGGGTGTGTTTTTTTTTTCTTTGCCCCCCCCCCTTGCTGGGACATTGCCTGCAGTTTCTCCCCCTTTAAATCTGCAGACATTGTCCTTATTGAAGCGGCTAATTCCTGCATGTACAAAGTGTTGGAGATAGTGCTTAGATACACAATGGGTGGTTCTATGATAAGTATGTACCCCAAAAGTTGTAGGATGCTTTATAGCTTTAGTGTAGTCAAACGTCTACTGCTCCGATGCCCTGTTTTACACCTCGCTGCAGCCACTGTAAATTGTGTGGCTAGGTGTTTTTTAATTGCACCTTTTGTAGAGGAGAGGGACATTTATTTGTGTCTACGTCCTTTGGTTCAAGTCGCTTCCAGCAGGACAGAAATGTCTGTTGCTTGAGAGATGAGACACCTAGGCAAAGAATTGTGACTTAGGGTGTGGCTCAGGCAACACACCTGCATAAAGGATGTGGACCAGATGTCAGCATCCTGTATCCTGTTGTGGCCAAGAACAATAAACTTAGCACCAGGTCCTTACTGGTTGGATGTTTTCTGGTTCAAATTCCGCCAAACACCAGCTACTGACAAGGTTTCAAAACTGGATGGAGGACGAACAAGTCCTTTCATATCTCCAGGCAGGTTTTAGCCCAAATACCAGCACCATTGATCAGGTGTTCCATTTCATTTTAATACTTTGGAAATTTGTGGTATTAACAAGGAACAGTATTTGTCGATCTACATGCAGCATTTCATTTAATTCCTAGGAATACACTATGAATAGCACTCAGGGATATGGGAATGCTGATTAATCTGTTGTATATTATAACACATTTACACAGTGACAGCTATCCCCAAGTAAGATGGGGAAGGAAAGGCGGGCTAACAGAAAGCGTAAATGTCAACAGGAGTGTACACAAGGATGCGTACTAGCTCCGACTCTGTTTACCCTGCATATTAATGGGCTTATCGAGACACTATGCGTTGGTAACAGTGACCCTCCAAAATTAGCGGACCAAAGGATGCAAGCTCTGCTGTTTGCAAACAATACACTATTGATTTCTGAAACTCCCATGAGCTTGCAGAATTTAATTAACTGGTTTGCATCCTCTTGTGAAAAACATACTTACTTGCATATACACGTATTTACTTGGAACAAGTCAAAGACTTTGACTACCTGGACGTGAGATTTGCCAACACACTAACATGGGTGCCGCAGATAGCTAAAGTTTGTTAACTCGGCAATATGCAGGGTCAACTAAAGTGAAAAAGTTAAAAAATTCAAATTATAGACCAGTTTCACCAATTTATCGAGGGAGAGGACTGGGTGTAGCTCTATATGGTGCATACATCCGGGGTACGGATTGAACAGAGGGGCTCCAGAAGGTTGAAAACAGATTTATAAGATCCGTACTTATGTTGCCCCACAATGCCCCTCTTACACCCATGCTACTAGACCTTGGTTTAAAGAACATAATGCATGTGATAGCTCTTTAACCTTTGGTTTACTGGTTTAGGGTCGGGACTGGTAATTCTCCAATCCCTATCACACAATCTTTCAGAGAAGTGAGACCCCAGGACAAATTGGGGTTGATACCATGGTTCAGGCATATTAAAACCTGGATCTACAAGCTAGGATTGCATGAAGCCTGGGCTAAATCGGATCAAATTACGAAAGACACACTGGGTCAGTTGAGGAGCAGACATTGGAACTATACTCATGAGAATTGAATGCACAAGCCTGATGCTGGCGTCTTAACCAAGAGATATGTAGATATATGTGTAGCTTGGGGTTTCAAACTACTTCTGGATAGAATTAAACCACCACAAGCTAGATCAATTTTCCTAAAATTTAGATGTGTAGTTCTGCCTGTAAATAAGTACCAAAGCAGATGTAAAGATTTTCAAAGCCCGTCCTTTTGTAATTCATGCAAGGCAAGCATGGAGTCAGAAGAGAACTTTATGATTTTCTGTCCATCTTACACTAAATTGAGGAAGACTTTAATCATCCCAATTTGTTGCAGTTTATCCATAGTACATTTAATAGATGCCATTAGAATACTAAAAAGTGATAATACAGAATGGTTAGTATTTGTGTTTTCCAGATACTTACTCTATGCATGGCGATTAAGATCTAAAACCTCGAAGCAAGATCAGTGCTTAGGAGGAGTTCATTAAATAAATCATTTTATTGCCTTTTGTATTCTAAAATATTTTCGATTACTGTTATAGACTCAAATAGGGTTGAGCTTAATTTTTATTGTATAGGTGCTTTGAGTAGCGTTGGCTAAACATTCTCTTAGATGTGATCTCATTTTATATGAGTATGGTTTTTAGGTGTAAATAGGATTGATCCATACCGTCACTGCATATGCACTTTGAACAGTGATGAATAACGACTTCCTTTGGGGCCTAGAAATATTGTCAGATGTAGGAGGAATGTAACACTATGCATTGTTGCCTAGGTATTCCCAGGAGTAGCCTAGTTTTTACTTACTGTTTTAGGTGCAAAAAGGAACGATTTATATCTTCGTTGCACAAGTATTTTGAACAAGTTTGTTTGACCATCTTTCTTTGTGCCCACGAATAACAACAACCTTAGAAGCAATGTATCAATATGCCTTTTTCTTTGATTACTATTTTAGAAAATAATTGGATTTTTTATTGCACAAATACTTTAACCAAGCACTTAACCCTTCACGCACAATCATCCTACAACTAAGTAGACTCATTAAGTATTGAGATTGTTTTTTAACTATGGATGGTTAGTTGGCCTTTGAGCTGCTCCTGCACTGAGTCTTATTTTACACTGTCTACTGGAATATTGATGCTCATGAATTTCTCTGAGTGAATTTTTGCTAAGCATAGTTTAGCTTGTATTATTCTTTTAGTTATAGCATATTTCTATTTACGGATAATGAATCATGGCTAGGATGGCCAGTGATTGGAAATAGGATGTTTATTTAAGTTGTTGAGCATATGTATGTTTACTGTATGTGTTTATTTGTTCTGTACTTGTATGGTTTATTTTCAAACCGGATAAAGACAATCACATCTCATTGTGGTAGATATTATGGATGCCTGTCAGGCCCAAGGACACTGGAATTAAAGTGCATCGTTTGCTGTGGGAGTACAATGCCTACACAAAAGCTGCACTTTTTTTTTCAGAGACGGGTTCCCTCCAAAAGGTTGGTATGATTTTGAATTTGATTGGCCAGTAGGCTTGAGCCCAACCTCCAGTTTTTCAGAATAAAAGCTGATCTTTTAACCTGATGAGTTTACCCTCTCTGCCAAATAAATCTTCTGCACTTGTACATAGTAAGGACTGGAGATTCGCGAGAGGTCATTGTTTCTTGGGAGCTGTCCTAGTGGCCGCTGTGGTACACACTGCAGTCTTGCACTGATCGCTGCTTCTCTTATTCAGTCCTAATGCCCTAGCCACGGAGACAGAATGAACCCCAGCCTTAAGAAAGTCAACTTTACAATGATAACATTGGACACCATCAACCCCACATCTGATATGGGGTGCGACCCAATTCAAGGCAACACAATAAATCTGCAATATTGTGTAGGAAGCTGCACTAGACTACACTCTGCTACCAAAGAGTGCATCTAGAGGATGGGGAGAAACCATCACTCATAAGATGAACCAGATTTGCCTGGAGCACCCCAAGCAGTGAAACAAGTACCATTTTTGATTTAGTCAAAAAGATATGAAATAGTTATACAATTTCATATACTTATTGATCCAATCAGAAGTTAAACACAGCTAGTTTGAGCATAATAATAAACATTGTTACAATGGTGGAATCAGGGAGAAATCACATACACATTTGGTATTGGGTCGCATGGAAGACAACGATGTGATGTAGGCATGTTCTGACACTCATTCAAGCCAAAAAGACAGCATCTGCTACAGTTGACACATTTCATCACAAAGGACATTTTCAAAGCTAATGATGAAATGAAAGTAAGCAGTAGAATCCAAATCATATGTATGAACATCCAAATTTATATCTAATGACAAATGATTGCGCAGTGGTTGAGTAGGGTTCTATCAAGTACGTTTGGATTTAGAGGTCCTTTTTACATGAACCCAGTAAAAAGTTGCAAAGGAATCATAGCATACATAACCTGTTCCAGAAACCACTGTTCTTCGCAACGGTTCTATTTCACAGGTTACATAGGCTATCATAACTAGAAATAAACAATTGCAAAAAAAAAAACAGCTGGTCCCTGCAGGGCTCAAAAAGGCTTCGGTGTACTTTTTAAAAACCGTCAGATACTGCCAAAGAGCAATTTATCGAGAGTCCATGGACATCTAGGCGTTTCTGTGACCCAATTCTATCAATGTGATCGATTACCAATGGCATCCTGAGGTCCCAGCACTAATGTCATCTGAAATTGAAAATCAAGCATACCTTTTACCACGTGACTACTAAGGTGGTGATGGCAGAGTATTGCAAAGCTCCCAGAGAGATGTGATATGGACTGAAAAATCAGAACTCGCTAGTACACTTAATGCAACTCAGTAAATCATTGTTTAGTTACTGTTTTTACTTGAAAAAGGAAAAGTACTTTAAATGCACGCAAGAATAACAAACATCAATACAAAATATAGTTGGCAAAGTAGAATACCAAAAGTAACCACAATGGAGATATACCACCTTGAAATTTAAAATGCCTCCTAGTGAACACATTACGGATAACCATTGCAAATTACGTGGGGTGGCTAGCAGCCCATGGAGTAGGATGCAAACTGGTCTACTTCTGCCCTGCTGGCTGCAATCCCCATCCTTCTGTATCTCTTGGACACGGGCCTAGAGCCTTCATGGTCTTAATGAGGAATTGTGAAGGTGAGAAACACTCAGGTCTCGCTAGAGACTGCATTCGGGTGCCTCTGCTGTAGGCACTTGAGGCCGTGCTGCTGCCCTCTGTGGACTTGTTGGCAATGACTTGGTGGGGCTGCACAGACAGGCCCCATATACAGAAGGTGAGCAATATTATTACACCATTTAGGGATATTTCTTTGTGTCACCCCCCCCAACACAGCTTTATGCTCTGACACAGGCCCACCTGGGTGGAGGTTAACTCCTAAATTGGAGCAGTTTCAATAGTGATTGGAGTGATCTTTGCTGTGATATTGGAGTAGGTCTGTGCCTTTACATTGGACTGCATGCTCAGCTTACCCTACTTCCTCCTGTAATGCTGCATACGTCTTTTTGTGTTATCAGACACAGTGGTTACTACCAGAATCTTCTTACTGAATAAATGTTGCTCAGTTATTTTTGGCTGGACGAACTAGTTCCCAAGTTGGCCAACTGCTGAGGGAGTGATGGTGAGGAAAAACAGGTCCATATGGGACCTCAGGTAAGAGAAGGGCTTGGGATCATCCTAGGCTCACAAACTAATGATGCCCTGGCATCAAGCAGATGTACAATGCCATGGCTCTCAATTGATTTAACAGCGTTTACCCACAAACAAATTAGACAAAATGTTGCTGGTGACTGAAGCCACCTGTGAGGCCCTTGAATCAAAATCGACACTGTGGCAGTGGACATAAGCATTTTACGAAAAGACCAAGGCAAGCTTAGGGAGCAAGTTAAGATCATAGAGGATGCCCATGGAGAGCTAGTCCCAAAATCAGATACGCTTCAAACAAAGAAGATATGCTTAATTGGGCACAGAGTGAAGGATGTGTAGGACAATGTCTGCAGGAACAATATTCGAGTGGTGGGCTTTCCAGAGGGAACTAAGCATAAGGCGATGGTGGCTATCCATGAAACATGGATTGCTGACACTGTTGCCTTCACTAGCCTCTCCAGGTCCTTCTTAGTAGCTAGGACCCACATAGAGCTGGATAGTGGCCTGCCTCTAGGTGCACTCCCTCAATCAGTGGTGACCTATTTGCTACATTACAAGGACATGGATACCATCCTTCAAGTTTCTATGTAAACGACTGCTTCAGAATTGATAATCTATCCTGATTTTTCCAGACTACACAGCTGTGGTTCAGTACGTAGGTTCCCTTTTATTGAAATTAAAATGTCTGATGGAGGAAAGGCTTCACTTTATGTTTTCATGCCTGGTCAAATTGAAAATTATGGTGAATGGTTCTTTGTTGTTTCTATGATCTTCTTCTTTTCCTTGGGACTTGCTAAAGAAATGCACTACTGGTAAAGATGATGATTAGTGGCAAAATATCAAGATACTTAGAAAAAGAAGAGGGCAGTGGCTAAATGGTATGATTGACAAGCATCCCACGAGACAGCAGACTGAGAGAACCTCACTGGTACGGCTGATCCATAGAATGGAGACCTTTCCAAATGTGATTTACTCTGTGAGAGATGCACAAGAGATGGCGTAAGTTCTGGTGCCTTGGAGGTTGGGGATATGGAACTGCAGGAGATGTTGTCTCAAACACCTGGACATTTCTAAACAATGATCTATCCCAACACTGTCAAATTATGATTTTTGAACTTACTGATTATTCTTCTTGAGTTATTGATGACCGGGTGATTGGAGCAGAAGGTGTTCAGTGGGTTTTGAAATTTCATTTACTACATATGGAGATTTGCCTTCCTGGCCATGCCGGATGGGGATAGTGTTGCAGGATGCTGCACCTGTTCTGTTTTTTTCTTTGTTGTATAACAGAGGAAGGAACATAGGTATAATTTCTAATTGTTGACATGGTTTGAGCGGAGCACTGTTGTATTTTGGTCCAGAGAAATCGGAGTTGGGTTTTATTGGATTTGGCTTATTAGTGATTTTGATATTTTGAATGTTATCTATGTTGACAATCTGTCAGGTTTCCTACTATAGGAGTGTGAACTGTACATGTGGTACGAGATGGAGAGGCCCGTGTTTATGGGTCACTCTCTTCGACTTCGAATTACATAATGACTTCTCTGAATAATTATAACTTCCTCAGAGATAAATGGGGTTCAGACCAAAAATATATACACAAATAGAGATTAAATGATGTGCAGACGTTGCTTTTCTCCAGGAAACCAATTTGAGCAGAAGTGAAGTAAAGTTAGTAGGCTCCAGTGCTAATGTAGCGGTCAATTGTTGATTACTGGATTTTTGACTCACGCAAATGTGGTTTTGATTTGAGTGAGACCTGGGGTTCCTTTTGGATCTGTGGAGGTGGACATTGGAACATAAATACATCCCAGTACAACCATGTAGCATTCCTGCCTATCAAACTCTGACCAATAATGCTTCTTTAACACCGTCTGGGCCAGGCTTGCAGTATGTGAAGACATTTAGCAGATTCTATTTCAAATCTATAGATCATATTTCTAAATGTGTTTTAAAGGGCTTTGAACATGCATATACCTAGTCAGCTGTCTTGACATAAAATGGTGTTTCTTATAGGTATACTGCATAAGATAATAAGGATTTTATTAAAGACAAGCAGGCTAGCATTATCCCACCCACCCTTCCCTCCTGAAGTGGTAGGGAAAGGTAAAACATCATTAAATAACGATGTATAGCAAAAGTGGATTATGATATTGTGACAAGATATCAATTTGGACAGCAGTGAGTGTTTCGATATGGAGAGGTTAAAAAGAAGTTTTCATATTGTGATTTATTTTGCAGAGAATTAGAAGGGGATGATTTTGGCATATGGGTGGATGTTTCAAGAGTAAAGAAGAACAAACAAAAGAGGAAGAAAATGGAGGTCACACAGCTTGTATGGGACTGGGCATTCTTTTACCATTATGATGTTGTTAAAGTTCTATTTGGAAATTTTTAATGGTTTTGCTTCCCAAGAGGAGAAAATAAAAGTTCATGCATAATGCTAGCCTCCTGCCTTGACATAAAATCTCAGATACCTTGATTACAGGGCACTTGCTGAGGATGAGAGTTCTGGTTGCCTACTGCCGTGGTTGATCACATCTTATATTACAGGTATGCCCATGGCTCAAATGTTTCTCCCTCACAGCATAATGTACAGGAGCAGTGAACCTTTTTTGAGTATTATCGGGATCTATACAGTGCAAACAAAGGTGTCCAGAATGCTGAGATAACACTTACTTAGCTAGACTGTATTTGCAGAAACGTTCGGTGGAGGCGACTGAGAGACTAGGAGGCTCCATCATGGATGCTGAGATTATACTAACACTCTTGTGCTTCAACTGCTTTGGTTTTATGTTGTGGCTTATGTGGGAGAAAGCCTCCCTAGCACCACATGTAAGGCACTGAAAATCACTGTCCTCAAACAGCATATAGTCCCCACTGTCAGATCCTCATATGGACAGCTCTCAAAGATTTGGATTATATGATCCTCAGTAAAATTTTGACCACGTGACTTCGCCCGTACATGGCAGCATGAACTTGCCATGATCAGAAGATGTTTATACCCAATAGGGGTAACGCCCTAAATATCAGATGCCTTTTTATGGTAGTGTGAGAAATGCATTTTAATATTCAACCAAGGATCATAGTCCTACCTGTTGACCTAGAGCAAAGGCACTTGACACGCTCAGTTGGGACTTCCTCATTGACAAACTTATACGTATGAAAATGGAGGGAGGGAGTGATCATGGTTTAGGTAATTAAAGCTACTTTATTGCAACCCTACGATTAGGGTTAAAACAGGGAGGTTGATGTTGCCAATCTATCTTGTCTACCCGAGGCACCAGAGAGGGCTGCCCCCTCTCCCACATTCTATTTGTTAATAGACCCTTTCCTTAGAATCATGAACAAAGATAGAGGATTCCCTCTTAACCATGAGAAGCATGTGATCTCACTTTACAGAGGGGATATATTGTTGTTCTAAAAAAACAGGGAGGAAGGGCTACCTCCAATGATTGGATGCTTTGTGGAGTTTAGCAGACATTGAGGCATACATGCCAGTTAATCTAAAACCTGCATATACCATATTGACCAATCTATGTAGGAGGGATCGGTTGCACTGATAACCTGGGATGTTACTGGGGAACTCACTATGTTTCAACACCTTGGGGATATATTATAGAACCGAGAACCTCATGGTTGGTAACGTGGGTACAGCACAGAGGAACATGAAGGTTAATGTGGACTTCCAGCAGTCTTTGAAACAACCAGTAGCTGGCAGGGTGGTACTGAAATGATTCAAATGACTGCTTTCTTGAGAATTTTTTATTACTTTTCATCAGTTTGCTTCTTTGGAGACCTAGAAACACTGCTCTGGGACTTTGCCTGACCTGGGGCCCATGACAGAGCGATTTTGAGTATCCTAAAGCTACCAATAGTCGAAGGTGGTTTTAGACTACCTAACTTTGAATTACATTACTTGGCAGCACAGATGCAGTGGTTTTGACAGGTGGCTAGATGGTGGACTAACCTAGAACTTGGGTCAAATAAAGAAGGCAGTATGCAAGTGAACTGGTTGCATGCATTCTATATCCTGAATTGAAGCTGAGCACACCAATGTCCTGATCTCAATGGCCCTACGAATTCTGGGTAAATGTATACATAGAACTCACACTAGACCATTGAATGTACCTACTGTTCCCCTGGTGGGGTCTCTAGACTGTGTGGGTTATGACACAGCGAGTGCTCAGATACATTTAACAGAGGCCTGTATGTGATGGTTGGCGACCTATTTTAGGAGAGAATGGGCTTCTAATCTTCCTTGCTGTTCTGACACAGGAGTTTGAACCTTCTCTACCTGAAATATGGGGCTATCACGGACAGCAATAAGGGTAGATGGGGTTCCAGTGCTGCAGAGGCAGATACGGACAAAATGTTGCATTTGTTATTCACAGGACGCAACAGTTGTCACCTGCTTACTTGGCTCTATCTGTCTTTGTTTGAAATGGCTACACATGGGCTCTCATAAGGGAAAGCAAGTGTGTAATATAAACCTGAGTTCAACCCGTGCTCACTATGGCACAGAGCAGACAGGTTTAACTTAGAGAAAATGTATAAAGCATTTACAAGCATACCAACAGTAAAAAAAAAAAAAAAACACAACACAATAAAAATCCCACTGAAATTGATGATGATGGAGACAAATATAATCAATAAAATTACACCACAACAACATAAATTCAATATGGGGAACCAGAGATATGAATTTGATTTAATAGAAAAAGTACCAAGAAAAAGGCATGAGCCAATTGAAAGTACTGTTTGCATTTGACTAGAACCTAGTTGCGAATTCAGTCCACTCGTGATGGAATGTAGGTCGAATATGCCAAATCAGCTCATCTGAGTGAAAGAGTTTCCCTTCTGACTTTGTCTCTGATATGGAAATCAAATTCCTGCAGCAGGGCAAATCAATAAGCTGTATCAGATGAAGTCCCTTCAGGTCGGATGGGCATTGAGCAAGGTCCAGCTGAAGCCATTGGTTTTGGGAGGCAAAGGTCCAAGCAGTAAAAGTCAAATTTCACAACCAGATAAATCCTCTCACTGGCTGGATACTTTTTGCACCTTTGACCAGTCAAGATTTCTAGCTTTCGGTGCAGATGGATATTTCTTTGTTACTTCATAAAAAGCAATGTTTTCTTATCATCTCCCTTCTAGATGTGTTTATGCCCTCCACAGGGGCACACATCTTCCAGCGGATATTGTGTGTATAGATACACTTTCTACAATATAAGTCACTTGGTAAACTAAGCAATAGAATGGTTAAAGATATGCACTTAATGTACGGGCCAGTCATAAAGCAGCCAAGATAAATGTTTTACTATCAGTCCCTGTTCTTCACTGAGCAAGTGAGTTTAGTGGGTGAGCTTAACCACTGCAAGGGGGATGTAAGTATGGGGGTTGGGGAATTCTCCCACAAGATGTATTTGCAAATAAATGGACGCAAAGGATACGTTTTACAGCATATTTCTGATGACATGCTATCTTCTCCTCATCTCCTTTTGTCTTCATTACTCTTTTCTTAACCTTTCATCCTTTCTTTTGATTCCCCTCCTCCTCCTTTCCCAGACCATATCATTTTTATAACCTCGTTCTCACCCTCTTTTTCCTGTGCTAATCCTTCTTCCTTCTGAAATGTCCATATAACTTCAAAACTATCATTTCTGTGCTCAACTTCACTATTAGCCCTCAAATGTGGGTTTGGGCAACACCAGGAATGGATGATTTCAAATTATATGTATGGGGCAGTGACAGGAAGACATATTTTTAGGTCTGGCATTAGACATTACCTTTTGATTTTTAAAAATATATATGCATAATGTACTTATTTAAAAATGTAAAAGGTCTTTCAGCCGGCTGTTTTCATCCATTGTCTGTTGGTGTCACATTCACATTTTGCTTCAGCCCACTACAGCATCTAGCATGGGGTCATCCCACTTGAGCCACTGGACAAATTTACTTTGAGTGACTGTATTTTGTTCTTTCACAAAGAACACATTTGCCCACAGGTAGTTCTCTTCAGTGGCAAATTGTTTTTTTTTTTTTACTTTATAACTTTGGTGTTGCCTTTTGTTTAGAGTCTGATGAGATAGCAGACACTTTCTAACACCTGTCCATGTCGAATACAAGGCACATTACAGCTTTATCAATTCCTGTCTCCTGCTTATGGTGTTGTAAATTCCTTTTGGAGTGGCCTTATTATCTGACTACTGTTGTATCATAACATACCAAATTGTGTCTATTTGAAACTGTTCTTCATGACGTTGTAGTTTCTGTTTTAACTATGCATGCAATAAAGTGCATTTCTGACGGCACTCCTATATATCATACTGGTATGTATTTTAATTTAATACTACAGTTATATTTGTAAACCAATTTAATCTGGATGTCCTGCTTAGATTACCTTCAAGATTACTTTCAATGATCTTTATGTTGTGCATATATAGACATTTAACTTTTATATCACTCATGTTAGCTCTACTGTTTATTTCAATTTCTAGTTCTATCCTTGCAAATCTGTCTTTCTACCTGGTTACCTGTCTGTCTATGAAATTTCCCATCTATCAACCTGTCTGTCTTTCTGTGTGTATACCTGTCTGTATGTCTACCTGCATGTCTGTCTACCTATCTACCTGTTTACCCATCTACCTGTTTATCAACGTGTCTATCTATCTATCTATCTATCTATCTATCTATCTATCTATCTATCTATCTATCTATCTATCTATCTATCTATCTATCTATCTATCTATCTATCTGTCTGTCTGTCTGTCTGTCTGTCTGTCTGTCTGTCTGTCTGTCTGTCTGTCTGTCTGTCTATCTATCTATCTATCTATCTATCTATCTATCTACAACACTATCTGTCTTTGCAAGCCTCCCTTTTTACCTATATTTTTAAAGCTTCTTATCTATTGTAATAAAGATTTACAAAAACATTACAAAAAGGCATTAGCAAACAGGATGGCAGTCACCGGCAGACACAATTGACTTTTTTAGGCCTGATGCTATTGAAGACCTTTTGATCTTACTAAAATTATGTGTGTAACATTGTTATAGGGCCTTTCATCCACACTGCATCCATTAGTATATTGTTGTCATTCACATATTTTTTTCCACCCACTCCAGCATGCATCATGGGTAATGATGGGTGAAGAATTCCGTTCCACCGACTGAGTTCGCAGAGTTTTCCCTTCTCTGCAATCTGCGTGGAGTGCGGAGTTCGAAAAACTCTGCGAAGTGACTTGGAGTGGAGTTTTTTCCTCTCGCTTGTGATCGCCAACGTTTAGCTGGTGAACAAGAGAAATTGCTAAATTGGCGAGTGAGATTTCTGAGTGCGAGTGGGCACTGTGGGCCGCGCCCGCTGGTGATGAGAAAGTTGCCGCTCGCATCGAGGAAGCTGCCATTCGAGTAGAAAATCTACTCGAGTGGCAAAAAACAGTTAACGCTCTCTGGTGCTCTGTGTTATGCCATACGCACTGATTTTACAGCATGGGAGAAACTCCTGTGCTGAAAATCATTGCGAACAGTGGGCCTTACCCAAACTCTGCCGCTCTCAGAACTCTGCGTATCGCGGTGGAGTTTTTTGGCACTTCGCACAGTTCCGCATAGCTGAACTCCGCGACCTCCACCCAGGCCTAATCATGGGGCAATAAATCATTCCTCTTCAGCCATTGGCCGACTTCACTGTGAGTTACAGCATGCTTCCCTTTCACAAGGTACACATCTACACACAAAGTAGTTCTCTTCTATGCCCAGGGCTACTATAGTAATGTGTGTTTTTTGCAGACCAAAAATTATTATTACCTTCAAACAGTTTTCTCTTTTTTTTAGATTTACGGGGCCCACCAGGTTACCCAACAAAAGAAATCTTGTAAAAACCACAACAGAAAAAAACAAGAAGGCTGTGCGGCCAGTGCCAGACCTCATGGCTTTGCCACTGGTTGTTTCTGGGCTGGAGTCATGCAAGATATTTCTATAAAGGAAAGAATGACATATGGTACTCAAGAGTATGAAACCAGAACTAGTAGAGGGTTGATGGGGACAGGAATAAAATAGGGGTGTTTCAGTAGACAGAAATTCAACAAAAGGCCAGATCATTGCAGAGGTGTAATGTTCATTTTAACTAACATTTGCACCAACTGGTTGAAGTGGCCACCCCAAATGTTGGCACCTTGATGGTATTGGACGGATTTCTAGTAAGATGACACCAACGTTTCAAAAGAACATACAAAAGAATGTGGAGCAGACCAGTCAAGAACAGGTACATACAAAGAGTAAATATAGCTCTATGGTATTTAGTAACATTCGCAGTCACCATTTCATTCAACCTCTCATAGATACACCCGGAAGTATTCAGACAACCCCAAGTGCAAAATGGTGTTCTAAAAACTGATGTGTCAAATCTGTAAATCTAAATACACAATGTCACCATAATATGATGCCAGGCAAAAACAAGCATATGTTAATAAAACAAAGGTAATTTCTGAAAATAACGTGTCTCCCCATGCCTGTAGAAGCAAATACAGACTTTAACCTTAGTGCTGTGACAAGGAAAACCAAAATATCTACGTGGCAATGCAGGTTAGTCAACATCAGCTCAAAAAACAAAAGCTGAACTCGTATATTTTCTTCAGTGCCTATAGAGCTAACATAGTTTACACTAAATAGCTGCCTGGGACAAGCAGGTAATGTATGCCAGTGTGCACATTTTAAAATAGAAACTGTGGAGCAAGATATTGACATTGCCTTTGACAAATCTAGGTATATGTACACAGTTCCACAGTCCTGTTTTTTTTGCTGTGTTTTTTCATGTACGTCCTGCTGGGGCTATTTTTTCATGCCCATTAGCTGATCGATGCGCACAACCTGCAAAAGACAGCCAGTCCCATAAGTAGCCTAGTTTTTAGTACCTTCGTAGTGGTCAAAAGAGGTTATTGACTAATGCTTAGATCTGTATTTATCGAGAGGGTTCGTTGTAACCAGTCCCCATTCGGTGCCTCCCTTTGCCCTGATTTCACGCTCGCTCAAACCTAGACAGTGACTTCCTAGGTCCACTTGGTGGTTTATCAGCCTGTGCAGTCTTCCTTTACCCCATCCACTCATCCTTCCTGGCGTTGAGCTCACTCCGGTTTAGGACCCTGGTTATTTGCCCGTCTCTCTGAACCCATCTCAGAGCCCCACCACCTACCTCATCTGCTCACACCAGAGGCTTCAATCTCTACATCCCTCCTATCTCAGCCATTAGCATCTTAGGTCACCACCCCAAATATGTGGAAGACGTTTACGTGCCAAGAGGCAAGGCATTGATTTTACTGGGCCCTACGATGACCATCTATATGTTCATGTCTGTTCTTTAACAAAGTTTAAATATGCATTTATATTTCATTGTTTATGATTAAAAAGCGAGTTTTTTAATACATCATTTCATATCCCAGTTTATAACAATTCTAAGTACTGTAAACACAAGGGCCCATATTTATACTTTTTTAGCGTTCTTTCTTTACATTTCCTTCTATGGAGCTCTCAATAGTGATGAGAAGGTTTTATGTACAGCCCAATATATTATATTCACTACTTTCATTTTTTGCATGAACCAGTCCCTTTAGGTCCAGTTTGGATTCCTTTGTGGTGGCCACTCACTATATTCATGTCACAGTTTCACTCTTAACTAGTTGTCCGATGCTCCAAGCAGTGTTCCGCTCAACTTCTAGCCGGCAATTACTCAGTGACTGTCGGGGATGACATCACACTGTATGCGTGACATGCCCAGTTTGATTTTATTCCTAGGGTCTAAATATGTGTCCTGCACAGCTGAAAAAAAAGGAGGAGACTCTTCTTGGTTGCCTGGGGGACCCGGACGCACCTCCCTGATTGGCCCGCATTCCGCCTCCTACCAGCACTTAAAAGCACGCCCCTCGCGGGACGCGGAGAGACTCTTCTTGGTTGTCGGGGGGACCCGGACGCCCCTCCCTGATTGGCCCGCATTCCACCTCCTACCAGCACTTAAAGGCGCGCCCCTTGCGGGACGCAAAGAGACTCTTCTTGGTTGCCGGGGGACCCGGACGCTCCTTCCTGATTGGCCCACATTCCACCTCCTACCAGCACTTAAAGGCGCGCCCCTCACGGGACGCGGAGAGACTCTTCTTGGTTGCCGGGGGGACCCAGACGCCCCTCCCTGATTGGCCCGCATTCCGCCTCCTACCAGCACTTAAAGGCACGCCCCTCGGGCCAAGACGGGCCCATCTATGCCCGTCTTCAGCCGATTGAGGCTGGGCTGGGCCTACTTTCTTTCACCTTGCTGCCCTATTTATAATATTCTAATTTGTTGGTATTGTGTAGCTGTTACTTCCCTGGTTCCATGGGGAAGAGGAAAGCTGTTGATCCCCTGGATCCTTTGACTGACTGTAAAAAGCAGAAAAAGCGCTCCCTCAAACTAGTCACCAAGCCTAAAGGAAGCACCCATAAACCTTTTGAGGAGATTGATCAGTTATTTGAAGAGGTGGAGGCGATTTTAAATTGTACAGCCGGCTATAATGGAGCCCCGCCTCCAAAAAAAAGTCTTAGTCCACCCTGGGAGGTTCCAAGATTTCTTTAAAAAAAAGTCGAAGGATCAAGGCTTGGATCCAGCTTTGACCAATAGTGGAGTGGCTCCACTAAGAACACACCATTTATCTTCTTGCCCCTCTAATGATTTAACAAATATGGTTAGCAATTCCTTAGACAGATGTGGGTCTCCTCAAGCGGAAACAGAGGGAAGCACTCCTATTCCAGCCATTCCATTGAGCCCTGTGATAAAATTGATTCCAAATATACTCTGTAGGAACCGGTTTGAGGTCCTAGCTGAGGAGGACGAAATATCTAGGGCTTTCGATCCCACTGCAGCCGATCTCAATAAAGAGGATACCCCTCGTACCTTTGTTCCAGTCTCTGCTCCTCCCTTAGAGCATCTTCCCACTGAACCTAATGTTTTCCTTATACTCCGGAGAGTGGAAGAAGTTAGGTCCTTGGTGTTACAACTGACAAAAACTCTGCAGGAAGGACCAGATTGTGGATGCAAATGCTACCTAAGAGAGGATGGGCGGAAGAGAGGTCATATAGTGCCTGACTCAACTCCACCTACCTGGTCTGCACAGGGTGGTCAAGCCATCGATTACCAAAAGAAAAAGACATATAGGGCTGGCACAGACGTGAACACAATATGTCCTGTAGATAACCTTACAAAGGAGCTAGCAAAAAGGTATCCATTTAGGGGGACACTATGATAACCCACTCTGCCCCCAATAGCCGCCCCCCAGATTTTTCAAACTATTTGTTAACCAAGAGGTGCAAAGAGACTGACAATCCCTCATTCAAGAGGGTCTGTGTTCCTTCTAATGTCAGTAAGCTATTCGCTCCCATATCCTCCTCCGGTTCCACTTGTGTCACTCCCTCTCAGAGAATCCCTTGCGGCCCAGTTACATTGCCAAATGTCCAATGCCCCAAGCTCGGGACAAACATTATTTTCCTAAAACAAGTCCCGCAACTGCTACCGGGGCTTATCGAGGACCATGAGTCTAGGGTCAACAAGGTTACTCACTGGTTACGACACCAACGGAACTGTTTATCAGTCATACGTTCACATATCCTCAATGTAAAACGGTGGAGCCCCCCCAGGGTCGAACCACGATGTAATTTCAATTGAGTTCCACAACAGAACCTTGGTTGAGAGTCTTATCACGTTTAATGACCGTATCCGCCACATTATGGAACAAAGGAAGGGAAGTATCACTTTAGAGACAGTATGGGAGGAAGGAGGCCAGGCTCAAGTTCTCAGCCACTCATACCGTAATGCTACAAGTAATCAACTTGGGTGTGGTGATCCTGTATGACTGGCCACAGTCCAGGAAGCAACCCTAGGGGCTGATCAAGAGGAATCCATTCTGAAGGATTTCGATGGATCTACCACTAAAGAGTTGATTCCTGAGAAGACCAACTCTCAGACACCAAGTCCTGTCTCAGAGAGAAAAGGCCTATCAATCATGACATGGAACCTAGCTGGCCTTGGGAGAAAATTAGATGATATTGACTGGTGTTCATACATAAATACCCAAGACATATGCCTCTTCCAAGAAACATGGGCTGAGGAGAAGATTACTATAGATGGGTCTCTTTCCTTTAATTTGGTTGCCCAACCATCTGCAAAACTGACAGGTCAAGCAAAAGGGGGTCTCTTGATGTTATTAAACAAAAATGTGCAATGTGTATACAAAATTTTAAAATCTGATTGTCCTGATTTGATGGGGTTACAAATCACGTTTCAACCAAGTTTTAATATAATCCTTATCAATGTTTACACCCGATCCGTACCTCGAGGGGTTGAGTCTCAGATTTTAAAACAGTTACTTGATTTTTTAGACACCCTACAACCAACTTCCTATCTGATAATAGTTGGGGATGTAAACTGTCCCTTTGAACCCTCTGTGATACTAACTGGTCTCACAGAGGAAGAAGACCAAACATGGTGGATTGCACAGCTGACTAGCGGTCATTTTTGGTCCTAACTCCTGTGTAGCTACTCAACTGGCATCTCTGTTTGAAGCATGGCCTCAGGGCCTGTAATGGCTGCATGCCCTCTGATCTGGACACTGCACCCACTTTCAAACGAGCCTCATCCACAAGTGTAATTGACTATTTTTTAGTGGATGTGAGATTGTGGCCCTTGCTGAGAGCTATGAAGGTGGATGTTAGATGTGAAAGTGATCATTATCCCCTGCTACTTTCCATATCAGGGGACGTCTTTGGTAGAACCTCGAATAACCAAGTTACTATGGTCCCCACTCCCACTTTGAACAACTTGTCCACGAAGGTCAGGTTGCCAAAGGTGCAGTCGAATCCTTATTTGTTACGTGAGATTTATCTGGCTTTTATAGATAATCTGGCCCAATATCACGACTGTGACTTCAATGATATCCCACTCTTATCTATACATGAAAATATGGGTATTAGACTGCAACGTATTTTTTATAAGAAGGTTGGAGCAAGACAGTAAGGAGGCACTTCCAGTAATTCATGGTTTGATGAATCCTGCAATAGGGCCAAGACAGGATTAAAAAACGCTATCACGAAAGGGATCTCCAGGGAAATACAACTAGCCAGACGCACCTACAAGGAATCCATTACCCGAGCTAAAAAACCCTGGGAAGAAACAATTTGGCAGGAGTTGTTGGATGCTACACAATCCAACAATAACAAACTGTTCTGGGAATTGTTGTGCAAGCGAGAGAAAGAGGGTAGGACCAGTATAAGCAATCACATACAGCCAGAAAGATGGGTCGAACACTTTTCAAGTCTATATGATAAAACTGACATTCCCATGACCTCCGCTACTCGGGAAACAGGTCAAGATCCTCCCTCCGCTCCGGATGTGCCTCTTGGCCTAGCTCCCCTAGAAGGGGGCCCACAGACTTTTAAGGGCCACATCTGTTTTTCTATTAAAGAAACTGCTGAGGCTATTCGCTCGCTAAAACTCGAAAAAGCCCCAGGCCCAGTCAAAATTATGGGAGATCTCTATTCTTCTGAGCCAGCAATTTGGACTTGGTACATTAATACACTTTCTAACAAAATGACTGAAGGGGGGCAGATCCCCATGACATGGAAGGGCGCTGAAATTATTCCCATTCACAAAAAGGGCAACGTAAACCTCCCGACAAACTATAGGCCGATTAGTCTGATTGACAATCTCCAAAAAATATTCGCCAAGCAACTTCTAGGCAGATTAACTAATTGGGCCACAGATCACCAGATCCTCTCCCCCCTTCAAGCTCGGTTTCAATCCAGGATCAGCACAGTGGACCAGGTCTTTAGACTGGCCGTGCTGTATTGGAAATATACAGCTCTTGCAAAACAACCCTCATATATTGCTTTTGTTGATTTGAGATCAGCCTTTGACCTAGTTCCAAGGGCGAAGTTGTGGGAGGTGCTACATAAAATAGGGTCTCCAGCTAACATAATTTAACTCTTGAAGCGACTGCATTAAGATACATATGCGCAAGTGAGTTGGGGTAACCTAGACGAACTAACGGACAAAATCCCCATAAATAGGGGTGCTCGCCAGGGTTGTGTGCTGTCACCATTTTTATTCTCTATTTTTATCAATGAGGCGGTACAGGTTTTAATTGCATGCCAGAACGACGCTCCCACCCTGTGCGCCCAAAAAATCCTGATTCTCCTTTTTGCAGATGACTCCCTTCTTATCTCTAAATCTCCTATGGGCCTACAAACTCTTATTAATAGATTCAATTCCTTTTGTCTAGACTATAGCCTAGAGTTGAATCACAAGAAAACCAAGTTAATGGCACTCCGTTCTGGAGTGTGGAAGAAATGCACCATTCACTTAGAAGGAAATCTCCTGGACAAGGTCTGCTCCATCGACTATTTGGGTGTAAGGCTCACTGATAATTTGCACTGGGCAGAACAGGTTAATAAAAGCGCTGGCCGTTTGCAGCACAGTGCAGCATCTATCCTGTGTTTTTATAGGGGCACGACAGCAAAAACGGTCTCCCCGGTAATCAAGATCTATATTGCTAGAGCACAGGGTGCTGCTGCTTACGGTACGGAGGTCTGTGGCTTTTCTGACTGCAATAGGTTAACCATCGGAGAGAATAGCTTTGCGAGGTCTCAATGTGCTTGTCCTCCAAGCACTCCACTGATAACGTTGTTTTTAGATCTGGGCCTGAGACGTATAGCTGACCTAATCATTTTAAGACCGCTTTTATATTGGATAAGGCTATGGACCGTACCATGGTTTAACAACCTGGGACTCGGAGATTTTTGGGGAAAAAAAACCAAACTGGAGAAAGCCCATTCCAAAGTGTTGAAGCGTGTATACTGGTCCTATGTATGTTATGATTACATCACTCACAGAGCTCACGGTTGTCTAACAAATCTCTTTACAAATTTTAAGTGGTATCCGCAATTTGAATTATATTTAGACATTATTCCCGACATTTTAGGCAAAAGCTTACACGCCAGATTCCGCTTCGGGTCATTGCTGTTGAAGTCGTTGGTGTGTAGATGGGGTACAAAAACAGTTACTGATATATGTCCTGTTTGTGGCGCAACACCTGAAACAGTTGAACATTTCATGTTTTTTTGCCCCGCTTATTCTCTTCCCAGGTCTAAGTGGATTTGTAACATTTGCCGTGAAATGGGAATAAGGGATTGTGCTTCTGCTTTGGGGATTTTAAAAAGTCACCACTCTACGATTCTAATACATGCTGTTAGCATGCAACTCTGCTATCAGAAATGTGTCTTAATTATGAGTGGACACTTTTTTAGAAATTGTAGAGGGGAGTTTGCAGTCACACTGTGTACAGTTTGACGGTTTCTAACTGAACTGTATTTTATATATTCTTGATTTTATTACTTTTATTGTATATTCACTTTGATGATTGATTGATCGAATAAAGCATGTGTTAAACAAAAGGAGGAGCATCACCAAATGGCACTTGGCGGTGAGGCATCTAAGGAGATTAAAGACGGCGCCCTAGCATTTAAAAATCAGTCTACAGTCCTCTGACTCGTGACATGCCCGATGTCCTGTATGGCCTTTCCAGTTGCACTGAAGGGTAATGGGTAGTGTGACATTATTCCACGACAGTGCCAAATCCTCAGCTCTGCACCTTTGTAGGTGCACCTCTGCACCTTTGTACGGAAAGCATAGTGAACTACCTCTGGTCCCTTTTTTCCACACTCACCCTGTATGCTCTGGCACCGCACTTCTGCTGTCCCACACTCCTGTGACTAGCATTCTCGTATTGTGCCCCCTGCAATGTTTACACTCCCTCCCTTCTACCTACACGTGGAGGGATTGCTGCTGGCCTTCTCAGTCTCCTGGCTTAGGATGTTCTACCAAAGGATATCCTACACCTGGAATTCTGGCCTGCAGTGGAGCCAGGAACTTAGGATGCTTTGTTTGACTACACAATAGAATTATAAACTTTGCACACAATCCTAATGTCAGACGTTACGTGCAATTTCCATACCCAGGATGAACTATTAATACAGACTTTTAGCCTCTTTAATTAACTTGGAACATCTTGAACTCTGGGAGCTCAAATCTTGGTTCATAATAACTGAGTCCGTTCAACTAATGCTCACATTGCAGCAACTTCTTGAGCAAAAAATAAATAAAGTGATGTTCTTGTGACATGGAGTCATCTGGTGTCTTCTGATTTTTGTGTTATTATTGTGTGTTCTGGTGTGATCTTGCGGATTTCCAAATGTATGGAATATCAGAGCTGTGCTGGATAGGCATGCAGAGCACTTTCTAATGTTATGTGTTTTTTGTGTGCTGTTGCATTGAGGGGGGTCCTGCTGTGAGTTGGTGATACCAAACTATATGCTGTATCTATAATGTGCTGAATCCCTGAGTGGTACATTAACTTAAAGGCATCTTCTAGCACTTCCATATGTTATCTAGAAGCAGCTGTTTTACCATAATCAATCTTTTATGTCCCTTTACAACGAAAATAGGCCCTAATTATGTCATTGGTGGTAAAAACCACCTACCGCTGCGGTGATGGCCACCAAAAGCTATCATCCGTCCGCCATATTATGAGCACTGCCGGACTTCCACCTCAAGAGGGGTGGAAATCCGGCAGTGATCATAGTGGTCTTAAGGTGGCGCTGCTACCACCAGCACTGCCATGCCAGTAGACCGCCGCCAGCCATATCATGACCTGTGATCATGTAGCAGCACCCCTTCCCGTTCCCTGCCAAAAGACCACCTGGAAGAAGGTAAGTTGGGCTTCCAACAGGGGAGGGGAGGTGGGTGGTGTTGTGTGTGTGTGGGGGGGGTTGTCTGCATGAATGTGTGAGTGTGTACGTGAATGCATCTGTGTGTGTAGTGTTTGCGTGGGTGTACGCATGTGTGTGAATGCGTGTAAGAATGTTAATGTGAGTGCGTGTCTGCATGTCAGTGTGAATGTGTGTACTAATGTGTGCGAGCATGACTGGATGTATGTGTGTATGAATGCATGTATGCCAGTGTGCATGGATGGGGGGGTGTGAGGATCGGAAGGGGTGGAGTATGGATGCAGGAGGGGATGGGGGGGCATCTAGGGTGTGTTGGGGGGGTGGGTGAGCCGCCTACCAGACACAGGGAAGGCATTCCCTGTCACCGGTAAGGCCTACCGCCATGGTTTTCATGGCATTGTAACACCACGAAAACCATGGTGGTATGCTGGCTCAAAATGCGACGGACGGGACGATAGTGGCTGCCGGACTGGAGATTAACATCTCGGGCTCCGCAGCTGCTACCGCCATTGCGGTCTAATTGGAGAAGTGGCGGGTTGGCTGCAGCCAACCTGCCATTCTCATAATGTGGCGGTATGTACCGCCAGCCTGTTGGCGATACTGCTGCCACATTACCACTCACCGCCGGGGTCATAATGGCCCCCATAATGTCTTGTTTGAGGTCCTCAGCTGAAAACCAGGGATGCCCTAATTGTAAATTCAGATGGATTACGTTAAATTCAAAGTACCTGCAGCTGCACCACAAATCAAAACATTTTAAAACTGTTTTACTTTTTATACAAAATAACCTTCATTCTGACATGAATCAGACCACTGGGACATTGCTTTGCTCAAACCAGTTAATTAAATTGTACTACGGATAGTGATTTACAAATTATGCTATTTAGGGGAAAGGAATTTCTTCTATCAATCTTATCATTCTTTCCATTTCCTTATCTGCACTAGGATCAAAAGGTATGGATCCTGAAAATGAATGATGTAAGGTTTTACGTTAAGCATCTTGGTTCAAGGTGGTAAGCCAAAGCCAGGAAGAGAGTACGATAGAGGTGCTATGAGAGAAATGTGAGAAATTAGTTGCTGCCAAATCTTCCCTTTAAGGCATATTCCCTCTTGATCTAGGAGGGTTAATTTTATATTTTCTGACCGAATTACCTTCTTTCACAGCAAGTTAGTTAGGTACACTGACCACAGATAGGTCAGAAACAGCTGCATTTCTCCCACAGGCGGGACACTTCACAAAACGTGTGGGCATTTCTTTCGAAATAATTCTCCTGATGATGTTAAAAATTAGGGAAGATGTTAAAGTCTTCTAAAGAAGTTGAGTGAAGAAATATCTTTCCGAAGAAAAAGCCTTAGAAAGTAGATGGGTTTCTAACCCTTACCTCTCCTGAGATCCAGTCAGAACAAGCCAAGCAAAATAACTTAGCCTGTGAGGCACACTGCCAGTACAGTGCATGCTGGGTAATGGAAGCTGATGGCTCGCTTAAAGTTCCAGTGTATAACGTGTGCAGCTAATACACTTTTGACCTAAAACGTGTCTCTTCCTTCATTTGCCTCTGCAGTCACATCAGGGTTTTTAAGCTAGTTTTGTATTATATTGCATATTTCTACACTTAATGTGGCAATGTGGTTTAATATCATATATTCACTGTAGTGTTTTGCAGATGAAGTGCAGTTAAACCTGGTCTATAACAGACTTCGGAGTTGTCATTAGACTGTTTATTACTGAGGGGGCTACCTCCAATATTAGAAGGATATATATATATAAGTGTTCTGTGTTCCTGGCGCTTAGGCAGGACTGTTCTACGGTCATGACTTCAGTGAGAATACCTATGATGCAGAACTAGGATTGCAAGTAATATTTCTTTCTTCTTCACACTGTTTTTGTGACCCAGCATAGTTTCTCCTATATTTTTCATCTTCCGATAATTTTATTATTGAGTGTGCAGTGTTAGCATCCCATATGATAAATGTTGCGCAACGGACACTACAGTGGCCGGTTATTCGTTTGTAAGATAATTGCAAATTCAGAGTGTAAATGCTTATTCCTCCATTGTATGGAGAAGCAATGCCATTTTGGGTTTCTTTCTTAACTGTGAAGTCCTTGTTGATGAAGCAGTGTTGTGATCAACATGTGATCTGAGTGCACCGAGAGATCTGCCACTAGAGCTTTCACAGTTGAATTGGACTGAATTTTTCCAATTGCTACTAATGACAAGTTTCAAGGCTTGTAAGCCTAGTATAGCAGTTCCAAAGATAGTGTCTATGCTAATTGAATTTTGTTTAAGGTCTTCAAGGTGAGTCTTACGAGCTTTAAAGGTTTAAGGGCTTGATCCTATATTAGTGGCTGATGAAGATTTAACTATCCCACTGCTTCTCTCCATACTGGCAGAGCCTCCCTTGCGCGTTTTGCTTTTCAGTTCAGCCAGAGGCTGAAAACGCAAGGAAATATACTATGAAAATATGTATTCCTTTTCGCACAAATGTCTTTATTTCATGATATACATTACTAATACATATTCGTCGATTGAAGTGTTAAAGAATGCATGCCAAAATATTTTAAATAAAACAATACACTGACATTGCATAGGGACTTGTTTTAATAGAGACAAATACAAGCATCTCTTAATCATTCTTATTTGCTACTTACTCAACATTGATGACAACCTCTTGACCACAGATGAAGATGACCACTGCTTCCAGATATTGCTGGACCTCTCGGCCAGCTTCTATACCATTGACCATCCCATCCTCATCCACACCCTAATGTCTTCAATGGGATTCACTGGTAATGTCTTTTACTAGTTCTCCTCCTGGCTTTTCAACTGACACCAGTTTGTTCATGTGGGAACCGCTTGGCCTCAAAAGATTCCACAGCCATGACACAATCACACTGCTGACGAAGAAGTGAAAAAAGAAAAAAAAGCAGCAGCAAGCCTTTTCCATCTATTCACCCAATATCTGAATCAACATCTCCGTATCCAACAGGAGAGCACTAATACTGCTTCAATTTAGGAAAAAGACACCTCTTTAAAAACACTACACAACAATGCATTAAAAGTTCATAACCCAGCGTCCTCTCCTATAACTCATTGACTTTATTCTTGTCTTTGACAATGTACAAAGCTTCTCTGTCTTTTGGTGAGGTTTGTGATATAGAAATGACAGAAGCATACAAGATCCCTATCACCTGCGTAGTCTCTCAGTGTTCCTACTGTCGCTGATCATCCTTAATCTCTAAATAGAGACTATTGCAATTCTACTTGCTGATAATCACATCAAAATTCACCAATATGCCAATGAAAGACACCTCTATTCAAAAGTCTGCTATGCTTCAGGCATCCAATACCCCAAACACTTTCTACCTTAAATCTATACCTGAATGTCTAGCAGCTACCTGGAGTTCACCCCATCAAGACAGAAGCCTTGTTATTTTCCAGGAACAACAATCAAGAAAGAGTGTCCACACCTGGCACAAAGGCATGAATCTTGGCAGATTTGTCACCCGAAGAAAAGTCACTTAGATTCATCCTGGACACCAACCACGCTCTCAAGGAAAACATTGCCAAGAAAACAAAGATAGCCTGGTAGCAACTCTCCCAACTATAACAAGTATTTTCAATGCAACCGGGCTTGCATTTTCTCGAGTTAGAGATATTAGCGTTGTAAAGAAAAAAAAACACAGCGCAATTGCACTATGTAAAATGCAGCGCGATAGCGCCATGTGGAAAATAAACAGATAAAGTTGTCCGGACACCATGCTGAAAACATCGAGCCCCGTATGTTTTCAGTAGTTTACCGGTGCTGTGTAGGTGGGCTAAACACCGGAAAAGGCATAACCTATGCATGCCTTTCACAAATGAAAGCAAGCAGATTTTGGTGTTGGAAACATCTTGTTACTTGGTCTCCCATACGCCATCCTAAAGGGCACACCTGCACACCGCTGCATGTCTCATTCAGGGCCTGAAGAAATGTGTTTGCATCAAATCAAAAAAGTATAAAAAATAAAATAAAGGCAACTGACATCTTCTGTCTATGCATCCCAGCTTTGAAAGAAAATCTCCCTATTTTTCATGATTGCACCAAGCCTGCACCAATTTAGGGAAGAGTTGAAGACGCAGATCTTTAAGGAACACTAGGGCCCAGATGTATGTAGCTTTTTTGTGCTTGCAAATGGCATGATTCTCAGAATCGGGCCGTTTGCAACAGCAAAAAAAGACTTTTGTATGTTCAAACCCTATTTTACGATTCAGTAACCTATTACTGAATCGCAAAATGGGTTTGCAATTTGGTATTAGGAAGGGACATGCTAAGGGCGTCCCTTCCTACTAGCGTCTCAGAGGGTGATGTAAGAATATTTTGCAACCGAAATGCAGTTGCAAAACATTCTCCATTTACCACCAACTTCAAGTCAGTGGGAACCAATTCCCAAATAGGAAGAGGTCCCTAATGGACCCATTTCTCTTTATGAAGGTGGGTGCCAACATTTTTAAGAGCAGGCAATGGTCCACTGCCTACTCTTCAAAAATGAAAAGAAAACTTTTCAGTTTTCTTTTTGAAACGCATCCCATTTCCCCATTGTGTCACAAATTGCGGCCTTCCTCATGAATATTGATGAAGTAGGTCCATTTATCACCAACTGGGAACTACTAAATGTGTCTGAGACACATTAGTACATCGCTGTTTGAGATTTCCTTATTGTGAATCGCCAAAATTCGCCATTAGAAAATCACAAATAGATTTCTATGTACATATGGCCCTATGTTACAGTACACGAGTGCTACACTTTTGCTCACAGAACTCAGTTAACTCTCTGGTCTCTCTATGACTCCATTCATGTCTTTGACCCAGTAACAGCACTCCACTACATTTTGTCTGGGTGTGCGCTATACAGCTAATACATACATACATTATTGCACACTGATAGTTGGTTTGTCACTTCAGATTAAAAGTACAACGTACACCCTTATCTGACTCAGTTATATAACTAGCCTGCTCAACTAAGTTGTCTACAATGGATATTATGTAGAGGATAAGTTGGGAACATAATGTCATTGTTAAAAAAAATAAAAAATAAAAGAGGAACACTATGGGGGTTATTACAACTTTGGAGGAGGTGTTAATCTGTCCCAAATGTGACGGATATACCACCAGCCGTATTATGAGTTCCATAGGATATAATGGACTCGTAATACGGCTGGTGGTATATCCGTCACTTTACCGTCACTTTTGGGACGGATTAACACCTCCTCCAAAGTTGTAATAACCCCCTATATGTACTTGAGCTGTGTATTGTATTTGAGCTCGAGCTCTTGTTCATTTATTTAAATGTCATCGATATGTAGAGCGCTAATTTTAAATTCCCACCTCACACACACAATTATTGTTTAGGGTCACACATTTACATTTGTGTCACAGTCTAATGTGCCAGGAAAAAAACTTCCACTCTTCTCTCTAGAGTTTCTTGTTCACTTGTCAAATAACTTTAGCAACCAAGAATTTTTTATGATATGCTATTTGGAATTGATTTTATTAAAATTCTGGCTTAGTGTCCGTTCTTTTCTTTTTAATTCAAGTTCTCAGTGAAAAAACGACACATCTTAAACTCATATTCTGAGATTTCGATTACTATGCGGCTTAAATCTTGTTTCAGCCTATGCCAAAATTTACTGAGGTGGAGGGATGCTATTAAAATTCAGAAATGTGCTTAGTTCCATAAACATTTTTATAAACTTTGCCTCCTGAAGTTCAGGGAAGGTTGGAACATATTGAACAAAGATTTGTAATGAAAATAAATTTGTCAAAATTTGATTTTACCATTAATCACGGCCAGCAAAAAACACTTTTTTGACATTTTATTTAATTTTATTAGAAATAAGGGAGGATACATAAATTCACGAGTGTTCTTTCTTTACTCAGTATGACATTAATAATCATCAATAGGGCTACGTCTTTGTATGAATAGAGTAGTTCCCCCAATTAGGCATTTGTTCCCCAAACACACTCAACGGTAACAGTTCCCTCCTGCCCATTCCCTCTCTCTGAGCTTCCAGGTAAGAGACACATATAAGCAAATGTGTATTCAACATTGCCATCACAAATGGGTTAATACATTTACAGCATTATATCAGTGGTGAGCAAAAAACACTCTAGCGAGAACATTTTCTTACAAAAAAAGATTTTTGCAGATTTTTTTACAGTTGAAGTTTTTCAGAGATGGCAAACTTGAAAACTTGTCAGCTTTGCAAAACATCACTGCTGGAGTTGCATTTTTACAATCCCAAATATAATCCCGATGATAAACATCACACATTAAATGAATAATTTAAATGTTAGAAAATAATTCACATATAAGCTGTAATCCATTTACCATGACCTTCGTTTAAGCGGGTGTCTGCACTCTGCCTTTTAGAGTTCGATTTTCCCTAGTTGACAGTTTTCAAAGCTTTGATTTACATTTAGAATGGTTTGCTTCTCTTATGTGAAAGTTTGATGTGTTCCTCTCTTTACTTAATTATTTTCATCATGATTTACAAATCCTCACTAAGGGCCTTATTTAGAACTTGACGGATGGAATACTCCACCACAAATGTGACGGATAACCCGTCCGCTGTATTATGATCCCCGTAGGATATAATGGGATCGTAATACGGCGGATGGGATATCGTCACATTTTTGACAGAGTATTCCCCTCCACCAAGATCTAAATCAGTCCCAAAGTGAGCAACAGTTGATTGCACAGTAGCAGATTTGGTATAATGGGTGCTAGTAAAAAATATGTGACTGGTGCTAGTCAGAGGAAGGAATCAGTGTATGTAATGAGGAGCGGATTTGTATTTAGAAAGACCATTGAAGTTCAAAGCTGCTACTCTGAGAAATTGGGCTATTTGTCTATGGTTCCTCACATAATAGATTGAGGCTTTGGCAGATCAAGTAGAGTCAGTCACTGTGGCAGAGGACGTTACCACCCTGATGTACTACTATCCTCCAACATTTAGAGATGACAGCCAGTCCGATGGACATCTCTGTATCTTGAAAGGAACCGCTGCCATGGGGGTTCCCTTTAAGACATGAAAAAGTTTGCATCGTGGCCACCATTGATTTTGATGGGTCTCTACCAAACTTTAACCATTCTTTTTAAAAAACAAAGTCCCAAAGTTGAAGTGTGGGAGTTTGGTTTCCGAAAAGTAAATAAACAGTGATCCCCCTACCCCTGGTGGGGGGAAACTTTTCCCAGGGTGTGAGGTAATTATTATTTTTTTCTGTCCCTCAATGCCAGGTTTTTCCTGATGGTGATGGGCAGTAAAAAAGGGCATCACATCATTCACCGTAAAAAGGGCAGGCAGTGTAATACCCTTCATTGACAGCCCCTAATTTGTTTGGCCATCAGAGGAAGCTATACATCACCGAGGCCAGCGGGGGATCCGTCAACAGAAAGCTTATTGTACCCTATCTCAAAGTGAGGTGGGAGGGCCGAGAGTTTGGTATTTAGGTTTCCATGTCACTATCACCTAACCCAGAACTCTTTCAGATCTATATATTTTTATTTCATTAGCAATACTCTTAGAAATGTGAAGCTTTTGGAAGTTTACCAACCTTTGGGTCACAAGAAAGATTTTATCCGTAAGCTGGTTGAGCACATTGCGGCATATATGTTTATAATGGAAAATATTCTTCTATTAGGCGATTTCAACTACCATGGGAAAGATGTGTCAGGGTACTATGTTGTAAACATATATGTAACATTGGTTTGTATTTTATCACCCTCAGTTGCCATGATGGTGGACCCATAAAATCTGAATGCCATGCCAGGTTATTGTAATTTATGTTTAATAAAATGTTTCAGTGAAGTTTTAATAAAAACTAGTAAACAATACAATTGTGATTTGGATTAATTGACTATATAATCTACAAACAAAAAACAAAGTAATAAACATTAATTAAAGCAATATGGTGTGCTTTAATGATTTCAGTTAAAGGACTGGCAGTTCTAGAAAATGTCCGACAAAATCGACGGAATGAATTAAAGAGAATTATATGGGAGGTTTGAAATTCTTTCTTTTAAAGAAAAGCAACACAAAAACACTCACTGCAGTAGAATAGCACATTTAAATGATTTAGGGGGTCATTCTGACCATGGCGGTAATTACCGCCATGGCGGAGGTCGGCGGTAGCACCGCCAACAGGCTGGCGGTGCACCGCTGGGCATTCTGACCGCGGCGGTTCAGCCGCGGCCAGAAACGGAAAGTCGGCGGTGTACCGCCGACTTTCCGCTGCCCGTCTGAATCCTCCATGGCGGCGGAGTGGGGATTCTGACACCCCCTACCGCCATCCTGTTCATGGCGGCTCTCCCGCCATGAACAGGATGGCGGTAGGGGGTGCCGCGGGGCCCCTGGGGGCCCCTGCCGTGCCCATGCCAATGGCATGGGCACGGCAGGGGCCCCCGTAAGAGGGCCCCAAAAAGTATTTCAGTGTCTGCCCAGCAGACACTGAAATACGCGACGGGTGCAACTGCACCCGTCGCACCTTCCCACTCCGCCGGCTCAATTCTGAGCCGGCATCCTAGTGGGAAGGTTGATTTGCCCTGGGCTGGCGGGCGGTCTTTTGGCGGCCGCCCGCCAGCCCAGGGCAAATGTCAGAATCACCGCCGCGGTCTTTCGACCGCGGTGCGGTGTTCTGACGGCGGTACCTTGGCGGACGGCCTCCGCCGTCCGCCAAGGTCAGAATGACCCCCTTAGTGACTGTACAGTAGTTTGTTCAGTATGCCTAATGCCAGAATCACTTTTTGTGTAGGAAATTTGATGGAGTATATGCTTGCAAGAGAATTGTAGCTTGAATTTAAATGGGTACAACTTATTGTAGAATTCATAAACTGGCCCCAACCGTTAAATTAAATGTTTAATGTTTATTCTGCAGGATGTTATGTGCATGCTGTCAATGTTTGCTCTGTCTGGATATTTGATGTTAGCATGGCATGCATGAGGAATGCCAAACTAGTTTGCCCGGTCACTTTTCTGTTAAATAAGTATTCACCACTGTGTGATTTATTGTATTGTGGTTAAAATCAATTAGATGATTGAATTTATTTTTACACCTGCACTTCATTAGATAACTGTGAGAATGACCAGTTCTTAACTGTTATGATAGCTATGTTTAAAGTGCCGATAAAGACAAATAAAATATTTTTATTTTTTTAGGATAGACATATTGTATTTTTCTGTATATTGTACTGCATTTTGCGTTGTATGTTGAATTAGAATGTTTTATAGACTTTATTCATAATGCATTTATGATGATGAAAATTAATCAAGTAATCTGTTAATCTCAACTTTTGATTTTTATTGATTCCTTTGAGGAGCCTTCGTCTAACATGATTTATTTGAATTCCTGAATTTGCACTAACAATAGATTTGCCAATTAAATTGTTCATAAAGGCATATTGGGCCATATTCGAATAATTGGCTGCGATACTTGCTTTTCTTGGTGAAAGATCATTCCAGGTGTGGCATAACCGAAAGGTGTGAGAAAATAGGCATGCGATACTGTTGCTTAAAATGGAAAATTCTGCAAAGTGCATAACTAATGGGCTAATGCTCTGAGTAGTAGTCATTGTACATGGCTGCAAGACATGCTCTGCAGGTACTGCACAAAGGACGTTGCAGCAACCATGACTTGTCTAAAGAAGCAAGAGGACATGACTCCAACACATGACCACACACCATTCAATGCACATATTGCAGGAATAGATATAGTGCTTGTACCAAGACTGATATCATGCCCTGGTAAAGGCCATGCCCAATTGAGATGCAAACTGAGAATGGCCTAATTCTGCCCCTCTTGCCATGCGTTTGCTCTGAATGACAGCAGACAATTAATGATCCCTATATGCAGCTCATAGTGCATACCCACCAGCCAGTGCCTTCTGCATGCACTAGTACTTGGAAAAGGGAAAGGATAGTGGCAACGTTATTTATGCAACATCCACTAAACATGGCAGTAGGTCTGGCCGTTGGGGAGGTATGGACAGACCTACTTCATGGAGAGCACAACTATAGGCCAAACGTTAGGGTTCGGAGCTTTGTTTCAATCTATATAATTAACAACCCCAAATAATCCACCAAATAACCAAATAAACTCTCATTAAAGGCTAATGTGAACATCTAAGATAACATGGTAATCTATGTGAAACCCAGCAAATTCTCTGAAAAATCCGTGGCTAACACTATGCTATAGTTATGGTCCAAATCCTAAAAATAGTGAATTTTTGCATTTGTGTTAAGTTGTGCAACCATACTATCCCCATACAGTGCTAATTACCTCACATATGCTGATGACATCACAGATACAATTATAGACAACATGACCAATAATACTATGACAATACTGTGGGGGTCATTCCGACCCTGGCGGTCCATGACCGCCAGGGCCGGGGACCGCGGAAGCACCGCCAACAGGCTGGCGGTGCTTCCAGGGCCATTCTGACCGCGGCGGTAAAGCCACGGTCAGAAAAGGGCAATCAGCGGTTTCCCGCCGGTTTACCCCTGGCCCAAGGAATCCTCCATGGCGGCGCTGCTTGCAGCACCGCCATGGGGATTCCGACCCCCTTCCCGCCATCCTGGTCCTGGCGGTAAATACCGCCAGGAACAGGATGGCGGGAACGGGTGTCGTGGGGCCCCTGGGGGCCCCTGCACTGCCAATGCCACTGGCATGGGCAGTGCAGGGGCCCTCTCACAGGGCCCCATAATGATTTTCAGTGTCTGCAAAGCAGACACTGAAAATCGCGATGGGTGCCACTGCACCCGACGCACACCAGCAACTCCGCCGGCTCCATTCGGAGCCGGCTTCATCGTTGCTGGGGCTTTCCCGCTGGGCCGGCGGGTGGCCTTTTGGCGGTCGCCCGCCGGCCCAGCGGGAAAGCCAGAATGGCCGCCGCGGTCTTTTGACTGTGGTGCGGTCAGTCGGCGGTAACCGCATGGCCGCGGTTGGAATGACCGCCTGTGTGTCGTAGGTCTCTGTATACAGTATGCACAGAACTTCACCTAACTTCGCTCCTTACTTGCACTAACACAAACAGGCATACAATACACCTCTCTGTGCAGTCAAACTCAGTGCATAGTACATTTAGTGCCTGGTCAGAGATATGTGTATGCGTAGTGTAGCTACATGTAAGACCTTCAGGTTATTTAAAAGGCCTTGAGCTGTAGATACTACATTCAGACGTGTCCTAAACCCCAGTATATATTGGTTGCAGGTCAGGTCTGTATACTGATAACTTTGTTTTAAGTAAGCACAGTATGGCTAAGGTCTTTGCTCAGTGCAGGCTACATACACGTGTGTCTTACCCCATGAATGTACTCATGTATGACCATAAGTGATAGATTGGACACACTAAATACATATTTTAGCCAAAGACATTTTCCTGTATACCCTGTGCCAAAGGGCGTACTAGAATGAATGTCATGCCCAGTATGTGCTACAGAAAGTCACCTATACAAACTATTTCAGTTTTGTCAAATATGTATTTGTGATGTCCTCTGTAAGGACATGTTTGCAGTTATAGTTGGTGGTGAAAGACAGGTAATGGTTGCTTAGCCAGTCACTAGTTTGCTATTTATTGTTCGAGTATTTTTTCAGTTTCTTCTATATCTTTATAAAGTTCACTAGCAAAAGGGCCAGGTTCATATAACAAATCAAGAAATTAACTGTGCCTAAGCAAAAAGTATGTCTTTCATTTGGATATCTATAAGGAAACATCTTTGCTGAACTAATAAATAAAAAGCTACTGGGCAAAACGACCATACAGCTATATTATTGGGCTAGAAAATCTGGCTTAAAATTAGTTGCCCAACTCCTTATAGTGGTTAAAATCCTATGTATGGGTAAACTTGATATTGAGATGTTCTAGCACAATATATTTTATAAACGTCTGCAGGGAAGGTGGTGTTATATTTTAAGAGTTGTAGCCAGTTGCGTAACAAAGGACCCCGCAGGCCCCACGGTGCACGGGGGCCCCTAGATCCAGGGAGCCCCCTCAGCACAGTACCCTGGCCTTAGAGCTCCTGTGTGAGTCAGGAGGTTGGTGCCCTTTATGTACTGTGCAGGGAGGCCCTCTCAAGTTTAGTCACACCACAGGGTGCAGCATTAGCATCCATGCCTGATAGTGCATCCCATCACTAGTTCAGCTTGAGGGCCATAATTAGAAACACCTAGAAAGCAGTAAGATCACAGCACAATGGTCATAACCTACTTGAGGGATTTATTTACCAAGAAAGGTAATTTTACAAGAGGTCTGATTAAGACTAAGAGGGTCATTACGAGTTTGGCGGTACAAGAACCACAATGTTGGTGACGGCGGTCGCACCACAGATGGACAGGCGTAGAAGTCCACCAAATTATGACCATGGCTGTCTTCCCAACAGAAGGCAGACAAATCACTGCCTGTCCCGCCAGTGCGATCATGCCGCCATGGACAGCGGTAACCACCTTCAGGCCGGCGGACACCATGTTCTCGCCAGACATATTACGAGGCTGCACACCGCCAAGGTTTCCGCTGCGGTAGCACCACCACAAAAACCCTGGCGAAAACCAACTCTATAAAAGGAGACACTCACCTTCTGGAACAGATACCTGTCTAAAGCCACCAGGGAACCTGAACTGCACGTCCTCCCAATGCTCCTGCTCGCACAAGACTCCGGAACCAGCGACGACAACAACAAACGTGAGTACACACACCTACCTGACATTGTAGGGAAAACCCAAAGTACACATGCACACACAACATACACATCCGGGACGGCAAGTGACACACGTAGTCACACACCCATATGCACACACACCACATACACACACGCACACCCATACTACACACACCAACCTGCAGACACAGAGCACAGGCACAGTCCATTGCAACAATACACAACTCCACTGATTCACACAACTACACCGCAACAACACAAACACTTCAGCAAGCCAACACATTACACACCTCCACATGACACTACTTACATGCAAAAACACGTAACAAAATCTAACAACCAATATACACAATCTCACAGCCATACAATAAGGAAAACGTCATAGCACGCTAACACAACACACAATGCTTCTGACATACCCACCACCACACACACATGCACTCACACACAACAACCACACAAGGACACACAACACCACCATTACACATGTCAACACAAACAATGCACAAATTATCAACATATATGCATGTTTCAAACACAAACATATCCTACACATAGCCATCTCAGCGGGACACATGGCAGAGCCACACCCATACATGCTGCCCAGACACAACAAGTAGCACAGGCAACACACACACCATATCACTCACACACAAACCAAGGCTGGCGAGACCAAAACAGCCATGTGTAAAGAAAGGCAGGACAAGTGTTACCATCAAACTAACAGCTGGTTGGCCTAGATATAGTAAATATAAATATATGGCAATAAAAAATAACTGTGTACGAAGAGAAGGTCTTTGGCCAGTCCAAAGTTCAAAGTGCACAAGGCACAAATGGCACTTCTGGGTGCCCCTACATGACTCCTGACTGCTAGATGACCTCCGTAGGGTAGGGCATCAAGGGTGGCAGGCAGGCACCTCAGAAATTAGGAGGTGGATGGAGAGGGTGTTTGGACTTAGGTTTGGGAGGGGGTCTTTGGGCTTGGGCTTTGAAGGGGTCGACTTCTCGGCAGGGGGTGCATAAGTAGTAGCAGTGGGGCAGGGGAGGACTTGGAGGTAAAGGGCTCCTCTTGGGGAGGGACACAGACTATTTGGGGGTACCATGGGGTGGGAGAGGAGTAGGGAACAGAGAAAACTTCAAGAGGAACACCTTCTTAGACACACTGGGAGTTCATAGCAAAAAGGTTTGGGTGTGTCAGTGGTTGTGGTGTCTGCGAATGTAGTGACTGGGGGGATGTCTGCAGGTCTGATATTGTGCTGACTGTGGGTAAGATAGGAGTTGTGGCTAGATGAGTAATTGTTGGTGTGGTAGCTGCAGGAGTATCTGGTGTAGCGTTTGGAAAAGTGGGGGTGAAGGGGGAGTCTGTGCAGGTAGTGAGTGTTGGTGTGTCTGCAGGTGGGTGTTGTTTGGGTGTATGCCGGTGGTGGGTCTTGTGGTGCTTGTGTTTGTCTGCGCTACCCTTGGATGTTGAGGTGGATGCATGCTTGTCTGTCCGTGTGCTTTGGCTGGGTTTGGGATTGGGAAGAGGTAGGTGGAGGGGGGACGATATACAAAGGGTGACCGGCTGCCGTCAGTGTGGAGGCCAGAGCCTGAAAGGATCTCTGTAGGTCAGCCAGTGCCCAGTGAATGCCCTCCAGGAACCCATTGCCCTGCTGGACTTGAGCTGCCAGTCCCTGGATGGCAATCACAATGGTCGACTTGCCCACGGAGATCGACCTTTGGAGGTCAATAGCCTCCTCACTGAGGGCAGCAGGGCAGACTGGGGCAAGGGCAGAGGTATCTGCGGCGAAGGAGATACCCACCCTCTTGGGTGAAAGGCATGGGCAACTGGGTGGGGAGCTACAGGGAGAACGGTGGTAGTAAGGGGGGTGGCAGACAAAGATGGTGCTGGGGTGGTCCCAGAAGGGTTCGCCACTGACAGGGAGTCTCCACTGGAGGAGGAGTTCAAAGATGACGTGGTAGATCTAGACTTCCTCATGGCACTTCCCTTACCCTCTGAGCCACTGGGTCCCTCGCTGCCACTGGTAGCAGCACTTTGGGTCCCATGTCCTGCAGAATCTCCACTAGCCTGTGCCCCTTCTCGTAAGCCTTCAGATGCTACTGCACACAAATAGAGAGAGGGAGGGAGAGAGAGTGATATGGTGAGAGAATTCACATAAACTTCACATTCACACATGTAAACATCCATATCCTGGCTAGGCTATCTCAGGTGCCAATACACATTTCTTACCTGATGTCACAACATGTCACTACTACCCACCCTGTATGCCAAGCCTCACACCTACATCTAAATCCAAGTATGTCAGCACGACTGGAGTAATCCACTTGATCCCCAAAAAAGCTGTGTTTGCATGCACATCATGCCCTCCCTGATTTCACATCATACCTTTCCATACCCCATCTCCCATTTGAAGTGCAGCTGACTGAACAAAACATATCAGACCTGTACAGTTACAACAGCTGATCAGTCCATGTCCTTTGTAAAATATCCCTGACAGTGAAGTCTAGTCCACTCACACACCACACAGCATCTGCCTTTCACATTACTTTGCTGACCCTACACTCTGTTCAGTAATGCCAATATAGATATCATAACTGATTTCGCCACTACAAGTTGGACACATAATACAGGTGACATCTGATGTGTACAATACAACTCTGGAGTATAGTCATGGGATTAGTCTGACCCAACCTCAGAGGAAGAACTCCAGACAGCAAACATATATATATATATCACAACTAATCATACATCTAAGCACATCTACAATGGCCCATATTACACATCTTTCACATCCATACTCAATCACTGAGTGTAGTGTCACAACTGAAGAACTGCAGGCACACACATATGACATCATAGTCCACATACAAAATCACCATATATGCAGTTTCGCCAGTAGGACTTCACAACATGATAGCACCACCCTCACACACCATTCCAGATTTGTGAATACCTGTACCTAAGTCCAGACAACACAAATATCAGATGGTAAATACATGTAAGCATTATGCACATATAGACCAACACCACTGCCTTTGCACTGACAACACATCCCACTAATACATAAGGTCAGACTAAGGAGAGAAAATCCAACATTTAATTCACATCAACATCTCATAAGTCATGCTAGACCCAATCCAGTCTTATTCTGCCACTTCAGCTAGGGTAGCAGACATTGTCCCACTCCATCAGATGTGCCCCCAAGTAACCCTTAGGACAGGATGTTGACAGTAACTAAGCTATGTTGCACTGTAATTGGTATGGCATTGGCATACATAGCATATACATAACATATTGACAATGATGATGTCTGCCTAGGCACTTACCATCTCCAGTACTATCCCATTGGGTTTAAGGTTTCATCCCCACAAGTCTAGCACTTAGAAATGCATGATGAATGCAATCAGATCAAATCAACATGTAAAAGTATCCTACTTTAGCAACCTTCACATACCCAATAGATAGTAGATTAGCAATATATGGGTATATAACTATCAAGTCATTAGTCTAATCCTACACAGGCCATATCTGTGTTGGAAATGTAATGGCTGCCTCACATTGAGTCAATACCATTACCAGCACTTGATGTATATAGTCCCTCTGATAAAACAAGAGTCACACATTTGTTTATACAGGTATGCTATACAGATGGGAGTGGGCTGACACCTTAGAGCCATCAATGCTCAAATGCAGATGGATGGAGCAGTCCATACTCAGTGATTAGGGTGATACACAAGCTCACATCCATAGTAAAGGCAGGATGGAGTCACACATGTGCCAATGTAATTAGGCCATCTCCACAATCCAGACATGGAGATGTCTTGATATGGGACATGGTCATCCACTGACAGCAAACCATCAAAACACATCTACAAGTTATACTCAGGCCGGGCGAGTAGTACCCATTCCTACTAATCTACATACTTGTTGCATTGACAACATTGTCACATAAACTACAGGGAGGCTGCTAAACCCATACAACCCACATCCCAGGATACAGTCAGTATTCACTCCCTTGTGCCTGCTGTGCTGCCCTCAAACACCTATCCACCTCAGGCTAGGCCATTGCCAAAATGTGGGCCATTAGGGGGGTGAGGGTCTGACGGGTTCCCCTGCCCCGGGAGGACATCCCCAGCTGGGCCTCAGCACTCTTCTGGGCCCAGCATCTCAGGTCCTCACATCCCTTGCGACAATGGATGCTTGGCCAGCTGTGGATCCCCAAGGTTCGCACTTGCTTGGCGACGGAACGCAAGATCCCTTTATTCTGACGGGCGTTTACCTGCATGGATGACACAAACAAAAGGAGAAAGTCATTTACATTGGCACCATACCAACAGGAGTGGCCTATACACATCTGACTCACCAAGTGCCCACACATACCCATCCTCCCTGCTCACACGGCTTCACTTTATGCCCTGTGGATTCATTTACTTCCTCACCGGCACGCTCACCCCATTCACTGTCACACGCACCCCTATCACCCATGACCCTGTTCCTCTGGTGCCCCATACAGCTGTCCATACAAGGGTTGGACCCCTTCCACAAGCTTCTCCAGCTCTTCTGGGGTGAAGGCTGGAGCCCTATCACCTGCAGGATGTGGCATGACGGCTCCCAAAGACAGTACACAGCAGCTTAGGTCATGGATGTCTTGCTAACAACAGTGTCAGGAATCAAGTGAGCAAGGCTGCAGAAAATGGTGGTCACGTCCGCCATGTGCAGGACCGTCACCGCCCGCGTTCATCGCCATTGGACCCAGTCCACCATAGGAAGCAATGTTAATCAATGACAAGTTGCACAGCAGTTTCAACCGCATACCGCCATGATGACATATGCCGGCTGACTTCCAACTGTGCAGTGCAGCAGCACTGGGGGCTGCCATTTTGTGCACATATCATGCATTTATGTGCCAAAATAAGTGCGCTGTACACATATTCCCCTAAATGGCGGAGAAAGCCTATGTTGTGCATCATGTGCAAAGACATGTATCATGCATGACACAGTGATGTGATGTGGCAGTTTATCTGATGATTGGCTTGTTTATATACTTGGAGGCACATAGGAGGTGGTACTATATTGGTATATCCCATTACTATTCTATTGATTAGTGCAGGATAGCTCAGTCTGCCACATATGGTACACTACTCGTGGGATATGTGTCCTATATGACAATGTGCTGCAAGGATGGTGTCCTCAGCGCTTCAGAATGCCCAAAATAGTATGTGTCTGCAGTTCTATGCATGTCCTACAGTTAGGTGAGTGCTATTTTGACGTGTTCTGCTTACATGTGTCAAGTGCATTTCTCAATGTACGTTCTCTTCTCTCTACCGAGATATCCTGCCATGAGGAGATTGAGACAACCACCAGTGTACCGTCCACTAGTTGATATTGCAACCATGGAGGGCAGGCATATCACCCAGACCTATCATCTGAATCGTCAAATCATCATGGTGCTATGCACACAGTTGGAGCCTGACCTCTTACCAGCTATACACAATCCATATCGCATCTCTCCCACAGTACAAGTCCTATCAGTGCTACATTTTCCTGCCACAGCCTCCTTTCAGAATACAGTGGGCTTGACATCAGGGATGTCACAGCCCATGTTCAGTCTTGTGTTGAATGATGTACTGTGTACATTGTTGAAGCACCTGGACAGCTACATCAGGTTCCCCCAATGTGCGTATTTGGCCTATGTGAAGGCAGACATTTATGATATGGGACACATCCCTCATGTGACAGGGGCCATTGATGGCACCCATATAGCCCTAGTCCCTACCAGTGCCAATGAACAGGTGTATAGGAACAGGAAGAACTACCACTCCATAAATGTTCAGGTGGTGTGTCTGGCAGAACAGTACATCTGGCAGGTCACAGGCAGGTTTCCTGGATCTGTGCATGACTCCTACATTTTGAGAAAAAGCAATGTCCCACACATGATGGCACAACTACACACAGAGAGGGCCTGGCTCCTTGATGTGTATGCATATGAAGGTGTTTCACTGTTGTGGCACCTGTCATCACATTCTCCTTTGTCGCTGTACCTGTATTTTCACTGGTCCAGATTTTTTTTAACACAGGTGACTCTGGATATCCTAACCTTGCCTAGCTGTTGATAGCAGTGAGGTACCCTGCCATGGATGGGGACCATCGTTTCAGTGAGGCCCACGGGAGGATGAGGCGTGTAGTGGAAAGACCATTTGGCCTCCTGAAGGCCAGATTCGGGTGCCTGGACCTATCTGGAGGTACCTTCCTCTACTCGCCCCAAAAAGTATGCCAGTGAATAGTAGCCTGCTGCGTGCTCCACAATCTAGCCCTGAGACTTCAGATAGCATTGCTAGCTGATGAGGGTGAGGCAGCTGGACCAGTGGCTGATAGTGCTGACATGGCAAGTGATGAGGAGGCAGAGGAGGAAGGTGCAGCTGACTCTCGGACTAAGCTTATCAATCAGTACTTCCAGTGGCATACAGGTATGGTGAGTGTGCGTTTGCAAGTGTTGTATATCCACATTAATTGCTGACAATGGTCCTCCTGAGTTGACAGCATGGTGTCCCAATGGGAGGAGTGTATGTGAGTATGCAAGGCTAATTGTCCTGTCTGTGCATGTTGTGCATGTGCATGGAATCTGCCATCTTACATTCTATACCATTTTGGGTCAATTTCTGCGTTGTAGATCCTGATTAGTGGCCAATTGGATTAGTCACAGTGCCGTAGCTGTGTTTCGCCTTGTTTGTCATTGTGTTGTGCCATTGCATTGCTGTCATTGCCATGTAGTGGTCCTAAGTCATACCATCTAGTTGGTATGGCTAATACAATAGTCATACATGCGAGGGTGTGGTGTGATGTGCACATTCTAGGTATTCACTTAGATGGGCTTGTGCATTGTGGGAGTGAGTGATAGTATTAGCCAATGCTGTCCGTGCCTTTGCAAAGGGCTGTGTGGGCAGTTGGGCTGGGTGGAGGTGGGGCATGCAGGAGAGGGGCATTATGTGTATAGGTGGGAGGTGTAGTGAGACATTCAGTAAATTGAGGAGTATTTGGGTGGTGAGGAAGCATGTAGGACACAGCAATTGTGTGACATGGAAGTTGTGGGTACTTACTAGAGTCCAGAGTCCCAGGTATTCCAATATGGCCCTCTGGATGTAGAATGAACAAGACCTTCTCCTCCCAAGATGTGAACTGTGGGGGTGGAGGTGGGGGCCCACTGCTAGTCTTGTGCACGGTGATCTGATTTCGTGATGTGTTGTAACGCACCTTCCCCCTAAGGTCATTCCACCTCTTCCTGAAGTCCTCCCTTGTGCATGGATGGTTGCCTACTGAGTTGACCCTGTCGACTATTCTCTGCCACAACTTCATTTTTCTGGCTATCGAGGTTTGCTGGACCAGTGCCCCAAACAGTTGTGGCTGTATCCTGATAATTTCATCCACCATGACCCTCAACTCATCGTGTGTGAACCGTGGATGCTTTTGTGGGGACATGGTAGTGGTTGTGTTGTGGGTGGAGCAGGTGTTGTGTGAGTAAGGGTGCAGTGTACGGTCATTGATGGGGCGTGGGTGGTGCGTAGTGAGTGATGGACATATGTGGTGTGTTCGTTATGTGTGTTTTGTGTTGGTTGTTCAGTTGTGTGGTGTGTGCTGAGTGAGATGTGTATATGCGCCTACGGTGTAATAGTGCTACATAAGTATAATTTCCTGCTCTCGGTGTATGTGAAAATTGATTTTGTAGCGAAAGATTGTGGGTTGTGTGGGGGTGTGTTATATAGTGCAGTGAGTAGGTGTGTCTGGTGTGTTTATGTGTGTCAGGTGTTGGTTATTCAAACAGTCCAATGTGGTGTTGTGTTCTGACAGTAGTGGGTTCTGAGCGCAGCAGTTAGAACCCCCACTGGTTTTCCACCATGGAAAGACCGCTGTGGTGATTTGTGGCTCATAATATGGTGGATGGAATTCTGTCGGGCTGATGGTTTTGGTGGTGGACAACCTCTTTCCCACTGTCCTGTCTCCTGGCGTGTCAGATTTGTGGCTGTTTTTTGGCGTTCTTCATGGTGTATATTGTAATACGGAGGTCAGATTACCACCAACATGGCGGTCTTTTGGGCGCCAGCCACTGCGACCGACCTCTGAAAGTCATAATGAGGCCCTGAGGGTCTGATTTAGAGTTTGGCGGAGGAGATTATTCTGTCACAAACGTAACAGATATCCCATCGTCGTATTACAACCCCATAATAGCCTATGGAGATCGTAATACAGTGGACAGGATATCCGTCACTTTTGTGACAGAGTAACCCTTCTACCAAACTCTAGATACGGCCCTAAATGAGAGTAAAAGTACAAGATGTTTCGGATTGAGCGTGATTCATTGGTTGGCCTCAGTGATTGTTTTTACTAATGGCAGTGAACCATTGAAATATTGAACACAATAATATTTAGCCCAACAAGCAAAAACTGCAATTTCCAGCACCAGCTTGTGTTTTTTGTGACTGAGGTATACTCACACATTGCAATACCCTGTTGATTTAGTAACAATATTTTGTTCACTAATCACCAGAAAGGATTAGTAAATTTGATACACACAGTCTCGAGATGTTCCGGCTGTCGAGGAGCAGGTAGGTGTTTTTAATCCATACGATGGGTTTTTGTTAGGTAAATTTCTGTGATATGCGCTGAAGACGTTGTCCCAGTTTGAATATTATAATATTATACATTTTGAACCACATACCATGTTAAGTTTTAAGAAGAAGTTGTTTTTTTTTTGTGGCAACTTTGGTAGCTAAACTAATCAAACTGAAAAATTGGCTAGAATTGAGAAGCCCAGAAATTTAACGCCTTTTTGTAGAGCAATGTTTTCAAACTGTAGGTCACGACCCACTGTTGGAGCATGAGCTGCCTTTTGATGGCTTGTAAAAGTCCACTCAATAAATAAATATGTCTTCAGATTGTGCATTTACCTTGTCACGTTTTCTGCGCTTCTAAGACAGAGGTCAAAATTTGGCTATGTCTTCTGACAAATTGCTGCTTTTTTGTGTTTACAAACTCCTTTCACTTTGCAGCCAGAGAAAGAAAAGTAAAGTGAATTATGTGACAAACTTGTAGGGTACAGAGAACGTGAAAGCAAAGACAGTAGGATGTCATTATCTTGCAACACATTTAGCAATTAGGAAAGGAAAAATTGAGGCAATTTTTTTGGTAATCCTGAAGTGTGATGGAAACAAAGATTTTAATAGAATCAAAACAAATCTGGACCCTTTGCTCAGTGATGAACAAATGATATTCACCCGAAACCCAATGTCAACACATTATCATTTGTGTGCAGTATTGTTTTATCAATAAATCTGTATGTCTCTGCAAATGTAATGACCATTTCCATGGATAACTTGCTGCTTGTAAATGACAGTACACTAATACAAGATGTTTTCATTACATTAAAAAAATTGCCTGCCTCATGTCCCTTAAAGCTAAGTGGGTTGCAAACGTTTGTCATTCCAAAAATTGGGTTGCGGTTCTAAAACGTTTGAGAAGCACTGTTGTTGAGAATTAGTGAGAATGTTGCTAAAAAGCAAATGGAGTTTATGGCCAAAAGACAGCACTCAGAGGTATATGAAGATATACCTGAGCATGAAAGGATGTGTTATGAACCATGTACATAAAGCAAGATTTAAACCTTATGAAATATGATCTACTCTAGAATCTTGGTTGTGAGTTGGGTTGCTCACTCATGGGCAGTATCCCAAGAGTGCTTTGATTCAAGAAGGAAAACCTTTTAAAATATTGCTGGCCCATATTTGAAGCCTCTACTTTTAAAACATATTGTTTTCCATTTTATTATTTGTATCTATTTTGTTACACAAAACGGTTCCTCTGATTGGAGTTGGTGAATACATTTTTAAAATGTTTTAATGTCATTAAAAAAATAAAAATAGTTGCCATTGGATCCAGAGTCACTTAGAGCTAGTAGCGAGTGATTTTAACAGCAGCAGTGGCAGTGAGTCTGAAGGATCAGTTTTCTGTCAAGGACGGTCTGCGCCTCGGTTTTGAGGGTCCATTTGCCTCACATATGGAAGATGGCTGTGGAGGGGAATTAGTGTCCTCATTACGGACCAAAAGCTATTGATACAAGTGCGTTGACATATTTTGTACACAAGGAGTCCGTAACAAAACCAGTAAAGAGACAATTTAATAAGAAGATCATCAGCTTTTAGTCCATAATTTTTTGGACCAAGGCAATTGGTGTCTTCGTGTTGGACTACCTGGTATGACAGACCAGAACTACAGATGGACATTACTTTTGTCTGTCACTTGTGAAATATTTTATATGCAAGGACATTGTACAGAGAATTGGAGATCACATATGTATAGGTGTTTACTTGTCCATTATAATGTTGTTCAAGTGAGTTTTGTTGATTGATAATGATGTTGGAAAAAGGTATATATTCTACAGGATTTGATGATTAAAATTTTAATGAATTATGTGGAATAAGTGCAGCATTCACACAATAATATTTGATGTATTATTGGTAAAGTAAATATATGGTATTCATCCCTCAAGATTCTATGTCTGCCCTGATCCTCCTCGACCTATAAGCTACATTCAACACCATATACCTTCACACTCTCATCAGCAGACACCATGACATTGGCATATGAGTGGACACCCTCAAATGGATTGCCTCTTTCCTGACAGGACATACTGAGAGCGTCCGACTGCCTCCCAAGAACATATGCGGTGTATCCTGCGGATCATCCCTCAGCCCCACATTGTTCAAAACCTACATGACTGTCCTGGCCAACATCGTTAGATCCAACGGACTCAACATTATCTCTTACGCAGACGGTACTCAGCTCAACCGCTCGCTTACCGAAGACTCCTCCACCACCAGAACAAACTTCGGCAACGCCATGATCAATGTAGCCAACTGAATGAAAAAAAACTGACTTAAACTCAACTCTGGCATAACTGAAGTGCTGGTCTTCAGGAGAAACACATCCATATGGTCCATAGCTGGTTGGCAGCCGAACACGGACCCAATCACACGCATGCAACCTCGGCATCATCCTCAACAGCAAACTGACCATAAAGCGACAAATCAGTGAAGTCGCCTCTTCCTTCTTTCTCATCCTCTGCATGCTCCACAGATTCTTCAGGTGGATCCCAGTCAACACCAGGTAAAGTGTCCATTACCCAAAATGAATTAAATGCTTACTGAAACTAAGGGTTTTCTACTGTAGGTTTGTCTGCCGCCTACCATTAGGTTCCTCTTCAGACAGAGAATAAGAAATATACAGCAGGTGGAGGTGTTTCAAATTTAGAAGGATGCCCTTAGGTCTCGCTGCAGTATTTCAATTTTTAATATTTATTCTATTTCAGGAAATGAAATATGTTCTGTCTTTCAAGATGACATTTTAGCCATGTGGAGGGACAAAAAAATCCATGTTAGGAGATAAGAAAAAGTACTCAATATTTTCGAACAAACATGGTGTAACAATAGAATACTCCAAGTGTAAATTTGACAAGGAGCAGGTCACTTGTTTAGGACATGAAATTAGTGATGCTGGCATTTGGTCAAAGATGGTATTACTTAGTGGTTTAAGGAATGTGCCTTGCCTTCAAAACAAAAAGGATGGGAAATCCTTCTGAGGATTGGTAGAATGTTTTTCAAAATTTGTAAATATTTTCTTTATGAGGAACTTTCAGATACAGAAATTATTGAAGTCTAATGTAAAATGATTTGGTCACATGAATGTAACCAAGAAATTATAGATTAGAAAGAGGCTATTGTTCTGCAGCTGCATTACATGGTTTTGAGCCCCAATGTAGCAGTATTATTACCAAAGATACCAGTAGCAAGGGTTTAGGGACTGTGTTCTCACAATATAATGACAAAGGTAGAGAAGTAATTGCGGATGCCTTTGGAGCATTATCTCCCTCTGAAGAACATTATGTAGTAATTGAAATGGAAGCATCAGCGTGTGTTGGGCCCTAGAACACTTTCCATCGGTTATTTGGAGTAACAAGGTAACCATAAGATGTGATCACAAACCTTTGGTAAATGTACTGACTACAGTGGGAATATCTAAAGTGTCTATTAGTTTACCTCATATCTCTATGTAATTACTAGTCTAAGGGCTTGATTTAGATCCTACCACCATCCCTCGGCAGTGGCAGTCCCAAGTGCTCTGTCAAGCTGACAGAGTTCTGACCACCGGTGGCATTTAGATCTATGGTGGTTCAACCTCTGTCTGTATCGGTGGAGTGTACTCCATCGCAGCAGATGTATCCAGCAGCCGATGTCGGGGTGGCAGGATTGCACTGACCATATTTAGATAACACAATCATGCTGGCAGTGTACCAGCAGTGGTCCAATGGTGGCGAGAGTCTGTTGCAGGACCCGTTCAGCATTGTATTATGGCTATTGAATAGATGCTAGCAGCCCATACCCGATGTATATTGGACAACTGTGAACACCTTCAAAATACAATGTAAAACACACTCCATTTCCGATCATGATCCTTCCACTGCAGTAGCGCATTTTGATGCAGATTTTGAAGACAGAAGTCAGGTTTTTGCCCAGTTTTTGTCTCTCTCTATATTATTTTCCTTTCCTTGGATTTCATTGTTTATTCACAAACGTTTGGAGCACTAGATTTGCTTTTTAACAGTCACTATGGCAGAGAGGAGAAATATACGTTTCACAGAGGGAGAATTGCCTGTCATGGTGGATGAAATTATTAGAGTGGAGCCACAATTGTTTGGAGCACAAGTACAAAATATAACCATATGTCAAAAAAGGGAAATGTGGACCAAAGTACTGAACAGAGTGAGTGCTGTATGTAACAATCTGTGCACACCGGAATACATTAGGAAGAGGTGGTAGGACCTGGAGGGAGAGTGCTTTCCCTGGCCTTCAAGCGCCACCTGGAGGCCCATAGGACTGGTGGTGGTTCTCTCAGCCCCCTGGGAGGAAAGCTCTCTTGTAGATTCTACATCCTGAAGGTTTGACAAGAATCCCTGATGGAGTGGAGTCTGGTAACTTGAACTTAGCAATCTCTCACTAATCATAAATTGAGTTTTTGCCCTTACGTTAGCTGTTCAGCATGTTTCAGGATCCTTATCAAAACACATGTATCTAAACTTGAGTCTCCAAAATATCATGTTTCATCCAAATTATTAGCATCATGGTTGTAGCTCTCTTTTTAACATTGTTTTGTCCCTTGCTTTATCTCAATGTAGGTTGTTGTACTCCAAAAATGTCTCCAAACTTCATGCATTTGCACATGAAGGTATAATTCTTGTAAGTAGTATTTTCACCCATTCACATTATACACATATGCGTGTACACATTATAAATGTGTGTTCCTTTTCACTGAAGTTATTTGTTACGTGTAACTCACTTTTTAACAAGTATTGCCAATAGTGTTAAATTATGACTACAATCACCATGATGCCCTGTTTAGTGTCTCTGGGAAACAATAGTGCAACCTGATGTTGCTCAACCTGCCTTTTCTTCCATATATGCTCAAATGTCAAAGTTCTTTGTGTATGTCATTCTCCATTTCATGGTATGTTTGAAAAGTGCATCTGCTGTGTTGATCCAGTATGTTATCACTGCCATTAAATTGATCTACTTACTTGCAGAAATTCATAGTTTTTTTAATCAAAGGTTTCCGATCGTGTTCTGTGGCATACTGAGTATAAGAAGCATTGACAGACAATTTACTTTGCAGTGTTCATCTGATGACTAAAACCATTATTTCTAATAAGTTGTACCATAGTTTGTTTTTGAGGCTGCTAGGCCTTGAAATAGCTCAGCTTTCAAATCTCCTCTCTATTGTGTTGAGTTGCATATCTGGTAAATGTAATGTGTACTTTCTAAATTACATTTTACATTTCAGGTCATATTTCCATCATTGTTAATGAAGTCTGAATCTGTGTAAATTAACCTGCATGCGTAAAATGTTAAAAAACACACAAAGGTCTAATCATTCCATTAATCTTCATTTCTGTTTTTTAGGTTGCTTCATTTGTAGCTGAAGATACATTTGAGGTACATTACAGACCTTCAATTTCATTTTGTTTGTAATTCATATTCGATCCAACACCCGGGGCCAGTGGACCACCGTCTGCAACAGAAAACAACTCCACTCCAAACCAGGATCAAGACTTCAGTGAGGACACCACTCCTGCAAGTCCAGATGATGTGGACATGCCTGGTCCATCTGGTCTGTCTAGGCCGATAGTTCCAGTGAGTCACACCCAGACCACACCTACACCTCCCATTCGAGCTGCTACAACACCTCAGCCTGTGGATACCTTCACTACCTGTGTCTAGAGGAGCACAACTACCATCTTGTGCCACCTTGCCTTGGCTACTGTCGAGCAACCACCACCTACAGTTGTGACAGGACCCGCTGGGATGGGCCACAGAGCCTCAAGGGCCCTGGGTAGTGGGGGTAGGTGTTGTGAGGTGGGAATCTGTGGGCCGGCAGATTGAGGCCACTGAGATTATTGTCACCCAGACCACCATCAACCAACTCTTGGGAACACTACAGCAGTCCCAAGACATGATGGACCAGGTCATAACAGAGATCTAGGAGATGAAGTAGGTGCAGAGGGAGCACAATGTAGAGATGCAGAATATCAACTCTAATTTGTGCTCCCTGACTGGGGTGACGTTTGATATTTACCACCACATGTGCAGGGCGTTTCCCCTACCATCCACCGCTGTCTGTGGTTCTTCAACATCAGGACAATCTACACCTGCCACAGACAGGGAAGCCCTGCCACAATAGGACACTGTTCCACCCACCCCAGTACCTGCAACTGTGGATACCCTTTGCCCCACCTCCCCCCTGTAGGAGACAGTCCTCTTTGACACCAGGAGAAGATACCAGTACCTCAACACCACCTCTAAGAGATGTCAAACCTAACTTCCTCTAGTGTGTGTCTACCATTCACTCTGTGAACTGTTTTGTGGACACATATTCCTTTTTTGAGGACAGTTGTGTTTTGTACATTGGACTCCAAACAATGTGTGCTCAACAAAAAAAGTTTCATCCACCATGATTAATTTTAGTTAGTTGTATCGTGTTCTTTTTTATTCTGGTATCAAAGATATTTCACTTGTCAACACTATAAATGTACATAACACAAAGTCAATGACTGGCATAGTATTTATTGTGGTATTTCATTTTCCATGTCTTCCTTATACCATCATTGTTTAAACCTGTCAATCAATAGGCTTCAAAAACAAATAAGAGACAACAACTTGGTTGTGTGTTTCCCATTTAAAAAAAAAGCTAGAAAATTATACCATGAAATCTCAATGTATTGGTGTCATACATTTGTAGGGAGCAAGTCCTTGACAAAATCATAAATGATTTTCACAAAACATGCATAACCCAATGAGTCTGTGCCATTTAGAAGTTGACACTCTATAACCTTGACACCATGGAAGCAAGAAAACATTTCATAAAACCTTATTAGATAGGGAAACTATTATTGATTCATGACCGCAGCTGGAGCCAGACATTCTGCACCACAATAGGAATCCTTCATCAGTAACAACAATAGTCTATATCACAGCAGTAACACAATGTGAGGCCACATGATCATTTCAGTACACTGTGGTAGTATCTGGTGGAATATCACAACCACTTTTCAGTGGTATGCTACAAAAAGTTCTTTCAAATATGATGAGACACATCAACAGCTTCATACACTGAACACAAAATGAAGAATTAGCCAATGTGAAGGGCGATCAGTATGCTATGGCTTGACATATACATGTGGTTAGAGCAAGTTAAGCAGCACATATTGCCTTGGTGCAACGTCCAAAGACAATAGGTCTGATACAAACTCAAGAACTTCCATTCATTCACTGTGAATGTTGTTTCTGTCCAAGATCTGTACATCCCAGGTGTGTGTGTGTCCCAGGATCAACCGTGTTCCCGTAGTCCTTTCCAACAGCAACATATCACTGCAGCTGTCAGAACTTTGAAATGTCAAAATGAAGATGACATGGTGAGGGATCCTAAAACAGAATAACAAGGGAAAATGTATGATTTCACATAAGAAATTTGACTCAAACGAAAAGATAGGAAGACAGCTATACTTAGAACTAGCAAAGATAATCTGTGTCAATGAACACAGATTATGGAAACTTTGATCAACAAACATCTTTGCCTTGGACGTTCCTGAACTGACCATTCCTGCTACATTAACATCACAGACTGATATATTTAGTATGTCACAAGTTTGTTCTGACAGAAGTGGAAAATAACATCTTCACGTAGGTCAATTCCTTCCTCTTCAGCACTGTCATCTTAATTGGGCATTTCAGCATCCTCACCTGGAGCCCCTTAACGGTCACCCTTCTCTGCAATGATTAGGACATGCAGCAGGCAATCGTGATTTTGCAGACCTTATCAGGTGAGTAGAGGAGAGCTTCACCAGTCTTGTCTAGACAGCGAAATCTGGCCTCTAGGATACCAGAAGCTCACTCCACTGGCCTCTGTGTTCTTCCATGGGCCTCACTGAAGCGGACATCCTCTGGCGTTATTGGATTCCTCAGCAGTGCTAACAACCATGGTCGGTTAAAATAAGCTGAGTCTTGTACATGAAAGCAATACATGAATGGATTAAAATTATGTAAAGCCATTGTACATTGCTAAACTAGGATTAAAGCAAATGTCATTGAGTCATATTGTACTTACCAACAAGTCAGGCCCTCTCAGGTCCAAGTAGTGACATTTGTAGGGGTCTGGTGCTGTTTCTTAGTACAAAGGAATGATATGTTGACCCTGGGCAGTGGGCACACACACTTGAGATGTACAGATCAGATAAGCAGCCAATGTACACATTGATGTAATGGAAATTCTTCCAATTGAGGTAGATGTGTTCCATGGCATGTTGTGGCATCAAGGCAAAATGTGTGCCATCAATTGCTTCACCCACATGTGGTAGTCACCCAAAGCATAAACAACTCCCTTCATATTGGCCAGATCCTGATGTCTTGGAAACTGGATGGAGCTGTTGATGTGTCTCATCATTGAAGCAAGGACTTCTTTTGTCCCACCACTGAAATGTGGTTGATACATGGCTCCAGATACTGCCACAGTGTATTTGAAAGATCCTGTGGCCACGCAATGAAGTACTCCCATGAGTTTCACTATTGGTGTTATTGCTGCTGTTGTATTCCTATTGTAAGTCAGGAGACCAGGCTCCAGCTGGGGACATAAATCCAGTATAGTTTGTCTATTTAATTAGTAATCTTATTGTGTTATATATGTACACATAGGCCCTAATTCTGAGTCTGACGGGCGGCGGAGGCCGCCCGCCAGACTTCCCCCCTCCGAAATACCGCTCCGCGGTCGAAAGACCGCGGAGGGTATTCCGAGTTTTCCCCTGGGCTGGCGGGCGGTCTTCGCAAGACCGCCCGCCAGCCCAGGGGAAAACTCCCTTCCCACGATGACGCCGGCTCGTAATAGAGCCGGCGGAGTGGGAAGGTGCGACGGGTGCAGTTGCACCCGTCGCGTATTTCAGTGTCTGCTTTGCAGACACTGAAATACTTTTAGGGGCCCTCTTACGGGGGCCCCTGCCGTGCCCATGCCATAGGCATGGGCACGGCAGGGGCCCCCAGGGGCCCCGCGACTCCCCCTCCCGCCATCCGGTTCCCGGCGGGAGAACCGCCAGGAACTGGATGGCGGGAGGGGGAGTCGGAATCCTCCATGGCTGCGGAGCGCGCTCCGCAGCCATGGAGGATTCCTACGAGCGGCGGAAAGTCAGCGGGAGACCGCTGGCTTTCCGCGTCTGACCGCGGCTAAACCGCCGCGGTCAGAATGCTCGTAGGAGCACCGCCAGCCTGTTGGCGGTGCTCCCGTGGTCGGTGGCCCTGGCGGCCACCGACCGCCAGGGTCGGAATGACCCGCATAATGTTTTGCATAAGGTTGCAACTTGAAATCTCAATTTTTTACGTCTGACATTTTTAACACATAGGGGGTTATTACAACTTTGGAGAAGGTGTTAATCCGTCCCAAAAGTGACGGCAAAGTGACGGATATACCACCAGCCGTATTACGAGTCCAATATATCCTATGGAACTCGTAATACGGCTGGTGTCATATCCGTCACTTTACCGTCACTTTTGAGACGGATTAACACCTCCTCCAAAGTTGTAATAACCCCCATAATGTGTAAATAATACATTTGGAATGTATTATTTGCACATTATTATTATTTTTTTTTAAACGTCAAAAGAAGTATAACATACACCATAGCACTATCGATGTTAAACACAGGAACGGTTCACTTTTTAACATGTCATATTTTTGCAAAAACAGTGTTGTACCTATCTGACATTGGTAAACAAACTAGCCACCATTTTGAGTGATGGTGATGCACAAACAATTTAAAAGTACACTGCTACACATCCTAAGAGGTGGCCGCCTGACCTTAACATCATGACATTGGTTATCCAACGGTTATTGGCGAAAGTCGACCGTGCAGTAGGTGCAAAACTCCATGTCGGACACAGCCATAATCTCACATGTGTGATGACTATGCACAAAAGCAATGGCTGTGTCTATCTCCATTGCGGATCGTGTACGCCATGTACTTGTACATGGTATCTTGGAAAAAGCTCACTTGTCTCCTAGCATTGCAGCCCCCAACACCTCCTTGACTTTTGCTGCTGGTACTGACCACTGGGAGCCAAGATGCAGGGCAAAGAAGGTGAAAGGGCCCCTGCGTTCTCCCTTAAGAGTTGGAACTCCTCACCAGGGAGGTCCCCTCGCTGTACAGCCAACTGTATGGGAACCCCGAGGAACAGGTACATGTTTGAGTGGGAAATGTTTTACTAAGTAACTTGTTCTTACATTATACACAGACTAATTTGTCCCTTTTTGTTCATGAGTGAAGTGATGTGATTGGAGTGTAGCTGGGTATAGAATGTTGTTTGACAATGTTAGAAATGTCTGTACATTGAAATGAAAAGTCACCTAAAAGAATCAGCTGAATTTTCAGTTCATGTTACTCAGAATTCCAGATTCCATTAGACAAACTGCAGGATTCTTATTTCCAGTGGCCAGTAGACACTGTTCCACTTGTATAAGTGAACATATACAGCCCATGTCGAAAAGAGACAAATATAAAGTGCAAGCAGAAACTTTTAGGTTATCTAGTTGTCTGATGTTTTTCTTTCCAGTTAAACTACAGCCATATTTTGAAAGAAAAGTATCTGTATGTTTTCGACATGCCATGGTGCCACATATGGGGAAAGGTATTTCATGTGCTGCAAGTCTAACTGGCACAGGCTTTCAATCATCCATACAAGTGTGTCCCATTACTACACACACTTGTTCATACATCGCTAAAAGCCATGCGCTCACTGACACATGGCAGCCCTTCCATACTACCCTTGGTCACTGTATGTAGTTCAACCCATAGTATCTGACTCTTATAAGATTGGGCATTAAGCCAATGTATCTGTGCATGGGAGTATGTGCCAACAATGTACAAGATGTTTAGCCTTTAGTAGCTTGCAATGATTTGGACTAACCAGGAGTGGGTTTCACTACAGGAAAGGTTTCATGGACTTAACTTAAATTATGTTGGTGGCCTGGATTGGTAGCATGGGGAGATAGAAAGTGTTGAGGGCACTCAACAGATCACTGCAAATTAGTATTTCCTAGGAACTTTTAAATGGTGGTTAATAATCTCTACTGGCTGTTTTAGAAATGCATGTGAGAGATGCAACAAAATTGTGTCACAAGACTACAGACAAAAAAATCTCTCAAAACATGTTTTGTTTTTATTTTTTCTCATCCGTATATGCCAACACTCATCAAAAGTGTGAAATCTGGAATGCCATTGCCAAGAAGGTGAGGACCCTAGGGGCCTATAAGTGGCACAATCTGCATTGCAGGAAGAGGTGGGAGGACCTACGACGCTGAACCCACATGACAACTTAAGTCCAGCTCGGTCAGTCCTCACAATGAGGAAAGTGTGTGTACCACTCCCTGGCCCCTTAATGGCCCGCATCCTTGCGTTGGTCTACCTGAAGCATGTTGGGTAGTTGAGGGCCCAGCAGCAGCATTAAGGGGGTGAGCTATTGTTTGAAGCTATTCTTTTTAGTTAACCTTTTTTATTTACAGCAATGTTTTATGCCATCAACGTGAAGGTTGACACACATCCAACGCACTTGAGGATTTCTGGAGGTGTACATTTTTCAGACGGTGTCTGATGATGTCTTTGCTATATTGCTTTGTGCATAAGGTTGCCACTAGATTTTTTATCATAAGGCAAGTACGTTTTTCAGCAGACACATGGCTGCATAAGAAAAAAGAGGTAGCAGCATTTTCTCTCCGTTACGAGGGATAGATGTACCAAACATGCCCCATTTTGAGGATTGGGTCAGGTGTGATGCTCCATCACCAATGTAAGTAGGTAATGTAGGCTCGGTTACAGATGATATGGCATACTAAGCACTTATGATGCAGTTGATGTTTTGGACTTTACATTAGTAAGTTTGTATAATGACTAAATGATATGAGCATCTGGTCCAAAAGGACTGGAAACATGAGTACAATTGTATCATTCCTCATCAAAAACATGTTAAAATATGTTTTCGAAGCAAGATTCAAGTCTGGTCTTAGTGACAGTAGGGGATTGGCATGAAGCATGAGTCTTTCACAAATGTGCATGTAAGCCAGTCTGTTTCAACCAACATGAATTCCGTGAGCAAACTGTATTGAATGTTTCCACATTGTTGACAAAGAACAGTTTTATGTGCTTATTTATGTCCAGGTGAAAAATCAATTATGGTGAGAAATATGATACCTAAAGGAACATTTTCACATATATGTTGGAGTATCCCATCTTAAAAAGTCAATATCAAGCCCATAGCATGACTCTTTTGGGAATGTAAAAATGTTTTAGGTCTGTTCTGAAGTGGATTCGAAATGCATCAAGGCCTATATATTTACTCATGCTGTCAAAGCCATTTGTCAATCTATCACAAAAATGTTTTTAAAAATGTCTTCATTGGCATAGGTATGTACATAATGCTTAATATATTGCTAAGCTAATTCAGTAAACTCCACGTAATATATTTAACATTTGAAATATACTTTAGTTACTTCAAGTGCGTGTTACCATTGTGAAATGGTCGGACAAAGGAAACAGATTTTCAAGTTATAGACAGATACACTCAAACTAATGTATCTGTCATTTCAACATCATCAAGGACAGCCGGAGGTGACATTGGCCATATCAGCGGAAAAGTAGCTGGCCCCTGTGGTTTGGGTGCTGAAACCACTGACACCAAGGGACTCACTGCCACAGAGGGTGAGAGGGCTGGCACGAAGGCCAAATGTTCATCAACATCATCTTCGGAGGCCTCAACAGAAGAACAGCCCTTAGTGTTGGTGGACCCTCCTGCAACTTCACCATCTGCATCCTTGTCTGCCACCCACGTTCCCATATCCACCCTCCCTCGAACTCCCCTTCCCAGTTGGCCAAGCCCACCCTCCCTAAAAGGGGTGGTGTTGCCTTCACTGCAAGCACATTACCCTTGCCACTGTCTCACCACCTGCGCTAAGCAAGGAGGCTATTGACTTCTTGCAAAACATCTTTGTAGGCCAGACACCCACCACCACATCCACATGCACCACAAGCACACCTGCAGACACCACCACTCCCCAACCACGAGCACACCTGCAGTCACCACCTCACCACCACAACCATATGCACTAACACCAGCACATCTACAGACACCACACCCACCACTACAACCACATGCACCACCACCACCAGCACACCTGCAGACACCACACCAACTTGTACTACCACATCTAAAAGCACCACAACCACAGGACACAACAACACTCACCCAAACAACAGATACCCAACAAATAACACACACTCAATCATATACCACATACACTAGACCCACAGGTAACTGCACCCTCAATACACACACACTGAACACACTGCCTCTACCTCCCATCCCCTGGCCCAACTCCCTGCCAACCAATCTACCCTTTTTCCTAAAGAGACCTTTTATTTGCCCTGACCCCTTCCACATCCTAAATCACCCCTCCCAAACCCCAACCACCTTACACACTAAAACCCATCCCTCCCAAACCCACCCCTCTCAAACCCACACCTCCAAAAACCATGCCCACCCCACCCCTCCCATACCCAAACCCCCAACTCCCAAGTAAGATCATTGAGGTGCCTGATCTGTGCCCAATAGAAGCCCCTTCCTAAGGAGGTTGTACTTGGCAGTGCAATCGGGAGGAAAGTTCAAGGTCTGAAGCCCACTTGTCCAATTGTGTACCATTTGGACATTGCTTTATATTTATAAATATGAGATAATACACTGAGAGAAGTATCTCATTCTCATAGTAAAATGAATTTAATTTTGAATACCCTTGTCTTGAAATTAATTTTATATCATTAGTAAACATTTTCTGATACTGTTATCTATGCTCATGGGTGTGACATGGATTTGTCCTAATTTCTGACAGTGACATGCACAGGTTATAGTTTTGACATATTTATACAGTGCATAAATTAGTGTTGTTCATTTGTGATTGAAATGTTAGTTTTGGTGCAAGCATTCATCGTGTTACTGGAGAGTTAAATCAAAATGATAAATGTTTCTATTTTTGTGACTTGAGAATGCATGTGTGTTTATTTCAGCATGATGTGTTGATGATATACACATATACATTAGGGAATATGACACTTTAGAGTTAAATGCCATCTAATATTTTACAGAAATTGCACATACAAAAGGGACATGTGTCCTTAATACATCTCGGACATGTTTGAAGTTTAGAGGTTACATTGGTTGTACATTCTACATAAACCCACTTGTTTCATTGTGCAGTGCTAATGCTACATTACATTGTCTTTATGTAATTTAAATGCTGTGTTCTGTTTATGTATATGATATGGTGGTTTGTGTTAAATGATTACACACACCTGTATGGACACATTCCCATTTAAGGATTGTTGTGACTTTTTGTGTAGATGTCCATTGGCATGCAGGCAGTTGGCACCAGATTAGTGAGTGTTTATTATATGTTGAGGTGTTTTATTTTAAGTTTTTGTAACCGCCACATTACACACAGGCAGTGCACATCATTGTACATTTGCTTCCAAGTATTTTTTATACATGCATGGGTCCAGTGCTAAAGTGCACAGGCAGTTCTGAGATGACTGGTAAAACAGTGACTTAACGTCGGTTCCGGCGACAACAGGGTTGATTTTCATCTTGATCCAGTAGCAGTAGCAAAGGTAGGACCTGTACGATCTGATTCATGGTGGCAGAAAATGAGAAATGTAGAAAAGAAGAACATTTCATGCTTTTATCCCTCCCAATCATCCAACTCAGGTGTGGCGGGTTAGCCGTCGCAATTGAGTCGGCAGGAAGGCACATCGTGATTGGCTCGGTGGTAAAAGTGGCTGGAGTCCCGCCGCCAGCGACTTTTGCCAATGCCGCCGTTGATGTGGGTGAAGAATTCTGGCAGTGACAGCAGTTCGTCAACGGTCTATTATCTATGGGACCATCGAAATCTAAATAGATCGGGCGGACCACCAAGGTGGCAGATGGGAAATCCAACGGTGAATCACCAGCAGGACCGATTTGCCAATATCTAAATTAGGCCCTTAATTTGCAGAATAATGTATATACCACGTAAAATGAATGTCATAGCAGACTTTGGGGGTCATTCTGACTCCCGCCGGGCGCGGTCACTGCGCGCCCGGCGGGAGCCGCCAAAATGCGGGTATTTTGAGTTTTCCCCTGGGCTGGCGGGCGGCCTCCAAAAGGCCGCCCGCCAGCCCAGGGGAAAACGACCTTCCCACCATGAAGCCGGCTCGTAATCGAGCCGGCGGAGTGGGAAGGTGCGACGGGTGCTACTGCACCCGTCGCGTATTTCACTGTCTGCTATGCAGACAGTGAAATACAAGCGGGGCCCTCTTACGGGGGCCCCTGCCGTGCCAATGCCATTGGCATGGGCACGGCAGGGGCCCCCAGGGGCCCCGCGGCACCCCCTACCGCCATCCTGTTCCTGGCGGGCGAACCGCCAGGAACAGGATGGCGGTAGGGGGTGTCAGAATCCCCCATGGCGGCGCAGCAAGCTGCGCCGCCATGGGGGATTCTAAGGGCAGCGGTAAACCGGCGGGAGACCGCCGGTTTACCCTTTCTGACCGCGGCCAAACCGCCGCGGTCAGAATGCCCTGCGGGGCACCGCCGGTCTGTCGGCGGTGCTCCCGCGACCCTGGCCCCGGCGGTCTGAGACCGCCGGGGTTAGAATGAGGGCCTTTATCTCCAGAATGTCCACTATGTTAAAGGTATATCATGACGATTTAATAGGAAAGATGAATTTTGCCTTAGTATGTGATAGTGGGGAGCAACCTTTCAAAAAAGAAGAATGGCAGAGTGAGTGCGCTAAATATGGTATTCTACAAAAAGTATTATGATGTGTAAACACTGGAAGGCCAAAAATTAGATTTGGTTAATCCAGGAGCCTTCTGGGAACCACCTAATAAGTTAGTTTGTGCTGATAATGCTTTGGTAAGAGGAGACAAATTAATTCTGCCTATCCCCTTGAGAGGAAGAATTATTTCCATGTATCAGAAGGGCATCTTGGGATCATAATGAACAAAGCAACTGACGAAAATAGCTATGCCAAAAATGTTTTTTTGTTGAGCAGGCACATATACTGTATAGATGTAGAAAGAGTGGCCAGGGAGTGTAATGATTGTATTTCAGCAGACAAATCTCTTAATACACTAAGACTACCAATGAACGAGGAGTAGAATCCAAGTACTTGATAGAAAAATGTTGCTGTAGACATTATGGGACCTGTAGGAAATAGAAGTACATAATTCTTTTAATGGATGTATTTTCCAAATGGCCATAGATTCAAATCATTAATAGAATAGACACTGATACTGTTCTTAAAAAGTTTGATGCAATATCTCAAATTGAAGAGATTCCCACTCACCTGATTAGTGATAATTAAGTGCAGGGTATTTTAACAAGGCAAAGCAATACATAAAAGATTGTGGATTTTTTCACCTAACCACTTTTATGTATAATCCTAGTGGGAACAGAATGGTGATATGCTTTAACAGAGTTCTTAAGGGTGTTATTCAATTAGCATATAAAAGGGACTCTAATTGGGAAAACGTGTATATAAAAAACGCTTTTCTTATAGAATTTATTGAAGTTGCTGCAACTGGGTTTTCACCTTTTGAAATCATGCGAGGAAGGAAACCCTTTGTCAAAATTTAATCTGGGTAGGTTAACCTTCTCCAACAATGTTGTTTGGTTGTATAAAATGGTCAAATAATAAATAAATAACAAAAAGAAGGGATATAAGGAATATTATGACAAGATGCCTGGTGTTAAAACCACAGGAATAAAAATTGGACAATGTGTATGGATTAAGAACCCTGGCAGGGTTCCTAAAGGTGTTAGAATTTTCGTTGACTACAAACGTGGTACGCAAGTGTTAAAAAAAAATTGTACCCTTTGATGATGGTAGATGTTGGCAATTGAGCAGGGTGGATCCATACATTGTGCCCATGTCAAACAAAATGGTAAAACAACCTATGCAGAAATTGGATATAGATGATGAATATGCATATGATAAACCATTGACATCCATACATTCAGATCTTAACTTAGATAAGAATTTACCAACCAAGGTTGTCTCAGATAGAAATAATGCATCTTTAAATTGACTCTCAAATGATTCCACAGACACTGTTCGCCAGAAACACACTAATGCACAAAATGTAATTCAGATTCCAAAAAAAATATCCTCATCTTCTTCAATACATGGGATGGGAAATAATTAATTACTAGTATGTCTGAAAATGATAACTAGACTACCGAAGGTACTATATGGTTTTAAGTGTGATTATCGATCATTTGTACCAGTGTAGTATGAAGTTGAACAACTTGCAGATTGCCTATGCACCATTGCATTTATTTTTGTTAGTTGAACATCATACAGTACACTTGATACACATCAGGGCATAATATGCACTATTGTCAACAAGCCACAGGAATGCTGTGCATGGCATTACTTAGCGGGGTGCTTTATATCTGCTCCCTCACTCTGGCGGTGGGGGGAAGATATGAGACCCAGATTCCTGGAAGAAGGAGCCAATGACACACATAGACATATAGTTGAAGAAAGATGTGGAGACAGGAAGAGAAGGTTGTGCTGCAGTGGTATCTTCCAACCAGTTTGCAATTAGAGGGGGGCTCATCCAGCAGCAGTCCAGTTGCATCTTCTTCAATAAGAACACCACTTTCACCAGTGGTCTGGTCGGGCATGGAACATGTTTGGTGTATTCCAGCAAAGCACCCAGCGGGGTGCAGCCAGTTTCATTTCCGCTGTGGTCCTGCAGACCTCGCCCCCCCCAAATATTGCAGTGTAGGTGGACATTGCAATTCCAAATTGTAAGCAATATTTCCATATGTCTAAATTGATATCTTGGGTTTGGTCCGTTTGGGATGTGTGGTATATTACATCACTTCTGGAATACTGAAGATGTTCAGAGCATGGAATGTGACACAGAGAGAGAGGGTGGATGTCAGCTGAAGCGCTGCAACTGCTAGAATAAAGGAGTTACCTTACCTTTGCATATAATATATCATCACTACAGTCCCTATGTGCTGTGCATGAACCTACATGTGGGGAAAACTATGCTATCCTCAATGTGCAGTGTTAGCAGTGATAATACAGGTCAGAAGAGGCAGTGGGTGCACTGCCCAGGTGCGGCAGTGTCTTAACTTCTCAAAATTCGCAGTGCTCGCATTGGCCATACTACTGAAGACCTTTAGTCAGGTCAGGCGGTAACATCTTTTTTGGCACCCGCACCCAATGACCACCTTATCTGATTCACTCATTATCACCTGGCAAATGTGTCCCTCATCTCTCCATGGCCCCCCTTTCACATACATTCATTTGTTTTAAAGCGCTGGTAAGGACGGCTTTATTTATCCACTCAGCTATCCACATAAAATATAAGGCTGTTTTTTGCAGCAGGCATATTAACCCTCTAAGCAACTTTAGGGCGAGTCAAAGCTGCCACGAGACAAAACTCAAATTTCTCTCCCTAGCAGGAACTTTAATCACAAGAGGTATCTTGACATTTCAGCAGGTGCTTGTAAATCACAAATTTCGTAAGTTATTGCTAAACACAGCACCTCCCTGAGGTCAGCCCTCGCCAGTGCTTGAAATGTAAAATTAAAGTGCAGGTACTGTGTGCTAGAGTACCTGCTTGTTTCCGAGAAGTGCCGGTACTCTCCAATTAAAAGTATTACGTTTTTCTTGAGATGTGCCGGTACTCTCCCTCTCAAAATAAAAATGTGCCGGTACTCAGTACCGGACAGTACAGGTCCATTTAAAGCACTGGCCCTCCCCCAATCCAGGTCATCCCCTGGTGCGGCCGCACTGCTCGCACCGCCCTAAAGACGGTAGTATTAGCAGTAGGTTTAATACTAGGGCTGGGAATGCTAGCCATGGTTATGATGCCCACTGATGCATTATTAACTCTGTTCATTCTTGGATTGTTAATGGCGGGTATACAGCTCAGAAACTAAAGATTTGGTAATATGTACACTGCTCAGGACGGGTAGTTTCAGCAGTGGGCACACTGTTCGGTAATGTATTAATAGGGAGTTTATTACTCAGGGCATGCAGTAGGTTTACTTATTGGCACTTTGGAGCTAACTAAGAGTAATGTACTCAGAGCTGTGTTTGTTACTGGGGAGTATTCTGTAATTTCTTACATAATCTGTAAATGATTATTCCCTGAATCGATAATCTTTTATTTGTAATCCATTAATTCTCGGAGTACAAACTCAGTTATCTGTCCCTGATTCTTTCTCCAAATCCGGAATCATAAACCTGAAGTAGATTTATTCTCTAAATTGAAACTTCGGCCCATATGTATACTTTTTTACCGCTGCATTTGCGTCATCTTTTGACACAGAAGCAGCGCAAATTTACAAGATACAATTATATTTTGTAAGTTTGCGCGTTTTTGCGTCACAAAATGACTCAAATGCGGCGCTATAAAAGTATAAATATGAGCCTTAGTTTTACTACATGGTAAATCAGTAATTTGCCTCTAGTTAGGTCTCTGTGTCATAAATCAGGGGCCTTATTTATACTTTTTGGTGCAAAACTGCACTAAGGCAGTTTTGCCCCAAAAAGTTTTGCACCGGCTTGCACCATTTTTTAGCACCAGCTGGGCACCATATTTATGGAATGGTGCAAGCCGGTGCAAAGGGTAGGCTAGCTTAAAAAAAAAATTACGTTAGGCAGTTTTGAGTCAAAATAAATGATTCTGACCAGATTAGCATCATTTTTTGACGCTAAGGGGCGTATTTATACTCTGTTTGCAATGAATTAGCGTCATTTTTTTTTTACTCTAATTCAGTGCAAAACTAACTCCATATTTATACTTTCGTGCTAGACCCGTCTAGCACCAAATTTATGGAGTTAAAGTCATTTTTTGGAAGTGGAAACCTACCTTGCCTTAATGAGATGCAAGGTAGGCGTTCCCGTGCAAAAAAATGACTCTATGGCCTTAACACCATATTTATACTCCCATGTAAAAATGGTGCAAAGGAGGGAGGAAGGGTAAAAAAATGGGGCAAAGCTTGCTTTGCCCCATTTTTTAAGACCTGGGTCAGGGCAGGTCTTAGGGGACCTGTGGCCCTATTTCCATGGTGGAACACCATGGAATAAGCCCAGAGGTGCCCTTCCTAGGCCCTAGGGGCACCCCCACCCACACTAGAGGGACTGCGAGGATGGGGGACCCCATCCCAGGTAAGTACAGGTAAGTGCATTTTATTTTTGAAAGTGCCATAGGGGGCCCTGAAATGGGCCCCCATATATGGCACCGGGTGCAATGGCCATGCCCAGGGGACCCCTGTCCTCTGTGCTGGCCACTGGGGTGGTGGGCATGACTCCTGCCTTTCCTAAGGCAGGAGTCATGTGGCATGGTAGGTTTAGCACCATAAAATGACGCTAATCTGGTTAGAGTCATTTATTTCTACTCTAACCTGCCTAAAGCCATATTTTGGTGCTAAACCCTCTTCTTCATTACTGCCAGCCCCACCCGACTAAAGTCATTTTTTTAAACTCTAGCCTACCCTTTGCACCGGCTTGCACCATTCCATAAATATGGTGCCCGGCTGGTGCACAGAAATGGTGCAAGCCGGTGCTCAACTTTTTGGTGCAAAACTGAGTTAGTGCAGTTTTGCAGCAAAAAGTATAAATAAGGGCCAATATTTTGTAAGTTTGCGCCACTTTTGTGTCATAAAATGACGTTAATGCAGTGCAAAAAAAGTTTAAATCAGGGCCTTGGTGCTAGATGGGTCTAGCACCAAAGTATAAATATGGAGTTAGTTTTGCACCGAATTAGAGTTAAAAAAAATGACACTAATTCGGTGCAAACAGAGTATAAATACGCCGCAGAGTATAAATATGCCCCTAAATATGGTGTTAAGGCCATAGAGTCATTTTTTGCACGGGAACGCCTACCTTGCATCTCATTAAGGCAAAGTAGGACTCCACTTTCAAAAAATGACTTTAACTCCATAAATTTGGTGCTAGAGGGGTCTAGCACCAAAGTATAAATATGGAGTTAGTTTTGCACTGAATTAGAGTAAAAAGAAATGACACTAATTTGGTGCAAACAGAGTATAAATATGCCCCCAGGTATCTGTGATTACTAACCTCAAACTGGTGATTAGTATTCTGTGACTGCGTCCCTCTTTGATAATGTGACTAGCAATCCCAAGGCACCCACTTTGTAAACCTTTACTCCACCAAAGCGAAGTTTAAGTGAACAAAATGTCATTTTGTGATTTTAAATAATGATTATCATTCACAAAACCTTAAAAAAGTAGAAGTTTCAACTGCACATTAATGACAGCAGAAAATCCACCCGCATGTTGAAACAAGCATTTGGCAATGTCAATAGGTCTGGTTTATCAATGAAAGTGATTTTGTGTCATCAATGGGTTTCTGCACTCAATACATCATCATACATGCACTCTGTCACTCATCTTTGCACTCATGCATCCATTTAGGCACGCAATACATCATCATACATGCACCCTGTCACTCATCTTTGCACTCATGCAGCCATTTATTTAGCTACTTACTGAAAATACAAACCAAACAAACTCAGCAACATATAGAAGCTCAATTAAAAGAATACAAGTAGTAAAAAAGAAAACATGCTGCCATCTAAACACAGGGGCATATGCTTATAAATACGAAATTGAACATTGCTGTGGATGTCAATCTTGTAAAGGTATTGCAAATAATCTGTGGTCATTTTAAAGCTCCAGCATGGCCATAACATTTAGAACCAATGTGTCAACCCTCTTGGAATGATGAAACAATGATACACTATGGACAACAGCATTCTATAATGGTCTCTTGGTTTAGATAAAGTGGCCATGTGGGATTTGGTGCCCTGCAGACTAAATGAACTGCACAGAGGCAACCTGTTAGCACTGTCTGGACAGTTGTAGGGTCTTCTTAAGGAACTTTAAAATAAAAAGATAATCATTAATTACATGTAACAGGAACTACGAAAGGATATAACTGAAAACAAAAGGATTGGCCAATGAAGTGAAGCACACTAATTTTCTGGTGGATGTACACATGTGATTAGAAAATGTTGTCATTCACAGGGCAAGAGTGCAAATGACTCTGTGGACTTAACCATTACACTGCGAGTCTTCTTCTACCTCTAGGGTCTGTCAGAGAGGGTAACCAACACAAAAACCCTTTCCTACAAAGGTAATCTATGACATTTAATGCACCAAAATACCTAGCTGTAGGATTTAATACAGATAAATGACAATCCACCCTCAATTGCTTGAGGATTTTAACATATGCTTTCCACATTCAATACGTCAGGTCTGCTACGTTTATTAATACTTTTCAAAATACACAGATCAGCCCTAAAGCATTGGAAATATGTTTTGCTAGTGAACCAATCAGGCCTTTAGCTATTACTGGTACCTTGTCACCATAAACTATTGAGGCCTCCTATACTGAACTTCAGCTTTCCCATAAGCAACCAGCAGGTTTACAGTCATACAATGTTATAGTATGCACAATTAAAATTGGCAAAACAAAATACTACCTCTCCTAAGAGGGCCTAATAAGGATTCTGACACAACAAATTTTCAGGTACTCATGGTTTGTCATAGGAGGCAACCAGAACCAAAACCCTTACTTGCTATGGTAATCTGTGAGATTCCATGAAACAAAATAACTATCTCTGTGCTTTAATGCAGAGGAAGAACAATCCACTTTTAAATGCCTATTGATTTTAACATATGATTTTCATGATCAACATGTCAGGCCTACTACCTTTGTCTTATTTTTTTTCATTAAAAACAACCAGGCCCATAATCTATATCATTGGCTTGTCACTATAACCAACTCAGACCCACTATGTTGGTAACAAGTCTACCCACAAGACAATCATCAGTTATGCAGTTTATTACAAATATGTACAAGATGCCGTTGCCAGAACCTTACAAAATCTTTACTGATAGAGCCTAAAAGGGATTACCATAGTGTAAATCATCTATCCCCTTGTATTGTTTGGGTGGGTCACCAACACCAAAACCCTTGGTTGATACAGTAACCTGTGAGTTTCCATGTAACAAAATAGTTACCTCTTTAGCATGTAACATAATGTAATGATAACCAACTATTACATAACCCTTACTGGTTAAAAAGTGTTTTTCTCAATTAACGAGCTAAACTTTTGCATAATAGCAGACTAGACATCTTGTATTGGATATGACGTTTCCTAGTGCACCCTACAGCTTTTCACCATAACCAACTCAGGCCTAAAGCCTTAAAGGTATGCTTTTCCACATGGCAATCATCAATCACACAGTCATAAAATTAGAAAGGTATACAAAATTACAGTTGGTTAAACAAAATATTGTCTCTTCTACAAGGACCTAACAAGGATTCTCGCAGGGCGAACCTTATACATCCCGGGTTTTTCACACGGGTAACCATGGCTAAAACGATTACCTATTATGGTAGGATTACGACAATGCAAATCTTTCATACCCACAGTTTGTCAGTGGGGACAATCAGCACCAAAACCAATGCCTACTACAGTAATCTATGAGATTCTGGTAGTAGAATACCTATCTGTAGGCTTTCATATAATCCAAACTTAAATGTCTATTCATTTTAACATATACTTTTCACAATAAATGCCATACATTTCATTATAGGCACATCAGGACTATAGCCATGATGTTTGACTTACCACCATAACCACTTTAGTGCTACTGTATCAAGTATAAGCTTTACCACAAGCCAAAAAGTCCAATACAAGCAATCTTTTTAGTGAAAACACACTAATTCAGCCCAATCAAATCCTGTATTCAGGGGTTTCATTGTGTGGATGAAGCCTAAGCCCCTTTTGTGATAGTACTATGAAATAAATTTTTTCTTGAAGACATAAGGTTGCACTGTCAATCCAGGCCTAAAAATCCATGCAGATTTGTGTAGCCCTGGCATGTATTGCTTTCAAACACAAAAATGCACTCTGAAGTCGAAAGTTAATTATGGAAGGGGAGCGTGCTGGGCCTGCAACACAACTCTTATGACTGCCCTCCTCCCAAATGTCTGCCAGAGAAAACCGATCACCATAAAACATCTAGGGCCAGATGTAGGAAGGGTTTTGCGACTCGCAAATGGCGAAAAACACCGTTTGCGAGTCGCAAAAGCCTCTCCGCGATGCAGAAATGCATTTTGCGAGTCAGATCCTACTCGCAAAATGCATTTCCGACTTGCAAATAGGAAGGGGTGTTCCCTTCCTATTTGTGACTCGCAACGCTATACTTTCGCGGTCGCAAATCAAATCGCAGTTACCATCCACTTGAAGTGGATGGTAACCCAGTCGCAAACGGGAAGGGGTCCCCATGGGACCCCTTCCCCTTTGTGAATGGAAACATAAATATTTTTTCAGAGCAGGCAGTGGTCCAATGGACCACTGCCTGCCCTGAAAAAAAACGAAACTAAAGGTTTCGGTATTTTTTTCCAAGTGCAGCTCGTTTTCCTTTAAGGAAAAAGGGCTGCAGATGGAAAAAAAAAAAACTGCTTTATTAAAAAGCAGTCACGGACATGGTGGTCTGCTGTCTCCAAACTGCACCTGCACCTGCACCTGCAAACTGCGACCCACCTCATTAATATTAATGAGGTGGGTCTTTGCGACCCCATTGCGAGTTGCAGAAGGTGTCTGAGACACCTTTCTGCATAGCAAGTTGCGACTTGCAATTTGCGAGTCGCACGGACTCGCAAATTGCAAGTCGCAATTTTAAACCTACCTACATCTGGCCCCTAGTTATCTAAGACACCTTAACAATTACACCTTTACACTGTGATGTGTGTGTCCTTGAAATTTCAAGTGCAGGCAGCCACTCTGCTTCAGGCTTAGGCAACTGGATAAATAAACCGAATAGTTACATATGCATGGAGTAGATGTATTTCTTCTATAAAAGCACACAACTTCTGCCATGCCAAAACATGTACTCATGGCTACCAACGTATAGTCCAAGCCAAAGCCTTTCTCTGTAGAACTCTGAAAATTATTTTTTAGGTTTATCACCACAGAAGTTGTCTGGGGACAGCTACACTTTTAAGCCAGCCCTAAAAACAAAGAAAGCCTGGTGCCAGCTCTCTTCTAAAGAAGGTGAAACCGGTTCTTCCAGGAAGCGACTTCAGTAGTGGTGGTATAGCTCTCATACTCTAGCATCTGGATGGTGGCAACACCCTGCTCCTTGGCCTCAGAGACTCCAAACAGGCTTCCCTTAAGGGAATCCTACACACCGCAACATTCCTCATCCAGGTCCTGAACAAATAGGATCACATCAGCTCCTCCTGATGAAACTCCACTCGCTCTATTGCATGCCAGCACCATCTTCAGAGATAGCTGCATCATTTACAAACCGATCACGACCAGTACCCCTTCTTATCTTGCATACAAGGTCACCATCTGAAATGATTCTTCGCACAGCAGCAGCCAGGACACCCTCATGATGCAGACTAAGTGTAAAAAAAAAGATAAAAACAAAACTGCAGGCATATTCTATCAATGCACCAAGGATCTGGAACAGCTCGCAAACACAGCTCCAATTTAGGAACAAGCAGAAGTCACATCTCTTCGAAGAACACTACATCACAATACTTTAACCATCCACAAACCACCTACCCTGTACAGTGCTCCGCTGTTTTCTGGCTAGATTAGCGCCATAGAATTAGCACATACTTCCATATCACAAACAGTGAATTTTCTACCATCACAGATTTACAATTGGTTGTAAGGAGTAGTACTAAAAAAAGTATGTAGACATGCACAAATGTTGTGCTGATATCTCCCACTATGATAACGTACACAAGTGGCATTTAAATATTAATGGCACAAAGAAGATGAGATTTCTCCAGAGAAAATGCATTTTTTGCCATCACTAATGGAATTATTAGTGGCTAGCCAACCTATAAAGACTACTCCCAAAACTGGGATGTAACCTATGGCTTTTGCAGGCAGGGATTTGTTACTCTAGCCCTAATTTAATTTTATTGGAAAATCCAATTCCTTCCCTAATTTGAATTAATAATCACTAGCGGTTTCTCTCAATTCAGTGACCTTTCATTGATTTCCTCTTCTGTAATGCTGAATGAATTCTCGTTGGTGATTACTTTTGCAAAGGTGAAATGGGGATACGTTTCTGTCTCTGATTTGGGAATCAGTAATGTGTGTTTCCTTCTCTGAGCGTGGTAGCATTAACCCATTAGTGTGTTCTGCTTTGAGAATGGTATAAACCATCTGCACGAATCCAAGTCCTGGGCCCTGATTCACATATCCTTTATTTTTGTTCCGTTTGGTCAAATCTTCTGAAAGGATACTACAAGGATTTAAGACACACTTAATCTGCCCATCCATAGCAGGCTCCCTGTCCATGTGGATTCAATCCCTTGTTGCTAATTGTGCACCTTGCATATAGAACTACTTCCTGGAACGATATATATAAAGTGCCTAACTGCCACTCCATTTCAAGTTTTCAACCACAAAATGGCAGGGGGGAGATAAGGTGCTAATTATGCATGTTTCCCCCCCTTCCGAGATGTAGAATACTGGACTGCACTGTATTTGTCCGCCACCTTTGCTCCAGGTTTTACTTTGTGTAAATTGTGTGGATTCACACCCTAGGGGAGTGTTAAATGTAGTCATTATCAGGGAGAAGACTTCTGTATTTGCACCCCAATTGACAGGAGGATCTTAGGGTCATATTTAAGAGTCCCTAGTGCCACCTTAGCGCCGCCATAGAGTCATTTATTTTTACGCTAAGGTGCTGCTAAAGTGGCATTTTCCCCACGCCATATTTACAAAGTGGTGCAATGCATGCATTGCGCATCTTTGTAAACCCTTGCGCCACGTGATGCCAGCGCCAGGCATAATGTATGCAAGGGGGGCGTTCCCCCGTTAGGGGGGTTGAAAAAATGGCACAAGGAAACATAAAAGATTTTCTTGCTCCATTATTTTTCAGCATTTTTAATCCCTGCTCAGAAGAGGCATTAAAAGGGGGTCATACCATTATTAATAAAGTGCCCCTATGTACTCTGCAGGATTATCAGTAACATTCTCGCGCTACTCCTGCAGAGTAAATCAATAGTGTAAAATAAAAAGCGCTATTGCCCCCTACCCTGCACCGTGGTGCGCAGTATTTTAAATACGGTGCACACATGGTGGCACTATTGGCGCACTTTCCTTAAATCTGCCCGTTAGCGTGCAGTGTATTCATGTCTAGAACCATACTGATTTTTCAGTTTATTGTTTGCTTAATCATGATTTCACGTTTGTCTGCACTGACATACTTTTATACCTTCAATGCGTGATGGATTAACTTGATCCACCCTGTAATGGCGGCAATTATTTCAGCTCATTTCTAAAAAAAATGTTTAGGAATGGTTTTTCAGTCAATTAGTACACAATTTCGTAGAGACAAGGGCAATTGAGTAAACTGGAAAAAGTTTCATCATCAGAAGAGTAATCCGTGCAATCCGTCGAACTTTAGGGTCAAAGGATTCTCTTTGAGCAAATCACAAACGTCTTTAGAAACATCAGAAAAGGCTTATGAGCACATAGAAGTTGTATGGTGTTATAGAGTGGGATGTGCTCAAGTCTTGTGTGATTCACTGCTGAGGATCCTCAGACATGGAGCCCAGGAAAGTTCGCAAAGTCCACCCTGAACATGCAGTCACTCAGGATGAGGGACCCGCTAAAGGTGTCTTTGACAGCTGTCACTCCCGACCAAGGCGTTTTAGCAAAGCAAGCAGCCAGGCTGGCTCTTAAGAGACTTGACATGCTTAAAGTGGCGAGGAGAAGAGAAAAGAGGCGCTGCTTTCTCACGTCTTCCATCACATTGGGGCATGCCTCCTCCCCAGGCTTAGAGGTAACCAGAATAAAGGGATCTAACGAGATTTGAGGTAACAGTTTCCTAATGGTTGTTATGATACAGTTTCTGACCTATGTTTAAAAAACCATCAATTATTTCTTTATATTATTATTATTACTGCAATGCATCGAAAACAGTAGAATCCTTCTCAGATCCTGAACTAAATGTCTATAATTCCGTCCCATTCTGACATTGTCTATAGCCCATTCAATTGGAAAATGTACCAATAATTGGAAGACATTAGCTGGTATCACAGAATTCTGGGAGAAACAAACAATTACGATGCACACCGTGGCCCGTATTTATACTTTTTGACGCTAAACTGCGCTAACGCAGTTTAGCGTCAAAAATTTTTGCGCCGGCTAACGCCATTCTGAAGCACCATGCGGGCGCCGTATTTATTGAATGGCGTTAGCCGGCGCAAGCAGACCGGCGCTGCCTGGTGTGCGTGGAAAAAAACCACGTACACCAGGCAGCGCCGGCGTAGGGAAAAATGGCGCTAGGGCGTCTTAAAAATGGTGCAAGTCAGGTTGACGCAAAAAATCGCCTCCACCCGATTTGCGCCATTTTTAACGACGCCCAGACGCCATTTACATGACTCCTGTCCTAGTAAAGACAGGAGTCATGCCCCCTTGCCCAATGGCCATGCCCAGGGGACTTATGTCCCCTGGGCATGGTCATTGGGCATTGAGGCATGTAGGGGGGCACAAATCAGGCCCCCCTATGCCACAAAAAAAAAATATTTATACTTACCTGAACTTACCTGAATGTCCCTGGGGTGGGTCCCTCCATCCTTGGGTGTCCTCCTGGGGTGGGCAAGGGTGGCAGGGGGGGTCCCTGGGGGCATGGGAGGGCAGCTGTGGGCTCATTTGAGCCCACAGGTCCCTTAACGCCTGCCCTGACCCAGGCGTTAAAAAGTGGCGCAAATGCGGGGTTTTCTGCCCCGCCAACTCCCGGGCGTGATTTTTGCCCGGGAGTATAAATACGACGCATTTGCGTCGCAGTAATTTTTTTGGACGGGAACGCCTACCTTGCATCTCATTAACGCAAGGAAGGCGTTCACGCTAAAAAATGACGCTCTTTACTCATACTTTGGCGCTAGACGCGTCTAGCGCCAAAGTATAAATATGGCGTTAGTTTTGCGCCGAATTTGCATCGAAAAAAACGACGCTAATTCGGCGCAAACGGAGTATAAATATGCCCCTGTGTCTTGTGTGATGTCAAGAGAACACCAAGGGATGTTCTGTTTTTTGCATAGCTCATGTTCTCCAATCATTTAGCCTCTTGGTGCTTCTTTATGCAGAGCATGGGGGTTAAAGTTTTGGTTTTACGTGTGGAGGGGCTAGAGTGGTCAGGTGGGTGGACGAGTGATGAGAAGCATTGGCCCAAAAAGATTGGTGTGGCGAGGTGTGGAATATGAGGGTTTTCACATGCAATGGGTGTGCTCCGTATGCATGGTGGGTCTTAACACCTGCCTCTGTGGGAGCGATGGAAACTATGCAATGCATCATAACAGATCTCCGGGGTCTTATATCACTCTACCTAACCAGTATTAACTGTGATGTTATCTGCCCTTCTAGGGTCTTGGTGGACCTCACACTGGGTAGCAATATTGGGATCATCCCAGCACCAATCTAACTCTGAGAAATGTTTCTCTGCTACTGATAATTGACAATCAACCAGGGATCTGATGTAGAAGGATGCCTAATAAGAAATATTGAATTGAATCAAATAATGATTTGCAATTCACAATCTTTTTAGAAATCTACCAAAATGGATTCAGTAGAGGTAGGTACAATTTGCACACCGACTTCTACATGTGAGTTGGTTCACAATATGCCGATTGGTAGTGGGTTGCAACTTGACCTTCTTCATTAATATGCATGAGATACATCGCAAATTGAGACCCACTGCGATTAGTTAGAGTGACCGGCTTGGTAGCCTGTAGTGGTCAGCAGACTACCATGTTTGTGATTGCTTTTAAATAAAGATTTTTTTGTTAGTTTTTAAAATGCAGCATTTGAAACCGAAAATGAATAATTTTTACAAATATTTTTTAGTAATAGGCATTGGTCCCATTTAGGGAGTGGGATATATACTCCGCTCCACAGGCATGACTGGTGGAATTTTGGCCACTCCACAATGCATTTGTAGTTCGCAGTTCTGGCCAAATTCCACCAACCACTGTGTGGTTGAGATTTTTTTCATGCACGACTCAGAGAGTAAGTTCATGAGCAAGATTTTATGTCCCCTACTGTGATTTTTAATGCTAGGAGGACACCTGTGAGATTGCTCCAATGCGGGCAGTCACAACTGCTTGCGGTCAGAAACCTGCCATTCTAGTAGAAAATCTACTTGAGCGGCAGCAAATCAGCTCAAAAAGATGCACCCTCTGGTGTGCTGCTTGGTGCTATTCGCTCTGATTTTGATGAGCAAGCTCCCTGCACTAGATCTCAGAGCGAGTATTGTGACATGCCTATGTCCACCCGCACGCGGAATTCTGAGGAATCCTGCTGAGTTTTTTTGTAACTGAGCATAATTCTGTGAAGTAAAAGTCTGCAAGTTCCAGCCAGATCTAGTCCCATGGACCACTGCCTACTCCTAAATAGTGTTTTTGTCCACATTCACAAAGGTGAAGGGGTTCCTTCTTATTTGGGAATGGTTACTACCAATTTGAAGGTAAAATAATAATGTTGTGCCACCAAATTTCAATACAGAAGTTAAATAATTATTATGTGGAAGGGGCTCCCATTACACACACCTTCCAAATACCTATTTTGTGTTTTGTCAGAAGCCAAATTGCGATTTGGTTGTAGGTTACTGAATAGCAATGTTTAGTTCTATACATTTAAAACAGCAATTTTATGGTCACAAAGTCTCAAACTTGACCTTTGTGACCATAAAACTGCCTTGCACATTAGGCTTATTGCTCTTTCCAAATGCTATTAATTATTCGATATGATGGCCCACCTGAGTATAGGCACAGGTGAGCAAATAATAACATGCTCCCTTTTAACTTTCCCTGACAGAGTCCATGTATTTATTGTAGCAGATCTAGAGGGGTAAATTTGAGGTCAGAGTGGCGTGAGTGCTCTGGTTAGAAATCTGTTCTTCTTCTACTGTCTCCTGCTCAACATTCTGAAATAGTGATAATCTGGGTCAGTAAGACAATGCACTCCTCCTGCCAGTGCAGTACATTTGCAATGGGAGGTAACGTGTCATCAAGGTCCTGCTGTCTCTATCCCACCAGAGCAAAGTTGTGGTGAACAAAGAACAGAAGAGACCACCAAGAAGGAGAGCCATGATAGTCTCGGATACTCTGGGGCTGATGGAATATGGGGAAGGTCTGTTGACTTCAGATGGTCTAGAAGAGGGCATGCATGCAGCGTGAGACAGATAAATATTCAAAAAAATATTGTCATGACAACAGAAGAATTGTGTACAGCGTATGGAGATAAACAGAATGACTATTGCCCACATCTCTACACCTGCATACCTACTCACTGAAAGAGGGATGAAGACCAGCAAAAGCCCAGGACGTGACAGGAGTTACCAGGGCAGGCAAATAGTGCAAAACATTTACACTAGTCAGAGGCTTTAGAGAGTGTAAGGAAACTGTGGATATATAATGGTGGCATCAACAGTAAGTGAACGTAGAAGGCAGTGCGCTCTAACTGTCACACGAGTCAGTAGTGATTCAAACCTTGCTTTGCCATGAACTCAAGATGGCAGCCAAAACCAGGCATAATTGTTCTGGCCTGTCTCATCAAGTGAAACCAGATTGCATTTCTAGTGCTGCAGTATATGTAGTTGTTTCCACCAGTGACTAACGCTGGCAAAACTGGATTTTGTGAAAAATGCTGTGGAGAAAGCATTATTGAAAGAAAGTTTGTCATAAGTAGGAGATCTGAGCAGGCAGTTGCACCATACATACAAGGAATTCCCAAGCCAAATGTTTCTGCAGCACAGAAAACTTAATTTCTGGAGGCCTAACAAGCTCATAAAATATGTCATTACTAACAAGTTGAACTCTTGCGAACCGGGCAAAGCTGTTCATGTCTATCCCTCTGACAGAAGCAGCTTCCAAGGCGCCAAGTGTCCCTGCCCGGCAGGCATCTGTGGCGCATCATCCAAGTTGGCCTTCACTGCCTACCACTGCTAATTCCTGAACGGGGCAACTGGCAGAGATGACACCTAGTCGCGTGAGGCACAGGTTGTTGTGTACCTTGGCAACATGCACAGTGGAAAAAATAAATCGCAGATGGCATCACTTATTTCAGCACATTTGAGGAGTTCTGTGGTTTGGGGGGGGGGTGGAGGTTGGTGTTGGCGTGTCAAATGCCCTGTAAACTAAACAGCGTTTGAAGGGGTTGTGAATCACGACTAAAGTTAACGGGAAGCACTGCGGTCAGGGACCTGGAGTCAGGCACATGAAGAACACAACAGAGTTTTGCCGTAAATGTAAAGCACTTTGATATCTTCTTGACTATAAAATCAACACATACATAAGACATACAGATGCACCGTGCTGGAAAGATTTTATTGCAGGAGGCTAGGGTTGAGTTGTTAGACTTGCGAGTGTGGGGACTGCCAGGGCTAGAATAGTAGTATTTTTGCTGTAGGTTAATACTGCATACATAGGACAGCTTTTGTTGGGAACCTGCGATTCATGGAGTTGGAGCACGTGCTGCACGTCACGACCGAGTAGCATTTGAGGCCAAATGAGTGGGAATCACTTGTGCTGGAACACCAGAGCATGCTGCAATTCTGGAAGGTGCACTTTGAAAGAGCTGTGTGTTAGTCCTAGTAGCAGAAGAGCTGTCACTCCTGCTGCCTAGGACTGAGGTGCATTTGTAAGGACTACGTAGAAATTAAGTATTGGAATTGCTGGGGCTCAGCTGGCGTGGCGTGCAAATTGTTTAGAGTATTATTCAGACACAGTGTCAGAATATCATATCATGATGTGAGTTGGCAAAATGACTCAGATCAAGAACTCGAATGTGGCAGAATTGTATTTAAGGTGTTTAGGATGGGTGTGTTATACAAGTGGAGCAGGAACAACCATTCTTCCCATTGGTCAGTACCGCAAGACTCCAGCAGCAAAGGCTGCCGGAGACATATCTGAAAGTACTGGGATGTAAACTGGTAATATTGTACATGATGCATAGTTACCATATCATCTCCCAGTAATTTCCAGGGTTGATCATAATTGTGCACAACTGTAAATGTATCTGTTAACCTAGTTACTCCGTAATTTTCTGTTTTGACTTCACTGGTTAGTTTAAAATAAGGGCCTTTCTGGGTATAGATAAAGACAGAGGATGCAAACGAGAAATGTGGTACAATTACTGGAAGGCAAGAGTGATATGTCTCTGGATAAAGGGCTGCTGCAAAAAGATATGACGTGCAAAGTATGGTAGGAAAAGGTGGTTTATTCTGCATCACCAATCCAGTCAGTAGCTCAACATCAAATCGATATGAACGTTCCCATGTGCCAGTTGTCAGCTGATGGAGCTTTACATTGAACAGTAAGGTAGGGGGTGGGAGTGAAAGATGAACAGTCAGGTTTGATAATAAGGTGATGTAATGCCATCTATAGGAAAAATAACACATTTCAACACATCTTTCCCTCTACATGGAAACATGGAAAAAACATAAATAACCACAAGCTCAAATTGAACATCTATAATGTAGAAAATTTAATACTGGAATGAACCATAAGGGAAGAACAATACTACAGCATGGAGTATAGAAAAAGCCAAAAATAAAATAAAAAGGAAGAGGAGAGAGAAGAATATTGGATAACAAATTCCAGAAAAATTTAAGAGGTGTAAGGTGGAATAACATGTTGGCCTAAATAATCAAGGAAGAAATATTTGTGCCATCTGGTGGCAACTCTAACATTCCTCAGGGATTCTTTTCTGAAAGGGCCTGGAGTGCAAATACTATCTGGCAGGTCCCCACAGAACCTAGAGACACATGATTATGTTTCAATATCCTGTCTGCACTCCAATTTTATCCATATAATATTATTAAGGGAGTGCAGTAAACCCACAGAGTTTCTTGTAGAGATTCCTTAGCAGGTATTTTCATTCATCTCACCCTTTGCAGACATTCTTTGCAAATTCTATTGTTTCTTTTTACTAACCGGTTGGCTTGTGGGGAATATTAAGCTGTCTTGCAGTGGTAAAAGCATGATTTCCTTGGGAAGTCATGCATTCGTTCTGAAGTCAATTGTACACCAGTGTAGGTGATGAGATTTTCCAGGGTACCTTCTGCAAAGAAAATGTCCTGTAAGAACTTTACCAGAACAGAAGTAATTATATCATGCACACATCTTGTCACACCCACTGAGTATGGTAATCTACCAAGACAATGATATACTTTTTATTGAGAGACTTATTTTGGACAGGTTTGAGGATATTCAATGTGAGCTGGATCCAAGGTTTGTTGGGGATTTCAGTAGATGATAAAAAGGCCTTAGTATGTAAGTGTGACTTGTCGCTTTCAGCACAGGCTACACAGCTGTTCACATGTTGGCTAGCTAGGAACCTATCTGCACTTGGCCACCAATACTCAGTGCTGACTTTGCTTTTAGTTAAATTGCAACCTAGATGTCCTACATGTGCTAACTGTACTATTTTTCTCTCATATATGTTGGGGGGACGATCAACACGCCATGCACTAACTGTACAGATCTCATGTCTCACATCTCAAAATTTCAGTACAGAACTTGGTAAATCATGGGAAGAATCAGGCCAAACTTCTAAAATATAAGTCTTCTAAGATAGCTTTTCCTTATTTTCTTTGATGGAGTTCTCCCATTCCTCCTTATTCACCTTAACCAAACTTATCACAAGGACAAACTCATCTAACTTCCCTTCTACAGCACAAGTGCCTCTGTTGATCGTCATTCATTATAGACAATCAGCAACAACGTCCATGTTACCTGGCAAATACTGCATGGTAAAATAGTACCTTCTAATCCTAGAAGCCATCATTAAATTCTGAGCAATACAGGCTCAGAACACTTGGTCATGAAGGTGAAGATTAGGGGTTTATGGTCCTTATTATTCACTAAGGGCCAGATGTAGCAAAGGGTTTTTCCCATTCTGTGTCAATGGGAAAATGTGTTCATACATATGCCACTAAGAGTATTGCCCCATAAAAAGAGTTTAACATGCTTTACCACTCAAAAACACCCCAAAGCTTTGCACCCGACCACAGAACAGTGTGGTTCAGGACTCTTAAGCAAGCATGAGGTGAAAGCAACAACGTGTTCACCACCATCACCCAAATAGCTGAGAGCTGCACCTAAACTAATCATGGTGCCTCGTGGTAAGAAATGTAGGTCTGTCCGGATCAACTTTGCCAAGGAAAGGGGCATTACTGATGGTAGATTTTATCAGTTCAAAGACTCCCTGACACCTTGGTTCCAATGTGAAATGTGTGTTTTTCTTTAGGAGAGGTTGCAAAGGTTTAATAATGCTACCAAAATCTTTTACAAACTTTGAGTAGAATTTTGCAAGTCCTAAAAAAAGGACTTGAGTTAATCTTTGTTCATAGGTACGGAAGTTTTGGTGATGGCGTCCACCAATTCTAATTTAGGTTTCATACCATCACACAAGATGGTATGTCTGTGGTATTCCACTGATCCTGCTCCACATATTTCTCTCTCTTTATAGTGAACCCAGCCTGCCTAAATCTCCCTAAAACTTCTCTCAAAACAATTGTGGTTTTCTTTATCTTTTCCAAATGCAAATCAAATCAAATCAGTAACATTTATAAAGCCCGCTACTCACCCGTGCGGGTCTCAAGGCGCTAATTGCAAGTATATCGTCCTCAAAGCATAGGGCACTATCTAATCGCTTGAGAATATTTTACATGTTGTGCTGAAACTCTGTGGAATCCAACTCAAATGGCATTGTGGCATAATGATAAGTTCCTAAAGGTGCAACATACAATGTCGCATAGCGTGACAATGGGTGCAAGTTTACCTGATGATAGGCTGAAGATAAGACAAGTACACTGAATAGAGAAGCATCTCTGATCAAAGGTAGGATCTCATTAATTCTGGAAAGTTGGTGCCTGTCAACCAAAACATTAACATTTAAATCCCGTAGGTCAACGCAAAGTCTAATATCTCTTTTCATTGGTGTCTATGACATCTGGTTCTAGTCACTCTGAATGTTCTATGGCAGTGTGTCTTATCCAGGTGACTGGTTGACACCTGTTCGGTACAAGTCAATAAGGACGCTCAATGAAGGACCCCACGCCAATTATGAATACAATTTAGCTTTACTAGAATTTCAGGTGAATATATGTATTTAGCACATCAACAATAGTAGAATAAGAATAGCAATAAAAAGCATCTATTTATATATGAGTACACTACAAAGAGCATCTATGCATATATATATGCAATGAGTTCATTGGCAGATATAAGCTTTGATTAACTGTATACCAAAATGCATCACACTACGATGTTCAGGAAGCAAAATATAAACAAGTTGAATACTTCAGATAAGCTTTGATTTACTACACAGCAAAATGCATGTTTCAATTACTGCAGCAGGCTCACACCACGATGTTGAGAAAGCAAAATATAAACGAGCTGAATACTTCAGATTATAAACACAGTGCAAGCATAATAATCAATCATAATAATAGAGCAGAGAAACAAAGGCCTTTCATCCCTGTGTGGAACTTAACTTAGTCCACAAAATGCTGGGAAGCCCTCTACCGCCTGCTTGGACCTCTCTCCCCCTCAAGCGTCACGGTCTCTGAACAGCAAAACAGGGAGGCAGCACTGGGCCATGGCAGCTTTTACAACCCCATCTGCGAGCTTCAAATCCCTCACCTGCACTTCAGTGCTTAAATAACTCAAAGCTTGGATTCTATCTCTTTCTGGCATTTTCTAGCTACGTTATCAGTACTTGTCTCTTGGCTGCTCTGCCCTTCCCCAGACTTTGTTTTCATTCCATCTTCTCCCTGCACTCTCGTTCTCAAGGTTGAGATGGAGTCTCCTACACAAACAAGCTTGAAAATAATATCATGAACTTTTCCACGTTGTTCGGGGGTTTCAGCAGGCATCACACTCATCTACACTGCTCAAGCGAATTAACCCTTCGCGTCACAATGTCTTCCGCACCATTCCCTATACTGATCACAGTGGTTCCCTACGTTTTGACATCTGTGGACCCCCACTTTATCACTACTGGGTTCCGGGGACCCCACTGAATCATTATTGGAATCCTGGGACCCCTTACTGAGTCATTACTGAAAATTGGCGCCCTAATTTTCAACATTATTTAATTTTCTAAGCAGTAACAGACCACCTGAGGAGGCTTTGCAGTCCCCCAGAGGTCCCTGGACCACAGGTTGAGAACCACTGTTCTATGAGTTCTATGGTGCCTTGTTCCAGCAGCTTATCAATTTCTTTCTTTAGGGAAGTGTGCATAATGTGTCGGACAGGTTGTAGTTTGTGGATTACAGGTTTAGCATTGTTTTTTTTAGTTTGATTCAATCTTGGCTCACCTCTTTAAAGACCCGGTTTATCAGTAAAGACTTCTGGAAATTTTCTACACACTTCTTCTTTGCAAAGTGAGGGGTCGATGAGCAGAACTGGGTCCTTGCTGTTTGGGTCAAGCTTGATGCCCAACTCTTTTTGATGTCTCCACCCAAGTAAATTGGGGGGCTTTTTGCAATGTAGGTTTTCCCTACAGTAGATCTACCTTTAAAAGTGATGTTCATCTTACCACACCCTGCAAATGAATTGGATAACCATTATAACCAGAGGATTTATGGCAGTAGATTCTCCAACATATTTGTTTCCAGAGAACAGTTTTTTTAAAATATTGCTATCTATAAGGGCTAAAGGGGAACAAACATCACCAAAAACAGTGACTGGTACATTATATAATAATATTTCATATTTAGGAGCAGTAGTGTGGCACTTAGATAACTGGAAGATTATTTTTTTTAATCCTCAGTATCGATGAAATCAACAGTATGGACATTCTTGGGAGAAGTGTCCTTGCAGACTTTCCTTTTTTCTCAATTGTGGCATATGGCGCTTCTTGCTTGGAATTCTACACTATTGGCTGGATGACCATTGCTTCCATAACTGAAGCATGTCAGTCTGTCATTAGTAAATGGCAAGTTTTTGGCTCTCCTGGGTTCTTTTTGTTGTTATATCATTCTTGATAATGAAGTTTACTTCAGGTTTGTGACTCTGTTGTAATTTTCATTTCCTTTAGTTAATCAGCAGTATGTTCTTTAACTACTGCTATTGATATCACATTTTTTAAATCAGGGTTTCTTGCTAAGAGTCTTTCCTGAATCTTAGGATTATTTATGCATCTCACAAGTTGGTCACATATCAAAGATTTCGTGAGTAGCCCAAAATCACATGTTTTGGAGAGGCTCTTCAAAGTCTCAATATATACGGTTCCTTTTTTTTCCTTTTCCCTTGAACCCTTCCAAAAATGGGTGCCTCTCTAGCATGATAGTTATCTTTTGTCATAATTGCTTCTGTAGTTTGTTAAAGGTGCGTTGATACACATCCAACCGTCCATCAGGTCCATCTTCCTCCATAGTATCTGGTAAATTGTCATAGGCTTTTCTTCCTTCAATCTCCAGGTTGTGTAGAAGAATGTAGTGTTTGCACATAGACATACATTTTCTCCACCTATTGCAATAAGGTGAGACTCGAAAAGTTTGGCCCATTGTTTCCAAGAAAGGGAAGGTTCCCCACTATCATTTAAAAATTGGGGAGGTTGTGACATGCTGGCTGTAGCCATGTTCATACCACTTAGAGAGGTAAATGAAAAAAGGGTCTAATCCTGGATCAGATTTCCCACAGGATATAATAAATAGTGTACTTTTGAAAAGGTATTTACTGAAGAACTAAATCAATTGCTTAGTGTGCAGTGGCAAGTAAGTAGTATAGTATTTACAATATCTGAGGAAGCAGCAGTTCAGTTTCAATATGGGTTCCAGTAGGTTTTTGTGGAAAGTCCTATTTCTTTGTTTGCTGCCAATATACGGAGGTGAAATGGAAATGTGGAAAGTCCTGTTTGTTTGTTTGTTGGAAATTTGCTGGGGAGAAATGGATTTGCTCCTTGCCTATGAGACTGTTTGTATGCACTACATTGAAAGAGACTGGGGGACCTCAATTTGGAAGGCGCTGTCTTCACATATCTTCCTCCCGCGTCAGCGTCTCTCCCAAATACACCCACACCAAAGGTCCGCTCTATGTTGAGAGAAAGAGGAGCCTTCACACCTCACAGTTGTAAGAATTTGAATTCAGCAACAGTAAAGTCTCTTTTTGGCCCCTGTCAAAGACGAACAAACCACTGGGAGTAGGCAGAAGTTTTTGTGCCAAGCTGTGCTGGCTAAAATACCAGCGGCACCTTATGTAGTCCCGTTGCAGCCCTGACGGACTAAGTGGAGCAAGCAAGAGGCTCCCTCCTTGGCAGGTACCTTAACAACTGCGGGCAGGAGTCTTCACGCCATGCTGTACTGGCAGGAGTTACCAGCCTAGCCTTATGTAATTCCATCTCAGTCTTGGAGGTATATGTGGAGCAAACAAGACCCTTCCTCCCAAGTGGGTACCACAAACTGCCTGAAGAATTCTTCAACTGGGTTCTCGGTGGGGTGAATTTCAGCAAAGGCAGGTAGTGCCAAAGCAGTAAATTAGGAGCCTTCCTCTGCAAGCTTGAATTCACTGACTGGGAATTCTGCATGGAGTGATGCTACCTCCGTCCCCACACAGATTGTCACCAGTGTTATAAGAAGATAAGATCTGCAAAGTATGGTAAGAAAAGGTGCTATATTCGGCGTCACCAATCCAGTCATCTGCTCAACATCAGCGTCCTCAGGTAATAGTAGACAGTTAATGGAGCGTTCCAATGAACAGTAAAATAAGAGTGTGGGAGGGAAAGATGAGGTAATGTCATCTGTAGAAACTAGAACATATTACAACAAAGTCCTTGTTGTAGCTGTCTTAGGATTTACTCTAACACTGTGTACTATAGCCCTTAAGGGGGTCAGTAGGTGGTAGATCATCACAAATTCTCTCAGTATGTGTGTTAATGGTAATTATAATTTCTAAATGGCAGCATTCACCAGCAAGCATTGGCAAGCCCAATAGGCCTTGCCTATGTGAGTTATTTTGAGTTTGGTTGAGTGGAGTGGTGTGGTGTGGCATGGAATGGAGTGGCATTGTGTGGTGTTGAGTGGAGTGGCACTGTGTGGGACGGGGTGGGGTGGCGTGGCATGGAATGGAGTGGACGTTTGTGGTGTGGAATGGTATTGTGTGGCAGAGAGTGGGGTGGAATTGAGAGGCATGTAGTGAAGTGACATTGTGTGAAGTGGAATTGTGTGGCGTTCAATGTAGTGGAGTGGAATAGAATTTTGTGTCGTGAAGTGGAGTGGAGTGGCCTTTAGTGAAGTGGCATTCTGCTAAGAGCTTTAGCACCTCATCAGGGGTATAAATTCAAATACGATTGAGTGGAGTGGAACTGAGTAGAGTGGAGTGAAGTGGCAGTGAGTGGATTCGAGTGGCATTGTGTGGTGTGGAGCGGTGTAGTGTGGAGTGAAGTGACATTGAGTGACGTGGAATAAAGTAACGTTATGTTCTGTGAAGTGGAATTATGTGGAGTGGATGTGTGTGGCACTGTATGGAGTGGAGTGGAATTGTGTGGCTTTGTGTGACCTGGAGTTAAATTGTGAGGCATTGATTAGAGTGAAGTTATATTGTGTGGCTTTGTGTGTGGTGAAGTGGAATTGTGTGGATTGGTGTGGGATTATGAGGCATTGAGTGAAGTGGAGGAGAAATGTGAAGCGAGGAGTGGAATTGTGTAGTGAGGAGTGGCATTTTCTGGTGCGGAGTGGCATTGTGTGGAGGGGAGTGGAGTAGCATTGTGAGGCATGGAGTGCAGTTGTCTGGCACTGAGTGGAGTAACATTTCATGGAGTGGAATAAAATTATGTGTGTCATAATGTAGAGTGGAGCAGAATTGTGTGGAGTGGAATAGAGTGGTGTGGCATGGAACTGTGTAGAGTGGAATTGTGTAGCGTGAAGTGGCATTTTGTGGCATGGAGTGGAGTAATAGTGTGTGGATGGGAGTGCCATTCTGAGACATGGAGTAACATTGGAGTGCAGTAGAGTGAGACTGTATGGTGTAGAGTGGGATTGTGTGGCGTTAAGTGGGTAGGTATTGAGTGGAGTAGAATTGAGTGAAGTGGCATGCTATAATGTGCTTAATGCTTTGTCAGAACAAAGTAAATTCTATAAAAAAATTCAATTGAGTGGAATGGCATAGAGTGGAGTGAAGTAGCATTGATTAGAATACAGGGGCATAGTGTGTTACTGAGTGGAAGGGCTGTGTATGGAGGACAGTCACATTGTATGGCATGGAGCAAGTCAAGTTGAATTGTGTGGCACTGTAGGGAGTTGAATGGAATTGTGTGGCAGTGTGTGGGGTGGAATCGCAGGGCGTGGAGTCGAATTGAGTGGTGTGGAGTGAAGTGGAATTGGGTGGTGTAGAGTGTAATTGGGTGGCATTGTGTAGAGTGGAGTAGAATAGTGTCTAGTGGAATTGTATGGTATTATATAGTGTGGAGTAAAATTGGGTGGCAACTTGTGGGGTGCAATAGTGAGGAATTGTGTGGAAGGTAGTGGAGTTATCTGGCGTGGAATGAATTGTGTGTCATTATGTAGAATTGTTTGCAGTGGAGTGGGATTGTGGTGGCATTATGTAGAATAGTAGTGAGTGGCACTGCATGGTATGGAGTGGAAATGTATAGTGTTGTGTGAAATGGATTGGAATTGTGTGTGGCATAGTGTGAAGTCAAATTGTGTGGCATGAAGTCAAAATGTGTGCCATGGAATTGTGTGGCATTCTGTGAATGCAGTTAAGTGGAACTGTGTTGGGTGAAGTTGGGTGGAATTGTTTGGCATTGTGTAGAGTGGAGTGGAATTGTGTGGATTTCCTGGAGTGGACTTGTGTGGCGTGGAAGCAAATTGTGTGGCATTGTGTGGAGTGGAGTGGAAATGTGTGGTGTGGAGTTGAATTGTGTGGAATGGAGTGGAATTGTGTAGCATTGTGTGACATGGAATTGAATTTAATAACATTGTGTAGAGTGAAATTGCTTGGCATTGTGTGCAAGCAATTGTGTGCAGTGGAATTCTGCACTATTGTGTAGAGTGGAATTGTGTGGCATGAAGTGGATTTGTGTGACGTGGAGTGGAATTGTGTGGCATTGCGTAGTATTGTGTGTCATGGAAATAGAGCCAATTGATTGATGTGAATAGGAATAGAGTAGGAGGGAGCACCAGATTTACACTGCATGATGAAAGTCAAAATGTTGTTACTGTAAATTGACAGAGCTTGATGTTAGAAACTGCTGCAACAGGGTTTTGACAAGACTGTCCAATTGCCTTAAGGTGAGGAGATTGTATGGAGTGTCAAATTGATTTAACTTTCTCTGAGAAGTATGAGAAGTATTGAGACAAATTATTGGAAAACTGTTGTGTGTTAATCGTTCTGGTAGGAGAGGTGGTAAGCTCATTAGTTATTTTAAACGTTTGTTTTTGTTTATGATTTGCCTTATTTATTCTCTTATTGTAGTTGAAGAAGTGAATAGTACAAATCAGTTGATTATAGGCAACTAAATCGGTTTTGTATGAACATTTGCTTGCCTCAGAATAATGTGTGGGCCATTTGCGTTCAGCCTGCCTAACTTCCAATTTAAGAATGGTGTTGAGAATGATGTAAACTATAGAGACAAAGTATTACTCTGACTAATGCCGAAATGCACCTCCTGTGGCCCAACAAAATACTGACATTTGGAGGTTTTGCCATATGCCCGCCATATTTAGAGTGGGGAGACAGATGGGAAGTTTTCACTGTTGGTCACTGCCAGATAGGACCTGTCATTAACAGGCATTGAAACTGTAAAATGACCCCCATACCATGGGAAAAAAACTATCTTGCTCCATTGCTTTTATTAATTTCAAAAACAAAATCCTGCTTTAAGGTTTTGTTTTTGGAAATACATTTTTTTTTTTAAGTTTGACGGATAGCTCTGTCATGGTGACGGAGCCATCCATCATACTTTTAAGGCATTGACCGGAACCACTGTGATGGAGGTTCCTGCCAGTGTAAGAGATGTCTCCTGGGCCGATGGACAGAGAACCCCATGCATTGACAGGAGTAAATTACTCCACCATGGTAGTAATACATTATCTGTTCAATCTCTAAATCAAAGCTGTAGTCTTTTTAAAGCTTTGATTCTTTTCTGTCAGGGGCACAGATTGGTCCACTATGGGTACAGCCCAGTTGGGAAAGTCAGGAAGTTAAAGTACATTGACATAGGATCCTGAAGTGTGTGACAGAAAGAAGAATGTTGCTTATGTTCCCATGGAGTTGGACTCCTTTCCTCATTGACAGGGTGAGGAGAGAGCTACCGACTCCTGTCAGGCGTTACACATCCTCCAGTCATGGCATTACAAACTGGAAAAGAGGCTGTTGACATTTCTTGACGTTTCTTGCAGTGGACTGCAGGCTTAGCTTCAGGGGTGTGTTCAAAGAGCCCAAAGCAGCAGAGATCCATAAAGCATTTAACTTCGAGTACACCCCTTCGGAGAGAATGAAAGGGATGTTATTCAGATACACAAGGCAATTCTACAATTGTATGATAATGCAAGAAAGCAACCTAGAGCACCACCAGAAGGCAACACAGAATAGTCCCTCAATGTGTCAAACGTGGCCCCATTGCCGCTACAGAGGAAGGAAGCAAAATGTCTATTAAGGAGCTAAAAATCATTTACCTGGCCTTCAAATGCATTTCAGGTGACCACCTATCCATAAATTTAACAGATTGTCTAATTTTTCTGTCTCCAGTCCCTTGTCCGTCATCATCCATTTTTCAGATGCTTTCTGTCTGTAATTCTAGGAATTGCAGTCAGAAGTGGCCGGCCTGAGACTAGTTACACCTTTTAACAGCCATGCAGTGCGCACTTCTTAGAGGAAAAAGAACAGTGGCAGCCAGCCACCCTATGAGAAGCAAGCCTCGGAGCATAGGTTTGGAATTAGGGGTGTGCGGGTACTGCAGCAAATCAGTCATTATAGATTTCGCAATGAGCAATTTTGTTTTTAACTTGACACATTCATGGTGCAGTCAGAGGAAGAGGTCAAATGTCAGGCTATGTCTTCTGACAAATTGCTGGTTACTCTTTTAACATGGACTTTGCTGATACTTTTCTTAAACTGCAAATTTAGAACAATTTGTAAGGTGAAATATCTGACAGTGTTACTGGTGTACCGGGGCTGTGAAAGGAAAGGCTGTAGGATGTCTTTTTTTTTTAACACAGAAAAAAATTTAAACACCTGTTTGTGAACTGTACAAATATTTCAAAATATGTCAGGAAAGCACGAATGAAGTACATTGTTAGTAATTTTGAAGTGTGATGAAAACAAAGATTTTAATATGAACAAAGCAAATCAAGACACTTTGGGGGTCATTACAACATTGGCGATAAATGCAGCTTACCGCCGTGCAGAAGACTGCCAGCACACCGCCGCGGCCGCGGAATTCCGCCACAGCTATTACGACCCACAGCTCGGAATCTGCCAAAATTTAGACACCCATAGAAGTCCACCACACCAAAGGTCAGTGATAAACTGGCGATAACAAAACCTCCACCGTCACGCCAACAGGAATACGCCCACACTATCACGACCCACGAATCCACGTGGCGGTCTTTCAACCGCGGTATTCCATTGGCGGTATACACCGCTGCACTCAAAATACACACACATTTACAAAACACTACCACATTGGACAATTCCAAATACACACACCTGATACACATACACACACCACTCCCACACACCCAATACAATATAAAACAAACACCCACATCACCCACAAATCCTTACGACCACAATTGCGACTGAAGGCCAGAGAGAGACACCACCATCTACAAACTAGCATCCACAGGCACTCAACACCATCACTCACACAACATCCACGCACAGAACACCACACACCCCTAAACATCACCCCACACATCACAACACACAGCACCCCACACATCACCCACACCACCCCATGGCACCACAAAGACACCCCAGGTTCTCTGAGGAGGAGCTCAGGGTCAAGGTGGAGGAAATCATCCGGGTAGAGCCACAGCTATTCGGATCACAGGTGCAGCGCACCACCATAGCTAGGAAGATGGAGCAATGGCGCAGAATCGTGGACAGGGTCAGCGCAGTGGGGCAGCACCCAAGAACACGGGATGACATCAGGAAGAGGTGGAACGACCTACGGGGGAAGGTATGTTCCGTGGGCTTGAGACACCACATCGCGGTTCAGAGGACTGGCGGCGGACCCCCACCTCCTCCCCCACAACTAACAACTTGGGAGGAGCAGGTCTTGGCTATACTGCATCCTGAGGGCCTCGCAGAAGTAGCTGGAGGAATGGACTCTGGTAAGGCAAATCTTTCACTATGTCATCCCCCACCCTACCTGCATGCTATCACATACCCTCACCCCCATCACTCCAACTCCTCACATATGTCCCTCTATCCCAACCCACCCATCCCAACACCAAGCCCTGCATGCAACATCAAAGCATGGACACCCATCACCAATGCATGGCCACTGCACATACCCACACACACCCCTAAACATTTAGCATGCAAGGTCCTACCCAAGAATACAAGCACTGGGATACAGGGTCACCCACCCATTGCACACCGTGGCACACACAGATGCAATAATCATGCCTTTACACCCCTGCAGGACCCCTACCCAACGTCACAGGACAGGAGGTTCCAGACATGTCCACTCCCCGCACAGAAGAGGCCCACAGTGATGACAGCAGCTCTGTCCACCTGCATCTAGATGACCAGCCAGGCCCATCTGGGACCTCGGGACAGTCGGTTCCCCTCACACTGGCACAGACCACAACAGAGCCTCCCCCCTCTAAAAAAACCAGCACAGCACCCACCCAGCGGGCCCATACCTCTGTCCCCAGGACACGTCAAGCAGCAGTGTGTCCACCACTGCAGGGAACCCAGGCTAACCCACCACCCCAACAACACCAGGGCCCTGGGGGCAGTGGCAGTGGGCACACTGTTCAGGGGACAGAGGCCCAGGAACACAGGGGAACTGGGTGGGCTGCTGTGCGACAGGGGGAGGACAGGCCCAGGGAACCCACTCTCCATGAGGCCCTCTCCAACATCATGGGAGCCTACCACCATTCCCAGGAGACGTTGGCAATGGTACTGGCCAAGTTTCAGGAGACCCAGTGGCTGCAGGAGGAACAGTATTTGGGGTTCAGGCAGGAACTCAAATCCATCAATACCACCCTGGGCACCATTGTAGGGGTGCTGAAGGAACTCGTCAACACCAGGAGGGACACTGTGGCACAACAAGGGGCCCCTGACACTAGCCTGGACGATGAACTGCCCACCACCTCCGCCGGCGCTAGTGTACAGGAGGCACCACCACAGGACCACGACACCAGCACCCCACCCCCTGCAGATGGAGAACCACCCCGCAAACAGTCCCTGAGATCCAGGACAAAGACAGAGAACAATGCCAAGAGCCCCGCCAAAAAATGAGACCACCCTGATGGTCATCCTTCTGTCCCACTTTGTTACCCTGTCCATCCATCAACTGCCCCGGCTCCACTTCCTATGCCCCTTTGGACAATGCACCTGTGAGACTAATGGACATTCCTCCACCATCACCCCTGACCATTTTACACCACCCTCCAATATTTAGCACTTAAAGAAACACCCTTAAAGCACAAAACAATCTGGAGTCAGTCTGTGCTTTCGAAAATGTGTATTTGCAATAACTGTGGAAAACTGCTATATCCATTGTATTGTCCACATACCTATGTCACACAGCTCTAGTCCATGCAGAAACAAAGCAGATGTCACACAGTGGGACCCACATCTGTGAAATTGAAAGGGAAAGTGACAACTCAGGGTCCATACACTGGGTGAAAGTGACAGACAGATGAGAGGTAGAACAAGGGTATCAGATGTAGCAGGCAGTGATGTCTTCCTACCTGTGTCTCACTGGAAGTATTGATGAATCACTGTGTTTCTGTTGTCGATATCCTCTTCTTCTGCTTCCTCGTCTTCACTGTCCACTGGCTCCACAGCTGCCACAACACCTCTATCTGGACCATCCTCCTGCAGAAAAGGCACCTGTTGTCGCAAAGCCAAGTTGTGAAGCATACAGCAGGCCACAATGATCTGGCACACCTTCTTTGGTGAGTAGAATAGGGAACCACCTGGCTTATGGAGGCACTGGAACCTGGCCTTCAAGAGGCCGAAGGTCCTCTCTATAACCCTCCTATTTCGCCCATGGGCCTCATTGTAGCGTTCCTCTGCCCTTGTCCTGGGATTCCTTACTGGGGTCAGTAGCCATGACAGGTTGGGGTAACCAGAGTCACCTGCAAATGTCGAGGGACAACTGTTAGACACACACTAACTCTCAGGGACATCCCCAGACCCAGACACCTAGTCACCCTGTATAGGGTCCATGTCCTCACCTAATAGCCACACACGGTGCCTCTGGAGTTGCCCCATCACATAAGAGATGCTGCTATTCCTCAGAATGTAAGCGTCATGCACTGAGCCAGGAAACTTGGCATTCACATGGGAGATGTACTGGTCGGCCAAACACACCATCTGCAAATTCATAGAATGGTAACTCTTCCGGTTTCTGTACACCTGTTCACTCCTGCGGGGGGAGACCAAGGCCACATGTGTCCCATCAATGGCACCTATGATGTTGGGGATATGTCCCAGGGCATAGAAGTCACCTTTCACTGTAGGCAAATCCTCCACCTGAGGGAAAATGATGTAGCTACGCATGTGTTTCAGCAGGGAAGCCAACACTCCGGACAACACATTTGAGAACATAGGCTGGGACATCCTTGATGCAATGGCCACTGTTTGTTTGAAAAGACCCACTGGCCAGGAAATGGAGTACTGACAGCACCTGCACTAGAGGGGGATTCCTGTGGGATGGCGGATAGCTGACATCAGGTCTGGCTCCAACTGGGCACACAGTTCCTGGATTGTGGCACGGTCCAATCTTTTGGTGACAATTACATGTCGCTCCTCCATTGTCGACAGGTCCACCAGCGGTATGTACACCGGAGGATGCCGCCATCTCCTCATCTGCCCCAGCGGACGTGCTCTATGGAGAACAGCGAGCAGAGAGTCAGCCAACACTGAGGTCCGAAAACACAACTTTATTCCACATTTTTTTTAATCCGCTATGTGCCTGTATTAGTGTGTATGCAAGGCCTAGATATGTGTGACGCATTTAAAATTAATGTCATGTGGCCCCCTGAAATGGCGGCTGCCTGACCTGTAATGTGGGACAAGGGGATATGAGGTAACTGCGCAGGCGTTGTACACCGTCGCGGTAGGCGGTCCAAGACCGCGGCGCAATCCTGCATTGGTTAACATTGGACCCTATCGGTCCCAGGAGCCAATGACGATGTACGCCGGCGGTGACGGTATGCACCACCCTGGACGTCAATGCCATTTTCTCTCTGTTCACTCACTTGATACCTGATCTTCGACAGGGGAGGACCTACACTGCAAGTGCTGCTGTGACCTCAGTCTGGAAGAGACAATGGCTCATGTGTCTGGGGAAAGGGCCCCTGCCTTCACCACAGAGGAGTTGGAGAAACTAGTGGATGGGGTCCTCCCCCAGTAAACGCCACTCTACGGTCCTCCAGACAAACAGGTAAGTACACTGTGAGCATGCCGAATGGGCAATGCCTGTGTGGAGTGGTGTGGATGAAAGATGGTGGGGGAAAATGAGGCATGCATGAAACGACGGTGAGTGCATGTGCGTCATGGCAAGGGTAGGGATGTGGGCCAATGACTGTGATGGTGCGGACGGTTATATCTTCTACTTTTCCCCTGTACTATTCCTGTAGGTCAGCGCCCACAAGAAGAAGGATATTTGGCGTGCCATCGCCAAGGAAGTCCGGAGCCTGGGGGTCCACCACAGAGAGAGCACCCACTGCCAGAAAAGATGAGAGGACATTCGCCGCTGGAACAAGAAGACGGCGGAGGCCCAGCTGGGGAGGGCTTCCCAACGTGGGAGGGGTGCCCGTTGCACCATGACCCCCCTGATGTTCCGGATCCTGGCAGTGGCTTATCTGGAGTTGGATGGGCGCTTGAGGGAATCACAGCAGCCACAAGGGGGTGAGTACACTCTCATTCAGCTGATTCAGCGCGCATTGGAGGTGTCTGGGTGGGGGAGGTGGGCTGTGGGTTCCCCTAGGCCAGGGCTAGTTTAGTAGCCAAGGTCCCTTCGTAAGGAAGGCCATGTGGCACCCCACCCCACTTGTGTTCAGAGCCACCTACACCTAGTCAGGCTCCTGTGACTTCCATGTGTGCAGCAATCGGGCATAGGCCTTGTACCCCATGTCCCTGTGATTAATTAGGGATCTCAAAGTGCACGGCATAGTGCAGGGGGTTTCTGTGTCTGTAGCGTCCGCCAACGGTAGCGGTATGGCATGCAGTCAACATGTCTTTCTTCTGTCCCCCCCCCCTTTTTGTGGTCTCCCTGTTCCTGTGTGCATTAGCATCATCAAGCGGAGGAGCAGTGGCACCAGAGCAGGAGGGAGCTGCATCCCACATGGCCCTGGAGGGCGAGACAATGGAGTCTGAAACCACCAGTGGGACGGAGGGGGAGGGGAGCTCCACTGCGGGGACAGGAGCTGAGACCAGCGACACGGACTCCTCCTCTGATGGGAGCTCCCTTGCGGTGGCGGGCCCCTCTGTGCCCACTGCATCAACAGGTACAGCCGCCACCACCCCTACCAGCACCGCCATCCCAGCAGCCCCTCAGCGTGTGCCCCATGGCCGCTCACCCAGGAGGGTGGGCATCTCCTTCGCCCCAGGCACCTCAGCCCCTGCGCCTGTCAGCCCTGCTGCCCTCAGTGAGGAGGCCATTGACCTCCTCTGGTCCCTCACTGTTGGGCAGTCTACCATTTTGAATGTGATCCAGGGTGTAAAGAGGCAGTTGCAACAGACCAATGCATACCTGGAGGGCATTCATTCTGGTCAGGCAGCCAACAACGAGCTTTTCAGACTCTGGCCTCAGCACTGATGGCAGCCATTGTCCCTGTGTCCAGCCTCCCCCCTCCAACTTCCTCCACCCAGACCCAAACACCTGTACCTCAGCCTATCCCAAGCACACCATCAGACCAGCATGCATCCACCTCAACACACAAGGGAAGCTCTGGCAAATATAAGCACCGCACATCCCACAGGCACTCACACAAGCATCATACCGATGCAGACATACCAACATCCACTGCCTCCACTGTGTCCCCCTCCTCCTCGTCTCACTCCTCCCTCCCTGTGTCATCTCCACTCACACCTACATGTACTACATCTTCAGTCACTACGTCCATCACCAGCACACCCATCACCACACCCCGCTCACTTGCACTCACCACCCCACTACCATTCACGCATCCCCTGTGTCCTCTCCCAGTGTGCCTGTGAGCCCACCTCCCAAGGTACACAAACACAGCCACACACCCACCCAACAGCCATCCACCTCACAACAGCCTCCAGCCCAGGCACCTTCACCCAAAGTCAGCAAACGTACAACTCCTACAACCACTACCTCTTCCTCCACTCCCAAACCCCCTCCATCTACCCGTCCCAGTGTGTCCAAAAAACGTTTCCTTTCCAACCTTGACCTCTTCCCCTCACCTCCCCCACCCCTTCAGTCCCCTAGGGCCCGCCTTTCCAGGTCCCAACCCAGCACCTCAGTCACAACATCAGCGGGAACAGTGGTACCAGCAGTAACCGGCTTCTGGAGTGCGCCAAGCAGCAGGGCACCCAGTGTGCCAAGGAGCCAGACCACGGACAGTCCCCCACCTCAGAAGCATAAAACGTTGGCCACGACCCGGCAGGAGAAAGGCAAAACATCTACCAACAAAGGCTCTCCCAGGAGTACAGTTGGGAGTGGGAAGACAGCTGTGCCACCATCCAAGGTGGGGAAGGGGTACAGAAATACAGGCAATTTGCCAAAACCCTGCACGGCGGACAAGACCGTCACCAGCACCGCTGCCAAGGACACCGCCGCTACAAGCACCGCTTCACAGGACACCGCCGCCACCAGCACCCCTGCCAAGGACACCGCCGCCACAAGCATCGCTGCCAAGGACACTGCCGCCACCAGCACCGCTGCCAAGGACACCGCTGCCAAGGACACTGCCGCCACCAGCACCGCAGGCCAATGAGCGCCGACAGCTCCGACGCTACTGAGGCCGCCACGAGCAGGAAGAAGCACTCTGGGCACAAAGCCCCCTCCAGAACCAGTGGAGAAAGGCATCCACTACCTCAGTCCTTGGCAGGATGAAGCACTCTGGGCACAAATCCCCCTCCAGAACCAGTGGAGATTCCCATCCACTACCTCAGTCCTTGGCAGGATGAAGCACTCTGGGCACAAAGCCCCCTCCAGAACCAGTGGAGATTCACATCCACTATATCAGTCCTTGGCGGGATGAAGCACTCTGGGCACAAAGCCCCCTCCAGAACCAGTGGAGATTCACATCCACTACCTCAGTCCTTGGCAGGATGAAGCACTCTGGGCACAAAGCCCCCTCCAGAACCAGTGGAGAAAGGCATCCACTACCTCTGTCCTTGGCAGGATGAAGCTCTCTGGGCACAAAGCCCCCTCCAGAACCAGTGGAAACTGTTATCCACTAGAGAGACTGTGGCTTTGCACTCCCCAGGATAAAGCAGTGGGCAAACCACCCACTGGAGAGACTTGAGAGACTGTGGCTTTGCACTCCCCAGGATAAAGCAGTGGGCAAACCACCCACTGGGGAGACTTGTGAGACTATGGCTTTGCACTCCCCAGGATACAGCAGTGGGCATGGAGCCCCCTCGTGGATCTTGTGTTGTGCACTCATCCGGCTGAGGTGCCCCCATTCCCTCCCCCCTGAGGTGCCTGTTGTATTTCTATCTGATGCCCCTGCAGTGTTCCCTCCGTTTTGATCGGGTATCTTGTGTGGGCCTCGCCCATGCATTTTGGGCCCAGTGGTCCATGGACTTTTATGGTGCAATACCTTGGACTTGTATTCTTGGTGTATATATTTGTTTATAGTGTATATATATTTTTGGAGTACTGGATTTTAATCGATTACAAACATACAAATCATTTCCTTTTGTCTTTGCATTCTTCCAGGGGGTTGGAGGGTGTAACTGTAATGTATCATGATGTATTAGTGTGTGTGTTGTAGTGGGTGAGGGTGAGGGTGTTGCGTGTGTGTGTCACTCTCTTTTCCCTCCCCCCTCCCCTGTGTCGTAGGTGCAGTACTCACCGTGGTCTTCTCCGCCAGCGTTCATGCTCCTGGTAGAGGAGCAGGAAGACAAAGGCAGGGAGTATCTGGAGTTCCGGTTCCATGGCGTCCTGGTTCCTCGTGGGGTGTGTAGAGGTGAGCGCTTTCCCTTCCAATTCCTGTTTCCGCTGTGTTTTTGTTCGCGGTGAATCCACCCCGGAAAAGGTGGCGGATTGGACTGTTGTAATACTGTGGGCGGTACATTGTGTTCCGCCTGTCTGTTGGCGGTTACCGCCGCGGTGTTTGTTTGTACCGCCGTGGCGCTCAGAGTGTTAAAGTGGCTGTCTATGTTGGCGGTTTCCGCCACGGTCGTGATTCCAGTTTTTTTACCGCCGGCCTGTTGGTGGTTTTACCGCCGCTTTAACACCGACCGCCTCGGTTGTAATGACCACCTTTATCTGGGGATGTGAAAACAATAACTATTTGCTAAAATCTCATTGTATTATCAGCAAAGCTGCATGTCATTGTGAGTTTTGTGGCCGTTTCAATAGAAAATGTGCTGGGTGTAAAAGGAATAGGCATGTGACAATACGCTCCAAAATGCAGCATAGGCTTACCACATCCTTACCATTCTCCTTAAGCTATACTTAATCTTTGTACGACACTTGGATTTGTCACAATGCCTATGACTTCAGTGATGGAACATTGATGGCAGCACCCCCACTCTGAACATTGTTCCAGCACCACCGTCTTTGAGTTCTGTAGCACACCGCACAGCTTTCCTACTCCAGACACTATGATCCTGAGTGCAATGGGGTTGGGGGTCAGAGACAAGGCTAAAAAGAACACGATATTTCACCGAAATAAAATATATACACCTTAAATGAAAAGTAAAGGCAGGTTAGTCTGTGGAAATGCGTTATTCTGATTTGAATTCTTTTTGGTGTACTTAGAAATATGACATCAATGTAGTGGTATGAAGTCACAGCCAGTGACGAAAAACACTGTTTATATGTAAGTCACTAAGGTAGGTCTCGCTTTTGGGACCTGCTGGCATTACTAGTGGCTTTTGGTGATGCTCTATAGCATCAGTCTTTTCACCCAATGCTGTGCAATATCATCGAAATCAGTAAGTTAAAAAGGTGTAATGAAGTAACAGCTGCTAGCGGTTGCATCATACTAGTGGTATGTGCAAGCATGATGATGTATCCGCACACTTTCTTTATTTTCTTATCCGAAATGGAGAAAGCTACTACTTGGATTCGTGATTTAAAAAATTAAGACTTTTTTTTAGCAAGAAAAAGCTAATTTAAAAAATGGATTGCAGGCACTTGGGGGTAATGGAAGAACAGCTGAAAAATAAATGCACTCTCATGAAGAGCTTAACGAAAAAGAAAATGAAAGTTTCCTCAGAGTGATCAGTCCAACAATCTAATCTAATCAGTGAGATAGATGGTATGGAGGCTGTGCTCAAGGGGTGGAGGTGGACAAGCTGAAACAAGAAAAGCCATTTATTAAGAAGAAAGAAAATGAGACCAATAAAGCCAATCAATGATCAGCAATTGGCGAGCTGTAAGCTCCTGATAGTTCTTGCACTGTCTGGTAGGCTCAACCAACAAATGAATTGCATACTTTATAAGATAGGTTCCCCAGCAGCTTTTAGATTTTGTGTTTAACTAATTACACACATTAAAATTTCTATCAGGTTGCAGGTACCCTTGAGAGAAATCTTGTTTCTACTTTAGCTGTCCCAGACATTCGCTTCACTTTTCAGTCTGAGGCAATTCAAGATCAGCATTAAGAATTCTGCACAAATGTCATCAACTTGAAATGTCCCTTTCAGCTCTCCTAGCAAAGTATACTATTAGTATTGAAATCTGTGCCACGAAAGTTACAAACAGGACCCTCACATAAGCTCTGTGTACACTCCGTTTTCAACCTCTTCCTCTCTCACATTCCCTTTTCCCTATCTGCCCCTCCCTCTCTCCTACCTTTGCCATTTGTCTCTGCCTCTCACCCACATTATTTTTCCCTGTTCACCATACCTCGCTTTTTGTATTCCCCTCTACTGTTTTCTTTTTTATCCTTCTCTCTGTTAACCTCATAATCTTTCTGTATCTTTTTTGGACTTTCTCTGCCCCTTCTCCCTCTGTGATCCACTTTTCTCTATATCAATATCGTTCTCTGTCTCTCAGCTGGCTGACCCTCGCTTGCTTACGCTAACCATCTCAACCTTCTTTCTCTCCCTTTCTATATATATATCCCTCTCCCCCCCATTCTAAACATCATTTCACTCTCCAAATTACATTTTTCTAATAGTACTGCTGCCTATGAACTTTAACTCTACGTTTAGCACCAGAGCTCAGCTTCTGGCACTATCATTTGTGCTACACGGGTAGAATTGTGACAACTGCCCCTGGTGGACGGCTGTGAAATTTGCTTGGAGTGCATGTTTCTGTTGTTTTCATCTTTAAATAAGTCCAGCAATATGTGAATTTGAGATGCAAACCAGCACATACAGGGAGTGCAGAATTATTAGGCAAGTTGTATTTTTGAGGATTAATTTTATTATTGAACAACAACCATGTTCTCAATGAACCCAAAAAACTCATTAATATCAAAGCTGAATATTTTTGGAAGTAGTTTTTAGTTTGTTTTTAGTTTTAGCTATGTTAGGGGGATATCTGTGTGTGCAGGTGACTATCACTGTGCATAATTATTAGGCAACTTAACAAAAAAAAATATATACCCATTTCAATTATTTATTATTACCAGTGAAACCAATATAACATCTCAACATTCACAAATATACATTTCTGACATTCAAAAACAAAACAAAAACAAATCAGTGACCAATATAGCCACCTTTCTTTGCAAGGACACTCAAAAGCCTGCCATCCATGGATTCTGTCAGTGTTTTGATCTGTTCACCATCAACATTGCGTGCAGCAGCAACCACAGCCTCCCAGACACTGTCCAGAGAGGTGTACTGTTTTCCCTCCTTGTAAATCTCACATTTGATGATGGACCACAGGTTCTCAATGGGGTTCAGATCAGGTGAACAAGGAGGCCATGTCATTAGATTTCCTTCTTTTATACCCTTTCTTGCCAGCCACGCTGTGGAGTACTTGGACGCGTGTGATGGAGCATTGTCCTGCATGAAAATCATGTTTTTCTTGAAGGATGCAGACTTCTTCCTGTACCACTGCTTGAAGAAGGTGTCTTCCAGGAACCGGCAGTAGGACTGGGAGTTGAGCTTGACTCCATCCTCAACCCGAAAAGACCCCACAAGCTCATCTTTGATGATACCAGCCCAAACCAGTACTCCACCTCCACCTTGCTGGCGTCTGAGTCGGACTGGAGCTCTCTGCCCTTTACCAATCCAGCCACGGGCCCATCCATCTGGCCCATCAAGACTCACTCTCATTTCATCAGTCCATAAAACCTTAGAAAAATCAGTCTTGAGATATTTCTTGGCCCAGTCTTGACGTTTCAGCTTGTGTGTCTTGTTCAGTGGTGGTCGTCTTTCAGCCTTTCTTACCTTGGCCATGTCTCTGAGTATTGCACACCTTGTGCTTTTGGGCACTCCAGTGATGTTGCAGCTCTGAAATATGGCCAAACTGGTGGCAAGTGGCATCGTGGCAGCTGCACGCTTGACTTTTCTCAGTTCATAGGCAGTTATTTTGCGCCTTGGTTTTTCCACACGCTTCTTGCGACCCTGTTGACTATTTTGAATGAAACGCTTGATTGTTCGATGATCACGCTTGAGAAGCTTTGCAATTTTAAGAGTGCTGCATCCCTCTGCAAGATATCTCACTATTTTTGACTTTTCTGAGCCTGTCAAGTCCTTCTTTTGACCCATTTTGCCAAAGGAAAGGAAGTTGCCTAATAATTATGCACACCTGATATAGGGTGTTGATGTCATTAGACCACACCCCTTCTCATTACAGAGATGCACATCACCTAATATGCTTAATTGGTAGTAGGCTTTCGAGCCTATACAGCTTGGAGTAAGACAACATGCATAAAGAGGATGATGTGGTCAAAATACTCATTTGCCTAATAATTCTGCACTCCCTGTAAATCTATTTTGACTTGTACTTCTGTAAGCAGTCTTCTTGAGAACTGTGCGACGTCCTCAGGTGTGTTTGTAAAAAGGACCTTTTGTCCTGAATTCTGACACTTTGCCCTGAATTTGTATAGCTACTGTACAGAATTTGCCTTCCTGCATAGTGGTCACCATGGATGTATTGTATTTAATGATGCGCCAGGCGTCCCATATCACCAAGGACACTAAACTGATTTGAGCAAAAACAATGTAACATTTTGGACGAGGGACAATGAAGACAATTATGTAATTGTAAAGATCTGACTTAGCAAGGCATGCTGTGGGAAGGGTGCTCCTCTTGCGACTGATGTCGCATCTGCCCAGGCATGCTTTTCTTGCAGTACTTGAGCTCAATAAATAGGCCGGATGCTGTGACCGCAGTGCCGATAAGTGACCAAACTCCTGTAGGACAAGCATTTTATTCTCCTCACCAGGCCTTTAAGTGGGGAAGGTCCTCCCAGCATTAAGTAAAACCCCGCTGAGAACCAGGTCCATATTGGAATGTATATCCTTATACTTAACTTTGATGGCAAAAATGCTGATTGATAAAAAAAAATGACTGAAAACATCCTTACAGTATTCCATTTCAGGTTTGCTATCTCATTTTACATTTTACACTTTCAAGATACTGTAGTTCTCTATTGTTTTTTACCCCTCACATATTACTTTTGCTTTGCACACTCTATGAACTGAGTTGCCATCAGGTTTCTAAGTGAGTTCAAGTAGTGGGTGGGTACTTATAGTAGTGCATGATCAAGAGTTGTGAAGTTGAGGCTGAAGGAAGTTTGAGTTTCTCACAATGCTTGTCAGTGAGTCAAAAAAGTGTGCAGACTACATGCAAATACAACAGCAGGCCTGTCTGCAATCGGATGGCTGCATTTTGCTAATTGTGGTACTGGGAGATCTCAGAAAGATATGTCGAGAAAAAGGAGCAAGTGTCTAACAGAGTGAGATATTGCAGAGAAAGGATAACAGGTCTGATTAAGACACTCAGATGACCATAACGCCACCACAGACCTTAGTGATGTTAATTCATTGTCTTATAACGTGAGAACTGAAACATTTTCAATTCTAAATATTCACAAAATTATTGCTGTTATTCATTTATTTGATAAGCCACGAAACGTTGGCAAATCCAGTAGGTCTGGCTTGTTGTAGGTATATGTGTAGGTTGTTTTATATGCCTGGATGCAGTAAAAGAAAACTCTCACCGAGAGGCACCCAAATGCTGCTCATGTGGCACGATCTACAAAAACTTAAGATTTTAGTTGCTATGTGTAAAACCACTCCCTTAAACGTATAGGCCTCTTGGAAAGGATTCATAGTTACTCTTCTTTGGCCAATCCGCTTTCAGAGGCCCTCCACCTTTTTCATTCCACTGCCACCCCCTAGCGTTTATTTGAGACCCTTTCTGCGGGTAGCCAAGTACCTACTTTTTCTCCTGACAAGCAAATCGTCTACTGATTCTTTGAATGGTGAAGGGTCAATAAATTACTTGTTTGTTTTTACAGGGCTGAGCACAGTGCTCTCTACTGAGCATATGCACAAGAGAATTGCAAGAAGATAAGGTAATTCACAAATCCACAATAATGGCTTGAACTGCAAATATCCAATATGCTTTTCAATCCATTGATATTTTAATTCACATGTTTGCCTCAACTATGCTATGCAGCCCAATGCCACGAATTCCTGAAGGTAAAGAGCACATATGGGGGGTGCCATGATCACGCGCTTCCAACAGCCTTTTACGCAGAAGGCATCCATTGATGGTTACTAATAGGATATACCAGTTTCCAGGATTGAGGCGACTCCGGAAATATAATGCGTCAAAAGGAGTCAACGCTACCACAGGACGGTCAAGCAACACGTCAACAACCCAGCAGGGCAGGCTCAACATTTTTTTTTTAAACTGCCTCTTCCTCCAAAGAGATTGCCTTGCTTTACTAACCACTGGGGCACATCAAATGCCACTGGAACAACTGAACTACTAGAAATGCCTGTGTACCATTTTTAAAGCAAACTGTTTTTGAACCTGAAAATCGAACAAAGAGTATACTGTTTTGTTTAAGACTTATTCGGGGTATATAATTGAATAATTGATATCCACGTGTTACTTGTGTAAGGTGTCTATACCTTACATGTTTCTAAACAGTTTGAGGGATTATGTGACATGAAACTAGTCTGTTAACACCTCCTTGCATTAGTCTATGCAAAACTATTGTAATGAAAATAAAATAAATCATCTGCTGAACGGGAGTTATTCCAAGACATCTGTATCCTGCTGATTGTTTGCAGTAGCTAACTCATGGAGTTTGCAACACCCTTTCATGCATTCAGTAGTATACATGAAAAGGGTCCATATTTACAAAGCCATGAAAAGCCACGCAAGGTGGCTTTGCGTGGCATTGTAAATATGGACTGGCTCACTGCGCCACCGGAGCATCAATAAAATGATTGTCCGTGGCACAGTGTGTCACTAAGGCCTCATAATGAGGTCCCTTGTGTCATAATCCTAAATCAAAGTCATAGTGCAGGGTCCGGCACAGGAAAAGCTGATGGAACAGATCTTCCCATGGGTGGAACAGTTGGCTTCTTCCCTCCTGTTGTGCATTTATAGGGTTGAGAGGACGTAAGAGGCTCATCAGCTCAGCCATATGTCACTATCCTCCTAGGACCTCTATGTCTTGTGGGCTGTGCTCAGAGGCGTCTATTTCTGCTTTGGTCATCTGACTGTGGACCTCTTTGCCATGATGTACAACCTGGTACTGCCTCACTTTTGTGCAAGGTTTCAAAATCCTTTGGCTTGAATGGTGGATGCATTTGATGGGATGTTACCGAAGGGTGTGGTCTAACTGTTACCCTGTTCCATTAATTATTCAAGTGCCCTTGAATGTCTACAGGAATTGGCAGAGGTCATCTTGATCCTACCTTACTGGATCGGCAGGGATTGCTTTCCCAGTGGTGGAGCTTGCAATGGTACTTGTGTAGTTGGTTAATGTCATGGCAAGCTCTCTTCATTCTCTGGCTTTGCTCTATATCCATTTGTCTTACTTGAGGCAGGGGGTCTGGAAGGCGAAATGTTAAGGCTTAAGTGCCTGGGCCTGCTGTGTCGACCTTTACAGTTCAGCAATCTAGCTGCATGTCTACTAGATATGCATACTCTCACCACTGGATGTCTTTCCATTCTTGGTGCTGGGCGAGAGCGGTCCAATCCCTATCATATCCTGTGTCTCGAATTCTAATCTGGAGTTCTTGCTCATAGGGTTCAATAAAGGGCTAGTGGTGTTACACTGAAGGTACAGTGCATTCACCTCCCGTCAGGGGTTCTTCGACGTCCTTCACCTTTGGATTGCTAGGTAATTGAAGGCTCCTGAACCCTCTTTCCAGTCCAGTGCCTTCAGTGAATCACCCGAATTCCAAATTTCAAATGCCTTTTAAGTAACATTTACAAGTAAAATGTAGACAGATAGACTTGTTTTTAAATCAGTACTAGATACAATTGTAACACATTATTTTATTTGATAAAAAACAACCAACTGAGATGGAAGTAAATTAAGCTGTTATGCTCGAAGCTGCCTCCTGTTGTTCTACCTGGAGCCTGTGCCTAAAGCCACCCTCTGTCATTGCACCACATGAGGCAGTGACTGATGCCAGCCGAGGATTTACTGCCTTCCAAAGCGCTATAAAGCCAGAACATGCGATGATGCTGAGGTATAGTGGTAGTGTGTGCCATGTGCACAGAATGCTGCTATTGCAATGTTTTTTGTCAGTAGGTGGCAGAGAGCTCTGCATAAAATGCCCCAGCTGCAACAGCTGAGCCAGCCACAACTTAAACTATCATCTAACTTGTGGACTCGGATCCTGAGGTTATGTCCATACGTTAAGGTGAGTGGGTGTTTTCTAACCTTGAAGCTCATGCCCAAAGAATTGGGCTATTATTCTAACTAGTGGTGCTATACAACTTTCTAAACTGACTGTCTCTCTGGAGGAAGTAGCTGTGTTACAGAAGCACTCTTTATCCAGCAAAATAAAAGCGCAGAAGCTTGCTGAGTCACTTTTTCCTTCAATTTGAAGCTGAAGTTCCATCTAGCACCGATAATGGTGTTTTAACTCATTCTTATTATGGAGCTCTTCCTCATCATATGGCTCAAATACCTTTTATAAATCAGTTTCTTTCTTCACCACAATAGAAGACAGGAATGGACAAAGAACCATTCGCAGGACATTTTCTTTATCCTCAGCCTGAGCCATCATCTTCTATTGGGTAAGCCAAGTTCAGACTCTAATAAAAATACTTCTTATCACATCACATCATTTGAGTGAGCACAAGGGAACTACAAGGGTAATTTATCATGCAAACAAAATAATATGGTTGCAAGATTGCAGAATAATGTTGAGCAGCCTCTAACTACAGTAACTCAGATGTTGTATTGTGTCAATAATCCAGCATTGATTGAATGGTTGAGGGTAATGAATATGCGCAAACCTTCCTCTATTGACCGTCTTGCCAATGAAGTTATTTGTATAGGTAGCAGTGGCAGCAGTGTAGAGTTGGAGCTTGATCCAAATCATCGCAATGGAAGACTATATAGCCCATTTTTGCAAAACCAATCTGCAAAACTCCATTGCTCAAAGAGTTAGTGAAAGCAGAGTTACGGAGGATAAGGGCCATGTTGTTGACTGTGATCCACTGGTGGTCAAGGTAAATGTTGCTAGAGACTAATGAATACATATGTTTGTATTATGGATACAAACCTGGAATATGGTGGAAGTGTTTTGGCGTCACCAGCCCATGCTGATCGTTATGAACATGAATTAAAAGATACTGGCCCATATTTATACTTTTTTAGCGTGGCATTTGCGCCACTTTTTGAAGCAAAATCGGTGCAAACTTACAAAATACAATGGTATTTTGTAAGTTTGCACCGATATTGCATCAAAAAGCGGCGCAAATGCAGCGCTAAAAAAGTATAAATATGGGCCACTATTTTTTGCCAAGATCTCGTCCAGTACCAACAAACTGTACATGTATGTTAAGATTTCTCACAAACTTTGGTAATTAATTCTGCCAGTAGTTTTCAATTCAGTGTAGGTTTACACTTAGGCCCTCATTACAACCCTGGTGGTCGGTGTTAAAGCGGCAATGACACCGCCAATACGCAGGGGGTAAAAAAAATTGAATCATGACCACGGCGGAAACCGGCAACACAAACAGCCACTTTAAAACTCCAACCGCCACGGCGGTAGCAACAAACACTGTGGCGGTAACCGCCAACAGCCAGGTGGAAGACAATGTACCGCCTACTCTGTTACAACCGGCCCATCCGCTAGATTTTCCGGGGCGGTACCAACGCCATCAAAAGTACGGCGGAAACAGTACTCTGAGGGGAAACGACTCACCTCTCGACACTCAAGGAAGAACCAGGATGCTATGGAGCCCGAGCTGCAGGTTTTCCCCATGCTGGCGTGTCTTCTCATACACCGGGAGCATGAACGACGGCGATGACGACCACAATGAGTATTACACCTAGCACACAAGGGAGGGGGAAGGAAAAAGAGAGTTACACACACACGCAACACCCCCACCCTCACTTACAACACCAAACACACAAACACATGAAACAACATTACATATACACCCCGTAACCCTCAGGAATAACGCAAGGACAAAAGGAATGGAGTCAAATGAGTGTAGTATTAGTAATACTTAGAAATACTTTCATAAAGAAAAAACAGTATGTATAATATATACAATATATACAAAAGGCGGGACAATGCCCACTCAAAAATTGTCTGTGGCCCACTGGGCCAAAACACATAGGCCAAGCCCACACTTGACTCCTGCCTCAATTTGGAGAGAACACTGCAGGGGCATCAGGCCGAAAACACACAGGCACCTCAGGGGGAAGGAGGATGGGGGGGCACCTCAGCCAGAAGATGATACAATGCCACTGCTCCTGGAGGGGGCTCCATGCCCACTGCATGGTCCAGTGCCAGGTCACAGTCTCTCAAGTGGGTGGTTTGCCCACTGCTTGGTCCTGGGGAGTGCAAAGCCACAGTCTCACAAGTGGGTGGTTTGCCCACTGTTTGATCCTGGGGAGTGCAAAGCCACAGTCTCGCTAATGGATGCCTTCTTCCACTTGTTCTGGGGGGGCATTGTGCCCAGTGTGCTTCATCCTGGCAAGGAGGGGCTGAGTGGATGCCTTCTTCTCAGTGGACGCCTTCTTCCACTGGTTCTTGAGGGGGCCTTGTGCCCAGTGTGCTTCATGCTGGCAAGGAGGGCTGAGTGGATGCCTTCTTCCACTGGTTCTGGAGGGGTCATTGTGCCCAGTGTGCTTCATCCTGCCAAGGAGAGGCTGAGTGGATGCCTTCTTCCACTGGTTCTCGAGGGGCCTTGTGCCCAGTGTGCTTCATCCTAGCAAGGAGGGGTGAGTGGATGCCTTCTTCCACTGGTTCTCGAGGGGGCCTTGTGCCCAGTGTGCTTCATCTTCGGAAGGAGGGGCTGAGTGGATGCCTTCTTCCACTGGTTCTGGAGGGGGCATTGTGCCCAGTGTGCTTCATCCTGGCAAGGAGGGGCTGAGTGGATGCCTTCTTCCACTGGTTCTGGAGGGGTCATTGTGCCCAGTGTGCTTCCTCCTGGCAAGGAGGGGTGACTGGATGCCTTCTTCCACTGGTTCTGGAGGGGGCATTGTGCCCAGTGTGCTTCATCCTGGCAAGGAGGGGCTGAGGGATGCCTCCTTCCACTGGTTCTGGAGGGGGCATTGCGCCCTGTGATGCAGATGTTTTGGAGCGCAAGGTCACAGTCTCTCACCTGGGTGTCACAACAACAGCTTTTGCAGGGGCCAGGACGCACTGCAGCCTATGTAGTCACCACTACACACTGCTCTCCAGTGGAGACGGCTGCTCAGTGACTCGCAGTTGCACTGCAGGTGGCGGTGCTGGCAGTGGTGGTGGTAGCCTCCAGGGCTTCACCTGCAGCCTTGGACGGCTGCCTACTGGAGCTGCTGCTGCTGGCAGTGGTGCTGCTTGCGGCGGTGCAGGTGGGGGTGCTGGCCGCAGTGCAGGTGGCGATACTGGCGGTTGTGGTGGTAGCCTCCAGGCCTTCACCTGCAGCCTCGGATGGCTGAAGTGCCATGGCTGGTGTTCTGTGCCCCTTCCTGCCCTTGGCAGATGATGGTGCCTCCTTGCTTCTGCCAGCTGCAGTCTTTGACTTGGCCTTGCTGGATGGTTGTGCCTCCTTCCCCTTGCTGGATGCTGTCCCCTTCTTGCCCTTGCCAGGTGGCGGATCCTTCTTTGCCTTGGCAGCTGTTGGTGGTCCACTGGCTGGGCTGACGGGTGCCTCCTTGGAGCCTCTCACAGCTGCAGAAACCACAGCAGACTTGGACTGGGTGGCTGAGGTGCTGGGCTGGGTTCTGGCCACCCTGGCCCGAGGTGAAGGGCAGGGGGGAGGGGGAGGGTAGAGGTCAATGTTGGCGAGGAAGAGCTTCCTAGGGAGACTGGGGCGGGTAGAGGGTGAAGGTTTGGGAGTGGAGGAAGAGGGAGTAGTTGTAGGAGGTATCAGTCTGCTGTGTTTGGGTGCAGGTGCATGAGCTGGATGCTGTTGTGAGGTGGATGGCTGTTTGGTGAGTGTGTGCTTACGTTTGTGTACGTTGGGAAGAGGGGTCACAGACACAGTGGGAGAGGACACAGGGGACGTGTGCATGAATGTGGGGGTGGTGACTGCCAGTGCGGGGCGTGTAGTGATAGGCGTGCTGGTGATGAAGGTAGTGCATGCAGGTGTGAGTGGAGATGCTACTGGGAGGGAGGTGGACGAGGAGGAGGAGGGGGACACAGTGGAGGTAGTGGATGTTGGTATTTCTGCATGGGGATGGTGCTTGTGTGAGTGCCTGTTAGATGAAGTGTGGTGCTTGTGTTTGCCTGAGCCACTTCTGTGTGTTGATTTGGGTGCATGCTGGTCTGAAGGCAGTGTGGAGGCCAGAGCTTGGAATGCTTTCTGTTGGGCCGCCACACCAGAGTGAATGCCCTCCAGGTATGCATTTGTTTGTTGCAAATGCCTTTTGACACTCTGGATGGCATTCAGTATGGTTGACTGCCCAACAGTGAGGGATCTCAGGAGGTCAATAGCCTCCTCACTGAGGGCAGCAGGGCTGACTGGGGCAGAGCCTGAGATGCATGGGGCGAAGGAGATGCCCACCCTCCTGGGCATGGGAATGGGAAACATGCTGAGGAGCTGCTGGGAGGGCAGTGCTGGTACAGGGGGTGGCGGCTGTACCTGTTGCTGGGGTGGCCACAGAGGTGTCCGCCACTGCCAGGGAGCTTCCATCGGAGGAGGAGTCGCTGTCTGTAGTGTCCCCTCCTGTCTCCATCGTGGTGCTTCCCTCACCCTCCGTCCCACTGGTGCCCTCACCGTCAGTGGATTTGGCCTCCAGGCCCATGTGGGATGCAGCTCCCTGCGTCGCCGGAGCCTCTGCTCCTCCACCAGATGATGCTAATGCACACAAGGACAGGGTGACAAGAAGGGGGAGAGACAGAGGATACACTTGGTCAATGCCAGCAACACCACTACCGTTGGCGTACACAACACACAGAGGCCAGCCCTATGCACTAGCCATGCACTACCAGTTACAAAGCTAGTCAGCAGCCCATGGGCTACATTGCATATCGCCATTAGCTGCACACCTGAAACCAACAGGACCCTGCCCAGTAGTAGATGCCCACTAACACTATTGGGGTTGGAGTGCTTCAGAGCCTGCCTAACAAGGGACCTACCCTGCCATGTTCGCCCTGGCCTAGGGGCACCCACAGCTCACATCCCCCACCCAGATAAAACCTTAACGCGTGCAAAGTAATGATTCTGAATCTGTACTCACCCCCTTGTGGCTGCTGTGAGGCCTTCAGGCGCCCATCCAACTCTGGATAGGCCACAGCCAGGATGTGGAACATCAGGGGGGTCAGGGTACGACAGGCACCCCTTCCTCGTTGGGAGGCTAGCCCCAGCTGGGCCTCTGCCGTCTTCCTTGCCCAGCGGCGCAGGTCCTCCCACCATTTGCGGCAGTGGGTGCTCCGCCTGTCTAAGACCCCCAGGTTCTGCATCTCCTTGGCGATGGCACGCCAAATGCCCTTTTTCTGATGGGCGCTGACTTGCAGGAAAATATGCATAGAAAAAGGGATTAGTCATACCGTCCGGACTGTTACACTCATGGGCCACAATATTCCTCCCATCCCCTTACACACAGACATTGACCACCAGACATGCAGCACTCTGCCCAGGACCCCTCAGCCCCCCCCGCATGAGGCTTACACACACAGCAATCCATACATTCATGGCCCACACATCATGCTCACAGTGTACTCACCTATTTGTCTGGAGGACGATAGAGTAAAGTGTACTGGGGTAAGACCCCATCCACCAGTCTCTCCAACTCCTCCGAAGTGAAGGTGGGGGCCCTTTCCTCAGACACTCGTGCCATTGTCGCTTCCAGACACAGGTCACAGCAGCACTTGCAGTGTAGGTCCATTCCTGTAGAAGGTCAGGTAGCAAATGAGTGAACAGATAGAAAATGGCGGTGACATCGGCGGCGGTGCGTACCGTCATCGCCGGCGTACATCGCCATTGGCTCCTGCAACCCATAAGGCCCAATGACAACCAATGCGAAGTTGCGTGGCGGTCATCGACCGCCGACCGCAAGGGTGCACAATGCCAGCAGAATTACCTCATTTCCACTTGTCTCACCTCACAGGTCAGGCAGCCGCCATTTCAGAGGGGCACAGGCCATGGCACCTAACTGCATCACAGCAGACATTGGCACATCAACTGACTCTTGAATTCACATACTGTTTCTGTAAAGGAAGAAATGCATTTTTATTTTCACATATGTGTGATTATGACCGTCTGCTCACCGCTTTTCACCCTAGAGTTCAACCACTGAGGATGAATAGGAGACGGAAACATCCCCCGTTTTCAGACCCCTGGTGGACCTGGCGACAATGGAGGACAGGCACATTATCATGACCTGCAGACTTGATAGGGCCCCAATCCAAGAACTGTGTGCCCAATTGGAGTCAGACCTGATTTCAGCTATCCACCAGCCCTCAAGTATCCCCCCTCTAGTGCAGGTCCTGCCAGTGCTCCATTTCCTGGCAACTGGTTCCTTCCAAGCAACAGTGACCATGGCATCAGGGATGTCTCAGCCAATGTTCTCCAACGTGCTGACCAGAGTGTTGTCTGCCCTGCTGAAACACATGCGCAGCTTCATCGTATTCCCCTAGGTGGAGGACTTTGCCACAGTGAAGGCTGACTTTTATGCCCTGGGACATATCCCCAACATCATTGTTGCCATTGATGGTACACATATTGTCACAACTTACGTGCTGCTTTACCCTGGAGGCCGCAGAGCGAGTGGCGTGGATCCTGTTCTGGAATGTTCGGCCTTGGCCCAAGTAGGGGCGACTCTTTCTGATAGCCACGGTGCTGCAGGCAATGGGTACACCAAGAGCAGGCCGTGTCCCTCAGAAGTAGTGCCAGAGGGAAAAAAAAAACAAAAGGGGGAAAAAAACTCCAAAAAGATAGAATCCTGCAACAGGAACAAAAAGAATAGGTAACAGCAGGAATAAAATACAGGAGAATACACTGGAACCAACAAGAACCAGCACAGGAATACAAGGAAGCAGGAGCGAAGACACCATCCAAACAGAAAGTGTTGCAGCGCAAGGAGAGAAAGAAACACAGCCCTTAAATACCAACAAACAGGAAACGACCAACAGGAAGTAAAAGGACACCATCTTAGATAGGGAAAAGCACATAGACCAGAATAGACTAGGAACCATAGAGAGTAGGGAACAAGGAATGCTGGGAAGAGAAGGGTACTAAGGGAAAGGGGTAAAAACATGAAAGAAGGCACAACCAGATGTCCAGAAAAAAGAAGAAAAGAAAAGAACAGGTGAGGTGGGGGATCAGACCTGCCTAGACACGTGGTGCGCTAAAAAAGTACGAGGCCCCATGCCCAATTTGGGGCCTCGTAGGGTACAGAGGAGGCTGGGGGAGCGGCACGTCTTATGACCGCGTGCTGCGGTCCGAGCCTAATGTTCAGCTCGTGCCACGCACAGCGGCGCGACAATAGGCCCCCCCCAAAAGGCCCAGGTTTGTGCGGAAACAAGCGGTGAAAATGGCGAATCAGAATAGGTGCGTGAACAGAAGATGCATCTTCCCAAGAGCATTCACAGAGAGGGTAACCCTTCCAATGAATCAAATACTGAAGACGTTTGTGAAAGATACGAGAGTCACAAATCTCTTGTACCTCATATTCAGGTACATCATCCACTAACACAGGAGGAGGACAGGGAAACTGACGAGAGTAAGGATCAGGAACATAGGGTTTGGGCTGAGAAACATGAAAGACCGGGTGAATCCTCCAGGTACGAGGCAGGTGAAGATGGACAGTGACAGGATTAATCAGCTGAAGGATACGGAAAGGACCATAGTTACGAGGTGTGAACTTATTTTGAGAAAGGTGTAAAGGTAAAAATTTGGACGAAAGCCAGACTTTGGGGGTGATTCTAAGTCTGGCGGGCGGCGGAGGCCGCCCGCCAGACTTCCCCCTCCAAAATACCGCTCCGCGGTCGAAAGACCGCTGAGGGTATTTTGGGTTTTGCACTGGGCTGGCGGGCAACCGCCAAAAGGCCGCCCACCAGCCCAGTGCAAAACACCCTTCCCACGAGGACGCCGGCTCAGAATTGAGCCGGCGGAGTGGGAAGGTGCGACGGGTGCAGTTGCACCCGTCGCGAATTTCAGTGTCTGCAAAGCAGACACTGAAATTCTTTTTGGGGCCCTCTTACGGGGGCCCCGCGACACCCCATACCGCCATCCTGTTCCTGGCGGGAGAACCGCCAGGAACAGGATGGCGGTATGGGGTGTCAAAATCCTCCATGGTGGAGCAGCTTGCTGCGCCGCCATGGAGGATTCATTTGGGCAGCGGAAAACCGGCGGGAGACCGCCGGTTTTCCACTTCTGACCGCGGCTGAACCGCCGCGGTCAGAATGCCCAGCGGGGCACCGCCAGCCTGTTGGCGGTGCCCCTGTCATTTTAGCCCTGGCGGTCTTGGACCGCCAGGGTTAGAATGACCCCCTTTATCCTGAAGATGATATTCTGCAGCATCCCTACACTTCTTGTCTGCTATTCTCTTCATGTATCTCTTGGTGTTCAACAAGTTAGCTCAAATCAATTTATGAATCTGTAAAAGTCGTCTGGAGAATGAAGTAACAGCAGGAAGAGAAGAGGCAGACTGAGGAGTAGTAGGAAAAGAGGTAGGATGATAGCCATAAGAACAGAAAAAAGGAGTGACCTTGGAGGCACTATGGACAGTGTTATTATAAGAGAATTCAGCAATAGGAAGGTAAGTGTTCCAGTTGCTCTGGGTAGAATTACAAAAGCAGCGAAGGTACTGCTCCAATCCTTGGTTGAGACGCTCAGTCTGTCCATTGGTTTGAGGATGGAAACCCGATGATAGTGCTATGTTGATATTCAGTGTCCTACAAAAATGTTTCCAAAACCGGGAGATGTACTGAGGTCCCCTGTCAGATACAATGCTGTGTGGAAGTCCATGGAGACGGAAAATATGATGGATAAATATATGACTTAGTTCTTGGGACGTAGGTAGTTTTTTCAGGGCAGTGAAGTGAGCCATCTTAGTAAAGGAATCTATGGTGACCATGATAACCCGGTTTCCTGCTGATGGAGGTAATGAACACATAAAATCAGTATAAATGGTGTGCCAGGGAGCCGGTGGAACAGGTAATGGTTGTAGTAATCCTGCAGGTCTGGTACGGGGGATCTTTACTTGAGCACATATGGGACAAGCCTGCACGTATTTTCCGACATTCGATTTCCAGGTAGGCCACCAGAAAGATCGCAAGAGTAGTTCTTGTGTGGCCTTAATGCCTCTATGACCAGCGACCGGCGAATCATGGCACATTTGTAGTGCCTTTTCTCTTACTCCATTAGTAGGGAGAAACAACAAGTTCTTATAATAATAATACCCTTAAATTTTACATATGTTCAGTTTCTTTAATTCTTGATCAGTCAGGTTAGAATATTCCAGTTGTACCTCATCCAGGAAAGACTGAGCTACTCCGATGATTTTACTGGGCTCAAGTAGATACTGAGATGGGGTAGAAGTACAATCTGGATAACGGCGAGACAGAGCATCAGCCAGAATGTTTTGGGATCCAGGAATATAGGTGACATAAAAGTCATACTGACTGAAGAAAAAGGCCCAACGAGCCTGAAGACTGTTCTGGCATAAAAAATTACATAAACATTGTAGATTACGATGGTCTGTTCTCACCTCGAACGGCTCTTTGGAACCCATAAGAAACTGTCTCCACTCTAGGCAGGCTGTTTTCAGAGCTAACAACTCCCTTTCAAGTACTGAGTAATGCTGTTCCGATGCAGAGAGTACATGGGAAAAATAGAACACAGAATGTTCAAGACCGTCATCTTCTTGTTGTTGGAGTAAGGCAGCTCTGATGGCTCTTTCAGAAGCATCAGTAACAACAATAAATTGTTTGTTAGTATCTGGGTGTCTCAAAATCGGTGCTTGAGTGAAGGCCTTTTTCAGACTCTGAAAAGCCTTTTCAGCCGCCATTGTCCAGACAAAGGCTTTCTTTATATTTTCCTTTTTTAATGTTTGAGTTATGTGGCTGGTTTGTTCTGCAAAGTCTAAGATGAACTGCCGATAAAAGTTAGCCAATTCTAGAAAACATTGCGTTTCCTTAATAGAGGAAGGAGATGGCCAGTCTAGGATGGCTTGTACCTTTTCCTGGTCCATTGCTATTCCAGTGGGACTAAGGTGATATCCCAAATAGTTGACTTCGGTCTTGTCAAACTCACACTTTCCCGGTTTACAGGACAGTTGATGTTCCGGAGTCTTTGGAGGACTTGTTTCACGTGAGAGGAATGAAGTTCAGGACGTCTAGAATAAATAAGGATATCGTCTAAATAGATGACGACCGTATGGTTTAAGAGATCAGAGAACACAGAGTCCATAAATCTTTGGAAAATGGAGGGGGCATTAGTGAGACCAAAAGGCATAACTCTGTACTCATAATGACCAAAAGGGGTCCGGAAGGCAGTCTTCTACTTGTCTCCTTTTTTAATACGCAAAAGGTGGTAGGCTCCACGAAGATCCAATTTGGTAAATCGTTGAGCCCCTCTGACTGCCTCTAGTATATTCTTGATGAGGGGCAAAGGATAACAGTCTTTTATAGTTATTTTATTTAGACCTCGAAAATCCAGGCAGGGACGAAGATCCTTCGTCTTCTTGGGTACAAAAAAGAGGGGAGCCCCTGCCGGAGAGGACGATGGTGCAATAAGACTGCTATGTAAGTTTTCTTGCAGATATTCCTTTAGAACTTCCCTTTCAGGTTCAGTGAGTGAATACATCCTCCCAAAGGGAACGATAGCTCCGGGTTCCAAGGGAATAGCACAATCGTAATCTCGATGTGGAGGTAACACAGGTCTGGTTGGTTTTTGGAACACATCTTGAAATTCTAGATAGTGATCGGGGACACCTTGAATGGTATTGATGGAACATCTGGTAATAATTTCAGTAGGCATCAACCTCTTGGGTGAGCAATAAGTTTCTGAAGCAAAGCAGTTCTCATGACAAAACTGTGAGGACAAGGTAATAGTCCGGGTTTCCCAATTTACATAAGGGTTATGTCTTATGAACCACGGGATTCCCAAAATGATAGTATGATTGGGGGATGATATTAAATCAAATGAAATGTGTTCTTGATGGTTTCCGAACTGTAAACTCAGTGTTGTGGTGGTGGTATCAACTGACCAGAGGATATTAAGGACCCATCCACTGTGTGAACTTGTTCTGGGGTTTCTTTGGGTCGTGTTGGTATTTTTTGAGTCGTGGCCCAAGTTTTATCCATATATATGCCACTGGCACCACAGTCAAGTAAAGCCATTGTTCTCTCTTGACGGCCGTCCGGTAAATGTAGCGTCACAGGTAACATAAACAAAGTCTGGCATTGTCCTTGAATGAACTGATGGAAGGTATAGCCGATGATCCCGTCCCCTCCCTTCTTACAGAGGACGGGAAGTGATGTTTCCCGATGGCCTTTGAGGACGGACGGGGCAGGTACGAAGCATGTGGCTGGCAACACCACAATACAGGCACAATCCTTTCCTACGTCTGTCTTCCCGCTCGCTAACGGAAAGTGGGCCTCGAGTGGTATCCACTTGCATAGGTTCGCCTTCGGTGTCTCTGGCGGGAGTACGAGGTTCCTCGGGACGATGCATAAAGACATGTGAAGTGCTTGGCTGAGAAGATCCTCTACTCTTTCTCTTCTCCATACATCGTTCTTGGAGACGGTATTCAATGGAAAGAGCCTGATACATCAGACCACGAAGATCTTCAACTCGGGTGGAGTGTACTAACTCATCTTTAATCTCCTCTTTCAGTCCTCTATGGAATAAAGTCACCAGAGTTCGTTCCACCCAAGTGGTCTCAGCCGCTAGCTGTCGAAAGCGGGTAATATATTGGAGGACATCTTGTGAGCCTTGTTGGATGTCACATAAGGCTTCTTCTGCAGAGGCCTCCAATCCTGAACGACTGAACATCTGTTTAAACCGATTCACAAAAGCGGAATAGTCCGATAATACTGGGTCATTGGAGGATACCATCAGGGTTGCCCAGGCCAAGGCAGGACCGGATAACGCACTGATAAGATATCCCACCTTTGTCTTGTCATGGGAGAATTGGGTAGGTTGGAAGGCGAAATACACCGTCAATGCATCGAGGAACTCTAGCAGCTTAGTTGGTTCACCGGAGAAACGAGGAGTAGAGTTGGAGACGGCCGGAACATCTGCACTGCGAAAGGCCAAAGCTTGTCGTAAAGCAGCATTCTCATTGCGTAATTGTTTCAGTTCCTGAGCTTGTTGCTGAATGGTTGCCAGAAGAGATTGGTCAGGATCTGCAGCAGCCGCCACTGTATCATCCATGATGTTAGACGACGAAGGGAGTATTGGGCGCTGCAATCTGTCACGACTTACGTGCTGCTTTACCCTGGAGGCTGCAGAGTGAGTGGCGTGGATCCTGTTCTGGAATGTTCGGCCTTGGCCCAAGTAGGGGCGACTCTTTCTGGTAGCCACGGTGCTGCAGGCAATGGGTACACCAAGAGCAGGCCGTGTCCCTCAGAAGTAGTGCCAGAGGGAAAAAAAAACAGAAAGGGGGAAAAAACCTCCAAAAAGATAGAATCCTGCAACAGGAACAAAAAGAATAGGTAACAGCAGGAACAAAATACAGTAAAATACACTGGAACCGAGAAGAACCAGCACAGGAATACAAGGAAGCAGGAGCGAAGACACCATCCAAACAGAAAGTGTTGCAGCGCAAGGAGAGAAAGAAACATCCCTTAAATAAAAACAAACAGGAAACGACCAACAGGAAGTAAAAGGACACCATCTTAGATAGGGAAAAGCACATAGAACAGAATGGACTAGAAACCATAGAGAGTAGGGAACAAGGAATGCTGGGAAGAGAAGGGTACTATGGGAAAGGGGGAAAAACGTAAAAGAAGGCACAACCAGATGTCCAGAAAAAAGAAGAAAAGAAAAGAACAGGTGAGTTAGGGATCAGACCTGCCTAGACACGCGGTGCGCTAAAAAAGAACGAGGCCCCATGCCCAATTTGGGGCCTCGTAGGGTACAGAGCAGGCTGGGGCGTGGCGCGTCTTATGACTGCGTGCTGCGGCCCGAGCTGAATGTTCGGCTCGTGCCACGCGCAGCGGCGCAACACATATAGCATTTGTCCCCCCCGGAGATCTGAACAAGTGTTCAGGAATAGAAAAAGCTTTCACTCTCTGAATGTGCAGATGGTGTGTTTGGCGGACCAGTACATGTCCCATGTGAATGCCAAGTATCCTGTCTCTGTGCATGATGCCTTTATCTTGAGGAATAGCAGCATTCCATACGTGATGTCTCAACTCCAGATGCACCAGGTGTGGCTAATAGGTGAGCCCATGGTCCCCACCCAGTATATGGGTGTGGGTTTGGCCCTAAGGGTGAGTGTGTGGCTAATAGGTATCCCTGGATATTTACAGGTGACTCTGGTTACCCCAACCTCTCATGGCTACCGACCCCAGTGCGGAATGCCAGGACTAGGGCAGAGGAATGTTACAATGAGGCACATGGCCGAACAAGGAGGATAATTAGGAGCACCTTTGGCCTCCTGAAGGCCAGATTCCGGTGCCTCCATCTGACAGGTGGATCCCTGTACTACGCACCCAAGAACGTGTGCCAGATCATCGGTGCATGTTGCATGTTGCTCCACCTGGCCTTGAGAAGCCAGGTGCCTTTTCTGCAGGAGGATGAGCCTGGAGATTGTCTTGTGGTAGCGGTGGAGCCTGTGGACAGTGACGAAGAGGCGGCAGAGGAAGAAGGTGTGGACAACAGAAGTACACTCCTTCAACAGTACTTCCAGTGACACACAGGTAAGACACTGTAACTTCACCTTCCACTGCAGTTTTGTGTTTGACATAGAACATGGCAGCCTGATTTCCCTATGTCTATGGCCACTTACTGTACCCTTTGGCATCTCTATTTTCAGATCTCTACGCCCCTCTCTGCCCCTTCTGCCCACTACAGGTTATACCTATGTTAATATTACAGTAGATTAGAAATGCTATGTTTACAGTTTGTGAAACTAATACATGTGTCATATAATCCATAGACTCCGTTCTTGAATTTGTTCAAATGGTGTTTATTTTGGTGCTAATAAGTGGAGTGGGTATTGCAATGGGCTGGGTTGCTGATGGAGGAAAGTCCAGGGTAGAGCCCAGTCTATTTGTATCACAGGTGCATTGTCCAAGGGGGCATAGGAAGGGGAGCAATGGCAGTTCAAGGTGGACAGGGTGACAGAGTGGGACAGAAGGGTGACAATCAGGAGAGTCTTATTTCCTGGCAGGGGTCTTGGCAATGTTCTCTGGCTTCTGCCTGGATCGCAGGGACCGTTTCTGGGGTGGTTCTCATTCTGCAGGTGGTGGGGTGCTGGTGGCCTGTTGGTCCTGTGGCAGGCCTCCTGCCCACTAGCGCCAGCGGAGGTGGAGGGCTGTTCTTCTGTGTGGCTAGTGTCAGGGGCCCGTTGGTGTGCCACTGCCTCCCTCATGGTGTTGGCCATGTCAGCCAGCACCCCTGCAATGGTGACCAAGGTGGTGCGGATGTCTTTCAGGTCCTCCCTGATCCCCAGGTACTGTCCCTCCTGCAACCGCTGGGTCTCCTGCAACTTGTACAGTATTTGGCCCATGATCTCCTGGGAATGGTGGTATGCTCCCAGGATCCCTGCAAGTGCCTCGTGGAGAGTGGGTTCCCTGGGCCTGGGCCTGCCCCCCCCCCTGTCACACAGCAGTCCTCCCAGCTTCCTTGTTGTCCTGTGCCTCTGTCCCATGAACCGTGTGCCCACTGCCACTGATGTCAGGTCTCTGATTGTCTTGGGTTTGTTGGGTTGCTGGGGTCCCTGTAGTGGGGACAAACTGCTAATTGACGTGTCCTGGGGACAGAGGTATGGACCCACTGGGTGTGTGCTGTGCTGGTGTTTCCTGAGGGGGGAGGCTCTGTGGTGGGTTGGGACTGTGGCAGGGTAACCGACTGTCCAGAGGTCCCTGATGGGCCAGGTTGGTCATCGTGATCCAGGCCTGCAGAGCTGCTATCATCACTGTGGGCCTCTTCTGTGGGGGGACTGGATGTGGCTGGCACCTCCTCTCCGGTAACATTAAGTGGGTGTCCTGTGGGGAAGTAAATGCAGTGTTATTGTATCTGCGTGTGCCATCTTGTGCATGGATATGTTTCCCTCTATGGTTGGTATTAGAAAGGCAGCTTTGGCTTGTGTGAGTTGTGCTTGATTTGGCTCAGTGATTCTCACTAGTGTGCATGCTGTGGTGATGGGTGTCCATGCATTGGTGTTGCATGCAGGGCTTGGTATTGGGATGGGTGGGTTGTGATAGTGGAGCATATGTGAGGTGGTGAAGTGATGGGGGTGAGGGTAGGGGTAGGAGTTTGTGATGGCATACAGGTAGGGTGGGGGATATAGTAGTAAAGATTTGACTTACCAGAGTCCAGTCCTCCTGCTACTCCTGCGAGGCCCTCAGGATGCAATGATTGCCAAGACTTGCTCCTCCCATGTTGTTAGTTGTGAGGGAGGAGGTGGGGGTCCACCGCCAGTCCTCTATACAGCTACCTGGTGTCTTGCAACCTCGGAACGCACTTTTCCTCGTAGGTCGTTCCACCTCTTCCTGATGTCATCTCTTGTTCTGGGGTGCTGTCCCACGGCGTTGACCCTGTCCATGACTCTCCGCCATAGCTCCATCTTCCTAGCAATAGACGTCTGCTGCACCTGTGATCCGAATAGCTGTGGCGCTACCAGGATGATTTCCTCCACCATGACCCTTAGCTCCTCCTCAGAGAACCTGGGGTGTCTTTGTGGTGCCATGGGTGCAGTGTGAGGTTGTGGGGGATGTGTTGGGGTGTGTGCTGTGAGGTGCGTGGATGGTGTATGGGGGATGGTGTTATGTGGCTCAGATTCAGTGGGTGCTCCTGGCTTGTCTCTCTCTCTCTCAGTTGGCAATATTTTTATTTGTTGTAAGGGGTTGTGGGTATTGTGGGTGGGTGTTATATTTTGGATTGGGTGTGTGGGTGAGGTGTGTGTATGTGTGTCAGGTGTGTGTACTTTTAATTGTCCAATGTGGTGTTGTTTTGTATGTGTGTGTGTATTTTGAGCGCGGTGGTGTGTACCGTCAATGGTTTACCGCAGTTGAATGACCGCCTCAGTGATTCGTGGGTCATGATGCTGTGGGCGTATTTCTGTTGGCGTAATGGTGTGGGTTTTGGTACCACCAGTTTATCACTGACCTTTGGGCTGGCAGACTTGTGTGGGTGTCTGTATAGTGGCGGATTTCTTTGTGTGGGTCATAATACGGATAGCGGTATACTGCCGCGGTCACGGTATGTTGACGGCCGTCAGCACGGCAGTAGGCGGCATTTACCGCCAATGTTGTAATGAGGGCCTTAGTTTTCAGAAATATTGAGGACATTCCTGATGGTAATATGATTTGCCACTCACTGTAAATTAAACCTGCACTGGGATTTAGTCAGAGCTCCTTAAAGCTTGCATGCAGTAAGAGGAAGAAAATGATTAAGAATATTTTTCTAATAATTTGGGGGTTCTAGTTGGAAATTCATAAGAGTGGAACTACCCCTGAGTGAGGTGAAATAATACACATCAACAATTGGACAGGTTTAAGGTGGAGGGACATAAATCTTTATTGCTTTATAGATTTGCCCATGGTAATCACAAACTAAAAAAAGGATGGATAAGGGAGTAGTGCCAAGAGTTAAAGTTTAAATTTAAGAAAATGCAGCATGCAAAAATAAGATGAGTATTCCTGTTTAAAGTGCAATATTAGTAATCCTTGAAATTTTAGCAGTTGTTCTAGATCGGACACTGATAATTACGATGGCAGGGTTGACTATGAAGCTTGGGAGAGTCATATATTACCAAACTACTGGAGATGATTTATCTTTTCAAAGTAATGTTCAATGGCGACTGCCAGTTATTCTCCTAATTCACTTAAAGGTATCCTTGAACCCCTCAGAAGTCACTAGCCCAGTTGCTGGACTATAATTGCACTTCATCATTTTCTAAGTGGTGGACTTCTAATATTTCTGAATTTAACATGCTGTGTGGTGGCTCAACACTAACGCAGAAGATTGAGTGGGATGATTATAGTGCCTATGTTTAAAAAAGGAGAGAGGACAAAACCCTCAAATTACCTGTAAATGGTTATGCTTTGCCCGTCCAACAAAGGTTTTTTTTTCTTGATTCATGCTATTTGACCCACAGAAATGAGAAGAAAACAATTTCCACTACACATTCCTCAGACAGGATTCCATAAACATCAATCTACTGTATAAAAGTGTGTTTTTGTTTGCTTTTTTAGTGTGACTGCAAGATTCCATTGCCAAGTTTTCTTGTTCATTCTAACTAGACATGACCAGATGAAAGATGTGCCTAGCTCTGAACCTCCAATGTGCAGCTCCGAGCCTGCAATGAGATGCAAGACACAAAACGTTTGAAACTAGTTGCCCAGCAATCTTTGTGATTCACAGACTTGATTTTTCTGAATAAGTGCTCTCAGACTTGACTGAAACATGAGAGGAAGTTTTCTACACTACCCTCAACAATACATCGCCAGCGTCTCGAAAAATAATAATGTGCCACTGAATTGAGAATGCATTGTTCTAAAACGTGCCTTTGACAGTGTTTACAGAGCATCATCTCTGACATTTTGTAGCTGAGTGTTGTCCCTGTAAAACGGTATGTGTGTGTGGGTGTGTATGATATACATATAAGACTAAGGGGAATGGAATTGAAATGGATAATCTTGAATGGAAGCAAATTGCCGTGGGGTTTGAACATGGATGCGGAGTTATGTAGACATCTGTGAAAGATAAATACAAAAAATCTGAGAATAGATGAGATGAAGAAATTGATATACACAATGGAGTAATAGTATTGGAGAACAAGATGTGCTTTAAGAAAGATAGGAGTAAAATATGAATTAGACATATATATCACTGATGATGAGAAAACGCTCAGATACATGTTAAACTAAAAAGATACCTTTCTCTATGGCCTTCCTACTATGGTGGGTACGTGAGGAGAATATGAAGATGAAAACGTCACTTCATGTAATAGAGATAATTTCTTGATTGGAAATTTGTTAGGGAAACTTAGATCTTTTTTCAAATATGAAATGCCTATTGAAATTATTATAACCGTTAGATAATTATTATAACTGTTAAATAAACTTTATAGAATGAGCAACATACAGTTTAACTATAGTCAATCTTAATAAAACTAACCTGCTCCCGAGATAAAGTACTTTACCGATATCTGCATTTATCAGCAAGCCTGTTAGATAGAAAATATAAACGCCAAATACTGCAGAGAAAATAATTTAATCTGTGATGGGGAGATTAGATATAGAGATTCATATTTATCTTAAATATATTTTAGGCCATGGTATTATATGAGAATAGATATTTCACCTTTGGATACAAAATCTTTAAAATAGAACTTTCTAAGGCCTTTTATATAGGGATATGGATAAATAAATGATAAAGAATGAGAGGCTTTTATAAATATCTAAAAAAATATTTAATATTTAAGAATATTTAAAATCTTGAATCTCGGATTATATAAATAACAGTACCTCATCATATTCAGTAACAAGTTTGAAATTATATAACAGCTTAATAGTGCGGATGATGAGATCATTAGCGAGGGAATACAATGAATGGTTTTTAATTAGTGCATGGTTGGTGGTCACATGATTTAAATGCACTGACTTTGCACACATCTTTATGGCCAGTCGAAGGCTCAGGCCGAAACGCGTTGGCATATTTATTTGGAATTAACACTTAGCACTTTGTACGTTACATTATGAAATAAAAGAAGATATTTTTCCGAATTGGATTGACAGTGCCGACGTCATTTATGCAGCGAGAATCTGGAAGTTTGGTTCCCGTGTGCTATTGAAGTGACTTTTGATGAAATATAAATATATATATATATCAAAGGATTATCAAACTATCTGGAACTGTACTGTAATGAGAAGCGATTAATACTAAACCACCTGAAAAGCATGGTTATGCAAACTGGAAGATACAATAGAAGATCGAGCTGCGATCATGAAGGTAAAAAACTTGAAAGTTAGGGAGTAGTATTACCTGCATCTCACAGTTAATAACAGAATGACTTGTAGTTCATTGTTAACAGCCAAAAGCCAATGAACAAAAACCTAAATGGTGAAACCTAAATGGTGGATGGGTAAGGGTTGTTACAATGTAGTAAACATTAGAAGCATTGTCTTAGAAATTGGGTCTCTAGTAGGCCCTAAATTGAAATGCAGTGCTTAGAAGTCAATAGCTCCAACCTGGGCTATCTGGTTGTGCTTAACCCTGGAAAATCCAAACATTCAGTTTGATTGCAATGGAGCACGCTCCCTCTACAAGAGTCACTTAGACCCGCTGACAGTACCTTGGTTCCATCGATGCTTGGGGATTATGTGTTTACTCAAAAGAGGGGGTGTGTCGCTATTGCAGGTGATGCTTCTTTTCTTCACCAGGCAATGTTGTTGATGTGTCGATGTCCAGAAGCGATGTGTACCAGTTCTGATGTGTCATGCTGAATTTCCCAAGTCGGACTGCATTGTAAGTCTGGGTCATTGTGTCATGCAGGTGGTAAGCAGTCTCCGCGGCTTCGGTGCAGACAGCAGCAAGGCATTGTTTCAGCAGCGCGATGCACCGGTTCCAATCGACACGCCGGTTTTGATCCATCAGTTCCAACTGACATGCCATTGTTCATGTATTGGTTTCATGAGTTGCAGCACCACACACACCTCCAAGAGCCCAGGGCTGGATTTGTCACCACTTGGCAGAGCAGGACTCACTGCCGAGTCCATGTGCTGGTAGCAAGATTAAGGCCCTCATTCGGGACACGGAAGCACCGCCAACAGGCTGGCGGTGCTTCCAGGGCCATTCTGACCGCGGCGGTAAAGCCGCGGTCAGAAAAGGGGATCCGGCGGTTTCCCGCCGGATTTCCCCTGGCCCGGAGAATCCTCCATGGTGGCGCTGCTTGCAGCGCCGCCATGGTGATTCCGACCCCCTTCCCGCCAGCCTGTTTCTGGCGGTTTACACCGCCAGAAACAGGATGGCGGGAACGGGTGTCGTGGGGCCCCTGGGTGCCCCTGCACTGCCCGTGCCACTGGCATGGGCAGTGCAGGGGCCCCCTAACAGGCCCCCATAAAGATTTTCACTGTCTGCTTTGCAGACAGTGAAAATCGCGACGGGTGCAACTGCACCCGTCGCACCCCTGCAACTCCGCCGGCTCCATTCGGAGCCGGCTTCATTGTTGCAGGGTCTTTCCCGCTGGGCCGGCGGGCGCCCTTTTGGCAGTCGCCCGCCTGCCCAGCGGGAAAGTCGAAATGACCCCCGCGGTCTTTCGACGGGGTTACTTTGGCGGGCGGCGTCCTCCACCCGCCAAAGTCAGAATGACCCCCTAAGTCTTTTATTTCCCTGAGACTTCAGAAACAAAAGGCAAACTCAGTCAGGCCCTTGGAGAAACTTTGCATTGCAGGATGTAGAGAGTTAAGTCACGGCCCCTCATACCCAGGCAAGAAGCAGCAGGCTGAAGGCCAATACAGTAAAGCAAACAGCAAAGTGGCAGACCCTCCTGACAGCACAGCAGTACTTTAATGTAATAAAAAGTAAGGTTTGGGCCTGTAAAGTGGGTACATTTGCTAGGTTAAAATGGCAGTTTAAAACTGCATACCCAGGCTCTGAAGTGGCAGGCCTGAGAAATGTCTGAAAGGCTACTGTGGTGGTTGGCACAATCAATGCTGCAGGCCCACTAGTAGCATTTAATTTACAGGCCCTGGGCACACATATTGCACATTACTAGGGACTTACTAGTAAATCAAATATGCCAATCATGGAGAGAACCCTATGTATCCCTTTAGACACAAAGCACATGCACTATAGCATTGGTCAGCGTTGAAAAAGTGCACAGAGTTCTAAAGACAGCAAAAAAGACGTTCAGCGCACAGTCAAGACCGGAGGCCAGAAAGCTAACAGTCAGGGGAATCTATCCAAGAGGTGCCAGGTCTAACACATTGAATCTTGAAAACTTTAGTACTAGCATACACTGAACATTTTCTAACTTTTTTCCAGCATGAGGCTCAAAAAAGGGCACAGAATAAGGATGCTTGGTTAAATGCTTAGAAGAGACATTGTTATGTGAGGCTAACAACCTGTGCAGAGCCACACTGGCTCAATCCATCTGGCTAGAATTAGCCCTATACTCCAATATGACAGAGCATGTTATACATTTAAGAGTTGCATTACTTGAATATATGACATTCTAAGTGCAAGGGAAAAATATCTGATTTCTATATTGTGATAACATATTTTTCATACTGTGCTTAATACTGCACCTCTGCTGTTTCCATGCACTATAAATAGGTCGATACAATTATACAACTTACGGAATTCAACTTACTGACCTTTGGAGGATGGAAGGCTGAGTCGACTGGAGCAGTGCAATTTAATACTCCATCCTTGCACGTCATCATTGCACAAATACACATTTATATTTGACATCATATTTACTTTGTGGCTTAAGTAATATTACCATGTATGCACATTTAAACCCAGTAATGAAATGTAACTGAGGTTTATAATCATGCGCACTAATATTTATATAAATTGCTTCTGTGTATTAATTATTCATGTTTACATTTTAATTTGTATTTACAGAAGTAACATGCATTCTTTTTTATTTGTTTGGGATTTTTAAAAGTTAGTTATTTGCATGTATAATTGTATATTCAAAATGCACATTGCATTTTTATTTAAAGTTAGTCTGAGTAAAGGCCTTCATTTTTTAAAGTATTTTGCTTGGTTAGCGTCTTCTTTCTTTTGCAGGCGCGTCCTCAAGGTTGCATTAGCTAGAGGAAAGGAGTATTATTTGTATTAGTTTATTGATAGCAAGGCCTGAGAAGAGAAATATTGGCAAGAGACGTTAAGACCTGAGCAGATGAAGCCTCCTATGCACCGCATATCTAGAACGGGGGATGCTCAAGGTTGCACTAATTGTCCAGATTCTGTGGGATTGGAAATTCAGGTGATGTTGCAAATGCACACCAGGTGAACGAGAAATTATCGTTCCTGGAGGAGTGGGAAGAGATACAATTGTTGCTGAACATTTTGTTTGTTTTAATTAATGTTCACGCTGTTAGAAGGTAGAGCAGATTCCCTTAAACTTTGAGGGGCACTGCCCTCCCTGCTTCCTTTATTCCTGCAAGTGTGAAGCTTCATGCTAAACACTTATTCCTTTTTCTGGAAGACTTCTACTGAAGTCTTCACTATGCTAACACATTTTTGCATTTTCAAATTTCCCATTCAAACCATTCTCATTCCTTATTTAGACCTCTGACTACATGCTTTAAAAATAATTTCATTTTAGGAGAAAGAAAAGGAGTTTCTTTATGGAACGCCTATTTTCTAATTCCTCAGTTTCTGGATTGCAGTGAATTTTATTGCTTTGAAACTTAATCTATTGAGACAGAACCAATTGTGATATTTCAGCTTGCCAGCTGTAATCTCGTATCATTGTAATATACTTCTGCCATGCATATATAGTGGATTCATTATTGACTGGCAATAAAATTACTTAACTTCGAGCACTGATTTCCGATCCTTATTGTATGGCCAAATTGGTCTCACAAAAATCAAATTGTCTTATTGTTGGTGACTCCTTCAGAGTCTCAGTCAACATAAAATGATCCATCAGATGAGAGATTGTAAACCTGCACGCTCTCATAAGCTTGATGGAATTTGAGCCTGGTGACCATCGCTTTGGGCAAACATTGAACTTGTTGAGCGATCCTTACAGAAACAGCTTGTGAACTATACCAGATCTAGTGGTGCCAACTGACATGGCTAAGTCTTTAGAATTGTGGCAGAAATGAGTAACTCTTACATTGCTAATGCGTCTTTCAAAAATACAGTTTTTCAGTACTCTAACCACCAAAATTTGGATTCTCCTTTTGTGCTTTTAGTAGTAAAAAATAATGGCCCATATTTAAGAAAAATGATGCACAACTGCGTCAGCGCAGTTGTGGGTCAAAATAATTACAGCGAGCTAATGCGGGGGTGTGCTGTATTCTAGAAAATACAGTGCATCTCTGCATTTCAAAAGTGGCGCAGCATGGTGCAACTGTTATTGCCGCTGCACTGAGCTGCGCCACTTAAGAAAAAATCAGGGCCTCAGGGTGCAACATGTGGAACGCAACCCGCATAGGGTGCACCAACAGCCACACTCACACACCTCCATGTGCCATTTGGGAATGGTTACAAAAGTGTACTCATACAACAGATGGGACATATCTGTGATCATTATTTATGCTGCTGTACAAGTAGCTTCAATTTCACCATGTAACAAGGTTGTCTGTGTTGTGTGAATGGTTGGTGTTGTGCATAAAGGGACACCTTCATGCGTAAGAAAAGGCACAAGTGGCATCATTATTATACTATGGGCACAATGTCACTAGCCCGTAATGCAACAGTACCATCATACAAATAGTTGCCCATGTGGATCCAAGCAGCCCATTTCCCTTGTGGCACATTAACTAAGTCTCAAAATGCAAGCATTGATCCACATTGTACATCCTTACACCAACACATGCCTGTATACAAGGAAATGTTCCTAATGTAGGGAGGGACGAACTAATGGGGCTGGCAATCTATAATGGTTGCACTGTGCCCTCTAATTAGCACATGTGTGTGGCCTGCTAAAGGCAGATGACAAAGTAACACAACCATTGTAAACAATGGACCTCCTTGTGCTTTGCAGTACTAGTGACATCATTCACAGTGCCAATGCGGTAATGCATTAAAAGAGTGACAACACTCATTACACTACTATGGGAATGCCCACTATAGTGAATAGGAAGGTAAATGATGTGCTACCATGGTGTCAGTTGATGGGGCAAGGGGCCTGCAAGGAATATCGTGGTGTGGGATCAATGCACAAAATACATTGAAAGATTGCCCCATGTGTGATGCACAATGCAACACATAATGAACAACTACAACCGGGGGTCTGTAACATGTCACTTATCCTCCAGTAGCAAGTAAATGATGAGCCATGTCAACAGCCACTACAGTCAAAGATTGACATTTGACTATCTCCTTGCAGAAGATGATGCCTTACCTCCTGCCGACCTGCCTCTCTTGGATTTTACTGATGCCATGGATAACCAGCTGCCAACCATCAATGAAGAGACTCTCCAGGATGTCCTAGGTTCCCTCCAGATATCACCTTCAGTCACAGGAAGGACAGACAGCATTGAGAGATCTCCACATGACCACCCAACTACCAACACACAGCAGTAACCAGTCCTGCCACAGCCCTGTACTCTGAGGACCCATACATCACCTTTCAGAGGAAAGTGGTAGGAGTCCAGTGGGAGCTGGCCAAGCAGGTGCTGGTGGGGATGGAGACCATGGCAGGCAGCCTAGGGGGAGTGAAAAAGTGCCTTAGTCCAAATAAGGGCAACTCAGCTGCCATCAGAGGCACCCACTCCCTGCTACATGGACTCCAGCAGTCCAAGGCCAACGTAGGTGCTGTCGTGAGGCAGAGGCTTCAACAATTGCCCTCCTAAAATGGCGGCAGCATGATAGATAATGGGGGGGGGCTATACAAAATACACTGGAGTCCATACAGCGGGAAGTGGCCTCCCTCGGGGAAAACATGACTGCCTACCACCTTCATGTAGCTGTGGTGTTGAGAAATCAGCAGTTCCTCCTTGCTGCAGTGCTGCCTTCTGTGTTCCCACAAATGGCAGCTGCCAGGACCTTTGATTCCACATCTCTATCACCTGACGTGTGTGTGGCTCCCTCAACTTCAACAACAGCACAACCCGTGGCACAAGAGGCACCACACACATCTGAGGATGAAGATGTGGAAGGAACAACATTCACACAGAAAACCACCCAATAGCACCAGTCTGTGCCACATGGACAGTATCTCCTTAGTTCTGTACTTAAGATCATGCCAGTGTTGTGACAGCTGGCAATGTGCCCACTTCACTCAACCACTGTTGACTTATCTGGTAAAGACTGTCATCATCTCAATTACTACCTATTTTCAATTTAGGCACCTCCTCACCAATGCACACTTCTCCTACCCGTGTCTCATGACATGTCCCTCACCCTTTGACTCTAAATGTACAACAAATGGCTCAGGATCTCTCAAGGGGTCTGTGAACTGGACATTGTATTGCTTTGGAAAATACACTTGCAAATATAAATAAATTTCCATATTCACATGTATCATGTCAACTTTTACTGTGACCCTTCATCTCATTTAAATGTATGAATCATGTGAAGCTATGTCAATGAGAACAGAACCTAATTAGATATGTGACTTACTGTCAGACACAAAGCCACACAATAGGACTCTAACATGAAAAAGGTGACTGATGGTGTTGTGGGCTACAACCAACTTACAGAGCCTTAAAAGCATGTATAGAACAGATATCCATGCAAGTTGGCATATGGCATGTGTGGGACTGGAATTTTCCCTGATGAGAGCACCAGTACAACTATTATGTGTGGAACAGAAGAGGCAGATTTGATCAGTGACGGGCATCTGTCAGTGTGCCAGGATACATACCCCAAATACGTTTAAGTAATATGTACCATATTTGATAAGATTATTTCTGACAGACCTCAGCAATGACAGTTGAAGTTCCATACTTACCTATCAAAGATTCCAAATACATACACAATGTGAATGTCAGGAACTGGGGATGACAAATGTTTTGAGTAGCTGATGTCATATTGCAGCCAATCTGACAGCTCCTTGGTCACAGGGGATACACATAGTCATACATGTAAATCAATACAGAAAGCATACCCTAGGGCATTCCCCTAACTTGGCCAGTGCACACATGAGATCACCCAGACACTCAATCAGCATGGACACCTAATTGTCTAAAACTATCAGGATTTATTGAAACCTTAAAACAACACCTTATTAAAACCTAGCCTAGACACTATCCTACAGTAAACTAACCTATACTAACTTATCTAAACTTACCCTTACAGCTATCTATCCTAATCCAAACTTATCTTGAACATTTAACGCCACACACTAAACATTGCCCCCCCGCCCACCTTAAGAGACAAGATATGAGTAGGACAACATTAACTAAAGTTACACATATACTAACTTAACCTATATCCTAAAAAAATATTTTTTGTACATTTTTTATGGATTTAATTTTTTTTTTTGATTTTTGTAAACACAGAACCCTAGACATTTTATGGTACTGGTCCACTAGGTCACTTTCTCTTAGTCAGAGATGTGAGTATCAATGAGAGGTGTGTTTTCATATTTGGTGTGTGATGGTATAATCCAGACTATGCTGGGTTACCTTGCAGACCCATATCAACCATTGTAGGTAACTGCTAACCGTTTCCTACCTAGGCCATACACCGGTACAATCAGCCTTCACATGTATTTCCAGAATAGCTGCAGGCATATGTCAAGACAACACAACTGGGTGGCATGTGTCTAAGAATGAACATTGGAAGTGCTACAGACTCTGCCTACATTCCACCCACATATTCATGTGGTGGTGCATTCTCCATTTTATTGATCATTCCTGGCTATGGGGCATATGTGTGGAGAGTGGATCAGCACCAATTGGTCCTCCACTTGTCTTGCAACCCTTAGCGCACTTCACAGCCAACATGTGTGTGCTCTATTTGAGAGACAGCACACCATGTGGCAGGGTTGTGGCCAATAGTGCTCACAGCACATAACGCCATTTACATACAGTGCAGGGATAAGGTGAACATTTTGTCCCTTATCCTGACCAGTCCATGATGGTGCCTTGATACTAATGGTATTCCCCCCTTGTCACACCTGTTCAGTGCAGGCGTTATAGCTACCCGCCTGAGATGTGACAACCGTTTATTTACTTATTTTGAGGTACACCATTTTGAAGCAGCCTGTATCTGCTTGTGGGTCGTGGGCACAGTGTGGCAACGTTGTATGTTTTGTTTAGTGATGTATGCATGCGTTTCCAGACACCTGTGTGACAGGAGAGGTAATGATGTGTTTTTCTGCAATGCCCTGCATCGCATAACCAGTCCTGCTAAGTCCCATGTCTCCTCACTTACATGCATCTCTGGACTCTCCCATACATTGTCAGTAGTCCAGCTCCCACAGTGCCCTGTTGGTACCCTGGTATCATGTTAGGGAGTTGTGGAATTATCAGGTTTGATTGTAGGAGTGCTGTGAGGTGTCCATTCCTACACATGGTCTTTAATGGCTAGTGGTGTTGTATTCTGATGTGTGCAGCACAATGCACCAGATAGTTGAAGGTGGACACAATGGGTATGCCTGGTATGTTTAGGTGATATGTAGTTGGTGATGCCAACACTTGGATGACATTTGATATTGATGCCGCCGGAGACTTCTAGACCATGACAAATATGGGGCTGTGCCTATATGTAACTTTCTTTACGTTGACATGGTCAATACCATTCACATCGCTGAGCTATTCCTTGTTTGGTGTTATGTGTGTGGGATCTGTATTTAGTTGTCAACTAGGGGTCACTTGTTGTGGCTTGGGCCCAGCTTCTGTATGTAAAGAGGACATAGCTCCACTTGTCCTTCACGTGGTGTGCGAGTCAGGTTGTGGCTGTAGTATGTACATATGGGTGTATGTGTGTGTGATGTGCACTGAATGCGGTGTAGTGTGGCATGTGACATATATTTTGTTGTCTGTACATCTGTGATCTCCTGTCCATATTTGTTTAGTGTGGTGTATGTATTGTTTGTCCTACAAGGTTGGTGTGTTGTCTGTGTAATGAGTGGTATGGTAGCTTACCTACGAGTAGGCCATATTGTCCATCCTGGAACTGCTCGTTGATGGTAGACTGCCGGAAAATGTAGGCATCACGGACGCTGCTGTGATATTTGGCTAGGATTGTTTGTGAAGAGCCCAAGGTGTCCCACAATGGCCTGCACATTTGTAGAATGTGTATGTTTGAGGATCCTGTAGAGGTGTTCCGTTGCAGCAGGTGGCACAATTTGGACATGGGTACAGTCTATTGCATCCAGCACATGCGGGAACCCAGCAATTTGGTAGAAACCTTGTTTGATATCCTGCTGCAATTGCTGAGTGTTGGGGAAGCAGATGTGGTGGGGTGTGAGGCGGATGATTGCGTCCAGAACCTTTGGAAGGAAGGGCGAGAACGATGGCTGGGAGATAACACCCACTTGTGCGCCAGTTGTCTGGAAGTATCCTGATGCCAGCATATGGAGGACAGTCAGGAGTTTGGTCATGGGTGGAATAGTTGTTGGAGTTTCCACTCTTGCAGTAATGTCTGGTGCAATGTGGTGCAGCAGGCATACAATGGTCTCCACTTCAGATGGTAGGTTCTGATGACATCTTGTTTCCTGAGTGCAAGGATGGTGGTGTGCTGTCGAAATATCCTCTCTCGCCTTTTTTGTGGCTGCTGTGGTGGTGTTTGGGGTTGCTGCGGTGGTGCTGATAGGACCTGTTGTCGTCCCTGCCATCTGCAGCGTGCGCCAAGCTGGAGCATTAACAATTCTATGTTGTCCAGGGGGTTGCCAATGCTCATTTTGTGTGTTTTCCTTCTTTAGTATTGTGTTGGCCTCATGTTAATGCCTGGTCTGATCAGGTGTTAAAATTTGACGCTAATTAGACTTTGCATCTTTTTTGGGGACCGGTTCCTTAATGTGTGTCGGTTTTGCGTTGGGTAGTAAATATTGCTCTTGAGGGCTAGCGCCATTTTTTGGAAGGGAACGCCTACCTTGCATAATTGTCGCTAAACGACTCAACGTGGTGTCATGCTCCTAAAATATGAGGCAAAATCTAATATTTTGTCGCTAGACGGATCTAACGACAAAATATAAATAAGGCACTAGATTAGCGCCACTTTTGCTTCAAAATAAATGGGGCAAAGGCGGCGCTAAGTTTCCTTAAATAAGGGTCAACGTCTTTCACTTGTGCTACAGCAATGGCCTTAGGGGAATAGTAGATTTGTTGTGAAGTTAAGCATGAATCAGCTACCTGCAATGGAACTAATAGGTTCTTGGCATGCCATCCGGTTCAATCAGATTTGTAAATCAAGCAGTGACATTCTGAATTAGTCCATTATATTCTGTCTTCTGTGTAGGCCAAAAATAGTATAATTCATTTTTGCCTATAGTCAAATTATTTTGATGGCGAGAATTTTTTTAAACAATGGAAAGGACACAGTGGGGGTCAGTACAACCCTGGCGGACGGTGTTAAAGGTGCGGTAATACCGCAAACAGGCCGGCGGACAAAAAAAGGGAATTATGACCCTGGCGGAAACCGCCAACAAAGACGGCCACTTTAACACACCGCCCGCCATGGCGGTACAGACAAGCAGCGCGGCGGTTACCCCCAACAGACAGGCGGGAGACAATGTACCGCCCACACTATTACAACCCGCCAATCCGCCACCTTTTCCGGGGCGGATTCACCGTGGATAAAAACACAGCGGAAACAGCTTTTGCTATGGGAAAACGCTCACCTCAACACATCCCACAAGGAACGTGGACACCATGGACCCCGAACTCCAAATACTCCCTGTGCTTGTTTTTCTGCTCCTTTACGACCAACAGCTACGTAGGCGCAGAAGATACCGGTGAGTACAGCAGCTACGACACGGGGGAGGCAAAAGTTAGGGGGACACCCACCAAACACCCCCACCCTCGCATATCACAACATACACACCAATGCAGTCACAAAAATAACAGTAACAACGCACAATCCCCCCGGAAGAATGAAAACACAAAGCCAAATTCGGGCAAACATTGTAATGTGCCAATATACATGTCATAAAAAAATATACAGATATATAAATTTCAAAATCACTCTTATTTACACATACAATCCGAGAAGTAGTGCAGATATGTACACAACAATGTCCGTGCACCAACAGTCCAAAAATGCATGGGCGAGGCCCACAATAGATACCTGACCAAAATCGGAGAGAACACTGCCGGGGCATCAGATAGAAATAAAACAGGCACCTCAGGGGGAAGGGAAGGGGGCGCACCTCAGCCAGATGAATGCGAAGCCAGATCCACGACGGGGCTCCATGCCCATTGAAGTATCCTGGGGAGTGCAAAGCCACAGTCTCTCAAGTCTCTACAGTGGGTGGGGTGCCCACTGTGCCATCCTGGGGAGTGCAAAGCCACAGTCTCTCAAGTCTCTACAGTGGGTGGGTTGCCCACTGTGCCATCCTGGGGAGTGCAAAGCCACAGTCTCTCAAGTCTCTAAAGTGGGTGGGTTGCCCACTGTGCCATCCTGGGGAGTGCAAAGCCACAGTCTCTCAAGTCTCTACAGTGGGTGGGGTGCCCACTGTGCCATCCTGGGGAGTGCAAAGCCACAGTCTCTCAAGTCTCTACAGTGGGTGGTTTGCCCACTGGACCATCCTGGGGAGTGCAAAGCCACAGTCTTTCACGTAGATGCAGGTCTTCAGTGGTTCTGGAGGGGGACTGGTGCCCAGACTGGATGAGTCTCCACGTGAAAGTACCTGTCCTGTGACTGTCCCAGCTGCACATGGGATAAGGATGCCTGATGTGGCGGTCCATTCATTCCTACGCGGTGCATGCCCTGTTCAGCGGTGCTTTGTCATGGCGGTCTTTGCCCTGTTCAGCGGTGCTTTGACATGGCAGTCTTTGCCCTGTTCAGTGGTGCTTTGACATGGCGGGTCTGGACTGTTCAGCGGTGCTTTGCCATGGCGGTTCAGGACAGTTCAGCGGTGCTTTGCCATGGCGGCCTTTGCCCTGTTCAGCGGTGCTTTGACATGGCGGTCTTTGCCCTGTTCAGCGGTGCTTTGACATGGCGGTTCTGGACTGTTCAGCGGTGCTTTGCCATGGCGGTTCAGGACAGTTCAGCGGTGCTTTGCCATGGCGGTCTTTGCCCTGTTCAGCGGTGCTTTGACATGGCGGTCTTTGCCCTGTTCAGCTGTGCTTTGACATGGTGGTTCTGGACTGTTCAGCGGTGCTTTGCCATGGCGGTTCGGGACAGTTCAGCGGTGCTTTGCCATGGCGGTTCAGGACAGTTCAGCGGTGCTTTGCCATGGCGGTTCAGGACAGTTCTGCGGTGCTTTGCCATGGCTGTCTTTGCCCTGTTCAGCGGTGCTTTGCCATGGCGGTTCAGGACAGTTCAGCAGTGCTTTGCCATGGAGGTTCAGGACAGTTCAGCGGTGCTTTGCCATGGCGGTTCTGGACTGTTCAGCGGTGCTTTGACATGGCGGTTCTGATACGGACATTGGTGTGTGGCATGACGATCTCTACACTGGACATTGGTGTGTGGCATGACGATCTCCACACTGGACATTGGTGTGTGGCATGATGATCTCCACACTGGACATTGGTGTGTGGCATGACGATCTCCACACTGGACATTGGTGTGTGGCATGACGATCTCTACACTGGACATTGGTGTGTGGCATGACGATCTCCATACTGGACATTGGTGTGTGGCATGATGATCTCTACACTGGACATTGGTGTGTGGCATGACGATCTCCACACTGGACATTGGTGTGTGGCATGATGATCTCCACACTGGACATTGGTGTGTGGCATGACGATCTCTACACTGGACATCGGTGTGTGGCATGACGATCTCCACACTGGACATTGGTGTGTGGCATGACGTTCCATCATTGCCAGCGGGGCTGTGGCATCCTTGCCCCTCCTGAGCTGTGACTCCGCTGGTGGTCTCCTGACTTGTGACGATACTTGGGCCCTCCTGGGCTGTGACTCCGGCGGTGGTCTCCTGACTTGGACCTTCCTGGGCTGTGACTCTGGCGGTGGTCTCCTGACCTGTGACGATACTTGTGCCCTCCTGGGCTGTGACTCGGGCGGTGGTTTCTGGACCAGTAACAATACTTGTGCCCTCCTGGGCTGTGACTCCGGCGGTGGTTTCTGGACCAGTAACGATACTTGGGCCCTCCTGGGCTGTGACTCCGGCGGTGGTCTCCTGACCAGTGACGACAGTGCTGGCGGTTGTGTCTGGACCTCCGGAAATGATAGCGCACTTCTCCGCTGTGACACTCACAACAGGCTGGGCAGACTTCCTCTGGACCTTCCCCACCTTTGTTGGAGTTACAGCTGACTCACCAATCCCCTTCGATCCCATGTCACTTGTTGTCCCACCAGGGGTCTTAAGATGGTCCAGTCCTCCACTCTCCATTTTCAGAGCCTTTACAGGGGGTGGGCTGCCAGTGCCTTGGCTCCGGGTCCTACTGCGTGCCCTGGTGGACGGTGCACTCCAAAATCCTGGAACACGCACCACTGGTACTGGAGGCTTTTTGACTGAGGCGCTACGACGGGACTGATGAATTCGAGGGGGGGGTGGGGGCAATAAGGTCAATTTGACAGAGGGACAGTTTCTGCCGAACACTGGGATGGGTAGCTGGAGGGGGTCTGGGAGTGGAGGAAGAGGAGGTGGTTGTAGGAGGTGTCACTTTAGCTGTTTTGGGTGCAGGTGCAGGTGCAGGTACTGGAGGCTGTTGTAAGGTGGATGGATGTTGGGTGAGTGATTGCCGGCGTTTGTGTTCTTTGGGAGGGGGCGTCACAGACACACTGGGAGAGGACACAGGGGAGGTGTAAATGGCAGTGGAGGTGGTGAGTGCAGGTGAGCGGCTTGTGGTGCTGGGTGTCCTGGTGCAAGTCCTAGTGCCTGTAGATGTGGTGCATGCAGGTGTGTGTGTAGACGAGACTGGGAGGGAGGAGGGAGAAGAGGAGGAGGGGGACACAGTGGAGACAGTGGATGTTACTGTGTCTGTATGTGGGTGAGGCTTGCGTGAGTGCCTGTGGTGTGTGTGGTGCTTATATTTGCTTAAGCTACTTGTGTGTGTTGACTTGTGTGCATGCTGGTCTGTAGGTGTGCTTGGGATGGGCTGGGGTACAGGAGATTGGGTCTGGGTGGAGGAAGTTGGAGGGGGGAGGCTAGACACAGGGACAATGGCTGCCATCAGTGCTGAGGCCAGAGATTGCAGGGTTCGCTGAAGGACAGCCTGACCAGAATGAATGCCCTCCAGGAATGCATTACCGTGTTGCAACTCTCGTTCTACACCCTGGATGGCATTCACAATGGTAGACTGCCCAACAGTGAGTGACCTGAGGAGGTCAATGGCCTCCTCACTGAGGGCAGTTGGGGTGACTGGGGCAGGGCCTGAGGTGCCTGGGGCGAAGGTGATGCCCACCCTCCTGGGTGAGTTGGCACGGGGCAAACGCTGAGGGGCTGCTGGGAGGGCAGTGCTGGTAGGGGGGGTGGCGGCTGTACCTGTAGAAGTGGGACGCACAGGTGGTGCCGCCACCACAGGGGAGCTCCCATCGGCAGACGTGTCTGTGTCGCTGGTTGGTGATCCGGTGGCCGACGTGAAGCTCCCCTCGCCCTCCGTCCCACTGGTGCATTCAGAGTCTGTGGTGTGGCCCTCCATGGCCATGTGGGATGCAGCTCCCTCGTGCTCCGGTGCTACTGTACCTCCGCCTGATGATGCTGATGGACAAAAGGACAGGGAGAGCAGGAAAAGGGGGGGAGACAGAAGAAAGAAAGTTTTAGTGCATGGCATACCGCTACCGTTGGCGGACAAGATAGACGCAGCAGCCCCCTGCATTACGCCGTGCTCCTGACCTCTGCACATGCAATTTCTGGGACATGGCCTACATGGCAATGGTGGAAATCTGCGCACATGGATGCCACAGGGGCAACTATACCTCAACTTGCCACTCTGCTGAGGTGGGATTGAGTGCCACATGGCCTACATTACGGAGGGGCCTTGCCTACCTAACTCGCCCTGGCCTAGGGACACCCACAGTCCACCTCCCCCACACAGACCCCTCCACTGCATGCAAAGTCCGCAGAATGAGGTTGTACTCACCCCCTTGTGTCTACTGTGATGTCCTCAAGCGCCCATCCAACTCCGGGTAGGCCACCGCCAAGTTCCGGAACATCAGGGGGTTCATGGTGCGACGGGCACCCCTCCCACGTTGGGAGGCCATCCCCAGCTGAGCCTCCGCCGTCTTCTTGCTGCAGCGGCGAATGTCCTCCCATCTCTTACGGCAGTGGGTGCCCCGTCTCTGGTGGGCCCCCAGGGTCCAGACATCCTTGGCGATGGCACGCCAAATGTCCCTCTTCTGGTGGGCGCTGACCTACATGACATGCACAAGGAAAGAAGAACAGTCATTACCAACTGCACCGTCAATGTGAGTGGCCCCCTCCCTACTCTGCCCATGTGGCCCATTCATTCCCATGCATAACTGATCTATGTACTCTGCCCCCTTCCCTCTTCCACCCAGCCCTCTCCACCCAGGGCTAGCCCATACAACGTGCTCCCTGTGTACTAACCTGTTGGTCTGGAGGACCGTAGAGTAGCGTGTACTGGGGGAGGACCCCATCCACAAGTTTCTCCAACTCCTGTGCAGTGAAGGCAGGGGCCCTTTCCCCAGACGCAGCAGCCATCGTCACTTCTAGACCGAGGTCACAGCAGCACTAGCAGTGTAGGTCCTCTACTGTCGAAGGTCAGGTATCTAGTGATTGAACAGATAGAAAATGGCACTGACGTCCGCGGCGGTGACGTCCGCGGCGGTGACGTCCGCGGCGGTGCGCATCATCACACCGGCGCACCTGTTCATTGGCTCCTGGGACCCATAGGGTCCAATGTTAACCAATGCAGCATTGCGCCGCGGTCTACGACCGCCTACCGCGACGGTGTGCAACGCCAGCGCAGTTACTCCACAATCCCATTGTCCCAGTTTAGAGGTCAGGCAGCCGCCATTTCAGGCGCCCACATGGCTTTATTTACTACTGCGTCATGCATGGCTAGGCCTATACTCAACACACATACAGGAAGGGGTTTTGTCTGGTGTAGTCTTGTGTGTAACTGTGGGTACATACCTGGAGGAATAGTGACTGCTTCTTCGCTGTTGTCCTTCTTAGGCACCGTCAGCTGGAACATATGAGAAGATGGCGGAATCCTCCGGTGTACCGACCGCTGGTGGACCTGTTGACAATGGAAGAAAGACATATCATCGTCACCTACCGGTTTGACCATGCCACTATCCAGGAACTATGTACCCAGTTGGAGCCAGACCTGATGTCACCGATCCGCCATCCGACTGGAATCCCCCCTGAAGTGCAGGTGCTGTCAGTGCTCCATTTCCTTGCAAGTGGGTCTTTTCAGACAACAGTGGCCATGGCATCAGGGATGTCCCAGCCTATGTTTTCCAACGTGTTGTCCAGAGTGTTGTCTGCCCTGCTGAAACACGTAAGGAGATACATAATTTTCCCTGAGGTGGAAGATTTGCCTACAGTTAAAGGTGACTTCTATGCCCTTGGACATATCCCGAACATCATAGGTGCCATTGATGGGACCCATGTAGCTCTGGTCCCACCCGCAGGAGTGAACAGGTGTACAGGAACAGGAAGAATTATCATTCGATGAATGTGCAGATGGTCTGTTTGGCAGACCAGTACATCTCGCAGGTAAATGCTATGTTCCCTGGCTCTGTGCATGACGCCTACATCCTGCGGAATAGCAGCATCCCTGATATGATGGGTCAACTCCAGAGGCACCGTGTATGGCTATTGGAGGACTCTGGTTACCCCAACCTGTCATGGCTATTGACCCCAGTGAGGAATCCCAGGACCAGGGCAGAGGAACGGTACAATAATGCCCATGGGCGGACTAGGAGGGTGATCGGATGCACCTTCGGCCTCCTTAAGGCCAGGTTCAGGTGCCTCCATATGACAGGTGGATCCCTATTCTACTCACCGAAGAAGGTGTGCGACATCATCATCGCCTGCTCAATGCTCCATAATTTAGCATTGCGACGCCAGGTGCCTTTTCTGCAGGAGGATGATCCAGATGACTGTGGTGTGGCAGCTGTGGAGCCTGTGGAGCGAGTGGACAATGATGAGGATGAAGCTGAGGATGAAGAAAACGACAACAGGGAGTCAGTCATACAGCAATATGTCCAGTGACACACAGGTGAGAACATTTTCTGGTTTAACATTACATTAACTTTCATACGTCTACCTCTATCCTGTACCTCCATTTCACTCACTATTTGTTCATTGAGTTGTACCCTTCCATTTCAGTTTCACAGGTGTGGTTACCTACGTGTCAACTGCTTGCATACTTGAAGGGCTTGTGATGTGTGACATTGGTATGTTAGCCTTACAATGGGTAACCCATTATGACACTGTAATTGATAATACAAAGTTCCAAATCATAGACTGACTCCAGATTTATTTGGCTTTCAAGGGTGTTTATTTAAGTGCTAAAAAATTCAGGAAGGTTGTAAAATGGGGATGGGTAATGGTGGAGGAATGTCCATGGCAGAGTACAGTCTATTAGTCTCACAGGTGCATTGCCCATATGGGCATTGGAAGTGGAGCTGGGGCAGTTCCAATCTGGACAGGGTGACAAAGTGGGACGACAATCAGGGTGGTCTTATTTCCTGGCGGTGGTCTTGCCATCTTGCTCTGTCCTGTTCCTGGATCTCAGGGCCCGCTTGCGTGGTGGTTGTCCGTCTGCAGGGGATGGGGTGCTGGTGTGTTGGCATCCTGTCCACTAGCGCCGGCGGAGGTGGTGAGCAGTTCGCCGTCCTGGCTAGTGTCAGGGGCCCCTTGGAGTGCCACGGTATCCCTCAAGGCCCCTTGGAGTGCCACGGTGTCCCTCAAGGTCTTTTGAATGTCCGTCAGCACCCCTACGATGGTGCCCAGGGCAGAGCTGATGGTCCTGAGCTCCTCCCTGAACCCCAAATACAGTTCGTCCTGTAGACGCAGGGTCTCCTGCAACTTGTCCAGGACCGTCGCCATCGTCTCCTGGGAGTGGTGGTATGCTCCCATGATGGAGGAGAGGGCCTCGTGGAGAGTTGGTTCCCTTGGCCTGTCCTCCCTCTGTCGCACATCAGCCCTCCCAGTTCCCCTATGTTCCTGTGCCTCCGTCCCCTGGACCGTGTGCCCACTACCACTGCCCCCAGGTCCCTGTTGTTGTTGGGGTGGTGGGTTACCCTGGGTGCCCTGTAGTGGTGGACACACCGCTGATTGACCTGTCCTGGGTATGGAGGTTTGGGCCCGCTGGGTGGGTGCTGTGCTGGTGTTACCAGAGGGTGGCAGCTCGGTGTTGGGCTGTGGCTGGGCAAGGGGAACCGACTGTCCTGAGGCCCACGATGGTCTGGGCTGGTCATCAGGATCCAGTAGGGCAGAGCTGCTGTCGTCACTGAGGGCCTCTTCCTGGGGTGGTGTGGTCTGGACCCTCTGGTGTGGTGACGTTCCTTCGGGTTCCTGCAGGGGCATAAGAACATGATTATTGCATGTGTGTGTGTAATGGTGTGCAATGGGTGGGTGTCTGTGTACCCCAGTGCAGGCATTCCTGTGTGGGGGCTTGTGTGGTGATGGTTGGGGGGTGTTCTGGGGATGTGCAGTGGGCATGCTTTAGTGAGGGGTGCCCATGCTTAGTTTTGTCATGCAGGGCTTGGTGTTGGGATGGGTGGTTGGTGTCATGGGTAGATTAGGGAGGATTTGGGGTGATAGGGGAGGGTGTGAGGGTGGGGGTGTGTGATAGCATGCAGGTAGGGTGGGGGATGTGATAGTGAAGCTTTGACTTACCAGTGTCCCATCCTCCACCGACTCCTCCGAGGCCCTCAGGATGCAAGATGGTCAGGACTTGCTCCTCCCATGTTGTTAGTTGTGGGGGAGGAGGTGGGGGTCCGCCGCCAGTCCGCTGCACTGCGATGTTGTGCCTGGAGACCGTGGAACGCACCTTCCCCCGTAGGTCGTTCCACCTCTTCCTGATGTCCTCCCTATTTCTTGGGTGCTGTCCCACAGCGTTCACCCTGTCGACTATTCTGCGTCATAGCTCCATCTTCCTGGCTATTGATGTGTGCTGTACCTGTGATTCAAATAGCTGTGGCTCTACCCATACGATTTCCTCCACCATGACCCTGAGCTCCTCCTCGGAGAAGCGGGGGTGTCTTTGGCGTGCCATGGGGTGGTGTGTGTGATGTGTGGGGTGGTGTATGTGGTGATAAGTGTGGTGATGTGTAGTGGTATGTGGCGTTTTGTGTGTGGATGTAGTGTGGGTGATGGTGTTGTGTGCCTCTGTGTGATGGGGTTGTCAATAGCTGTGCTGTCTCTCTGGCCTTCTCTCAGAAATTCTGGTTGTAGGGGTTTGTGGGTGATGTGGGTGTGTGTTTTATATTGTGTTGGGTGTGTGGGAGTGTTGTTTGTATGTGTATCAGGTGTGTGTATTTCGAAATATCCAATGTGGCGGTGTTTTGTATATGTGTGTGTATTTTGAGCGCGACGGTGTGTACCGCCAATGGAATACCGCGGGTGAAAGACCGCCTCGTGGATTCGTGGGTCGTAATAGCATGAGCATGTTTCTGTAGTGTGCAGGTGGAAGATGTGTTTCCGCCAGTTTATCGCTGACCTTTGGTGTGGCGGACTTGTGTGGGTGTCAGAATTTTGGCGGATTCCGTGATGTGTGTCATAATAGCTGTGGCGGTCTACCGCGGCGGTGTATTGGCGGACTTCTGCACGGCGGTAAGCGCCTTATACCGCCAATGTTGTAATGACCCCCAGTATGTTTGCAAAGTTCCAGAAGTTTGTGCTTTGTAATTTTGAAACCATAGGTCTGCCTCTTATAGAAGATGTTTTCATTAATTGAACATAATTTAAGGTGCCACAGTTGTCTGCGGTATCTTTGTGACTACATAAAACAAATTTTATGTCAAGACCGGAGGCTCCTATTATGCATTCTTATCTTGCTTTAATTAATACAGCAGCAGTCAAGAACTACAAATGCCAATGGACTTAGGGACAAGCTAGCCAATGGGAAGAAAAAACGTAAGAACGATAAGCAGAAATAGCAATTAGCTGACACTATAGAGTACCCACTCAACTGCAAGCAGCCCTCTCTTTATGGTTATTTCAAAACTTTTTTTACAGTATATTTTATGTGGGCATATGTGACTTGTGTTAATTTGGGTGCGGAACGTTCCATTCCATTTTCTTTTACTTTGCGCAACACGCGCTTTACTTTCTCAAGCTTCCAGCTCCCTTGCCCCCCCCCTTTCATTCCAGCATCTGCCTTTCACGCGCATTAACGGTTGTAACCATTGCGCTACTTTACTGCTTGAGGCCCGTTCTTCTCTGCACGCCTTTCGTCGCGCTCCAGCAAGTCGGACTCACCGCTTCCTGCCAGCTTCTTCGTTTCTTCAAAGACGAAACTCTTTTGTCTGGGACCGCCCCAAACACGCCCATTCTTTTACCAAAATTATAGTAAATTAGTGGTCAAAGCAAGGGGGAAATATACAATTTATGTAGCATCAATAATTATTTATTGCTGTATTATGCTTTTTCTTTTACATTTTATTGCAGGAAAAATGGCTATATTTTCTAAGGTAGGTGATCCTAATTAAAAACAGTGAAAGTGAATATTGTGCGGATAAGTGAAGGTGATATATACAATATATACATAAAGTGGTTTTAAGAACAATATGGACTTCTAACGGCTCCGTCAATCCAGGAAGCACTGAAGTCACATAAAATTTCTTTACAGTTTATAATCCATATTCAAAGATATGTCGACGTTTCGACCCCTAATGTAGAGATAAATCAATGATGGGTCATCATCAGGACTGACAATAATGTCAGGTCGGTAGCACCTATGGATAGTATAAATATCCAAATTAATATAGGCCTTATTGATCAATGGATAAATATGTGGGTGGGGCTGCAGCACTCACCTAAGAAATCCAGAATAGGATTAGGATCTTGTGGTCTGAGGCATCTTCCTAATGGGAGAATGATATACAGTATAGTATTCTGTTTGGCAATGTATCGTAGTAGGTATATTCATATGTAGTCAGTGACTACTTACATGTTACGTAGTGTAATAAGGACCGAAGGCGTCATTGAATTACGGTCTAGGGATGTCAATCCGGTAAGAACAGTGTTCTGTATGATTAATTAAACAGAGTGCAGCAAGCTCATAAAGAGACGCATCAATCCCTAATAGTTTCCAAGTAATCACAATAAACACAAATAATATTAAAAAGTAGAATGTAGTGTGCACCTCCACAAAAATTCCTGCTGCACTAAGGACCACAGGGGTGAAAAAAACACCCCAATTGTTAAAGAAGAAAAGATTGGGTGGTGCACCACTTTAAGTTGTAGACATATTCTTTATATACTAATTGTAGAAGAGTCCCAGATAATTAAACAGGTGATGATACACGGTTTCTGTTCTTTTTCTTCCAAAAATTCTTTTTATTTGATCAAGAATACTTTTTATAACAGTAAGTTGATGAAAGCAAGCAGCCAACGCGTTTCGCCCTATACACTTGGGCTTCTTCAGGGCTGCAAGAGTAACATATAACCATAAAAAAGTTGAATGATAGTGGTATTCCTGATATCATTTAATATGTAAGAACAAACAAGAAAAGTTTTTTACATAAATTTTATAGTGCAAGGCACAAAACAATATTTATATACAGTTGTGATTTATGTCCCAATGGAAAGAAACAATTTTTTATATTTGCCATAATTCCGTGTAAAAGTCAAACTCGAGTTATAAGTATAGAAAAGAACCGGCAAGGACCATAAGAACTGTGGTAAGTAGAATAATTTAGTGAACCCTAAACGAAAAAGTGCCAGCATTACCATACCAGTGTGTTTAGAGAATATCATTGTGCATGCAATAATGAAAAGCCCTAAAAGAGAGCTGAAAAGTAAGATATTTTAAGTGAAACTAAAGTGAGACAGAAGTAGGATAAATGAAAAATATATAAATTGGTATAACCAACAAACCACCTACCAAATGGTAAGTTCCAAACTGTATTGAAAAGTTGTTTGCAAAATATGACTGAGCACAACCAAGTTTCAGAGTGCTAAAAATAAATAAGAGAAGACAAAAAGAAAAACGATTCATATATCCAAGAAGATGTCACCGATATTGGATAAAAGCGGACTGGGGGGGCTTTTGTAAAGGCTCAAGGCGGCATGAAGCCATAACAAAATACATTTAATAAGATAAGGTAAATGATATCCAATTTTAATTAAATACATGGGCCAAGTCGTAATTGCGAGTTAAAGTGCCGTATATCAGCCTTACCTGAAAAGGTATGAATATATGCCGTTTGTTGATAGATAGGTGTAGCAGGCCGGTCAGCGGCAAACCGAAAGAGCAGAAAGACGGGCCCAGCCATGTTGCCACCCGTCAAGTTAAACAAAGTGAATAGCGCGTGTTGCGGTAGAAGAGAATACTACGAAAAATGCCGGAAATTTATAAAAGACGCCGTACGCGGAAGGGGAATGTAAACATAGTCGACGGACTATGTCTAACGGGCCGCATTGCCCAAATGAAATAAATAGCGGCCATATTAGAAAAGGCAAAAGTGAGCAGTACTCATTTGTGGAAATGTTAAATGAAAAAATATGGAGGATACTTAACAAAAATAAATAGTGAAACAGAAAAAAATGGAATATGTACATATATGTATGTGTGAACAGGGGGGAAAGAAGGAAAGCACCAGAAAAGGAGAAAGGAAAGAGAGCAAACCGTCCATAGTGGAAAGCCAATTAGGGAGAGAATAACAAAACCCCAATGTGAAAGGAGAAAGTATATATACTCAAGATTGATATTACAATGATAGTTATACTAATGGTCAGACCAATAGTCCCTATATTTATACAATCTCCGTTGTAATAAACAAGTAATCCATTAGCATAAAACAAACATTTGTTACAATAGTAATATCATAACAGCAAGATAATTACCACCTGGTAGTCATGTAACCATAAACAAAATATTGTCAAAAAATAATAAGTCATATATTGCAAAGTGTAGAACAATCTCAATCATTGTATACAAAGTTGTAACATTTTTTAGTAAGATACTCAAAAGAAAATAACTATATACTGAAAGGGAATATTAATATATACAACAAGCCCATTACAGGAAATAATGAAACTCATGGTCAGTATTATGTCCCAACTCGTCTGAACGTAAACGACAGATCCAGGCTGCTTCTCTTTGACGTAATTGCAGTTCTCTATTACCCCCCCTGGGATTTGGTGGGATATGGTCAATCCCGTGAAATGAGATTACATCATCATGTTTGTGCATCAATGCCATATGCAATGAAAGCGGATATCGGTTATCATTGTCCTTAATAGCACGTATATGCTCCTGTATTCGGTGTTTGAGCAGACTAATGGTACTACCCACATACATTTTATTGCATGTGCATTTGAGAATATAGATCACAAATTTAGTATTACAGTTGATAAAACTTTTGATGGTAAACACCCCTGTATTGTTATAACAGAAAGTGCTAGTTTTATCCAGACCAAAAGCACAGACATTGCATTCATGGCATGTATAAAAGCCCAAAGGCTTGGCTGGAAGCCAAGTGGATACATTAGGTACAGATACATAACTCGGACAGAGAAAATTTCTCAATGTTTTGCCTCTTCGATAGGTAATTCGAGGTGTTTCAGAAAGAGACCCTTTAAGTCCCTGTAAGTCAGTGAGTAGATGCCAATGACGTTTAAGGATTTTGTAAATGCCCTGACTATGGGCCGTATATCTAGTTACGAAGGACAAGCGTGCATTGTGTGAAATCCTTTTATTTTTAGGTTTTAATAACAACGTGTTTTGTCTAGATGTGTTCATAATACGCTGTTCTGCAGTTCGAAGAATCTGGTGGTTATAACCTCTGTTGATAAATCTTTGTTTAACAAGTCTAATTTGTTCACAAAATTGATCTTCAGTACTGCAATTTCTTCGCACACGTACCATTTCACCAAAAGGGATGTTATTAATGGTAGAAGGCAGATGTGCGCTAGTTGCATGTAGAAGGCTATTGCAAGACGTGGATTTCCTATAGAGGACACTCTGTATAGAATTATTATAAATGAAAAATCTTATATCCAAAAACTCAATGCTTTCTCGACTGTAATGCAGGCTGAGTTTCACATTATAAGTATTGTCATACTGTATGATGCATTCAAACACTGTGAGCCTGTCAAGAGATGTGGGTTGGGACTCAAAATATCTAAAAAATATATAAAGGCAGACCTAAGTATAGGTGTGAGGAGTGTGGCAGCATAATAAGGCTGTATATATCTGCACTTACTCGTGAGTAAAATCCAGGCAGTCTACTCGTGTAGCCAGGGGAATTCTTCTGGCACTGCACGTTGACTCATGTAGTTGGGAATTTTTTGTTTACTGCAAGCCGCACGCTCGTCCGACGTGTCGGCTTATGTGGAGAATGTAATCTATTTTGGAGCGACCAAATGCTTCTGTCATTGGTCCATATGGGAACCAATCAGGGTTGACAATTTGGTGTAGTTCAACGGCAGCAGAGCGAACAGCACTGCCGGCGCTGGAGCCAGAGCGGGAAAAGTTATCCTTATGGTCCGCTGGCAATACGCGTATGGAATCGCACGTATTCTAATCAAAGGTGAATCAGTTGGTCAGAATAGGAAAGTGGAGAGTTCCTTTCTGGTCCGCCACGCGAGTGCGTATGCCGGAATGGAACCTAGTAGCGTGCTGGACTGAGTGGAGGCATAATGTAGAAACGTGCGTCCGAGAATCGCGTTGTTTAAGTGGGAATGGAACCTAACTGGGTGGTTATGAATACGGGCGGGAATAAAGCCCACGGGGGTGATACTTTTATGAGGTTACAAATAGGTCTGTATTGTATGATTCCATCTCAAGGGAGGGACATGAACAAATCAAAGATGAAAAAAGGGGGACACATGGTGTATTGACCTGAGCTAATGTCTGCAGACAAGAATTAAAATATATCAATATATATTAATAATTTTAGTTTTTAATTTTAAACACACCCATCTGAATGTAGTACAGGAATGGACGAAATATCTATACTGTGCGCAGATAGGTCAAATAGGTAAAAAGGTGTACGTGTCTATGGGGCCAAGGACTGTGTCAAGTGAAGTGACGCAATACCTTCATTGGGGATTTGAGGCAGGTGGAAGCCAGATCAGTGGGCGGCAAGGCCAGGAGCAGATAGAACAGGTGTGTCAGTGGAATCTGGGGGAGGCATGATGCCAATCTTAAATTCAGTAGGCGGCAAAGGCCAGGAGCAAATAGGATGAATGTATCAGTGAAATCAGAGGGAGGCATGACGCCAATCTTCTATGGTGTTCAATCCCTCTTTAATGGTGCCAAATTTTCCCATACAAAATAGTTCTCGCTTTGTTAAGATATACTCTTTATCCCCTCCCCTTGGTCACAAGGAGATTTTTTCCACTATTTGCCATTTTATGTCATCGTATTTGTGTTGTAGTGTTTCGTGATGTTCCACTAGCGGTGCACCCATTGTTTTGCATTTTATCCTGCTTTTGTGTTGCAGGATTCTGCATTTGGCCTTCTGTGTAGTTTGTCCGATATATAGTAACCCACAGGGGCACCAGATTGCATAGTTTACATCCTGTGTGTTGCAATTGGTGAATGTGGGTAAGGTGAGTGTAAAGTCTTTGTTGCAGAATTCTTTAGTATTAAAAGCCATCTTGCATGCCGCAAAATTGCCACATTTGTAGTGTCCTACTACAGCTGGTAAATCCCATAGTGCGTTAACCTTTCTTTTGGGTACCTGTGGTAGTAGTGCGCAAGTAAGGGGATCTTTCAGGTTTCTACCTTTCCTGAAGGAGAATAGAGGTGCTTCTTGTGTATGGAGATTTTCCTTAATTAATGCCCAATGGTGTAAGATTATTTTCTTGATGTCGTTACTGGCCGGGCTGTATGTGGTAACACATGCTAGTCTATTGCAATCTTGTTTCAATTGTTTGGGTTCTAAAAGTGCATCTCTGTGGTTGTACCACGCTTGTTTCCTTGCTCTTTTCACAAGTCTTTTTGGGTAGCCTCTTTCCACTAATCTTGTGATTAGGATGTCAGATTCTCTGAAGTAGTCTGATCTCTTTGTACAGTTTCCCCAGATAGGGAGGAACTGGCCAAAAGGGAGATTATCTCTCAGGCTTCTCGGGTGGTGACTGGAGTAGTGTAGCAGTGTGTTTCTTTCTGTAGGTTTTCTGTGTAAAGTGACAAAGAGTTTATCTTTCTCCACACTTATTTTGAGATCTAGGAAGGGTATGCTCTCTCTTTTGGACTCAAAGGTAAACTTAATATCTATAGATTTTTTATTCAGCCATATGTGGAAATCCTGAAGTTGGATTATAGAACCACGCCAAATGAGCAATACATCGTCAATGTATCTTGACCATTTTTTTTATGTGGCGTAGGAAAGGATTTGTTTGGTTGAAGATGTTTTGGGTCTCATATACTGCCATATAAAGGTTAGCCAAGCTTGGTGCAAAGGCAGCTCCCATGGCCACTCCCTCTGTCTGGTAGTAGAAATTGTCATTAAACAAAAATAATTTTTGCCCATAGATATTTCCATCATGGAAATGAGGAACCAAGTAGGTACTTGCACTGGTTGTGTACGGGAGGCAACTACTTTGGTTAACACTCTTAAGGCTTGTTGTTGGGGAATATTGGTGTACAGAAATTGAATATCCATTGTGACCAATATATCTGTATTGGGGGACAATTCTAGCCCTTCATATAGCATGATAACGTGCATACTATCCCTAATATATGCTCTTGTTAGGGGCAGAAATGGTTTGATGAAAAAATCAAGGCATTGACAGAGTGGTTCAAATATAGAGCCTCATCCTGATACAATGGTGGTCTACCTGGTGGGTTTATTTTTATTTTAGGTAAAGTGTATATTACGGGGATGCAAGGTTTTTTTTTGTTGAGGAATTGGTGTTCTTTTTTGGACAAAAAAACAAGGTCTAACCCTATTGTGGTAAGTTCCAATATTTGTTCTCTCAGTAGTTTGGTGGGGTCTGAACCAATCTCCTTATAACAATTCTCATAATTTAGCTGTCTAAATATTTCTTGTTGGTAATCTTTTACATCTTGTAATACTATTCCTCCACCTTTATCAGCTGTTTGGTCACTAAATCTTGTTTTTCTTTTAGGTTTTTCAAGGCTGTGTTTTCTTCATAGGTAAGGTTGAATTTAACATAGCTCCGTTTAGCGCTTAAAGTTTCAATATCTTTCAAAACCACGTTCTGAAAAGATAGTATTTCAACTTGCATAGAGGTAGAGGGTAGAATAAATGTAGATGGTGGTCTGAGGCCTGTAGAGCTCAAAGGGCCTTCAATAGGGTGATCTTTAAAGAAATTACTGAGACGAATGCGTCTAAAAAATCTTTGTATTTCAATTTTGATCTCAAAAAAGTTAGGACAAGCCGTGGGTACGAAGGATAGTCCTTTACTTAGTACTGAGAGTTCCTGAGGTGTCAAATTGTGACGTGAGAGGTTAAAGATAGGGGCCATATTGGTGGGTGGGCTAATGTCAACCGTATTTTCTTCTTCTGGTAAGTCAGTGTGTTCAGATGTAGGTAGTGGGGGTGAGGGAGCGGTTTTCGCTTACCACGAGTATTGTTGGCGCCTGGTCTGGCGTTCTCCGTGGGGTTCCTAAAAGTGTACAGGCCCCCTGTTCCTACCCCTGCCTCTCCCGCTTCCCCCTCTCTGTCTGTTGTCCTCTCCTCTGCCCCTCCCTAAAAAAGATTCGGGAGCTTGTGGGTAGGAAGTTAAGGTGGTGCCCTGTTGCTCACTATCCGAACTGTCTGAGGCCTATGTATCAGAGAAAGTGAGATATCTTCTATAGCCTCCCCTACCTCTGTTCTCAAATTTGCCTGACTTATCTTGTTTGTAGTAGTCTTCATCTAGGTATGGGTAGGTGTAAGTCTTGTCGTATTTTGCTATGTCTTTAGCTAATTTGTCTAGTTTTTTCTTCTGTGTAATATATGTGAATTCTTTAGATGTTTGTTCCAGAACTTTCTTTACAGTAAATTTTATGTGGGCATATGTGACTTGTGTTAATTTGAGTGCGGAACATTCCATTCCATTTTCTTTTACTTCGCGCAACGCGCTTTACTTTCCCGAGCTTCCAGCTCCCCTGCCCCCCCTTTTATTCAAGCATCTGCCTTTCAAGCACGTTAACGGTTGTAACCGTTGCGCTACTTTACCGCTTGAGGACCATTCTTCTCTGCACGCCTTTCGTAGCGCTCCAGTAAGTCGGACTCGCCGCTTCCTGATGGCTTCCTCGTTTCTTTGAAGACGAAACTCTTTTGTCTGGGACCAACCCAAACATGCCCATTCTTTTACTAAAGAGGTGCAACTCTAATTCCCCTTTCTGCTCCGTCTGGACTGTATTCTTCCAGCGTACACGCCTCAGGGGAGTGTCTATTTATTTATTCCCACCCATTTTCACTCCCATTCTGCTTAACCCTTTTTCTACTGGTTTTTTCTCTCTGACTTGCAGGTTTTTGTTATTTCATAATGGAGATAGACAGTTACAAGCTTTACAAGCTTCTATCAAAAAAATGTCAAAGAATATTGAAAATTCCATCAGATATATGATGTCCAATACTTTACTGGCCCATTCTGCGGGGAAAGCGGAAAACATAAATTGTCTCCTATTATAAAAAATAAGTCTTCTAGTGGCGCACAACTGATGGGTGAGGTGTCATCACCACAGATTGAGGATTTAATTCCTCCAAGGCCTCCACGAAAGGAGGGGAATACCTCACTAACGTAAATAGTTCAATTTTGCATTCTAAATGCAAATTTAAAATGAAAAACATTTAAAAAACGCCCAAAAGGTCATAATATCAAAGATATTGGACACTGACGATGATTTGGACGATTTCGTCCAATCCAATGTCTCTGGCAACACTTCCTCTCCCCCTCCTCCCAGAAAATAAAATTATCCAGTTCTAATTCCCATTTTATTTTGGATACCGAGGGAATTCCCATGTTTGATCCTACTCTCATACATCACCGCCAGTTCAACCGAATGGCTTCCTGCTTCCTATGTTGACGAGTACATTTCTTCACGTCTTCGTCTTCCCCCGGACAAACAAACTAGAGCAAAGTTAAAATCTGAATGCCCCAAACCTTCCTTACCATCTCACATCACTTTAACACCTTCCATTGATCAACCGTTGATTACCTTTTTTACGAAATTTGGAAAAGACCCTCGCAAAGGGGTTGATAAAGCTTGGACAACTTGCCAGGACAAGTTACTGGATGTGGTTGGGCCTCTCGCTCGTATATTCAACCTTGCTGAAACGGCCAGACTAGACAATTCTGATATTAACCCTACAGACCTTTCCCTTTGGGTCCTGGGCAATGCAAATTCGGCATTAAAACTAGACCCCAAACTCGCAAATCTTGCTACCCTTGATCCTGGAATACCAGGAGAAGGCCAACTTTTCGGTGATTCTTGTATTAAGGATCTTAGGGCCAGATGTAGCAAAGTTTTGCGAGTCGCAAATGGTCCGAATCGCTATTTGCGACTGTGCAAAATCGGAAATGGGATGCAAAAATCCAATTTCCGACTCGCAAAAAGCGATGCGAGCCGTTAGCGACTCACAAAGATTGCAACCCCATTTTGCGACCCGCAAATAGGAAGTCACAATTTGCGAGTCGCAAACCATATGCAATTGCAACTCGCAAATTGCGACTAGTCGCAAAAAGCCCAGTTTGCATGTCCCATTTACCACCAACTCAGAGCAGGTGGTAACCATTACCAAAGTATAAAAGGAGACCCAGAAGGCATCTGGGTTACTCAAGATGGCGGAGATATACCTGATAGCAGTGAGGAGGAGAGTCCACACAGCCCAGCAGAGGAGGAGGAGGAGCCAGAGACAGGAGAAGATTTACAGAACAAGGCAGACACTCTTCCAGCAAACTGAGGAAGAGATATACGACAAATACCGCCTTAGCAGTGCAGCCATACTAGAATTAATTGGATTACTAAAACCACAGCTAGAACGCTAGACGCTGCGCGGCTGCGCCATCCCTACGCATGTGCAAGTGTTATGCTCACTGCACCTCTTGGCCTCAGGGAGCTATCAAGGGGTCATTGCTGTGGCAGGTGGGGTATCTCAAAGTGCACTGTCAAGACTCCTCAGGGCATTCCTAGATGCCATACTCACACACATGTCTCACTTCATATACCTACCCAGGAATGAGGCAGAAATTAACAGCACCAAGCTGCAATTTTACCGGATTGACAACTTTCCCCATGTCATAGGGTGTGTAGATGGGACACATATTCAAATATGCCCCCCTGCAAACCTGGAACATCTGTTCCGCAACAGAAAGTGTACCCACTCACTCAATATTCAGGTTGTTTGTGATGCCCACTATGTCATCACCGACATTGTAGCGAAATTTCCAGGCAGTACCCATGATTCCTACATTTTTAGGCACAGTGGGATACACCAACGCCTGGAACGTGGGGAGTTTGGAGACGGATACCTCCTAGGTAGAGCTGCATACACCTCGTAGACATACACACAGGTCACTGTGCACACCAACCAGGACTTTCTAACAGTGTAATGTTTGTGCCCAACAGGTGACAGTGCATATGCTCTACGGCCATGGATTATGACTCCGTACTTAACACCCAGCAATGATTCCGAGAGGCGATACAACAGTGCACATAAGAGGACCAGGAACATAATAGAAAGCACCTTCGGATTGCTGAAAGCAAGGTTCAGATGCCTCCACTGCAGTGGAGGTGCCCTCCAGTATACCCCCATTACAGCATTCAAAATTGTTGTCGCATGCGCCATCCTGCACAATATTGCCACCCGACGTGGGCTACCTCTCACCCCTGCAGACCCTGATTCAGAGGATGATGAGCAGGAGCAACCACATCGCCATCATGGGGATCGGAGTATAGCAAATCAAGGCAGACTGAGACGGGAACACATCGCAACCCAATACTTTGGAAGGTACGTGTCAACTTCAACCATACTCACCTATTGACCAAAAACTCAATTTGTTAAGGGGAACAAAAAAACTATTTAATATGTGCAGAAATTCAACTATTTACAATTACTAACTGTTCATGAACATCAAAAAGCAAACCATGCATGGGGCACATTTGTGTCATGTGCCCCTACATCAGGGACAGGGTCCAGTCTATGTCCTACGGCGGCCTCTGCCAGCCTGGCTGGTCCCAGGTTGTTCTGCAGTGCTCTGCCTGGTACTCCCACTCCGGAGCACCCTAGTGTCAGTGGCAGAGACACTGCTCACTGTAGAGCCCTCTTCGCTGTCCTGGGGTGTGTCCCCTGTGCCCCTGGACAGATGCCGTGCATCCATTAAATCGATCACATGTGTGATCCGGCCCAGGCCTCTAGCCACATCCCCTGCAAAGTGGCCCATTTCTACTTGGAGGCCAACTGTCCTTCTCGACAGGCCAGTGGTGTTAACTGCCAGTCTGCCAATTGATGTGGCCATCCTGTCAAGCCTCTATAGCAGCTGACGGTCCCTGCGCCGCCCGCCCTCGCCCTGTGACAGTAGTCCTGCCACCAGTTCCCTCATGGACAGGGCTAGGTCCCCAGTGTTTGTGCCAATCACGTCCAATTGGGAATGGAGCTGCTGCATGCTGGCCTCATTGCTCCTCACAAAGCGGTGCAGCACCCCACTAATACGCCCTAACATATTGTTCTGCAGGCGCTGACCACAGAGCAGCAGTGCCTCGGTGTTGGTGGTAGATGGACGGCCGGACTCAGCCTGCAGCCCTGCTCTCCTGAACCTGCGTCGCCTGCGCAGCGGTGGATGCCCTGTGTGCTCAATGTGGCACTCCTGGCTGTTGCTGGCGCAGCCTCCTGAACCACTGTTGCAGCAGGTGTTGACATCACAGGGATGGTGTTGGTCGTGCAGGTGGGAGTGGTGGCAGCTCCTGTGCTGTCCTCATGGGGCTGGCTGCTGTGGCTTGTGGTGGTGTCTTGTGGGAAACCTGTGGGACATGGGGAACAGACTGTCAGTGTCTACTATCTGTTGCACACTTCCTAATAAACATTTGCCTATGAGCTGCCTACTTGACTACATTTCCCATAATGCATCATTCTGGTGTTTGCTACCCGGTAATGGAGCTATCTTGGTTGTGCATGCCCCTGTGTACATGGTGGGTGGGGGTATGGCATTGATGGGGGTACAGGCATATCACATGGTACTCACCGGTTGATGTAGTGGGCTCAGAGGTGTCCAGATCTCCTATTCCTGTCACTGCCTCCTGCTCCAGGGTCTCCTCCACCCTTTCTTCCAGGGGTGTGGGTGGTGGTACGGATGATGGTCCCCCTCCTGTGCCTCTCGTCTCCCGGAGCCTTTCTGCCACCCTCTCCTTGGTCCGGGAGCGGAGGTCATACCACCGTTTTTTGATCTCTTCCACACTCCTGTAGCTCACCCCCAGGGAGTTCACTTTTTCTTGGATCTCAAGCCAGAGTTGTTTTTTGGTTGCTTCTGGCACATTGAGGGCTGCCATTCCAAAGAGATCATCATAGTGCTGACAGCATTCTTCTGTCAGCACCTCCAGCTCCTTCTCAGAAAATTTGAGTTTTCTTTTTCTTGGTGTTTCAGCCATTGTAGCTGCTGTTCCTCCTATTGGCTGTGCAGCAGTTTAAAATGGGTGTGGTCCTCCCTCCTCCCAGGTGTATTAGTAATCTTCCTGGCTGTGATGTCATCATCATGTGCCAGGAAGTGTTTCCCAAGTGTTCTGGAGTGGTTTCTGGAGTGTTCTGCAGCACCTGCAATCAATTTACATGGTACTCGCAATTTGCGACACCCACTCGCAAACAGCGACCTCGCAGACAGCGGACTCGCTATCTGCGTTGCCACTCCGGGTGCGAGTCGCAAATTGTACACGGACATTGTACCTGCATTCCTATTAGCGACACGCAATTTGCGAGTCGCACATACTCGCAAATTGCGAGTCGCTAATTTTTTTGTACCTACATCTGGCCCTTAGTCGTTACGTTTCCACTTTCTCATCTATTGACAAGGCTCAACAGTCTTTGAAAAAAGTGTTTAACCAACGTGTTTTTGCACAGGCCGGTAGAGGCAGGAGCCATTTTACTGGCCGTTTCTACCGTGACCAAGGCTCAAGAGGCTCCTTCAACTCTTCCCACAACATCCAAGATTACAAGCCCCAGTTCTACCAATAGAGGTCCAGAGGTTTCTGCGGCCGTGGACAACGATACGTCAGGACGAATAATTCCCAAGGTAAGCCAGTGTTTTGGCCTTCCCATAGGAGGGCACCTTTGTTTGTTTATTCCAAAATGACGTTCAATTACAGCAGACCCCTGGGTGCTGAATACAGTTCAGGGTTATTCCATAGAATTCTACTCTTCGCCGTCCCAAAATGTTTTTCCTCCTCCTCCTAGATTCTCTGTAGAAATGACCAATCTAATTTCCACAGAAATCCATGTTCTTTTAAGGAAAAAGGCTATTCAACTTTCTCTTCCCGATCCCACGGGGTTTATGAGCGCTCTATTTCTTGTTCAAAAGAAAAACAAGAAGTTAAGACCCGTAATCAACCTCAAATCATTCAACCAATTTGTAGTGTATCGCCATTTCAAAATGGAGACTATAATCCATCTCAGGGATATTTTACTTCAGTATGACTGACTAGTAAGACTAGATTTACAAGATGTCTGTCTTGCAATTCCCATTCATCCCTCACACAGGAATTTTTTTCAATTCCAGTGGCAATCCAAAACTTATCAGTATTCTTCCCTTCCTTTCGGTCTTTCCTCAGCCCCTTGGTGTTTTACAAAAATGATGAAACCAATTGTCGCCTATTCCAGATATCTAGGTATCAGGCTGATAATCTATCTGGACGATATCCTTCTAATGAACCAAAATGTCCAAACTCTTTACTCTCATCTCCATCTCACTTGTTCTCTTCTTTTGGAGCTAGGTTTTCTAATAAACTCGGAAAAGTCTCTAATGATTCCTTCACAACGAATAGAGTTTTTAGGCTTCCTAATAGATTCCTCCTCGGCTACCCTTCATCTTCCTCCATCAAAGGTAACCTCAATCAAAAAATAACTTCTTCACACCCTCCTCGAGGACCAGATCTCCCTCAGATCGTTAGCAAGGATAGTAGGACTCCGTTCCTCTGCTATCCAAGCCATTTTTCCTGGTCCTCTTCACTGTCGAGCGCTCCAGCGTTTGAAAATCCTACATCTCCGCAAAGGTCTTGCCCTCTCCAATCTGATAAAATTAGACATAGACTCTCGTCTAGAAATCCAATGGTGGATACACCATTTAGATGCCTCGGATGGCAGAACCATCTTCCCCTCAGCGCCCGATCTTTGATTGGAATCAGATGCAAGTCTAACAGGTTAGGGAGCCCGTTGTGTTCCAATATCGACTTGAGGTACATGGTCTCCAGAGGAGTCCAAATTGCAATAAACTGTTTAGAGATGCTTGCAGGCTCCTTTGCGATCAAAATTCTTGCAAAACGCAAAGTGCAATGTTCCATTCTTCTTCGTATGGACAATGTATCCGCAGTTTGGTACATAAATCATCTCGGAGGAACCAAATCAAAAACTTTAGCCCAACTAGCAAAAAGCCTTTGGGAATTTTGTCTATCCCACAACTTTCTCTTCAAGCGGAGTACCTTCCAGGTTCCCAGAATTCTGTAGCAGACTGGCACTCCCTTCACCTTAAAGATTCCATCGATTGGAAACTCCATCCCTCTATTTTCCATCTCCTCTTGAACAAATGGTGTCAGTTCCACACAGACCTCTTTGCATCCTACCTCAACTCGCAATTGCCATGTTTCTACAGCTGGCCTCCAGATCCGTCGGCTGTGGCAACAGATGCTTTCCTACAAGATTGGTCCCCGACAACCAACTATGCCTTTCCTCCATTCATCTTAATCCACAGATTATTAGCCCAAGTCTGGCTTGATCCTAGTAACCCCTTTTTGGCAGTCTCAGGTTTGGTTCCCCCTCTCCTCGAGCTCTCAACAGACTTTCCAGTTCTTCTTCCTTCTTTTCCCTCTCTCCTCCTAAATCCAGCACGGTCCCCACAAAATCTTGCTCTATCCAACTCTCTAACGCTCTTGGCTTGGAAGGTCTTGGGCCTTCCCAACAATCCTCTTTTATTTCGACGGAGGCTTCAGAATTCATTAACAAAGCCTGGGCTCCTGGAACAAGTAAAGCCTATAAATCATCCTGGTCTCTATGGACAAGCTGGTGTGTGGGAAAATGTATCAATCCGTTTTCAACAAATATAAATCTAATCATTAACTTCTTGACCGCAGAAGCCAGTTCAGGTAAGTCATATAGGATGGTAAATCTCTATAGATCAGCCATTTCCATGCGCTACCAATATATAAATGGCAAACCCATCTGTGAACATCCATTAGTCTGTTGTCTTTTAAAGGGAGTTAAACTTTCCAAACCTCCTACCTCCACATACACACACTTGTGGGATGTATCTATAGTGTTGAACTTCTTTATTTCATGGCCTGATAACGTAGACCTTTCTTTAAAAATGCTTTTAGCAAAGTTAACCATGCTATTATGTCTTATTTCTATTAAACGTGTGTCTGACTTCAAATCTCATGAGGTTTATTCTTGCCAGTTTACTGCTACAGGAGTGTTATTTCATATTCGCAAACGTACAAAAACGAATATGCACACATTTTTTTATCTTTTCTTTCCTACTCAACCCAAACTCTGTGTAGGTCTGTGTTTGAAACGAAGATGAGAAATATACGCTCAACCTCAAAATGTCCTATAATCATCAACTACTCATTTCATTCCATAAACCCCATACACCTATGTCTTCAGCTACGCTTACTCGTTGGGTTAAATGGGTAATGTCCCTAGCAGGGATTGACACTTCCACCTTTGGAGCCCATTCTTCTAGGGGTGCCATGGCATTTAAAGCCTTTTCAGTAGGCTCCTCCCTTGAGGACATTCTGAGTTCGGCTGACTAGTCTAATGACAATGTTTTCAGAACTTTTTATTGTAAACCTATTCAAACTGCAGCTTCATTGACATAACATGTAGATTTTCCTAGTAATTTATAAAGGAAAGTCTTAATTTTATTAAAGACACAGAGGCGAATATTATCCCACCACATTTACCATTAACATGTTTGTTTTTCCTCCCTATTAGCGAATCCAGCATTACTGCCTCCCTCATCATGATGACTACAGATGGTTTTCCAACTTCCACCTTCGGAACTCCAGACTTTCTTACCTTCAAGACTTCCAAGTTTCTCCACGACTTCAATGGTTTATCTCCTGTTGCCAAGAACTTTTGTCATCTGTACTGGCAATGGCTATTATTGGTTCTTTGTTACCTTTATTCAGAGGTACTAGTTGACTTTCTTGCACAAGAAAAGAGGGCTGCTTGCAGTCAAGTATGTACTCTATAGTGTCAGCTGTTACCCTATAGGTGCTTACCGTTCTTTCGTTTTTACTTCCCATTGGCTAGCTTGTCGCTAAGTCCATTGGGATTTGTAGTTCTTGACCGCTGCTGTATTAATTAAAGCAAGACAAAAATACATACTACTCGCCTCCGTGTTTTTAATAAAATTAAGACTTTCCTTCATAAATTGGTGGTGCAAAATTTTCATTATCTTTTTCTGCTAAACTTGGCGATTGCAGACATTTCACTTTACAGTCCAAACACTCTCACTGATTTTCTAATAGCAATTACCAAAAACGTTTTTAAAGGTGTGCAGCCTATGTCTTAATGTGGACTTTCTGGGTTAAGAAGTTGCAAACTCCGACGGCTCCTAATGTAGTGAATTGTTTTTTTTCCTAAACTTGGCGGCATGGTGAAGAGCGAACATTAAGGAGAAGGCAGCTTCAGAAGTCCACTGCAGCAGCGAGGAGCCACTCCTTCTGCAGCTAAGACCTTTAACTGGACCGCCTCTACACGCCATAGTCTCCTGCCCCCAAGCCCCCACCATCAGGCCAAGTCCGGCTCGCCACCAACAAGGCGAGGCTCCGATTAGCTTGTCCGCAGGTCCACTTGCAGCAGCTGCAAGGTTGGATCTGTTTTCAAGTCTTCCATTAGGCAGGGCCTCATCACTGTACCGGTCTGCGTTCTGTCCTAGCCTCACTTTGTATTTGCCTTCTCAATGAGGTTAGCAAGGAACTGGACTGTAAACATTGAAGAGTCTGAGTTTATTGGGCTCTGGTAATAGCTAAGACAAGGGCTGACTCCACTGCCCAGTGATATAGACCTGGGTAATTAACAGTTTAGCAGGCCTGCCTCCCTCTTTTTTTCCTACAGTATCTTTCAGTCAAGGGTGTATTGGAGACCCCTGGAGGGTCCCAGGGGAAGCTAGATAAAGTCTACACTTCCCCTACGGTTTTCACCAGGCACAGCAAGAGGAGGGGGGGATTGGTGGGGTTTGAGGGCAAAGAGAGTGTGGAGGGGTCATAGGCATTTTAAGGAGTTGGAAAGGGAAGTGAGGACCTTTCCAACTTCAGCACGAGTCATGGGACTGTATGGATTTTTGTTGGGGGCATTTAATATTATCGTGATTATGTCCGCCGAGCGGGCGTGTTAAAGTGCTGGTCGCATTACCTGGTGGTGGTGACATAGCAGACAAGGACACAGCGAAGGCAGTGCGGGTGGCCCTGTGCACACCAGGCCCGACCTAGTAAGATCTGGGGTTTTGGACCAGGTCTGGGTGGGGATGGTCCATCCCGTGCGGGTGGCATCAAGCTTGGTAGCAGCGGCGATTGCCGCATGCACAACACCCAAAGGGAAAGGGTGAGGTAAGGGTTTGGCAGGGCGATGCAGGAGCATTTCCCCAAAGGGAGGGGCTGATAAGGCTACAGGTAGCAAGAAAAGCCTTATGCAACCATCATTGTCAAGCCCTACAGCAATTGATGGGCAGGGAGCTCAGGATGTGTCCGTCATTGACGGTGCCCTGAATAAGGTTGGGAGCACAATGGCAGATGGGGAAGTAGGAGATGAGGGGCCTCTAGACCTGTCTATCAGGTCGGCTGGGGGTACGTCAAAGGGCTGAGGCGCAAGGGCCCAGTGAGGGGACAAGAGGAAACAGGCTGGGGAAGGCAGTAGTGGGGGTGAGGAGATCATGCGGTCTGGCTCTGGCACAGCAAAGGGGTCACAGGTGGTAAAGTCCCTTAGGGGTAGTGAGATGCTCGAGTGAGACTCTGGTCTCTCTGAGTACAGGCACCAGGGCAGCGACAGCAAGGGAGACCGGTGGAGCCCATATGTGACCAGGTGGCAGGAAGCTGAGTTGGAGGCGAGGATCAAAGAGCAGCATAGGGCAGTGGAGGAAATGGCAGCACTGTGGGAGCATTTATGCAGGGTCAGGGACCAAGGTGGGAAACAGGAACGGCAGGTGAAGAAGGCCAAGGCCACCCCAGACCGTGGTAGGTCTAGGACTGGGGCAGGCTGGTAGGTGGTATGGGGCAGTGGATATGGGTCCCTGGGAACAGTTTGGAAACGGGTCACAGTGTAGTAGCTGCTGTGGTTCGCAGGCCTGGAGACAGACAAGGGATGCCTGGTTGAAGCAACCGGGCGGTTGTAATGGTGAAGTCAGCAGGTGAAGCTGGCAGGAGAATGGAGTCAGCAGCAGAGTCTTTGATGGCTCCAGTGGGCTGGTCCGAAGAAATAGGGGGCTCATCGGAGGCCCTCCCTACAACAAAGGATCCTCCACCAACTCCTGGCCGCATGGGCGTCCAGCCCCAGATGGGGCCCAGCTCAATTGTCAGTAAGAAAGAACGGCTGAAGGCTGTATGTCGGACAGGGGGGTGTCACGGATGAGTTGGACTATGATGGGGAGAGTGATGACTGTAAGGATGGTGAAGTGCTTGAAGAGGTTTGGGAGCTCCAGAGAGCATTGCGTGGCACAGGTGGTGTGCTAATGGCAGCACTAGTTGGTGTTTTTCAGAAGTCAAGTGCAGGCAATGATGACATCTCAGAGGAGACACTAACGGGAATTGGCTGGCAGAAGAAGAAGGCCACTGGTACACCAGCAGGCAAGAAAGAGTGGTGGGCAATCTGGGACACACAGTATGGGGGCACTGCAAGAAAGCCATGTAAACCTGTACGTGTGGGGGGTGAGGTGAATGAAGGGGCAGGAATACCTTCAGGAGAGAATGGTGACAGAAAGGTGGGAGGCAATGCAGGTGAGGTAGACAGTGCTGAGACCAAATAAAGTGATGGGCACAAAAAGAGATTGCCTTAGATGGGGATGGCTATGCTGCTAGATTCTCACCTCTCGGAGAAAACAAAGAATAGGATATGGAAATACAAATATGTGGACCTGCTCAAGATTTTACACTGGAACATCCAAGCTAAAGGGAGGTCCAAGGAGGAGGAGTGGGAGCTAACAAGGAGACTGAGGGTTTCCATTACCATGGAGAACTGGGCATCAGTATTTTTAATCTATGCCAGTATTTACTGTGAGAAATATAGGGGTTTTTGCAATAGAAACCTACGTAAATGTAAGCATGAGCGCTCCAAATGCAGGGGCCGGCATGCCATTACACAATGTTTTGCGTTGGCCAGCCCTTCTGAACATTGGATCCTACTCCAGTTACGTTGGACACATTATTGCCATGGCTGATGCAATACCCTGACACAGACGTGGCTTTGAAGTTGGAATGAGGTTTTAAGTAGGGTTTTTGGGTGAGCTATCAAGGTCAGAGGGGGAATAGGTGGGCTGACAATTTGCGATCAGCCAAGGAATTTCCAGAAGTGGTGTAAGCTAAGTTACAAAAGGAGGTCAAAGAAGGCACGATCTTGGGCCCCTGTCTAACTGAATAATATCTCCATTGGTGATGGTACCCAAGAAACAGGAAGGAGAAAACAGGTTGAGTGGTGGGGTAAAGACACTTGGAGCTCCATAAGGTGTATAAATTGTTGGGTTTGTTGAATTTTTCTTGTAGAGTAGAGAAGATTTCAATGGTGTGTCAAGGTGGTTTCAGGAGGACAGAATAGTGTGGCAGGTGCAAATATTTTCGGATTCTACAGGTTCACATGGATTTGGCTTGTTTTGGGATGGGAGGTGGTGTAAAGAGCGTTAGCCGCCCCAGTGTCACAGAAAGGGCGGAGCACAGCAGTTTTGGAGTTCTTTCCTTTGCTGGTTTCATTGCCGGCGTGGGGTGACAAGTTGTCTAGTAGAACAGTAACATGTTAGTGGTGGAATTGGTTAACCAGCAGAGAGCTCGGGATTGGAGAGTCCTTCGGTTGCTATCCAGTGTCATGTTGGTGTGCTTGAGAAACAATATTGTCTAAAAGGCTAAGCACGTGCTGGGATTGAACAATGCTATAGCTGACTCATCTCGTTCAAGGGGACACCGTTTTTGCAACCTGGCAGCTGGAGCAGAGGAAGAGAAGACACCGGTACCTCAGTAGTCTGGAAATGGGGGGGCGTAGGAGTGCTTAGGGTGGTGAACATGTCCTTAGCGTAATCTACCAGAAAGAATTACCAGCTCGCGTGGAAAGAATTTCAGGTATTTTACAGGGATTCAGTGAGGCCTTTGAGTCAGGACCGCAGTGAGGAAGGGTGAATCTTTTTGTTTTGTCTTTTATGGATTAGGTTCTGTTACATACAACAATTGCAGGCAAGCTGGCTGGTTTTAAGACAAGCTTTTTGGGGTTTTTGATCCAGCCGGGAGTGAGATTTTGGCTAAGATGCTTAATGGTTGGGCTAAGGAGAGGGGTGTCAATGGAAGAGTGTGGAACACCATTACTTTCAAGCTGCTGGGCAAGATTATAGATTGTTTATGGGGCTGTTGTCATGATGAGTTTGAGGTGACTTTTCTCTGCCTGTGCCTGATATGGATGTTTTTGGGGCATTCAGGGTGTCTGAAATATTGGGCTTAGGCTGGAAGAAAGGGTACGGCATGATGAAGTATGGCTGGAGATGGGGAGGTTAGGCATTTGGTTACAGAAATCAAAAACAGACCAAGCAGGGAGGGGGAAGTGGATTTGGTTACAGGAGGGAGGAGATACTGTGATTTGCCCTGTGAATGAGTGGCAAATATTCAGGTTTGGCTGGGTCACCACCAGGAAGCGATTTTTTGCCATAGGGGTGGTAACAAGATCACAGCATTTCAGCTGTTGACAGTCCTGTGTAAGGCTTTGGCAAATATTGGACGGGACCCTGCTCCTTTGGAACTCATTCTTTCAGGATTCAGGCGACGACATCAGCTGCACAATTGGGGTGGGGGTTACTCAGATTTGGGGGATTGGGAGGTGGAATTCGAAATGCTGCGAGCTGTATGTGCACAAATAAATGGGGTTTGTGCATTGTGTGGGGGTGGTTACTTGCTGTAGTAACCACGGCAGCTAATATTTTTCTTCCCTAGGGTGCATGAGAGTCCCACAGAGTCATAAGGTGCATACGTGGACAGTGGGGCATTCATTCATCCACTGGATAGCCAAATATGCAGAGCGGCGGGACTGTGGATGGAATCTTGGATTGTCTAGCAGCATACACGAGGTGCAATGGTGGGGAAAAAGTGGGATGGGATGGGGTGGTCTGCTACCGTTCCTGGCTATTATTATGCCAAAATGGGGTTTCCCAGACATGCTGGTCACATTCTTGGGGGAAAATGACTTAGTCAATTGTCTGTCTGACACTACTGCAACACATGCAGAGGGATTTTGAAATTTTGGAATAAAATCTGACTGAAACATAGCCTGGTGTGGACAGAATGTGTGCCCCGTAGGAAATGGAAGGGGGCAATGAAGCATGAGGCCATTGACAAGGCACAGAGGAAACTCAACACAGCGATGAGGATTTTTTGTTCAGGGAAGTACATTAAAGTGGTGGCACATGAGGGTATAAAGGAAGAGGAAGGGGGCTTTTTCCTCTCTGAAAGGGTGCATCTGTCAAATCTGGGTTATACTTATTACATGGTAGAACAAAGTGGGTTTTTGGGGAGCTTGTGGAATGAACGGGTATGGTGCGGCAAGAGTGTTGGGGCGTGGATGTGTTACAGTCGTGGAGGGCGCAAACAATGAGCGGGGTTGGGCAGAAAATCAACTCTCCTGGGTTTTTCTGGGTGGCTGCAGTCGGGGTGGAGAGTCAGATTCACACCTTTGGGGTAGTAAGTATTTAGCACAGGTGAATGAAGATTTTTGGGTAGGATACCTGGAGCAGGAGAAAGAGATGGTCTTTGGATTTTGTTTGGGTAAGGAAGTGATGAGGACATAAGAGAACTGGGGAGGTGATGAGGGAGAAGGTGCAAAGAATGCATGAAGCTTTAATGAAAAGAGAATGGTGGGGAGGACAAAGAGGGTACAGGTTCAATATGTTTAATGTTTCAAGAAACGTTGTCTTGATTACATGTTACGATGTTTATGCCATCCTGTCCTAATAAATGGCCTTTTGCACAAAACATTGGAATCTGGTGTGTGACTGCCTTGCGATGGCCGATCCTGTGGGAAGGTAGACGCAGTCTAGTCTTCCCCCAGGATTTTCGGGAGGTGAAACAAGGGGAGGGCAGGATTGGTGGGGTTTGCAGGTGAAGATGTCGTAGGCATCTTAAGGAGTCTGAAAGGGAAGTGACACCCCTTCTGACTTAAGCACGAGTCTGGTAGCCTGCACACATTTTTGTTGTAGCAGAGTATAATTCCTGGTAATTGTAGCTGGGGATGCCATGATAGGACAGGTTGCAGGGTGAGGGGTGGTAGTCGGGGTGGAGAGTCAGATGCAGCAAAATCCACCCCTAGGGGGGGAGTAAGTATAAAGCACAGGTGAATGAAGATGTCTGGCTAGGATGCCTGGAACAGGAGAAATAGATGTTGTTTGGGGTTTGTGGGGGTAAGGAAGTGATGAGGACGTAAGGGATGGTGGGAAATGATTGGGGGTAAGATGCAAATAATGCATGAAGCTTTATGGAAAAGAGAACGTGTGCAGGACAAAGAGGGTACAGGTTCAGTATGTTTAATGTTTCAAGAAATGTTGTCTTGGTTACATGTTACCATGTTTATGCAATCCTGTCCCAATAAATGGCCTTTCGCACAAAACATTGGAGTACGGAGTGTGAATGCCTCGCGAAATACCTAGGAGGGCCCACAAGGCCAATGAATAGCTGTGGGATATGGTGGACGAAGGGGCCACTCTTAAAATTCCGCAGAGGTGCTTTTTGTTTTATGCCACTTTCTCCAGACACCCTTTTTGAAACCCTAGTGAACCGTTTATTTAGTTGAGTGTAAGTGAAAAACACTACAGCCTTTGCTCAACACTGTTCTCCATGCATAGACTGCGCTAGTGGGTATCCAACGCTCACAAAACCAGCCGCCAACAGTTTATTGGACAGTAAGGATGAACCCATTTTTATTTTCATCACACAGCAGCAACGGAAAAGTTATACATTGTACACCAAAGTTAATATACACTGAAAACACTAATGAGACAAGTTATACAATTTCACTGTGGCTTATGCAATGACAAAATCTGTCCCAAATATAATCATCACAGTAGTACAGAGGACGTCCCGAGTGACTGCAACCTCTTTTTTAAAACCCACCCCAAAAATCTCACATGCGGTGGCTCAAAGACCCACAAGTCTGGCAAATAATAATAGTTATGTGTATAAGAGTATATCATATAATTGAAATTTACTCCTTTTCAATAAAACCAACTCGTTAAAATTTTCAATAAGACCATTTCATTTCGTAGCCTCTTCTAGAACAAAGCCTGGCCTCTTGTTACTAACATGATTTATACTCATCTTTCACTTCGCCAACATAACTCTGCCAAGGTTGTATCCTAGTTGCAAGATTTTGTCTGTAATGCATTACTTTAAAAATAATTTAAACAACATATCATTACAGCACATAAAAAATTGTATCAATTACAGAATTTTATTAGGTATCTTCCTCCAGTAGACAGCAATGTCTGGTCTGTTCATAATGTCTCCCACCTAACAGACAATCTTTCTTTACAATTGATGCACAGATGTCCACCATCTCTACTCTAAAGCAGGTTCATGAAATCCACAGTTTTCCACACATTATGTAGATGAAATATAGTCATGGATTGGAATCAGCAAGGAGATAGGGCCAAAGTAATAAGATATTTCAGAGCAGCAATAAAATAAATTGATTTTCCGTACATAGTTGAACATTGCATCTGGTAGCTTTTCATTTTCTGTATTTGTTTCTCTTTCTCAGACTGCTGTTTTTTTTTATTCCCCTCTTTAGATTGAGCATGCAAGCGCTTTGACTCGTTGTAAGTATTGTGGGCTTTTAACGGTGCCCATCTCACGCCCATCACTTTCGTTCGTTTCTAGACTTATCTTTAAAAAATCCCTTGAAGTCATTGGTAAATGCTTTACGTTTGTCCCACCTTGAGGCTATTTTTGTCACCCCTTGCAGACTCCCCCTGTTGCATGGATTATTGCACAATTGCCGATATACTTCAGCATGGGCGAAGCATTTTTTTCTTTTGTCTCTCCCCTTCGTGCTGCATGGCAGTCATCGCGCTCACAGCGCAAACAGGCACAACAGTGTGAACTCGATTGGAGCGCTGGTCACATTGTCAGTTACCTAATCAGAGTCTCCCCCTTAAAACACTTGAAATTGGTAAATGCTTTACGTAAAGCAGAAATTTGCAGAGCGAAAGCGGCTCCCCCGGCACAGAGGGAGAGCTGATATTACAATATTTACTGCACTTTGGAAAATTGCCCCACAGTGCTTTGCAGGGCATTACATTTACAGAAAATTTTTGCTCATAACAAAGCCTGTGGTGGTCCTAGGACAATGGTACCACCACCAAAACGTTCAGCACAACACACTCTTTCTATCTAGGTCATCTCTGGGTCCCCACACAAGGTTAGTGGGGACCCCAAAATAATAACCCAACCCACCAGTCAGTGTCTTTTTAAGTTCTTATGGTTGGAACTTTTGTTTTACAGGGGAGAGTAGTTAGTATTTTAAGGGCCTTGTTTGTAATATTGTTGCAGTAGGTCTGCCAGCTCTAAAAATGTGTAATGTACTACACCTTTTAGGGTCTGGATACATCATCCCTGGGTCCCCGCGCTATGTTAGTGGGGTCTCCAAAATAATAACCCCTGCCGCCATTTATTATCATTTTAAGCTCTCTCATGACTGGAACTTTTGTTTTACAACTGAGAGAAGGTAGGTTTTATGGGTTTTGTTTATAATATCATTACAATTGACCTGCTAGCCTTGAAAATGTGTAATGTACTATGCTCTCTAGGAGTTACATATACGCTTACATTGCATTACTTTTTCCCATTCTTTTTTTCATGTGGTTATGCTCTGTCATGGCAGACTGTATGGTTACATTACCATGTTTCTTCCAAATGCTATTTTTATTGTGGTTTTCTCTAGGAGCTGTTCTGAGCATTGCAGTTAACATACTATAATATTTGTGGCACGAAAACTTGCCCCATAATGCTTTGCAGGGCATTACTTTTCCATAACGCTTTTCTCATAACTCAGCCTGTGGTGGTGCTAGGACGATGGAACCACCTTCAAAATGTTCTTTTTAACTACATTATCTCCGGGTCCCCATGCTAGGTTAGTGGGGACCGTAAAATCCATAACCTCTCCCACCATTCAGTGTCTTTTGAGTTTTCTCATGGCTAGAATGTTTGTTTTACAGATGTGAGAAGTTTTGTTTTAAAGGCCCTGTTTGTGACATCATTGTAGTAGGGTTGCTAACCCTACAAACGTCCTCTAGGGGCTAAGTATATGGTGATACTTCATTACTTTCTTCAGTTTTTTTCATGGGTTTATGCTTTCTAGAGGCTAACAATATGGTTGCATGACCATGTTTGTTTCAAATGATATTTTTGTTATGGTGCCCTCTAGGGGCTGTTCTGAGCATTACTGTCTATACTAAAAATGTATTTCTGATAAGGGTTTATATGATGATTGTATATATTTAAATAATCTCTCTTTTTACAATTATGACTATGATTCAGCCCAATTTAACATCCGTATTACACTGTGACTGTTTGAACACTCTTGATATGTTTTGGTGAACCTTCTAGTTTATTTCTCCCCTTGGCTGTCTTGTGACTTTTTGGGACAATTGTGTTAGTCAGCCAGCAAACCTGAGAGTGGGGTGGTGAAAGTGGTATTCTATTGGAATTAGCATAGCAGATTTAAATGTGGATGCTAAAGGGCAACATTTTCTTTTTTTGCTGCAGATAGAGGAAGAAGGTAAATGGAAGTGCTTTAGTTATATGCAGGGCCACTGGAATTATATGGCAGGAAAATACAAAATTATGAGGTAGGGTTGACCACTTTGGGGGTCATTCTGACTTCGGCGGGCGGCGGAGGCCGCCCGCCAAAGTTCCCCCGACAGAATACCGCAGCGCGGTCAAAAGACCGCCGCGGTAATTTTGAGTTTCCCGCTGGGCCGGCGGGCGACCGCCAGAAGGCCGCCGGCCCACCCAGCGGGAAACCCCCTTCCACGAGGATGCCAGCTCCGAATGGAGCCAGCGGAGTGGAAAGGGTGCGACGGGTGCAGTTGCACCCGTCGCGATTTTCAGTGTCTGCTATGCAGACACTGAAAATCTTTGTGGGGCCCTGTTAGGGGGCCCCTGCAGTGCCCATGCCATTGGCATGGGCACTGCAGGGGCCCCCAGGGGCCCCATGACACCCGTTCCCGCCAGCAAGGTTCTGGCGGTCAAAACCGCCAGAACCAGGCTGGCGGGAAGGGGGTCGGAATCCCAGGCAGCGCCGCCATGGAGGATTCCTCAGGCCAGGGGAAAACCAGCGGGAAACAGCCGGTTTCCCTTTTCTGACCGCAGCTTTACCGCCGCGGTCAGAATTGGCCTGGATGCACTGCCAGCCTGTTGGCGGTGCATCCGCGGTCCCCGGCCCTGGCGGTCTATGACCGCCAGGGTCGGAATGACCCCCCTTTATGTAGCAAAAAAAGTCCAAGTATGAATTTACAGTACCATAGCTTTAACTCTGATGTGACCTATTGTATTGCAGATGCTTGTTTCGCCTTCTCTTCTTACTCTCTGTCTTTCTTCAGTCTCAAGCTTTGTACCCCTCTCTCTTTGACTTACATTTTTTCACTCAGTATTTCACCTGGGCGGTCTCTCTCTCATCTTCTATGTTCTGTTAGGATGTTTTAGCCTTCTGTGTTTCATACTCTCATTATCTATTTGTTCTTCGTGATCTTTCTGAAGGTCTCCCTTATCCCCGCTCAGATTGCATGCTGGGCAGCGGTTGTCAATCAGTAGGCGTTTGTGATTTAGCAATTGCTACTTTATTCCAGACTAAACTCCGCCTCCCTTATGATCAGTGCTGGCCCTGGAGGCCTTGCTGCTACATTGTACCTGGCGAGGTTGAGTCTGGGGCATTCCACTAGGTCATGGCATTCACCGGTGTTGTCATACACTGTCGACATTCTCATATACTTTAAATATAGTAGTGGAGACACTTCTGAAGTAGCAGATATCATGTAAAATATATCAAATTAATTACAGGGTTAGGTGTTAATTGACCAAAGCCTTGTTTGTTTCTCAAGCTTCAAAATGCAATTCCACGGAAAGTAGACATGGGAGGAGGCAGAATTTCCATGGAAAGCATCTGAATATAGGCCTATGCCATGCACAACAGGATCTTCTGGAAGGAAACCTGACTAGAACAGTGACATCATTGAGGCCCCCAAGTGAATTCTGGAAGGTAATTCTTTTGTCTGCTCCAGGCAGAATAGTTAACAATAATCATCAAGTTTCCGCACTTGCTATATTATTTTTGCGATTTTACCAATATAGCTTACTAGAATTGTTTTCATTAATTAGGCACGTTGTTGGAAGACCTGATATGTGGATCGGGCAGATGAAGAGTTGCATAGGCAAAATTAAGGCCCCTGATTGAACGAGGTGCACTGGATGCACCGGACTGTGAGCAGTATTCCACGGCGACTCAAGTATAAAGGGTCTCTAGAAGGCTTCCTGGACGCTATATTGAAGGAATGAGGGGTGCAGTCTTCAGATTGAGCAATAATACAAACTGCTCCACCTGCCTATCTGAGATCGATAAGCAATTTCCTGTCTATTACAAGTTACGATGGAATGCTACAGACGAGCACTACTAGAACTAACTAAACAGGCACCCACATGCCCACCACTGAGCCTACTGATTGACATTCATCAATATCAGGGTTGCTTTCTAGCAAGGAATGAGACCCGCTGGACAAAGATCAGGATCATGAGACTTGGGGATCTGTTCCAAGAGGGCTCTTTGCTGTCTTTTGACTCCCTTTGGTATGCACACATCGCAAAGTGGCGTGTTTGTCCGGTTGGGAGCGGAATTCCATTCCATCTGCCTCCTTTTGGTCCCATAAGGTGCCACAGTCTCCCGCAGTGCGGAACGCGCCTGGGCAGAGGGTGGCCCCTTCACGCCCATCAAAGCCTGAAGGAGGCTGGCCTGGGCCACCCACTTGGCCCTGCCATTAAGTTACCTTGTGCTTATTTTTTCGTTCAGATTCTCACCACCCCTGCTCAACTTTTAATAACAATCGTAGCTGATCACGTTAATTTGGCCAGTCGTTGTTTACCCACTCGTAACAATGGGAAACAAGAAAACGTTTGGGGGCCAATTAGTATCTACCTACCCAGTGAAAAGTACCTCTATTGACCGTATGTTGGAAAGGGCCACGGGGGCCATTAGCACTGAAATTACTCTAACGGAGACGAGGATTTCGCTGAACATGGGTATAGCGTCATCTGTTACCACCAACAAGGCAATCCCAGTTAACTCCCCAGGTCCAGGCCTGGCGAACTGTCCACCCCTAAATGCTACCAAGGAAATTTCTGATACTGCGAGTACCTTTCCTTTACCCACTATGGTACCTTTTCAAATGGAGAGATTCCCTCTCTCAGTTTTTATGAATTCAAAGCAAGGCACCCATGGCAAGTGTAGAGGTATATCTGACAAAATAACCCGGGCAAGTCAAACATCGATCACAGGGTCAGCTTCCTTTGGTAATTAGCTTCTCCTTCTTCTCCGCCTCTGGCCGAGGCTAGGGGGACTTCAGCATTGGACCAACTCCGTGTTAACCGTTTTATTTGCTGTGATAAAATTAAATAACTTTTTTATGCTGAACTTTCCCCTCTCATTGAGCGGCTCAATTAGAGGCCGACGCACCGGGGGCAAACTCTCATGAACCTGCCACCCTACCTCTGCCACGCAGTTCCACAACATCATCCACTTCAGGAGTGCCTGAAGGGTCCCACTCTAGCCCGCTCAACACTAGTCTTCCAGTCTCAGTGCTTGAAGGTAACACCACTTCAGGGTAGCGCCCTCTTACATCTGAACCGAATAGTTTGATTCGAGCGGAAGTGGATTCCTTACAAATCCTGCACACAGAGGGGCAATCCAGAAGTGAGCTGCACTTAAATTCAACTCAGCCTAAAATCAATATCCCTCCAGCTGCATGTGCCCACGTGGCTATTCTTATGGAGTACACCCCTTGCACAGATGGCAAGCAGAGACTAACAAGGAGTTAAGCAACAAAGTCCTTGACTGACTTGTACGCTACAGAGGGTTCCCTTTTCCCTTTTCCAATGACATTTCGTTGACATTCAGAGCTGGATGTATTGGGCCTGGCCTTGTTGTATCAGGGGAAATTGTGTTATCATTAATTTTGGATCACCACTTCTTAGTACAAAGTATTTTGTATTTGGCCTCTGACCAGCACGGTGGCGGGGAGAAATATAACTTTGGTTCTGGTAGGCTTTTTTTATAGACCCTGTATTCTCTCTTAGCAACCACTATATACTCACCCTCCCAACATACCCACAAAAAATGTGTGAGCACTCAGGTTGGTCCCTCTACTGCTCCTACTGTCTCATTACCATCTGGGCAGATGCTTGAACCTCGTCTTAGTATGAGGGACCAGGCTCATATGTTCTTTCCTATGTGGACTGACTTTCAGATGGTATCCAAAATGGTAATCATGTTCTTTCCCCTACTTTGTATAGTACTGCCAATCTTTTGTATGATTTGAGGTTCTCTTATACTGCTGAGATGGAATATTGTTGGTTTAAAAGACAAGGTTATCAACTAAACCTTTCTAAACTTGATGGAAGATACGATTTTGTAGTATACAGAAAACCTGGGAAACTACCTTCCTGCCATGGCTTTGGATGTTACTCTTCTCCCGCTTCCCCATTACATATGGTGACCTAAGGGTGGTCTCTCTGTTTGCGTTAACCTAAATTTGAAAGTGGAAGTTTCAGTTTAAGACATGGGAAGTTTGGCCTTCATGGCCTTGCTATTCAAGGATGAATCAGGTGCTTTTTATTTTTATTTAATCAATTTTTATAACAAACTTTTTTGAAATTCTGTATGCGTTCACTTTAAATGTTTTTATGTCTTCCTTGCTGACTTGAAGCCCAAAGCAACTAGACATATGTCACAGCCGATTACCTCCTCTTTGGCGATTTTAATGCCAAGCCGGGGATTAATCATAGAACACAGAGATCGAAATGTCCGCACTCCAATGGGTGGAACCTGACAGTAGATGGGAGGTATCTTGCTGAACATGTCCTAGTTGACTTTGTTGAATTGTTTGGCATATCTGGCATTATTGGCATATTTTAGAGGGCATAGTCCGACCTCGGTTATAGATTATATATTAGCAACAAGACATTTTTCATCATGGTTCTCGCACAATGACAAGAATGGGAAGACCGGACCATAACGTTCTGCATGCAGTAGGTCAATTCTCAGTGCATAAAACAATCCCCCTGAGGCCACCAGTGACTCAGCACATCTGCGATAAACTAGAGCTTGTGTGGCATTTGAAAGATCCAGCGCATATTTTTGCCACTTTGCTGAAACCCCACCATATTATATTCTTGCATTGCCTCCAGACAATAATTATTGGAGTGTAACTCTTCTACATCTCGGGTTTATCAGTGAGGTCAACAAATGTGAAAACCTTTTGCACAAAGGTAATCTAAAAAAAATAATGTAACAGATAATGGACCTGGTGTCAAAACAATCCACCCTTAATGGCTTGACGTATTTGTTGCTTAGTAAATAAATCAGGCCTACTGTCTTTGTCTGAACTTTCATAATAAACAGATCAGTCTTATGGCATCTGAAATCCTTTTCCTAGTGAACCAATCAGGATATAGGTGTTAAAATCGGCTTGTCACAGTAAGCCAACTCAGGCCTACTGTAATAATGCTTTCCCACAAGACAAGTGATAAAATTCACAAAATGTTCAAAATTTTAGTTGGTAAATCAAAATACTCTCGCTCCTAATAGGGTCTAACAAGAATCTCTCATAGTGCAATTGTTGTGTACCATGGTTTGGATAATCAAAAGCAAAACCCTTGCCTACTACTATAATCTGTGAGATTCCATGTGAGAAAATACCTATCTATAGGCTTTACTAGAGATTAATAACAGTCCACCCTTAAAATGCCTATTGACATTAAATAAGCTTTTCACAATAAACAATCAGGGATATACCCTTTATCTTTGGCTTGTCATCACAGCCAGCTCATATCTACTGGTTTGGGCATAATGTTTTCCATCAAGTAATCCAAAATATCATTACAAATGTGTACAACATTACAGTTATAAAAAGCACCTAATAAGGATTATCGTAGTGGTCATTTTCTGTCTCCATGGCTCCTCTGGGTGGCTCACCAACACCAAAACCCCTTATGATAATCTTCTATGATAATCAGTGAAATACTATGTGATAGTCCAGGTAGCAAAATACCTGCTTTAGCACAGTGTAGTAACAAGGTGTCCTTATAAACCCTCCATCATAAAAATTGTACTTTGTCTGGGATGCTGAATTTACTTTCTTGTTTGTGTGGATATGAGCAGACAGTATTTTTACATCATGTTATCTATTCTTTTTTAGAAACATTTTTTCATTGAGTTTAAATATGACTTGCAAAGACATTCTTTATAAACTGACAGAATAATCCAAACTTCATGGCATTCTTAGAGTACATAGCAGAGCATACATACATCGTAGAGAAGGACCAAGTTACTCTTGATGAGTTGGCTATTGGGGACTCCGACCCTCAATCCTAGCACTGTCTCTTAGCGGAATCTGGTGACATTTCCCTGCCATTTGATTTTTTTTTAGGTAACCTGTCCTATCAGTCTGTTAAGTCTCATTTTTCTCAGTGTAATTGGGAAATTTCTCTGTCAACCTCTCTCGAATCTTGCCAGTGTTCCAGATTTCAGTAAACTTCTCCAGGCAACTTTGCGTTCAATAAATGACTCCTCCGCCAGCCTGCAAAAACCTATCCATGTTTTGAGCCCCTTGACCTATTGTGGGAGGCATTTCTCTGCCCAGTGGCATAACCAATCTTGGTGCCCCCCTTCCCGCAAAGTACATGGAGGGGCCCCCTCCGGACTTACCGAGGGGCTGTCAGGCCTGAGTACTGTGCTGAGGGGGCCCCCGGGCCACACGGGCTGCAGGGGCCTTTGTAACACCACTGCCTCTGCCCCACAGTTTAACAATGTCCTGCCTTGCAACCATCAGAACAATGTTGCATAATAAGAGAACATAGTTTGGGAATGTTTACTTCTTCAGGATCTCTATAAGTGCTATCAGGGGTCGTATTACATAAAGTACTCAGGGTGCAGCAGATGCCCCTTCTGTAATACCAATAGCGCTGCCGCACATTTAGCACCAGCGCTATCATCAGAGGGCAATCCCTCATTTGTATGGGGACGTGTCCCCAGGTAACTAAGGGAATTTCTTTGCCTCTGCGCTCGTGCCCTATTACCAACATGGACGGAGAGGCAAACATGCCTTTAGAAAGTGCACTGAAAGTGCGCCACAAAAAGGTGGTACACTTGCAGTGCACCTTCTAAAGGCAGCCCACTGGAGGGGGAGAAAAGGGGTCTCATGGACCCCTCAAACAGCCCCTTGCAGTCGTGTGCAGTCACTCACTGCACCTGCCTGCCAGGGGATCTCTAACCCTCCTTAAAAGTGCAGGCCGGGTGCCACCTGCACAGAAAAACACTGAGCAGCTTTTTAACAGCACAAGGTCATGGCTGCGTGGGGGCAGCACATTCACTGTAACACGATGCACTCTCCTTATTTGCCCCAGGCGTGCCTTTTGATAGGTGTGTGGGGCAAACAAGGAGAGTGTGCTGTATTCTGTAATACGGCCCCTGATGTGTAATTTTAACTTTGATCTTTGTGACCCTTATTGTTCAACATATCATATTCCCACCGTGAGCTCACTCCCAGTACTGTTGCAATTGTGGGTAAGACTATAGCATATGTACTGGTGAGCCATTTTGGTCAAAGCCCCTCACACAACTATCATTGTCAGTTCTTGTGATTTCATATGGCATTGTTCTGTTGAATTAAGCTTGACGACAAATCTTTAACTGTACCAGAGGGAAGCCTGCCCTAATGATGTCTTTCCTGTGGTATTTGCACGCTTCTGTCCAGTCTTCCTCCTCTGTTGTCCCCAGGTCTCTTTCCCATTTGTCCTTGAGGGCAGTTAGTGGACTCCGACTATTATTTATCAGTGTCTTATATATTTGAAATCTAGCGCATTTAGGCACCTTATTTTCCATAGGGGGTTAATCCGACAGCTGATCCAGATACTGACCGTATTTGGATAAGGCATGCTTGAGTTGTAAATATTGAAATTGTTGACTTTCATTTAATTCAAGTTGTTGCTTGAGGTCCTTAAAGGACCCATAAATCCCCAAGTTTGGACATTCCTAAAAGATTCCTCTTCTGAAATCCCTCCAACTTGGCCAAGTCTGTCAAAATTGTCGAACCCACTGGGGGAATCTCAAGCGTTAACCTGTCATTGCATCCCAGGCCCCTGTTACAACTTCTCCATATTTTAAGGAATGTCACCCTGTTGGTGGAGTTCCGACCCGCATGATTTTCCCCGTACAGCTCTCTCTGGTATCCCCTCGATACCATGGATTTCCAACCTGCTTGCAATGAAGCTTTCAGTATTTCGGTAAATTCACAGTCATTTATCACCTGGAAATAGGATGCCCAACAGTATTTTTTTTTAAATCCTGTAAATAAATACTTTACCTTTATGGGGGCTACTCATGAGTGTGTTCGAAAATATCTTGGAGTTTCCTCTGTCCCATACCTTTGAAAAAAAACTATTCAGGATCTCGTAAGGGATATTTTGTAGCATATATAGAAATGTTGGCAGCGTGATCATTTTATAAACAGCAGCCCTTCCCAGGAGAGCTATTGGGAGTTTTCACCAGTGTCATGCATCTGCCTTATATTAGTCTAGTACCCTCTCTAAGTTCTTGGGCATAATATCATTGGGGTCCTTTGTAATATATATTCGAAGGTTGGCAAAGCTGCCGGCTCTTGCATGTTGCCCAGCCATGCCATGACTCACTGGCGTCCTCGGAGTTGGTATGGGGTGGCTCTGTGTGACATAAATCCTGAATGGTCCAGATCTATTGGCTTGTCTGTCACCTGAAGTATGTGGTTGGGCAGGACTTTGGCCAGTATTTTCGCGTCAGTGTTCAGCAAACATATGGACCTGCATGATGAGCAGCCTTCAGTAGACTTGATCATAAACAAATCCAAATCAGTGGGCGTCTTCTTCCCCAGGGAGTCACCGCTCAGGGTGCAATTGACAGGGATCCTATGTGCACCACCAGTATGTGTCAGCCACTCCCGTTCCTTCAGGTGTGTGGGTGGACATGCCCTGTCAGCTTCTGCTCCAACCCAGGGGACCGCCGCACCACACCTCATCTGCAGGGCTTCCGTGTGCACCTCCCCGCTCACTCACCACTGAAACAATGCCAGCCGGCTTCCCTGTTACGAGTCACTCCACGAAGGGCCAACATGGTGGGCCAACATAGTGGAGTGCCGAAGGATTTTTCCCAGACAGTGCTGTTTTGGCAGGAGCACTCTCCTAGGACCCCGTCTTAGCTCGGCGCCCAAGCTACTCCCCCATGCTTGCTATTCTTGAGTCATTAGTTTCATGCCAAGCAGGTTTATGCCAAGCAAGTAAAGGAGTGATATTTTATTAAAGTCGCAAACTGGATTTTGAGTTTGCTTAGATTACATTAAGCTGTTATATATTTTTGATGCTGAATCTTCCAATGGGTGGGTAGCAGGCTATAAAGAAGAGAGAAAAATCGACCTTTTCCAAATTTAATTTTCAGCAGAATAAGTCAAACATCCTTGGGAATATGTTCTCTTGTTTTGCTAAAAAGGAAACATGTTAATCACTTTCCTGGGAGAATATTTGCGGTACAAGAGAATTGTCTACTGGCATATTTGAAAGATATGATCAAAAATTTCCAATTTCATGACACTGCATATTAGTGAACTTTACCCAGCCGAACAACAAATTCCCTGTTTTTTGGGGGGTTTTGCCAATTTAATTCAGATTACTGCAATATACGTGAGTTGCTATGGGGCAATCTGACAGCGCTAGAAGGACTGATGGGTCAGTATGTGTGTGGATCAGCCTTTTGGTTGTTTGTGGGTCTGTTTTATTGACTGGTAGGCTGTTTTGTTTTTCACTGTTGTATTGTTGATTTCCCTGATGCTACGACAGACATTCCCTGCAGCAAGCACAAAGGAATGCATACTTTACAAAACACATATACAGAGTATCTTTACAGTGAGAACTGCCGATTTGCACCAATGGGACATTTTTCCACATATCTCGTTTTCTGACCCTGTCTGACCCTGGTTGCAGGTACACATTTAGATGATGCTCTTATGAACACCGGGCCGAGCTCGTAATTCATTCAGCTCGGCGCTAGTCCCTGGGTTCCAGCCATCCTTTGTCTGCTGAGGTTCTCTGATGGAGAGCCCTGTTTTTAATTCTTGGAAAACAACAGAAACTCCTATCCAGATTCTCCAATTATATTTTATTTGTGAATTTTTATGACGCTGCTCTTAAAGCTGAGACTCGTTCGCTTAGCCCAAAGTAATATATTTGCATGCCATAAAATAATTTAATATGGCAGAGGAACGCTTGATAGGATTTCGGGCCTTGTAGGGCAGGCTGCTATAACTCTTACAGTTGTGGAAGCTCTTGCTTCAGGAAAGGGAGGCCAAAGAACAAGACTGGGAGAATGCAACTATAAATAAGCCTTTACAACCACATTTATTGTAAGCTGTAGTGAATAGACTGTTAGCATAATTGGCTAGAAAGTCAGATTTTATATGTGATGCCCGGTGTTGAGCACCTTCAGCTGAGTTGGGAGAAGCAGGCCATGTCGCCCACGATGTAGGAGGCAGGGGTCCTGCTGAGGAACATACAAGCTGCGCCCCCGTTCTGGTGTTTTCTGGCAGGAATCAGAAAACAAGTATTGGCAAAGCCCATAGGTATCGTCTTTGGGACTTACTGGCACTGCTAACCGTTTTTAGCAATACTGTGCAGCATTGCTAGTGCTGTGCAGCAAGGCTAAAGAAGACAAACAAAACAAGCATTTGCAATGCAAGAGGACTCGCATCTGTGAGAGTAAGAGCTAATGGTGTTGTAAATGGCAATTCCTTTTACCTATGTGTTTTGATTTGGAGTGTAGTGAATGAATGCCAGGTGCCACAGCAACTCTCTCAGGCCTGTAGGAGAGAGGATACAAGAAGGCTGCCATTCCTACAGTGGGGCTGCAATATTATACACAGGAATCCAGAGGGTGATGGGGAAGTGATCTGCACCTGTGACAGCGACTGTGGGGGGTATTTGAGGTGGGGCCTCTTTAAACAGGAAGCAGTGCTATTCAATCGCTGTTTTAGATAGCACTCCCAGAAGTGGCATCTGCAAGATTCCAGTAGCTGTGAAGGGACGGTCAAAGCCATGACACCAGTGAATTCTGAGAGGAGGAAGGGATGGAGTTTGCTCTACTTTTGTGCCATATGAGACACTGCTCCTCTCACTGTGGCACCCTTTGTGCTATAGGGTTAGGAAAATGGCTGTCTCTACTAACTGAACTCTATTAGAAGAGGCCCAATTTACATCCAAAGGCTTGATGTTTTTTGCTATTAAGCCAAAGGCTATGGAGTGCCTGGGTCTGGAGCCACAACTACTTTCCCACCATTTTGGAGACAACACCTTTTGCCAGCCATCTTCTTGCCTAGAACTAACCTATGTGCTTGGTTGGTGACACTCCGGAGGTTATCAAAAGCACATGCTATCATCACCCCAATACCGTTGTATCGAGTTTGTGCTACATAAAACTGCAAAGTAAATAAATAAAAAAGAATCGCAAAGAAAAAGCAAGATGCCCGAAAACAAGGAAGAAACAATAAACGGCCATGCTGTGCGAGGCAAGAGAGGAAAATAGTGCCCTACACTAAGGCCCAGATTTATACTTGTTTTGCACCGAATTTGCGTAATGTTTTTACGCAAATTCAGCTCAAACCTAATTCTGAAGTTTTGGAGTTAAAGTCATTTTTTGCTAGAGGAAAACATCCTTATGTCAATGAGATGCAAGGTAGGCATTCCCAGGCAAAAAATGACGATATGGCCTTAGCGCCATATTTATCCCCAGTGCTAAAATCAAGTACTGGGGCCTTAAATAATGGTGCTAAGCTTGCTTAGCGCCATTAATTATCGCCTGGGTCAGGGCAGGCGCTAGGGGACCTATGAGCCTATTTCCATGGTCAGAGACCATGGAATGGGCCCACAGGTGCCCTTCCCTAGCCCCAGGGACACTCCCACTCCCACCAGAGGGACGCCAGAGGATGGGGGGACCCCATCCTAGGTAAGTAAGGACCCCATCCTAGGTAAGTAAGGTAAGTACAGGTAAGTATTGTTTTTTTTCTTTTTAAGTGCCATAGTGGGGCCTAACTTGGGCCCCCCTACATGGCACTGGGCCCCATGGCCATGCCCAGAGGACATATGTCCCCTGGGCCTGACCACTGAGGTGGTGGGCATGACTCATGTATTTACTAAGACAGGAGTCATGTCCATGGAGGTGTTACGTAAAAAAATTACGCTAGTCTGGTTAGAGGCATTTTTATGTCACCTTTGACGCACAACCTCCTGTTCCCCCTATGCCTCCCCCACCCGGCTAGCATCCTTTTTGATGACGCTCACTGCGCCTTACCGGCGACTACTATCATTCCATAAATATGACGCATGCACACATCTACAAAGTGATGCAAGTGGTTTTTTAAATTATTATTATTTACCAGTTGATCCGGTAAATGAAAAAAACAAAGTAATGCAAAAGTCTTTTAGTTTTGTTTTTTGAAGCAGGGAATGGAGAAACAGCACAGAGGGGCGTAGGTCACGGGAAGCAACACCGAGTGCGGATGGGTGGAAGCAACACTGTGGGCCCAACTTACTAAGTTAAACTTAGATCAAAAGTCTAAGTTTAGATCAAAAGTCTAACTTTAGACCTAAAGTTTAACTCTATTTGTGGTAGACATTGTGGGCCTGATTACAACTGTGGGTTATTCCGCCCACCGTATTACGAGTTCCATAGTATATAATGGACTTGTAATACAGCGGGTGGGATATCTGTCACATTTGGGATGGATTAACCCCCTCCGCCAAGGTTGTAATCAGGCCCTTAGTCTAAGTTTAGACCAAAAGTCTAAACTTAGGCCAACAGTCTAACTTTGCTACAAGTAAAGTTAGGCTTTAGGTCTATACTTCGACTTTTAGTCTAAACTTACACTTTTGGTCTAAGTTTATCTTTGTGAATCGGGCTTAGGGTTTGGGAAAAAAGGCAACAGGTGAAAGAGACCACACAGATGGGAAATCAACATGGGGTAGAAGTATTAAAGTACGAGCGCTGCATGAATGGGTCAGGAGAGATGCACACGGGTGATCAAAACCAACTCAGTGCAGCTGAGGGAGAGAAGTGCACAATGGAGCTCTGGAAAATGCATGCTCTCTCATGGAATACTAAACGCAAATGAAAAAGCAGTAGTCCTAGAAAAGCAAGCAGTGTAAGGACACAGGGAAGAGACAAACACAAGAAAACGAGGAAGGAAAGCCCATACAAGCCAACAAATGAAAAGTCAGCAAATACGGGTGAAAGTTAAGCCAACTAGTGGTAAGCAACTCTATGTCTGCTGTTAGCTGACAGTAGGACTTTTTGTCAAAAGACAGCTTGTGCGGTCTTGTTAGCAAGTCCTAAAAAGACTGAGCTTCCTTGCTATTCCATTGTATAAGGTGAACATACAGAACACCGAGGGAGATGTCAGAGACTGGTCAGGCCCGATCTATGATAAGAAAAGGCTTGATACGTGCTCCAAAGAAAAATAGACAAATATGTGAATATGTGTTTTGTAGGTTAAATGAAGTGTACTCTGAATAATTTGTCCCATTGATCACTAATCATCACCATCATTGATCTAGATAACCCTTCAGCCACCTGTTGTCGAATTAACTGTCTTGTTACCGTGGAACAAATATTTAAAATAAATTGGTCCATCATTTTTGTACAGTAGGGAGTACATTTTGCCCCAGCTGTGGGAATGGTTGCAGTCCTACCCTTGTGGTAAGGCTCTTCCCCTCCAGATTTTTAAGTCTTCTTGTAGCAAATGCCTAAGAATCTGTAAGAAAATGAATTATTAATAGTGATTAACAGTGATGGGTGGTAGGCAAATGTTTCATGACCAAATGTTTTGTTTCATACCAACATAACAACTACCACATATGGTCATTTTTGATTGATATTAAAAGAGGAGACTGCATTATTACAAAAATAGTAGCAATCCACCGTAATCACACAAGGCATTTCTCCATATAAAGATTACAGCGGGCCCAGCCAAATACATTCCCACTACTTGCCCAAGATCTTGGCATGTATTTAGGGCATCCTCTGGCCTCGTAGACCAGTTTTTCCTGATGGGTGCACCAATCCATTCCCCTGTGCCACTGAGAAAATGCGGGCAGGCCAGCGGATTTTCACTTACTGGCTATATCTCTTTTTGCCACGTGTTGGCCACTCCCAATAGTGTTTGGACATCCCCTAGCAGGGAGATACCTATAGTATCCCATCATTGAAAACCCGCTAGGCCAGCCGTCTCTACCAACCACCTACCTGTTCACAAAGGCGTTTGCTGGGTGAGCTAGGAGTACCAGCCGATATGGCGAAGTGTGACCCGTCAGTTCAAGAAAAACACCCAAGTTACTTCTGGGAAAGCCTGCCAAAGAGGGGCCATATAGCAATTCCAATACCTCCACGAATCCCACAGATGACAGTTCCATTCTATATGATGGGTCTGAACCCCCACCACTGAGCCAGTCATGTATGACCAAGGTTTGGGACGCTGAGTAAGAGAGGTACAGATTAGTCATACCCATTCCACCCTTATACAGTGTCCCTTCGTCTTTTAATAAGAGCCAACCATGATCTTGTGTTGTGGTAGAGAAAGGACATTGCCAGGGAGTCCATCTCTCTAAACCAATGTTGAGGCATGGACTATGGGCAGTTCTGGAAGAGGTAGAGGACATTTGCCAATAGCGTCCACTTATAGAGAGCAATACCCCCCAATACGTTAAGTGGAAGGCATTACGTTAATTGGGAGGGGTTACCATGTTTTTAAGCCCCTCCTTCACCTTGCGGATGAGCGGCATCAAATTGAGGTTCTGGGTCAGATCAGGGTAGGGTGCCATCTAGAGGCCTATGTTTTGAAATCTCGGTCGCCGTATTGGTTTGGTATCCTGCCAGGCAACATAATCACAAATATGATGAAGAGGAACTAAGACCGACTTCGTGTGGTTAATCTTTAGATGCAAATAACTGAATGAGACTAAGACATTGAGGGCCGTCTCCTCAGGTCTGAAAAAAGAACATAATGACATTGTCAATGTAGAGTGCAATATGGTAATCATGTGACTTGGCCAACTCCCACTCCCACACCTGTGTACCACTGCGTATAAGCCATGCGTGAGGCTCGATGGCAAGAGCAAAAGTAGAGGAGACAGGGGTCATCCTTGTCGGGTACCATGGCAAATGGGGAATGGAACCAGCACCACACCATTAATCTTTACCTGAGCAGTTGGATTGGAGTGGAGTAGTTTGACATAATTGCAGAAGCATGGTCCCAGCCCTGCTTTTCGGAAGACTGGTGCCAGGTAAGTCCAGTCTACTGTATCAAAGGCCTTCTCAAAGTCTAGGGGAGGGAGGGGGACAGGAGGTGCTGACATGCCAGTGCAACATGAAGGCATCTAAGACAGTGCCTTGTGCCCCTGGCTGGCATAAAGCTGCATTGATCCGGATGTATCAGGATGCCATGGACCGTCTGAAGACGTGAGGCCAGAATGGTGGCGAAAATCTTTATCTCACCATTGATAAGCATGATAGGTCAATATGCCGAACAGTTGTTGTATGGAGGGGGGGGATGCTCAACTGTGGAATGACCATGATGGTGGCCATGTCCAGTTCCCATGGAAAGTGTCCAATCTTGGTAGCCTCAGTGTATAGGACGAGCAGATGCGAAGAGACAATTTCCCTGTATTTGCAGTAGAATTCAGAAGGGAATCCATCAGAGCTGGGTGTTTTATCGGTGGATAAGGCAGAGATGGCATTAGAGATTTCCTCAATCATGAGGGGCTGCTCCAAGGTTTGTCTCTCACTGCTAGATACCTTAAGCATTTAGATGTCATCCAGCAGAGGAGGCTCATGCTTTGCCTACTGTGGTGGAACCACTGCATAGAGACGCTCATAATACTCTGCAGACATCCCTACTATACTCTGGGTAGTGTACTGAGGGAACCAGCTGCATCAATTATTTCTGGGATCACTTGAGTGGTCACAGGTTGGGTGGCAAGCCAATACAATAGCTTGCCATTTATATTCCCCCACTCATATACTCATGCTGCGGAAGCACACCATGATTAACACGCCTGTTCTAGTGATAAATGGCAAATCTCAGCATGGGTCAGCTCAAGCTTAAGGGCTATTTACCCTCGAGGATCTTTGGGGAGTCGCACTTCGAGGCAGAGGGCCAGTGCCTCAAACTGGGTTATCTTTTTACTCTTTTATGGAGGATATCCTTGGCATGTCCCCTAATAGTAGACTTAGAAGCGGCCTGAAGCATGCCAGTGGACTTGACCATTCCTACATCAGTCTGGAACAATGTATGGTGCTCATCATCCAGGTCCGGGGAGTATGCCTCATCTTGAACGCAACATGCATATAATCGCCACATCAGTCACCAGACAGCAGCTCGGGATCCCAATTGGAGGAATATTGGAGAATGATAAGAGATTCCCCAAGGGAGAATCTGTACCTTGGATAGTCCGAGACAGTCTGCAGCCAGCATCAGCACTAGATGAATTTGAGCATGAGGGTGGTGAGCAGCTGGGGTGTGTGCATATTGTTGTTGTTTAAGGTTCCACAAGCGCCATGCATCACACAACCCAAGAATATCTACCCAATTAGAGAGTTGATGGGCCCCTGCATGTTTATAACTAGAGGGAGCACTGGTGGCATCAGCAGCAGGATCTAGTACCACATTAAAGTCACCCCCCACCATAGTAAGTCCATCAGGGAGCACTAAAATCAGATCCGTCTGAGGGAGGGATGTAGAGACAAAGAAGATGTAAACCATGACCTCTATCCCACCCTCAGAACAAGGAAGTGACCCTGAGGGGCAGATACCACATAGTTTACCACCGTAGGGAAGGAACAGTGAAGGAGGACCGCCACCCCTCTGGAACCTCTTCTGTAATCAGCATCAAATACTCTATCATATTCTTGACAGAGCAGGACAGGGCAGTGGTTACCAAGCAAGTGTGTTTCCGGGATCACCAGAGTGGCCGGGAGCAAGCAGTTAGCATATTGGAGGACTGCTGAGTGTTTAATTCGGTCTAGCAGCCCGTTCACATTACATGATAATACCCAAAGCATCTGTTGCCCTCATAACAAAAACACAACCCCGAAACATCATATTTTGAATGTGAAATGGTGGGCCCCTATTTAAATTATTTAAATCTGAGCTCAACCCCTGGCAGCTATGGCACAGGGCAGACAGACTTAACATAGAGAAAATATGTAAAGAATTTAGAAGTACCAGAGACAAAATCAAAGACACAACACAATAAAGATCCCACTCCAATGTATAAAAAGACAGTATGAGAATGAATACGCCAAATGACACCAAAAAGACAAAAATAAAACATATGGAAAAATGTATACTATTTTTTAAAGATTTAAGTGAAAATAAGCCAAGACAAATAAAGTATACCCGATGTGTGTCAAAGGTCGTGGTAGACTGGAACCAAGGTACAATTTCAGGCCAACTGCAATGGGACCCAGTTTAGATATACCAAGCTGATTGGTCCCAGTGGAAGTCTGCAAGTCAAAAAGTTGAAGACATTTTTAATTTCCACTTGAGAAAGGATCTTTGTCACTTTTTTTAGAAAAGTATTTAAATTATTTCTAAGTCCCAACGCAAAATGGGACTTTACCACTTTTTGAGAGCAAAATTCCTTCCTGTGTTAGTAACCGCTGAAACTGGAGTGATGGCCATGGAACTGAAGAATAGATACCAGAAGTAGATTGGTCTAGCTGGAGCTGTGATGATTTCTTGCTGAAAAACTTCTAAGTCTCAATGAAGAATGGGACCTAGTTGTTATTTCAGAGTTGCCAGGACCTTTGAGTGGGGGTGAAGCTGAAAACCAATCCCATGCTGCTATGGAACTGCCGGTTGAATAGTTTTTCTGGCGAGTGCTACTGAAGTTCTGTAGCGCTGGAGCAAACGTTAAAAAAAAACATCAAAATGTTCTTCTGGTACCCAAACAACCACAGGAGTACAATTTTAAAACCTGCAGGATCTCAGGGGAAGGCACTTAAAGACTCTCAGAGTGTCAGGCAGAGGCCAGCATGAGGGTCCACTCCAGGTTCAGTTGCTATTGGTAAGCTTGCACTTTAGCGGAAAGGCCTTTTGCAGCTTGTTATGTCCTTGTACCACACAGAAGGCTAGCCAGGTGATCCTAGGAGTCCACATCTTTGTTCTTGGTACAAGTAAGAGCCAAGTCCTTCTGGTCTTCTCACAAGTGTCAAACAGAAGGGGCAATCCATCTTCTGTTCAGAACACAAACACCTCCCCAATCCCAATCTATTGTTCCTGCTCAGAGCAATTTTCACGCCTAATTAACATCAATCAATTGATCGAAAGCTGCTGGAGAGCTAATGTAAATCAGCCTCCAGGAGCTTAAGGCAAGGAAAGGGTAACTTTCTAAACATTACTTTTCCTAAATAATTATTTAAATCCAACTTCACCACTTAATTAGTCTTTTAACAAATATTAAAAAAGGGTGGCTGAATAATTTTTCTAACTAGTTCCAAACCCGAGATACAGCATTAATATTTTATTCTGTACTCAACTTTTCCTTACAGGACAGCCAGAGCCTTCCAAGGTGAAAAAATCTTTCTCACTGTATGCAATGGTAACATTATATTTCTTTATGTCCCATTTGTTATATACTGTTCATCCTACCTTGGGGGCTACGAGGCCTACGTAAGGGTAATGTATGCATATTTATTTAAAAGGAAGATTTTACAATGTCAAAAGAGGTATTTTGACAAGTTGGGTTGCAGGTTTAAATTGTAGCAGTCAGGCCACAGTTGTAGGCCTGAAGTTATGTTTTGCATGTCACACTAGTCAATGGCGCAATAGGTGCTGCAGTCCACAGGTGGCATTAACTTCCTATGCCTAGGATTACTTTCCACACTGTATTCTATTGCCTTATAAAACAGTTAAATAAGCCAGTCGGGGATTAGCCAATTTGTACATGTTTTAGGGATCAGAACACATATGCTGGGCACTGGAGAGCAAGTGCCCCACTATACAAGGTCTAAAAAACAGCCTTACAATTCAGCAAAAATTAAGTATAATCTCGAAAAGAAGAGTCGTTTTCTCACAGAATCCACTAGGAAACATATGAGGAATAAATCACCAGGAAATCACGCACAAGCATACAGGCAGTGGTGAAAGAAAAGCTGCTGCTACCTCCTTTCATTTTAGGAGAAACAGTCCCTTCTCTACTGGATGCTAAATACTTCCTCTGTACTGCAGAGTCGGTATGGTAAGGGATACTGACATGGGCTTTATCCTTATTTATGCGTCAGCCCTTGCAGAAGGGGGATTGAAGAGGCAGGTATTCCAGGCCGGGATATTGCAGGCAGCGCTTGCGCTGTTACAGCACCACCTCGGTCTACTCTTTTCACACGGCCTCGAGAGCCTTGGGGCATCCCGGCAGAGTAAATCTCCCTTGTTGGACCAGCAGTGATTATATGCCATAAATAGCCCAATTTCCTCCTGTCCAGCAATGAAGATCTTATCAGGTTTTAAATGTCAGGCGTTAAGTAAAGTTTGTCATAAAATCAGCCTGTAAAACTCTGCAGCGTACCCTTCTCTTTGAAGGCGGGTGGCTATTCTTTGAAAGACACAAGACCAGAGCGCAGTCTAGGGAGAAGGAGAGGCCTAGTTACATATGAATAACAAGCATCACCAAAGCCAATAGGTCTTGCCTTTTGGACCTTTTGGCTTTGCCAATGCTGTTTCTGATGCTGTACAACATCGACAAAAAGCATTTTATGCCGATACTTTGCAGTATCGGTCAGAAATAAAGTTGCAATGAAACAGCCTGGCCATATTATTTCGTAGGAGTGCGCATGGGTGACGACGTGTTCACATACATGCATCGCCAAATATGCAAGTGCCTATGAAATAATGGGTGTGCAACAGCGGAGCAGGAGGGGGAAGTTAAGGGAAGTGCATGGTAGTGAAATACAAATAAAGCTGGGTGAGGGAGGAGGAAAAAGTAGCACACAGAGTAGAGAGCAGCACGGGGTAGAAGAAACTTTGGAAGATACAAGTCATCTAATCAAAAGGATAGTAAAGATGGTTTGCTCCAGAGAAGAACAAACAAAAGAAAAGGAAGGCAAGCCATTAAATAAGAAGCAAGCACATGAGAGTGACATTAGTGCCAACCAATGGCAAGCAACGGGCGGGCTGTAAGCCCATTGCAATTTTTTTTTGTACACCTACTAAAAGTCTTTCGCAATCAAACAGCGTGTGCTGTCTTTTTTCCACCATACCACCTTTCACTGTGTGTGAGATATCCAGTAAGTGCTTTAAGGTGCTCTGTCCTCTTGAATATTTGGGTGGTTCTTCCAATGTTATTCAGCACCTATCCACTTGTCTCACATATGCCGAGACTAGTCTTGTATGGATCAAAGATATACAGGCACATAGGCACTCATTACGACTTTGCCGGTATTCCATAAAGATTGCCAAAGCCACGGGTGCCAGAAGACCGCCAGTGCTGGCTGTCTTCCGCCCCCCATATTACAGGGACTGCTGGATTTCTGCAACACTTTGGGTGGAAATCCAGCAGTAGTGGTGCTGGTGGGTGGAGCTGCTTGGGCGGTTCCACCACCGGTGCTGCCCCGCCAGTAGGACACTGCCTTCTGTATTATGTGCAAGAATACGGCCTGGCGGTGTCCTGATGGTGGGGCACTGGCGGCGGTGGCGGCACCCCTTCCTGTTCCCTGCCGGACGACCTTCTCCCCCGACCAGGTAAGCTGATCGTTTGACCGGGGAGGGGTGGGAGGGCAGCGGGTGGTGTGTGAGTGTGTGGTGTCTGCGTGTGTGCTTGAATGTGTGTATGCGTGGTTGTATGCATGTCTGAATGTAGAAGTGAGTGTATGTATGCATGTAAGTGAGTATGTATGTGTGTATGCAAGTAGGAGTGCTGTGGTGAATGCCTGTTTGTCTACGTGTGACTGTGTGTGTTTGGATGGGTGTGCGTGTGTGTATTTGTCCGCATGTGAGTGTGTGTGTTTGGACGGGTGTGAGTGTGCATGTTTGTGTGTGAGTATGCGTGTTTGGATGGGTGTGTGTATGCGTGTTTGGATGGGTTTGTGTATGTGTGGTTGAATGCGTGCAAGAGTGCTCAGGTGAATGCTAGTATGGATGCGAGTGAATGCGTGTATGTAAGTGTAGGTGATTGTATGCGTGATGCGTGTGGGTGTCTGTGTGCATGTATGCGGGGTGGAGGTGCTGTGTCTGGAGGGGGTTGCTGTGTCTGTAGGGGCTGGGGGATGTTGGGATTGCTGAGGGGAAATGAGGAGTTATCTACTGATGACAGGGAAGAAATTCCCTGTCACCAGTATCCTTTCTGCCAGGGTTTTCGTGGCTGTGCTACTGCCATGGAAACCCTAGTGGAAAGGCACTCCTAATCCTGCTGGCGGTCTTCTGTGGACCGCTTGGTTGGAGATTCATATCTCCGGCCCAGCAGCTCCAACCGTCCTGGCAGTATGAGTGGCGATGTGGCGGGTTGGCAGAGGTCAACCTGCCACATTCATAATGTGGCGGTCTCCACCGCCAGCCTGTTGGCGATGAAACCGCCACCTTTACTCTGGCAGACTGAAGACCGCCAGGGTCATAACGACTCCCATAGTGTTGAAGGTACAGAAACACATGCTCTCTGAAATCTGGGCGTTTAGCAGAAATTATTGCAGAGTGCAGTCAGACTCTAGGTTAAGGAGATTATGGACTGCGATGAAAATGTGTCTTTGAGATACATGATCTAGGGAAGAGGCATGTCTTGATCCTGTCAGAGTGGCATGCTAGATAAGACAGGGCTATGGCATGATACTGAAATAATTGTGGGATATATGTGCTGTGGCCGGACCAGGTCCAGATGATATCAGATGGGCATATGAGATAGACTGGTAAATTATATTATCCTGGGACATGTGAACTGGGGAAAGAACATGCCATTGCAAGGTGGCTATTTGAGACGCATGCAGACCGAAAAGGAGAACGCCAGATAATGACACCCTTTCAGGATTTATGAGCTGGGATAAGAATATGTCTTAATACCTTAGGAAAACATATAAGGAATTAGGGGCATGCCAAGATACCAGTCCCTAATTTGTAAGTAAAAATGTGCCGGTGCCCAAAGATCTCCTCTGAAACTCACGGCTGCTGCAAATAAATGTGCGAGCACCGGATACTGAGGCAATGTAATCTTAAAGCCTTCTCGGTCCTCTCTAGGCTCTCCCTCTACTTTCAGCTCTTTCTTGCAGCTTTCTGCTTTCACCCTTTGTGAAGCTTTTTCATTTTTCTCTTCCTCTGTCTTTCCCTCATGTGGTTTTTCCTCACAGTGCATGCTTGAGGCAGGAAAATCAGAGCCGGCCCTCAAAAATAATACGGTGCCCCACACCAGAAAATACCGACTCATATTAAGCACTGATTGATACTGATACTGTCTGAGTAACGTGTTATATAGTTCAAGGCATGACATTATCTATTTGAGCCAGATGAGGAATACATGACAGCACCCCCAAGTTTGATCCATACATCCTTCCGTACTTCATCCCTCCCTCCCTCTTTCTTTCCCTCTGGCTTTGTTTCTTTCTTGCTTTCATTCTTTCTTTCATATTTACATGTTCAGAACCTATGAGAGCTTCAAGACTATTGAGAGGGAGTGAGACATGTGAGGAAGGCAAGAGGGACAAGTAAAGATGGATGTCTCAGGTGAAGGGGATAGGGGAGTACTTCAATGCATAGAAGCTGTAAAGTATAACTCCTTAGGCACCTTCTTGCATGGACGCCTAGCAGGCTCAGTGGTGGTTGAGACAGTGCATCATGCTCACTTGAGAAAGAAGCTTGAAAAAGTGGCAGACTGCCAAGTGGTGCATGCGTGATGCAGTGTTTCTTGTTCTGGCGTGTCCCAGTCTTCCTCCAAAACATTTCAGTATGACAGAATTTAGAGGACTGATAGCAGTGCACGGGAGGAAGCCACAGATAGCAGGGATCTGCACAGAACCTATGCAATGAGAGAATAACTGTCTTCCAACCGCTCTTTTCCTCAATGGTCTTGGCATTCTATCAGTGTCAAGAATGATTCATTCAGTCCTACAAAACCAAAAAGTGACCTGCCGAAAGTCCCAGTCGTCCATCTATTGCAACTTGGACAACAGAGACAAGTATCACAGCTAAGAACCAGGGCAATGGGAGTTTGGAGAGATACCAGAGGCACCGAAATGGCACCGGATATAGGCCCAGGACCTCCAGAGAAACAGGCCTCTGAGCTCTTTGAAAAAGAACACAACACATATTAAATATAAGAGTATGACTATCACATTATATGGGATCCAATATGTTCAGTACTGGGCTTACCCTTCACTCTGTGCGGAAAACCAATGATGAGTTCCGCATCCGACCTGGATACAGGAGTGGAGCCCAAGGATGCTGAGAGAAGGTGGAAGATAATGTTGCCGGGTGCCTGGATTCATTGCTGGAAGAGTTACTGTACTACCCCTTCTGTGAGTGCCATGGAAAATGGCGTTGTTGAAACCTCCACACTTGACCTCTCCTCATACTAAAGGATATCTGAAAACCCCACTGTGAACAGGTATACAAGAATAGTATCTCTTTTGGCATAAGTTTCACTCCACTCTGTCAGAAACCTGCTGGGAATGGGAATCTACAACTTTTTCTGTGATAAGACCCACTCCGGTTTAACAACAGTGTCTTGAGTTACTACTATAAGTGTTGTAATAGTGACCACATCAGATAAGATTACAGTGGTGGTCACTCTATGCAAGATAACTAGCCGTGATCACCTAAGTGTATAAGACAGGGGTGCCAGCAGCAATGTAACAAATATTGGCAATGCTAAAAGGTCTGACTTTAAAGAAATTATGTTAGTAATGTAAAACCTTACAAGTAAATAGCATGGGGATAGATATGTATTTATGTGAAAGCCAAGAACTGTAGCATAATAACTGCAAGGTGACAGTCGCACTGTCAAGCCAGACCCTAAAAATCTATGTAGGTTAATGACTGCCCGACACCCATTTGTGCTGCTGCAAGAGAAAAACAACATACATTATCTCATTATCTAGACACTTTAATAGCATTCCACTGCCTTCTGTGTGCCCCTGAAAGTTCAGACTTTGACAGCAGGACAAATAAACAAAATGGTCACAGCTTCATAGAAGGCAAGCACTTTTTTGTGGAAGTATACAACTTCTGTCCAATAAAAACATGTACTCTTGGCTACCGATTTGTGAGAGGAGCCAAAGCCCAACGCTAGTGATGCGCACATAATTGTCTGGCAACAACTGCACTCTCATGACATGGCATAAAAAAGGCTTTGTCGAATAGGAATTCCTCTACATGAGTAATACATACATAACAACCAATGCATCAATGCCCCAGGCACCAAGGTACTATTTTAATTGTAGTCTTCCCAACACCACATGAATTATCACTCAAGTATCAGTTTTAAATATATTTTGGGCATTCAGCCATTTTTCTCCTTGTGTCAGTTTATGAGTTCTGAAAATACACACGTTTTCATCTCAAATACCCTTTTGGTATACATTAATTTATCAAAGCAAACCCCTTTTTATTTTGTAAGCTGGGCTGCACACATGAGAGCTACCGGTAGTTCACAAGCTACTCGTTGGAGAAGTCTGGTCCATAATAATCCTTGAAGCAAACCAGAAATTAATTTGACCAAGGCAGGGGGGAAAAGCAACCTATTTTATTAGATACCTAAAACCCAGGGTTAAAAAGGGCCCAAATAAGATGTCCATGGGTGTGTTTTCAGAAAATTACAAGCTTCAGTTTTTGGTATCATTAAATTGTGGTCAGATTAAATTATGTCGCAAAAATGACAGTATTATTTGAGGCAAAGTAAGTGTATTTCCAGAATATGGTTAAACCTCTTTTGTGAGTGTTAAATTATGCAGAGTAAGTGACCCACATTGCTGATGCCGAAGAGCACCTTTTTGCCACTAGTGACTCTTCAGTGACTCATATGAAGTCATTTCATGACATACATTGCTAGCCACTTATGGCAATACCATCACTATAAATGTCTAAAGTCTAAGCATGTCTGATAGGTTCTGTTTGAACCTATGATACCTTAGTATTTTTACAGAAGCTGTGACTTCACTGTATTTATATTGGGAGATCAACATAATGTTCTACCTCATCCCCATTTTTTCTTTAACATCATTTATTGAGTTTTTCTGTTAGAAGCAAAACAGATAAATAAAATAGAAACACATTATTGCAATAATCATACGCCATGGCTATTAAAGTGGGCCAGCATCAATGGGCAATGGGTTATGCCCAGCGTACGACCCGTTATAGAGTAACAGCCTATTTAGTGTACAGTGAACTCTCACCTCTACATTCTGCAAACCTACGTTTGTGTAGCACACCTCGAGGCCCCCTTGTCCATCCTCCTCAATCTCCTCTAGGTATAGCTCAGCACACTCGACACGTATTGGCTCTTGTTTATTTGTCAAATGATCTACCAGGGTTTTCAGATTTCACCTAATACATTTATTATTCCTCATGTCATATGTAAATATTTCCATTGCCATTATTGTCCAGAGTTGCTTCAGCCAGTCATCTCTAGGAGAAGTTAATGTCTATTTCTACATGATTCCGATCTCTTTTGAGGCACCCAATAGCATATGAGGTTCAATGTCCATTTGTTGTTGGACATCCCATCCATATTTCCGGGCGCAGGCCCAGAATCGCAATCACCAGGTCACATGATATCGAGCAAAAAAACAAATCTCTTCCAGGAAACTTGCTACATGAGGCAAGGTCATCAGATGTGTAAGTCTTTGCCCACCATACCACAGTCTCCAAGAGTTGCCTCAGGAAGGAAGCGTCTTTTCAATATCTCCCAGTTTTCTGCACTTCAGTAGCCTGTGAAATATTGTATGATAATGTTTTTCTTGTTTCAGTGATTTTTCCCTCCCCAATACCTCCCCCCATGTTGTCATATGCCTGTAAATAAATTAGAAACCAAGCATTTTGTAGAGTCATAAGCGGTGAACAATTTTTCAGATGGTTTAAGAATTGTGCCTGCCTTCTCAGCCTAGCCTTTTGACTCAGAGATAATTTATTTTTACATGTATCAAGTAGCTTGTTTTTCCCCAACAAAAGAGATCCCTTAGAATTCTCCAATCACAAATTTCCAGACATAGCCAGTGTAAAAAGGGATTATCATGTATGGGCATTTAAGATGATGGAAATGTAGTTTTTCCCAATGATTGTGACACCTTGCCCTACACCTCCATCAGGAGATATATAACATCATACACACAGCTCTACCTCTGGTCTGTCCTTCAGGAGCCACAGAATGTCCCATTTAGCCTTTTCCAGAATAGCTCACTCCATATGGGCGCAATATCCATTTCAATAACTCTCAGTAACCATCTCAATTGTTCTGATTTATAATAGTTGCCTAGGGTAGATAGGCCAAAACCAACCACACTCATTTGCTCACTCACATCACCTTTCTCAAGAATCTGGTTTCCTAGACTCCCAATTTCAAAAGAATCGCTTTTCTTTACATAATCCCTATATCGTAGAGTTATACATACTCCAAAATATTCAGACTCTTCCTTAGCCAAACAAAACAGTGAGATATTCTAATCTGTCACAGATTCCCTATTAGGGTCACTCAAAACATCTGACTTATAGAGGCTCACCTTAAAACCTGAAACCTTCCTGTAAGCTCTTACAACCTCACACACTCTTGGCACTGACATCTGTGGGTTCCCTAGTGTTAATATAATATCATTTGCAATTAGATGGACCATATGGGATATTCCCTAGAACAGTATGTCTTCGGCTTCTTTTGTCCGCCTACATTTTTGCACTAATGGTTCTATTGATAAAAGAAAAAGAAGCAAAGACAGGGGACAACCCGGCCTTGTTCCTTTAACAGTCTGATGAACAGCGTCATATCACCAATTGTCTACACACTAGTCATCACAGCTGTATAAGTGGCTGAAATGTGCCTGTGCATCATGGGCCCAAACAATTCCTTTACAAAACATGCCTCAGGAAGGGAAGGTACAATCAAGACAGTCAAAAGCATTCTTGCCTAATATAACCCAGAGTAGCTTCTGTTACATTTTTTCCATTAAGTGTAGAACCTGTCTTGATCATATGTCGTTAATGTTTAATAAAAACCTGATGATCGATTGAGATCCACCCAGTAGGGCATCATATTGTCTCAACTCTTTGCTACAACTTTATCATTGAGCGTAAGCTTCAAATTAAGGACTGCAAATAAACATAAGAGGCACAGTCATCTCTGGATTTCTCCAGTTTATTATTCAAAGATATAGTGGCCTCTCTCTTAGTAGTGGTAACCATCCCTGTCTCCTTAAACGAGTTCTATAATCGTAGTATCTATTTTGTGAAAATTGACCAGGCCATTTTGAAAAATTGGGTCATTAGACCATCTGGTCTCAAAGCCCCATATATTGGTTGACTTTTAATAACTAGTTTCATCTTATAGGTCGAGGCAAAGTTTTGTATCCTGCATACCCAGTAACAGTAAAGGCAAACTGTAGAAATTATCCTATTGAGTCACTCATACGTATCTTTCTCTGGTATAGTGCACTGACTAATTCAGTGAAAACCCCCTTTTACCCAATGAATTTGTTAGAGCCCACCTTCCCACCTAGTCCACCAAGTACAGTATTACTGATCTCTCCTTGGCCAACCACAACAGGGTGGCAAGGAGCTTATCCACTTATTCACTTTCTCATAAAATTGATGTGTAAGCCTCTAAAGGGCTCTCTGATATTCTCAATTTGGAGCACATTACTTTGCTCCCCTCAACATGGCAACCTCTCAAAGGGTTTTCAGGGACCCCGAATTTTTAAAGCATTGTCCTGCTGTCTTAAGATTGGATTCCAACAGCCTTGTAAAGTTCTAATTTCACTTCAAAACGGTAATAAATGCATCCAAGTGTACCTGCTGCGAAGTTTGCCCATTGACAGTGAATATAAAACATTCCTAGGCCAAGATTTAAGAGAAGTGGCACTTTATTACATGACATGTCACTTTTCTTGTGCCCACCCTAACGCAACCATGTGTGCTTTATTAATGTTATGGCACACCATGGCGTGGGTTAGGATCAATAGCATCATAATTTCTGATGCTCTTGTGGTACTTTGCAGGATTAGTGTAAAAAATTTTGGCGCTAATCCTGCAAAGTACATAGAGGCCTATTATAAACAATGGTGTGCTTCAGTTTAACACCTGCACTGAGCAGGTGTCAAAAATGATGAGAAAAATGGCATAGTGGAATCTCATAGATTCCACTGGGCCATTTTTCTGGGCCTCCTAATAGAGGAACGCCCCCCTTGCATACATTATACCTGGCACAGACATAATTTGGCGCAAGGGTTTACAAAATGGAGCAATTCATGCATTGCACCACTTTGTCAATTTGTGGCTGCGTTTTTGCCAACCTAATGCCACATTAGTGTAAAAAACAATTACGCTAATGTGGCAGTAGATGGTGCTAGGCCCTTCTTAAATATTGTATTTTGTAATTTTACGCCACTTTTGCGTCAATAAATGACGCAAATGCAGCACAAAAAAAGTATAAATCAGGGCCTAAATGATCAAAACCCTATTTTCTTGGAAGAGCCATACAACCGTAAACTCAAACGCAGAAACATAACAGAAATTATGATCTATATACTAGCATTTGGCAATCACAACTGGTGCCAGAAGGACTTATGGTGCAATCACTGCCAGAAAGGTTGAAGACCAATCACCGGAAATATGTATTCTATATTTGGGAGCTTATGGAAAAAGGAGAATGTGGTAAGTGCTTTCTTTGGTGGTTGAAGGTGGGGCCCAACTGCACTCACTTTTGGGGACAGACATCTATATTTCTTTAATCCGGAGCAAAAGAGAAAAACAACAAACAAGGGAACGTAGGAAGAGAAAGGGGAAACATCGTGACTAAGAACGAAAGTAAGGAAAACCAAATAACCGGCAATTGTGAGATAAAGGGGCAAGGAATGTATTGTGGTGGGAGAAAAAGACATGAGGTGGAATCCAGAATACGGAGCCTTTAATTTGGCAGGGCTTGTCAGAAATCTTTGACACTTCAGTGCTGAATTTGTAAAAAGAATGAATGCTGCTGGTAAATCACCAAAAATACCAAGGCGGCATAATTTTGAATTCACCTTGTGCCTCTTCATTCCGCTCCCAGACACTCCCTGCCCCTGCATCTCACTGTTGCAGATTCCTGCTTTCCCTCTTTGCGGAGGTTGTTATGTATTTCTCTTCCTTCATCTTTCCCCTTTGAGTGTTTTTCGTTCTATCGTCCTGGGTTAATGTTTGATGAGGAAACATAAGTGCTGGTCCCAGAAAAAGGCCACTACCAGCTCAAATTAAGCACTGGGCACCTTCACTTAATATTTGCAAGTTAAGTCCTGCATGTTGTAAATTCATGAAGTCAGAGTCACGCAAAAGTCTCTTCACTGTTACTAGCGAAGGTCGTGTGATTTAACATCCACGACCTTTGTAGGGGTCACATACTTTTTGAAACAATCAGCAACAAAAGAGGTCGCCTTACATTTTTGGAAGAACAAAAGTCTTTCGATGCACTTTCCTTTGAGCGATTTCTCTTTCCAGACACTCGTGCCGTGCAGTGGGGTACGCATCCAAGCTGGTTTGGGATCATTGGGAGAGTAGGCACTATATTGTGGTTCCTATGCCCTTTAAGCGCTCATCGGTTTGACCTTGGGGCAGCTGTAAAATCTATGGACGCTCTCCTGTATAAATGCAAAAATAAAAGTAAAATCATGGCTCGTTTTTTGTCCTCCTTTGCCTGTAGGATATGGAACAACTGAAATGGTGATAAGATGCTAAAACCCATCACCTTTGTTTTCTGTCACGAGAGAACGTAAAACAGCGAAAGGGGTTGTGCATTTCCACGCCCTTTGTTCCGTTAGATAATGAGGATAGAGTGAGTGGATGTGAAGCTTCCATTGTCTCGCCGCCGATTGAAAGCTGCGCCCTAATCTTCCACTCAGCACCTGCCACTTGGCCGGCATTAGCAAACAATAGCAAAATAACTAATTAATCTCATTGAGTCTCTTACACTCAAAGACGGGATTCCTTTGTAAGTTTTCTTTCTATGAATGTTTTTTTTACTAGTGGAGCTTTTGTAAATATCCTACAGCTGAGCACTGCTGCAGCAGGTCAGTTGGACAATGCACTTTTTCAATCACCAACCTTCAGCTAAACAATGTTCGAAATCAAAACGGGTAAGGTCTCCTGTCAGAACCGTTTACAGAGGGCCATAGGGCACAGTGGGGATACTCGACCCAACCATGGTGGTTGAGGCCTATTACTCCTGATGTTCCAGGGCTGGACCTACTAAGGATCGATCCTGAGGAACGAGGTCAACTACCGCTTCTGTACTGGACTTTTTGTGGGTGCTGTGGATGAGCAGTCAAAGGCTCCCACGGGAAGTGTAGGTACAGATTAGTGGACATGACTTATAACTCAAAGTGCATGCAGTAACGTCAATAAAGGTAATGTCTGATCACATACTACTTTTATTTGAAAAATAAGTACTTTGGCCTATATTTATACTTTTTGACGCAAAACTGCGCTAACGCAGTTTTGCGTCAAAAAAATTAGCGCCGGCTAACGCCATTCTGAGGTGCCATGCGGGCGCCGTATTTATTGAATGACGTTAGCCGGCGTTAGCCGCCGGCGCCGGCTGGTGTGCGTTAAAAAAAACGACGTACACCAGGCAGCGCCGGAGTAGGGGGATATGGGGCTTGGGCGTCAAGAAATGGGGCAAGTCAGGTTGAGGCAATTTTTTCGCCTCAACCCGATTTGCGCCATTTTTTTTTCACTCCCAACCCCCATAGAAATGACTCCTGTCTTAGCAAAGACAGGAGTCATGCCCACTTGCCCAATGGCCATGCCCAGGGGACTTCTGTCCCCTGGGCATGGTCATTGGGCATAGTGGCATGTAGGGGGGCACAAATCAGGCCACAAAAAAAAAAAAAAAAAAAAAAAAACACTTACCTGAACTTACCTTAATGTCCCTGGGATGGGTCCCTCCAGCCTTGGGTGTCCTCCTGGGTTGGGCAAGGGTGACAGGGGGTGTCCCTGGGGGCATGGGAGGGCACCTCTGGGCTCCTTCAGAGCCCACAGGTCCCTTAACGCCTGCCTTTTGCAGGCGCTAAAAAACGGCGCAAAAGCGGCCGTACGTCATTTTTTTTGACCCGCCCACTCCCGGGCGTGAATTTTGCCTGGGAGTATAAATCCGACGCACATGCCTCAGAGTCTATTTTTCAGACGTGAACGCCTACCTTGCATCTCATTAACGCAAAGTAGGTGTCCATGCTAAAAAATGACGCAAACTCCATGGACTTTGGCGCTAGACGCGTCTAACGCCAAAGTATAAATATGGAGTTAGTTTTGCGTCGAAATTGTGTCAAAAAAAACGACGCAATTCCGGCGCAAACGGAGTATAAATATGCCCCTTTATTTCTTACTCTATACGTGCAAAAAAATAACACCATTCATAAGCAAAAACACAATTCCCTTGAGGTCAGGCAAATCCCTGTCCCACCCCCTCCGCATCCAGGGAATGGTCCCTAGCAGGCTATACACCTGAGTTCCCTTTTTACTTTCAGGAATTAGTCAAAGGTGTCTATGGTGTCACAGCATCTTCAGCAGCAGGTCCCCTAGGGCACAACAGGCACCATTCATGTCTTACCTGCTCCTGCATCACGGAGCATTCAGCGTTTCAGTGGGTGCCCTGATTGCGGGCTCTCGCAAGCTCTGATCCTGTTTGGCGCAGTTGGGATGTTCACGGTACACGAGGAAACACCTGGCAGGAGCCCAACAAGGGTGGAACATCTTCCTCGGCATCCTCCAAGGTCCTCAGGAGTTGGTCAATGGCAGATCTTGATACGCAGGCTTGTCCCATTGGTTGAGCCACACTCTTGCCCCAGACAATGGCCCAATTGTTTGGCAACTTAGTACCAACAGTCTCTTCTGGCATACCAGGTTGCTGTGATCACTACACACATAACACACACTCCTCCAGTGCAATTGCCCACACTCCGTGGCCTCTTCTGGCACATGTGGTCCCCGCTAAGGTGCTCACAAGTCCTGGTGTGTTGGCTACACAATTACTTCAACTGTGGTCCCTCTGTCATATGGGGTCACCACAGCACGGCAGTATGGGCTTGGCTTTGCCCCACACAGCACTCAAAGCACAGCTCCGTCCACAGTGCCCCTATTCTGTCATATTGCAGTTGCCTTATCAATCCCGCACTCCGACAACAACCTAATTGGTGCACAGCTGTATCCTTGCACCTCGCACAGTGAGTCCTCTGGGTAGGTATCCCACTGGATCTTGCTCCCTCCAACGCTTTCCTCTTTCTTACAGGACACACTGGTCTTGGCAAGCACGCAGGCGCTGGTGCTCCTTTTAGCAGGGCAGACAGTCTTGGTTTCCAGGGTTAATGCCATTTCACCCAGGAGGGAGACTAGCAGGCTTTGGCTTCCGCCTTGCAAATATTTGCCTTCTCACACTACCCATCTGCTTGGCAGATGACAAATTCTGGGGTCTCAACTTCCCCTTCTTATAGTCCATTTCCTGATGCAGAGTGTGATTTAGGGACTTTGAATTTTTTAGTTGAAGTTCTGCTTCTTTAGAAGTGTGCACTTTAGGGGTGGGTGGAATGGTGTATTCCGCCTGCAGAGTTGGTGGAATTTTGGCCACCCATGTTACTCTTTAACCTGAAATTCTGGTCAAATTCCGCCGTTCACTGTGTGGTGGAATTTTTCCCCTGTGAGACTCAAGAATATGCAAATGAGATTTGGCATCTCCTAACACAGTTTTTTAAAGCGGGCAGTTGCCAGCATTCGTGAGCGATCAAGGGGGTGCCATTTGAGTAGATTTGGTTTTGCTCATGTAGATTTTCTACTTGAGTGGCAGCAAAATCAACTCGAATGGCTGTGCACTCTTGGGCAATGCATAATGACATTCTTGCTGCTTTTCAGTGCTCCTCACACTACTGGTGCTAAATTACAGCTTGAGCAGTGCAAGCTGCATAATTTCTGCCTGCCGGCTGAGTTCTGCTGCTTCTCGCTGAGTTTTTCTGTAACTCAGCAGAATTCCACCCAGTGAAATGCAGCAAGACCCGCTTACCCCTAGTTCACTTTTCCTTTTCTTCTTTTCTCCTCAAAGGCTCCTGAAAGGCTGGCTGTCACAGCAAGAGAGATCCAAAGCTGATATTCCCACAAGACAGGCCATGGGAGTGATTAGAGTTCACACCTGGATGACAGCCATAGTGATATGTGCATCAAAAGATCAATCCAGGGCTCCCAGTCTCACTCTTTATGATTCCTATACTAGCCCCATCTCCTTCCTGCGATGTGCCCATGTCCTTTCCTTGTGATCTAGCTCTGAAACAAAGAGCGCCCTTTTGAAGTGTAAACAGGGAGTTTCTTTCTCCCTTCCTCAAGTGTGCCCTACCCATCTCACACAAATCTCTCTGGGGGTGGGGAATTCCTCTGCTCCTCATGTCTTCACCAGGCAGGCCTGGACTTCTCAAAATGTATAGACTGTTGTCTATGTAATGCACACTACACTCTACACTCAGTGTACAGGCACACTACACTCAGTGTACATACACAACACACATACTCTACTGTCTAGCTTAGAAACACATACATTCAGTACCCATGGACAGTCTGTGCACACAGTACTGTTGTTTCTCTGTATTTCACCATGGTGTGATATTTTCAAACACACTGCCAGCACACACCCTCACCATGTGTGCACGGCACAACATGTCACCCTTCATGTATTGTACTTCTTGCAAGCGCACATACACCCAGCACATGCTTTCATTCTGCATGCACTTCACAGCATTACATCTCTCATGTACTGCATTCCTTGCAGGCATACACTCAGTAAATGCACTAACCTTTCATGTACTGCTGCTCAGCACTGCTCTGTCTCTGCACTGTAGCCTTCTCAGGCACATATACATCCAGTCACTACTTCTGTGCTGCACAACACTCTATGTCTACCTGATGTAGGCCAAGGAAGTTAAGCACTCAGTAGCAGAACTTTAAAAAGGTGTGTGAGCCCGTAGACCTCACTCCAGTGACACATGCCGAAAAGGACTTGTTCACTCCTACTAATTAATACAGGGCTTGTTGCCATCACTGCAGTCATGCCAGTGGTGAAACAAAACTTGAGGGGGGCCGCCTGCAAAGGCCCTGGAGGGAGGACCCTCCCCCGGACCCAGTCAGGCGCCTGCCAGCTGTGCACAGTGTACTGTGCTGAGAAGGCCCCCTGGAGCTTGCCTCCACCCCCCACAAGTGGGGGCTGCGGGGTACTTTGGTAGGCCACTAGCTCATGCTGCTTCTCTCTGGGTGAAGGCAGTAGCCTTCCACCACTATTCAGGTAGCACTTTGGGTGCCCCTTTTGTCCAATTAAACCGCCATCCGTGAGACAGGCCTATGTCATGGCGCACATGCATTATCCATGTTACAAGTCTTTTATCATACATAAGTCTTTTCTGACCCAATGTGTCCTAAAGCCCACGAGAAAAGTAATATCCACACAAAACACCTAAAATCTTCAAATTATAGGGGCAATTGTAATGTTACACTGAATCATAAACTTTTTGAACTCATGATTAAAATCTTTTTTGCTGCCTTCTTGGAAGGTGCTCTTTAAGCTACACCAATTCTTGAATGGAGCATCATGCGTGTGATCAACATGCACCTCTTGAATTGTTACAGTCAGTCATGGCAGAGACATGGTAATCTATCACAAAGATCAAAGTGAAACATTCCTCGCTTGAACCTAAGTCCACATTGAGCATTATTAGAGAAGCCTCTGGACTCCAAATCTGAACATAATGAACAGTGAAGCCTACCTCTGTTACCACTCCTAGAAAACATAGATTGAAGATTGAGCAAAATGGCCCATCTGGTTTTTGTGATAGGCACATTTATTTCCACATTCTACAGGTCAGATCTGTAGAAAGGTAAGGGTATGCTTTTTTGGTAAGCAATAGATAACAGCACTAGAGTCCCAACAGCTGTTTTGTATGGATTAAATAGCATACGCTATAGCATGTCTTTCTCCCATAGCCTCACAGTTTTCTCCATTCAAACCCTTAGTTTATTTTCTTTTTATACATTTTGCAAAAAAAAAAAAATCCCAGATTTGCAGATGCAAAACAATAGTACCAATACCAAGGTAAATGGCGGTCTTGCCATTCTTTGTGAATCTAATTGAACTACAAACTGGTGTGATCTTTTGACACTGGGGTCAAACAGATCTGCTGTGTTTTTTCTCATTTGGATGGCTAAGGTCAGGGAGGATCACAGGTTGCACTGGGACAGTTACATTCCCTCGTTATAGACCCCTGGTTGGGCCTGTTCCCTGTCTCAATTCTGTAAATGACAAAATAATTGGAGACAGACAAATGATCATTCATCATCTACACCATGTCAGTGCTGATGAAGCTCAGAGTGGAGAGGATTTTTAAGCAAAGGTTTCCCTACCAAGAGCTGTAATACACAAATGCCCTGGGGGCACAATAGGCATGTGCGCCAGCTTTGTGTGGCGGAAATCACTTTAGTATTACTGAAGCGGCCACAGGCGCTCGCGCGTCATACTGATAACGCTGGTGAACATGTAGCACCAGTGCTATCTTGAGATAGCATTCCCTCATTTTGCATGGGGCGTGGTAGGGTGGCCATCTGGCATTGAGGCAAATTCTGGCCAGGACTGTAAAAAATTCAGGACAAAGAGTTAACATTCAGGACAAAAATTCAGGACGAAGGGTCAAAATTGAGGACAAAAATTCAAGAACAAAAATCAGTTTTACAGACACATGTGAGAGAGGCGATGCCTCACTATGTTGTCAGTGCATCTATTTACTCTTTTTAAACATAGCACAATTTATTCACTGTGGTCTTTTTGGGATTGCCTACTGGTATGCTACATTCAGGTGTCACATTAGGTCCTTGTTCAGTGGTAAATTAATGCCCTTCAGTACTGCGGCAAGGCCATCAACCCTACCCAAATCTACCCAATCTTTTTTTAATAGCAAAATTCTGATTATGTTTATAAACATTTTAAAACCCCCTAGCAAATAGCTTGGGAAACATTAAGGTAACTAAACTTATGCTAGTTTAAAAAACATCTGGCTTACCCCAACTGCCCATGGACTTTAAACCTACAAAAACTTTAAAGAGGCAGGGCAGATGGTGTGGACGACAGTCTCACACCTAATGTCAGGCTGTGAGGTACCCACAACTTGTTTGTAGTCTCACAGCACTAGAGTGTATGTCTGGGACTCTGCATTTATCTCAGAAATGGGAGCCCAGACTACCAATCAAAGGTAAAAAAGAGGAGGATGAAATTGAGATCAAATGGGAGATCTACAGCAAGTGATTCAAAGGGTTGTTGCTAAGAAGTGGATAAATAAGGAAGAAAAGAACAAGGTGGGACAATTCCTAAAATCAGACAAGATGGGTCCACCAAGACTATCAGAAGGTATTGGGTACCTGGGGACTTGTCTCTGCACACAGGAGAGAAACAGAAGAGGCACTGTCAAGTGGTTGAACAAGCAACACCCATTCACCTGGCAAACTCTTCTGGTGCAATGGTCCACTGTTCGTGCTTGTGAAGGGTGAGCAGGGGCTATATTTGCTGTGCCTTCAAAGAACAAAGTCAAATGTCAGGCTCTGTCTTCAGTGGGAACTTAGTGTTTACTTTTCTTTCTCTGACTTCAAAGTGGGAGGATTTATGCGACAATCTTGCTGGATACTGGGGTTCGGAAAGAGATTTTTTCTATCACATGAAACATTTTTAAAAACTTCAGATTATATCAGAATTAGGAGATCCAATGAAGTACATTTTTGTTAATTCTGAACAGTGATGGAAACAAATATCTTTATACGATTAAAACAAATCATTGCATTAGGTGATGCGATTTCCACACATCATTATCTGTGCACAGTATAGTTTGATTTGAAAAACTGTATATCTGTGCAATGTAATGGTAATTTCAATTAAAAAATGTGTTATCTGTAATGGCAGTGTGTTACCACACCATGCATACTCCACTCCACTCCACTCTGATCTGCACCACTACACACCACTGCACCCTACTCTTTATCACTCCACTTTAGGCCACTGCACTCTTCTCCATTCTGAACCACTTCACATTATGCCACTGCACTCTAAGCTACTTCACACTATGCCTCTCTACTCAACTTTGTACCACTCTACTCTATGCCAATGAACTTCACGCCTCTCTGCACCACTGCGCTCTACTCCTCTGCATGCTATACCACTCCAGTCTGGGCCACACAACTCCACTCTATGCCACTCTGCAATACTGCACTGTACGCCATTGCACTCTATGTTAATACACTCTATGCTAGTGCACTTTACTCTATAACACTCAACTCTATGCCCCTGCACTCTACACCAATACACTGTACGTCACTCTAATCTACTCTGCACCTCTGCACTCTATGCATCGGCACTCTACACCACTTTACTCTATGCCATCACACTCTATGCCACTCTATGGAACTCCACTCTACCCTGCACCTCTCCACCCTAAGCCACTTCACTCTACTGTGAAACAATCTACATTATGCTACTGCATTCTGTGCCACTACATTCTATGCCACTGCACTCCACCCTGCACCTCTCCACTCTATGCAACTGCACTCTACTCTGAAACAATCTATTCTACGCCACTGCACTCTATGCCACTTTGACCACTGCGCTCTAGTTCAATGCACTCTACACCACTGCACACTGACACGCTACTCTGCAACACGGCACTGGCCGCCACTATATTCTACACCACTCTACTCTGTACTACTACATTCTGCACCAATCAACTCTATGCCACTCTACTCTGCCCCATGCCACTCTATGCCACTGCACGCTACACCAGTGCACTCTAAACAACAGCACTGTATGTCGCTTCCCTTTACTCTGCACCACTGTGCTAAATGCCACTGTTCTCTGTACCACTCTACACCACTGCTCTGCCACTCTACAACACTGCACTCTATACCACTCTACTCTGTACTACCACATTCTGTGCCACTGCACGCTATGCCACTGCACTGTGCATCACTGCACTCTACGCCACTGCAGTCTAGGCACTATACTCTACTATGCACTGCACCATTCTACAATACTCCACTCTGCACCACTCTGTGCCACTGCAGTCTATGCCACATGAGTCTACTCTGCACTCAGGCACTGCACCACTCTGCATTACTTCACTCTCTCCCACTCTATTGAATGCCACTCTACTCCACAGCACTCTATGCTACTCTATCCCATGCCACTCTATGCAATTGCACTCTGCGCCAATGCACTCTAAACAACTGCACTGTATGCCACTGCCCTCTACTCTGCACCACTGTACTCTACACCACTGCTCTCTGTACATCACTGCACTGTCACTCTACTCTGGAACATTGCACTCTCGCCACTGTACTGTACACCACTCTACTCTGCATCACTCCACTCTACGCGACTGCACTCTACAGTACTCTACTCTGCACTGCACCACTCTACACTACGCCACTGCACTCTCTGACATGCGAGTCTACTCTGCACTCTATGCCACTGCACCACTCTACACTACTGCACTCTCTGCCACTCTATTGTATGCCACTCTACTCCACTGCACTCTATGTCACTCTACTCTGTCCCACACCACTCCATGGCACGCCACGCCACTCACTGCACTCTACACCAATGCACTCTAAACAATTGCACTGTACCCCACTGCACTGTACTCTGCACCACTACACCACTGCTCCTATGCCACTCTGCTCCACTCCACACTACTATGCTACTAACTTTTAGCCATGCTGAACAGTAGCCACTCTGGTGTATAAAATGGCTAAAACACATTAGCAAAGCCAATAACTCTTTTGTAGACGAGACCTATTGGCTTTGCCAATGTTTGTTAGTACTATAAGGTACCAATGTTCCTGAAAGAACTGTGAATGCGTAAGTCCTTATTTTAAACATGCATTCAACGCCTTGTCAGGGGTAGTAAGCACTATATAAATACAATTACATCATAATATAGGCTGCTACAAAATGCGCATATACATTTCGGTAAAATTTTAAAAAGTTGTTCTCAAATACAGATTTGAATAATATGCAGTTTATACATAGTACTAACATTCTTTATAACACTCCATTAAAACCACACACTCCACAGCTCACCTTGGAACACCCTTAAGGTACCCCTCTAAAAGAAAATGCCTTTGCCATCAGAAAGCTTCCAGTGACTCCTTTGGTGAAAGTCAATGCAGGTTTTCAAGCCCCTTTGCATTTGCAGATTGCCCACATTTGCATTTCTTTAGGGGAGGAGACACCGTGGCAAGAAGGCCTTTTCTTATCTGTCGGCGCCTCCCTCCCTCAGAACACAGGAGACCCCCTGCCTTTCAGTCCAGCTTCGGAAACCAACCTGCCAGTAATTTTGCCTTGCCTCTGTTGTCCTTTTGGTGAAAGGCTACAATTATGGACAAATTCCGTCCGTTAAGCCTTTCATCACGGACAACGGACGGCAGGGTGAAATTACGGGCAGTCCGCGAAATTTACGGACGGGTGGTCACCCTAGGCCGTGGTCTCATGCAAATGAGGAAATCTCTTTGCTTCTCTGATTAAAGCAGCCGCTCTGTTTTTTACTGTATACGCTGCCTCCTGGGTAGTCCCAAGTTCGCACATTGATTGTAATCGGGTGCACTGTTCCTGTTTGAGAGCCACTCACCTGTTTAGAGGTGCGCCGGTCCTCAAACATGAACAGACATCTGGTTCGTAATAGAGCCCCAAGATTATAAACTGCAGATGATGGATAATTTGAGTCCAAACAATGGAATCTCTCCAGCGACCACAATCCTTTCTGGAAGGACATGAAAAAACATTGAGATTTTTGTTTACGCACTTGGAGATTTTGATAGAGTCTAGCTCAGCAACAGGATACCCTCTCAGGTGATAGTGTACTATGCAAATAACATAACATGCCCCAGAATGAATACTAGAGTCCATCACACATAGGCCAGGGTATAACCTCCTTTTATTCCTAGTTATTGTGTTATACACATCCCACATAACTTTTGTTTTCCTCCCACCTAATCTTTCCGACCCCTATTCAAGCAGGAAATGGCGCCTTAGAACCCTTCAATCTGCATATGTGCCTTGGCTGCCTCCTCTGAATTAGCACTGCTCATCACATGTCTTTAAAAGCTGTAGCAAAAATACACTGAACAAGTATCCTCTGTGACTTTTGTATGTGTGGGCATAATACACACACAATTTTCATGCTACCAACCTCCAAGTATAATTTATGTAAAACACACAAATATTTTGAAAAATTACCCATGTTAGCAGTGGAGGCTGCCGCAAACATCAAGGGGCAGGGTTGGTCGACGACGGGGACGGAGAACCAAACAAAAAATAAATACTTACGGTTCTCATCATCTCAGCCATGGTCTCCTGCCACCTCGCATATGCTCCCCAGCGATCCTGCCCCTGCTTTCATGCTAAACGTATCATGAAAGCAGCATCAGGATTGGTCTGAGCGGCTTGGACTGCCGCACAGGCACAACCCTATGGTCTGTGCAGTTTCTCCTCCCCGGCTGTGTACATAACCGGGCTGGACAAACCTAAGTTTGCATTTGTGTTTGGCTGGCCGTCTTTGGCCGGCCAAACACACATGCGTACTTAGGTGCACTCTCTCCTCCTCCCACTTGCCATGGCTCAGCCCCAGCCCTGTCTGCACTGCTTGCTGAGCCAGCAGTTAAAAAAATAAAACAATAGTAAGCTATTGTTTTCTTTTTTATCTCCTGGCAGCTAGCATATTAACAATGCTAAAGTCACGTAACTTAGTCTCAAAATCAAATGGTAATCATACAGATACAATACTAGCTGCCCAAATCTCCTAAAGAATCACAATTGAATCAAGGCTTGGACCATTACACATTCTAAGCTTACAGTGCAAATCAATAGCAAGAATAACTGTGCAAGAGAAATGGCATACATTTAGATTCAGCAAAGAAAATACATAAACTTTTATTACATGTAGCGAGCATCATCAGTGAGTACCCTAATTAACCTTCAGATTAGAATAGCATGTTTGGACTTATTGCAAAACAAATTTAGTCAACACAAATTTGGAAAAACATCTTAAAAACGAAATAGACATAACAATCAATAACATTGTGTTATACCTTGCCTCAGTATGGTTCAGCAGGCTGTGACAGTCTTCGTCCATTGGACATAATTTCGGGCATCAAGGCATCGGAATTAAGCATTAAAGTTCAGGAAAGCAAAGTCTCTTCATGCAGTTCGGAAAATAATAATCAAACACTCAAGACGGTTAAGAAAGAAAGAGCAAAATGGCCTTTCTCCTCCCGGTGCAGTCTGGCTAAGTTAGATTTCCTAAAACTACTTCCCACTATGCTATTGGTCAAAGAATAGTACGTTTACGTTTAGTCCAGTAAAAGTAGGTCCCCAAATCTAAGATTTTACTAGTCCACAGTTCACATGTCGATGATTGGCTCCTCTTCTCCTGTTCCCATTGTTGGGCTTGTCAGGTAATGAATTTGTATCAGCTTGTACTCCAGTCAGTGCATCCATTGTCTTCTTCTGGGAAGGTCGCCTTTACACACACTAAGTTATACAATGTATCCCTAGCTAGTACAGCATATTCTAGCAAGCAGTTCTCATGGGAAAGAATTTCAGCTACTAACATTTAATCGATGCAGTGAAAATCAAAATGTAATTCTCTAAGCAACCATTTTATAGTTTGCCTAAGAAATGCCGCTTGGCATCAATCTGTGCAACTAGGCCCAAGTTCTCGCTAATTTAAGGCCTATGATTAATAAAGCAAATATATAATACATGACCATTAATATTACATACTATTACATAAATCCCAAAATAAGCTCAACATTTTACATTAATAAGCTGTTAATAAGTACACTTTGTGACCATTGGTGGCCACTCAAGAAGGCGCAATTTCAAATGTGTGCAATATTTCTCTACGTTAACTCATTTTTTATGCAGATTCAACAATCAGAATACATGAATAGTCATTAGTAAAACTCAGCGTTAACAGGCCTATTACTCAAAGTGCCTTACCAGGGAGCGAGATTGCTTTTTGGAAGTTCTACCAGCACTGGTTTTCCAGACTTCTATCTGAAATGGTATGTATAATGTTTTGGAGAAGGATTTATAAATGAATGTGCTATTTTATGATGTACTTGTCTGCTTCAGAAGGTCGAGTCATTTGGCCTTTCTGAAAAAGCTCCCTTGCAGTTATGTTGGTTAGGAATCTCACCATAGTTAGATGCCAGAAAGTTTTGGCTATATTTGCACACTTTGGACGCAGCCAGTCATTCTATTGAATTGGTTCATTGGTATGGTGGTACTCAGAGATGCAAAATTTGCAGTCTTCCTTTCCAGGTGTACCAGGAATATCTTGTAAGGGATTTGAGCAAAATACAACTTTGTGATGACCAAAGGGGTTTTGAGGTGGACTTGGCTGATCAAACTGTTTGTTTGCTATTGTCAGTGAGAGGGGAAAGCCAGTGCATGCCAGAAATTGATAAGGCTTACAGGGATGCTAATATAGTCATTAAAATGTTAACAAGAACCTAATGAACTTATTATGTGAGCATTATGACTAAGCGTCACTTTGTCAAATCTCCTGATTTTTTACTATGTTGTTGAGCTGCTCATGAACAGCACAAATACTGATACTATATTTGTCTGGGTGTAGATTTATAAAACATAAGAGGGAGTTAGACAAAAGACATAGGAGGGCTTATCCTCCTAAAGAGCTATGTATCATTACCAAACAGAATCCCAGCTCTTACCTACAAAATTAACCCTCGAATCAATGTTGAAACCTTTGGTTTACTCTTGAAAACTGCCACCCACCAGGGTTACCCCTTAGTGGAATGCTTCATCATTGGGTCCATCCCATTCTGCTGCGGAACGAGGCATGCTGCGACCGGGCTGGGCTTCTGTTTGGTTATGATACATGGGTATAGATTTACACTTCCAATACATGGTTATGAAGAAGGGCTTTGGGCTTCTGGAAAAAAAGGTACAATTAATGCCCCTTTTAATGGCCACAAACACTATAAACAACATCACTAAATTTAAAAAGATGAAATACTATAGGCCATTTATAGCCCTTTCATCTACCACATGCTGTACATGCAACTTACCTATTTTGAAATAGAGTGAAAAAAAGGAAACACTTCTGTTTTGAGGCTTTAACCACATAAGGTTAATGTTGCATTGTCATCGATAGACCTTTTTAAAGCCACATGAACATTCAGTGATGGAAGTTTTCTAGAATAAATTGTCCAGAATGAAGTTTGATTGTTGGGGTCCAACAGGCAAGTGGATCCTGAGCGGTGGAGTGCTGCTGGAGCTGGAGACATATGTAATCTAGAAGGAAAACAAGTATTTTAATTGTATGCATTATATTTTGGATGTTTGTGAGTTTCAATCCAAGATTCGGAAAACAATGGACTGCCACATGTTAGGAGAGCTGGGGTAATTGGCGTACATCAGTACTAGTAGCAAGGTGAGCAATGTAGGCATAATTTCCAAGGGTTTCATGATTGCCTGGGAGGGATAATTAAAGAGAGCATGTTTGGCTTGTCGCCGTCTTGGAACGTGCTTTCTAGATTGTGGCTTTTAGGCTATTACCAATGTTGAGGAATATCCTCTGTAAAGAGATGGATTACAAGTACTTATCAAGGCCAAGATTAATGTCAAGAGGTGAGGGTCTACAGATTTAGGGCATAGACCATAATTACTCATCTCCAGGATAGATCTCTGTTGCATTTGAGGATCCCCAGTGTGGCAACAGAGTGGCTGTTAGTGTTGTGGCATATGCAGAAGATGTCAAGACTCACAAACGTGTACACTGGTGACTAAAGCCTCACTCCATTATTGGAAATGTAAGTTTTCCTTGAAGATGATGCCAGTTTAGAGGTTTACCCAATGCCATATGCTTACAAAAAATGTATGTGAATCTTTGCAGTTTGATTTGGCAGTACAAATTCTGGGTACATACTAGAACCTAATGAAAACCTGAAACAACTCATGCATTGCTTGGTATCTTGATACATGCTGAGCTGCTTCCAACATTTACACTCTACTGAGTTTACTAAGTAAATATTTCTGCATAACCCAGAATTATGTATTACAGGAGAAGCTTAGAATAATGGTGTCGCTCGCCTTGGTGATCTCGAAAATTGACTACTGCAACGCGTTATTACTCAATATTGACAAGCTGTCACTCAGCAAGCTTCAGCTTATCCAGAACACTGCTGCCCGTTTGATACTCAATCTTCCCTGTTCCACTTTGGCCAGTGCTATGCTGAAGCAACTACACTGGCTACCGGTGAATAAACGCATTGCCTTTAGGACAATGTTCTTAACACATAAGGCCTTATACACCAGCAGCACCGAACATTTGTCTTTGGGGCTCCACTGGTATACCCCTAGCCGCCAGCTTAGATCTGCAAATTCTAATTTGGCCTAAGTATCTCGGACTAGGAAGACCAGATGGGGCGATACGGCACTTACGGTGGCCGCGGCTAAATATTGGAACACGTTACCTCCTAGGTTGAGGCAAGAATATGATCTTTTGGCTTTCAGAAAGAAGCTAAAAACCTGGCTCTTTCCACAGTAGATATGGACTTGCTTTTCTTTTTGCCTGTTCTTCGGTCCTCTTATTCCTGTTCCCAGCGCTTCAATGCCTCGGCCGGAATGCGATTCATAAATATGAAATACATACATACATACATGTATGAAAGTCAAGCCTACTGTTTGTGGATCCATATCCTCCACTGCTCTCACTTCGACAGTTTCCATGCCCCTCCTTCCCTACAAGTGACCAACTGATGTGCACCTATTATTCCCTGACAGAAGATTGTCAATGGGTTTGAAGGCCAAATTTAATAGAAGCCAGAAGTCCTAGACGGAGAACAGTTCTTGATTAGGAATGGTTCTTCCAAGCTCGGTTCCCCAGAGATGTCTCTGTCTAGCCATCTTCTTTCATGAGTCTCAGTGTCTTTTCCAAGGTCAGTGAGTGACACAGGATGAATACCCTCCACCCTCTCTGTCCAATATTCAGACTGGGTGCAGTTCTCTTGAACATTTCAACTCTGCATCCCCATTATAATTCTTGCCTTTCGAAAATAGTAAATCACACCTCATGAGAGCCCTGCATTCATTACGTGAAACTGTGCGTTCAGGTTTATTGGCGCATTTGTGTGATTGTATTATGGTGTTCAGGTACAAAACTTTCTTTATTTTTCAGCGTGTTCTTGATGTTTGAGTATTGGTTCTGCAGGTCCTGGGAATTGCTTCAGAATGCATCCATTATATGTAAAAGCTTAACTGTGAGAATCCACACGTCGAAACCTGTTTTTCCACAGCAAATATTTCCAATACTGCCACTTTTGATTTGAGATATTTTTGGGGAACCAAAGGCGATCTCACACTCAGTTGCTTCAGCCGTCAACATTGTGCTGACTACTATGGCCTCTGCACAAATTGTCCTCTGCTAGCAGTACACTGGCCCCAAATACATGACGTAAAACACGTTATAAAAATTCTGTGTGCAGTTAAAGGCCCAAGCATATCTACGGTGGAGCCTCCGCTCCTTTTACTCTCATTGTTTGTTGCAGGTTACTTTGCAGCTGTTGATTTTGATTATACATTGTATGTGCATTTTAAGTGAAAAGGCGTCAATAGCTTTGTGTTCCGAGGCTTCATTTCAGCCTGGGCGGGACGAACGTGGGAGTGAATCTAAGGAAACTATGACCTGGAAGGGGTCCCCGGATGGAGACCAAAAGAAAGGAGAGATGAAAATAACACGTAGTAGCCGCGATGCAATGTCTCCATAAACAGCCTGGTGGCGGCAGAGCCGTATCAGAGGTGGGCGGTGCCGCAACGCAGGAAGTAGAATTGGAACAGGGCGGCCTTCAGCATCAAGCATACAATGGGAATCAGGACTTACACAGTTTGATGGTTGAGTTGATTTAGGATGAAGTGCATGATTCATTAAGTTACTTTGACAAGAGCTGAGGTGCAACTTAGCACTTAGAGTGTGAATTGAAGAAGTACTTTGTAACTCAGCTGGGGGCCTTGTTTAGATCTTGTAAAGTGCCTACTGTAGTGTCGGTGCAGTACAGATGGTTGCGTGGCTGCTTGCGCATAGAAAAGAAATGGACACCTGCTGAAGCTTATGTGTGCCAGCGGCGGTTTGATTCATCACCCTCTCCACTCTACTATCCTGCCGGCTGGCTCACCGTTTATTTTATAACCTGGCCCACGTAACCAGGAGATGGACAGCACTTAACACACATACACAAGGGAGGCAGGGTGGATCAGTAATGGTAGTGCCCGCAACCAGTTACATCACTGGCACAACACTACATTTCGCCCAAAAAATTAAACAACACAACAAACATGGAGTTACAAAACAGGTCTGCCATCGTCTCACACCAGATGATCTCGCAGTCGCTGAGATGGGGCATGATTTCCACGTAAAGTATACCTGGTATGAGTAGATCTGTCTGTAACGGGATCGGAATCTTGAACATCAACAGGTGTCAGACCTGTTGCAACTGGGTCAGGACTCGGACTGGAGATGGATGGAGGAGCTGGCAGACAGTCATCTGAATCAGGCATTGACATCTGGTCAGTGCCAGAAAACTGAGGGTCAGAATCATCCCCACCGTGCAGCTGCGGGGGATGAAATTTCTTCAACATGGAAATATTCTTTGTGACGGTGGAAACCCCTCGTCAGGCCACAACCATGGATTCACACTGGCACACAATGGTCCAAAGGTTCCTGTTAAATGGCAGGCAAAACTTACTTTCAGAGGAGTGCTGTTTGAGCAGTACATCATCTCCTACATGTCAGTCTGATGCTCTCACATGACGCAGGTGGATGGCCTTTTGATTCACACTGGTCCGCTTCTGATGGACCTGGAAGTCATCTTTAGTTCCGGGCTACCACTGACGGTGATGAGGGTTAGAATCTCCAACTGCTCTCCCCAGGGAGACATGTGCGGGAGCATGGCCACTGGCGGAATGGAGAGTCTGTAGATAGTTTTGTAGGAAGGAATATATGGCATATTCACTAGACTGTCCACTTGCTGCCGAAATCCGGACAACCTTGTTTAGGGTTCGCATGAATCTCCTGACCTCCCCGTTTGCCTGGGGCCATCTCGGCGTAATCCGTCTTTGTAGGATACCCCTAGCCTCAAAGTAAAAGGCAAGCTTCCGACTCTTATAAGGAGGGCGGTTATCCATTTTTATTTCGGAAATGAGGCCAGGAGTGGGCAAGATTTTCTCAATTTTGGGTATCACGACTTCGGCGGTGAGAGCGGGGATGACGGATACTTTGAAAAGTCATCAATCATCCCCATGGTGTATTGGCCATCAGAGAGACTCCCAAAATCGAGGCTGGCTAAAACCCATGGCTGTCGTGGTCCTGGCTCTATTTCTATAGGGCCAGGCCGGCTGGGGTCCCCGGAGGCTTGGCACCACTCACACGACCATACCATGTTTTCGACCGTCTAGTCCATTGAGGGAACCACACTTTTGTTCTTAAACAACTCTTAGCTTTCACCATACCTTGGTGTCCATTATGGGCCAACTGCACTACCCAGTCAATGAGAGAGTACGGAATGAGTAGCCGGTAGCCACTCAGCAGGCATCCATAGGGTTCAACTGACAGTTCATCACGAACATGATACAGGCTCTCCATGTGGGTGTGATTGAAGATAGTTGCTTCCTCTGAAGGCAGTCTTGTGCCATGGTCTGAATTATGGTTTCAGTCGAGACAGGTACTGGCCGGGTCATGTCAGACACGTACCTCACATACTCTTCTATTTCGTGAGCTTCATGGATTTTGCTCTCTGTGGCAGCTCCGTGGTGGCGAGACAAGTAGTCAGCCGGGTTATCCGACTCTGGCCTATATTCCAAACGACATCTAAAGTCTTGTAACTGGAGCAGCCATTTTTCTATCCGCGGCGGTGGCTTTGACGCGGTCTGATTGGATAGGGGAACGAGGGGGTTATGGTCAGTTTTGACAAGGAAAGGTTGTCCATAGATATAAAGGTGGAAGTGCTTGCAACCCCATTGCACTGCAATGGCCTCTTTCTCAATCTGCGAATACCCTTGCTCAGTGTGGGTCAATGACTGGCTCGCAAATGCCACTGGTGACCACTCATCATTGTTTTGCTTCTGAAGCAGCACTGATCCCAGGCCTTTTGAACCAGCGTCAACCTTAATTTTTGCTTCCTTGCTGGGATCAAAATAGCGGGGTATTGTGTCACTGGAAAGGCATCCTTGGTGGCTTCAAACACAATTTGTTGATCTGGTCCCCACACCCAAGGTTTCGTCAGGTTTCTGAGTGGCTGAGGGAACGTAGAGAGATCTTTAATGAAATGGCCACAGTAGTGGACCATTCCTAGAAAACTTCAGGTTTCAGTCACAATGGTGGGTGGGGTGCGTTCTTAATGCCTTGCACCTTCTCTTGATCAGGTGCAACGCCATCTTCTGAGAGCACATACCCAAAAAACTGTATTTTGCTGGTGAGGAATTCACACTTGCAGCAGTGAAGGGTTAGGCCACATTCTTTGATTTGGTGTAGCACGCTCTTGAGCCTGGCATTATGCTCCTGGATGGTTGCGGCCTTAATTAGGATGTCAATACTTACATTGACGGTACCGGGCAGATCTCCTAGAAGTTAGTGGATTACATTTTGAAAATCCTCAGCAGCACTAGATATGCCTAAATTCAGTCTTTTTGTAATGCCTCAATCCTACATGCTCCTCAAAAACTTAGTTATATAACGTGACTCTTTTGCCAGAACCAACTGGTGGTATCCTGAGTGCAGGTCCAGTTTGGAGAACCAACATGATCCACTCAGTTCACCTATTAAGTTGTCTATCGTGGGGGTCAGATGTCTTTCACGCTTGATGGCGATGTTGGGGAGGCGTATGTCTACACAGACGCGTACCTGTCCTGGGTGGTTGGGCTTCTGTGTGACCACTATGGAAGATACCACAGTGTGGGCTCAGTGACTCATTCTGTGATGCCGGCTGTTTCAATCTTGTCCAATTCTTTCTCTACCTGTGGTCTAAGGTGGAATGCAATGCACCAGTGCCAGAGTGCCACTTCCTGCACGGTCTCATTGATGTGTAGCTATACCTCTCTATGACGCAAACAGCCTATACCCTCAAACACGTCGCAGAACTGTTGGAGGAGTTCAGTTACCGACTCTTGGTGTATGCCAAAAGCGAACGTGATGTCAGGGAGACCAGATCCTCGGGGCCTGAGCACGTTCCCAACATGTCCACCACTAGACAGCTCCAAAGCTCCCATCGATATACCACAGATCCTGAGAGAGTCCAAGTGGGGAAAAGGGAATTAGGTAGAGAACAGCTGGCAAGGAGACCTGTAGGAAGCAAGAGGTTAAACAACACAATATCAAGATATAATCACATTGACTTTCTATAGACTATGGTTCTAAGAGTTCTCATACTGTAACCATGGATAACCTAAGAAATGACTATAACTAGACCTCAAGAAATCTAGGTGCATGGAAAAAATCAAGAATGGGTTAATACAATGTTTCAGATGAGCTTTTCATTAAATATTACATACTGTCTAGAATACAAGAACCTTCTAGAATAATGTTTCAGAACAAACATTGCATTTTTACATGAGAACAAAGGCTATCTGAAACATTCCCTGAAAACAACAGGAACTGTACTAAGAACTTAATATGCACAAAAAATGTCGCACTTTGAATTAAGCATTTTCACAGAAAATCCAAAAGTTCAGGATTAATGTGTGCACCTCAACAAACACAACACACCAAAGTTTTCAATGCCATGAAATGATCGTGCACACTGCCGAACTAAGAGCCAAGCGCTTTATGCTAGGGTTGAATTGCGCACAGTGTTGCCGAATCAAACAAGAATATGCAAATGCCATGAAATAATCGCGCACACTGTTGCCGATCTGAATGCCAAGGTTTACATGAGAGAAATGAACCGCGCACTCTGCCGATTCGAACAAGAATATGCAAATGCCATGAAATGATTGCGCACTCTGTTGCCGATCTGAATGCCAAGGTTTACATGACAAGAATGAATCGCGCACACTGCTGATTCGAACAAGAATATGCAAATGCCATGAAGTGATTGCGCACACTGTTGCCGATCTGAATGCCAAGGTTTACATGATAGGAATGAATCGCGCAGACTGCCGATTCGAACAAGAATATGCAAATGCCATAAAGTGATTGCGCACACTGTTGCCGAGCTGAATGCCAAGGTTTCCATGAGAGAAATGAATCGCGCACTCTGCCGATTGGAACAAGAATATGCAAATGCCATGAAGTGATCGCGCACACTGTTGCCGATCTGAATGGCAAGGTTTACATGAGAGAAATGAATTGCGCACTCTGCCGATTGGAACAAGAATATGCAAATGCCATGAAACGATCGCGCACACTGTTGCCGATCTGAATGTCAAGGTTTACATGCTAGGAATTAATTGCGCACACTGTTGATTCGAACAAGAATATGCAAATGCCATGAAACGATTGTGCACACTGTTGCCGATCTGAATGCCAAGGTTTACATGATAGGTATGAATCACGCACACTGCCGATTCGAACAATAATATGCAAATGCCATGAAACGATCGCGCACACTGTTGCCAATCTGAATGTCAAGGTTTACATGCTAGGAATGAATCGCGCACACTGCCGAATCGAACAAGAATATGCAACTGCCATGAAACGATCACGCACACTGTTGCCGATCTGAATGTCAAGGTTTACATGCTAGGAATAAATCGCGCACACTGCCGATTCGAACAAGAATATGCAAATGCCATGAAACGATCGCACACACTGAAAGTTTTACAACTAGGCCCAAAACTCGAAAGTCTTTGAGAACGGGGTCGGGAGCCCAGCCCGACCTCTGCCTTACCAACCTGCTCAAGGATCACCAATATAAAGAAGGCAGGCCTGGAACATCAAGGTAGGCCTCCGGAACAGGAGCTCAGGAAGTTGCTGCTGCTCTGCACCGGGACCTCTGAATAGTGAGCACGTGGAGCTGGGCTGGCTCCCTTATATAGAGTCTGGCCCAGCCCACAAACCAAACCCAGTCATGCTGCAGGGAAAGCTTCTAGAAGTTCCTAGAAAGGGACCACACCCTAACACAGTCAGTAAGCCTGCAGCAATACCTTGCAAATGAACCGTTATTGCAAACATCATTAATAGTGTTTTTCAATGTTAAACTCTGCAATGCAAAAGGTTAACATACTGCATATAAACACAATGCATGAATTACGCTCTTGTATAAAGACTGTTTTTTTGCATTTTTGTGAGCCGTAGAGCGCGCACTGTCCAGATGTTGACACGTCATGACTCTGAGATCCTCTGCTCTTTGGCACCTTAGCAGCATCCTATGTCCTTCTTCGCCCACATACACTTGGGCGTTGACTGATCACAGCCCCTATGTGATGGACGTTTTGAAACTACCCTTGCGGGCCAGCGGTTTGTTCTGGCCATAAGCGTATACCTTCACCCTTGCTGTCTTTAAGGCAGGTGCAGGAACCATTTAGTGGTACACACCTGAGGCTAGTATGTTTATGGAGGCATCTGTGTCAACAACAGCAAAGGTCGGGTGGGTGCCTACCTTGATCTGGCACCGTGGTAGTTTCTTTGAAGATTGAGCCGCATTTCCTATGTTGAACAGGGAGTGGATAACGTGTTCGTCGTCATCCATGTCACTGCCTGTCTCGGACCTGCTTGCGGTGGCATTAACAGAGGTGTTCCCTGGTCGTGGCTCGTTCGACCTGCACACCTTCACAAAGTGATTGAGCTTCCCGCAGCCTGCGCATTTCTTTCCTCAGGTGGGGCAGTCACTTGGTAGGTGTGATGGTCCGCCACAGTACTCACATGGGCTTGGGGGTGGGTGATTGTTTCTGGGTCTTGCTCTGTTAGGGGACCGTGCCACTATGTTGACTGGTTCTCCCTTGATTGGTCTTTGGAGTGCTGCCTCCATATGTGATGCTCAGGCCTTGGATAACTCTTTGGTGCGTCCCATTGTGAGGATGTCGGGTAGGGACCTCCCTGACTCCTCGAGGATTCTCTCTCTCTCAGCTTCGCTGACGCACACCCCTAAATCACTTGGAATGTAGGAGGCTGGCCTGGCTTATAGTGGGTACCTTGTGGTACTTACACCCTGTGCCAGGTCCAGTTATCCCTTATTAGTAGAATAGAGGTGTTTCTAGCAGCTTAGGCTGATAGAAGGTAGCTATGGCAAAGCAGCTTAGGCTGAACTAGGAGACATGCAAAGCTCCTACTATACCACTTATATGATATAGCACAATATCATAAGAAAACACAATACTCAGAGTTACTAAAAATAAAGGTCCTTTATTTTTATGACAATATGCCAAAAGTATCTCAGCGAGTACCCTCAGTTAGGAGGTAAGTAATATACACAAGTTATATGTACACAAACCCCAAACAGGTAAGTAATAGTAAGAAAAGTAATGCAAACAGTGTAGTATTACAATAGGATGCAATAGGTGAACATAGGTCTAGGGGCAACACAAACCATATACTCCAAAAGTGGAATGCGAATCACGAATGGACCCCAGACCTATGGGAGCTTGTAGAGGGTCGCTGGGACTGTAAGAACTCAGTCAGGGTGTCCAAGATACCCCACCCCAAGACCCTGAAAAGTAGGAGTAAAGTACCCCCACTACCACAATAGGACACAATATTTGTGATAGGGGGATTCTGCAAGAACAACAAACACCAGCAAAGCACTGAAGACGTATTCCTGGACCTGAGGACCTGCAAGGCAAGGGGACCAAGTCCAAGAGTCGGGATACTGTCCCTGGGGGGCAGGAGCCCACTAAACCCCTGATCAAGGTGCAAGAAGGCTGCCTCCAAATGGAAGAAGCCTAGGATTCTGCAACAACGAAGAGAGCTAGGAACTTCTCCTTAGGATGGAAGATGTCCCACGGCGTGCTGGAGGTTGCAGAAGTGTTTTCACAGAGAAATACCGCAAACAAGCCTTGCTAGCTGCAAGGGTCGCGGTAGAGGTTTTTGGGTGCTGCTGGGGACCAGGAAGGACCAGGATGTCGCCCCTTGGAGGAGGAGACAGAGGGGGCGCTCAGCAACAGAGAGCCCCCACAGAAGCAGGCAGCACCCGCAGAAGTACTGGAGCAGGCACTCAGAAGATTTGTGAACCGGAGCTGGCTCAGAGTCACAAAGGAGGGTCCCACGATGTCGGAGTCCAACTCAGAGGGTTGAGCACTGCAGGACAGAGTGCTGGGGACCCAGGCTAGGCTGTGCATGAAGGAATCCTTGGAGAAGTGCACAGAAACCGGAGCAGCTGCAAATCACGCAGTACACAGGTTTGCAGTCTAGCGTGTGGAGGCAAGGACTTACCTCCACCAAACTTGGACTGAAGGATCACTGGACTGTGGGAGTTGCTTGGATAGAGTTCCTGTGTTCCAGGGACCACGCTCGTCAGGATGAGAGGGGACCCACAGGACCGGTGATGCAGTCTTTTGGTGCCTGCGTTAGCAGGGGGAAGATTCTGTCGTCCCACGGGAGATTTCTTCTTGGCTTCCAGTGCAGGGTGAAGGCAGACAGCCCCCAGAGCATGCACCACCAGGAAACAGTCAAGAAAGCCGTCAGGATGAGGCGCTACAATGTTGCTGGTAGTTGTCTTGCTACTTTGTTGCAGTTTTGCAGGCGTCCTGGAGCAGTCAGCGGTCGATCCTTGGCAGAAGTCGAAGAGGGAAGTGCGGAGGAACTCTGGTGAGCTCTTGAATTTGTTATCTGAAGAATACTCCAGAGGAGAGACCCTAAATAGCCAGAAAAGGAGGTTTGGCTACCAAGAAAGGAGGATTGGCTACCAAGAAAGGTAAGAGCCTATCAGAGGGGGTCTCTGACGTCACCTGCTGGCACTGGCCACTCAGAGCAGTCCAGTGTGCCTCCAACACCTCTGTTTCCAAAATGGCAGAGGTCTCTGAAACACTGGAGGAGCTCTGGGCACCTCCCCTGGGAGGTACTGGTCAGGGGAGTGGTTACTCCCCTTTCCTTTGTCCAGTTTCATGCCAGAGCAGGGCTGGGGGATCCGTGAACCGGTGTAGACTGGCTTATGCAGAGATGGGCACCATCTGTGCCCATCAAAGCATTTCCAGAGGCTGGGGGAGGCTACTCCTCCCCAGCCCTTCACACCTATTTCCAAAGGGAGAGGGTGTAACACCCTCTCTCAGAGGAAATCCTTTCTTCTGCCTTCCTGGGCCGGGGCTGCCCATATCCCAGGAGGTCAGAATCCTGTCTGAGGGGTTGGCTGCAGCAGCATCTGCAGTGGAAACCCAGGAAAGGCAGTTTGGCGGTACCCGGGTTCTATGCTAGAGACCCGGGGCATCATGGAATTGTCCCCACAATACCAGAATGGTATTGGGGTGACAATTCCATGATCTTAGACATGTTACATGGCCATGTTCGGAGTTACCATTGTGACGCTATACATAGGTAGTGACCTATGTATAGTGCACGCGTGTAATGGTGTCCCCGCACTCACAAAGTCCGGGGAATTTTTCCTGAATGATGTGGGGGCACCTTGGCTAGTGCCAGGGTGCCCACACACTAAGTAACTTGGCACCCAACCTTCACCAAGTGAGGGTTAGACATATAGGTGACTTATAAGTTACTTATGTGCAGTGAAAAATGGCTGTGAAATAACGTGGACGTTACTTCACTCATGCTGCAGTGGCAGGCCTGTGTAAGAATTGCCTGAGCTCCCTTTGGGTGGCAAAAGAAATGCTGCAGCCCATAGGGATCTCCTGGAACCCCAATACCCTGGGTACCTAGGTACCATATACAATGGAATTATAAGGGTGTACCAGTGTGCCAATGAGAATAGCACAGCCTGCAATGACAAATTTAGAAAGCAGAGAGAGCATAAACACTGAGGTTCTGGTTAGCAGAGCTTCAGTGATATAGTTAGGCACCACACAGGGAACACATACAGGGCACATACTATGAGCACTGGGGTCCTGCCTAGCAGGATCCCAGTCACATAAGGGCTAAAACAAACATACAGACAGTGAAAATTGGGGTAACATGCCAGGCAAGATGGTACTTTCATACACTTGGCCTCTGATCTCTTTGGTCTCATCTGTGAACCCGCAGGTGATGGCTAGGTCTTTAAGCCTCATGTAGAATGAATTGATCGATTCGTCTGCTTGTTGTCTGGCTTGCTGGAACATGAATCGTTCGTAGTCTGTGTTGGCCATGGGTTTGAAATGCATATTGAGGGCAGCTATCGGGGTCAAGTGCATTTTGGAGGTGGCCTTGGTATGGATCTTGGAATTTTTTTAGATATCTTTCCTCTTAGGTATAAAATAATAGCTCTCTTTTGTGCAGTTTCGACTTTGGTGGCCTCAAAGAATAGTAGCACTCTGTCGACCCAGTCCTTCCATCGCAAGGCTTGGGGGGATTGGGCCACTTCAATGACAAAAGGCTTGACTGGTGGGATGGCAGACATGTTGAGTCAGAGCGAGTAGTGTATGATGTGGCCGCCTCCTGTTTGCAGTGTGTAAGGTGGAGAGTCTCTTGACCAAACCCTGCAGGAAGTATGCCTGTCGCAGTTGCAAACAAAAACCACGTGTTCAATTGTGCCACGGCCTCCTGATGATATCTGTGAGTTTTGTTTTAGGACTCATATGCCTTATATAGCTCCAAAAAAAATCTGTAACCAGTATTTCTTTTCTTGTCATTGTGGATTTCACTTGTTTGATGACATTCATCAATATTTTTTCCTTGAAAAAAGTCAATTTACTCTCTAGACGGTGAACATTTGGCGGATTGGTGAATCTGCTGCTGCCACTAGCACTCCACATCTTGTACGCACTTGTCTCGCCGAGGGGCAGCGCGAGGCTCAGTGGCTCCGCTTTGGAAGCTGGCCAAGGGGATGGAGGCGGGTCCCTGGAGGCGGGCGAGCGTGCAGGAGCACATGCTGTTGAGACTCGCTCTGTGCTGCTTAGTTGGCACAAGGGACGCAGACAGGTCGGCCGGTTCTGCTGCGGCCTCCGACAATGGACAGGCCTTAGGAGAGGTGCTGGGGTACAAATGCATGTGGCATGAGCACCGTGGGTGGATTGCGGCCGCCACTGCGTGTTGGCAGCACATAAGGTTTCTGACTCCTCGTCGCCAAAATGTAGTGTCGGTGCACTACGGTTGGTTGCACGGCTGCTTGCGAATACAAAAGACACGGACACCTGCTGAAGCTTATGGTGTGCCAGCAGAGGTTTGATACATCACCATCTCTGCTCTACTACCCCTTGCTCTGGCTCACCATTTATTTTATAGCCTGGCCCATGTGACCAGGAGGTCCACAACACTGAACACATGTACACAGGGGAAGCCGGGTGGCTCCCCTCCATTGACAACATATCGGTAATGGTAGTGCCCGCGACCAGTTACATCACTGGCACGACACTGTACTTACATGCACTTGAATTAAAGTGGTTTTGCCTGGTAGTTACAAAAGCATGCAGTACTTTTTTTTTGTGAAGTAGGGATAAACCTGTGTCCTGCACTGACTGTGTGTAGTGTAGAGATAATAAGCAAGTGTGTGCCACTAGCCTAAAAGGGGACAGTAATATTGCTGGTTGTAAAAATCAGGTTCATAAGTAGAGGGGGTAGGTATCCACCTCAGCTAATAACCACAATCTTTATTTTTGTCATAATAAACACTTAAAGTCACCAAATTATCCTGAGCTCACCCCCTAGTAGCTGTGACACCCAGGGTGTAGTTTCAGGGGGTATGTTTGGGGTTTGACACCTCCAAATAAATAAGTTCTTGGCTTGATTGTAGCATCTAGGGGCCCTGAGCCAGGCCTGCTATATCTGTGTTTGTTTTTGTTATTGTTATGATTTGCTTAAGAGTGTTTAACTTTTAATAAAAAAGTTGCCGCCAAAATGACAACAATCCAATTAAAGGAAACAGATAGGAATTTTTAAAGTTTTAAGTAGAAATAGTGTCAAGAGGGGTGTAGCTAATCATCTATGAGGTAGGAGGCACAGGCTTGAGCTTCCAGGCTGGGCCCTCCCAAACTCCAATTAATCTTTTATAATGAAATGATGAATCAAGCCTCACATGCAGAGAACCATCTCTTGATGATGGTGGAAGGAGATTTGCAAGAATTTATGGCGCTTAAAGTGGAACGTTATCTGATAACCCGCAAGGATGTTAATGTGAAATGAGGAGACGCATCAGGGAGGATGGGACTGAGCATACTGTGGTGACGGCAACTGTTTGTGTTGAGGAGTGAAAGGAGGTAGTGGCTACAGATGCTAGAAGGGAGACAGACAGCTCCTTCAAGGTGGATGAAGAGGTCCTTGACCTGGTGGCTACTTACCACGGCCCATAAGGGATAGATAATAAATGTCTAAATAGTACTCAGAAAACAGGGACTACATTAAATCCACCATCTTGGCTTAAGGACGATGAAGATGTAAAGCACCTCTCAGCAGAATCTCCACCGGCGAAACTGACCCTTGCTGTAATGCACATAATGTGCTGTACTTTGGATCTCATGGCGAACAGTCTAGCACCACACAATCTAAAGCTGGATGACCAAACAAAAATTCTTTGGAAATGTCATCACGTATTGCAACCATTGACTCACAAATGTTTCCAATAGAGACTGTGGTAAAGTAATCGCTCAAGAGTAGCACCTTCTCAAATGAGATAGTGAATTGTTCGGATATTGTCACAAAGTTTGACAAGATCCCGGAAGGCACCAGTTCTATACTAGAAGAATGTAAAAAAATCCTTAAATGGGGGAATGCATGCTGTAGAAAACACAAAACTAAATAGCCCTCATACAAGCATTCAGTTGATTAATCAAGTATCATGACTACCTGAATACCAGATTTTAACATTAATCCAAAGATACCTTTGTAAATTACAATACATCCAAAATGTTTAGTTGTTCCTTAGAATCTTTAAAAAGGAGGGGACCCTATTAACAACCCTTATATGAGATCTTCAAAAAGCCTCAAAAAAAGATTCATAGACTGAATTAAAATTATTTAGAACTCTAGCTGTAAGGGATCACCAACCCGCGGGGTTAACAATAACAAAGACAAAAGATCCTGCTAGTCCAAAAGTGCAAGACAAAGGCCTGGAGTCATTTGAGAAAAGCATAAATAAGGAAAAAATTCAACCAGGAATCCAAAGCTTGAAGTCTGATGCTTTCTGTTGGATGCCGGTGTTCCACATGTCACCATATGGTTAGCGTATTGTGGGCAGTCACATACGTTGCAGCTAATTGGTAAGGGGGCTTTCACTTTATTCACAGTAGCATCAAGATTGGAAGGCCGCCACACTCCCAGTGCTTAGCATAACGCCCAGATCAGACTATGCTGGGCAAGCACGTGGGCAGCAGTCCCCTTGAGCAGCTACCAAAAATGTGAGTGAATCGTCCAAGACCAACTGTTGATCATAACCATATCTGTCGTTTTTTTTATCTGTTTCTGTCCCACCCAAAAGTAAATATCTTGAAATGCACTTCAAGTGCTCTGCCTTGTATCAGCCCAAGGTCCCTCTAGTTGTAACTTTGAGAACAATTTGATTGGCCTGAAAATTAATGTGCAGCCATTAACACCAACGATGAATGTTAAGATCCTAGGCGTGCTCAGAGACTAGTCATCTGGAATTCCATGCTACATGAGACTGTACCAAGTGGATAGGTGCGGTCCTGAAACCTGCCCATCCCAGGATCATTACTTTTTGCAACGTAGCGCCCATAAGAGTTAGCTCTTCCTACAGAGTCTGATCCCCAGATAAATGTCCTAAACTGGAACATTGCAAGCTGAAAACAAAAAATAGAGGACAAGGACTGGGTCGCCAGAAAAAAGTCCTAATCTGGAACATTACAAGCTTAAAACTAAAATAGACGACAAGGACTAGGTCGCCAGAAAAAAAGTGCCAAGCTAGAACATTGCAGGCTTAAAACTAAAATAGAGGACAAGGACTGGGTCACCAGAAAAAAAGTCCCAAGCTAGAACATTGCAGGCTTAAAATAAAAAAGGAGGACAAGGACTGGGTTGCATACATGAAATCAAAAACAATATGTTTCTTTCAGGAGAACTGGGCAATAGACGACATCACTGTGGATGACTTCTCATACAATACATGAGCTATAAAGAAAACAAAAGGTAGACCTAGAGGTGGTCTGACTATTTGGGTATCCATTAAGCTAGGCACAGTCAAACAAGAATTTTCTGTGTTGGGTCATATTAATCATACAGATAATTTCATCCAGCTACCACGAGTGTCCAGTGACCTATGGGAATTAGATATTCTGAAGGTATATTTTCTGCTGGGTCATCCATCAGATTTTTACATATAGCTTGATGAGCTTGATAGACGTGTTGGCACTTTCCGTTGTAACAATATGCAGCCTGCTCATTCCAGTCTGCCAGGTGCAAGGCGTCACATAATTTTGGCATGTAGGGATTTTAACACTAAGCCGGGTGTCACACTAGTTAACTTAGATGTTTTGTGCAATTCTCTTGCCTGTAGCCCAGTTTATCAAGCAACTTTGGCAAATCTTAGTTTAAGGAGAGGGACCGATTATATATTTTTCCTGCTTAAAAATGACCTGTGTCCCCTAAACAGATCTATGCATTCAGACTCACCCTCACAATATACGTTTTGATACAGGGATTGCGCAAGCCCGATAGACTACATATTACTCATCTGGAAGCGTGGCAGCTGGTTGATGACCTTGAAGTAGAGAACAGAATTGAGAAGGACCACAACCCACTTATAGCGCACAAAAAACTTCCACTGATGGCATCTGCCATCAATATTTGTCGTCAAGGGGCAAAAAATTGCAAACAGGAAGTCCAGAACAAATAGGAAGTCAATTTCCTGGTGGTATGGTAATCTGGTCAACCCGGTCGCGGTCCAGCTTTCCTTCACTAGCAACAGAAGAGCAAAGGTTAATTGGAGATGAGAAGTCTCCATGACCCATAGGCAATTTCAGAATTTGAAATCTTAGTTAAACTATCCCGATGGGTAAGCGCCTTACAAAGCGTTTCATCTCATATGTTTCCTGATAGCACCAATTTTAGGCACATTAATTGGTATGATATGGAGTGCAGCAAGTTAAAACAATCCTTATGCATCCCCCTAAAAACAAGGAACTGCACCTCGGAGGCAAATCTCATCTAAAAGCTCTAAGGTAGGACTACAAGCATCTTGTAAAATTAAAAAAAGTCACCTCTATGTAAAAGCTTGACAGAAAGATATGGCAACACTGAGAAGCAAGCTTCTGGGAATTAATCAAATGGGGTTCTGAAGGGAGAGCATAAAATCTGGAAATCAGTAACTCGGCAAATTCTTGGTTCAGTTACTTTTCATCATTTTATAGCATTGCCAGCCATGGTACCTCCATCACTAAGACGAGTATACCAGTGAGCCAAGGCATGACAGCAAGGAAATTTGTCTGATGGAGACTTTAAGGTCTCTCCACCTCCTCTCAGACATGTCAAAAGGGATTGCTTTGTGTTATAATGTATTTACTGAAGTAGAGGTTTGAGTAGCAATTCACAGCCAGAAGCATAACAAGACACCAAGCCCTGATGGGGTTTTAGCTGATATATTTCGATCCAACCTCACAGTTTGGGTACCCGTATTAGTATCAGCCTTCGGTGCAATGTGGCTACAGGAGACAGGCCCAGCCTCACAGAAAAGAGCCATTATTGTACCATTCCACAAGACAGGACCGGGGAATGATTACCGATCAACCTCCTTGCTTGATGTAATTGGGAAGATCTATGTGAAAAGTCTCCGTACTCGCTTGAATAATTGGATGTGTGCTAATGGGATCATCATTGTTTCACAAGCAGGCTTTATAAAAGGCGACTAGACTAAGGCATGCGGCTATATAGTATTGGCTTGAAATACACCTGCATTAAAAAATCAAGGCTGTAAATGAGATTTATCGACCTTAAAATGGCCTTTGTCACCATCAACCATAAGTTGCTCTGACAAACTCTGCCATCATTAAGGTTGATCCGGAAAATTGGTATCACCAGTCAAACACATCTATAATAATAATTAATATGTCTTCAGTTAGTTACGGCCTGAGAGGAGAAGTAGCTGACAGCTTTGACATCAACATCAGTGTCTTGGCCCCCGCCATGTTTAATATCTTCATCAATGCTATTTGAAGGCCCTAAACATGATGTGCCAGTCTGTGGTGGGGTTTCAAATGGCAATCCTGCTATTCTCTGCTGATGCAGTGTTTTTCCATGCACTGATATTGCTGTTCATAAACTCCTTAAACAATTTGAGGATTAATATAACAGCAAAAAGCTCTGAATCGACACCTTGAAAACAAATATATGATCATATAGAGCAGTGCTAAACTTAGGAGCACTTTCAAATTATCTGGAATTCCTCTAGAGCATGTGGATCACTATGAATGACTCCCTTGTTACATATCCTCACCCTCTCTTCATCAATCACAGCATTGGATTTTGCAAAGAAAGACTCTGAACAAAGCTTCAATCAGATTTCTTCTTATATATGTGTAGCATAGAGGACCACTAGACCGCAAGCCACCGCCAAAAGTGAGATCTTGGCAATATGATAAGAGTCCTGTTTTTCCTGGCTAAGTTGTTGCAGTTTTGCAGTTCTGCTATGCAGTTACCATTATGTTTATGTATACATCTTGATGCACTGATTCCATGTGGTGGGATATTTCTTATAATCACCCAGTCAACGTTGTGCACCCTGTTTTTAATTATGGTTAACAATCCAGGTAAACAGCTCTTTGGCCAGGTAGTTGTGTATGGACATGTGAAATAAAACTAGCAGGCTATATATGCTGATTTATACGGGGATGGACTCTTTTAAGCTTTTGTGTACAGGTATGCAATTATGCTACATGTTGTTTTAGCTTAACTTTATATTTGATCTCTTTGCTGAGTATTGCATGGCGTGGTCTTCCAGAATAAACCTGATTGATTGACTGAGTTAAGATTTTGTTATTTCTGGTTGTAATATCTCTCCACTCCACTTGTTTTGTAAAAGTATCCACCTCAGTCTTGCATTCCTCGTATTATTCTTGTGCGGTATCTATAAGCTGTCTCACCATATTATTGGTGGCTTTCTTAAGATTGGTTTCTCATTTTTAATGTCCGAATTGGTGGTTTCCACTGAGAGGAATATTAAGATTCTAGTCCCTATTGTATACGATCAGTTTCAATATATTTTTTTGAGATGCAGCTTCCCATTATTTAGCAGTCTCTTTCTTCAAGGCTTTTTCTAATTCTTGAAAAGTACTTTTTGCTGAAGAAGGATTCAGTTGGAAGACTTGCTGCTTATTAGAAATGGAGTAAAGGATCTATTTTTATAATATAATGCTTGAATGTCTTGAACCCTGTGTTGACTCCATTTTAAAACAAAAAACACAAACTACATTGTTATCTGTCTACCCTATTCATTCGAAAGCGTCCCTGTTGTCTGTGGGTCTAGGTGACTTTTGGCCACATTTTAGGATGGGCAGTCATCCTTAGCCAATACGCCATTAAACATGTAGCGTGGTCCCGGGTTTCTACCCCTCTATCACTTTAACTTTAAAGTGCACTATTTGACCCCATTTTATTCAAAATGTACTCGGGTGGGCGGACCACCAACCGTGGTAAAGGAGGTCAGCTCACTTGTTTTGCTTCCATGCTGTGATTCAGGGCCAGTAGTAGCTCCACTGCTTTCAAAGTTCATGTCAGCATCTTTATATAGATGGTATCTAAAATGGAAATTTCTGTGTTGTGTTATTTTAATCATGCAGTTATTATGGAGCTTCAGGGATGCCAATCATTGTGATGTCATCACCATTAAGGTCATATGACTTGACTTCCTGAGGCTTTTCAGGGTCAAAGGTCCTAGGAGTGCACTTCCTGTGATGTCACTAAAGTCATATGGTTTGTGATGCCACTTCCACTACCCTTAGTGTTTTGTGAATTAACATCCATGGTGCATTGCAGTGAAATGGCCAATGACCCTGGGCTGCTGGGCCACACCTTTTATTTTTAATGTTTTTGACATTTGTTTCCTGCATGCGGCATATTTTTTTCAAAAACAATGCTTGCTTAACATGGCCAGTCCTACTAGTTTTGCCAATTTTTGTTGAATGATGGCTTTAAGCTGTACATTGTACACTGTTTGACCAAGAAAACTGATGGCTATTGGCAAACTGTTATGCGGGCACGACATAGTATCGTTTTTTCAGATTTTCATATGGCCACCGATATTTTCCTGTTGACTAATCAGAAATCTGAATCACCCTTATGGGCTTAGCTCCTCCTGTGGACTCGTTCTTTTGTTTACATTTCAGGGAAAATGCACTTAATGTAGGGCCTTCGACGTGAGACTCGTGCCTCGCCGCACCCTTCAACCACTCCCCACCCTCGGACACACACACACTCTCCCTCTCCCAGTAATCTGGGTTGATGAGAACATGACGGCGGTTTCCTATCGCCATTCTTAGAGCGTCAGTCCATCTCCTCTGCCTGCGGCCTTTTCATTCGGCTGCCATTGACGCCTCTCATTGCAGGGCCTCCTGCTACAATACCCAACACACCCCCTAATCCTCTGTCTTAAAACACCATTGTGCATCAGTCATGTCACCGAAGAGGCTTGTATAATTATAGTATTTTGCAGGAAATATAAAGCATGCTTTGTGCATGGAGAGACTTAATGCCGCGAGATAAAGGGAGGGAAATGCAGCAAGGGAGAGGGAGGGGAAGGAGACGAGGTAGGGTTCCAAGAAAGGGACCTGCACCTTAAAGGGATGGGAATGAGTGTGCAGCCGTTGCTAAGAGACAGGCTGTCGACAAACAGTACAGCAGTTAGTTGGAGGACAGTCCCAAAGGAGGAGGAGGAGGAGGCGGAGGATACATGGATCAGTCACACTGCAAGAGTGAAGGAGAAAAACAGAGAAGAAAGGGGCGACAGGGGTCGTAGGTGGTTGAAAGAGAGTGGTGGTTGGAAAACTGGACATCACGAATCAGAATCTGGCAGTCCTTCGCGGAATGAAGATAGCAGGGCTAACTACCGAGTTGACAGGTGTGAAGCTGGCCATAGAGTTCACATGTATGTACAAGGCAGAGCTAACCCGAGAGCTCACTGGTATGAACGTGGCAGAGCTTATTGTAGAGTTAGTGGAAGAAGGGGGACTAAATCTGAAGTAAACGCTGGTAAAATGGTAGAAAGTGTTTTTATTTTGAGGAAAAAGAATATGCGGAACTGACCGAAAATGTTATCAATGTTTATTAAATCAACAGCAAAAATGAGTAAAGTACATCAAACTGTAATCGCTGCATGTATTTTCAACATTCTTGAATTTTTATAAAACACGTTTATTGAAATATGAAGGGTTTCTGTACCCCTCACCAGTTTGTGAATCTTGGTGTGAATATGCTTCACACATCTGGACAGGTCTCAACAGCCTTCGGGTGTCCTGATGCCTGTGTCTCGGCACCCCCACACACCCTTCTCCGTGCACCCAGTTGATGACCACAGGATTCAAGCCACCGACGACTGACTGAGTCGGGCTGGGTGGGGTCCATGCAGACTTCCTCTGCACGTGCCAGGTGGGGCTCTCGACAGTTCGAACAGTGTGGCGAGGACTGGGCCGAGTGTCACGAGGGGCACACCGAGCCTCACCTGTGCTCTCCTACCAGGGGGCAGGACAGTTTATCCCTCCTGTTTGCATGTGATCCAGCGCATCCTTACTCCACCTATGGTGCCCACTGCTTAAGATATAACCACAGGAGAGTTAGCCAGAGAGAGTAGATGTTTGGTGGCAACAGTGCCAGCCGTCTGCTTGAATAAATGAAGATAGGAAAGCTAATCCGAGTGTTTCCAGTTATGGATCAAAGCAGGTGTAACCGGATGCTTGGAATACATTCAGGCCACAGAGCTAATTGAAGATGTTGAATGTACAGCGGTGGCCGAGCTAAGCAGAAAATTTACACTTGAGTAAATAGCAGGGCTAACTCGAGAGTTTATAGGCACTCAGGCAACAGAGCAATCTAGAGCGCGTACTAGTAGAAAGGAGGTAACAAAACTAACCAACGAGCTTACGGGCAGAAGTAGGACTAACTACGGAACATGATTATACAGATAGCAAATCTCCACAAATCGAATCCGACTCTAGTGTGTGATGGAAATGTCACAGCTCTTTCACAGATGTCATAGACAGATTACACGGATGACCAGAGAGGTCACAGGTATATAGACATCTGAGTATTTTCGTTCTATCTCTAGTCATTGATGTAGCTGAGCTGTTTAGAAATAACTCATTAGAGCATTTGTAGGTACAGTGGTAAAAAAGTTTCCTAAGAATTTACATAAAGGATCTGATCAGAGTATTTACATGTATGGAAAAACGGCTAGCCAAATTGTTCGCAGGTGTGGAGATTGCAGAGCTAACAGATGGGGCTTGTTGCACCTGGTCCTTTTTTCAGGGTCATCCCCAATCTTTTTGCCTCCTTCCTCCTAATTTTTTCGACCAGTTTTTGTTGGCATTAGGACTCTGGGCACTTTAACTCTGCTAAACAGTGCTAAAGTGCACATGCTCTCTGTGTAAACTGTACTGTTGATTGGTTTATCCATAATTGGCATATTTGATTTACTGGAAAGTCCCTGGTAAAGTGCACCAGAAGTGCCAAGGGCCTGTAAATCAAATGCTACTAGTGGGCCTGCAGCACTGGTTGTGCCACACACATTAGTAGCCCTGTAAACCTGGAACAGACTTGCCACTGCAGTGTCTGTGTGTGCAGTTGTAAACTGCCTTTTCAACGTAGCAAGCGTACCTACTTGCCAGGCCTAAACCTTCCCTCTTACTACATGTCAGGCACCCCTAAGGTAGGCCCTAGCTAGCCCCAGGGGCAGAGTGCAGTGTATGTTTAAGGTAGGTCATATACTAGTGTGTTCTATATGTCCTAACAATGAAATACTGCCAAATTCGGTTTTCACTGTGCAAGGCCTATCTCTCTCATAGGTTAACATGGAGGGCTGCCTTTAGATATTCTTAAAGTGCAGATTCCCCTTGAGAGCAGATAAAAATGTTGAGTTTAGGGTCTCTGAATGCACAATTTAAAAATACATCTTTTATTGTAGTTGGTTTTTAAATTGTCTGTTTGATAATGCCACTTTTAGAACTTTTTGACTCTGCCTGTTTGAGGATTGTCTGTCTGGGTCAGTTTGACAGTTGGGTTGTTTTGTACCTCTCTAGACAGTGACACAAAGGGGCGGGGGTGTACCCTGCATATCCTGATGAGCCATCTGAGCTAGAGGGGAGGGAGGAGTTGTCATTCACACCTGAAAGAACTGTGCCTGCCCTTACACAATGCAGTCTCCAACTCCCTGGTGTGTGTCTGGGGCCTGGCCTGGACAAAGAAGGATCTGTCAAACACTTGAGACTTTGCTTTGAAGTTTGCCAACTTCAAAGGCAGAAAGGTGTATAAGAGGAAGATCCAAAACCCCAGACTTTTAGAATCTTTCTGGAATCAAGAGGAACCTCTGCCAAGGAGAAGAGCTGAAGAGCTGGAGAAGGAGTACTGTCCCTTTGCTGTGTTGCTTTGCTTGACTGGCCTGCAGTTGATGCTTCTGCCTGAAAAGAGTTCAAATAGTGAACTCTATTGTGTGTCCTGCTTGAGAAAGTTCTCCAAGGGCTTGGAGTAGAGCTTGCCTCCTGTTAGAAGTCTCAGGGACACCAAAGACTTCAGTTTCCTCGACCTGCAGCACTGGGAACTGTGTGTTTTGTGCTGTTCAAGAGGAGAAACCACTGTGATGCTCCTAACGATGCCGCTGGCCTGCACCATGACCTGCCGCCGCCGCACGGAGTTGCATTGCCCTGCTTCGCACTTCGACCCTGGTGTCCCTGATGTCGTCATGAGACGACTTCACCGAGCCGCTGCTCACACCGCGAACTGTGGGCCCCGCACTCTGGCATTCGCCTGCTCACACAGCAGCCTTGGCATCCCTGCTGCCGCCGCTCCTGCTGAGACCGGCACCGCTGCCTGCACCATGCTCTGTGGACACCGCTCGTGAGGAGCACGAAGCACCGTCCCGTCCCGCACCGCAGCCCAAGTCCACCAATGCCAGCATCATCGACTCCAGTGTCATCACCAGGCATCCTGCCAGCACCGTGGCCTGTGGACACCGCTCATGAGGGTCACGAAGCACCGTCTCATCCCGCACCGCTGGCTTGGGCCTACTGACAACATCGCTTCTGCAATGACAAGGCCGCTGCCTGCACCGTGACCTGTAGGCACCGCACGTTGCACTGCCCTGCTTCACACCGCAGCCCTGGTCTCACCGACGCCGCTGGACACCGTCACCGAGCCACTGCCTGCACCGTGACCTGTGGGCACCACAAGTCGCATCGTCCCGCTTTGCACCGCAGCCCCGACGCCATCAACACCGGCACATCTGACTTCATCAGCCTGGAGTTTGATCCACAAGGAATGTGGCTTCAAGGGCCCGATGACTCCAGCACTACTCTGGAACAGACACCGTGATGTCAGCGACACCACTCTCCGGAGCTCATCTCAAGGATCACAACGCTCTACAAATCCAAGGTACTGTTTGCGGGTCCTCCCAACACCATAGCTGGCCCGTGGCGCCGCAGCTGGCCTGAACTGTTGGTTTTGTTGCTGACAACGCCGTGATAGCCCCAGGTGGAGCTATTGGCTTCAAGGAACTGTATTTTTGAGTAAATCTTTCAGAATTCATATTTTTATTACTGTATGTTGGACTTTTATCATATTTGGTCTTGTTTTAAATAGATAAATATTGGCTATTTTTCTAAAAATGGTGTGGTGTCCTTTTGAAGTGTTTTCACTGTGTTACTGTGTGTTATGTGCAAATGCTTTACACAATGCTTCTGAGATAAGCCTGACTGCTCGTGCCAAGCTACCAAGGGGGTGAGCAGGGATTATCTTAGCGGGTATCTCCCTTATCCTGACTAGAGTGAGGGTCTCTACTTGGAAAGGGTTCAAACAGACTGCCAACTAGAGACCCCATTTCTAACAGGGCAGATAAAGGGACAAGACGACTAATCAGAGAGCTCCAGTGTGTGGACATAATTGAGCAACCCATTCAGTTCTTAGCTCTGTATTCAGCCGAGCCACTGGGAAAGCACATGGATATTGAAACAGTAGCGCCAATCATGACACGCAGTCCAGAGGTCCAGGGATTGTAGCCCTAATCAGAGAGTTCAGAGACATGGAGGAAGGGCTAACAATATAGAGCTTGCAGTACATTTAGGCTGGGTCCATATAGCTGGTGAACATTACACACCAACTGTTTGTGAGCTGCCTTTAATTGTGTGATGCATTATAGGTACTACTAGGTCAATGTTCCTTAAATGGACAGGTTTCACTTTAAAAAGAAGTCCCATTTGGACCACTGCATGCTCTCCCTGAAGCTGCCCGTCATGTTCCCCAAATGGTAAGTCGTGCCAATAGAACAGCTTCCCCTTTGCAAATCAGATACTCCCTAATGCAGGTATCGTATCTAATCAATAGTTTGTAACCACAGTTACAGTCACAAAGGATTCATGCATATTGTTGCCATTCGCAATTAAGAGGGCATGCACCTTATATGCCTCGTCTTAATTGCAATTTGGAATGAGTGCAGAACTCCTTTTACAAGTTGTAAAGGCTTTCTTTAATTACAAAAGGGTGTTTTATTTCTAGTTAAATAACATTACTGGTCACAAACCCTGTGACTTGAAGACTCACAAGGTTTGCAACAGCAAAAAGGCTTTGTGCTTCAGTCCCACAGTTTCCGGAGTTGAGAGAACAAATCACAAGGTTCATAGTTATGAGACAGTAGAGCTACAAAGATGGTAACTAGTCAAGGGGTTCTGCCAGGATTCCGTGTGGAGACAGCAAGGAAAACACTGGGAGTTCCTAGGCATGACACTATAATGATAGACTATACCAGGCAGTACTGTGCCACGCCTTTGCAACATACTTTACAAATACATCTTTGAGTGGTGCTGTCTTCGTGCGTCTGGAATTGCATAGCATCCTGTGATGCAGTTAGTCCCCTTTTGAACCAGGTGGCCTATACTTTTGTTACCAACTGCCACTTGTTAATGAGCCAGGTGAGCCAATCTAAATTAAAATGCTTGATTGGATACAGCCCTAAATTACCCATCTAGTATGTGAGCTGTAATCTAGAATCCGGGAGCAGCCCACACATTGGGTCTTGCTGCAGATTTTGAAAACACTGTCAGTTATCCAGTCCTCTTACACCTCCCCCAAAGCCATGAAGCCTAATTCCAGGTTAGTCTTTGCAGTAAGTTTTACAGGAGGGACTAGGGACCCTATTTAGAAGTATGGCACCCTAAAGGTTTTTTTTTTGCAACAACATGAGAAGCTACAAGGACATCTATTGGTACAGTGTCTAACCCAGGCCACATTTGGCATGCCACGAGGCACCAGTGTCCAGGAATGTCCCCTGGGTGCAGGAGGTAGCACTGCCTGACAGGCTGCCAGTGCTAGAACCTTAAAAGCAGTATTCTTTGATATTATGATGACCAAGGGTAATATGTCCGGTAGAGAGCCTGGCACAGTAAGGAAACAGCCAGCCGCAAAACTAATACAGAGACACCCACAGAAATGCGCACACACAACATTCAGGTTGGACCATGGCTATTATTTCATGAACAATAGTCCCACTGTCTCTACTTCTATTTATCTATGTCTTCCTGGCCATCCTGAAAAACCTGGATAGTCCAACTTGCCATCCTATTTTAGTTTGGTGAAAAACTGTAAAACAGATTTTGAAAAATGTAGAAAAATCCTCTAGATATATCTCAGATTGATTTGCAAACCGATATTTTGATTCTCAAGGCACAGTTGATGGCTATAACACAAATGCCTTCTCCTCAGTAGGAGGTGCACAGTGCCCTTGTTTGTACTCAATTCAGGTTTGTCTTATGCCCTCCTAAGTAGCATGTACTAGGTACAGCTAAGAGTCTACCCTGTGCACACTACACCCAGTCCTTTTTTAGCAGCCATGCCATATGCCTCTGTATGTAGTGGACACATGGCATGGTAAAACCATGCCCTCAGCAGCCTACAGTCGAGGCTTTACACACAGGCCGTGCCCTGTGTACCTTTAAATGTAGTAGGCTCAGAGCCTTGATATTACCCAGTGGTGGTCGCCACTAAGTAGTTATAGTTAGAAATATGTTTCTATAGAAAAACAGTTTTTGGTTTTCTTATAACTTTGGCACTGTTTGACAAATCTTCACAAAACTTTTAAAAAAAAGAATCCACTCCAACTCATTTCTGGGAATTTTTGGAGTGATCTACCAAGTGGGGGACAAGAAAAAAAGGGGGTGTCCCAAATCGCCAGTAGGACATGGCTGGCCAGGCCCTGCTCTCAACCCTATGACGCACATGGCGATGGACAACTTACTTAATAATAAAAAAAACAATGGTTAAATGCACTGCTACTTCACATGTTGCATCACCCATGACGTTCATTGGCATCATTGATAACATCACTGCATCCTCTGAAATGACACCACAGGCAACAAAACTGTGCATGGTGGGGGCACAAGTTATACTTACTTTAGCGTACGATATAGGTGCTTGAGATAACTATGGTCAATTCGTGTGGTTTTGTTAGTTTACATGGTCTGCTTTACTGTCTTTTAGGTTTTACAAACATAACTGTTCCATTAGGTGCTACACTAATCACAGATCAAAAATACTTCAGGATGGAATAAAGTTACGCTGTTGCAGCCATTCATAGTGTGAAAGGCTTCTGTAATCATCTGTCACTTCATGTGAAGGCGCGCTGTGGGGCACCCCTTATTTTTTGTTCTCTCTGACAGGGTTCAGTATAAGTCATACACCGTGAGTATCTGTAGGGAGTGCTGTTGCTTGTACAAAGTAGACACGATGCAGCTAGAGACAATGGTGTATTGTGTCATTTAACACAAATGAAATGGAACAATCATGATTTAATAGGGTTTTTGAAAGATGCTCTTGTTCTTGCTGCAGCAGCATAAAGTTAAAGCATGCCTCAATAGAGCAGACTTTCGCCTACAAATAAGCAGACAGACTTGAAATACAACATTCTGAAACAAAAGCTGTTGGGTTGGTTTTCTAAGGATTAAATTAAGGCCAGTGGAAGCCAATTTCCATTGCGTACGATGGCTGACTTTTTCAGCACGACGAAGTACTACGTTGTTTTCTTTCCTTTAGACCAAGGTTACTTATTTTAGTACTCAAGACCTGAATATCTGGAGTGCTGGTCGTTGGCCTCTGCAGTGAATGTTGTGTGATGGAAGCTCCATTGCAGCGAGTGGTTGGCTTTAGTGTGTTCCTCTTCGCGCTCGTTAGATAGGGTATATCTTCTTCCTTGTTGCTGAGAATGCCTACACCAACTCGACAGACCTTCAAGAGAGTCTCTGCAGAAATCCATGGCCTTAAACTGTCCCACTTCTTCTGGAGCAGTCCATCCCCTTGTCTCAATAGTGGCTTGTCATCTATGGGAGCGACATTCAAGGGTCCGAGGACATGCGCAAACCCACATCAGGCAGCAGGTTTACAACTATGAGCACTCAGTGGACCAAAACCATACGAAGCAAAATCATGCACCTTGGACCCCAAGAGCCTCATTAGAAGTGGCACCACAGGAACTTTCACACTGACTCTATAGGTTACTTTTGAAACTTTTATTGAAACTCGAATCTTGTGAACTGTGACTGAAAGTAGTCACAACACCTCCTAAAAGTAGAAAAAAGCTCAACGGTTAAGCTCAGAGGTCAAAGTCGGAACAAGCTATTGAGAACAGTGATCCCAGGCTTTCATTAATTTCTGAAACAATTCTCATACTTTTTCTGAAAAAAATGGCAGTCCCCGAACGATTAATGTCTAACATGAGCTACCTGAGGCTGGGTGGAAAGCGGGATGCCATATTCTGTTATCCAAGAAGAATGGAAAGATGTCTATGGAACAGACAATGGAACCCAATCACTCTTGCTCTCCGGGACACCATCTTTGCAGATGAGTTGTTATGTATGAAATAGGGTGATTCCCAAAGTTTCAGTTGATGCTAGCTTTGGGGAGTCCATCTTTGCCTGTCAAGCAGGTTGGGTGTACGAAGGATAGAGCCTGCTGTGTTGTGATGAAGTGCCAACGATGGAACATTTCTGAAGCTGCACCTGAATTAATTGCACCTAAGTTATATTCCTCGAGAGGTTACCCTCTTGCGTTTCGAGGTCATTTTCTTCAAAGCCACGAAATGTGCCCTCTGAGGTAGCTTTTCTTAGAGATCAGGGTCAAGGAGGCTGGGTGTTTTATGACTTATGGAGTGATTAAAATAACAAAACTTCGCAAACACTGGAATGCACCTTTAATAACCATATTTTGTGGTGTTTTTCTCCTCTCAAAACAATATTTGCATCCTGCAAGCAGCTACTACCTAGCGCTCGTCCTTCTTCTATCCATAAACAAGCAAAAGATAGGCACACACTCCATGCATCTCACTGCCCAGAACCCATTTTGGACTGTGACCTTTAAAATTCATATTAACATGAAAAGCTTGCAATATAATGTGAAGTGAAACTGCATAGAAATGTGTTAATGTAGAAAGAATGTACGCGTTTGAAATGTGCCCACGGGGAGTGGCCACCAATAAATACAATTATTAATGAAACTGACTAATAATGAATTAACAATGTACTAATGTATGATTTTGTATTAGCATTAAGAGTTATGTATTCGGTTATGCTAAATTAATTACTAGGCCTTAGTTAACAAAGGTCTGGGCCTAGCTGCCTGGTCTCATATTAATTGTGTTTTTCTAATGTGCAATGAGCTGTTTTCCTGAAGGACATGAAGCTGTACTTTTCCAGAAGCTAGAGATATGTGTGTGTAGCCGTAGTAAATTCTTTCTCATGGGACCCAACTTGCTGAAGGAGACATTCTTGCCGAATACAACAGTGTAATTCGCAACAGGTGCAAGGTTGCCTAGACTAGGAGAAGACAATGGAACTACTGACTGAAGTGACAAGAGTAACTTTTCTTATCTGACATTCCACCCGTTGAAGACGTCAATCACAGGAGCCAATAAACTGCATGAGAACTGTGTTAGGTGAATATTCTAGTAAGGTGTGTGGAGAATTATTGGACAGAGATAACGATGCACCAAATATTGCCCAGTGGGAAATTAGAGACTTGTTTGACAGTTTTGCTATAACGGTGTGACCCGAGGAGAAATCAGCCATTACTTTGCCACTCTTGAAGCCATTCTTTTGCCATTCTTCCTCACCAAACCTTGCCATTCTGAGGGACTTTGTCTTTAGCTGTCTGATACTTTAAACCATCCTTTTCCTACCCCTTGTCCGATATGCACTTCTCCTCCTTATGATGGAAGAGCCTTGTTCTTTACCTGTGCCCTACTGATACTTGTCTACTCTATCCTGACTGATGGTGAATCGACAGATGTCCTGAGGACGAAGACTGACGCTGTTTGCTGACTCATTCGGAGGGGTAACTATCTGATGAAAATTGTAATTGTCTGCCTTTTCTTTCTAGGTACCAACTGCTCTTTTGATAGAGGCCATAGTTAGATGTTTTTTCTAAATTTGTGTTTGCCAAATTGTTTTGCATGAAGCCCAACATGCTGATGCTAATTAGAGGTTAGTTAAGTTCACTAATATCGGATGCAAATAGACAAATTACTGAATTCTTGCTTTGTTGAATAATGCACTAATGATGCTCTGCTAAAGTTGGCTCATGTTAACATTGTGCTTTATTCTAATGTTCATGATCTATGCTTTGATAAAGTTTTGCTCGGGTTGCCAAATTATAGTGGTTTTGATGTGCTTATTGATGTTGAAACTAATAAACTTGACATTAGATTGTAACTAATAGGGAATAAATATCCTAACTCTTACTAGATTTGTTGTGGTTATTCATGGCTGAAAGGTCATGGTGCGTTCGTTGTATTGAGCTATATTAAATGTTATTGATTAGCTTGATTGATTAGTATTGTGCATATTGATAGAGTTATTGATTCATTGACTGTGATGCCAAAAGATATCTTGTTCGGTAAACTCTCCAAACGTGGTGAAAAGATTCATTGGCCTAGACGTGTCTCCTTGTAAGTTTACTTATCAAGGTTCTGACGAGTTATCAGTTCTGGTAGCAGAGTACGGTCTCGGCCCTTTGGGTCCCTAGGACGAGGGATCACTGTTTGAAAATTGTTTTTGAAATAATGCATATTGGAGAGATGATGTCCCCCTAAGTCCCAAATGACTTTCCTGGAATCTCGGAGCTTGCTGGAGTGAGTTGGGGTATGTTCTTGGTGTTCTAGTGATAGTGTGAGTGACGTAGGGTTTGTGCTTGCAAAGCTTATGCATACCGCAGGTGAATTTTGAGGTTTGTGAGAATTTTTAGGCCAGGTAATGTTTTAGTAGGAGTGGGCGTACTCCGCAGTATGAGAGTAGGGAAGTCGGCGAACTTCATGTGAGTGTGGCGCTTTATGCAAAAAAATTGTCCATGTGGTTGTTGGTGATGTACGTACCCTGTGTGGTCTAAGACTCCGGTTAAACTGATGGTTTATGTTGTAATTTGCGCGTTTTAATAGGTCAATCGGGCGTAGTTGACGAGCCAAGTTTGAGTCAATGTGAGTGAATGGAAACTTCGATGGAGATTTAGTGAGTTCTAAAGTGCACTATAACAACCCATTGACAAGTCGAGAGTAGAATTTTGGGTCAAATTTTGCGTACGAGTGCGGGATCTGAGAAAGAGAGAGTAGCGGCCGAGCCTAAGCAAAATCTCTGTAAAGTTCTGAAGCGATTGTGTTACCCTTTTCTGTAGTAAACAGGCAAATTTGAGTTTTGTTGGTGCACGCGATATATTGCAGTCGTTTTTGTGTGAGCAGAGAGGGAGGAAGGCACGCCGCAAGAGTTTGTCAGCCGCAGTGTGTGTGAGTGTGATGTCATTGGAGCCGCGCTGGGAAAGGTCAGTTAGTAAGAAGGGTCGCGCACGGATTGGCAGCCGTCCGTGAGAGGCAATTGGTTGAGAAGGTGGGCGAAGAGAGTTCTGGGAATTCAAGTCACTTCCTGATTCGATTCTTAGAAAAATATAAGACATAAAAATGAAGTTTTTCAAGGCTTTAAAGAGCGCTTTGAGGGGAGATGTGTACATTACTGCGAGTGTGGGGGAGCCTACACCGCCAGAGGGTACACCGGCTTATGCCGTAATGGAGGAGAGGAGAGTCGCGCCGTGTCTTTGGCTAAAGCAATGGTGCAAAATGACAGAGAAAGAAGGGTGCTTGGCACTGCCGGCGCACGGAACGTTCAATATAAGGATTTTGGAAACTTTACAGAGGGTGTTAAATGAGCAAAAGCCACCTCCGAGGCCAGCACAGTTTGAGGCGCTAGCAATTTGGGAACTGATGGCAATACGACAACAGCAACAGAAATTTGAGAGGAGAATGAGGAAAGCAGAAAAGACACTAGCGGAGGCTAGGTGAGATAGCGCACAGAGGGTTTGGAGGATAGAAATAATAGACGGAGTTAGGATGTTTCCAGCAATAACTCAAGAAGGCGGAACCCAAGGAGGGAAAGCCACTTGTAAGATGGATAAGGGTTTGAGCAAAGAAAAGGAGTCTAAGAAGTCCTGGGCAGAGGCAGATGACTCAGATGACGATGAGTTTCTTAACCAGTTGCTAAACGATCGACCACCGCCATATGCCCTAGATGATAATAGACCAAGTACTAGTGCAGGTCCTGTAAATTTGACACAGAACCAGGGAACGACAAGTACGGTGCAGGTAAATACTGTTGCAACACCAGTTCTGGTGCAGAATAGTGTTAGTGTGTCTACTGCTCCAGAGATGCAACCTCAGTTACAGCCAACACAAGTTCAGAGGCTCTACCCTGATGTCCCAATATTAGAGACTACTACGAATTTGATGGTGCCGTCAGATCCGGCATATACGAGACCAAAGCTAATACAGACTGAGCCAACTCCACTTTTACTGCCCCAGGCACAGCAACAGATGGTCCAGAATTACACCTCGGTCACGGGGCTGCAGTCAGCCACAGCACCGATAATGAATCAGAATATGGGAGCTAATGGTCCACAGGTTTTGGGGAGTAGGCAGCCGCCAGCCACCATATCCTTACCTATTACAGTTGGTCCACCAGTACCAGTGTATGCGCAGGCAAAGCCTAGTGTATATGATCAGGGAGTAATGGCCCAAGAAGTGACAAGAGGATGGTTTGTAGGGATCTCTCAAAGGATGACTCCAGTGGAACAGACAATAGAGAGACCTAGGCCTCTGTTAGACTTCAGTCCGATTGGGGTTCCTCCAGATACCCTGAGACAATCAGGTTTGGGACTGCTCACTCCCCAGATCTCATGTGCGAATGTACCGCAAACACCGATAGTGCAGGCTGGAAATATCTCCTTGCAAGGCTTAACTGCGCAACAACTGAATGAATGGTTAGACAAGTTAAACTCGCCACAGACCACTCCTGCGACAGCAGAGCGGTCGGAAAGGGAAGAGTACCTGAATTTTGTGAGGTTGGGCATGGAGGCAAATGAACTAGTTGAAGGGAGCATGGGAGTGAACAGGCTAGAGTCATATACTGAAACAGAGTTGAGGTATCTGTGCCCAAAGATAACTAAAGAAGTGAGCAAGGTCACCAGAAGTTGGCATACCTGGCAGATAAATACAGCATAGACTTAGACAATACTAAACATCTGAAGAGGAGTTACAGGTTAGATTTTGAACCTAAGGATTTTGAACACATGAGGTCTACTGGGATGAAGGCACACCTTAAAGAAATACTTCAGAGTGCACTAGTTTGGGGAGCCTTAGAGAAGTGGGAAGGCAGATGGGCAAAGAAAAGAGATAAAAGGAAAAGTGACTGCCCGGAGCAGCAGCAGGCGAAACCAGTGCCGGATACCAGTACAATAAAGATGTTACCAATGAGAGAGACAGCAGGAGGGGTTCTTGTCCATGTACCATGGTCTAAAGGTGACCATCTGTAATTCACAAATGATTTCCCCAGGCTGAGGGAGAAGCCAATAGAGTGGTACCAGCAGACATATAGGTTTGTGAAGCTTGCGAAGTGTCTTTGGGAAGACCTGAATACTTTTTTTGAGATTATAGTTCCAGCTGATTTGTGGCTTGAGTGCAAGAGGAGTGTGGATTGGCCAACAGCGGAACCGGCAAGGGCTAGAGTCACAGGAGCACCGTCTCCTGAGGTGATGAGGTACTACTATAAGGTGACTGAGTTCTTGTAACAGAAGGTGTCGCCGCAAAATATTGATTGGCAAAAGACTGATCGAACGGCGCAGGAGGCCAAAGAGTCAATACATGCGTACTATGAGAGGTTGTTGAAGGTGTTCAAACACTACAGTGGTACAGAGGTCATAGAGGCAAAGGACATGAATCACCTTGTGTTCAGATTTGTTGAGGGTTTGAGGCCCAAGATTAGCCAGATGATTAAGAATCATTTGATCTGTTGGCAAGCGAAGCCAATTGACGAGGTGTTGCAGTATGCGAAGTACTGTAGTGACGAGATTGAGTTGAAGCAGAGAAAGTTGAAGGAGAAGGTGATGGTAATGCAAATTAAGTCAGCACAAGCAGGGATTCAGGGAAATGATCTACAGCAGATGGTGCAACAGCCGCAAGGAAATGGGATGTTTCAGGTGCAAGTGAGAGGCAGAGGTCGAGGAGGTTTTGTGAACCGTGGTCCAGATCTGAATGATGTACAGGGGATGAAGAATGTGTTACCTTGTCATGTTTGCGGGAGCGTCGGACACTGGAAGCGGGAGTGCCCAATGATGGTGCAGGAGGATGTTGTTCAACAAAGCAATGATATTAATGCATTCCAAAATGTTAAAGGGCCAAGGATGAGAGGTCCTAATCCGAACATTTCAGAATAACGTGGTTCAGATGCAAGGTCTTCAGCCCATACAACAAGTGCAGATGCCACGTGTACAACCGATGCAGATGAAGCAAATGCAACAGCAGGTTCCTCTGGTACCTAGACAGCAAATGCAGTTGCCCTTAGCACCAATGGAACAGCAACAAGTGATGCTTCCTCAACAGGTCACAGGTCAAAGAATGAGTCAAAATAACACAGTACAACAGTTTCCATTATGTGGTGAGAATGGAATAAACGATGAGTGGTCGGATGAGAGCTCAGACAGTGAGGAAGTAGGCTTGCAGCGTCCTTAGAGGTAGATCAGAGGGGACCTTGCGTGCAAGGGAAAGTGATGGGTCACAAAGTCTCATTCTTGGTTGACACAGGAGCTACACGCTCTACAGTCAGAAGTGCAGAGGTTCCGAAACTGCCTCTTTCGGGATGTACAGTCAAGGTAGTAGGAGTGGCGAATCAGCTCTTGACTAACTCGATCACAGATCCGGTTCAGGTTGAGCTTGGCACTTTCCAGGGATTGCACAAGTTTGTAGTTTGTAATTCAAGTCCCGTGTCCCTACTGGGAAGAGACTTACTGTGCAAGACAAGATGTTCGATCACCTGTTCCAATGAGGGGATTGAGGTTCAGACAAACAGTGACGATGAAGGAGATGAAGGGCAGATTTCAGAGCCTGAAACAGAGACGACAGATGAGGAGTATCCTCTGATTAACTTCTTCCCAATGTTCACAGGGACTGATCTGCCAGCAGATTTGCAGGGGACAGTCAGAGAGAAAGTGTGGGACTTGACAGGAAAGGAGGTGGGACTGATAAAAGGAGTAGAACCAGTTAAAGTTAGTGTGAATCCAAATGCTGTGTACCGCAGTACCACATGGCGCAAGACGTCCTTGTACAGGTAGCGCAGTTAATTGCGGACTTTGTGAAGCAAGGAGTTTTGAAAGAAGTGATGAGCAGTCCATGTAATTCACCAATAATGGGACTGAGAAAGCCTTGTGGGAAAGTTCGAATTGTCCAAGACTTGAGAAAGATTAACGACATAGTGGTGTAATGTTGCCCAGTGGTGCCAAATGCAGCTGTGATCATGTTCCAGGTTCCATGTGATGCAGAGTGGTTCACAGTAGTAGATTTGTCCAAAGCGTTCTTTTCTGTGCCAATTCATGAGGACAGCCAATTTCTTTTTAGTTTCAAATTCTTGGACAAGGTCTACAGTTGGTGTCGAATTCCTCAAGGGTTTTCGGAATCACCTTCCATCTTCAATCAAATATTGAAGAAGGATTTGGAGTCATTGGAATTGCCGTTTAAATCGACTCTAGTACAGTACATTGACGATTTGTTGATTGCATCCAAAACGAGAGATGACTGCAAGTAAGATTTGATTGCCTTACTGAACCACTTGGGAAAGAATGGGCATAATGTGTCCCCAAAGAAGCTGTAGTATTGTCAGAAAGAGGTGAAATACTTAGGTCATCTAATTGAGAAAGGGTTGAGGAAGTTATCCAGGGAAAGAGTGACCGCCTTATTGCAGATGAATCCCCCAACGACAGCGGAGAGACGTTAGGATGTTCCTGGGAATGGTTGGATACTGTCGCCAGTGGATCACGATTTCTCAGTCGTCTCCCAGCCATTGGTGAGACTGACGGTTAAGGTTTTGCCAGATGTCCTAACCCTGACAGAGAATAAAATTAAGGCATTTACTGAGCTGAGAGAGTGTATGTGTAGGGCTCCAGCTTTAGGTATGCCTGATTACACGAAGCATTTTGTTCTGTTTTGTCATGAACGTGATGCATGTTCTTTGTCTGTCCTGACACAGGTCCATGGAGGTGTAAACCAACCAGTAGCATATTTTTCAGCTACTTTGGACCCAGTTGCAGCAGCCTTACCGGGTTGTCTGCGTGCAGTAGCAGCAGTTGGTCAATGCCTCGCACAATGTGAAGGCATAGGGATGGGACATCCTTTAACAGTTATGGTCCCACACTCAGTTGAGATCCTGTTAACTCGTACCAAAACGCAGCACATGACAAATGCAAGACTGACGAAATATGAAACAATCATATTGGGGTCACCAAATGTAACGTTGAAAAGATGTACAGTGTTGAACCCGGCAACTTTGCTTCGAAATGAAAACACAGAAGTTGAGGATGCTGATGATGTAGAACATGATTGTCTTGAGGTAACAGAAATGTGCACCAAACCGAGGCCTGATATTAAAGATACCCAATTGGAAGAAAATGACAAAATTATCTTTGTTGATGGCTCATATTTGAGAGACTCAGTAGGAGAGCTGAGATCCGGATACACTGTGTGTACGATCACTGGTATCCTGGAAGCGTCTTGGCTTGAGAGAGTATATTCTGCTCAAGTAGCAGAATTGGTTGCTCTTACTAGAGCTTGCCATGCTGCTGCCGAATTGAGAGTAACTATCTATACTGATAGCAGATACGGATTTGGAATTGTTCACGATTTTGGCCAGCTATGGTCACAGAGGGGATTTCTGACCTCTTCGGGTTCCCCAGTGAAAAATAGTGAAAAAATAAAGGAGTTGTTGCACTCGATTCAGTTACCTCATGAAATTGCAGTGGTGAAATGCAGCGCTCATTTGAAATCACAAGACTTTGTTTCAATGGGAAATGGATTTGCGGATCAAGTCGCAAGGTTTTGTGCATTGAACTGTATATCGTTCAAGGATCAGTGGGAATTGTTACCCGAAACAGAAAATGAGACATGCACAGGTTACGCATCAAGGGTGGTTGACAGGTTGGAGGAATTGAAATTGTTGGAGGGACGTGCCAGTAAGGATGAGAAGCGTTCTTGGGTTAAGATGCAATGTGTACAAAGACCAGATGATTTGTGGGTTTCAGATGAAGGGAAAATGGTTTTGCCAAACAGTCTTCTGTCACAATTTGCAAGGTTTTACCATGGTCAAGCACATATTGAGAGAGATGCCATGATCAGGTTGTTCAAGATTGACTGGTTTAACCCGAAGTTCAGACAAGCCGCAGAAGTGATCTGTCACAGGTGTATCATCTGTCAGCAGATGAATGTGGGAAAAGGGACAGTGGTGAATTTGAGCCACATTGGGAGAGCAGGAGGTCCATTTAGCAGAATGCAATTGGATTTTATTGAGATGCCTGTGTGTGGAGGTCTGAGATACGTGTTGGTGATTGTGTGTATCTTTAGTCACTGGATTGAAGCTTACCCTACACGTAGAAATGATAGTCTCACAGTAGCGAAGCTGCTGCTTGGGGAATTGATACCACGTTTCGGGTTTCCGATCTCTTTAGAATCAGATAGGGGAAGTCACTTAAACCATGAGGTGGTTAAACTATTGTGTGCAGCTTTGAACATTGAACAGAAGTTGCATTGCAGCTACCGCCCTGAAGCATCAGGATTAGTGGAGCAGATGAATGGTACCCTTAAGTCGAGGATGGCAAAGATGTGTTCAGCCACAAATTTGAAATTGCCTGATGCATTGCCTTTGGTGTTAATGTCAATGAGAAACACACCTAACAAGAAAACAGGACTGTCTCCTCATGAAATTCTCATGGGCCGAGCTATGAGACTTCCCGCAGTGCCTTCAAATGCTCTTGTGAATATCACGGATGATATGGTGTTGGACTACTGCAAGGGTCTGGCTGACGTGGTCCGCTCTTTCTCTCACCAGGTGGAAGCCACCACACTACCACCGATAAATGATCCAGGTCACAACCTGAAAGCCGGTGACTGGGTTGTCATCAAGAAACACGTGAGGAAGTAGTGTTTTTGAGCCACGTTGGAACGGGCCATATCAAGTAATGCTAACGACTACTACTGCTGTGAAGTGTGCGGGAATTCCAAACTGGATCCATGCCAGTCACACGAAAAAGGTGACGTGTCCAACTGATGAGGAAGCTGAGTTGTTGAAAGTACCAACAACAGAAAAGGAAGTCTCAGGGCCGGAGAGTGATCGAAGGGGAACTGAGACAGAAGGAGAGCCCGTTGAGGACGGCTTGGTCACTCCGATAAGAGAGGAAGGAGAAGAGACCCAGAGGGGTGACGGTGAGCCTATCTCAGCTGAGGCACCAGGAGGTCCGAGTCAGAAGGAGGTTCTCCCAGAAGAATATGGAAAAGAATTTGAGCCCCTGACAGACCCAGAAGGCGAAGGAGTTGAAGCGGAAGAGAGTAAGAGTGTCCACACTCCTCCTGAGCAAATTGCAGGTCCATCAAGAGAAAACACCATAGAGTCAGAGGAGGGCGACGAGTTGCCACAAGGAAGATCAAAGACCAAAGAGACGATGAAAGGAGATAAGTGGCCAGAACTGCAAGTGACTAAGGGAAAGGTGGTTGTTGAAGATGCAATAGAGGAGGAGGTAAATACAACAAGAAGAGAAGATCTGAGTGAAGGAGAGTTGCATGTTGATCGCAAGTTGAAAAGAAAGAGAGTAGCAACCAGACGGTACGCAGGTCCTGAATGGGCATATGCAACGTCAGCTGAATGGCAACAGGAGTTCTTGGCGTTTTGCTTTGATCGCGAAGTCCCAGGTCAGTACTTTGGTACCTGAGTCTGGCCAGAAAAAGAGACAGTGTTGCTGAGAAAATTGAGTAAAAGAAAATTTGAGAAAAGAGACTGATAAATTACCGGATTTGACACTGTTAACCTGAATTGACTTTTGAGAACTGATTTTGACAAGCTGCTAACCTGAATTGACAAGGATCCTGGGAGTAAATGTGAAGCTGTAAATAATTGCTGAAGAAAGACTTTGCTTAGCTTTGCTGAAAAGAAATATCATAATAAGTTTCAACCATCCTCTGTTGGTTGTTGTTTGAACTAATAATTCTTCACTTTCTGATTCTTTACAGATCATGGCTAACATTAGAGATGATAATAGGGGAAGTAGGCGTTGTAAATGTTTGGGTGTTGGTTTGGGTGTCGTGTGTGTGATATTCATTATAGTTGTGATTGTGGTAATGCCATTGGTGGATAAGAGTGAAACTAACAATGCTACAATTCCTGAGACCGCCGCTACACTAACAGCTTGGGAGAGGTTCAAGCAGGACACAAGATATTTGCATGAGGGAACTAACGTAAAAGGGGAACTATCAACTAATGTTTTCTATTGCTTCCTGAGTGAATATGTTGATACTGTGGATGCGAAAGATTGTTATGTGTGTACACAGATTCCTGTTTCGGTGCAAGAGGGAGTTACCTACCATAGTTTACCTCTAACATATGGGATAAGTTGTAGTCTGTTACTAACAAGATTCTATAACCAGGAAGAGATTCACTACTTTTATTCAAATCACGACCTGGCGTTTTCCTACGTGCCAATCATAGAGGATTTAAATAGTGTAGCTAAATACTATAGCATAAAATTAATTAAGGGGTTCTTTGAGGCAACATTAACAATTAGTACATCCTATGCACACTGCAATAGTTTGACATGTTTGCTTACACCCGTAGAGAAAACCTTTTTAGATCACACGGAAGATAGAAGGAGGGCATTAAAGGGGAAGTTGGAGAAAGGATTGCAGCAGCGAGCTTTTATTAGTAGTGAGAATTACAGTGTGGTTAGGGAACAAGGGAAATTAGCTTTAGATGCACTACACCTAGGCAAGCTTTGCATTACGTGACCAAAGTCATATTATGACAATGTATTTGTGGAAACAAGTGAATGTAAGCATGTGTTTTTGTTTCAGAGTAAATGGACGTTCATGTTAAATGGACAGGATCCAGCGATCCCTGGGATCTATTATATATGTGGACTTTATGCTTATTACCGTCTTCCAAAGGGATGGCATGGGACATGTTATTTGGGGATAGTTTTCCCAAAGATATATCAGTTAGAGGACTTGAAAAAGTTTCAGAAATTGCCTGAATTACATTGTACGAGACAAAGGAGAGAGACTGCTGCTGGTGTAGTAGGAGACATATTTGGGGCAATAATTCCTTCAGTGGGAGTTATCTTAAACTCCATAAAGAGTTGTCTGCTATTGTGGATAACATGCTGACAAATGTTACAGGGGCTATACTCCTGATGGATACTGAACTTGCTGCAGAGAGAGCTATGACTCTTCAAAACAGGCTTGCTTTAGACATTCTTTTTGCGAAAAATGGCGGAGTTTGTAAAATGCTTATTGAGTGTCATTGTTGTGCTTATATACCTGATAATAGTAATGAGATTAGAAGCATGCTTACTAACTTAACAACGAGAGGTAGTATAGATTTGAAGGAACTGAAAGAACCTGGAGTTTGGGAAAAGGTTGGAAAGGGACTTGCTAAAGTGGGAAATTGGTTTAGTAATATTTGGCATGGGATATTGGCAAAAATAATGCAGGGAATATTGATTCTTATAGCTTGCATATTTGGATAATGGCTGTCATGCAAAATTTGCAAAAAGATTAAATTAAAAATGGCGAAAAATTATAAGAGGCTGGGAAGATAAGAAAACATGTTCAGGACAAAATTAGAAGGGGAACGATTGAGGGAAGAAATTGAAATAAGAGAATTCTAGGATGCAAATTGTAAAGGAAAAGGTTGTGTGATGACAAGAGTCATCAGAGGAGAGATTGTTGGAGTGTGACCTTTAAAATTAATATTTACATGAAAAGCTTGCAATATAATGTGAAGTGAAACTGCATAGAAATGTGTTAATGTAGAAATAATGTACGCGTTTGAAATGTGCCCACGGGGAGTGGCTATCAATGTATACGATGATTAATGAAACTGACTAATAATGAATTAACAATGTACTAATGTATGACTTTGTATTAGCATTAAGAGTTATGTATTCAGTTATGCTAAATTAATCACTAGGTCTTAGTTAGCAAAGGTCTGGGCCTAGCTGCCTGGTCTCATAATAATTGTGTTTTTCTAACGTGCAATGTGCTGTTTTCCTGAAGGACATGAAGCTGTACTTTTCCAGAAGCTAGAGATATGTGTGTGTAGCCGTAGTAAATTCTTTCTCATGGGACCCGACTTGCTGAAGGAGACATTCTTGCCGAATGCAACAGTGTAATTCGCAACAGGTGCAAGGTCGCATGGACTAGGAGAAGACAATGGAACTACTGACTGGAGCGACAAGTGTAACTTTTTTTACCTGACATTCCACCCGTTGAAGACATCAATCACAGGAGCCAATAAACTGCATGAGAACTGTGTTAGGTGAATATTCTAGTAAGGTGTGTGGAGAATTATTGGACAGAGATAACGATGCACCAAATATTGCCCAATGGAAAATTAGAGACTTGTTCGACAGTTTTGCTATAACGGCGTGACCCGAGGAGAAATCAGCCATTACTTTGCCACTCTTGAAGCCATTCTTTTGCTATTCTTCCTCTCTAAACCTTGCCATTCTGAGAGACTTTGTCTTTAGCCGTCTGATACTTTAAACCAGCCTTTTCCTACCCCTTGTCCGATATGCACTTCTCCTCTTATGAGGGAAGAGCCTTGTTCTTTATCTATGCCCTACTGAGACTTGTCTACTCTATCCTGGCTGATGGTGAATCGACTGATGTCCTGAGGACGAAGACTGACACTGTTTGCTGACTCATTCGGATGGGCAACTAGCTGATTAAAATTGTAATTGTCTGTTTGCCTTTTCTTTCTAGGTACCAACTGCTCCTTTGATAGAGGCCATAGTTAAATGTTTTTTCTAAATTCATGTTTGCCAAATTGTTTTGCATGAAGCCCAACATGATGATGCTAATTAGAGGTTAGTTAAGGAGTTCACTATTATCGGATGCAAAAAGACAAATGACTGAATTCTTGCTTTGTTGAATAATGTACCAATGATGCTCTGTTAAAGTTGACTCTTTTTTTTTTTTTTTCCTCATTCACTTGTCCAGCCTCTCGATGAGGGAGATCAGTTCAACTAACATTCAATCTCCCCCTAGAGACTCCTGTCCAGGACAGTCCGCATCTCTGATTAGCAAAGCCTTACCGGCCCGCCTTCAAAGCTGCCGGAAACCCGCCTTGGTGTAATCACAGGACAATGGGCTCCAAAATTTGTATTTTTTATTTGCTTCCTCTTTATCCCTTACATCTAAAGTTAGATTATATATTAATGAATCCTTCCACTCTAGCGCTGTCAGGGGAGAAGCACCTATTCATTTCTTACATATCTCCCGCCTTGCCAACAACATCATATAGAAAAGTAATTTGGCATTCTCATTTGTTAGATTCCTGGAATCCAATTGACAACCAAAAATAACCAAGGAGGGGCTTACCTGGTACTTTAAAGGTATAATTTTTTTCACTATCTCACCAACCTCTTTCCAAAATAAACTGAGCTGGGGACACTCCCAGAACATGTGAATGTCGCCTGCTAGATCAATGCCACACTTTTTGCAGCTAATTGAGGTACCTTCCATCAATTTAGACAGTTTCCCTGGGGACCAGAAGGCCCTGTGAATGGAAAACAAATGATTTTGTCTTAGACAGGCAGGTTTAACTGTAGAATACAATAATGTAATAGATACTTGCCATAATTCTCTTATCTGTACTCCTGGCAAGCATTCTCCCCAGATTTCTTCAGGCAAGCGAAATTCTCCATCCACCATTTCAATCAATGTCCAATACCATCTTGCAACTTCTTTCTTTCCCGAAAGGTCTTGATATATTAATTCTTCCAATTCGTTAGAACCACCCACCTCTTCTTTGACGCTCTTCACCCAACTCCATATTTGCAGTTATTTAAATTTGGAAAGATATCCATCTACCTTTATATTAAGGTCCTCATAGGGGAGTAACTCCCCAGCAGTACAAAGCTGTTCCCATTGTACAAGCCCAGCCTCCTTCAAGGGTTTAGCCAAGGCGTCTCTAGTTCATTCCGGTGAGCCCGGAGCATCCCAAAGAGGCGCATATTTACTATAAAATGGTAACTTGGGAACCCTCCTTAGATCATACCAAACTTTAGCAGAGTCTTGCAATATTTTAAACCTCACCTTTTTGAAATATTTAGGATCCCCAAATTTATAGAGAAACCCTGTCTGTGTATCATAATTGGATTCCATCATAACTTTAAGAACTTGCCCCAACTCTGAAATCTTTGACCCATTCAATGGCCCTCTCATGTTCTTAATGAAAACCGCCCAAGCATAATATTGAAGATCCGGCAATGCTAACCCCCCCTTCTCTTTCCTCCGTCTCAGTTTCTTCCTTGCAATTCGCACACCTTTGGAGGCCCAAATAAAGCTGCTAATTCTACCCTGTAATTTACCCAGCCATTCTTTATTATATTTCAAAGGGACCGCATTGAAAATAAATAATAACCTGGGTAATATCGTCATCTTCACTAAATTAACCCTCCCGAAAATAGTAAGAGGTAGATTAGCCCAACTCTTCATTAATTTACTGACATCTAACAACCCTCATAAAATTAGCCTCCGCTATTTTGTCTATATCTTGTGTGATCACAATGCCCAAATATTTCAATTCCTTCTTAATTAATACACTCTCCTCGTGCATATTCCAAGTCATGATTTCAGTTTTTTCCTTATAAACCGCATATCCAGCAATTTCCCCAAATTCCCTTGTCAGTTCTTCCAATGCCGTTAGGGTTTGCTGTAGATTCGCTGTGTACACCATCAGGTCATCTGCATACAGAGCAACTTTCCTACTCCAAGCCCCACCTCTAAACGTGGGTATCTTCTGTTCTCTTCTAATGTTGCAAGCCAAAGGTTCAATATACATGTTAAATAACAATGGTGATAGTTGACATCCCTGTCTAGTTCCCCTCCCAATTTTAAAGGGGCGCGTTAAAGTACCATTGACCAAGATTTTTGCCTCCGCAATCTGATATATTATCTGCAATGCCCTAGTAAATTTCACTCCCAAATTAAAAACCTCACAAAGGGTACCCAGATACGCCCAATCAACTCTGTCAAAGGCCTTTGTGGCATCGATCATCACTAGGGCCAATGGTTCCTTACATACTTTAGCTATGTCTATGGAGCCTATCAGGCTCTGAGTCAACTCGTGCATGTATCTCCCCTTTACGAATCCTTTTTGATCTTCCTGAATCAATTTACCTGAAGCTCCCCCAGTCTCCTTGCCAGAATTTTTGTAAATACTTTATAATCGCAGTTTAATAAGGAGATCGGCCTATATGAGTCACAGCTTTTGGGGTCCTTCCCTGGTTTTAAAATCAGAGTAATAATGGCCTCCTTCCAAGAGGCGGGACACATACCCCCTTCCAATAAAATATTATTACACAATCCAGTTAGGAATTTTGTTATACTACCTCCTAATGCTCTGTAAATCTCAAAAGGTAATCCATCTGGCCCTGGGGCTTTCGCCAGCTTCCCTATCTGCATACATTGCTCCACTTCTTCTTGCCCGATAGGATAATTCAGAACTTTATTATCCTCCTCCTCCAGGGCAGCTAAGTCCAGATCCCTCAACCATGTTTTAACTTTCTCTGATGACACTTCTAAGTCTTCAGTATAAAGCTCCTTAGAGTGATTTCGAAAGACCTCCTGGATCTCGTCATTACTATTACAGATGAGTCCTGAGTATTTATCCTGAATCCTAACCACGTTATTCCTGCCTAGATTTGTCCTTATTTTCCAGGCCAACAATTTCCCACAATTCTCCCCATACTCAAAGTGGGCAACTCTATTTGCCACACACCTTTCCTTAATCCTCTTATCCACCACTGCTAAAATTTCATACCTTAACTCTTGATGTAATTTAGCAAGTTTTCCATTTTTTTCTCCTTCTTCCGGAGCCTGATCTATCATCTCCCGCTCCAATTGTTGTATGTGCTCTTCCTACCGACTAATGTCTTTCTTATTCTCTTTCCTTTTAACACAGGCCGTTCTTATCAATCTACCTCTCAGGAAGGCCTTGAAAGCATCCCATACCATTGCTAATGACGATGACCCCACATTAAACTTAAAAAATTCCTCTGCATCTGCTCTTAATCCTGCAACTATATCATTGTCCAATAATAGGGTTCTATCTAACGTCCACCTATCCTGGGCTACTCTGCCTTCTAACCGAGTACTCAAACTAACTGCAGAGTGATCCAATAGATGAACTCCAACATGAACTATTTCCCCTACGCAATCCCTTATCCTCCCATCTACCAAAGCATAATCTATTCTTGATTGATGACTATATTTTTTGTTATTGTATGTGTATCCCCGTTTTAATTCCATCCTTTCCCTCCATACATCATGTAAGCCCAACTGCGACATTATGATTGATAGACGGGAATGCATCTTTTTATTGAATATCGATCTACTACCTGAGGATCTATTAAGTTGGAAACTTAACACAACATTAAAATCTCCCATCCATATTATTAGATCGGAAAATTGAATCAACTGTCAAAATAGGTCCTCCAAAGGTGCAGGGTCATCTTTGTTAGGCCCATAATAAGCCACCAAAGTAAACGTAAAATCAAACGCTACCAGTTTTCCGATAACCCACCTTCCGGCCTTATCGACTGGTCCACACTGGCAGGAAATCATAGGGTGATTTTTAATTATGATAGCCACCCCTTTACTACTCCCGGCCTGAGTAGTACTTGAAATCTGCTGTACCCACCTACATGGTCTAAATACCCTAATGCACTCTTCGTTAGACAGATGTGTTTCCTGCAAAGCTAACACATTAAATTGCGCATCCATAAGGTATTGCAACAGTCTTTTTTGCCTTTTTACTACCCGGAGACCATTGATATTCCAGGACAAAAGTCTCAGCTCATTCTCACCCATCATCTAAACCGCAAAGAAATCTACTGAATGAGGATATTTATTTTTATTTTTCCCCCATGCTCCCCACCCTGTGATTACCCCCACCACCCCTGATCTAACCCCCACCTCCACCCCCACCCCTACTCCCTAGGAGAACCCACCCTATTCCTTATCTAGGCAAAATCGCCTCAGGAGGACTCCCCGGACCCGTGGATTTTAATTGTGAAGAAAAAAAAGAAATTCACATCCCCCCTACCTTAGTCTCCTTTTTCCAAAGTTTTGATAAGCTCATCTACCTCTTTACAATCTCTAAAAATATACAGTTCGCCATTACTTTCAGGGTAGCTGGGAATTTTAATTGGGCGGTGTCTCCAAACCCCTTTAGAACATCAAGTCTTCTCCCCAGTTCCCATTGCTTATTTAAAGTCACACTTGATAAGTCTGACCTAATCTCAAAATTCGTGCCTTCCACTGTTAACAACTTCTTTTTTAGTGCGGCAGACAGGATACGCTCCTTAATCGCATAAGTCTGAAAACAAACCAGGATTTTCCTGGGCTTATCCTTATTGGGGAGTTTCCGAAACGGATCCCTGTACACCCTTTGAATGTCTCTCGCGATGGCTTCTTCCGTATCTTCAACCTGTACTCCTTGCTTGATCAGGCAAATTACAAACCCTTTCAAGTCCCCCCTTCCATACCTTCTGGTACCTTTAAGAACCTCAGATTATTCCTTCTCTGATTATTCTCCAGAGATTCCAACTTTGACAGGACACTTTCTTCTCCTGTTCTTAAACTCTGTATTTCTACCTTGTTTCTTTCCACCGCCGTCCTCAAATCTCCAACTTCCTCCTCCAGGGCGGACGTCCTTCCTGCCAATTCATCTATCTTCTCTCCAAGGGTCTCACACAAACCTCTTATCTCCTTTTGATTAGCATTCGAGGTCTCAAAACCGCCCTTGACCTCCAGGGAAAGTGCTATCAGCATTCCTGTTATAGATTGCTCAAGGGGTTCCTCTGCCGAATCTTGCTCGTGCCCTTCTATACCCTGGGGAGGAATTCTCAGGGGAATCTCGCGTCTCTGATCCACTAGCTGGTGCCCCGGATCTAAGCTGAGTTGCTGATATCCCCCCTTTGGTCCTGGTAGATTATCCATATCAGATTCCTGCGATCCTCCATTCTGCACCCCATTGGTACAATGAACTACCGCATCCTGCCCAGGGGGTCTAGAAACTTCCAACTCGCCCCATCTGTTCCTTCCAGAATTTGAAACCTATTCGAACTACATTCAATTTGCCCAATTCGAATTGCCCCATCTTCCAGAACCCCCCGTTGGTCAGACTCACTCCCCTCCATACTTAAGGTACTGGGTAAAACTCCAAAATATGTTTTTTAAGGAGGGAGTAATCCTGCGCTCCTTGTTCAGTAAATTCCTTCCTTTTAAACTCGTGGGGGCCTTTCCACTCCTTCTATCGTAGTACCTGATTTGATTCTCTTGGTCAACAAAATTTTCACCACTATTCAAATCTTCTCCCTTAAACCCAGGGATCCTCTTGCCGCTCCTCAGAGAGTATGCTAGGCCAGGTTTACTTACTCCTGCTGCCCCTCCTGCTGTCCCTCCTGTCCTTTTGCTCAACCCCCTAGGGCCATGCATTCCGATAAAATTATTTTTCTTTACCTCTGTTCCTCCATGCGTGAACCTAAATGGGGCAGTCCTACAACTGGGGGGGCGCACATTACCTTGCCTGCCTGTCTCCTCTGCCAGCCAGGGGTGTACCTCCTGTCTGCTCTCTGAAGAATCTCCAGGCTCTAGGGCATCACCACGACTTGTGCTGCCTCTGCCTCCTCTTCCCCGGAGGGGGATCCTTGCCACTGCTTCCCTGCCGCGCTGGACCTCACGCACTGCCCGGGACCACTGAGCCGGCGCCGCCTGTCTCAGGCTCCCTCCGTGCCTCACTCCCTCCACCGCAGCCCGTCGCGTGCAAGTTCCGGTAAAGGAAAAAAGAAACTGACGCATTTTCCGCTCCTTGTTTTTAGCGCCGCATAGTTTTCACCGTAACAAGGTCGGGCCCAGAGAGATCCTCCCGCGGCCCGCACTCTAGCCGGCCGCCATGTTCTCCTCCCTGTGTCTGAACCTCTTTGTCAGCACCGCAGTAATCCCTCTGCAAAAGTTGACTCTTGTTAACATTGTGCATTATTCTAATGTTCATGATCCATGCTTTGATAAAGTTTTGCTCGGGTTGCCAAATTATAGTGGTTTTGATGTGCTTATTGATGTTGAAACTAATAAACTTGATATTAGATTGTAACTAATAGGGAACAAATATCCTAACTCTTACTAGACTTGTTGTGGATATTCATGGCTGAAAGGTCATGGTGCGTTCGTTTAGTATTGTGCATATTGATAGAGTTATTGATTCATTGATTGTGATGCCAAAAGATATCTCATTCTGGGAAGTCTCCAAACGTGGTCAAAAGGTTAATTGGCCTAGACATGGCTCGTTGTAAGTTTACTTATCAGGGTTCTGACGCGTTATCACCCGCAACCTCCAGCTTCCTGTTGTTCCTTGTGGCTTTAAGACTTACTCTTGTAGAATGTCTTCCTTCCTCCAAATCCAATTTTAAATCTGTTCTGTTTCATTCATTGGTATGACCTTTGATCTAAAATAAGATCACGGTGACAGAGCACTTTCCAAGCAAATTAATTAATACATTAACAACTGAGGTGCAACCGACCACCTCCCCCAAGGAGGTAATGGACTTATTGTGTACAATACCAACACCTAAGAGTGGGCGTTAGGTCAGCCCAGTGCTCATTATTGGTTGGTTTTCTAGTCTATCTCATTTAGATATTTCTTAATCAATGGGCTTTCCTTCTACTCTTTAGGTTACTCCTCACAAGGGAAACAGCTATGTTTCCGTATTTCTGATTAGATGAGTTGTATCCTTCTACTGTGTACAATCACAAAGCTATTTATTTTTCTTACAACACTTTCTAACTAGTTCCCCTGTATGCTGCTACTCCCATCACATCTACATCTTTCATACTGTCAGCATTGTCCCTCTCCAGCCCTTACCTTGCTCTTACCTCAATCCTTTCTTAACTTTGTGTTGCTTGGCACCCTCCGCCATTGCTCGTCTCCATTCAACAACATTGTATTGCTCACATTCCTTCTCCTCCATTGCTTCCCTACCCCTCTCCTTCTCGTTTTGTTAAATGCTATGTTATTTTTTTTTCAGGCGGCCCGGCAGCAGTTACAGTTAGCTAAAGGGCCACTCATTTCTATATAATGTGCTTTCCTGCACCTTTTATTTTTCAATTTTCTACTCCAAAAATTGGCGTCCCCATCTTGGAGTGGTACAGTAAAAGAAAATCGTCACTGAATAGTAATGTGCCTACTTGTGCATACGTGCTGCAGAGTTTACATGCATAATCTATCACCCTCTTGTAGGAGGCTGGACTGGCTTGTAGTGAGTACCAAATCAAATCAAATCATTAGCATTTATAAAGCGCGCTACTCACCCGTGCGGGTCTCAAGGCGCTAGGGACAAAGGGGGTGGTTATCGCTGCTCGAACAGCCAGGTCTTTAGGAGTCTCCGGAAAGCGGAGTGGTCCTGGGTGGTCCTGAGGCTGGTGGGGAGGGAGTTCCAGGTCTTGGCCGCCAGGAAGGAGAAAGATCTCCCACCCGCCGTGGAGCGTCGGATGCGAGGGACGGCGGCGAGTGCGAGGCCAGAGGAGCGGAGGGGGCGGGTGGGGACGTAGAAGTTGAGCCGTCTGTTGAGGTATTCCGGTCCCTTGTCGTGGAGGGCTTTGTGTGCGTGGGTGAGAAGTCGGAAGGTGATCCTTTTGCTGACTGGGAGCCAATGCAGGTGTCTCAGGTGTGCGGAGATGTGGCTGTTGCGGGGTACGTCGAGGATGAGGCGGGCTGAGGCGTTTTGAATGCGTTGCAGGCGATTTTGGAGTTTGGCGGTGGTCCCAGCGTAGAGGGTGTTGCCGTAGTCCAGGCGGCTCGTGACGAGGGCGTGGGTCACGGTTTTTCTGGTGTCGGCGGGGATCCAGCGGAAGATCTTGCGGAGCATGCGGAGGGTGAGGAAGCAGGCGGAGGACACGGCGTTGACTTGCTTGGTCATGGTGAGAAGGGGGTCCAAAATGAAGCCGAGGTTGCGGGCGGGTTGCGGGCGGGTACTTGCACCTTGCACCAGGCCCAGTTATCCCTTATTAGTGTATAGGGTGTCTAGCAGCTTAGGCTGATAGATAATGGTAGCTTAGCAGAGCAGCTTAGGCTGAACTAGGAGACGTGTGAAGCTACTACAGTACCACTTAGTGTCATATGCACAATATCATAAGAAAACACAATACACAGTTATACTAAAAATAAATTAATTTTTATGACAATATGCCAAAGTATCTTAGAGTGTACCCTCAGTGAGAGGATAGCAAATATACACAAGATATATATACACAATAGCAAAAATATGCAGTATAGTCTTAGAAAACAGTGCAAACAATGTATAGTTACAATAGGATGCAATGGGGAAACATAGGGATAGGGGCAACACAAACCATATACTCCAAAAGTGGAATGCGAACCACGAATGGACCCCAAACCTATGTGACCTTGTAGAGGGTCGCTGGGACTATTAGAAAATAGTGAGAGTTAGAAAAATAACCCTCCCCAAGACCCTGAAAAGTGAGTGCAAAGTGCACTAAAGTTCCCCTAAGGACAAAGAAGTCGTGTTAGAGGAATAATGCAGGAAAGACACAAACCAACAATGCAACAACTGTGGATTTCCAATCTAGGGTACCTGTGGAACAAGGGGACCAAGTCCAAAAGTCACAAGCAAGTCGGAGATGGGCAGATGCCCAGGAAATGCCAGCTGCGGGTGCAAAGAAGCTTCTACTGGACAGAAGAAGCTGAGGTTTCTGCAAGAACGAAAAGGGCTAGAGAATTCCCCTTTGGTGGACGGATCCCGCTCACCCTGGAGAGTCGTGCAGAAGTGTTTTCCCGCCAAAAGAACGCCAACAAGCCTTGCTAGCTGCAAATCGTGCGGTTAGCGTTTTTGGACGCTGCTGTGGCCCTGGAGGGACCAGGAGGTCGCAAATTGGACCAGGAGAGAGAGGGGACGTCGAGCAAGACAAGGAGCCCTCTCAGCAGCAGGTAGCACCCGGAGAAGTGCCAGAAACAGGCACTACGAGGATGCGTGAAACGGTGCTCACCCGAAGTCGCACAAAGGAGTCCCACGTCGCCGGAGACCAACTTAGAAAGTCGTGCAATGCAGGTTAGAGTGCCGTGGACCCAGGCTTGGCTGTGCACAAAGGATTTCCACCGGAAGTGCACAGGGGCCGGAGTAGCTGCAAAAGTCACGGTTCCCAGCAATGCAGCCCAGCGAGGTGAGGCAAGGACTTACCTCCACCAAACTTGGACTGAAGAGTCACTGGACTGTGGGGGTCACTTGGACAGAGTCGCTGGATTCGAGGGACCTCGCTCGTCGTGCTGAGAGGAGACCCAAGGGACGGGTAATGCAGCTTTTTGGTGCCTGCGGTTGCAGGGGGAAGATTCCGTCGACCCACGGGAGATTTCTTCGGAGCTTCTGGTGCAGAGAGGAGGCAGACTACCCCCACAGCATGAACAAGCAGGAAAACAGTCGAGAAGGCGGCAGGATCGGCGTTACAGAGTTGCAGTAGTCGTCTTTGCTACTATGTTGCAGGTTTGCAGGCTTCCAGCGCGGTCAGCAGTCGATTCCTTATCAGAAGGTGAAGAGAGAGATGCAGAGGAACTCGGATGAGCTCTTGCATTCGTTATCTAAAGTTTCCCCAGAGACAGAGACCCTAAATAGCCAGAAAAGAGGGTTTGGCTACCTAGGAGAGAGGATAGGCTAGCAACACCTGAAGGAGCCTATCACAAGGAGTCTCTGACGTCACCTGGTGGCACTGGCCACTCAGAGCAGTCCAGTGTGCCAGCAGCACCTCTGTTTCCAAGATGGCAGAGGTCTGGAGCACACTGGAGGAGCTCTGGACACCTCCCAGGGGAGGTGCAGGTCAGGGGAGTGGTCACTCCCCTTTCCTTTGTCCAGTTTCGCGCCAGAGCAGGGCTAAGGGGTCCCCTGAACCGGTGTAGACTGGCTTATGCAGAATTGGGCACATCTGTGCCCAACAAAGCATTTCCAGAGGCTGGGGGAGGCTACTCCTCCCCTGCCTTCACACCATTTTCCAAAGGGAGAGGGTGTCACACCCTCTCTCAGAGGAAGTTCTTTGTTCTGCCATCCTGGGCCAGGCCTGGCTGGACCCCAGGAGAGCAGCTGCCTGTCTGAGGGGTTGGCAGCAGCAGCAGCTGCAGTGAAACCCCAGGAAGGGCAGTTTGGCAGTACCAGGGTCTGTGCTACAGACCACTGGGATCATGGGATTGTGCCAACTATGCCAGGATGGCATAGAGGGGGCAATTCCATGATCATAGACATGTTACATGGCCATATTCGGAGTTACCATTGTGAAGCTACATATAGGTAGTGACCTATATGTAGTGCACGCGTGTAATGGTGTCCCCGCACTCACAAAGTTCAGGGAATTGGCTCTTAACAATGTGGGGGCACCTTGGCTAGTGCCAGGGTGCCCTCACACTAAGTAACTTTGGACCTAACCTTTACCAGGTAAAGGTTAGACATATAGGTGACTTATAAGTTACTTAAGTGCAGTGTAAAATGGCTGTGAAATAACGTGGACGTTATTTCACTCAGGCTGCAGTGGCAGGCCTGTGTAAGAATTGTCAGAGCTCCCTATGGGTGGCAAAAGAAATGCTGCAGCCCATAGGGATCTCCTGGAACCCCAATACCCTGGGTACCTCAGTACCATATACTAGGGAATTATAAGGGTGTTCCAGTAAGCCAATGTAAATTGGTAAAAATGGTCACTAGCCTGTTAGTGACAATTTGGAAAGAAATGAGAGAGCATAACCACTGAGGTTCTGATTAGCAGAGCCTCAGTGAGACAGTTAGGCACTACACAGGGAACACACACATATAGGCCACAACCTTATGAGCACTGGGGTCCTGACTAGCAGGGTCCCAGTGACACATAACAAACATACTGAAAACATAGGGTTTTCACTATGTGCACTGGGCCCTGGCTAGCAGGATCCCAGTGAGACAGTGAAATCACCCTGACATACACTCACAAACAGGCCAAAAGTGGGGGTAACAAGGCTAGAAAGAGGCTACTTTCTCACACCTTTGCCCTGAATTTTTTTTTTTTTGCTGATACTTCTAAGCATCGGCAACCACCATTTCATTCAAAGGCTAAAACTATTGGTTTTACCAATGCTTTGTGTTAGAGTAGAAAACCATCATTGTTTCCAATGTTTCGCTAGTTGGCAGCGCTGCATAACTATCAAATGGCCACATGTCATTGGCTTGACTTGGAGCCAGTCCTCAATTTTCAGCCAATAACACTATCCATGTGGGGACATGTAGCCTGAGATTTATAATTGGACAAGTATAAAAGCATATTCCTGCATGCTCAGTGCTGAAAACAAGCTGACTTAGGGCAAGTCTATAGTTATGAATTTGATATTAATTTCTTCTAGGCCGTAAGGAGTCTGCTCATTGAGGGCATGGAATTTATGGTGTTTGCCATTGAAAAATGTGTTCTAGAGTACAGTGCGTTTTGAGGGTTGGTGTGAAAGTATCACAATTTTCTTGTATGAGTGCCCTCCATGTTGTAATTCTTAGCCGTTTCTTATGGCAATCTTACACATCACAGAACACTATTTCTGAACCAGGTTCCAGGCAGCTGCGTCATGGCAAACAAGTTATAAAATTAGGCTGGGAGGAGCTGCAAACTCTTGCCATGCAAAGCAAAAGTTCTGCCTCATCTTTGGGTGAATGAAGCACAGCCAGGGACCTAGAACTAGGGCCCAGATTTATAATTTTTGACACAAAACTGTGCAAATGCAGTTTTGCTGCAATAAATATAGCGCCATTGAACAGCGCCAGCCGGGCGCCATAATAAAGAAATAGTGCAAGCCGACGCTAAACTTGGGCTAGCGTCTTCAAAAAAAACTCTAGCCGGATGGGGTGGGAGTAGGTAACGAGGGGGATTGTGCGTCAAAAAATGACGCTACCCTAGTTAGAGGCAAAAAAATGCCTCTAACCAGACTAGCGCCATTTCCTGGCGCACAACCACCAAAAACATGACTCCTGTCTTAGGAAATACAGGAGTCATGCCCACCACCCCAGTGGCCAGCACAGAGGACAAGTGTCCCCTAGGCATGGCCATTGCACCCTGTGCCATGCAGAGGGCCCCAAGTTAGGGTCCCCGGTGGCAAAACAAAAAAATAATACTTACCTGGACTTACTTGAGATGGAGTCCCCCATCCTCCGGTGTCCGCCTGGTGGGGGTGTCCCTGGGGCCTCATGATGGCACATGTGGACCCATTCCATGGTGTTTAACCATGGAAAGGGATCCACAGGTCCCCTAACACCTGGTCTGACCCAGGTGTTAAATATTAGCCCCTCCTGAGTCATTTTAACACGGGGGATACATTTGGGGCTATGGGAATAGCACCATTTTTTAGATGGGAACGCCTACCTTGCATCTCGTTGACTCAAGGTGAGTGCACCCATCCAAATAAATGGTGCAAACTCCCATATTTTGACGTTAGACGTGTCTAACGTCATAATATAAATATGCAGTTAGGTTTGCGCCAAATTTGCGAGAAAAAAAAAAATGAAGCAATTTGGGTGCAGAGTATAAATATGCCCCTAAATACATTTAAAATTAGACTTATTTGCCCCATTCAGACATCTATATTTTATACCTTCCAGGAGACAGCAATTTCTATTAAGCAGATTCTAGCAGTGCTAAGCCCTCAGTAGTACACTGAAAAGGGTCTGGTGAGGTGCTGCGCCGCTCTATCTCCACCTCTGCATGGCTTCTAGAGTGTTGAATTATTGTTTTAGATTCATAAGATAATGGCATTAAATCATTTTTGTGTGAATGCAAAAGCTTGTGAGTCTATGTTGTAAAGCACTGGTACATGTATAGTTGCACATGTGTATGACTTCTTACAGGTATGTCACAATAAGAGCACCAATCTTGTCTTCAAACACAACATGAAACGCTTCTCACAAAGATCACTGCGATTCAGCGTTCTTTGAACAAAGCAATCACTACACCATGGTGTGCGGTCTGGTTGCTAATTAAGTTTGGCATCTCTTCCAAGTAGTATCTAAATGGAGCTATATTACAGTATAATATAATGAAACCCACAAAGTAGCTACTAGAGCATGGTACACCTTCTAAAAACCATACCCCTTGACTTATTTACCTGTAAGGTTTTGGGAAAGACGTACAGGTGTATGATGCTCAAACGTTCCTTTTGGGGAATGTTTGAATGCCTGACCAATCAGGTTCATTTGAAAAGATTTTAAAAGGTGAATCTGTTTACTAAAACTCTTACAAACCCAAGCAGATCTCTTACTGCCCTTTCCCTAACTTATCTATGACCACCATCTTTCGTATCGCAATGGTACGTGAGAAGGTGGCTCACCTTAGTGCCTTGCCAACTCAAATATACAGGTATGGCCACAAGAAAGCTTAGAAATATAGTTCTGGTTCACAAATCTCATATTATGTGATGAATAGTAATTAAAAAATTAACGATACCTTGTAAGGAATTTCAACCAATACTAAGAGTATAAGGTGGGCTAAAAGTGAGAAGTTAAGCAATTCCGGAATGTGAAATGGAAATGAAAGCTTCTGTACAAGGAGCAAACATGGATATACCAAGTTGGCAGTCACAAAATGGGACTGAACAATGAGTTTGAATGGTATTCTCTGCTTTAGTAATTATAGCCTTATCATGAACCAGTTACTGCTGATATAAGAATCATGGCATAACATCACCAAATATTCCCTACTACAAAATGAATGTCATTCCATAAAATACATGACTAGGCTATGCAAATTCCCACATTCTATATGGATAACTCGTTTTTACCAGATAAAAGTCAATAAAATATGAAGCTACATGTGGGTTGACCACATAACCACATTAAACCCCTTATCACATCTCTTATCAGTTTTAACCTCAAGTAGCTTGAACTGTTTTTGTTTATGAACAGCTATGAGGGCTATTGATATACATTCATCACATGCCTAGGTTGCACTTTACCACATCACCCATCGTTCTGTAACTTGTTTGAGAGTTCTGTAACAGGAAGGTGACTCCAGTCTATATAATATATCTCAGTCATTACAATAAGAGCCAACCCCACGGGCAAGGACACGCTAGTGCTGGTACAGTGTTCCTGACTCCAATCTCAGCATGAATTTGATAGAGCACGCAAATTACCAGGTGAGAGGCCTGCATTGATGTTTGAGTCAACAAATTTGTAGCCGTCCCGCTCAGACTCTCCACGATCAAAAATATGTGCACGTTTTTGTTCATCAAACCATATTTTGTGCAATATGTTTCTATTTCTTCGTCTAATTAACCTTTAAAATCTTTGAAATACAATGACACTTTGTGCACTGTATTCGGTTTATATGTTTATACACATGTAAGCGCGTCCTCCTCGTTAGATGACATGCTCGATTCTCTGTATTCCTTCCACACACGTCACTGTGTCTCGATGTCACCGCACATCGATAAAAAGTCGTAGACGTAAGGTACTCGCCAATGATTTGCGATGTGTTGTCCTTTAACCTGAGCGCCACCTGTATCTTGCTCACTAATCAGAGACCTGAGGGACGATTTTAGCTTTAAAGTACATTCACAAACAAAAATTTCCCTTTGGGAATAATCTCAGTCCAAAACCCTTAATGATATTGCCTACACACAACTGATCTAACTAAAGGAGAAATAATGATTAACTTAAAGCGGTATCTGAACCTTATTCCAAATAAACAAACACCCTTTTCAATCCACAATTTGTTCTTTCCATATAAATAGTTCAATAAATACACAATACAACCTCTACAGTACATGGTACTTCATACTATTTTAATGTGCAATTAAAAAATATTTTCTTTTTTTAAAATTAAAAACAGCATTTATATCCCAAATAGAAACCTTATCTCCCATTTACATTCTTAAAAAACTGTCGAGGCGGCGTTTCGGTGGTCTTTCAGTTGGTTCACCCCACCTTCTTATATACATATATAAGCATTATGAGAAGTACATCAATTGCTTGACTACAACTTATGTTTTATAAATATAACCTCCTTCTATTGTGTCATGTTGAAGATGTGGGTGGGTCCTGAGCGCTATCTCTTAGAGATAAAGGATGTGAGGGAATGGTCTCTTATAACTCGATTACGTTTGGGGATCATTAGAAGTAATCTGTGCTTCCCACTAGGTCAGTATTGGGAAAAATCTATTAGACCTTGCCCCTGTGATGGGGTGTCCCAACAGACCCTGTCCCATTTTACATTGTTTTGTGTTTTTTATGCACTGTTTAGAACTCGATTTCTATTACCTCTCCTAAGGCCCAAGGGTTTCGTGCAATATCGTCCTGCTTTTATGTGGTTGCAAATGGCTTCTGATGTATTGGTGTGAAAGGGCCTGGGATCATTCCTGAAGGGAGCTATTACTTGGCGTAACAATGTAGAGTTTTTACAATGATTTTACTGTTTTCTATGAATGAGGTCTTATATGTTTATATTTTTTTTTTTGATGGATGTTTTTTTATTATATGGTTTTACTGTTATATTAACAATCGTATTGGTGTTTATTTGTTGTAATGGATGAATTTTTTTTCATACCGAATAAAAGTCTTCTTCTTCTATTGTGGGCTATTGGGTGACCTGACACCTTGATAACCAAGGGCACCAAAACACTATGCTGTTGTAGTCTGACTGGGTGACTGTCCACAATTGTAACAATAGTTTACCTACAGATGGCCATGAACCAGTAAATTAACAGGAGGTGGCATTTTTCATTTGGTTGAACTTCAGTCTGTTTCCTTGACTCTGGTTTAGTAGTAATTCCAGACATATCTACTTGCTGCAAGGTGATTGCCATCTTTTTTTATTTTTAACTTAGTTTATGTGTTAATTTATGGAATTCTCAAAACATCAATTTACTAGGTAGACACTGCCTGACTCAACTGTAATGTACATTATATAACCCAGACCCTGGAAAACCACTTACTGAACATGGTCAACCAACTCTGATCAGCATATTTGCATGAATTACAACAGCTTAATCAAACATTTTTATGTTTACAGAGGAACATAATATGAAATACATGAGTCCAGTTAGAATAAACACCTGCTCTTTTCCTTCTAAGATGTAGGCCCTACGAACACGCAGTCACCTACATGGTTCACAATCTCAACTAAGTACCCGGCATCAGGGCTTCTAAGGAAATCTCAATTTCTGTGAAAAACCGAGGGCCTGATTTAGATCTTGGCGGAAGGGAGTACTCCGTCACAAACATGATGGATTTCCCATCTGCCGTATTACAGTCCTGTTATATCCAATGGAGCTCATAGTACAGTGGACGGAATATATGTCATGTTTGTGACAGAGTTTTTCAGCTACCGAGATCTAAATCAGGCCCTTGAAACAAAGGCAGTCAATGTGCCATTCCTACTAAAAGACATGAGCTATTCAGGGGAGCACTGTGGTCTCACATCTTTGAAGTCTGATATTGCTGCTGAGGGGGCAGCCAATAATGGTGATTCTTTGAATACTTTATCTGAGTTAAGAACTAACCAGCCATGAGATCTTTTGGCCAATTCTTTCCTATCTTCTAGTCAGCTATGTAATTTGCTAATTTTGTTCACTGCTTTATTAAAAGCCGGGCTAGGAAGCGACTGATCCCATACATCAACTTGAATCAGCTGTGTTAGGCTTTGTTCCAGATAGTTTTTATAATTATTATTACCTTTTTCCATGTTAATCTCCTGCCACACTAGGTTAACCAGCGACCCCCTTGGGGCATGACATAATTTGTAGCAACATTTATGTGCCGCTGGTTGAGGCTGTGGCTGCTTGACTGGCATAAATTCCGGGGAAGCATTTCCCGGTAGCCGGAAGACACGTTTATATGACTTTACCAGAAGTTTATCCAAGAGAGCTTCTTCCGCCCCCCTCATAAATTCAGTCCAATTTCCGAGTGTTGGAAGTAATTTTGCTCTCATTATGGCAGTCAGTGGAATCAAAGCATGGCCACGAATGGTATTTGCAAGCATACCAAAGGCGTGACTTAATGCTTGTGTCTTGCCTTTTATCGCTTCTTTTTGGGGCACATAGTTGCCTCTTGCATCTATCATAGCTCCTAGGTATCTGTACGAGGTTACTTCCTCTATGATCTTCCCGTTCAGATACCACTTGCGTTAGCTAGAGGGCATTCGGTTAAGGGTGATCATTTTAGTTTTATTTTGATGTGTTTCTAATTCATTTATTCTAGCATATCCTTCTAGGTTGTTCAGCAGTTTGTGCATGCCAATTCTAGTGTTATTTAGCAAAATCAGATCATCTGCATATAGCATTTTGGATAATTGTTGACCACCAAGGCAGGGGGATTGAGCTGACTGATTGTTTAAATTGGTAGAGAGGTCTGCTATGTACAGGTTGAAAAGAATTGGTGCCAGAACACAGCCTTGTTTTAACCCAACAGTCGTTTTGACTGCCCTAGATAGATATGAACCTCTCCCAAGTTTAACCTTCACCCACATATCCGAATAAATCAATGGAATGGCATTTAAAATGGGAGCTGGCAGCCCCCATTGTTGTAGCTTTGCCCACAGTTTAGAGTGGGGGGACACAATCAAAGGCAGCTTTAAAATCAACAAAACACAGGTATGTGGGAGTTCTAATTGCCTTTGCTCTGTTGATAATCCGTCCCAGTGCCATAAGGTTCTTTAACGTTCCCTGGTTCCTGGTAAATCCGCTTTGATTTATGAGGAGTATGTTGTTATCTGCAGTCCATGCCTTCAAATGCTGCAGAAAGCATACCGAAAAGTACTTGAGGTTGACGTCCAGAAGGGCAATTAGTCTATAATTGCTTGGAGAGGCAGCCGTCCCTCCCTTGTATATGGGGTGGGTTATTGAGCCCTTCCAACTTGCCGGCACAATCCCAGATTGAACATTGGAGCCAGGAAATCTGCCCATCCTTCTGTTGCTCGTTTAAACAAAGCTTGCGGTAGACCATTGAGCCCAATCGTGCAATCCGTTCACGACCTCCCGATGATTTTTACTATCTCTAGCCGTGTGATTGTCAAGGTGTTCTGGGCTTTGGGTTCCCAAGTGTTGGACTCCCCCCGAGTTAACGATGCTTCTCCAGTGGGAAGCTCCCTTAGGTGTGACGTGAGGTGGTCCACCCAAGCTCCCTCCGTTATGTTGGCATTGTTGGCTGCTTTTAGACCCTTTTCAATGGAATTGATTAACTTTCAGATTCTTTTTGAGTTTGGTATTTTTGACACGTAGTGCAACTTGGCCCAAAGTGTTACCTGCTGATGTTTTTTAAAAGACCACATTTCCTTTTTTAGAAGTTTCCTTTGTTCTCGCAAGGCACTCAATAGTGTACCATTCTCCGGTAATTTGTGAAAATGCCTCAGCAGCCTTCCCACCTCTGACTTCCTCCTGCAAACAGGCTGTGGTATGTGTATGCGGTTACAATGGTTCAGTTGTACTCCCTTGTTCATATGTCCCTGAGGTTCCTGGCTTGTAAGGACCTTAGCGAAGTTCTCCCAGACCGGTGTCAGATTTGCGGTGTCCATAAGCATGGACTCTAGCCTCATCAGTGACTCTTCTGCTTGACTTTTGATGGAGTTAGATGACCATTTCAGTCATTTGAGATTTTCAGTACTGATCCCCCCTTTCAGGGAGACGGCTTTCTCCAGCTTATGTAGTGTGGAACGTATCCTAATTGCCTGCAGTTTATGGTCACTTTCTACACGATCCAGAATTCTAAAATCTTCCACCAACGTATACAGTGCAGGATTGACCAGAGTATAGTTAAATTATGGTACCTTTTTTCCGGAGGATCTTGTCCATGCTGGCGGGGTGTCGGCCTGGTGCCGGCCATTTAATGCAAAAAGGCCGACAGACTCGCTCATGTGTATTAGCTTCTCCCCTATCTTATCTCTCTTACTGTTGATTGGGAGAGTCTGACCAGGCACCGCTTCTACCGTTTGAATGTGGTCCTCACCAGGATTATGAAATAAGTAGAGGTTAAAATCACCCAAAATTAGCGAATGTGCCGGGTGTACTATACTTTTTAAATACACCAGGTGCTTTATCAGATTATTAACTTCAACTGATTTCTTTTTTTGGATTAATATATGTTTATTATAATCAGTGGCTCATGTATGTTCTTTCCCCAGCCATCTAGCCTGACTAGTTGGAGAGGTATATCTTCCTGTTTAGACTCTGAAATTTTGGCGGGGATGCTTGTGCTGACGTAAGTTACTAGACCTCCCTTTGCCCTACCGGATCTACTAGTTTTCGTGACCGGTTTAAGGAATTCTGTGTAACCAATAAGGGGTATTGACTCCTTGTCCCAAGACTCCTGTACCAGTATGATGTCAAATGAGCTGAAGAATTGGATTATTGCTGGATCCTCCAGTTTTTCCTGTAGTCCTTCTAGATTCCAAGAGCAGATGTTTAGTGTCCCTTGTGGGAGTAGTTCTTTTACTATTCAGCTTTCAGCCACCACTCCTGAGGGTAGTGCTGGTGGAAGCCACCTCCAGCTGGTTTGTGATTTCTGGCTTCATACCAGTCTCCTTCTCCCTTCTTCGTTCCAGATTTAGACTCTTCATGGAGACTGAGTTACTGCCCTTTCGATAGACTTTCTTTCTGTGGCTTCACGTAGAGTAGGGATGGTGTGTGCTCCACGCAGGACTGACCATGCACCTTTTGACTTGTTGGAGTGATTACTTTCTAATAACGGGTGTGGATATCCCTCACCTTGATACATGACCACCTCAATACTCCAGGCTCTCAAGAGGTCCTTCCTCTCCAGGATTTGTTTAGGGACGTCGGGCTCTGAGAAAATAACAAGTGTTGGATCGGTAAGCTGATTGCCTCTTGCTTGTATGAATTTTATAGCCGCAATATCTTCAGTGGACACCTGTTGGAAGCCTGTAAGTGCTTTTGTGAGTTTAAGATGGTAGAGCGGTTGAGTACATCTGAAGAGGATCTTGAGGTAAATTCCAGGATCCAGAGCAGCTGATGGTTCAGCTCGTGATTGCATGTGTGATATTGCATTGACCAGTTTTGCTCCTGTGTTGTTCATTAATTACGTTGCTTCTGTGGGTCGAACATGGTGGACAGGTCTCTCCTATTATGTTATTTTTTAGTATTGCGCTCTGCTGACGCTACAGGTACTCGCTCTTTCTTCCACGTGGCCGTTGGTTAATGTGGATGGATGATGTTTTAACCGAGTCCTTAATACCGGAGTGGCACCGTCTGAGTCAAAGGCATTTGTTACTGCTACGTTTGAGTTAACATTTGAGTTGACATAAGGAGTACTATCCTCGTTTTGCCTTCCACTTAGGGATGTATCTTCTTTTCTTGGTTGTATAGAAGTAATCACATTGATCTTTGTGATGATTAGATGGAGAGACCGGGCCGACTTCCTGCCCTTTCTTGCACGTTTTCGTTCTCTTTTTGTTGTTTTCCGGGTTTTGAGGTTCTCGGAACTCCTGAAATTGATAGCAGCTATTGTGTGTACTAGTGCCTTGGAACCCTCCATGTTGTGATTTACTGTTGCACTAACTTCTGCTGGGTCCCTTTTGCCTGCCATGATCGAGGATAGGGCCCCTTGAGGGGTGTGGGGCATACCCTCTGGTTTCTCCACTGGGGGGAGCGGATGTCAGCATTGTGGTAAGCGGATTAACATGTGTGCATTCCTCTTTCAGGGAGGTGCAAACTTCTTTTAATATTCCTTCCAGAATTAATGGCAGTTGGGATAATCTGTCAACTACCTCTCTGCATGAGAAGATGGTATAGTGGTTAAATTGTTTAGCTATGGCCCTTGTTACTGGAGTGTTTAGCTCTTCCAGCTTGCCGTCTATTCCGGAGACAAAAACCGCTAATGTGTTTAACAGATCGACATGAATGTTCATTTTGTTAGAATGAATCTGGAGTGCCATTAATATTGCCTGCATTAAGTTCAGGATTGCGGTCCACATTTAATTTCCACTGGTTACCACCGGAGGTTGTGAGTTAACCTTGTGGTCATCGCTTTGACCATCCTCAGTTGTTCTTGCACTGAATGCTTCTTTCTGCAGGACGCTGTCTTCTCCTGCCACCCTGTCTGTAGCAACCAGATTTATATCTCCCGGGGCTCCTGATCATTGCCTCCAAATCCATATGTTGGGAAGGAGTAGAGCTCATAGCTCATTGAGCCATCTTGGGGGACTCTTGTTTTAAGATTTCAGCAGTTGCTATCATCTCTGAGTCAAGAATGGATAGGTTAACCAGGCTGGACGTGTGGTGAAGATTGCCAGAATCTGTGCCTATGTTACTCATGGTTTTTGCTTGCATGGGAGTGTGAGGGGCTCCTAGAACGGGGGTTGAGTCCACTGGGGCCATAGATTAAATGCCTCCCACCGAAGGCCGCTTTCCCATGATCATTATATTTGGTGAAAGGGGAGGTGGAGGCTGTAGAGGCAGAAACTCTTCCCTGGCCTTCTTTCTAAAACAACCTTCGGTTTGCAAGACCTGAACGAGTGGCAGACTATCCCCTGTGCTTTGCTGGGTTATGACCAGTGCGCCCCTCGTGCTTCCACCATTAATGTTTGTAACAGAATAGTAGTCGGTTATCTTATGGTAGTTGTATGCAACATCGTACATTACTCCATTCTTCTGGGGACTGCCATTTTCCTGCTGACCTATCTCTCTCCTGCTCCTTTTTTCCATACTGCTGTTTTGCTCTGACAATCGCACCCTGTGTGGCCTGGATGGGCTGAGGCGGTCTGAGTCACTGTTCACTCTCCTTTTTGCGTTTGTCTCATCAGAGTCCAGATCTCTTTTCCTTTTTCTCTCAGTTTGATTGGTGGTGTTATTAATGGCGTTGTTTCATGCTTTGCCTGACCTCATGTTCCTTTTCCCAGTTAGTTAGTTTGTCTAATGAGGGGGCAATATAATCCAAACTGGGGGTCTTCAGCTGTCCATCCGAGTACCATAAGGTGGCTTATTCTAGTATTCTGTTCTGCTCTTATTCTTGTGCAAAGTTATTTAAATCCACCCTCCTGTTGTTAGGCTTGTACCCCCAGTACTGGAATTTTGATTTTGATATTGGAGTTGATGCAGGAATGAGGTCAGGAAGACAAGCGGGGCTGCTGTCTACCTAGCAAACTGCATCCGAACCTGGCCGGAACCCTTCCGCAAGGAGGCTGCAGCTCACACTCTGCAATAGTCAACTATGGCTATTGCGCTTGCTTCACCTGACCACGTAAGTGATGAATGCCAATGAAGCACTGAGGGTTATGCTGAGGACTATGCTGGTATGGATGCTGATACTTGTCCTGATAACTGAGAGCCAATAGCTGATAGAGCAGACTATAGCAGTGGTGGTGGTGGTGGTGCTTGTAATGTGTCTGAGACAATTGTGTTTTACAGTTCTCCACTTCTCTGCTTTATAATAGCAGTTTAAGGTTGGATTTTAAAGTTTGTAATGCTTTTCCACCCCAATGTTGCCACCATACTGCCGTACCTCAGTGCCTTATCGTGGTGCTCTGTACCGCTCCTCCACGGCGCTCTTCCGGCGACTCTTTCCCGTTGACTCGACCCTGCTCCTGCTCCACCACGAGCCATGGTCACAACCAGTGTTCCAGGCTTTTGCAGGCACAGAAGCATGCTGGACCGCTGATGGGGATGCCAGAAAGAAATGCCAAAACGCCTGTAAGCTACTCTCTCCGCTGTACTCCGCACTCTGTCTGCTCCGTCGGCTCCGTCGCTCTGTCGCTGAGCAGGTAAAACCAATTTAAATTTCCAAGAACCAATGAGCTCTCTGCCCAATGAGTTGATGTGGGCTGCAGGGAGGCGTGGAAAATAGGCACTGGAATCAGGAGGCCAGATGCGGAGTGGAGGAGCAGTGCTCCTACACCATCACCATCTTGGTCATGCCTCCCTCTGTTGGGATTTTAGGAACCAGGCCTGTTTGAGAAATGCATATGTTGTATTCCTTCAGTCACTGTTCTTACTTTGGGGAGTCCTGTGAGAGCTTTGAATCCTTTTTATCTCACCATTTAGGTTACAGCTGCTGCGGAACCTTACAAATCCTGTAACTTGAGATCTTGATGTTGTAGGGTTTTTAATTTTACCAGACATTAGTACTGCTTAGAGGCTCAGTCTGGATTGAGAGAGTAATCATTGTAACCAAGAGCATTCTTGACATGTTTTGTGATCTCTGGATCCACTATATAAAATTCAGATTTCTGAACTTCAACACTACACAAGGCAGACGTCTACTGAGTCTCCAAGTGTCTCCTGACACTTTTATAGCATACCTTTGGGGGGATGAGATGTGTCACAGGCGCCATGTCTTGGTAGCAGGGTGGAGTGTGTGTGAGCCACAGCAAGGGAGCACCGAATTAATGTATGCATATTCAAGTTTGATTTCGATGACTAAACATTCTAGGTAGTGCTACTAGTCTGAACTGCTCACCCACAGTTAGTAATTATCGTTCTTTCCACTTGGTGATATCTGCTCCATGGCTCAGATCAAATCAAATCAAATCATTAACATTTATAAAGCGCGCTACTCACCCGTGCGGGTCCTTACCAGTACTTTAAATGGAAATATAGAAGTGCAGGTACCCACTACTTAGAGCAAAAGGTCTTCCAAACTTGAATCCTTATGGAGAGCACTGCTTAATTTGAGCCTGTGGTTTCCGGTGCAGGGTACCGCCACTTATTTTTGAGGGCTGGAACTTATTTTTCTGCCTCAAGCATTTACTGCGAGCAAAAGACACGTAAGGGAAAGACGGAGGACAACAAAAATGAAAGCGTCACACAAAGGGGAAAATCATAAACCTGCAAGAGTGAGTTGAAGGGGCAGGGAGTGGCTGTCAATGGATTAAAGAGGCCCCAGATAGCTTCAGGATTATGCTTCCTCAGTATTCCGTGCTTGCACATTTAATTGCAGGAGCCATTTGTTTCAGAGGAGAGCTTTGGGCACTGGCGCATTTTTATTCACAAATTAAGTACTGATGGGTAGGAACATGTAATCAACAGTGGCGGCTGGCTTGTATTTACAATGGGGGCCCAGGGGGTACAATAATAATAATTTAAAAAACTGCACTTAACTTACTGTGTCCTCCTCTCCTCTCATCATCTCTCCTCTCCTGGAACCTCCAACTCAGGACCCGGGAAACCACACTAACCAATCCTGCTGCTGCTTTCATGCTGATAACCAGCATGAAAGAAGTGTCAGGACTTGAGGGAGCAACCTCTTTCAGCCTTCTTAACAGCACTGGAGGCCTGGGCTTTCTCTAACCCAGTTGTTTTGTGACAGCTGGGTTAGAGAAGTTTAAAGTGCAGCCAAAGAGACATATGCACTTTAAACATAGTGCACAGCTCCCTGCTGCCACTTAGAAGGAATTGCCCTGTCCCATCCTGACTTTCAGTTCAGGACGGGGTGATGAAAAATAAAATGGTAATAGAGTTTATTACCATTTTATTTTACAATTCTGGGCGCATTGTTTTTGCAGGTCAATGCTCCCCTGCTCTCATGGAGGGGCTGCCCATGGTAATCAAGCCCCATGCCAAATACCTCAAAGTTAAGTTTTCAGAAGGAGAGCCCCAGGAATTATGTGATTGTGTGGCCAGAGTATTTTTTGCCCAATTATAGATTTGTCACATATTTCCTCTGCTGCATGATGTTCTGATTTTTACAAAAATGGATACCTTTCTGTTGCTTATTGCTATACCTGGGTGTTAAACTGGTACTAATGAGGTGCAACCAATGCCCAGACAGTGTCAACAAGTGTAAAAATGATAAATAATTAAATAATTCTATCACAAACTGTGCTGCATTACACTGCATAATTGGCCTTTTCTTGCATTAAAATGTATTCAACCCTGCCGAATAATTTGACCCTCCACTGCTGCATAATTCCAGTGGTAATGTATATACATACATTTTTATACTGACCATGGCTCAAGGGGCTGAGCAGGGTTTTGAATACAGAGATTCTCCCATGTCGGATCCCAAAAATAAAAGCATCTAGCTCTCCAGTTCAAATCAGGCACACCGCACCTACGTCTTGGCTAAAGATGGTCCAGTAATTGAGTACTGCATTGAGTTTACACAGTCAGTAGCGCAAAATGGCTATAACGCTTTCTATCAAGATTTCAGCATTGGGACATTTTGAGTATCCTCCCAATCCAGCCATAGTCTGGAACTCAGTTAGTTAACACCTGACGTTGGCACACCGGTGGGAAAAAAACAGAGAACTTTTAGAGGGGGAAAAGCAAAAACTATGCAGACATTTGCATCAAACATTTGCATCAGAGTGTTCAGTACCTCCTCACCGGACAATGGTTGAGGTGGAGAGCCGAGCCTTTTAAACAACAAATACTGTCGTCAGTTTGGTTAATCAATCAGTTTTCCTAATTAGGAGCTTCCTGAAATATACAACGCGCCATCACCCGGCACTTACACACCTGATAACGCCTCTCAGAGAATTAATAATCTTACATGCCCCCTCTGGCACTGATGAGCAACTGCTCAGCCCTGGATCGGCTTTTCACACCTTCGGAAAGTTCAACCATGTAATAATTACAATCTCAATGGCATCAAAGCAAAATAAAATGTTAGCCGATTAACGACTTGTTTCCTAAGGACACAAATCTAATAAGGAGTGCCTACAAGTCTGAAGCGTTCAAAATTAATTAAATCCCCATCTACTATAGGCGGATGATTGCCGGATCACGATCGGCGAGGAGCGCCCCTGCCCTGGGCGCTGCACTGCTCTCAGCCTTCACCTCTTGCTGCAGGGCATTACCAGCTCTAACATGGTGTCCTCGACTTCCTGCTCATCAGGAGGTGAAATGTGCCCGGGGGAGCAAAGAAACTAAAACAGAAGGCAGAAAGGCGTTAGACTATCTCGCACAATCACACAGGGCTGGTTTTAAGTGTTGACAGAGCATGATACCGGCTGGCTATCTTGACACTTCAGAGGTGGAGGTAAGCCAAGAATAGAACTCCACTTTCCCGGTTCTATAGTTCTCAACTGCACCTATGCAGCCTCCACGTGAGCCAGGTCCTGGGGGCATTTACATTTTGAATGTGGGAGCCCCTGACCCCCCAGCAGGCCCGGCGACCGCCACCTCCCCAGGGCTAGTGTTTAATTAAATACGGGGGCTGCTTGCCCCCCCTGCACCCTTTGGGACTGCCACCTCCCTGGGGTTTTAAATAAAATGGATTCAGGCCGGTTGTCCGGTCTCCCCGCTTTAAATAAAAAGAATGCAGGGGGCACTTGCCCCCCCCCCCCAACAGTCTTGGGGACCGCGATCTCCCTGGGGGCTTAATTAAAATGGATGTCGGGGGCCTCCCAGTCCCCCCCCCCAACAGCCCTGGGTAACACCGCCTCCCTGGGGCTAAAATACAATGAGGAGAGGTGTTTGTTTCTGGTCCCCGGGGAGCACCACCTCCTCGTGGCAAAACATGTTGGAGGGGGCGGGCTGCGTAGCCTCCCTCGTGGTGCCAGTAATGGCCCAGGGGACCTCCACCCCTAGGGCGGGCTCCTGCTATGTCCCAGGGTGCCCACCTCCGGGGACACAGATGTTTGGTCCCACTTGGCAGGAGCTTTGACAGCTCCCACCAAGTCAGAGCAAAGACTTCACTTTCTGCAAGTGAGAGCTGTCAAGAGTCAGGCTAGCAAGATATTTGATAACACGTTATACTTACATTTTGAGGCTCTCTCTCTCTCTCTCAGGGTTGGGTGGATAGAGGGGTTTGGCTGCAGGGACTGGCAGTGGTTGGATTAACGCATAGTAATGTGAATTACTATACGTTAAAAGGATATAGAAATTCACTAAAAAAACAAAGGTTATAGGGACGTTATAGTTAGGAAATAGTTTTTTTTTAAAACATAGAAACTCACTTTTAAAAAAAACAGATGTTACAGGGATGTAATAGTTAGGCTCACATTTTAAACATACAAACCATAGAAATTCACCGGTTATAGTTAGAGTTATCTTAAGTAACTATAACTCATGCCCTAAAGAACTATAACTCCCACCCTTGCCATGTACTGCTAACTACCCCACAAATTATGACACTCATGACATCTGTGATAACATCATTGATAATATCAATGTAATATTTGCAGTAAAATGTTTGACGAAAATACTATGCATGGTGGGGCCGAGAGTTATAGTGACCTTAGTGCATGAGTTATAGTTGCTTGAGCTAACTCTAACTATAACTGATGAATTACTGTGGTTTTGTACATTTAAAATGTAAGCCTAACTATAACATCCAGGTAACCTTTGTTTTGTTAAGTGTATCTATGTATTGTCTTTGTTGACTTTTTCCACATTCTGCCTCTTCCAAGTAGATTCTTAGTTATGTGTTATGACAGAGAATCAATTTGGAAGAGGCATCCTGATAAAACGAAATTGTATGCACATTTCACAAGCACAGATCAAAGACAGAAGGCCTAAACAAATGCTAAGGGCTTACACACAGACACTAGTGCTGAATTATGCACAGTATCAGAAGGCAGACAGGTTTCATCAGTCTTACCTGCTCAAACCCACTGATAATAATATGATAGTCAACATTATCAATATTGCAAATGCAATGCTTCCAGGTAATTCATAAAATGATAATTGTAGCTTTGTGTGACCTCATGTAGCAAAGAATTGCCCCATCAATGCAGTGTTACCTTTGTGCATCAAGCTTCACCAGCACTGATATATATTAGTACAATCACAATAAATTGTTACTGCTGTTCCTGTCTCAAAGTGCAGTCAACGACATCTCACGATCTGCACCACAAGTCATTGGCAAACAAAAACACCATAAATCAACTTTTATTTCTCTATCCTGGGATCTTGGACTATTTCTTAGTCCGGTAATCTCTTTATCTTCTTCAACAATAGCGTGTAAGCATCAGCAATGCACAAACATCAATAGTTCATAAACAAAATTTTACACCTCTATAATGAATTCAATCTTTTTCTCAGACAAATCAATAATAGACAATCAATTTCAACGCAAACCTTATCAACCCTCACACCTCCAAATCATGCGATTGCTTCAGAAGACCCCTCTCCATCAGACTTTGAGCTCAGGCTTTTGGCATTGGTACTTAGACATTTATCTATTTCGGGACACTTCTTAAATTATTGCAGTTCTTGTTTTATATCACTCATAACCATCTGACTGCTACCAACTTTGCTGACGGCACTGTAGGGAAACTCCAATCATTATTTATTTTTTCTTACCTCAGTTTTGAAGTTCCCGTACCCGACTTGGCCCAAGAGGCATGGTCTTTTTGGTGAAAGAAATTAATCAAGAACTGTGATCAAATCATTTAACAACAATTATTTATCAATGTCATTTGATGGCTCCACGAACGCACACCCGACAGCCACACAGCAATCAAGGACGCCACACGCAGACATCACCAACTCCTCAGACTGACCAAGAGATCCTCCTTCAAAACCCACCTGGAGAACAACGCACACAACAGCAAAGAGCTCTTAAACATCGTGAAGGAACTCTCCAACCCCAGCGCCATCGTCAGCGACATCCCACCCTCCCAAGAACTGTGCGACGCACTGGCCACCGCTTTCCACAGGAAGATCACTGACATCCACGACAGCTTCAACACTCCGACCACCCCAACCATGCCAATCTCCTCCTCCACGAACCCCGCCCTCACCAACCGCCTGACCTCATGGACCATCGTCAACGACGGCGAGACACGCAAGACCATGAACTCCATCCACTCAGGATCACCATAAGACCCGTGCCCACACCACGTATACAACAAAGCAGACACAGCCATCGCACCCCACCTACAGAAGGTCATCAACATCTCCTTCGAAACAGCGAGATTCCAGGAAAGCTGGAAGCACGCCGAAATCAGCACCCTTCTCAAAAAACCAAAGGCGGACCCCAAAGACCTCAAGAATTTCCGGCCCATCGCCCTGCTCCCATTCCCGGCGAAGGTCATCGAGAAAATCGTTAACACACAACTGACCAGCCACCTCGAAGACCACAACATCCTCGACCCCTCCCAGTCAGGATTCAGACGGAACCACAGCACCGAGACCGCCCTTCTCGCCGCCACAGACGACATCAGAAGCCAACTCAACAGTGGCGAAACATCAGCCCTCATCCTCCTAGACCTGTCAGCCGCCTTTGACACGGTCTGCCACCACACTCTGAAAATCCGCCTCCATGAAGCTGGGATCCAAGGGAAAGCCCTCGACTGGACCACATCCTTCCTCTCCGGCAGAGCCCAGAGAGTCCACCTCCCTCCCTTCCAATCCGAAGCCACCAACATCATCTGCGGCGTACCCCAGGGTTCATCCCTCAGCCCGACGCTGTTCAATATTTACATGGCCCCCCTCTCACAAGTGGCCCACCAACGCAACCTCAACATCATCTCCTACGCTGACGACACCCAACACATCCTCTCCCTCAGCAAGGACCCACACACCGCCAAAACCAACCTCCACGAGGGTATGAAGGCCATCGCCGAGAGGCAGCCATCTGAAACATAACTCGGACAAGACGGAGGTCCTCATCCTAGGGCCCACCCCCTCCGCCTGGGACGACTCGTAGTGACCAACCTCACTGGGCACCCCGCCGACACCAACCGACCACGCACGTAACCTGGGTTTCATCCTCAACTTATCCCTCTCCATGTCAAAACAGGTCAACGCCATCTCCTCCTCCTGCTACAATACCCTCCGCATGCTTTGCAGGATCTACAAGTGGATCCCAACCGAAACAAGAAAAACAGTGACACAGGCCCTCGTCAGCAGCAGGCTTGACTACGGCAACGTACTCTACACAGGTATCCCGTCCAAGCACCTGCAACGCCTCCAACGCATCCAAAAATCCTCTGCTCGACTAATCCTCAACGTACCCCACCGCAACCACATCACCCCCCACCTGAGAAACCTTCACTGGCTCTCGGTCGACGAGAGGATCACCTTCAAACTCCTCACCAATGCACTCAAAGCACTCCACAACACCGGGCCAGCCTGCCTGAACAGCAGACTCAGCTTCTACACTCCCACCCGACAGCTCCGCTCCTCCAACCTCGCCCTCGCCGCGGTCCTCCGCATCCAACGAATATCCTCCAGAGGCAGATCCTTCTCCTACCTCGCTGCCAAGACCTAGAACACCCTCCCGACCAACCTAAGAAAGATCCAAAACCTGCTCACCTTCAGAAGACACCTCAAGACCTGGCTCTTCGAGCAGTAGCAGCACCTCCCCCCAAGCGCCTTGAGACCCTTGCGGGTATGTTGTGCGCTCTACAAATATAATGATTGATTGATTGATTGATTATAAATCAATAAAGGGTTTTGAATTATCGTTTCAATAATGTATTAAAGTTTTAGCTCCCCATAATCTTTATTCAGCATAGCATAAAATCAATAAATTTACAGAACATAGCATGACACATGTTCCATATAATCTAGTCTCTATTCTAAATAACCTTAAATCTAGGTTGAAATCTAAATAGAGCTCATAAAGAGCTCTGACATTAGATTTCAGCTCCTAAGAGAACCTCCCATGAAGAGATGTTTGCAAGATCTTATATAAACTTTCAACTAAAGTGAAAGCAAATTAAAATATTCTCTCAGAGTAAATCTGAGACACATAGCAAAGAGTTTAAGCCCGAATGTGTCAGAATGCTCTCTCTCAAGGAAAAGGTATTGGTATTTAGTCCTTGAGTACACACTTTTATAACATTGTATGATGCAACAAATTATAAGTTTCAGGTAAATAACATTCAGCTCAGTCCACTCAGAAGATGTCTTCATGAGAATAGGACTGCTTCCGTCGACTTTTCAAGTTTCAACTAAGAACATTCTAAATATATGATACATTTAACCATTCTGTAAAACAACTTTGCAACTTCACTACGTCTTCCCACTGTAGGAAAGCCTATGAAATAAACACAAGGTAAGTACAATACAGTTCTAATTAAGTCATTGCCTATCCCATGCACCTTTCTGAAAAAGCCTATCCATAAAAAATCAACCTTTAAGATAAAGTTTAACATTGCAAGCATTCTGCATGGGTCAACCGGATAAAAAGCTATGTTTTTAACACTCCCTCTATTCACGTAGTTGCTACCATAGAACATTTGCGTCATGAAAAGATATACACTCACGATCAGGACACCAGCCAAACTAACAATTAGAAAAGGAAAAGGAAGAAAGAGGAATGAAGTTTGATAGAAATCCTACAGGCAATCCAGGATGCAAAGATGACCATGGAACACAACATAGACACTGTGGCCAAGGATGTTAATTTACTGAGAGATGACCGCCACAAACTAGCAAATAGCGTGACCACAAAAGAGACAATTTTAACTGTGGTACATGCTGGAGTATTTCAATGAAAGTCATAAGGGCTAGACCTACTAGACAGAGAGCACTTCCTCAGATATGGGGCTGAGGAGATGCAGCAGGCGGAGTAAAATGGAACTATATGTTTACATTGTGCATACCGCAAAGAACTGAGGATCTATCTATGGAAGTGATTCTTAACCTTTTGACTTCTGAGGATCCCCTCTTAATCATTACCGGGAGTCATTACTGGAATCTGGTGACAGTGGCCTAAGCATTTTCAATGATTTGAACCTCAAAACAATACACAAAAAATACAAAAACAAGCGTTCATCAAATACACAAATCATGAAATATGTTATTTAATTCACAAACAAATAGAAAAAAAATCAAAATTTTAATAGGAAGGTTGGAGTATGTCTAAATTGAATTGAGGCCCTCGTCGTCCATACTATATTGTGTATGATGCACTTTCACTGCCCCCGCAAATCTATCTGACGACACTAACCTTAATTTTAACACCTAATTTCAAATCTATTAACATTTACAGAATGTTTTAAAATGTTCAATCGTACATTTCTTTCTTTATTTATATGCACTTCATTAATCTGTTAATATTTTTTAAGTTCTTGAGCAGTAGGCTTTGTCAAGTCCCCAGATCAGAGGTTAAAAGCCACTGATAAATGGAATTATCTTTGGAAAACTGGTTGATAAAAGTAGTAGCTTCTTTTATATCCACCCTCCCCGTAACTCTAAAATCACCCTTGCCCCCTTTACCTCTTCCCATCCCTTATTTTCTTATTAAGCTTTTCTTATGCACAACACTACACCAAACCCTGATCGGAGATCCCAAGGTCACATATGTGGCTATGCTACGTTTACATTACATGCATTACCATGTAGTCAAGAACATACAGACACACATACAGTTGTGACAGTGCCCTGGGGGTTGTCTCCATGCAGTTCTGGGCCGGAGAGGGAGACCTTTGACATATCTGGAGAGCCAAGTATATATTGAATGGACACCCGATGTCTTTGAGGTGCATTCTTGCTGATATCAGTGCCCAGTATTCCTCAAGGCATTCCTGACAGTGAGCCGCATCCAGTGACAATTTGAGGCTGCCCCTGCGAACCCAATGGACGTAACCCTTCTTTTTGCAATGAGTAGCAACATTGCCTTCAAGTGACGAATGCCTTCAGGGTATAGGGTCTGCTATCATCAAGTCTATGCAGTCTAATATTTCTGCCTAGTATTCAGCTATTTCGAGCAGGACCAGATGTAGGAAGTCTGCGTTTACTGCCCAGCAGCACATGCAGCTCGCCTCTGGCGCCAGGCTGATCCTTCATAAGGCTGTTGGGGCACGATATGTGTGGTATAGAACCTTTACATGTATACTTATAGTTTGGTGACAGCATGCTGATTTGGGACCAACAATACCTCAGTTGTACTCCGTCAGGTCATCCCCCAAGTCTGCCCTCCACTTTGATAGGGCTATAGGCTTGAGCACAGAGGCATTTTCCTGCATTGTATGATACAAGCATGTGATTATTCTCCTGGTGGAGGGGTGGTGAGCACACAATCTATAGCATGAAGCGTCTCAGGTTCACAGGGGAATGGGCGATGTGCGGCTGTATACTAGATAGAAAGGGTACACATTTATTACTACATGATACATTACCTAGAAATCCTGTGTCACTTAAGGATCAGTTATGCCCCCCGTGTGGGTCCAGTGCAATTCCTGAAAAAACTATGGCCGCGTCTATTCCTTAATCCACAGACACGATTTATCATTGGTGGCAACTTTAATTGTGAGGCTATATGGCTTAAGAAACAGCTTTTCCCCTATTGCTAGGACCAGAATTTAGCAGATGGGGGATTAATTTGTACATCTTTGTTCTCAGAGAGTTAACAACACTAGACACTATTGTGAGGGTACAGGAGAGACATCTGGCACACCGAGTTACCTACCACCAAAGAAAAGTACACACAAGTACTCAAAAAATGGAGATGTTTAGACATTCAACAGCACACTTCCCGAGTACACTCTGAGGGGGACAAAACAGGTTGTATAGTCAAATTAACTGGTCTGGGTGCTTATTTTCCCATCTCATACCCATCACCCTCTAAAGAAATGTTACCATGTGCGAGGAGGGGTTTTTCTTTGTACTGGAAACAGCCTGAAGCACAACTACCCACCCCAACCCCTCTACAAAAAAAAAAAAAGTTTCTAAGCCTGCCGCCAATATTTTGGGGACGTCTGAAACTCCATAAGAGTCATTGGCTGTGCAGGGCATCAAAACACAAGCTGGAAACCAATTCTCTGAATAGGAGGCGTAGCTTCAAGGGGATGTTTGGGGTGTGACTCCCACCAAATAAATGCATTTTGGGCTTGAGACTTGAGGCCCTCAGTCGGGCCTCCTATAGCTTTGTTGGTTTTTCTTGTTGTCATTTGACTGAAAGGTTTTAACTAGTTATTATTTTTTATCAAGAACTCATACATTGGACCACCCAATGCAAATCAGAATGGAACCTGTTTCTCATATTAACGGTGTACCCTAAACCTTGGTCACCCCTTCACCCATCAGCCTACTGTTTTTATTTTGAAATTTTACAATTCACACCCTCTGAATCACACTGAGTAAGCTACCCCACTGTCTCTGAAGGGGAGGATATCATGTGTTACATGGTGGCACCATATGACTTGGCAGGTAGCCTATCTGGAGGAGATCTGGCCTCGTTGCATGGGATGAATTATTCCTATTGAAGTGGGACGAAGAGTGATTTCCATATGAAAGTAGCGTGTCTCGATTGGCATAGTGGACAAAAAAATCAAAGGACTGGAATATGGTCCAGAACGATCGCAAGTGGTCGACCTTAATTCAAGCTTTCCTTCCATCATCTTGTGTTGCTGGCACATTTAGTGAAGTGTGACAGAGATAAGCAGCTATTGAGAGCACTGTGAGATACTGCTCTCTTCTGTATAATGCCCCACAACACAACATGCTGGACGTATACAATACTCGAGGAAGTGAGATGACCTTCTCTCAAAACAAAGGCAATTAACAGGCTGAACAAGTGTATAATATCAGACACATATGGCATACAGGCTGAATTCTATGCCAAAGTTTGGGATAATTTCTCCACATCTGCTTGAACTGTGAAATCGAGTGGCTTCGTCCCACTGCTTTAGAGAATCACTGAATGTAGTCTCTGCCTACTGCCCACTCCCCACGTTGAAAGGATTTAAAAAAATGGGCAGACGTCCTGTGTCCAAAATCATGACAGTCCTCCCTTACTTGATAAACCTGAATCAAATCAGGTTAAACCCTACCAGGAGCACATCACCTGATCTATGAAAAAATGTTCTCATTCTGGAAGGCACCACTGAAAATGAGTGAGCCACACTGTAGAGACAGAAAAAAAAACATACAGTACTGTAGGCTGGGTGAGCTTAAGAGCATACTTGAAATAAATGAACTTTGGGGAGAAAGTCCTGAGGTGGGTGACACACACATCGCCACCAGCAGAGGTAAAAACTGGACAAGTAATATATAATAACAGGCCTGTTCAGTATCGTTCTCGACATTTACAAAGTGGTGCAATGCATGCATTGCACAACTTTGTAACCGTTTGCACAACATTATGCCTGCGCCAGACATAATGTATACAAAGGGGGCGTTCCCCCGTTAGGGGGGCTGTAAAAATGGCGCAAGTAAATCTAACAGATTTCCTTGCGTCATTTTTTACGGCACTTTTAACGCCTGCTCAGAGCAGGCATTAAATGGGGGCTTCCATTATTTATAATGGGCCCCTATGTACTCTGCAAGAGTAGCACCAACATTTTGGTGCTACTCCTGCAGAGTACATTAATAGCGTCATGAAAAATTACGCTTTTACCCCCTACCCACCACCATAGTGCACCGTATTTTAAATACAACGCACAGTTTGTGGTGGTAATATATAATAACAGGCCTGTTCAGTATCGTTCTCGACAGGGCTTTCCAAAATCACTACTAATATGTGCACTGGCAATGGAGACAATTACTTGTTGGAGATGCAAATCAGGGTTAGTGAGTTTGGAATGTTTGACCCAATGCATAAGATCTTCTTGTACTCAGATAATACGTTATATGGAGCTAGTTGAAAGGTTAGACTACTGTCTGCATTTCACATTAAAAAGGCAAATCCTGTCTATTCCCACTGAATGAGGCTTGAATATCACAGAATCTTCTTGGTACAGGAATGCAGTGGTCACTGGTCACCTTTAAATATATGTGAGTAAGGATATTTAGGGCTATTTGAGATGTAATAGACGGCAACCATAAAAAGACATTAAGGCCCATATTTATACTTTTTTAGCGCCGAATTTGCGTAATTTATTAACACAAAAACGGCGCAAAGTTACAAAATACAATTGTATTTTGTAAGTTTGAGCCGCTTTTGTCACAAAATGACGCAAATGCGGCACTTAAAAAGTATAAATATGGGCCGAAGAGCCCTAAATGGGTCAGCACAGTTCTAGAAGTTGCCTCCCTGAGTTGGTGATGGGAAGGCTCACTCTGAGATGATTGTTCTGCCAAGGCTCCTCTGTTATTTTGTAAATATCCAAGTGGTATTGAAAGCTCTTTTGGGAGTTTGACACAACTTCTTCAAGGTATATGGGAAATTGAAAGGAAAAAGGGGCCCTCAAAAATTACAGGAACCCTTACCTGGTTGCAGTCTGAGGGTTCCAGACATGGAGGATTACTACCTGATAGGTCAGCTTTAATGGATGACAACATGTATGACACGGCCTAAATCTGTGGAGTCAATGTACGTAGATGTGCCACTATCATCAGTATCAAGAGCGACAGGTATTTGGGGGCCAAAGCAGTCTTCAGATAGGTTGCTACACCTCTTTGTGGATGTAGCTTGACAAGCCAGGCTCTCTAACTTCTAAGGAATTGATAGTGTGCATGCCCTAGCCCTCCCTCAAAGGAGTTACCCTGAATTCATTGAAGTTGCAGGAGAAACGACTCTCACACTGGTACAGCAAGGGTGTGTTCACTGTGGGGTCAGTGTATGAGGCAAGGAAGCTGCTGACATTTCAATGGAAGCATAGAATTCCCTGACCTATGGCCAACTGACACCCAAATAAATGATAACATGGAATTGTGAGAGGGATGAACACTCTGGATGATAATGCATTACAGATACTACTGGCTGTGAGCTTGATGAGTAAAGTAATTTTCCAACTCTATCAAGGATACCTGATATAAGCCCTCATTATGATATTGGTGGTTACCTCAGGAAACCGCCGGTGCCAAGGGCGCCAGAAGACCGCCAGTGCTGGCGGTCTTCCGCCTCCATAATATGGCTACTGCAGGATCTCTGCCACAACAAGGGTGGAAATCCAGGCAGTAGCCATGCTGGCGGTCAAGGCGCCTGGGTGGTGCTACCACCTGCACCGCCCCGCCAGTAGGACGCCGCCAGCTGTATTTTGACCAAAAAGACGACCTGGCAGTGTCCTGCAGGTGGGGTGCTGCTGGCAGGCGCTGCTGGCGGTAGCAGCGCCCCTTCCCTGCCAGTCGATCACCTCGCCGGACAAGGTAAGTCGGACATCCATCAGGGGAGGAGGGTGGAGGGTGGGGGGTATTGTGTCTGCGTGTGTGTATGAATTTGTGTGTGCGTGTGTGTATGCGTCTGTGAGTGTTGTGATATATGCATGATTGTATGCATGTGAGTCAATGCGTGTATGAATGTTATGGTGAGTGCGTGTCGGCATGTCAGTGTGTATGCATGTGAGCATGTGTGAGTTAATGCATGTATGGATGAGTGTGAGTTAATTAATGTATGGATGTGGTGGTGCATGGGTGCATGCGTCGTGTGTTTGGTTGTGTGTGTGCATGATTGCAGGAAGGGGGGTTGTGGGAGCGGTGTGATTCTAGGGGGGTGGTATGATTCATGGGGGGGATGGGGGTTGGGGGTGGTGTGACTTTAGAGGGGTGGGGGGGTATCCAAATTTTGGAAAGCGATCTTTAAGAACACCACGACAAGAGTGGGGCAGACATTTCAACCATTAGCCTGAGTAACTCTGTTAGGCCCTACTAAGCCATCCCTTATAGAGAAAGATTGTACGCAATTTCTATTTATATCAATGCTGATATGTAATAACTATACATGGGATATCTTCATTTAGTCCCATTTTTACGGAGTGGCTAAATCAGTGCTTAACTTGTAAATAAAAAGTGCGGGTGCCAAAAGCTCTCCTCTGAAACAAGGGCTGCGGCAATTAAATGTGCGAGCACAGAATAGTGAGGCAGGTACTCCTGAAGTCATCTCAGGCCTCTCTGATCCATTTACAGCTACTCCTTGCCCCTTCAGCCCACTACTGCAGCTATCTGCTTTCTCTATTTGTGAGGCTTTTTTCGTTTTTCTCTTTCTCCGTCCTTTCCATGCGTGTCTTTTACCACAGTAAATGCTTCAGGCAGAAAAATCAGTGCCAGCCCTTAAAAATAGGTGCCGGTGCCCCAAATGAACACAAATTAAGCCCTGGGCTAAATAAGGTGAAAAAATAAGCCAAGATGAATTATGGTACCAAGCTCGTTTAAATAAAATATCAAAGTATAGTAAATTATGGAGCGATTTCGCCTTCGAAGAGAGCCTACAAGAATATTCAAAAATTATTTTTTGCCCTTCAAAGATGCACTGACACTCGAATATCTTTCCGAGCTTATTCTTTGGAATCATGGTTAATGAATTAGGCGCCTTGCCCTGCCCTGGCATGAAGGATATAAGGATTTTCAAGCTAAGGGAAAGCAAGGTTAGCAGAAGACTATTTTAAGTAAGGTATTCTGAAATAGGCAATTTAGTATGTATTAGCAATTTAGAAAATGCTTTATCTGTTTATAAGTGAATATTTGTTTTTTTGTAAATGTATCATAATGTATTTTGTATTTAAATATGGTTTTGCACTTTTTCATTTTAGGCTATTTTTGCATGATGATATGCTGGAAATTATCTCTGTATACTATTCATGATGATTTGTTTGAATTTGTAAGGCAATATTAGGGTAGAAATGTATATATATTTCAGGAGTACCCCTCAAGAGATGCCTGTTGGTACCCAGGATGCTTGACACATTCTGTGATCTTTTGTGCTGTAAGATGCATAATTTGACTCAATTTATCTCAATATGCTTTGAAGCTGGGATATGCCTGCTTAGGAAATATCCATTTGGAGAGTTGATCTCACGTGCCACTTTCACTTGTTCAGTGAAAGGTAGACATGTATTTGTTCTACACCTACTTAAAAGATCGCTAGTAACATTCGGATGGTGATGCAATTCGCCTGATGCTTCCAGAAATGAGGTCCAGTCTCTGTGGTAGCCTACAAGTGCACAAGTACTGTGTACTGCCAGTGGTGTGACCTTGTCAGAATGGTCAGGATCTTTTTAGAATTTGAAGTTCTAAACCACCAGGTCATCCAATAGATATGTACAAATAAATCACAATGGACGTGCTCTAAAAGAGGCACTACCAAGAGGCCTTTCTCGAAACTAGATTTGAATATCTGACATCTGCAGTGTTCTGGTTTAGTATGCATTCTGTGGTTTGGATGCACCCTACCAGAGACTATGGGGCACATTTATAAGCCCCTAGCGCCACATTAGCATAATTATTTTTTATGCTAATATGGCCCAATAATGGCAAAATCCTCGCGCCACATTTACAAAGTGGTGCAATGCATGCATTGCACAACTTTGTAACCGTTTGCACAACATTATGCCTGCGCCACACTTAGGCGGTCATTCTGACCTTTGCGGACGGCGGAGGCCGTCCGCCAAGGTACCGCCGTCAGAACACCGCACCGCGGTCGAAAGACCGCGGCGGTGATTTTGACATTTGCCCTGGGCTGGCGGGCGGCCGCCAAAAGGCTGCCCGCCAGCCCAGGGCAAATCAACCTTCCCACTAGGATGCCGGCTTAGAATTGAGCCGGCGGAGTGGGAAGGTGCGACGGGTGCAGTTGCACCCGTCGCGTATTTCAGTGTCTGCTGGGCAGACACTGAAATACTTTTTGGGGCCCTCTTACGGGGGCCCCTGCCGTGCCCAACAGGCATGGGCACGGCAGGGGCCCCCAGGGGCCCCACGGCACCCCCTACCGCCATCCTGTTCATGGCGGGAGAGCCGCCATGAACAGGATGGCGGTAGGGGGTGTCTGAATCCCCACTTTTCTTAAACATGCCCCTATGTTTCTAGTCCCTCTAGATTCAACACTCACTGGTTCTCAAGATAACCCTGTTTACAGAATCTGCTGTGACATTTTGTGTTGCTAGCACATACATTGGTGAATTTATTTTGCTGCTTCACAATCCAATGCCAAACGTTGCGGCTGATCTGATCAGTTATCAGTAGCTTATTCTTCCAGTCCTTACATGTGCGTATGTGTAACTTGTACAGTGTGATCCTGCCCACAAAGCAACTGGGAGATGTAGACGATGGGTGTTTTACAGTGTACACTGAAGAAAAGAGGAATTATCCAGCAGAGGAAATGAGGATGCAGCTTCAACTCTGGAAATTTCTTGTAGAGAGCTGACAGCTGCAAGGACGAGGTTTACCAGGAAGATCAGACAGCGAGTGAGTTGACAAAGTCGCAGTCTAAAAGGGCCATGCGCTAGGTTAAGATGGAGGTGTATAACTTCGGTGGTGGTCTAGAGTTCTTGTCAGGTTGACCAACTGAAGTATGATGACTTCTTCCTCCATATTGCACAAAAAGCTTTTCAAAACAAGCTGAACTGCACTTAGTTTCATCAAGCATGTGTGAAAGTTTTTTTATGGGACCCCACAGATCTTGTATAGTGATTGAACTGAAGGGGGGGGGGGGGCAGCATTGCATTCGTGTTTATCTAAAATTGATAAGATTATAATTCTTAACCCCACTTCATAAGAAGGCATGCCTTTGGTCACCTTATCACTGGAAGTCTATCAGTGTAGTACCATCCGATCTCTGAAATAATGAGGTAAACTAGCTAGTCTGTTGTGTATAAAACGCCTTTCTACCAAACAAGGTAAAGTAAACACAAATACTTGAATTAATCTCAGTCACTAGTGCTAGACTTTTCATCCTTGGCGTGGTCTCCCTTAACTTTTTGTCTCTGTTTCCCAGGTTGTTGATGTGGGCTGGACTCTGCTTTTGCTGTTTCTTTTACTCTGGGCACTTTACCACTGCTAACCAGTGCTAAACTGCAAGTGCTACTTTACAAAATGTGTATGTAATTGGTTTATCCATGATTGGCATATTTGATTTATTAGTAAGTCCCAAGTACAGTGCACTAGAGGTGCCAGGGCCTGTAAATCAAATGCTACTAGTGGGCCTGCAGCACTGGTTGTGCCACCCACATAAGTAGCTCTGTAATCATGTCTCAGACCTGCCATTGCAGTGTCTGTGTGTGCAGTTTTAACTGTAAATTCAACTTGGCAAGTGTACCCACTTGCCAGGTCAGGTCTAAACCTTCCCTTTTCTTACATGTCAGACACCTCTAAGGTAGGCCCTAGGTAGCCCCAAGGGCATGGTGCAGTGTATGGTTAAGCTAGGACATACAGGTATGTGTTTTATTTGTCCTGACAGTGAAATATTGCTAAATTCGTTTTTCACTGTTGCAAGGCCCGTCCCTCTCATAGGTTAACATGGGGGCTACTTTTAAAATATTGTTAAAGAGTAGATTCCCTTTGGGAGCGAATGGACATTTGGAGTTTGGGGTCTCTGAGCTCACAATTAAAAAATACATCTTTTAGTAAAGTTGATTTTAAGATTGTGTGTTTGAAAATGCCACTTTTAGAAAGTGAGCATTTTCTTGCTTATACCATTTCTGTGACTCTGGCTGTTTGTGGATTCCATGTCTAGGTCAGTTTGACAGTTGGGCTGGTTGCACCTCACACTAGACAGTGACACAAAGGGAGCTGGGATGTAGCCTGCATATCCTGATAGGCCATCTGTGCTAGGAGGGAGGGGAGGAGTGGTCACTCACAACTGAAAGGGTTCTGCCTGCCCTCACACACTGCAGTTTCCAACCCCCTGGTGAGTGCCTAGGACCTGGCCTGGGCAAGGCAGGATTTCACATTCAAGAGAGGATTTGCTTTGAAGTAGGCCTATTTCTAAGGAGAAATTGGGTATAAGAAGGGCACCCAAAACCGCAGACTTTAGAACACTTCTGGAAACCAAGAGGAACCTCTGCCTGGAGAAGAGCTGGGGAAGAAGAGCTGCCCTGCCTGTGACTGTGCTTTGTGGAGCTATCCTGCAGTTGCTGCTTCTGCCAGAGTAAGAGGGCAAAGACTGGACTTTGTGTGCCTTCCATCTTGTGAAGATCTCCAAGGGATTGATTTAGAGCTTGCCTCCTGTTGTTTGAAGTCTCAGGGACAGCAAAGACTTCTCTCTGCCAGCACCTGGAGTCCCTGGAGAGACTTCTGCTCTGCCCTGTGGTGCCCATCCAGTTCCTGGGACCCTGATAGGAGAAGCTGGCAGCCTAAGAGGAAGAAATCCACACACAGAACGTCGTGCAGGGAAAAGATTGATGCAACTCCGATCTGCGGCTGAACAATCGACGCCCCTCCGGCTTCGCGGCTGAAAATCGATGCTCACCTGCAACGCGACTGAAGAATCGACGCACGGAGCTGGATAAATGACGTGCAGCATCGCTGACAGAGGTTGAAAGATCGCAACCCGCACTGCGTGGTTTTCAGAACATTGCGCGGCTGGATTTCCAATGCAAACACCGCTGAGCATTTAAAAACAACGCAAGGCCTGCCCAGATCCAAGACTGCTGACCGGATCGACGCATTGGTCTCCTGTGGAGAGAAGAAACGACACGCCTTACCCGACGAAAGGAGAAACTACGCAAGGTTTCAACGCATCGCAAGCCCTTTTTGACGCACACTCGCCCGTGCGGGGTTATTTTTGACGCACCTAAGGTACTTTTTCACGCTAACAGTGTTAGGGGGTCATTCTGACCCCGGCGGTCAGAGACCGCCGGGGCCAGGGTCGGCGGGAGCACCGCCGACAGACCGGCGGTGCCCCGCAGGGCATTCTGACCGCGGCGGTTCGGCCGCGGTCAGACAAGGAAAACCGGCGGTCTCCCGCCGGTTTTCCGCTGCCCCTGTGAATCCTCCATGGCGGCGGAGCGCGCTCCGCCGCCATGGGGTTTCTGACACCCCCTACCGCCATCCTGTTCCTGGCGGGTCTCCCGCCAGGAACAGGATGGCGGTAGGGGGTGCCGCGGGGCCCCTGGGGGCCCACGCAGTGCCCATGCCAATGGCATGGGCACTGCAGGGGCCCCCGTAAGAGGGCCCCACTTTGTATTTCAGTGTCTGCTATGCAGACACTGAAATACGCGACGGGTGCCACTGCACCCGTCGCACCTTCCCACTCCGCCGGCTCAATTCTGAGCCGGCGTCCTAGTGGGAAGGCCGTTTTGCACTGGGCTGGCGGGCGGCCTTTTGGCGGTCACCCGCCAGCCCAGTGCAAAACCCAAAATACCCTCAGCGGTCTTGCGACCGCGGAGCGGTATTTTGGAGGGGGGAACTCTGGCGGGCGGCCTCTGCCGCCCGCCAGGGTGAGAATCACCCCCTTAGTGTGTGTTTAAAACTACATCAAGACTCCTTTTACTTTTTAGTTGATATCTTGACTTGTGTATTGTGGATATTTGTTGTTTTTGTCTTGTTTTGTTTAGATAAATATTTTCTATTTTTTCTAAACCTGTGTTGCGTCATTTTGGAGTGTTTTCATTAACTTACTGTGTGTGTTGGTAAAAATACTTTACACCTAGCACTCTGAAGTTAAGCCTACTGCTCGTGCCAAGCTACCAAGAGGGTAGGCAGGGGTTAGCTGAGGGTGATTCTCTTTTACCCTGACTAGAGTGAGTGTCCTTGCTTGAACAGGGGGTAACTTGACTGTCAACTAAAGACCCCATTTCTAACACTGGTGATTGCGATTGGGATTGGACTTTTATTTGTACTTGACATACAGTAATTAAGTGTACAGTACTGTTTTGAGTGCAGACCACTATGTGACCATATACTGCTAGTCTTGTGATCTTTGATTTTTTCTCTTTTGCTTGGATTTTTCCCTACATCCATTTTTGTGGTATTCTTTGATTGACTTCTGAACTTTATTTGGGAACTTGTTTTCTGCTTTTTGGAACTTTGCACTTTTTTGACTTTTCATCATGTCCCAATCTGGAGATGGATCAGTTGGAGCAGCTTTTGACCTGGAGAAATAGGAAAGCTATTCCAGGCTCAGTTAGAGCAGTTCTGTAAAAGTTTTGACTGTCCAATTAAGAGCTCATCCAAGAAGGAGGAGCTGCAAAAGGCGCTGAGGGCCTGGATGACAGCCAAGAGCACTGAATGGCACACAGAGGATGAGGAGGAGGAAGGGCAATCCATACACAATGGTATTGTGGGTGGGCCTGTTATGACCAGGGAGAGGGTCTTCAGGGCAGGTAGCAGTGTCTCATCTAAGGGTCTGACCCCTGAAGAATTGCAGGGCATACAGGCAGAGAGGGAGCACCAGAGGGAGTTGGAGAAAATGAGGATGGCCATTGAAGAGAAAACGTTGTTCTTGGCTCATGAGCTCAGCTTGGGAGAGCTGGATCAGAGGAGCCAGTCTAGTAGGGATGGTGGCGGCCACATCACAGTGCAGCCTGAAAGGAGGGTCCACATTCGTAAAGATCTTGTGAAGGATTATGAAAGGGAGGACGACATATACTTGTGGTTGAAGGGGTATGAGTCTTCTCTCCAAATGAATCTGGTCCCTGAAGCTCATTGGGGGGGTGGGTCTGTGGAAGCACTTTGAGGTAGAGGGGAGGGATACCCTGACAGCCTTAGGGGATGCTCAGAATCTCACCTACTCTAGCATGAAGGATGCCCTACTCACAAGGTATGGTCTCACCCCTGAGCAGTACAAGGATAAGTTTAGATCCTACAAGAAGGAGGAATCCCAAACATGGTTGGAATGTGTTGATTCTTCTTGCAGGTCACTGGATGGTTGGGTGAAGGGCAGTAAGGTAACTATGTATGAGAGGCTTTACAATCTGATTGCTTGGGAGCACTTGTACAGTTTATGGTTTCCAGAGCTGCGCCAGCACCTGATTGACAGCAAGCTGACTGACCCCAGGAAGCTTGCACAGGAAGCGGACCTCTGGGAGAGCACCAGCATCCAAAAGTGGTATGGGGGAGACCACCCCAAGGGTGGGCAGAGTCCTTCTCAGAAGAAAGGGGGGTAAGGATAAACAGGGGGAGTTCTCTAAAGGGCCCCAAACTGATTCCCAGGGTAAGGATTCCCAACCCCCAGTGAGAAGAAGCAATGGTTCTTCAAAGGGAAGCCAGTGGCAGGCGGTCTCCCACGTAAATGCTATGCATATGACCAGATGGGTCGTGTGAGGGGGGACCCCAAATGCCCCAAAAGTACACCGGCACCCACTGGTGCGCCGTCCCAGGGTTTGGCCAGTGTAGCGCATGGGGAGGAGTTGGTTCCAGGTGGGTTGGAGCCCGCTGAGATGACCCTTGTCTCACTAGGGGACAGTGAGATGTTCCAGAGAACCCTCGTGCCTGAGAACATTAGGAGGTACAGGCAGTGGGTAACCATCAATGGACAAAGGGTGGAGGCTCAGAGAGACACAGGAGCCAGCGTGACTACAGTAAGGTGTCAGCTGGTGTCTGAAGAGCAGATTGATCCCCGGGTATTTCACCAAGTAGTTCCAGTGGACAACTCAGAGCACCTGTGCAGAGTGGTGCAGGTTCCCTTTGAATGGGGGGGGGGTCTCAGGTTCCTTGAAGGTAGCTGTGAGTCCAACCATGCCTGTTGATTGTTTGCTAGGCAATGACCTGGAGGATTCCCCTTGGAAGGAGGTGGAACACAGGTCTCACTTGGAGATGTTGGGTCTGCCTGGGTGGGTATGCGTAGCCACCCAGTCAATGGCAGCCCGTCAGGTTAGTCAAGAGCCCCTGGAGCATGAAACAGTGGCCCAGGAGACCGCCAAGAAGAGGAAGGGCAGGGGGCATGGGAAACTGGCCCCAGAAGTTCCCACGGTCCTGGAGGAGGCGGAGCCTGAGGGTGACGCATGGGAGCCTACAGGGGAACAGGTTGCTGAACTGGGGGAGGTCCCTTAGATGTCTCAGTGGCAGCAGGAAGAGGGGCCCACCAGAGAAGCATTCTGTGCAGCACAGAAGACATGCCCTACTCTGGAGGGTTTGCGGCAGCAGGCTGCAGACCAGGCGGCTGGCAAGGAGCCAGGATCACACCTGATTTATTGGGAGGATGACCTCGTGTATAGTGAGCCTAAGGTTCCTGAGCCTGAGTCAGTCCGTGTGCTGGTGGTCCACAGTGCTTCAGGGCCTTCCTACTGGGGTTTGCTCATGATGTGCCCTTAGCTGGACATTTGGGGCAGGACAAGAGCTTTGGGAGGCTTGTCACCCACTTTTACTGGCCCCTAATGTGCAGGCCCTCAGATGCACATTGCAGATCTTGTCAGATTTGCCAGGCAAGTGGCAAGAGTGGGGGGAAATGCAAGGCTCCCCTCCAACCTTTACCTGTGGTTAGTACTCCCTTTGAGAGGGTAGGTATTGTGGGGCCTCTGGACCCCAAGACAGCTTTGGGTAACAGGTTTATCCTGGTCTTGGTGGACCATGCCACCCGGTACCCAGAAGCCATTCCTCTGAGGTCAGTCACTTCCCCTGTGGTGGGTTGTGCACTGATTGGGGTTTTTACCTGCATGGGGTTCCCCAAGGAAGTGGTATCTGTGGAAGTGGTATCTGATAGGTATCCACGTATATGAAGTCTCTGTGGAAAGTGTGTGGGGTGACCTACAAGTTCACCACACCTTACCACCCCCAAAGTAATGGTCTGGTTGAAAGATTCAACCGCACCTTGAAAGGCATGATTCAGAGCCTGTCAGAACCCTTGAGGCGGAAGTGGGACGTCCTCTTGCCATGTCTTCTGTTCGCTTACAGGGAGGTGCCTCAAAAAGGGACTTCGGTTTAGTCCCTTTGATGTCATCTATGGCCACCCTGTGAGGGGACCCTTGAGTCTGGTGATGGAGGCTTTGTAGAAAGCTCCTAGTAAACTCCCCAGGATGTATTTAGCTACATGCTGGCTTTAAGAAACCAGACTGCACGCTTCAGGAGTCTTGCACAGGAGAACCTGGAAGCGAGCCAGGAGGATGTGAAATGGTGGTACGACCGGAATGCCACTCTGGTCGACTTTTAACCTGGTCAGAAAGTGTAGGTGATGGCGCCAGTGGAGCATAGGGCGCTCCAGGATAAGTGGACTGGGCCATTTGAGGTGGTGGAGTACAAGAGTGAAGTCAGCTACCTTGTGGACTTGTAGTCTCTGAGAAACCCTTAAAGGGTCCTGCATGTCAACAACCTCAAACCTCACTTTAAGCGGACTGAACTGTCCATGCTCCTTGCGACAGATGATGGGGCAGAGGAGGAGAAAGAGCCTGTCTGCAGGAGAAAAAGATGGGTCAGTAGAGGGAGTGATCCTTTCCCCCTCATTGACTGAGGAGCAGCAGGGTGATTGTCGCCACGTTTTGCCTCACTGTTCTCCCTGATCCCAGGAGTCACACACTTGTGCACACATGATGCGGACACTGGGGACAGTACACCTATTAAACAAAAAGTTTACAGGGTGACTGACAGGGTGAAGCCATGAATTAAGGATGAAGTATCCAAAATTCTTACCCTAGGGGTTATTGAGCACTCCAGCAGTCCTTGGGCCAGCCCAGTGGTATTGGTCCCAAAGGATGCTGCACCTGGTGCCACTCCAGAACTCAGGTTCTATGTGGACTACTGGGGACTCAATGCGATCAGCAAGACTGACGCACACTCCATCCCCCGAGCTGATGAGCTCATTGACAGGTTAAGAGCTGCCAAGTACCTCAGTACGTTTGACTTAACATCTGGGTACTGGCAGATTGCCTTAACCGAGCGGGCCAAGGAGAGGTCAGCATTCTCTACCCCAGATAGACACTTTCAATTTAAAGTGATGCCATTTGGGATGAAGAATGCCCCTGCCACCTCTCAGAGGTTGGTCAACCAGATGTTGGCTGGGCTGGATGAGTTCAGTGCTGCCTACCTGGATGTCATTGCTGTCTTCAGTTCCACATGGGAGGAACACCTGCAACACCTCTGGAGAGTGTTAGAGGCCCTGCAGAAGGCAGGCCTCACTATTAAGGCAAGCAAGTGCCAAATAGGGAAGGGTTCGGTGGTGTACTTGGGACACCAGGTGGGGAGTGGCCAGGTGGCACCCCTACAGCCTAAGATTGACACAATTCTGGCTTGGGAGCCTCCCAAGACTCAGACTGAAGTGAGAGCCTTGTTAGGTCTCACAGGATACTACAGGAGGTTTGTCAAGGGGTATGGTACCATTGTTACCCCCTTGACTGAGTTGACTTCTAAGAAGCAACCCAGGAAAGTGATCTGGACAGAGGTTTGCCAGAATGCTTTTGATGCCCTGAAGGCTACCATGTGCACAGCACCTGTGCTGAAGGCACCTGGCTACTCCAAGGAGTTTGTTGTGCAAACAGACGCCTCAGAACATGGTATTGGAGCAGTACTCTCACAGCTTAATGAAGAGGGCCTAGATCAACCTGTAGCCTTCATTAGCAGGAGGTTACTACCCAGGGAACGTAGGTGGAGTGCCATAGAACATGAAGCGTTTGCTGTGGTCTGGGCGCTGAAGAAGCTAAGACCCTACTTGCTTGGGACTCACTTCTGAGTTCAGACTGACCACAGGCCCCTCAGATGGTTAATGCATATGAGGGGTGAGAATCCAAAACTGTTGAGGTGGTCCATTTCCCTACAGGGGATGGACTCTATGGTGGAACACCGTCCTGGTACAGAGCACGCCAATGCTGATGGTCAGTCCAGGTTCTTCCGCCTTAGTGATGAGAACTCCCATGAGGTTGTGTAGTTGCTCCCCCCTTTCAGCCTGGGGGACACGTGTTAAACTTTTCATCCTTGATGTGGTCTCCCTTAAATATTTGCCTCTGTTTCCCAGGTTGTTGATGGGTGCTGGACTCTGATTTTGCTGTTTTTGTTACTCTGGGCACTTTATCACTGCTAACCAGTGCTAAAGTGCAAATGCTCCTTTACAAAATGTGTATGTAATTTGTTTATCCATGATTGGCATATTTAATTTATTAGTAAGTCCCTAGTACAGTGCACTAGAGGTGCCCAGGGCCTGTAACTCACATGCTACTAGTGGGCCTGCTGCACTGGTTGTGCCACCCACATAAGTAGCTCTGTAATCATGTCTCAGACCTGCCATTGCTGTGTCTGTGTGTGCAGTTTTAACTGTAAATTCAACATGGCAAGTGTACCCACGTGTCAGGTCTAAACCTTCCCTTTTCTTACATGTCAGACACCCCTAAGGTAGGCCCTAGGCAGCCCCAAGGGTAGGGTGCAGTGTATGGTTAAGGTAGGACATATAATAATGTGTTTTTATGTCCTGACTGTGAAATATTGCTACATTCGTTTTTCACTGTTGCAAGGCCTGTCCCTCTCATAGATTAACATGATTGCTACCTTCAAAATCTGATTAAAGTGTAGATTCCATTTGGGAGCGGATGGACATGTGGAGTTTGGGGTCTCTGAGCTCACAATTTAAAAATACATCTTTTAGTAAAGTTGATTTTAAGATTGTGGGGGTCATTCCGAGCTTGGCGGGCGGCAGGAGCCGCCCGCCAAGCGGGAACCGCCAGAAGACCGTACCGCGGTCAAAAGACCGCGGCGGTCATTCTGGGTTTCCCACTGGGCTGGCGGGCGACCGCCAAAAGGCCGCCCGCCAGCCCAGTGGGAAACACCCTTCTACGATGAAGCCGGCTCCGAATGGAGCCGGCGGAGTGGAAGGTGTGCGACGGGTGCAGTGGCACCCGTCGCGAATTTCAGTGTCTGCTAAGCAGACACTGAAATTCAAAGTGGGGCCCTCTTACGGGGGCCCCACGACACCCCTCACCGCCATCCTGTTCCTGGCGGTCGAAACCGCCAGGAACAGGATGGCAGTGAGGGGGTCGGAATCCCCCATGGCGGCGCAGCAAGCTGCGCTGCCATGGAGGATTCCCCTGGGCAGCGGAAAGTCGGCGGTACACCGCCGACTTTCCGTTTCTGACCGCGGCTGTACCGCCGCGGTCAGAATGCCCAAATGAGCACCGCCAGCCTGTTGGCGGTGCTCCCGCGGACCCCGGCCCTGGCGGTAATTACCGCCAGGGTCGGAATCACCCCCTGTGTGTTTGAAAATGCCACTTTTAGAAAGTGAGCATTTTCTTGCTTATACCATTTCTGTGACTCTGGCTGTTTGTGGATTCCCTGTCTGGGTCAGTTTGACAGCTGGGCTGGTTGCACCTCACGCTAGACAGTGACACAAAGGGAGCTGGGGTGTAACTTGCATATTCTGATGCACCATCTGTGCTAGGAGGGAGGGGAGGAGTGGTCACTCACACCTGAAAGGGCTGTGCCTGCCCTCACACAATGCAGTCTCCAACCCCCTGGTGAGTGTCTGGGGCCTTGTAGGAGGCTGGACTGGCTTGTAGTGAGTACCAAGGGGTACTTGCACCTTGCACCAGGCCCAGTTATCCCTTATTAGTGTATAGGGTGTCTAGCAGCTTAGGCTGATAGATAATGGTAGCTTAGCAGAGCAGCTTAGGCTGAACTAGGAGACGTGTGAAGCTACTACAGTATCACTTAGTGTCATATGCACAATATCATAAGAAAACACAATACACAGTTATACTAAAAATAAAGGTACTTTATTTTTATGACAATATGCCAAAGTATCTTAGAGTGTATCCTCAGTGAGAGGATAGGAAATATACACAAGATATATATACACAATAGCAAAAATATGCAGTATAGTCTTAGAAAACAGTGCAAACAATGTATAGTTACAATAGGATGCAATGGGGAAACATAGGGCTAGGGGCAACACAAACCATATACTCCAAAAGTGGAATGCGAACCACGAATGGACCCCAAACCTATGTGACCTTGTAGAGGGTCGCTGGGACTATTAGAAAATAGTGAGAGTTAGAAAAATAACCCTCCCCAAGAACCTGAAAAGTGAGTGCAAAGTGCACTAAAGTTCCCCTAAGGACAAAGAAGTCGTGTTAGAGGAATAATGCAGGAAAGACACAAACCAGCAATGCAACAACTGTGGATTTCCAATCTAGGGTACCTGTGGAACAAGGGGACCAAGTCCAAAAGTCACAAGCAAGTCGGAGATGGGCAGATGCCCAGGAAATGCCAGCTGCGGGTGCAAAGAAGCTTCTACTGGACAGAAGAAGCTGAGGTTTCTGCAGGAACAAAAAGGGCTAGAGACTTCCCCTTTGGTGGACGGATCCCTCTTGCCTTGGAGAGTCGTGCAGAAATGTTTTCCCGCCGAAAGGATGCCAACAAGTCTTTCTAGACGCAAATCGTGCATTTGGCGTTTTTTGGACACTGCTGGGGCCCAGGAGGGACCAGGAGGTCGCAAATTGGACCTGAAGAGAGAGGGGACGTCGAGCAAGACAAAGAGCCCTCACTGAAGCAGGTAGCACCCGGAGAAGTGCCAGAAACAGGCACTACAAGGATGCGTGAAACGGTGCTCGCCGAAGTTGCACAAAGGAGTCCCACGTCGCCGGAGACCAACTTAGAAAGTCGTGCAATGCAGGTTAGAGTGCCGTGGACACAGGCTTGGCTGTGCACAAAGGATTTCCACCAGAAGTGCACAGGGGCCGAAGTAGCTGCAAAGTCGCGGTTCCCAGCAATGCAGCCCAGCGAGGTGAGGCAAGGACTTACCTCCACCAAACTTGGGCTGAAGAGTCACTGGACTGTGGGGGTCACTTGGACAGAGTCGCTGGATTCAAGGGACCTCGCTCGTCGTGCTGAGAGGAGACCCAAGGGACCGGTAATGCAGCTTTTTGGTGCCTGTGGTTGCAGGGGGAAGATTCCGTCGACCCACGGGAGATTTCTTCGGAGCTTCTGGTGCAGAGAGGAGGCAGGCTACCCCCACAGCATGCACAAGCAGGAAAACAGTCGAGAAGGCGGCAGGATCAGCGTTACAGAGTTGCAGTAGTCGTCTTTGCTACTATGTTGCAGGTTTGCAGGCTTCCAGCGCGGTCAGCTGTCGTTTCCTTATCAGAAGGTGAAGAGAGAGATGCAGAGGAACTCGGATGAGCTCTTGCATTCGTTATCTAAAGTTTCCCCAGAGACCCTAAATAGCCACAAAAGAGGGTTTGGCTACCTAGGAGAGAGGATAGGCTAGCAACACCTGAAGGAGCCTATCACAAGGAGTCTCTGACGTCACCTGGTGGCACTGGCCACTCAGAGCAGTCCAGTGTGCCAGCAGCACCTCTGTTTCCAAGATGGCAGAGGTCTGGAGCACACTGGAGGAGCTCTAGACACCTCCCAGGGGAGGTGCAGGTCAGGGGAGTGGTCACTCCCCTTTCCTTTGTCCAGTTTCGTGCCAGAGCAGGGGCTAAGGGGTCCCTGAACCGGTGTAGACTGGCTTATGCAGAATTGGGCACATCTGTGCCCAAGAAAGCATTTCCAGAGGCTGGGGGAGGCTACTCCTCCCCTGCCTTCACACCATTTTCCAAAGGGAGAGGGTGTCACACCCTCTCTCAGAGGAAGTTCTTTGTTCTGCCATCCTGGGCCAGGCCTGGCTGGACCCCAGGAGGGCAGATGCCTGTCTGAGGGGTTGGCAGCAGCAGCAGCTGCAGTGAAACCCCAGGAAGGGCAGTTTGGCAGTACCAGGGTCTGTGCTACAGACCACTGGGATCATGGGATTGTGCCAACTATGCCAGGATGGCATAGAGGGGGCAATTCCATGATCATAGACATGTTACATGGCCATATTCGGAGTTACCATTGTGAAGCTACATATAGGTAGTGACCTATATGTAGTGCACGCGTGTAATGGTGTCCCCGCACTCACAAAGTTCAGGGAATTGGCTCTGAACAATGTGGGGGCACCTTGGCTAATGCCAGGGTGCCCTCACACTAAGTAACTTTGCACCTAACCTTTACCAGGTAAAGGTTAGACATATAGGTGACTTATAAGTTACTTAAGTGCAGTGTAAAATGGCTGTGAAATAACGTGGACGTTATTTCACTCAGGCTGCAGTGGCAGGCCTGTGTAAGAATTGTCAGAGCTCCCTATGGGTGGCAAAAGAAATGCTGCAGCCCATAGGGATCTCCTGGAACCCCAATACCCTGGGTACCTCAGTACCATATACTAGGGAATTATAAGGGTGTTCCAGTAAGCCAATGTAAATTGGTAAAAATGGTCACTAGCCTGTCAGTGACAATTTGGAAAGAAATGAGAGAGCATAACCACTGAGGTTCTGGTTAGCAGAGCCTCAGTGAGACAGTTAGTCACTACACAGGTAACACATTCAGGCACCCTTATGAGCACTGGGGCCCTGGGTTACCAGGGTCCCAGTGACACATACAACTAAAACAACATATATACAGTGAAAAATGGGGGTAACATGCCAGGCAAGATGGTACTTTCCTACACAACCCCCCCCCCAAACGAAGGACAATAAGACTAGCCATGACCTGATGAGTCTTCATTGTCTAAGTGGAAATATCTGGAGAGTCCATCTGCATTGGAGTGGCTACTCCCAGGTCTATGTTCCACTGTATAGTCCATTCCCTGTAGGGATATGGACCACCTCAACAATTTAGGATTTTCACCTTTCATTTGTTTTAGCCAAAGTAGAGGTTTGTGGTCTGTCTGAACAATGAAGTGAGTGCCAAACAGGTATGGCCTCAACTTCTTCAGAGCCCAGACCACAGCAAAGGCCTCCCTCTCAATGGCAGACCAACGCTTTTCTCTAGGGGTCAACCTCCTACTAATAAAAGCAACAGGTTGATCCTGGCCCTCAGAATTAAGTTGTGATAGGACTGCCCCTACTCCTAATTCAGATGCATCAGTTTGGACATAGAATTTTTTTAGAGTAACAAGGGCTTTTCAGGACAGGTGCAGAGCACATGGCCTGCTTCAGCTCCTCAAAAGCTTTCTGACAGTTTGCTGTCCATAATACCTTTTTAGGCATTTTCTTGGATGTGAGGTCATTAAGAGGGGCTGCAATGGAGCCATAGTTCTTAATGAACCTCCTGTAATACCCAGTGAGGCCTAGGAAGGCTCTCACCTGAGTCTGAGTGGTAGGGGGAACCCAATCAATAATAGTTTGGATTTTCCCCTGAAGTGGTGCAATCTGTCCCCCACCAACAAGGTGTCCCAGATAAACCACCTTACCCTGCCCTATCTGGCACTTTGAAGCCTTGATAGTGAGGCCTGCCTTTTGCAGAGCCTCCAAAACTTTCCATAGGTGGACCAGGTGATCATCCCAGCTGGAGCTAAAGACAGCTATATCGTCCAAATATGCTGCACTGAAAGCTTCCAGCCCTTGCAGGACTGTGTTCACCAACCTCTGAAAAGTGGCAGGTGCATTTTTCAAACCAAAAGGCATTACAGTAAACTGGTAATGTCCTCCAATGGTAGAAAATGCAGTCTTAGGTTTAGCATCTTCTGACAATTTGATCTGCCAATACCCTGCAGTCAAATCAAAAGTGCTTAGATACTTGGCAGATGCCAGTGTATCTATGAGCTCATCTGCCCTGGGTATAGGGTGAGCATCAGTTTTGGTTACCAAGTTGAGACCTCTATAGTCTACACAAAACCGCATTTCCTTCTTTCCATCTTTAGAATTGGGTTTTGGTACCAGTACCACAGGAGAAGCCCATGGACTGTCAGAGTGCTCAACCACTCCTAGTTCCAACATTTTCTGAACTTCTTGCTTTATGCAGTCCCTGACATGGTCAGGCTGCCTATAGATCTTACTTTTGACAGGTAAACTGTCTCCAGTATCTATAGTGTGCTCACACCAAGAAGTGGTGCCTGGCACAGTAGAGAAGAGTTCTGAAAATTGTCCTAGGAGATTTATGCAATTGTCTTTCTGCTCAGCAGTAAGACAATCTGCCAAAACTACACCTTCCACAAGAGCATCTTGTTCTGTGGAAGAGAAGAGATCAGGTAGAGGATCACTGTCTTCCTCCTGTCCCTCATCAGTTGCCATGAGCAGGGTGAGATCAGCCCTGTCATAGTAGGGTTTCAGGCGGTTGACATGGAGCACCCTAAGGGGACTCCTGGCAGTGCCTAAGTCAACTAAATAGGTGACTTCTCCCTTCTTTTCAACAATTGTGTGGGGACCACTCTATTTATCTTGGAGTGCTCTTGGGGCCACAGGCTCCAATACCCACACTTTCTGCCCTGGTTGGTACTGAACCAAAACAGCCTTCTGATCATGCCATTGCTTCTGGAGCTCTTGGCTGGCCTGAAGGTTTTTACTGGCCTTTTTCATGTACTCAGCCATCCTTGATCTGAGGCCAAGTACATAATCCACAATATCCTGCTTAGGAGCTTTTAAAGGTTGTTCCCAACCCTCCTTTACAAGTGTGAGTGGACCCCTAACAGGGTGTCCAAAAAGAAGTTCAAAGGGGCTGAAGCCCACTCCTTTCTGGGGTACCTCCCTGTAGGCAAAAAGGAGGCATGGTAGAAGGATATCCCATCTCCTGCGGAGTTTTTCAGGGAGACCCATAATCATGCCTTTGAGAGTTTTATTAAATCTCTCCACCAGTCCATTTGTTTGTGGATGATAGGGTGTTGTGAACTTGTACGTTACACCACACTCCTTCCACATGGCCTTTAAGTATGCAGACATGAAATTGCTTCCTCTGTCTGATACTACTTCCTTTGGGAAGCCCACCCTGGAAAATATTCCCAGGAGGGCCTTTGCCACTGCAGGAGCTGTAGTGGTCCTTAAAGGAATAGCTTCAGGATATCTTGTGGCATGGTCCACTACCACCAAGATAAACCTATTGCCTGAAGCAGTAGGAGGGTCAAGGGGGCCAACTATGTCAACCCCTACCCTTTCAAAGGGAACCCCAACCACAGGCAGTGGGATAAGGGGTGCCTTTGGGGTGCCACCTGTCTTGCCACTGGCTTGACAGGTTTCACAGGACTTACAAAATTCCTTTGTGTCCTCAGACATCCTAGGCCAATGAAACAGGGGAACAAGCCTGTCCCAAGTTTTCATTTGTCCTAGATGCCCAGCTAAGGGAATGTCATGTGCCAGTGTTAGGAGGAACTTTCTGTACTCCTGAGGAATCACTAATCTCCTGGCAGCTCCAGGTTTAGGATCCCTATGCTCAGTGTACAAGAGGTTGTCCTCCCAGTAAACTCTGTGAGAGTCACTGACATCCCCATTAGCCTGTTTGACAGCTTGCTGTCTGAGACCCTCTAATGTGGGACAGGTTTGCTGTGCCACACTCAGCTCCTCTCTGGCAGGCCCCCCTTCACCCAAAAGCTCAGCAGTGTCTGCTTCCAGCTCCTCTGGTGTAGGTTCTGCACAGGGAGGGAATTCTTCTTCCTCAGAAGTAGAATCCACTGTAGAGGGAGGGATAGTAGGAAGTGGTTTGCTTCTACTAGCCCTAGCTTTAGGGAGCACTTGGTCCATTGTTCCAGGATCCAAGCTTCCCTGTCCTTTTTGCTTTTTGGCCTGAGCCCTTGTTAAAGCAAAAATATGCCCTGGGATGCCCAGCATTGCTGCATGGGCCTCCAACTCCACATCTGACCAAGCTGATGTCTCCAAATCATTCCCTAATAGACAGTCTACAGGTAAATCTGAAGCTACCACAACTTTCTTTGGACCAGTTACCCCCCCCCAGTTGAGATTTACAACAGCCATGGGGTGGCTTTGTGTTATGTTGTGAGCATCGGTTACTTGGTACTGGTGTCCAAGTATGTGTTGTTCAGGGTGCACCAGTTTCTCAATCACCATTGTGACACTGGCACCTGTGTCCCTGTAGGCCTGGACCTCAACACCATTTATTAGGGTTAGTTGCTTGTACTTCTCCAAGTTATGGGGGCAAGCAACCAAAGTGGCTAAATCAATAGCCCCTTCAGAGACTAAAGTAGCCTCTGTGGTCTCCCTAATCAGACCAACCCCAACTAAATTACCAAAAGTGAGCCCAGCTACTCCCTTGGATTGGCTATTAGTAGGTTTGCTCCCACCACCACTGCTATTAGTAGGGACACTAGGTGTAGCAGTAAGGGTTGTAGTGGTAGGAGCTGTGGTGCCTTTCTTTGGACAACTGGGATCTGTTGTCCAATGGCCTTTTATTTGACATAAATAGCACCATGGTTTCTTTTCATTGTTCTGATTAAAGGAGGATTTGGACCCACCACCCCCACCAGAGTGTTTTTGTGGGCCTGATGAAGACTCATTTTTAGATTTGTCCCCACCCTTGTCAGAAGACTTACCATCCTTCTTTTTGTTGCCATCTTTGTCACCCCCTGTATGAACTTTTCTGTTCACTCTTGTTCTGACCCATTTGTCTGCCTTCTTTCCCAATTCTTGGGGAGAGGTCAGATCAGAGTCCACCAAGTACTGGTGCAACAAATCAGACACACAATTATTAAGAATATGCTCTCTCAGGATCAAGTTATACAGGCTGTCATAATCAGTAACTTTACTGCCATGTAACCACCCCTCCAAGGCCTTCACTGAATGGTCAATAAAATCAACCCAGTCTTGTGAAGACTCCTTTTTGGTCTCTCTGAACTTTATCCTGTACTGTTCAGTGGTTAAGCCATAACCATCCAGGAGTGCATTCTTAAGAACTTGGAAATTATTAGCATCATTTTCTTTCACAGTAAGGAGCCTATCCCTACCTTTTCCACTAAATGATAGCCATAGGATAGCAGCCCACTGCCTTTGAGGGACATCCTGTACAACACAGGCCCTCTCAAGTGCAGCAAACCACTTGTTAATGTCATCCCCCTCCTTATAAGGGGGAACTATCTTGTGCAGATTCCTGGAATCATGCTCTTTTGCAGGATGACTATGGGGAATACTGCTGCTGCCACCATGGGTATCTAAACCCAACTTCTGTCTTTCCTTCTCTAATTCAAAAGACTGTCTATCCAAATCCAGCTGTTGCTTTTTAAGCTTCAGTCTGGTTTGTTCCACCCTCAACTTATTGAGTTCCCTCTCTAACATTCTGTCATCAGGGTTGGTGGGAGGGACATTTCTAGAAACAGAGCTATGATGGGAATGAACAGAAGGAGACCTGTCCCTTACAGAAGCCATTCTAACAGCTTGGTTTACAGAAACATTACTACCAGTATGGTGAGAATAAATGCTTTTGCTATGATGTGAGACAACACTATTTGTATGGTGTGGCTCATCATCATTCCCAACTATGCTAGACTGTCTAGTAATGGGCAGGCTAGGAAGTTTCTTTCCTGAATCTTTTCCTGGGGGAGTCCCTGAATCAGATTGAGAACTATTAGGTACTTTTTCAACAGATGAGGCACCTATGGCCTTATCCTGTTCTCTAAGCATATTAAGTAACAGTTCTAAGGAAGGATTCTTCCCTACACTCAAACCTCTCTCTATACAGAGACTCCTTGCTCTTTTCCAGCTAAGGTTGTCATATGCAAGTTTGGACAGATCAACAGTTTGGCCTGTGCCAGACATTTTTAGAGGGAGTTAAAGTGATAGAAAAAGAGAAAAAAGTTTTCAGAACTTTTTGGAAAGACAGAAAAAAACTTTTTAAACTTTTAAGAACTTTTTGAAAGTTTAGAGATACTTTTCAGCACTTAGAAAAGAGTGAAAAGAGGAAATGCAAAACTTTTTGGCTATGTGTATATACACTGACCTTGTTTTGTATACTTTTCTCTTATGAAAAGTACAATGACAAGAGTGGTAAGTAGTCTCAAGCACTTATCCCACCACTGCACAACCAATGTAGGAGGCTGGACTGGCTTGTAGTGAGTACCAAGGGGTACTTGCACCTTGCACCAGGCCCAGTTATCCCTTATTAGTGTATAGGGTGTCTAGCAGCTTAGGCTGATAGATAATGGTAGCTTAGCAGAGCAGCTTAGGCTGAACTAGGAGACGTGTGAAGCTACTACAGTACCACTTAGTGTCATATGCACAATATCATAAGAAAACACAATACACAGTTATACTAAAAATAAAGGTACTTTATTTTCATGACAATATGCCAAAGTATCTTAGAGTGTATCCTCAGTGAGAGGATAGGAAATATACACAAGGTATATATACACAATAGCAAAAATATGCAGTATAGTCTTAGAAAACAGTGCAAACAATGTATAGTTACAATAGGATGCAATGGGGAAACATAGGGATAGGGGCAACACAAACCATATACTCCAAAAGTGGAATGCGAACCACGAATGGACCCCAAACCTATGTGACCTTGTAGAGGGTCGCTGGGACTATTAGAAAATAGTGAGAGTTAGAAAAATAACCCTCCCCAAGACCCTGAAAAGTGAGTGCAAAGTGCACTAAAGTTCCCCTAAGGACAAAGAAGTCGTGTTAGAAGAATAATGCAGGAAAGACACAAACCAGCAATGCAACAACTGTGGATTTCCAATCTAGGGTACCTGTGGAACAAGGGGACCAAGTCCAAAAGTCACAAGCAAGTCGGAGATGGGCAGATGCCCAGGAAATGCCAGCTGCGGGTGCAAAGAAGCTTCTACTGGACATAAGAAGCTGAGGTTTCTGCAGGAACGAAAAGGGCTAGAGACTTCCCCTTTGGTGGACGGATCTCTCTTGCCTTGGAGAGTCGTGCAGAAGTGTTTTCCCGCCGAAAGGACGCCAACAAGCCTTTCTAGACACAAATCGTGCGTTTGGCGTTTTTTGGACACTGCTGGGGCCCAAGAGGGACCAGGAGGTCGCAAATTGGACCTGAAGAGAGAGGGGACGTCGAGCAAGACAAAGAGCCCTCACTGAAGCAGGTAGCACCCAGAGAAGTGCCAGAAACAGGCACTATAAGGATGCGTGAAATGGTGCTCGCCGAAGTTGCACAAAGGAGTCCCATGTCGCCGGAGACCAACTTAGAAAGTCGTGCAATGCAGGTTAGAGTGCCGTGGACCCAGGCTTGGCTGTGCACAAAGGATTTCCGCCGGAAGTGCACAGGGGCCGGAGTAGCTGCAAAGTTGCGGTTCCCAGCAATGCAGCCCAGCGAGGTGAGGCAAGGACTTACCTCCACCAAACTTGGGCTGAAGAGTCACTGGACTGTGGGGGTAACTTGGACAGAGTCGCTGGATTCGAGGGACCTCGCTCGTCGTGCTGAGAGGAGACCCAAGGGACCGGTAATGCAGCTTTTTGGTGCCTGCGGTTGCAGGGGGAAGATTCCGTCGACCCACGGGAGATTTCTTCGGAGCTTCTGGTGCAGAGAGGAGGCAGGCTACCCCCACAGCATGCACAAGCAGGAAAACAGTCGAGAAGGCGGCAGGATCAGCGTTACAGAGTTGCAGTAGTCGTCTTTGCTACTATGTTGCAGGTTTGCAGGCTTCCAGCGCGGTCAGCGTCGTTTCCTTATCAGAAGGTGAAGAGAGAGATGCAGAGGAACTCGGATGAGCTCTTGCATTCGTTATCTAAAGTTTCCCCAGAGACAGAGACCCTAAATAGCCAGAAAAGAGGGTTTGGCTACCTAGGAGAGAGGATAGGCTAGCAACACCTGAAGGAGCATATCACAAGGAGTCTCTGACGTCACCTGGTGGCACTGGCCACTCAGAGCAGTCCAGTGTGCCAGCAGCACCTCTGTTTCCAAGATGGCAGAGGTCTGGAGCACACTGGAGGAGCTCTGGACACCTCCCAGGGGAGGTGCAGGTCAGGGGAGTGGTCACTCCCCTTTCCTTTGTCCAGTTTCGCGCCAGAGCAGGGGCTAAGGGGTCCCTGAACCGGTGTAGACTGGCTTATGCAGAATTGGGCACATCTGTGCCCAAGAAAGCATTTCCAGAGGCTGGGGGAGGCTACTCCTCCCCTGCCTTCACACCATTTTCCAAAGGGAGAGGGTGTCACACCCTCTCTCAGAGGAAGTTCTTTGTTCTGCCATCCTGGGCCAGGCCTGGCTGGACCCCAGGAGGGCAGATGCCTGTCTGAGGGGTTGGCAGCAGCAGCAGCTGCAGTGAAACCCCAGGAAGGGCAGTTTGGCAGTACCAGGGTCTGTGCTACAGACCACTGGGATCATGGGATTGTGCCAACTATGCCAGGATGGCATAGAGGGGGCAATTCCATGATCATAGACATGTTACATGGCCATATTCGGAGTTACCATTGTGAAGCTACATATAGGTAGTGACCTATATGTAGTGCACGCGTGTAATGGTGTCCCCGCACTCACAAAGTTCAGGGAATTGGCTCTGAACAATGTGGGGGCACCTTGGCTAATGCCAGGGTGCCCTCACACTAAGTAACTTTGCACCTAACCTTTACCAGGTAAAGGTTAGACATATAGGTGACTTATAAGTTACTTAAGTGCAGTGTAAAATGGCTGTGAAATAACGTGGACGTTATTTCACTCAGGCTGCAGTGGCAGGCCTGTGTAAGAATTGTCAGAGCTCCCTACGGGTGGCAAAAGAAATGCTGCAGCCCATAGGGATCTCCTGGAACCCCAATACCCTGGGTACCTCAGTACCATATACTAGGGAATTATAAGGGTGTTCCAGTAAGCCAATGTAAATTGGTAAAAATGGTCACTAGCCTGTCAGTGACAATTTGGAAAGAAATGAGAGAGTATAACCACTGAGGTTCTGGTTAGCAGAGCCTCAGTGAGACAGTTAGTCACTACACAGGTAACACATTCAGGCACCCTTATGAGCACTGGGGCCCTGGGTTACCAGGGTCCCAGTGACACATACAACTAAAACAACATATATACAGTGAAAAATGGGGGTAACATGCCAGGCAAGATGGTACTTTCCTACAGGTCTGGCCTGGGCAAGGCAGGATTTCAAATTCAAGAGAGACTTTGCTTTGAAGTAGGCCTACTTCAAATGAGAAATTGGGTATAAGAAGGGCACCCAAAACCACAGACTTTAGAACATTTCTGGAAACCAAGAGGAACCTCTGCCTGGAGAAGAGCTGAAGAGCTGATGAGGAAGAGCTGCCCTGCCTGTAACTGTGCTTTGTGGAGCTACCCTTCAGTTGCTGTTTCTGCCAGAGTAAGAGGGCAAAGACTGAACTTTGTGTGCCTTCCATCTTGTGAAGATCTCCAAGGGCTTGATTTAGAGCTTGCCTCCTGTTGTTTGAAGTCTCAGTGACAGAAAAGACTTCTCTCTGCCAGCACCTGGAGTCTCTGGAGAGACTTCTACTCTGCCCTGTGGTGCCCATCCAGTTCCTGGGACCCTGAAAGGAGAAGCTGGCAGCATAAGAGGAAGAAATCCACGCACAGAACGCTGTGTGGGGATAAGATCGACACGACTCTGATCTGCGGCTGAAAAATTGACGCGCCTCCGGCTTCGCAGCTGAAAATCGACACTCACCTGCAACACGACCGAAGAATCGATGCACGGAGCTGGAGAAACGACGTGCAGCATCGCTTACGGAGGCTGGGAGATCGCAACCCGCACTGCGTGGTTTTCAGATCATCGTGCAGCTGGATTTCCGGTGCAAATACCGCTGGGCATTTAAAAACAACGCAAGGCCTGCCCAGATCCAAGAGTGCTGACCGGATCAATGCATCGGTCTCCTGCGGAGAGAAGAAACGACATGCCCGACCCGACAAAAGGAGAAACGACTCAAGGTCTCACTCGTGAGTGAAATCGATGCATCGCAAGCCCTTTTTGACGCACACTCGCCCGTGCGGGGTTATTTTTGATGCACCCAAGGTACATTTTCACGCTAACAGTGTTAGTGTGTGTTTAAAACTACATGAAGACTTTTTTTGCTGTTTAGTTAATGTCTTGCCATGTGTATTGTGGATTTTTGTCATTTTGGTCTTATTTTGTTTAGATAAATATTTTCTGTTTTTTTCTAAACCTGTGTTGTGTCATTTTGTAGTGTTTTTATTAACTTACTTTGTGTGTTGGTACAAATATTTTACACCTAGCAATCTGAAGTTAAGCCTACTGCTCGTGCCAAGCTACCAACAGGGTAGGCAGGGGTTAACTGAGGGTGATTCTCTTCTATCCTGATTAGAGTGAGGGTCCTTGCTTGAAGAGGGGGTAACCTGACTGTCAACCAAAGACCCCATTTCTAAAAACTAGTAATTAGTCTGGGCTGCACCCAGTCCATTGTTATTTTACACACTATACCCCCTCAGTTTGGACCCACCCATGTGCAAATGAGTCTTGACCGTGCTCCAGTGGAGACAGTCTGGCACAAACTGCAGTAGGCACGGGACCTACATCTGGGAATACTCATCCCACTAAAGCATGCAAAAAAAGTGATGGATGGAAGCTTGAAATAATCTCATCCATTCTAATTACTCGGCCCTATACCAGTCCGTCCTTATTTTGCACACAATGCCCCCCTCATTTTCGACTCAGCTAACTGCAGCTCACTCTTCACTCTGCTGCAATTGGAATGAACAGTCCATCCCGAACTGCCAAGCCAGGACCTCCTTGAAGTGGGAAAACAATGCACTGTGATCTGGCCCAGCGATTGCCAGTAGCTGAGATTATTTCAAGCTTTCCATCCATCACCGTCTTCTTGTTGTTGCAGTTACTACCAAACACGGGCTGTCACCGTCTGAAAGGGCGCATCTTAAACTGAAAAGCTTATTGGCCTACACAGAGCTACAAAATAAATTGAAATAGTTCCAGGAAAGAACAGAACTATAAATGTTTTTACCAGCTAAATAACCGTTTCTGGGACCTAAGAAAAATGGTTTGAAAGAAACTGAGGTTATTTTTTGATGCTGTTGGAGTGAGTAGAAAATATAATAAGATAGCTCTTCAGTGCACAGTGTACATTTTAACCAAATGTTTTCAGCCAAACGATCAGGGTTACGTTTTTGCACAAACCTTCTGCCTATGTAATGAAGAAAAAGATAAACAGGAAAAATACATTTTATGCTATGTTTCAGCAAATCTTTTTAAAAACTGTGTTCTTGGATCAGCACGCATGAGTTATTCTTCAGTTTGAAAGACTCATGAGGGAGATACGCTTTTGTATATCACACACGCACAAACATCAGTTCCTAGCGCAGCTGTCACCTGCCAGTTGAAAGGATTCAACACAGAACTATGGCTTCAGAGGGATGATTAGACTAAAAGTTTGCTCAAGAATTTTTTATTGATGATCAGAAAAGTATTTAAACAATTTATCAATAGCGAGAGAGAAATTAACTACATAAAATATGTAAAAGATGACATGATCGCAGTGGAGTCCTATTTGTGGTGCTAGTGAAATTCGAGGTCCTGCCGATATGGCGCAAGTTCTGCTCCATCGTTGTAATTGTGAAGTTCGGAAGGCTGTACAGACTACCTGTAACAGAGATTCGATGGGTATGGTTATTGGCTGATCCCATGCCTTGAGGGTAGATTTCAGCCAGTCACTGGTGAAGATGAACAAACATTTTGCACTGGATTAGTTTCACAAAAGTGACGCTAACTAGCACAAAATGTTTTTTTCTTAATTTGCTTTTCAGTGTAAAACTTGTATTACCCTGGAAAGTACCCTGAAAGTAACACAAAGCAGCACGAAGCACTGCTTTGCCTTACTTAGCACCAAGCGGGTGTTACATGGGTGGTACATGGGCATTCCCATGCAACCACCCATGCCTTTTGACGCAAACACCTATCTACAAATAATGGTAGACAGGGTTTTGCGCCAAAAGTTAACGCTGTTTGAAAGCAGGAGTTAAAATCTGAAATTAATGCCAGGTATGCTTTAAAATGCACCAGTGGCAACATACTGTCTAGAATAATGCTCCCCATATTATTCAGTATACACCAACAGCAAAGAGAGCCCTCACACGGCATTTTGTCACAGGGTCTGATTATGCCTCCCACCCCCGACTGTTCAAAGTGTTAGCTCTCCCCGAAGTTTGAGTCTATTTGCGCCCCTGTGTCCACTTTATCCTTTGTGACAGCTCTCTGTCTCACAGCCTGTTTCTTTCCTTTCTCATCGCCTCTTTCCTCTCACGTTCTTTTCACATTCCTTAAACCTCTGTTGTTTCTTCAGGATTTGTACTTTATTTGCCTCTGTATCATTCCATCATCTGAGCTCTCTCACTATGCCCCGTTTCTGTAACTCCATTTCCTCCCTTCTGACTTTTTCTGTCCTCGATCGCTCTTTCTACAACCCCCACCCATGACTGTCCTCTCACTCCATCGCAGAGCAAAAGGAGCCAGGGACGTGTGGGAGGAAACATCATTTCCGTGGAGGGGAATCGAAAACAAGGAATATCTCTTCAGTGGAGGGAGACTACGGCTCTTGGCATAGTATCACGACTAGTTTCTGCTGGTGGTGTCAAGGTGGGCTGCCCAGACCAGGAGGTCTGATGGAAGATAATCGCAGATAAAACCGGCAAACTTAAAGTGAGCGAAGAGACAAAAGTTACCAGCCTGCCCAACACCCGCAATCCTCATGTGGCTGTCGAAGAAGCCTAGTCAGGGCACCAGGAATAGATATAGAGGGAAAATATAACTGGCAATATCACCCCGGTAGGTGGGAAGATTGTAGCTCGATGAGATCTACAGATCCGCACGATTACCAAAGCCGATAGCACGGGTGTCTAGGCTGTCTGCGCACCATATAAATACAGCAGGAATATCTCCACCACTGAAATCTACAACTCCCAGCCTACCTTGTACCTTTCACCGACTTCACCCATGGAGCCTCGGTCAGGCTGCACAGGTCTCCCTGTGTGCGAGAGACATCCAACACTTGCACATACCCTGCTGGATACACCTTCTGCTGAAGTAGCCAGCACTGAGTGAATTGCGAGTCACAATCTGAGTGAGTGCATTATTAGCATCCAAGTGTGGCTAACATAGGCAAGTTTTAATCAAATAACCTTCATCAACTATAATGGTTTTTGTCGCTGGCCAGTTTGTCATTTGTTGTTAGCTTGTTCTGGAAATTACCTCAATAATTAGTCAATTTTAACGAAATATCATCTGTCGTGTAGTGTTTTGTTTATGATTTTTTTGTGTCGGTTTAGAAAATGCTGACATGCTTCCTCTGGTGATGGTGGAAGTTTATTTAAGATGCTCTTCCTCTTGTCACGTTTGTGCCCTTTTATTTTTCAACACATTTTTATTATTCCATTCAGTCCCTATTCTGTTCCCCCTGTCCTTTTTGTAGTCTCTCCTGAAGAGAGCTTCAAAAGTTGTCCATTTTGGAATACCTTTTGTTTATAGAGCAATAAATAATACACAAAGTGGGCTTTAGGTCAACAAGATTGCTTAGGATTGGCTGGCTTTTTTGGTCTGCTTAGTTCCATTCTTTTGGTTCAATGGCTTTCCTCTCTTTCTTGTTTCTGGCCCACCCTTGAAGCACAGCTTATCATTGTGTTGATTGGAAAGGTTGTTCTCTTCCAGGGGATCCTCATCAAAGTCATAAGCACTAAATAACCCAACCATGAGTGGGGGACCCCAGAGCACTCCTTAAACTATATATATAACAAACGGTCTGAGTAGAGTTTTGGCGGCGCACTCTACTGCTGGTCTTGGTGACCGAGGAGAGAACCCTCAAAGTAATATTTATATCCAAAAAGATTCACTGCACTCCAGAAAGCTCCCAAAATATAGGCCCTCATTACAACTTTGCCGCCCGCCAAGTTGTAACCGCCGCATGGCCGCCAATGCGGCCGCACTTCCGCAGTGGCTATTATCACATCCCCGCTGGGCCGGGAGGCGGAAACTGAGTTTCTGCCCGCCGGCCCAGCCGGGATGTCGTCCGGAACACAGGAGCCGGCTCCAAATGGAGCCGGCGGTGTTGCGGCGGTGCGACAGGTGCAGTCGCACCCGTCGCGCTTTTCACTGTCTGTGAAAAGCTCCATGCAGCTGTGCCAGGGGGCCTCGCGACTCCCCTTCCTGCAAGCCTTTTCATGGCGGTTCCTACCGCCATGAAAAGGCTGGCGGGAAGGGGACTCGTAATCCCCTGGGCAGCGCTGCCCTGGAGGATTAAATCCGCCGGGCCCAACGTGGCGGTAAACCGCCGGTCCCGCAAGCCTGTTGGCGGTGCAAACTCCAAACCAGCCCTGGCGGTCTTTGACCGCAAGGGTTGTAATGAGGGCCATAGACTTTATTCCAAAACTTCAGCAACCACCTGCTTAAGTTTTGGAATAAAGACTATGACGGTCATTTTGAACACGGCGGTAAACACCGCTGACCGCCGTGGTGACGGTGAACAGAAGACCGCCATTGGCGGTGAATAGAAACCTGCCATGTAAAAAACCAAAATCCAGAATCTGCCAAACCTCACCAGTCCACCAGTCACCACCAGGACCCTGTCGGCAGAAATGTTGGACCTCCCACCCCACCACCACCGAGCACACCCACATCCCGCCCTCCAAATAATGATGCACAAATCAACTTGGCGGTCAGTGGAAGCCAAATGACCATGGGCGGTGCAGACCGCAACGGGCGGCAAGTGGCCCCAACAAGTACAAAAAAACTTTATTCGACTTTCAGCAAGTCATAAAAGTAACAAATATTTTACATTTTATTATACGATAAATACAATAAATAAGCTAAAATCTTAATGATTTTCAATAATAAAAGATCCATACATGAAAAAAAATGTTAAAAGTTCTTTAAAAAAAAAAAAAAAAAAATTCTAGATACGAACCTTAGATAAAATGATTCAAGTTATATTGCTACCCCCATGCACTTTCTTGTATTTAATACGGAGCATTAGAAAAATAGGCCAAGGTTCCGCACATCTCAATGGATGATAGCACCTGGAGGCTGGCATACGCGGTACGACACTGAGGGAGATTGATTAGCCTTAGAAGAGGGGCTACTAAGCGCTTCCTTTGCTTGGCGTAAAATTTGCAAAATAAAACCGCATGGATTGTGGTTTGTGGTGCCTTTGCATCACATGGGCAGGCCTTCAAGGTGGTGCTCCAGTCATTCATAGTTGGGAAGGTCACTAGATGGTGGAATATATCTATCCTCAGTCTGGTGAGAACAAAACGATGGCAGGGATTTATCACATTCGTCAGATAAGGCTGAATGGCCTCCGTCGACAAGATTATTTGATTGTGAATGACGGTGGGCTTTTTTGATTCGACCTCCCATCGTAAATCTTCTAGATATTTTAATGCCAGAGCACTCAGATCCTTCCTAGAGATTGTTACCAGCAAAGCTGGATTTGTGTAATAAGCTTTGTTGCCCATGTTTTCAAAAAAAGTCATAATGTATCTTAGCCAAGGCACCCTTATTGTGTATATAGACTCCATGCAGTCGGTCAAAATGGCCTTATTTAGTTCAGTATGTTCCGAGGTCCAAATTTTGTGCCATAGCAGTAAGGGTTGAATCTTTATCAAGTCGGTAATAAAGGGGAACCCCAGTTCTGAATGAATTATGTATGATGAAGTACCTTTTGGTACCATCAATAGATATCTTATAAAATCATTTTCAACCGTCTGCACCAGATTACAATCGGTGTATCCCCAAATACCGGACCCATACGTGGCGGCTGGGATGCACTTAGCTTTGTAAATGTTTATCATATTTGGCGGGGCAATCCCCCCTATCCTTTTGGAAAAAAGCCTTAGAGCCATCGTTGTTTTTATAAGCTGGGCTTTTTTTGTCTTCCTACAATTAGCCCAGGAGCCCTGATTGTCAAACATTATGCCCAGATAGGAAAAGGTACGCGCAGTTTCTACTCTCCCATCCGCGGTTGTAATGTTATAGGATTTGCCGCGTTTCCCACCACAGTTCATAATGAACGTTTTTGAGCGATTGACAGTAAGACCCAATTGTGACATAAATGTAATACAAGTAGTTAAAAGTTTTTGTAAGGCTAACGGGGTCCTGGCCATTAAAACTGCATCATCTGCATAAAGAAAGACCGGGACAGCGCAATTGCCTATTTGGGGTAGATCTTTGCAGTTACTAGCCAACACATTTTCTAAGTTATTTATATACATCGAGAACAGGAACGGGGCAAGAACACAGCCTTGGCGCACGCCTCTAAATATGCCAAAAGGGCGAGTACTTTCCCCCTTTAGGCCGTACCTCACTCTTGCTCTGCACCCTGTGTACATGTCTCGTATAAACTGGATTATGGCTGGTTCTACCCCCATGCTGCTTAAGGTATCCCATAACTTGTCATGTAGTACACAGTCAAATGCTGATGATAGGTCAATGAAAGCCAGGTGCAGATTACCTTCTCTAATCCTTGTATACTTTCCTATGATAATACTTAGATTCAGGCTTTGTTCCCCTGTCCCAATACCTTTCCGGAATCCGTATTGGACATAAGATAAAGCTCTGTTTTCTTCTGCCCATGTTTGCAATCTGTTCAGGATGATTCTCCCTGCTAATTTAGCCGTTGAGTCCAGCAGGGAGATTGGTCTATAACAGGCTGGGTTAAGACGGTCACCTTTTTTATATATAGGAATAATATTAGAATCTCGCCAAGATGGTAGGGGACCTTGTATGCAAATGGCCCTTAATGACTGCGTTAATACAGGGCCCCATAAATGGATATTGGCCTTGTATATATCAATCGGGACGCCATCGGGGCCCGGAGCTTTCCCTGATTTGCTTAGAGATATGGCTTCCTCTACCTCCTCAAGGCTAAATTGTGGGGTTATTAACAAGCGTGTGCCTTCCTGGAGGGCTTGATCATGTACAGGAAATGTAGGGTTCTCTTCGCTGTCCCGCGCATATATTTTAGAAAAGTGTGCGATCCAGTCTTCTTCGGAGATCGCTATTTCCATCCTGGGGGAGTCTCTATCCCCGAGCATAGGTGAGTTAATTGTTTTCCAAAAAAGAGTATTATCTTTCGTTCAGCTAGCTGTGTGTAGAGTTTCCCACAGAGTTCTTTTTAGAGTCAATTTCCTTCCCTTCATTGCTGCTTTATATTCTTGTCTACACTTACGTATCTCAATTAAGGATCTTTTTGGGGCTTTTAAAGCCTTTTTCAATTTCCTATGTGCTTGTGAGCAGTTATAATCAAACCATCCAGTTGCCCTTTTTTTTCCCAGGTTACCCCTTCTGGTAGTAAGGGCTTTCTTTATGAATTGCATGATCAAAGTAAAGGCATTTAAACGTCGCCCTGGATCTAAATTCTCACTTAAACAGTCTGTAAAAGCGTGCTTGCAGTCGCTTAGTAACTGTTTGAGGAGAAAGTCGGGGTCAGTCTGTGACCTTTTCAGGGTGTAACCGTTACGCGGCATTAATTCATTGTCGTCTATCAGGGTGGGCCTGTCGTCTCTATCAGCTGTTGGGGGAGTTATTAGGAGGTTGAGGCTCTGGGGGTAGTGATCACTAATTACGATGTCATGCAAAGTATATTTCTTGAGGTAGTGTGAAAAATGGGTTGACATTAAAACGTAATCAATCACTGTATTTGCACCCCTTCCGTTGTATGTTGGATTAAACTTTGATTCAGCAGTGTATAATTCATTTGCGAAGGATAAATTGTGGGTTTGTGCCAGTAAATTCAATGCGTCTCCTTGGGTGTTGTGTGCAAAATGGAGACTTAAGCCAAGGCCTTCAGAATCCCAGCCACATACCTTATCTGAGGTTTATTTACAGGGATGGACGTTGAAGTCTCCACCCCAGATCATAAAGGTCTCACGGCTGTTATTAGTACTTGTTATTTTTTTTAAATCATTTCCCATCTCCATTAGGATATTAGCAAGGCCCCAACAGCAAGCAGTGCACACATAGGGTAAGTTAGAAACCCTCACACCTGACACACATCCACAACACCATAAAACACACACAGACACACCCCACAATCCTTTGCCACGAAAGTAGGCCAACGAAGACAGAGAAAACCAGAAGCAGGCATCGAACGCCACTATACACAAGACTCACACCGAACCACAGAAGAGCACCCTCACCGCGATTCCGCCACAACACCATTCACCACACTCACAATGTCACCCCCCAAACATCCACGCTTCACAGAAATGGAGATAAGGACCATGGTGGATGGGATCCTGAAGGTGGAGCCACAACTATTCGGTGCTCAGGTGCAGCACACACCCATCGCCAGGAAGATGGAGCTATGGCAGACCATTGTCAACAGGTCAATGCAGTGGGACACCATCCGTGCACCAGGGCGACTTCCGCAAGAGTTGGAACGACCTGCGGGGGAAGGTCAGGGCCATGGCATCCAGGCACCACATTGTAGTCCGGAAGACTGGGGGAGCACATATAGGTATGTGGGTGCCATTGATGGCACCTATCACATGGGGTATGTTTGCAAACGCATAGAAGTCTGACTTGATGGCAGGGAGAACAATACTTTGGGGAAACCTCACATAGGACTGCAGGTGTCGTACAAATGCAGTCAGAAATCTTGTCAGTATCATGCTGAACATTGGCTGTGAAAATCCAGCACCCATGCCCACCGTCACTTGAAATGAACCTGTGGACAGGAAATGGAGTGCAGAGAGCACATGCACTTCTGTAGGGATAGCATGCTGATTACGATTTGCCGGAGTCAGTGCAGGATCCAGTAATGCACAAAGTTCGAGAATAGTTGCACGGGTGAGTCTGTAATTGATTATGATGTGACGTTCCACCATGGTCCGCATATCCACAAGTGGTCTGTACACCGATGGGGGCCTTCCTCGCCACAAGGGTCGGTACCTAGGGGGTATTTGAAACATGTGTGAGGAACACACATACATAGGCACTCATTGTCAGTCATTGAGCACTGCTGACTTGATTGTAGGGACTCAAATGCTAAATCTTTTTGACAGAAATTCATCTAGACCATGATGATTGCTCAGGGTTTGTCATGTGTGGTATTGTTAATGGTCACATGCATAGGTGTGTCAGGTGAACAATAGGGCCTGCATTGTGCAGAAATCATTATTATGAATGCGTAGTTAAGGCCAAAATGTCTGCCCCCTGTAATCCAGAACTGTTGTGGTGGAAGTGACCTCATACCGCTAGCGGTTGACGTAACAGCGTAAGGCGGTGTTTGCCACCGTTCGCACAGTCATTGGTTAACATACATGCCAATGGGGAATCCTGGCGTATCATGATCGCTGTCGGCGGTGACGGTGCACACCGCAGTGGTACGTACGCAAATTCGTAACCCCAACTTCACTTGACTCCCTGACCTCGTGCAAGCAGGTACTCCACTGAGTGTACTGCGGTGTCCTGCCTCTGGTCATGGAAGTGGCTCGTGTTGCAGGGGAAAGGGCCCCGGCCTTCACCCAGGAGGAATTGGAGATGCTAGTGGACGGGGTCCTGCCCCTTACGCCAAGCTATACGGACGGGCAGAGGTACAGGTGAGTCGGGGATTGGGTGCAATGGTTGTGTGTAATGGATGGTGTTGGCAGTACATATGTGTGCACCTCTGACCCTGCATGGGCCATGGTTCATCACATGCTGCATGCGTATGTCCTGTTAGTATGTTTGTACTGTCCGTCCCATAGTGGACGTATAGCCAGCTGTACTTATTTTCCAAGTGCCTGACCTCAGTGTTACATTTCTGTGTGTCCCTTTTAGGTCAGCGCCGACCAGAAGAGGGCACTTTGGCATGTCATTGCCAAGGAGGTGTGGACCCTGGGGGTCTACAACCAACAGAGCACCCACTGCAGGAAGAGGTGGGAGGACCTGTGGCGCTGGGTGCAACAAATCTGTGAGGCCCAGCTAGGGAGGTCTTCCCAATGGGGAAGGGGTGCCCGTCGGGCACTGACCCCCCTCATGCTACGCATCCTGGCGGTGGCGTACCCAGACCTGGATGGGCACTTGAAGGCTGCACAGCAGTCACAAGGTGGTGAGTACACATATCACTATCTTAACCCTTGATGGATGTCTGTGCGTGCATTAGGGTTTATGCTGCTTAGTTGCAGGGACTCTGACTGATGTCCATCTACATGATGGCCCCCGTAGGCTGTAGGGGTGTTTGGGTCAGGTCTCCTACATGTCGGGTCTTTAGGTAGTTCAGGGGTGAGTGTAGAGCAGGGATTCTGGTCACTAGTCAGAGGCATGGCCACGGGCATAGTGGAAGGTGCTGCCTGTTGGAGGGTCTTCTGGGTGGGTGTACGTATGGCCACTATGTTCACTCCTTTCAGCTATTGACAAGTGTCTCTCCTGTTTTGTCTCCCCATCCCTGTTCTCTTGTGTTGTTTGTGGACATCACCATCATCTGGCGAGGGAGCTGAGGCACCGGCAAGTGGGGACGCAGCGACCCATGGATCCTCGGAGGCAGAGTCATCCGACGCCAAGGGGACCAGTGGGTTGGAGGGCGAGAGGAGTACCACGGAGGAGGCAACTACCACGGGGGAGGTAACTATCACTGGAGGTAGTGACTCCAATAACTCAGCTGATGGGGGCACCCTGGTGGTGGCAGACCCTAGCGGTCACACCCCTACAGTATCATCTTCCGCCACCCCCATGCCATCACCGCCCTCCCATTTGCTCCCCACCAAGTTGCTCGTGCCCGCTCACCCAGAAGGATGGGCATATCCTTTGCCTCAGGCACCTCCTCCCCTGTCCCAGTCAGCCCTGCTGCCCTCACGGAGGAGGCTATTGACCTCCTGAGAACCATCTCTGTAGGGCAGACAACCATCGTCAATGCCATCCAGGGGCTAACATCAGAGATGCAGCAGAAAAATGCCTATCCGAATGACATTCACGGTGCCGTGTCTGGCCTACAAAGATTTTTCAGGCTCTGGCCTCTGCTTGGATGGCAGAAAGTTTCCCTGGTCATTCCGTCCCCCCCTCCAACCTCCTCTACCCCTTCCAGCACCCCATTCCCTTCACCCGTCCAAAGCACACAATCTGACACGCAGTCAAGCACCTCAACACACTAGAAGCACACTTGTAAACACAAGCACCACACCTCCCACCACAAGCATTCACACAGCCAACATACACACACACAGCAACATCCACTTCCCCTAGTGTGCACACCTCTTCCGCCTCCCTGTCTGACCCCTCTACATGCACAGCCCCAGGCACTGCACCTTCAGTCACTGTAGCTGAGTCTATTCCTGCACTCACCACAATAGCAGACAACCAGACATGCACCCCAGGCACCACACCTGCACTCACCACAACTACTGTAGTTGACACATGCAGCACACTCACCAGATTTGCAGACACCCACACAACATACATCCACACTGGCAGCCTGTCTTCTCCCACTGTGTCCACCCCCCTCCTATAAAAACACAAACGCAGTGAAACACCCACCCATCACACATCCACCACACCTCAGCATACTGTCCAGTCACCTGCACCCACAACTCGCACCCCTACAACACTTACGTCCACACCCTTTGCCTCCACTCCCACACCCTCCTCCAGGTCCAACCCAATTGCTCCCAAAAAACGTTTCCTCTCCCGTGCTGACCTCTTCCAAGCCACTGGCCCAACCCGTCCTGTCTCTAAACGCGCGCACCTCCTTGCCCTTTCCACTCCTTCCACTTCACAGCCTGCCCCTTTCCACCCTTCACATTCCCAAGTCCCTTCCCCAGAGAGGAAGAAGGCCCGTGCAGAGCCAATTCCATCTGGCTCCACCTGGTCAAGGCACACTCCCTCACCTGCCAAGGCCAAACGAAAACCCCCTCCACCTTCCGAACGCAAAGCCAAGGCCCACCCCGTCCTAAATCCCACCCCCACAACCCCCTGCCCCTGTTCCCTTAGGTGCCTGGATGCCTCATTGTTGCCCCAGAAGTTGGAGTATCATTGCACTTTTGGGAGTCAGGTTGGAGCCACTGTAGTCCAAAAACGTCTGGCACTATGGACTGGCCATTGGCCTTTATGTGAATAGTTTGCTCAGTGAGCTGCATTAAAAGTTTATGTGTGGCCTGTGTTTTGGTGGCACACTCTTGAGCCCTGGTCTCTCGTCCCATTGTTTGTGGGTGTGGGGCATTTATAGGTACTATGGTCAGGTTGGATTTGCCTTGTGTCGGGTGAGTACCTCTTGCTGTAGGATTTATGGGTTGTGCAGTTGTGAAGGGTTGTGGGAGCGTTGCAGGGTGGGTGGAGTGGGTGGGTATGTAACTATGCCCTTTCCTTCCTTGTTTCGTAGGTTGCGGTACTTACCGGTGTCGTCTTCGTCGGCGGTCTCGTCGTGGAGGTATATGGCAAGGAGCAGGGCTGGCATGATCTGGAGCTCTCTATCCATGTTTGCTTCGGCGTGTTGTGTGAGCCTCCGGTGAGTGTTTCCTTATATTGTGTTTGTTTCCACCTGGCTTTGCGTGGCGGTGGATCCCGTCCCGGAAGTTACAGCAGTCTAGTTGTTCATTTGATGGGCGGGTTGGGGCTTTCCGTCGCGCTGTGGGCGGACTCTGCTGTCATTGTTGGTACTCCTCTACTGGCGGTGGGTGGTTTTCAAGATGCCTGTGTTTCAGTTGGTTCATTATTTGGCAGTCCGGACCGCTCCTCCATTGGCGGTTTTTGCCACCACGCCTGCGGAGCGGTGTTTACCGTCATGTTCATAATGAGGGCCTATATTTTGGGAGATTTCTGGAGTGCGGTGAATCTTTTTGGATATATATAGGAAACATATATATATATATTCTACATCCTTTAGAAAAAGTGAAAAAATGGCCATATAACATTTACTTTTCTTTTAACATCATAAAAATCAATACAATTAATGTTATCCAAGAAAAAAATGGACTATAGGGAGCCTTCCACCTTTATTTAAAATCAAGGAAAGGAAAGGGAATTTGAGGCAATGTTAATCAATAGGCTGCATTCAAAGAGTAAGCATAAAGCTTGCACTGTGCCCTTAAGAAGCTCATAGTACCCCTGTATCCCATCATGCCCTACAAGTGACATTAGGTCAGTTAATTTTTCCGCTCCTTCAGTTAGGATCCTGTAGCACTGAGCTCTTCTAGGTTTGACTAAAATAGTCAGAAAATCTTTTCCAAAATATTTAAACCATTGACACTTAATAGCTGACAGTATCTACTATACTGACAGAAAAAAATATTATGTCAAAAAAATGCTTTCAATCTTTGCCAAATGTCCTTCCTGTAGGAATGAAGAAGTCACAGATTGCCCCCCTATCTATATCTGCTTGCCTGAGTCCCATCGTCCTGATTCCTGTTCTCACTGCCAGAAACTATCAAGGTGTACTCTGAAGAATAGAGAGAAGATAAGACTCCATGAGACTCCAGGAGAGAGGATCATCCGTAAGAAGCCTTGAGGAACAGCTAGCTTCCTCCAAACAGCCCTCCTCTCATCCAAAAGAACATCAGAGTGGCATATCTAGAGAAAAATGGTGAACCACCAGGTCCTGGTCGATGTTTAGAGGTAGGATGTCGAGAAAAATACCTGTCTGCTCGCCGTTGAGAATGCAGTCGAAAGTGAGGTCAGTGCACTACTTGATGTTGGAGCACACTCGATGTAAGGAGCCACATCTCCGTCAGGAAGACATCGACATCGAGACACTCCTTGACCCCAAGACAGCCTTTGCCTTCAAGGTCAATGTCAGCAATAAGACATCCATCGACGTTGAAAACCCTCTCGACATCAAAGCATATGCCACACCTTCTAGACAGCCTGTGTCACACAAGCCATCGATGTTGAGAATGCAATCGACAAAGACACTGAGGCCTACGGACACAACCCACACAATGTTGAAAGAGAAACAGCTGTCAACGTCCACACACAAAGATGTGGCAGAACAACATCAAATGCCACCAGCAGAGGCCCAAATTGTTGCAGTGGAGATATCTAGACCACAAATAACTTCTAGGTCTACGTCACAGTCTCTGGTCAACGTCTCACCACAGTAGGTGGAAAGCCCAAAGAAAAACAACACTGCCTGCAACATCCGATTCTGAATATTCCCAGGCATATTCTCCATTCAGGCCTTGTAGTCCGTCTCCCAAGAGAACATTTTCACCACAGTTCTCATCAAGTACTGACTACTAGCACTACACCACCTAGGAGTGTGCTTCCACCATGTCCAAGGTCTAGAAGCCCTCAGCATCACCACTGTAGATCTCATACAAGGTCCAGAACCAGATCCAGGTCTGCAAGATCAAAAGCTTGCATGGATTCCCCCATGCAGTCGTAGGACACCATCTTGGAATACATCTTCCAGATCTTCAGTTGGAGATTACTCACCTACTCGCTCTAACACACCACCAGTAAGAGTGTCACCAGTGGATGACCTATTGACATTAATTGATATCTTAATCAAGGGTGCTACAAAGCTGAACATAGACATCCCAACACAACTTACATCTTCTGTGATTTTAAAACCTTGCATAAAAGAACTGTGTCACTGCCACTCTTGCCTCTTGTACCTGGTCTTATAGAACCTGTTCCTAGCGCCAGCTGGCTTAAAGTTTGCACCTTCTCTGATCCTGAAAAAGTGTAAGGCTACAGATCAGGACCCATTATTTCTCAGGCCTAACCCCCCACTGGCTTCCGTCATTGTGGCAGCTGCATGTAAATCCCATTTTGCTGCATCTTCTTCATCCTGGGTACCACCGGACAAGGAAAACAAACAGATGGATGCACTGGAGAAGAAAATGTGCGGAACATCAGCATCCTTCATGAAGATGGCTAGTGCATCTGCTGTACCCGAACTATATGACAGACCCCTTCTGGGATTCACTGTCAAGGTTCGCCGATAAGCTGCCCAAAGAGGGCTCGCAAGATTTCCTGGAGGTTCTCAATGAAGGGGGTTTGGTTTCATGCCAAATTATAAGCGCATAAGTGATCTTGCCACACACGGATATGCACATGGGATATGTGCAAGAAGATATTCCTGGCCATGACTCACAGGCCTAAACCGAAGGTCAACACCACATAATGAACCTGTCATTCTCTGTCAACACCCTCTTCAGTTCACATGCAGATGAAGAGATATCCAGGATGAAGACTTAGCAGGACACTCTTAAGGCTGTGGATCTTGAGAAGAAAAAAAGAGTTCTGTAGGTGTTACAGACCCTACAATTGGAGGTTCCTCAAGCAGAGGATTGAGTCCCCTCACTGGCAACAGCACCAGCAGCAGGCAAAATCCCACTACCATTCCTCGTAAACCATCCAGATGAAGGGGTGCACAACACCAACAGCAGGCTGCAGCCCCAGGAAAGCAGACTACAAAATAATGAAGTGTTACTTCCCTTTTTTACTGTTCCCCGCTCTGGTGGGGGGGACGAGTTGTGATCCATTACAAAAGTCTTGAATAGTGTGTAGAATCGCTATTCCCTACGCTTCAAGTCCCATCCTGTGACAATCCCTTGGGCAAAAACATCCTGGTACCAACTAGAACTCTTGCGGTTGCAAAAAGAGGCAATAGAGGAGCACCAGTGTCATCAAAGGGAATCGGGAATTCATTCCAGTCACTTTTTAGTAAAAAAGAAAGGACCAAAGCAAGAGTTCAGGCCTATCTCAGACCTCAGAGTACTCAACAAACACATTGTCTGAGAAACATTCAGAATGCTGGATCTACGACAAATCTACTCACAGTTGCAGCAAGGGGGTTGGATGTGTGATTGATCTTCAAGAGGCATATTTCCTTATCCTGATCGCCACAAAGCACAGAAAATTCCTCCGTTTCAAGGTGTGATCTCAGCACTACCAGTACAAAGTACTCCCATTCAGCTTCAAATCAGCCCCAAGAACATTCTCAAAGTGCTTGGCCATGGTCGCAGCATTCTTAAGGAGACAAAAGATCTTTGTGTATCCTTACCTTGACGACTGACTGATAAAGAGCTCCTCTCCATCCCAAAGGAGCATTTTCACATTTGTGTGGAGACTATCTCGAGCTTGGGCCTTCAGATCAGTTTTCAAAAATCAACACTCAACCCAGTTCAAATATTTTACTACTTAGGGGCCATATACGATACACAGTCTGCAAGAGTGTATCCTTCAGAGGAAAGATGTTCATCCTTGACTCAGAAATGTCACATTCTTCTGCAGTCTCACCATCCCTCTGCAAGACAGATAGCATCTCTTCATGGGTCCGTGGCTTATTGAATCTTCGTAGTGCTGAATGCAATATTCCACATGAGGTCCCTACAACAGTGTCTGGAGGATCAGTGTAACCGGCATTTCAACTGCTGGGAGGACATACTCAAGTTATCACAAGCTGCACAACAATCTCTTCCATGGTGGTCTCAGAGGAACAATCTCATGGTGGGGTTTCCTTATCAACAGAAACCACCTACTCAGACACTGATTACAGGCACCTCCCTTTAGGGATGGGGAGATCGCATGGGTTCCCTTCAGATTCAAGGGGTGTGGTCAGACAAAGAGAAAATGTACAAACATGCTGGAACTGACAGCGGTCCCCCTATCTCTGAAGTCTTTCTTTCCTGCACTCACACCAACTGCTTTCTCATACAGACCAACACCATGACAACTATGCATTATCTAAACAAGCAGGGAGGGACTCAGCCTTATCCTCTCTCCCAACAGGCTCAGACAATCTGGAAATGGCTACTAGCCCAGAACCTCTTGATAATGGCACTCCATTTGCCAGGAATTCAAAATGGGCAGGCAGACGTTCTTAGTCACAATTTCCAAGACAATCAGATGTGGGTATTCACCGATTTGCAAGAAATCTTTTGAGAGTGGGGATATCCTCACAGACTTGTTCTCAGACATCAACAACAGAAATTTCACACCTATGTGTGAAGGTTCTACCAACCAGGGTCATAGGGGAATGTCCTTTTGACACGTTGGTCAGGAAATTTCTCAATTTCTACCAACTCGTCTCATTCCAACAGTGATTCTCAAGTTATACCAGTCTCACACTAGGATGATTCTCATAGCACCAGAGTGGCCTCACCAGTGGTGGTTCACAGACCTTTTACATCTTTCAGAGAGGCCTCACAACCGGCTTCCCTATCAACAGCATCTGCTGTTCCAGTCTGGAGGACGGATTCTACATCTGAACATCTCATCCCTGATGGCTCCTGAATTCCTCCAATATGGACATTTAGGACTTCCCAAGGACCATATGGACATTCTCATGAAGGGCAGGACACCCTCCGCTAGATATTCATATGCCTTCAAATGGAAGAGGTTTTATTTGTGGTGTACACAGAATGGTCACCACCCAATCTCATGTCAAGAAGACATGCTCATTCCATATCTCCTTTACTTGGATAAATCAGGGTTGCAATTCTCTTCCATTAGAATACAAATGGCAGGCATTACAGCTTACAGGAAATCTCCCTTACAATTATCCTTTCTCAGACTCCCAGTAGAGAAAGGCGTTCTTTAACGGGCTTAAATGGTGTATCCCCCAGTCAGGAATCCTTCTCCTTCATGAGAACTCAACAGTGTTCTTTCCAAGTTAGTGGATCCCCTTTTGAGCCAACACATAAAGCCTTTTTTCAACATCTCACCTGGAAAGCAGCTTGTTTGGTGGCTCTCGCTTCAGCCCGTAGGGTAGGTGAAATTCAAGCTCTGTGTTCATAACTACCATACATTGTCTTCCATTCCAACAGGGTGATCTTGAGACCCAACCCATTTTTTTTGGGCTATCACGTTAGCCCGTAGGGTAAGTGAAATTCAAGCTCTGTGTTCATAACTACCACACATTGTCTTCCATTCCAACAGGGTGGTCTTGAGAACCCAACCCAGTTTGTTTTTACCAAAGATAATCTCAGAGTTCCACATCAATCAGACTATCTCAGTCTTCCCTAACCCAGCGGAAATCCAGCGGAAAGGTCCCTACATTCACTAGATGTTAAGAGACTGTTGAAATTCCACACAGGCAAGACCAAGAGTATTAGGAAATCGGATCACCTGTTTGTTAACTATGGTCCAGTGTGGACAGGTTTAGCCTCATCTAAACAGTCGATTTCAAGATGGATTGTTTCATTTATACGGCTTTCTTACCAACTTGCTAAAAGGTAATTGCCTGTTTGACATAGAACACACTCTACTAGTGGAAAATGTGCTACTGCAGCACTGCTAAGAAGTGTAAGAGTTTCTGAGATCTGTAAAGCCGCTACCCGGAAGTCTGCTCATACTTTTACTAGGCATTCCTGCCTGGAGGCAGACACTCAAGTAGGACAGGCTTCTTTGAATAACATTTTTGTCTAAAATGTTGGGAGCTGGATTTAAGTTCTAAATCTGCTTGTCGTGGGATGGACTTACTATTCTATTCTGTGCTTATGACTATTGATGAAGATCCCCTGGAAGAGAAGGATAAATTGCTTACCTGTAATCCTAGTTCTCTTCCTAGGGAATTTCCTCATCAAAGTCATATTCAACACCCCCCCCCCCCCTCGGACTGAAGCTATTACAGCTTTTTACAACTTTGTATACAGAATTCTTTAGGCTTTCAGTAAAAAGGACCTGACCTAATTGTCACCTGCGGGGCATGATGGGATACAGGGTCTACTGTAAGGTTCTTAAAGGAATGACAGCAGACAAGGAAAGAGATAAAGACTCAGCTCCCAGGAAGCAGGAGCATTTTTAACACTCCTGCTTGCTGGGAGCAGAGTTATGTTTGCTTTTGCTTGGTGAGAGCTGTCACAGCTCTCGCCAAGCAAAAGCAAACAGCTACCTATTGAGGGTGGACATCTCAGGAGGTAGAAGAGCTGGCCCGGGGGGGTGGTCCCCAGGGCCATTAATGGTTCCAGGAGGCTGGTGCAGCCCCCCTCCTCTCTATTGCAATGGCCGGCCCTGGGGAGTTGGTGGTCCCTGGGGCTGTATATGGCCCAGGAGGGGAGGCACAGTCCCCCTCGTCTTTCCTAAAATCAATTGGCTCCGGGGACGTGGTGGTTCCCAGGGTCGGGGGTGTCTGCATGCCCCCTTTCATTTATACAATGTAACCCTGGGGAAGATGGTGGTCCCCAGACCCGGGGAGGGGAGTCATTGCTGCCCCCTGCATCATTAGAAAGTAAAAGCTCAGGGAGGTGGTGGTCCCCATGGCTTGGGGTGTTCTACGCAGCCACCCAAATATTACATTGTTGAGCCCAAGAGGGGTGGTGGTCACCAGGGCCAAGGGGCTTCGCGCAGCCCCGCATAATTACAGAATTTATGCCCTGTGAAGGTGGTGGTCCCCAGGGCTTTAATAAGGTGCACCCACCTTCTCCATAGATACCTCTGGGACCTAACCCAAAGGGGGGTAATGTAAACAAAAATGTAGGAGACTTAGGGCCTGATTACAGCTTTGGCGGAGGGTGTTAATTTGTCCCAAATGTGACGGATATACCACCCACTGTATTACAAGTCCATTATATCCTATGGAACTCGTAATACGGTGGGCAGGATATCTGTCACATTTGGGACGGATTAACACCCTCCGCCAAAGTTGTAATCAGGCCCTTCTTTTTTTTAAATTATTTGCAAAATCTGCAGATCCAGCGGTCGATTTTACTGAGAATTGAAAGAAAATACATTTTGCGCCTGGCACCTGGTAAGGGCTCTAGGTACTGCCACCATGACCCATTTTTTAACACTTTTTTTTGGGACTTTGCTGAAGCCGATGCCCAAAATGGCTGCCATTACTTCTTGTTTGAAATGTTGGCAGCCAATCAGATCTCAGCAGGAGATTTCCCTGGATCCGCGGCCCTCTATATGCAAATTTCTTTTCCCTTTAATATCTCAAAGACTACTGAACGGATTTACCCCCAAATTTAAAAAGCGTAATCTGCGGACCAAAAGCTACCTTTTTGCCAAAGCCAGGCATGTCTAAAGAGTCTATGGGAATTAACATGGGAAATTAACATTAGGTACCCACACTTTTTCTTGGTCTCCGCTTGATGGATCAATCCAAAACTTTTCATGCACAACAAGACCATAGAGGGCACTTTATTTAGAGAATTTTGTGGAGATTTGTCAATTAGTGCCGAAGATAAAGGCAAGTCAAAAAAATTATTTTTCTGTGGAAACATGGTCCTAACTATAACTACCTACTGGTGACCTCCAATAGGTAATTTATGTATATATTACCTAGTGTTGGTAAAATATATGTATATATATATTGTGTGTAGTTAGGACCATGTTTCCATAGAAAAATAGTTTTTTGACTTGCCTATATCTTTGCCACCGTTTGAGGAATCTTCACAAAATTTTCCCCCAAAAAGTGTTGCTGTGATTCTTGTGGCACATGTAAAGTTTCGGGGTGATCCGTCAAGAGGAGGCAGAGAAAGAAGGGGTGAAAAAAGGAGGTTTTACCATGTTATTTCTCACATGACCTTTAGACACGTCTCCAGCCCGAAGTGAACTGCTGGACGGAATTATACCAAATTTCGCAGAAAGCTAGCTTTGGTTACACAGGTCACACTTTCGCTTAGTTGATGTAAAAAGTTGCGACTGCCATTATATTTTACAGGACACGGTCCTGGGGGGTGAAAATCCAAATTGAAAGTGGCATAAGGAGTCAGGGTGAAGGTACCCTGACCCCAGGGATGTGATATAGGCGTGTTTTAGGGGTAAATTATGGGTCTAAAATAATTTTTTGTTGCCATATGCGGTGTTCATGGAAATTTGTGAATTCTTGCAATTTCATGATTTATTTGAAGAGTATTCGTGAATATGAAAAAAAATTGAAGGAAAAACATAGCTTCATTCATACACTAATTCATTCACTCATACATGCACTCAGAGACTCAGGGGCCCACTCACACACCCACTCAGACACTCATGTACCCACTCTGACTCACTCATAGACTGACACACCCACTTTCAGACCCACTCAGACTCTCACGCACCCTCTCACAGATACACTGACAGAGGTTGTGCGTGGCGGAGGGTTGGGTGGTTATAAGAACTTGGCTGCAAGCCACACCTTGCAACCATCCCCCGCGCATGGCTTTCGGGGGTTGGAACAACGTATAGTAATTATAATTACTTTACATTAAAAAAACATAGAAATTCACTGAAAACAAACAAGGGTTACAGGGTGGTTATAGGTAGCTTCCAGATTTACTCGTACAAAACAACAGAAACAATAGAAATACAGCAGGTATAGTTAGAGTTCTTTCAAGTAACTATAACTCACCCCCTAAAGTCACTATAACTCGCACCTTCACCATGCACAGCTAATTACCCCAGATATTACAGCAATCATGACAACTTTTATAACACCATTAAAAATATCAATGAAGCATTAGGAGTCAAATTAAGAAAAAACACTTTTTCTATGAAAACATGTCCTAACTATAACTACCTAGTGGCAAACGCCACTAGCTTTTATATAACCCCTGATGAAGGGCTTATTCTCACGGGCCAAACCCTTTGGGGATTTGGGAAGCACGTGATGTACATAGTATGGGGGGAAAAGGCAACAATTCCCCAGTAATTTTATGAATGAAGCAGAAGATATTAATGAAAATAAATAATTCAACAGATGGAAAGGAATGTGTTTATTTACAAACAGAAAGAGAAATGTCATGAGTGATAGATGAACAACGAAGATGTCAGAACTCACTAATGTTAGTGCAACCGACTGAACCCAGGTGGAAAAGGTTTAATTAGAGGACAGGAACAATCACACACCCACAGGCAAAATATCATCGTACAAGGTACATTAATTTGAGTGTGCTTGTGTAGACGTGTATGTAAATATATTCACTTAAAAATCCAAAGGTTACAGGGACGCGATGTTATAGACTGATGAAACCTGTATGCCTTCTGATACTGTACATAATTTAGGCACTAATATATGCCCTTAGCATTTGTTTATGCCTTCTGTCTTTGACCTGTGCGTGTGAAATGTGCATACTATTTACTTTTATCAGGATGCCTTTTCCAAATTGATTCTCTGTCATAACACATAACTACTTGGAATCTACTTGGAAGAGGCAGAACGTGAAAAAAGTAAACAATCTATAAATATATATATTTTCACTTAAAAAACAAAGGTTACAGGGATGTTATAGTTAGGCTCACATTTCTAACATACAAAACCACAGAAATTCACATGTAATAGTTAGAGTTATCTCAAGTAACTACAGTTCATACCCTAAGGTAAGTATAACTTGTGCCCTCGCCATGCACAGTTCAAAACTTTTACTGCAATTATTACATTGATATTATCGATGATGTTATCAAAGATGTCATGAGTGCTGTAATGTTCTGGGGAAATTAGCAGTGAATAGTGAGGGCGCGAGTTATAGTTACCTTAGGTCACAAGTTATAGTTACCTGAAATAACTATAACTATAACAGGTGAATTTCTATGGTTTCGTACGTTTAAAATGGGAGCCTAACTATAATGTCTCTGTAACCGTTTTTTAAAGTGAATTTCCATATTTTTTTAATTATATTTCCTAACTATAAAGTCCCTGTAACCTTTAGTTTTGCATTGAATTCTATGTTTTTTTAACGTGTAGTAATTTTGATTACTATACTTTCATCCAACCACCGCCTGTGGCCAACCCCTATAATTACCCAACCCCGCTCTGCATGGCGACCCCCTCATCAGGCCGATATTGGCCCCGGGAACCCTAACACCCAGGGCCCAGCATAAATATTTAATTTTTTTTAGGAAGGGGAGGCTGCAAAGCCCCCCACAGGCTGATCTTGGCCCCAGGGATCCCATGCTCTAGGGCCTGGACTAAACATTTTATTTTTTGGGGGGAAGGGGACCGTGTGATCAATCTCGACCCTTGGGACACCATCCTCTGGGGCCTGGCCATGTGACCTGGGTGCCTCCCCAGGGCACCCAGTTTCAATGTTTGGGACTGTGGGGGGACCCTTAGGACCCCTACTGTCTGAGCTGGTACTCCACCTCCTATGTGAGCCAGGACTGCTAAAACAGCTCTTTCTCTATGACAGCAGTTTCATCTGTGTGCCTGCCCGCATCTCTGCAGGAAAACAGAGGAAACCTCCGCTCCGATGAAGGGAGAGCTGTTTAACAGCTCTCCCTTCATTGGAGTAGTGTGTTTGCTCTGGCTTGATGTCAGCTGTCAAAGCTGCCGCGAAGCCACAGCAAACAGCTGTGTCCCATAGGTGGCCACCCTGGGACATAGCATGAGCCGGCCTCGGGGGTGGCAGTCCCCAGGGCCATCAGTGGCTCCTCAAGGAGGGACCGTCCAGCCCACCCATGAAAATAGCCCCAGTGGGATGGTGGTCCCTGGGGGTCCAAATCAGACCCCCTTTCTATTTTTAACAGTTTGCCCCTGGGTGGTGGTGCTCCCCAGGGCCGTGGGGGCTGCGTGGCCCCCCAGCATATAATTAGATTAAAGCTGGGCAGGTGGTGGTCCCTGGGGTGCCGGTGGGAGGGAAGGGCACGTGCCCCGTCGCATCATAATAATTTAAAGTCCCGGGAAGGTGGTGTTCCCTGGAGCTGCAGGGGGCCGAGCTGCCCTGGCACTACAAAAAACAATGCCTTGGAGCTGTGGCAGTCCTCGGGGCTGCGGGGGGCCAGGTGCCCCCCTGCGCACTACAATAAACAGTTGCACTGGGGCTTGTCCCACCTAGGGGCTTCTGAATGACGAAGCGCTGGATCCTGTGCTTTTTAAAAAAAAAAAATCACCGGACCTGCGGATCCACCACGACTTGTGGGTGAAAATGTTTTAAAAAATGTTTTTGCTCTTGGGGGCACCAGAGCTAGGGGGTCAGGGGGTCTGTACCCTGGCCCCTTTTCAAATTTATTTTCTTTTTTTTTTTGGGTACTCGCTGATGCTGGGCCCAACATGGCTGCCAACACTTCCTTGAAGAATTGTTGGAAGCCAATCAGATCTCAGCACATGATCAGGAAGGGTGGCGTATCCTTTGCATCCTTATGTATACACATTTGGATTTTCTTTAATTTCTCTAAAACTACTGAACAGATATACACCAAATAACAAAAAGGTCGCTTTCTGGACCAAGAATTACATTTCTACCAAATTTGGTGTAATTCCGTCCAGTGGTTTTGGGCAATCGCTGTTCAAAATCCCTATGGAGAAATGAATTGGAAAAATGTGTTTTGGGACCCCCCTTGTTTTCTCAGCCCCTGCTTCACGGATGCCCCTGAAGCTTTCCAGACAGCAGCTGACGTGACTGGCAAATTTTTGGGGAGATTTTGTGACGATTCAGCAACTGGTGCCAAGAATCTAGGTCCTAACTATAACTACCTAGTGGCAAGCGCCACTAGGCAAAATATAAATATATATTTATATAGTGATAATGTTTAAGTGCGGGTGTCCTTACTATTCAGTGCTTATGACTTTTATATGGATTCCTTTGGAAGAGAACTAGGAATACAGGTAGGCTATTTATTCTGTCATTCCATTGCTGACATAAGGGGACTATTGTTTTCATATGCAGTTTATCACTCTGTTGGAACACATGGCATCCTTAATCTCTCTCCGATCTCCTCACCATCCTCCAGACCCTCCGCTCATCAGGTGCTCCTCTGCCTTTTCCGTTCAGGATGCCCGATTCACTGGCTTTTTTTAAATATTTTTTTTAACTTTTTCATTTTTGTCTCACAATTGCTTTGGCGATAGCCCAGCAGGTGTCCACTACTGCCAGGTCACTTGCTACTACGCTTATCCGATGCTCCCCTGTCCCGTCTCATTCCTCCCCTGCTCCCCCCTTATTTTTTTTGTAAACATTTTTATTAATTACTTTAGCAATCGCTGCTTGTAGTTATGAGACCGTTATTTCTTTCTTTCTTCGTCTCCATGCATATTTTATTCCTTCATCTACCTATGTAAATGGCTGCTGGAACAGTAAACTAAATTAAATAAAAAATGCCAAAATGGTTGCTGATTTGTCGCTAACCAGGCACAAGCAAGCGGCGCCATCTTGGCTTGGTAAGCCTTTTCTCTTTGATAATAACATTACAAGTTCACCTCCCATGTATGGTGATGCACCGGCACCACCCTACAATGTTTTTTTTTCCATAGAGACAAAGCATCCCATGATGGTCTCACATGCGTATGCTTGCAGCATGAAACATTGTGACCATTTTCATTTTGTTTTAATTTTCGGCAATGCCGAAAACAATAGCTTTTCATGCAAGACCTCTTGGTTTTGCCAATGCTTGTCTCTTAAGTAGTCGCTTTTGATGTCCCTGCGGCACGCAGCCGGACAGAGGAGTTGTGGTATTCGTTCATCTTCTCTGCCCTACAGGGTCAGCAAGAGATGGAGTCTGAGTGTGAAAGAAATTGGAATGCCCCACTCCCTTGCCTTCTACTTGTTGCATTGTCTCCTCTGTTCTCTCTCTAAATTCACATTTTATCTGCCCTTAATATGTTTCACGGTGTATGCCTCATGTCGTGCAATCTATCCTTCTTTTTCTTTTCTTTTTCTGTTTCTTATTATCTTACATTTTGTACCGACCTTTTTTTCTCTTCCCTCTCTTCTCTTTGACTGTTTTGGCGCCACTCTGTCCCTCACAGTTTTGGCTTCCTCGGTTTTATGCAATTATGACCACTGTCCACATGTCACGTGATTAATGCACACCTCCCTGTCCTCTATCTCACTGCCCCGTTGTTTACCCTCACTTTGCTCTACCCTTTCAGTGATGTTGCCGTCACATCACCGTGTTGTGGCAATATGCAACTGGAGTGAAAGAATCAAAAAGTTTTGATTGTTGAGTTTGTGCAGGTTTTTTTTCTGCATGTGTCAGTTGAACCCTATGTTGACCATGCAAGTTCTCCTTCAGGGAATTATCTTTAGCACTGAATAGTACCCTCCCCTTGCGGGACCCCAAAGTCGCATTTTTGTGCAATCATTTCACCTCATTTCGAAAGGCCAGGAAGTTCGTGTACACAATTCAGAAAACTAAAATTGCTATACTTCCAGTTCCATTAATTTACTTTAAAAGCTGGAAAAATATATAAAGTAATGGCATGTCACTACAATGTAAGAAAAATGACATTTTAAAATATCCTTCATCCTGGTCCCATTAGTTAATAACTTTCTACTTGTCCTCATCTACGGGAAGATACTCTCCCACACAAACAGACTCTTCTCCAGTGAGGATATCTACTGTGGACGTTAATAATATCCTTCAAGAAGTCTTTATAAGTGTGGCAAGAAAACTTAATATCCCTCTTCCAGCTGCAACATCTACCACATCTGTTATTTTTCAGATTTTACACCAGTGGCCACTCTCAAAACATTCATTATCTTGGGTTCTAGATCTCAATGACCCTACAGTGGAACGTTTCTTAATACTAGCCTTGGTCAAAGTAGACCTCTCTTGACTTGAAAAGAAATGCAGGCCTCCAGACCAGGAACCTCTGTTTCTTTGTAAATATTCTCCTTCCAACTGTGTCATTGTGTCACTTGCACGCATGTTTCATGCCAGAGCTCTATCATCAACACTGTCGCTAGACAAAGAAAGCAAAAAGTTGAATTTAGGGCGAAGGAAGGAATGTGGCACACCTGCTACTTCTATTAAATCAGAGAGCATCACAGCACACCTAGGAAGATATGAGAGGTTTCTCTGAGATTAACTCCAACAGTTCATGGATGACCTTCCAGGAGGCTGGCTTGAAGAGTTCAAATGGATTCTAAACAATGATGATATCCAATCAGGTCATCAGTGCTGCAGCAGATACATCCCTATTTGTAGCTCACATGTACTGTCATGGCCAGGCACATTTCCTGAGGCACAGCAGAGGATTTTCAGTCCCCCTTTTTTACTTAACTCATCATTCGATTCCCATGCCGATGATGAAAATTCTCATGAAAAAAAAAGACTTCACATGCAGAGGATGAAATGTCTGAGTGAAAAAATAAATTGGACACTTAGGCCCTCATTACAACCCTGGCGGTCAGTGTTAAAGTGGCGGCAATACCGCCAACAGGCCGGTGGCAAAACAATTGAATCATGACCTCTGCAGAAACCGCCAACATAGACAGCCACTTTAACACTCCGACCGCCATGGCGGTACAAAAAAAATGCGCAGCGGTAACCGACAACAGACAGGTGGAACACAATGTTCCGCCCACCCTATCACAACCCGGCAATCCGCCAACTTTTCCGGGGCGGAACCAACGCAAATAAAAACTAGGCAGAAACATTTCACAGAAGGGAAAATCACTCACCTCTCCACACCCGGCGAGGAACCAGGACGCCATGAAGCCAGAACTGCAGATCCTGCTGGCGATGATCTTCCTGCTCCTCTATCAGGAGCTCCAACGACAGCGGCGATGACCATGGTGAGTACTGCACCTACAACACAGGGGAGGGGGAGGGAAAAGAGAATGACACACACACATGCAACATGCAACACCACCACCCCCACCCTCACCCACAACACCATACACAAAAATACATGCTGCAACATTACATTTACACTCCTCACGCCCCCTTGAATACACAAGGACAAAAGGAAATGATTTGAACGATTGTAATCATTAAAAATCCAGTAGTCAAAACTCCAAATCCAGTATATACAATTATGTACACCAACTACACAAGTCCGGATAGTGCACCTATCATTGTCCGTGGACCACTGGGCCCAAAATTAATGGGCGAGGCCCACACTAGATACCTGACTCCAAACGGAGAGAACACTGTTGGGGCATCAGATCAAAATGAAACAGGCACCTCAGGGGGAGGGGGGGGGGGGGCACCTCAGCCGGATGAATGCATGACGCCACTGCTCCACGAGGGGGCTCCGTGCCCATTGATGTATTCTGGGGAATGCAAAGCCACAGTCTCTCAATTGGGTGGGTTGCCCACTGCTTTATCCTGGGGAGTGCAAAGCCACAGTCTCTCAAGTCTCTTCAGTGGGTGGGTTGCCCACTGCTTTATCCTGGGGAGTGCAAAGCCACAGTCTCTCAAGTCTTTTCAGTGGGTGGGTTGCCCACTGCTTCATCCTGGGGAGTGCAAAGTCACAGTCTCTCAAGTCTGCCCACTGCTTTATCCTGGGGAGTGCAAAGCCACAGTCTCTCAAGTCTTTTCAGTGGGTGGGTTGCCCACTGCATTATCCTGGGGAGTGCAAAGCCACAGTCTCTCAAGTCTCTCCAGTGGGTGGGTTGCCCACTGCTTTATCCTGGGGAGTGCAAAGCCACAGTCTCTCAAGTCTTTTCAGTGGGTGGGTTGCCCACTGCATTATCCTGGGGAGTGCAAAGCCACAGTCTCTTAAGTCTCTCCAGTGGGTGGGTTGCCCACTGCTTTATCCTGGGGAGTGCAAAGCCACAGTCTCTCAAGTCTTTTCAGTGGGTGGGTTGCCCACTGCTTTATCCTGGGGAGTGCAAAGCCACAGTGTCTCAAGTGGATAAGAGTCTCCACTGGTTCTGGAAGGGGCTTTGTGCCCAGAGTGCTTCATCCTGCAAAGGACAGAGGTAGTGGATGTGATACTCCACTGGATCTGGAGGGGGCTATGTGCCCAGAGTGCTTCATCCTGCCAAGGACAGAGTTAGTGGATGTGATACTCCACTGGTTCTGGAGGGGGCTTTGTGCCCAGAGTGCTTCATCCTGCCAAGGACTGAGGTAGTGGATATGATACTCCACTGGTTCTGGAGGGGGCTTTGTGCCCAGAGTGCTTCATCCTGCCAGACCTGCAGATCCTGCCGGCGATGGTCATCCTGCTCCTCTATCAGGAGCTCCAAAGACGGCGGCGACGACCACGGTGAGTACTGCACCTACAACACAGGGGAGGGGGAGGGAAAAGAGAGTGACACACACACGCAACACGCAACACCCCCACCCCACCCTCACCCACAACACCATGCACACAAATACATGCTGCAATATTACATTTACACCCCTCACCCCCCTTGAACACACAAGGACAAAAGGAAATGATTTGAACGATTGTAATCAATAAAAATCCAGTAGTCAAAACTCCAAATTCAGTATATACAATTATGTACGCCAACTACACAAGTCCGGATAGTGCACCTATCATTGTCCGTGGACCACTGGGCCCAAAATTAATGGGCGAGGCCCACACTAGGTACCCGACTCCAAATGGAGAGAACACTGTTGGGGCATCAGATCAAAAGGAAACAGGCACCTCAGGGGGAGGGGAGGGGGGACACCTCAGCCTGATGAACGCATGACACCACTGCTCCACGAGAGGGCTCTGTGCACACTGATGTATTCTGGGTAGTGCAAAGCCACAGTCTCTCAAGTGGGTGGGTTGCCCACTGCTTTATCCTGGGGAGTGCAAAGCCACAGTCTCTCAAGTCTTTTCAGTGGGTGGGTTGCCCACTGCTTTATCCAGGGGAGTGCAAAGCCACAGTCTCTCAAGTCTTTTCAGTGGGTGGGTTGCCCACTGCATTATCCTGGGGCGTGCAAAGCCACAGTCTCTCAAGTCTCTCTAGTAGGTGGGCTTCCCACTGCTTTATCCTGGGGAGTGCAAAGCCACAGTCTCTCAAGTCTCTCCAGTGGGTGGGTTGCCCACTGATTTATCCTGGGGAGTGCAAAGCCACAGTCTCTCAAGTCTTTTCATTGGGTGGGTTGCCCACTGCTTTATCCTGGGGAGTGCAAAGCCACAGTCTCTCAAGTGGATAACAGTCTCCACTGGTTCTGGAGGGGGTTTTGTGCCCAGAGTGCTTCATCCTGCCAAGGACAGAGGTAGTGGACGTGATATCCCACTGGTTCTGGAGGGGGCTTTGTGCCCAGAGTGCTTCATCCTGCCAAGGACAGAGTTAGTGGATGTGATACTCCACTGGTTCTGGAGGGGGCTTTGTGCCCAGAGTGCTTCATCCTGCCAAGGACTGAGGTAGTGGATGTGATGCGCCACTGGTTCTGGAGGTGGCTTTGTGCCCAGAGTGCTTCATCCTGCCAGAATTGCAGATCCTGCCGGCGATGGTCTTCCTGGTCCTCTATCAGGAGCTCCAACGACGGCGGCGACGACCACGGTGAGTACTGCACCTACAACACAGAGGAGGGGGAGGGAAAAGAGAGTGACACCCCCACCCTCACACACAACACCATACACAAAAATACATGCTGCAACATTACATTTACACCCCTCACCCCCCCTTGAATACACAAGGACAAAAGGAAATGATTTGAACGATTGTAATCAATAAAAATCCTGTAGTCAAAACTCCAAATCCAGTATATACAATAATGTACACCAACTACACAAGTCCGGACAGTGCACCTATCATTGTCCGTGGACCACTGGGCCCAAAATTAATGGGCGAGGCCCACACTAGATACCTGACTCCAAACGGAGAGAACACTGTTGGGGCATCAGATCGAAATGAAACAGGCACCTCAGGGGGAGGGGGGCACTTCAGCCTGATGAACGCATGACGCCACTGCTCCACGAGGGGGCTCCGTGCCCATTGATGTATTCTGGGGAGTGCAAAGCCACAGTCTCTCAAGTGGGTGGGTTGCCCACTGCTTTATCCTGGGGAGTGCAAAGCCACAGTCTCTCAAGTCTTTTCAGTGGGTGGGTTGCCCACTGCTTTATCCTGGGGAGTGCAAAGCCACAGTCTCTCAAGTCTTTTCAGTGGGTGGGTTGCCCACTGCTTTATCCAGGGGAGTGCAAAGCCACAGTCTCTCAAGTCTTTTCAGTGGGTGGGTTGCCCACTGCATTATCCTGGGGCGTGCAAAGCCACAGTCTCTCAAGTCTCTCTAGTAGGTGGGCTGCCCACTGCTTTATCCTGGGGAGTGCAAAGCCACAGTCTCTCAAGTCTCTCCAGTGGGTGGGTTGCCCACTGATTTATCCTGGGGAGTGCAAAGCCACAGTCTCTCAAGTCTTTTCATTGGGTGGGTTGCCCACTGCTTTATCCTGGGGAGTGCAAAGCCACAGTCTCTCAAGTGGATAACAGTCTCCACTGGTTCTGGAGGGGGTTTTGTGCCCAGAGTGCTTCATCCTGCCAAGGACAGAGGTAGTGGACGTGATACCCCACTGGTTCTGGAGGGGGCTTTGTGCCCAGAGTGCTTCATCCTGCCAAGGATAGAGTTAGTGGATGTGATACTCCACTGGTTCTGGAGGGGGCTTTGTGCCCAGAGTGCTTCATCCTGCCAAGGACTGAGGTAGTGGATGTGATGTGCCACTGGTTCTGGAGGTGGCTTTGTGCCCAGAGTGCTTCATCCTGCCAGAATTGCAGATCCTGCCGGCGCTGGTCTTCCTGGTCCTCTATCAGGAGCTCCAACGACGGCGGCGACGACCACGGTGAGTACTGCACCTACAACACAGAGGAGGGGGAGGGAAAAGAGAGTGACACCCCCACCCTCACACACAACACCATACACAAAAATACATGCTGCAACATTACATTTACACCCCTCACCCCCCCTTGAATACACAAGGACAAAAGGAAATGATTTGAACGATTGTAATCAATAAAAATCCTGTAGTCAAAACTCCAAATCCAGTATATACAATAATGTACACCAACTACACAAGTCCGGACAGTGCACCTATCATTGTCCGTGGACCACTGGGCCCAAAATTAATGGGCGAGGCCCACACTAGATACCTGACTCCAAACGGAGAGAACACTGTTGGGGCATCAGATCGAAATGAAACAGGCACCTCAGGGGGAGGGGGGCACTTCAGCCTGATGAACGCATGACGCCACTGCTCCACGAGGGGGCTCCGTGCCCATTGATGTATCCTGGGGAGTGCAAAGCCACAATCTTTCAAGTCTTTTCAGTGGGTGGGTTGCCCACTGCTTCATCCTGGGGAGTGCAAAGCCACAGTCTCTCAAATCTTTTCAGTGGGTGGGTTGCCCACTGCTTCATCCTGGGGAGTGCAAAGCCACAGTCTCTCAAGTCTTTTCAGTGGGTGGGGTGCACACTGCATTATCCTGGGGAGTGTAAAGCCACAGTCTCTCAAGACTTTTCAGTGGGTGGGTTGCCCACTGTTTTATCCTGGAGAGTGCAAAGCCACAGTCTTTCAAGTCTTTTCAGTGGGTGGGTTGCCCACTGCATTATCCTGGGGAGTGCAAAGCCACAGTCTCTCAAGTCTCTCCAGTGGGTGGGTTGCCCACTGCTTTATCCTGGGGAGTGCAAAGCCACAGTCTCTCAAGTCTTTTCAGTGGGTGGGTTGCCCATTGCATCATCCTGGGGCGTGCAAAGCCACAGTCTCTCAAGTCTCTCCAGTGGGTGGGTTGCCCACTGCTTTATCCTGGGGAGAGCAAAGCCACAGTCTCTCAAGTCTTTTCAGTGGGTGGGTTGCCCACTGCATTATCCTGGGGAGTGCAAAGCCACAGTCTCTCAAGTCTCTCCAGTGGGTTGGTTGCCCACTGCTTTATCCTGGGGAGTGCAAAGCCACAGTCTCTCAAGTCTTTTCAGTGGGCGGGTTGCCCAGTGCTTCATCCTGGGGAGTGGAAAGCCACAGTCCCTCAAGTGGATAATAGTCTCCACTGGTTCTGGAGGGGGCTTTGTGCCCAGAGTGCTTCATCCTGCCAAGGACAGAGGTAGTGGATGTGATACTCCACTGGTTCTGGAGGGGGCTTTGTGTCCAGAGTGCTTCATCCTGCCAAGGACAGAGGTAGTGGTTGTGATACTCCACTGGTTCTGGAGGTGGCTTTGTGCCCAGAGTGCTTCATCCTGCCAAGGACAGAGGTAGTGGTTGTGATACTCCACTGGTTCTGGAGGTGGCTTTGTGCCCAGAGTGCTTCATCCTGCCAAGGACAGAGTTAGTGGATGTGTTACTCCACTGGTTCTGGAGGGGGCTTTGTGGCCAGAGTGCTTCATCCTGCCAAGGACAGAGGTAGTGGATGTGATATTCCACTGGTTCTGGAGGGGGCTTTGTGCCCAGAGAGCTTCATCCTGCCAAGGACTGAGGTAGTGGATGCCTTTCTCCACTGAAAGTGATGCTTCATGGAAGCTGCCCAGGCTCCTGGAGATCACCACCAGCCTCGGACGACTGACCACTGGGGATGGCAGCCATGTCTGCAGTGGTGCCACCGGCTCAGGAAGTCGCGGGGCCGCTGGCAGTGCTTGCGGCGGTGTCAGTCGTGGTGGTGTTTGCGGCGGGCTCTGTGGCAGCGGTGCTTGCGGCGGGCTCCGTGGCAGCGGTGCTTGCGGTGGGCTCCGTGGCAGCGGTGCTGACGGCGGGCTTTTTGGCGGTGGTGCTGGTTGCAGGCTCTGTGGCGGCGGTGCTGGTTGTGGGCTCTGTGGTGGCGGTGCTGGTTGCGGGCTCTGTGGCGGCAGTGTTGGGAGCGGGCTCTGTGGCGGCGGTGCTGGTTGCGGGCTCTGTGGCAGTGGTGCTGGCGGTGTGCTCTGTGGCGGCAGTGTGGTTGCGGGCTCTGTGGTGCCGGTGCTGGTGGCGGGCTCCGTGGCGGCAGTGCTGGTCGCGGACTCTGTGGCGGTGGTGCTGGCAGCGGTGCTGGTTGCGTGCTCTGTGGCGGCGGTGCTGGTTGCGGGCTCTGTGGCTGTGGTGCTGGCGGCGGTGCAGGTGGCAGTGCAGGTGGCGGTCTTCTCTGCCGTTTAGGTTGGTATCGACGTGGAAAGAAGGTGTGACACTGGTCCCTCAGTCGGTGCCACCATGCCCTCTCCTGACCTACCCTTCAGTTTCTGACCCTTCCCCACCTTGGATGATGGCGCAGCTGTCTTGCCAGTATCCCCTTTTGTTTTCCCTGACCCCTTGATGGCAGGTGGTTTCTGCTTCTCCCTCTGGGATGCAGGCAACTTTTTTAGCTTCGTAGGTGGCGGAATGTCCTTGCCCTCGCTCCGTGGCACACTGGCAGCCCTGATGGTCGGCGCACTCCAATAGCCCGCAGTTGCTGGCACCACTGTGCCTGGGGATGTGGTGGCTGAGGTACTGGGTTGGGCCCTAGAAAGACTGGCCCTAGGGGACAGACGGGGGAGGTGTAGGGCGAGGTCAATATTAGCCAGGAAAAGTTTTTTAGACACCCTGGGACGGGTAGATGGAGGGGGTTTAGGAGTGGAGGAAGAGATAGTGGTTGTAGGAGGTGTACGTCTGCTGAATTTGGGTGAAGGTGCATGGGCTGGAGGCTGTTGTGAGGTGGATGGGTGTGTGCCTGCATTTGTGTATTTGGGAGGAGGGCTCACTGACACACTGGGAGAGGACACAGGGGATGTGTGAATGGTAGTGGGGGTGGTGAGTGCATGTGAGCGGTGTGTGGTGATGGGCGTGCTGGTGATGGAGGTAGTGGCTGAAGATGTAGTGCATGCAGGTGTGAGTGGAGACGAGACTGGGAGGGAGGAGGGAGACGTGGAGGAGGGGGACACAGTGGAGGCAGTGGATGTTGGTATGTGTGCATGGGTATGATGCTTGTGTGAGTGCCTGTGGGATGTGTGGTGCTTATGTTTACCTGAGCCACTTTTGTGTGTTGAGGTGTGTGCATGCTGGTCTGATGGTGTGCTTGGGATAGGCTGAGGTACAGTGGATTGGGCCTGGGTGGAGGAAGTTGGAGGGGGGAGGCTGGACACAGGGACAATGGCTGCCATCAGTGCTGAGGCCAGAGCCTGAAATTCTGTCTGTTGGGCTACCTGGCCAGAATGAATGCCCTCCAGGTATGCATTTGTTTGTTGCAAATGCATCTCAACACCCTGGATGGCATTCAGAATGGTAGACTGCCCAACAGCGAGGGATCTCAGGAGGTCAATAGCCTCCTCACTGAGGGCAGCAGGGCTGACTGGGGCAGGGCCTGAGGTGCCTGGGGTGAAGGAGATGCCCACCCTTCTGGGTGAGCGGGCACGGGACACACGCTGAGGGGCTGCTGGGAGGGTGGTGCTGGTAGGGGGGGTGGCGGCTGTACCTGTTGATGCGGGGGCACAGTGGGGCCCGCCACAACAAGGGAGCTCCCATCAGAGGAGGAGTCGCTGTCACTGCTGTTACCTCGTGTCTCCGCCGATGAGCTCCCCTCGCCCTCCATCCCACTGGTGGCTTCTGACTCTGTTGTTTCGCCTTCCAGGGCCAAGTGAGATGCAGCTCCCTCCTGCTCCAGTGCCACTGCTCCTCCGCCTGATGATGCTATTGCACACAAGAACAGGGAGACCACAAAAAGGGGGGGGGGAGACAGAAGAAGGACATGTTCAGTGCATGCAACACCAGTACCGTTGGCAGACACTACAGACACAGCAGCCCTCTGCACTACGCCATGCACTTATTGTTCCTAGATTATTCACATGCCCATGGGGTACAAGGCCTAAGCCCGATTGCTGCACACATGGAAGTCACAGGAGCCTGACTAGGTGTAGATGGCACTAACCACTAGTGGGGTTGGGGTTCCACTGAACCTGCCTCTCAAGGGACCTTGCCTACCAAGCTCGCCCTGGCCTAGGGGAACCCACTGCCCACCTCCCCCACCCAGACACCTCGTAATGCACACAGAGTCAAATGAATGTGACTGTACTCACCCCCTTGTGGCTGCTGTAATGCCCTCAAGCGCCCATCCAATTCTGGATACGCCACCACCACCACCAGGATCCAGAACATCAGGGGGGTCATGGTGCGACGGGCACCCCTCCCACGTTGGGAGGCCATCCCCAGCTGGGCCTCCGCCGCCTTCTTGCTCCAGCGGCGAATGTCCTCCCATCGTTTATGGCAGTGGGTGCTCTGTATGTGGTGGAACCCCAGGGTCTGGACGTCCTTGGCGATGGCACGCCAAATATACTTCTTCTGGTGGGCGCTGACCTAGAGGAATAGTACAGGGGAAAAGGAAGATCTTTACCGATCCGGACCATCATACTCATTGGCCCACGTTCCCACCCTTGCCCTGACGCATATACACTCACCGTCCGCTCATGCAGGCCTCAGTCCCCCCCCATGTATCTTTCATCCACACCACTCCAAACAGGCATTGCCCATGCAGCATGCTCACAGTGTACTGACCTGTGTGTCTGGAAGACCATACAGCTGTGTATACTGAGGGAGGACCCCATCCACTAAATTTCTCGAACTCCTCCGAAGTGAAGGCAGGGGCACTTTCCCCAGACACATGAGCCATCGTCGCTTCCAGACTGAGGTCACAGCAGCACTTGCAGTGTAGGTCCTCTCCTGTTGAAGGTCAGGTATCAAGTGAGTGAACAGACAGAAAATGGCGGTCACGTCCACGGCGGTGCGTACCGTCACCACCGGCTTCCATCGTCATTGGCTCCTCGGACCCATAGGGTCCAATGTTAACCAATGCAGGATTGCGCTGTGGTCTTTGACCGCCTACCGCGACGGTGTAGAATGCCAGCGCAGTTACCTCATATCCCCTTGTCCCACCTTACAGGTCAGGCAGTCGCCATTTCAGGGGGCCACATGGCATTAATAATAACTGCGTCACACCTATCTAGGCCTTGCATACACACAGTAACAGGCACATTGCGGATTAATAAATGTGGGCAAATTACATTTTGTGATACCTCAGTGTAGGCTGACTCTCTTCTCGCTGTTCTCCTCCATAGGGCACGTCCGCTGGGGCAGTTGATGAGATGGCAGCATCCTCCGATGTACAGACCGCTGGTGGACCTGTCGACAATGGAAGAGAGACACATCATTATCACCTACAGACTTGATCGTGCAACAATCCATGAACTGTGTGCCCAGTTGGAGCCAGACCTGATGTCAGCTATCTGCCATCCCACAGGCATACCCCCTCTAGTGCAGGTCCTGTCAGTACTCCATTTCCTGGCAAGTGGGTCTTTTTAAACAACAGTGGCCATTGCATCAGGGATGTCCCAGCCAATGTTCTCTAATGTGCTTTCCAGAGTGTTGTCTGCCCTGCTGAAACACATGCGCAGCTACATCGTTTTCCCTCAGGTGGAGGAATTGCCTACAGTGAAAGGTGACTTCTATGCCCTGGGACATATCCCCAACATCATAGGTGCCATTGATGGGACACATGTGGCCTTGGAACCCCCCCCCCCGCAGGAGTGAACAGGTGTACAGAAACCGGAAAAGCTATCATTCAATGAATGTACAGATGGTGTGTTTGGCCAACCAGTACATCTCCCATGTGAATGCCAAATTTCCTGGCTCAGTGCATGACGCTTACATTCTGAGGAATAGCAGCATCCCTTATGTGATGGGGCAACTCCAGGGGCACCGTGTGTGGCTAATAGGTGAGGACAAGGACCCTATACAGTGTGAATAGGTGTCTGGGTATGGGGTTGTCCCTACGGGTTAGTATGTGTCTAACAGTTGTCCCTCGAAATTTGCAGGTGACTCTGGGTACCCCAACCTGTCATGGCTACAGACCCCAGTGAGAAATCCCAGGACAAGGGCAGAGGAACGCTACAATGAGGCACATGGGCGAACTAGGAGGGCGATCGAATGGACCTTCGGCCTCCTGAAGACCAGGTTCCGGTGCCTCCATATGACAGGTGGTTCTCTCTACTACTCACCAAAGAAGGTGTGCCAGATCATCGTGGCCTGCTGTATGCTGCACAACCTGGCTTTGCGACGACAGATGCCTTTTCTGCAGGAGTATGGTCCAGCTGGAGGCCTTGTGGCAGCTGTGGAGCCTGTGGACAGTGAAGAAGAGGAGACAGAAGAAGAGGATATCGACAACAGAAACAACGTTTTCCAGCAGTACTTCCAGTGAGACACAGGTTAGAAGATGTCACTGCCTCACACATCTCATACTATTGTTTGAGCTATCAGAACACTGTCATTTTCACCGAGTGTATGGACCCTGCCTTGTCACTTTGACTTTGTGCCCTCTGCTATATTTCCTCCAGATCTACAGCTGTGTTTCATCGGTATGTGGACAATTAAATTGACATTGCTATATTCCATAGTTATTGCAATTACACATTAGTGAAAGCACAGACTGACTCCAGATTGTTTTGCGATTGATGTGTGTTTAGTTCTGTGCAAATATGTGGAGGGGGTTGTAAAATGGGCAGAGGTGATGGTGGAGGAATGTCCATGGCAGAGTCCAGTCTATTTGTTTCACAGGTGCATTGTCCAAAGGGGCATAAGAAGTGGAGCAAGGGCAGTTGAAGGATAGACAGGGTGACAAAGTGGGACAGAAGGGTGACATTCAGGGCGTCTCCTTTCCTGGCGGGGGTCTTGGCAATGTTCTCTGTCTTGTTCCTGGATCTCAGGGACAGTTTGCGGGGTGGCTCTCCCTCTGCAGGGGGTGGGGTGCTGGTGTTGTGGTCCTGTGGCGGTGCCTTCTGTCCACTAGCGCCGGCAGAGGTGGAGGGCTCTTCATCATCCAGGCTAGTGTCAGGGGCCCCTTGTTGTGCCACAGTGTCCCTCCTGGTGTTGACAAGGTCCTTCAGCACCCCTACAATGGTGACCAGGATGGTGTTAATGGACTTCAGTTCCTCCCTGATCCCCATATAGTGTTCCTCCTGCAGCCGCTGGGTCTCCTGAAAGTTGGCCTGTACTGTTGCCATTGTCTCCTGGGAATCATGGTACGCTCCCATGATGTTGGAGAGTGCCTTGTGGAGAGTGGGTTCCCTGGGCCTGTCCTCCCCCTGTCGCACAGCTGTCCTCCCAGTTCCCCTGTTTTCCTGTTCCTCTGTCCCCTGCACCGTGTGCCCACTGCCACTGCCCCCAGGTTCCTGGTTTTATTGGGCTGGTGGGTTTGCCTGGGTTCCCTATAGTGGTGGACACACTGCTGCTTGACGTGTCCTGGGGACAGAGGGATGGGCCCGCTGGGTGGGTGCTGTGGTGGTGTTTCCTGAGGGTGGAGGCTCTGTTTTGGCTTGTGCCAGTGTCAGGGGAACCGACTGTCCCCAGGTCCCAGATGGGCCGGGCTGGTCATCTTGATCCAGTTGTGCAGAGATGCTGTCATCACTGTGGGGTTCTTCTGTGGGGGGACTGGATATGTCTGGAATCTCCTGTCCGGTGACATTGGGTAGGGGTCCTGCGGGGAGTAAAGGCATGATTATTGCACCTGTGTGTGCCATTGTGTGCAATGGGTGAGTGACCCTGTATTCCAGTGCTTGCATTCTTGTCTAGGTCCTTGTGTGATATTTGGTTTGCGGTCTGTGTGGGTATCTGTAGTGGACATGCTTTGGTGATGGGTGTCCCTGCTTTGGTGTTGCATGCAGGGATTGGTGTTGGGATGGTTGGGTTGTTAAAGTGGGACATATGCGAGGTGTTGGAGTGATGGGGATGGGGGTGAGGGTGAGGGTGGGGGTATGTCATGGCATGCAGGTAGGGTGGGGGATATAATGGTTAAGAGTTGACTTACCAGAGTCCATTCCTCCTGCTACTCCTGCGAGGCCCTCAGGATGCAGTATTGCCAAGACTTGCTCCTCCCATGTTGTTATTTGTGGGGGAGGAGGTGGGGTCCACCGCCAGTCCTCTGTACTGCAATCTGGTGTCTTGAGACCACGGAACGCACCTTCCCCCGTAGGTCGTTCCACCTCTTCCTGATGTCATCCTGTGTTCTTGGATGCTGTGCCACTGCGTTGACCCTGTCGTCGATTCTGCGCCATAGCTCCATCTTCCTAGCAATGGAGGTGTGCTGCACCTGTGATCCGAATAGCTGTCGCTCTACCCGGACGATTTCCTCCACCATGACCCTGAGCTCCTCCTCAGAGAACCTGGGGTGTTGTTGTGGTGCATGATGTGGTGAGGGTGATGTGTGAGGTGGTGTGTGTTGTGATGTGTGAGGGGATGTGTTGTTGTGTGTTGTTTGAGGTGCATGGATGTTGTGTGAGTAATGATGTTGTGTATCTGTGGATGCTAGTGTTGTTTCTGGTGGTGTCTCTCTCTGGCCTTCTTTCGGAATTTTTTGTAGTAAGTGTTTGTGGGTGATGTGGGTGGGTGTTTTATATTGGATTGGGTGTGTGGGAGTGGTTTGTGTATCAGGTGTGTGTATTTCGATTTGTCCAATGTGGTTGTGTTTTGTAAATGTGTGTGTATTTTGAGCGCGACGGTCTTTCAACCGCCAATGGAATACCGCGGTTGAAAGACCGCCGCGTGGATTCGTGGGTCGTGATAGTGTGGGCGTCTTCCTGTTTGCGTGACGGTGGAGGTTTTGTTTTCGCCAGTTTATCACTGACCTTTGGTGTGGGTGTCTATATTATGGCGGATTCCGAGATGTGGGTCGTAATAGCTGTAGCGGAATTCCGCCGCCGCAGCGGTGTGTTGGCGGTCTTCTGCACGGCGGTAAGTGGCATTTACCGCCAATGTTGTAATGAGAGCCTTAGTGAGCAGTTGATTTGGAGAAGAGAAAGGAGCATAAGAAATACTCCAACAAACCCGTACAACAGACCCTAGTACCCTCAGAGGGTTCATACACCTCATTGTCCTCAAGGAAAAAGCAACTGCAAAGCCAACATCAGCTGAGGCACCAATCCAGATGCACAGGAGGTCAGCAGCAATCTGCTTGAGTCACTAAATCCACCATTGATGGTAATCAATGATCCCCCCCCCCACCTTCTGTTACCCACTTCAGTAGGGGGAAGTATATAATTTACCTGGAAGCGTGGATCTCAATAATCAGCAACCAGTGGGTTCTGAATATTGTGCAGAATGGATACTGTCTCAGATTCAGAAACACTCCACCAGTGATTCTGCAAAAGAAGCCATCCCCCTTACATTGGGGACAACATCAGCAATAGTCTCCATCCTCTTACAAAAAGCATGCTGTGGAGAAGGTCCCTACTTCTTAGAAATGGATGGGCATTTATTCACTGTCTGGTGAAGAAAATAGGACCAAAGAATGATTTCAGACCTATTCTAGATCCCAAGTGGATTTGGAAAGAGAAGTTCAGGATATTGGCTCTGCATCCGATCTTCCCCTAACTCCATCAGGGAGATTGGCTATCTTCCACAGACCTTCAAGATGCTAATTTTGATATACCAATAGCAAAAAAACATTTAAAAACCATGAGAGTTTTGGGCTAGGAGATAAGGGCAGGAGATATGGGGGCGGTTTCAAGATTGGATTCGGTCCCGCTAATGCTTTTTGGGGGGTCGTTCCAAGCTTTTCCCACTGATATATGAACCGCTTTTCTCTCTCCTTTTTTATTGTTGAACCTGATTATGATTGTCACGTATCTTAGATCTTCTTCTTCTATGGACTAAATCTTTTGTGGGACTAACTAATGTAAGGAATTTTCCGAATAAAAAAAGAAAAGGGAAATAGGGAGTGGTGAGGACCTTAGGCAAGAGCCATTAAGGATCCTCAACTCACCAATAGAGCAATAATACATATAGTTTAAGATTAACATTTATCTACAATAACAACAAAAAAGCAGCACAAGAACCAAATTGAAAGCACTTACCAACCATGACAAGGGTAGAAGACAAACATGTGAATAAACAAGGGAAACATAAAAGATGCAGCAACATGATGGGAACATCTATCCGGTTCAGTCAACAAGACAGGAAGAAATCATTGAAGAGCCAATAATCCAAGCGTGGAAGAGAAACATTAGAAGCAGTTCAACAGTGTAATCAAGTTTTTTTGACGTCCCAAGCATCTTCCCGATGGAGGTGAAGGAATTCTCTTTATTTAGCATGCATCTCGTAAACTGTAGTTTTGTCTTTGAATGTAACCATGAATAAACATGGGCATAGGAGACCAAAAAAAAAGAAAAAGAAAAACCATGAGAGTTTTAGTGGGAACTGACCATTACCAGCACAGAGTCCTTCTTGTTGGCCTGATGACATCCAGAACCTTTCCAAAATGCATGGCGATCATTGCAGGACATCTCAGTATGTGGAAGATCTTCCTCTACTCTTAGCTAGACGATTGGCTAATCAAGGCTGCAACATACAAGATTGCAAAGGGAGTTGTATGGACACTGGCACCTAGCACATTTCACAGATGGAGCTACACCCCCATCAACATGGCATAGCTCTGCTAAGCCATGAGGACACTGGGCAGCAAAGCTCCTGAGTTGAATTTGTGGATCGTGAATTTTTGTGCACTTTTCACCCTAACTATCTTTGTTGAGGAAGGAGTTGTGTGACAAAGGTATTGTAGGAAAGTACCATCTTGCCTGGCATGTTACCCCCATATTTCACTGTATATATGTTGTTTTAGTTGTATGTGTCACTGGGACCCTGCCAGCCAGGGCCCCAGTGCTCATAAGTGTGCCCTGTATGTGTTACCTTTGTTATGACTAACTGCCTCACTGAGGCTCTGCTAACCAGAACCTCAGTGGTTATGCTCTCTCACTTCTTTCCAAATTGTCACTAACAGGCTAGTGACCAATTTCACCAATTTACATTGGCATACTGGAACACCCTTATAATTCCCTAGTATATGGTACTGAGGTACCCAGGGTATTGGGGTTCCAGGAGATCCCTATGGGCTGCAGCATTTCTTGTGCCACCCATAGGGAGATCTGACAATTCTTACACAGGCCTGCCAGTGCAGCCTGAGTGAAATAACGTCCACGTTATTTCACAGCCATTTACCACTGCACTTAAGTAACTTATAAGTCACCTATATGTCTAACCTTTATCTGGTAAAGGTTGGGTGCTAAGTTACTTAGTGTGTGGGCACCCTGGCACTAGCCAAAGTGCTCCCACATTGTTCAGGGCAAATTCCCCGGACTTTGTGAGTGCAGGGACACCATTACACGCGTGCACTATACATATGTCACAACATATGTATAGCGTCACAATGGTAACTCCGAACATGGCCATGTAACATGTCTAAGATCATGGAATTGTCACCCCAATGCCATACTGGCATTGGGGAGACAATTCCATGATCCCTGAGTCTCTAGCTCAGACCCGGGTACTGCCAAACTACCTTTCCCGGGGTTTCACTGCAGCTGCTGCTGCTGCCAACCCCTCAGACAGGTTTCTGCCCTCCTGGGGTCCAGCCAGGCTTGGCCCAGGAAGGCAGAACAAAGGACTTCCTCAGAGAGAGGGTGTTACTCCCTCTCCCTTTGGAAAAAGGTGTCAGGGCTGGGGAGGAGTAGCCTCCCCCAGCCTCTGGAAATGCTTTGATGGGCACAGATGGTGCCCATCTCTGCATAAGCCAGTCTACACCGGTTCAGGGATCCCCCAGCCCTGCTCTGGTGCGAAACTGGACAAAGGAAAGGGGAGTGACCACTCCCCTGACCTGCACCTCCCCTGGGAGGTGCCCAGAGCTCCTCCAGTGTGCTCCAGACCTCTGCCATCTTGGAAACAGAGGTGCTGCTGGCACACTGGACTGCTCTGAGTGGCCAGTGCCAGCAGGTGACGTCAGAGACTCCTTCTGATAGGCTCCTTCAGGTGTTGCTAGCCTATCCTCTCTCCTAAGTAGCCAAACCTCCTTTTCTGGCTATTTAGGGTCTCTGCTTTGGGGAATTCCTTAGATAACGAATGCAAGAGCTCAACAGAGTTCCTCTGCATCTCTCTCTTCACCTTCTGCCAAGGAATCGACTGCTGACCGCGCTGGAAGCCTGCAAAACTGCAACAAAGTAGCAAAGACGACTACTGCGACCTTGTAACGCTAATCCTGCCGCCTTCTCGACTGTTTTCCTGGTGGTGCATGCTGTGGGGGTAGTCTGCCTCCTCTCTGCACTAGAAGCTCCGAAGAAATCTCCTGTGGGTCGACGGAATCTTCCCCCTGCAACCGCAGGCACCAAAGAACTGCATCACCGGTCCTCTGGGTCTCCTCTCAGCACAACGAGCAAGGTCCCTTGACCTCAGCAACTCTGTCCAAGTGACTATCACAGTCCAGTGACTCTTCAGTCCAAGTTTGGTGGAGGTAAGTCCTTGCCTCCCCACGCTAGACTGCATTGCTGGGAACGCGTGTTTTGCAGCTACTCCGGCTCCTGTGCACTCTTCCAGGATTTCCTTTGTGCACAGCCAAGCCTGCGTCCCCGGCACTCTAACCTGCAGTGCACGACCTCCTGAGTTGCCTCCGGCGTCGTGGGACCCTCTTTTGTGACTTCGGGTGAGCTCCGGTTCACTCCACTTCGTAGTGCCTGTTCCGGCACTTCTGCTGGTGCTGCTTGCTTCTGGGAAGGCTCCTTGTCTTGCTGGGCTCCCCCTCTGTCCCCTCACTCAATTGGCAACATCCTGGTCCCTCCTGGGCCACAGCAGCATCCAAAAACCCTAACCGTGACCCTTGCAGCTAGCAAGGCTTGTTTGCGGTCTTTTTGCATGGAAACACCTCTGCACGACTCTTCACGACGTGGGACATCCATCCTCCAAAGGGGAAGTTTCTAGCCTTTGTCGTTCTTGCAGAATCTACAGCTTCTACCATCCAGTGGCAGCTTCTTTGCACCCACAGCTGGCATTTCCTGGGCATCTGCCCACTCCCGACTTGATCGTGACTCTTGGACTTGGTCCCCTTGTTCCACAGGTACTCTCATCAGGAAATCCATCATTGTTGCATTGCTGGTGTTGGTCTTCCTTGCAGAATTCCCCTATCACGACTTCTGTGCTCTTTGGGGAACTTAGGTGCACTTTGCACCCACTTTTCAGTGTCTTGGAGTGTGCTATTTTTCTAACCCTCACTGTTTTATTACAGTCCCAGCGACCCTCTACAAGGTCACATAGGTTTGGGGTCCATTTGTGGTTCGCATTCCACTTCTAGAGTATGTGGTCTGTGTTGCCCCTCTCCCTATGTGCTCCCATTGCATTCTATTGTGACTATACATTGTTCGCACTGTTTTCTATTGCTATTACTGCATATTTTGGTATTGTGTACATATATCTTGTGTATATTTGCTATCCTCATACTGAGGGTACTCACTGAGATACTTTTGGCATATTGTCATAAAAATAAAGTACCTTTATTTTTAGTATATCTGTGTATTGTGTTTTCTTCTGATATTGTGCATATGACACTAGTGGTACTGTAGGAGCTTCACTCGTCTCCTAGTTCAGCCTAAGCTGCTCTGCTAAGCTACCTTTTCTATCAGCCTAAGCTGCTAGACACCCCTCTACACTAATAAGGGATACCTGGGCCTGGTGCAAGGTGTAAGTACCTCTTGGTACCCACTACAAGCCAGTCCAGCCTCCTACAGGTATCACCAAGGAAAGCTACAGGGGGCGGATCTGGGAGTAAAGAGACTTCAGCTCCATACACCGTTGGTGACAGAAACAAAGAGGAAATCAGCTTCTCTTCATTGAAGAGTCCCCAACAGTCCCTCTCGAGCCTTGTAGCTTCCTAGGGATGTCAGAGTGTACAGTGCAGGGAGCTAGGAAGCCGGCTTGGAAGGTAAGACAAGACTGAAGGAAGAGCAGAGATTTTAGATGTGCACAGAGGAAACCCAACATCAATACTGGAGGGTGTGGCTCAAAAGCCAGATCTGCCAACTTTGGAACTGGGGAACCAGCTGCAATTCCGGCATGAGCTCAGCGTCCACTGATTCTGGGTAAATCACCTAATCTCCCAGTGCCTAAAAAAAATCGAACCTTGTGAAATGTAATCTGGTGCTCATGTAAGGCACCCGGATGCCTTTGGTCCAAGTATATGTTATGTAAAACTGTAAAACAAATAGTGAACTTAAAAAACAGCTCATATTTTATTTCTCCCTAAACTCTGAGGGCATCACGCACTATTTGCTTGAACTAACCTTTCAAAAAATGCTTAAGGCAAATATAACCCTATTCAATTAAGAAAAGGATATGATACCCACGAACAAAAAGAGGGCATAAAATGTTGGCTGAATTTAAAAAAGAGATAGCTAGTGTGAATGAATTGGATATCTCTATTACTGCCATCAAACTGAGTGAGTCTAAGCACACAAGGGCTCACATACAAAGCCAGGGTAATAATTAGATAAAGAATGCAGCAGATGGCATCCAGATGGGCATCAATGATAAAGTAAATATACCACATTACACCATGCTGGGAGGGACCCCTGCATTATTCCCACAGAAATCGTAAGCACCACATCCGATATTTACAACCAATCATTAGAGCTTATTGGGGTGGAAGAATCCTTAAGCAGCGGAACTCAGTACATTATCAATGGCAGTAGCTCAATTAGAATGATTTTAAAAAGGCAAGAATAAAAAAAAAAAGAAAGTTGGAGGAGAATCTGACTAATGAACTAGAAACTGATCTGCCTAATCCAAATATTAATACTAATATTGAAATCCCAGATAAGACCTATTCTCTTTTCACAACAAGAGCTCACCAGCTTGGTGGGAGACCTACACAGTCCAGTACACTATTTACCACAGGAAACTTAGATTTCATGTCTGTGCTTTTCGAGGGGATATACCTGGCAGCCTTTATAGAGTTGTCAGCACCGATTGAAAAAAACTGAAATCTAAAGGGAGGCAGCCAGATCACCTGAGCGAAGATGCTTAAGCAGTCTCAGAAAGAACTGCAGTATGAGCAATTAACGAATCAGGATGAGGAGCATATCTTTCACATGCAAATATACAAACATGGGTATTAAATCCGTACTCCAAACGATTATGACAGAAATTAAGGAGCTAAATCAAATTGCATAATCCTTGTGTTCTCAAATACAGGGGATTAGAAAAATAATAGATAGTCTTGACACTCAGATTGAATATCTTCAACAAAGAATTCCGATTGATCCTCAATGTATTCTTCAAAAACAAAAAACTCAATTAGAGGATCAGGAAAATAGAATGCACAGATTCAATTTGAAATTCTTAGGTTTTGCCTGACAGAGAGTGCAAAACGTATCAGTCATAGAAGTTATTGATGGACTGATTTGATCACATGGATTATCCTGGGCTAAAAAATAATCTTTAACAATCACCAGAACTCATTGAGTTCCTTTGTCAGACAGGTTGAACACTACTTGTCTAAGAACTGTTTCAGTGAACTTTGGAAACTATTGCATAAAGTAAAAATTTGGCTGTACCCTTAAGACAAAAGGAATTTATAGTATCAGATTAATTTACTTTTCAGAGCTATTCTGATATGTCTTACTAAACCTCAAATCGGAAAAGGGAGCTTAGACAGTTGATTTCTTTCTATAGAATTTAAAACATGCAAGCAATGCTTTTACAGTTAGCTAAATCAAATGTGTTGGCAAAGGGCACATTTAAGATCTTTGACAAAATTATGTCAGCTCAGGAATAGCCTAGAGGTTTGCAAAAGAAAGATTAATGTGATGAGATTTTTGTTGAGAATTTCAACAATCGATTATATCTTCTATGCTTAACGTTTTTTGCAAAATAGCCTTGATTAATTTTAAAAAATGTCATAATGTAGTAATGTAGGTGCAGTAGATATATGTGAACTAAGCACAGGGATTGGAGGTTGCAGTCTGTTTTTGCACACAGCTCAAAAAGTGTGCTTGTTATCACACCATGAGTGAGAATGGAGTGTGTGGCTGCGGTAAAGCGGAAATTCCCTGGAAGGGAGGATAGGTGTGATCAAAGTGGGTAGGGAGAGTTATGATGCAGACGGATAAATGGGGAAAGAGAGTAGGGTTCAAGATCAATCTCAAATCATTATTGCTGTAAATAGAAAGACAATCTCTATGGAAACCATTATATCAGTCACATCATTGATGGCAGAGCATTGAATTATCTCAATAAATGGCTTGAGTAACAGGAGTAAAAAAGAAAGCATTATTATCATGGTCTAGTAAACTAAACTTCTTTTATAACGTATTTTATTGGTTTTATGACAAACAAGAATTTAGACAGTCAACAGTGACATATTTCAAATTGAGTCATATTTCACAAAAATCAATTATGAAGTGCACGGAAATAACAGCATCTGTGCCGTCATATACTACATCCAAAAGACACCAAGAAAAATAATTTCTGTAGTCCATTGCAGAGAACTGTCCAACTGGCAAATATTGATTTTCCTGACCACCCTTGCGGTGCAGGATGCCATTGCAAATATGTTCCCTTAAAACGTAAACTGCGCCTGACTGGAGTACAATGTTCCATGCTGTACCCAGCATGCTTGAAAACCACGCATGGTGGGAAATCCCATCTTTTCACTACGCCTCAGAATGCTGAGTCTTTTGTCAAGAAACTACTTGAGGATCAACGTGCACTTCAGTTGACTGCCTCTGATTTATCGATCTCATGTTTCGGTTGGCTGGCACTCCCATGATAGTGGTGTCAATCAGCTGGCACTCTGTACTCCCCCTAGGGGTGATCCCACGTTAGAGCATACACATTGTTTTGAGTTGCTTTTATTGGTTGATTGGTTGACACAGGGATGATTGTTGCTTCTTGGGTGTCTTCACTGGCAGGTTGGGGTGGCTGGTGTGGGGGGGGGATTCAGGCTTTGCACGGCCTGCACACCACTTGGAACTAAGTCACTGTAACCACAGGGCATATGGCGCTTTTGACTTCTGTGCGCAGCGGACCGAGCCTACACAGAGGGCACAGGGTCTTCACTACGACAGTTATGTGACAATTACCCCGCGGTCCAGCTGCATGATTTAACTGACTGCCTTCTTCTCCAGCTACTGACCTAGAATGTTCAAGTCCTAGCATAGCTTGACTGTCACAAAATTGAGGTTGCTGTCTTGCAGGAGACCTACCTTGCGCCACATAGCCAAACTTCCTTTGCCTCCTGATGGAGATCACACCGCTCCCTCTCCACTTATTCTTCATATGCCCTGGGGATGGCCATTCTCATTAAGTGTGGTGTCCTCAATCGCTTGTTACACAAAGACAATGACCCACAAGGCCACTATAATGTAGTACAGGTGATACTGGGCGGGGAGGGGGGTAAACACATCGTACTGATTATCTCCTAATCTCCTTATACTAAAGATCTCAACTTTGTCAGAGGGCTGTGGACAAGATGTGAGGTCCTGGTGCCCTGCGCTATATTTTGGTGTGGGAGGAGTTTCAACGTTTTGCTGAACAGGCACCTTGACAGCTCCAATGCAGCTACATACACAGATCAGGCAGCAGCGACTACCCTCAAAAACAACCTTACTACACATGACATGAGAGACAACCAGTGCACCTACTTTCCCATTCGTACTGAGGGCATGCATGTCTCTACATCCCATCGATCTTGGACCCACTCAGATTATTGACTGGGTATACATTTGCGAGTGGGTGAAAGATGTTGGTCACCTCCTTGCCACTCTGACCACTCACCAGTAACATTGACATTACGTACACCTTTCCCCAAACACCGCATTTCTACATAGTGCCTATCCCCCCTTTCTTTCCTTGACACAGCATTTGCAGAAGAGGTGGGGGCTCTGATCTCTATTCTGCAAAGGACAATAGCCTGCTCTACATAAAATTGGTTTCCTGGCACATCATACCAAGGAATGGGGGTTATGCTACCACATGGTAGGCTTGCCTGTGATGACTTGTTATTGGCAAAAGATAACATGTGAACTTTCAGAAGTGCTTGGTCAGCCTCTGGATCTCACCCCTAGAGTTACTCTGATAGACCTATTGGTGGCCGACGTTGTAGTTGGATTCTTGCTCCTCAGCGAGACTGCTGGGTTAGGGATGACAGCACTTTTGTTTGTGGACAACTGAATTATTACTACAACAAGTCACAACTGCCGGCCCAGCCCTCCCAGCTCAGGAGTAGTACCTCACCAAAACATAGACAGTAAAGGTGATTTCTGGCAGCCTTACGCATGGACTCTAGATTACCTTTCAGAGAAGTCTTGGTGAAACAGAAGTTACCCTTTTCTCTTGTTAGCAACAAGTCTCACACGCACATAGGCAATGAAGGAGATGCAGGAGAGTTTTCAATAGAAAATGCATGTGCTGCAATGATTAGGATAATGAACAGTAATAAAAGCAGATTGTGAAGATTGTGAATATAAACCCCCCCCACCATCTTACAATAAACATTAGATATACAATTCCTAACCACAAAAGCCTAATTCTCTACCCTAGTGAGAGATAGGTGCGATAAACCTAATCTGCCAGTAGTATGTTGTTGAGAAGTGAACCCCAATCATTGTTACCTTGGAATGAAGTCACTAGGTCAGACTCAGTGGTGATACAAAGGCTGAGTTCTTCAGCAAGGTGACGTGCAGCATAGTTGGCATCTGGAAGGAACCCCTCTAATGGCCTTGTCTGTGTTAGGTGTATTTATGCAGAGCATGTAGGATCCCTGACGCAGGTATGTTCCTAAACAACTGATAATGTGGCAGACTTTTGTTGGCAATTGCATAAACAATCCCTAACCACTACGCATGATGTCCCTATCACACGTAAGTGAGAAAGAGACATGATGACAATACCTTCTCAGAATGGCACTGATAATGAAAGCATTTCTTATCGAATGTAAGTGATGAAAAAAGCTAAAGGAAATAATAAATGGAGTAAAACAGAGCATGGTAAGTGGGCAAAAGGTCACTAGGTGACGGGGGCACAGGCCTGCAAGCCAGAGGCTAAGCTGACTCCTGTGTCTAAAATGGATTCACTGCATCATGCAGAACATACTTTCATCAGGATCGCCACATTGGTGGCCAAGTGTGTTTTTGCCTGGAGATGGAAGTCCCGGCGGGCTCCCTTACTGGTGGAGTGGAGGGTGGGAGTGGACTGGTATGTCCATCAAGAGAAGATTATTTACACTGCAAGTGGCTGCCCGCATAAACACAAGAAGATATGAGGGAGGTATGGAGGGGGTGGTGGGAATATAATGGTCTGGATAGGATAGTCTGAATATCATCATTCCTAACGTTGTGGTGCCATCTGATGTAACATATGTTGATGTGTGTAATTTTATGTGTTTAAAAAGAACAATACATTTGTTCATAAAAACAAATGACCATTTACTTTATATGAAGAAAATGAATTTGCTTGAGGTTTTCCATGGAATATTGCCTTCTTGGGCTATTCAAAGTCAGGAGAACTGCTGCATTTTGAACCAGCTGTACCCTATTTAAAAGCCCCACTGGAGTCTGGCATACAGAATATTAGCATAGTCCAGCCTTGCAGTAACCAAGCCATGTAAAACTGTTTTACTTGTATGACCTAAGAGAAAGATCAATGTCTTTTTTAAACATTTCAATAGTGCAAAACAGATAGACTTGATTGCCCTTATATGTGATTCAAGGGACAGGTATGTTGCATTTTCTGAGTATGGTAATGAGCTTGTGCTTGTATCTTGAGCCACAGAACGTGGTGTGAGATGTGAGGGCAAGCAAACATTCTGAAGGAGATGGGTGGAAGACACAAGCGAAAGTGGACGGCGGCGCTGACCGGCGGCTGCCTCTTTGTACCATTCAACTTATAAATAAACTTGTAATTATGGACCTACCCTTGGCCATTGTTCTTTCACTGGTGACGTGGATGGCCAGTAAAGAGGTGAGCATCCTGTGATTGGAGCTGGCAGCGTATCATCTATTTTTCAGAAGCCTAGTCCTGGTGCTGATTTCCACTGTGCCGCACTATTATCCAGTGCAGGGTATTGCATGCGAAAGCCATACAGAGGTCAGTAGACATTTGTCTCAGGGTTGGGCCGGCAGCATGCGTGATATCTGCTACAATGTCATGTTCAACAGCAGTATATGTGTTGCCTAGCAACATTCCTGGAATTCAGTGAATTAGCACGGCGGCGCGCACAATATTAATTGGAATCTTGAAGACAGGGCAGAGGAAGGGGGTTGCGTAGTAATCTCTTGCTGTCCCGGCACCAGCAAAAAAATCAACAAAAAAATCAGCGCTGTGATGCACACACCAGAGTTTATTTGAGAGGAAAAACTGTGGCACATTTTTTCAAAATAAGAGGAAAAAAAGGTGATTTCAACATCAGTTTAATAAATAAATAGGAAAATATACATGTGGAACATAACCAGGTATGGAACAGGAAAAATAAAGGTAGAACAGCAGAAAAACAAAAACTTTTCTAGAAAATTACGACATTTTCTTTGATAAACACCTACTCAATTTTTGAACATGCCAAGTGAGCCAATGGTTACATGTGAAGACTGGAAAGAAGGATTCCAGGCATATGTGGAAGCTATTGGCGGGGACATATTTACCACATCTCGCAAACTAGCTATTTTGAAGCTATACTTAGGGGCAGAAGGGTGTCGGGTATTAAGACATCTATCACCTACTCCAGATGCAGATGAAGAAGATTCTGATAATTGTGACTTTGAAATAGCTTTAAAAAGACTAGATCTAAACTATGGCAAGGAATAAATTAGGTGGTAGAAAGGTTCTGATTTCCACAAAGGGCACAAATGCCAGGGGAATCGGTTGACAACTTCATGGCTGCATTAAGGAAGTTCGGGCCATATGTACGAACACTTTTTCCCATAGACACAGAATGGGGAAAAACCTTTGCTACATCTGGCCCTTAGTGTCCACGTACAACTACAAAGGTTTTGTGGATAAGTTACTATGTGATCAGTTGGTACAAAAAATCAGAGACAAATGCATGCAAGAAAAACTATTAAATACAGAAACGCTAACATTGATGAAGGCCATAGACATTGCGAAGACAGAAGAGAATACAGAAGAAGGAATCAAAGAAATATCAATGAGTAATGCAGGAAAAGTGGAAGTAATGTGAACCAATCCATTGGCAAGGACCAGAAAAGAAACAGCATCATCACTAGGCAGTTGGAATGATCAAAAGGGTTATTTTTGTTATAAATGTGGTCTTAAAGGACACATAGCCACTGATTCTAATTGCCCTGCAAAAGGACATTTGTGAAGGAAATGTAAGGCTAACGGGCATTTTGCAAGCGTTTGCATAGGAAAAGGAGGGGGATTTCCAGTGAAACAAAAAAGGTCTATTCGCAGTGTAAACCAAGATAATGATAGTGAGCAAGAAGAAGGGTGTATTTTGCAAGGTTAAGTAGGAGGATCTTCAGAGATGGTGCACCCTATTGTATGATCAAAGTGGACGAGGTGGAAGTGCGTGTGATGGCTGATTTGGATGCCCATTATACATTGATTGATGAAGAATATATGAATAAGTTTCCCAATCACAAAGTGTCCAAACCAGACATCAAACCTGTGGCATATGGAAACAGGTCTATAGATGTATTGGATATATTGAAGGTATGGTGGGGAACCAAGGAAAGAGTATGTTTTCTAAAGTATATATAGCCAAAGATGGTTCATGTTTACTGGGACGGCCTCAACAAAGGGAATTGTTGATCAGATTGGACCCTAATCATCCTGATCAAGTTTTGGGACAATGTTTGGTGTAAAAAGTGTAGGTGATAGTGTATGGTGGGAAAAGTGTCAGAGTGTGTTTAGTGATGAATTGGGACTACTTAAGGGTTTGGTACATAAAATAGTTTGGAAGGATGGAGTTAAACCCATAGTGCACAAACCGTGCACTGTACCGTTTATGATGAGAGAACTATTGAAGAAGGAGTTGAACAAGTTATGTGAGTCAGACATTATTGAAGAAATTGAGGCTTCAGAGTGGTTGCCCACCTGTAGTCCTGGCAAAGAAACCCTGTGGGAAGCTTAGAATGTTCGAGGACTTTTGCAACATTCACAAGGCTATTTGGCGCGATAGACAGCCCTTACACAATATTGGCAAAATGTTGACGACAGCCAAAGGGGCAAAGGTATTTTCCACTGTGGACTGCAGTCCACCAAATTGTCTTCTATCCAGTGTCTAGATATCTCACTTTCTTTGTCACGCCGGAGGGTGCATTTAGATTCAAGCGCATGCCCTTTGGGCTTAGATCAGCCTCTGCAGTGTTTCAAAGGGCAATGAATCAATTGTTCAAGGGAGTGAGTTATGTAACCTACTTCCAGGATGACATCCTTATTTTTGCAGAAAACAATGAAAAACATGATGAAGTTCTGGCTAAAGTTTTGGGAATTTTACAACAAAGCGGGTTCTCCATAAAAATGGAAAAATGCAGCATATGAGTTAAAGGTGTAGAATATTTGGGACATTGGTTGGATGAAAGAGTGGTGTCACCTAAACTGAAATTAGTGAAAGCCATTGAGGATGCTTCACCACCACAAGACAAGGATCAGTTGAGGACTTTCTTGGGACTAGTATAATAGTATTCGCGCTTTCTTCACAAATTTGCTGATAAGACTGAACATATGCGCAAATTAATGTAAAAAAAATTAAAATTCAATTGGGGTGTGGAGTCTGATCATGAGTGTAAACAAATTGAAGAAGAAATAGCATTCACTCCTGCACTCAAGCCTTTTGACACACGTGATAAGATCATAATTTGCACTGGTGCCAGTACCATAGGCTTGGATGCTGTACTCTTGCAACAGAGACAGGGTAAAGAAGTAACCATAGCTTATGAATCAAGACCTCTGAGAAATGCGGAACAAATGTATTCAACAATAGAAAGAGAATCCTTGGCATTTTGGTGAGGGGTGAGTCATTTTAAGACGTTTGTGTGGGGCGCAGAGTCCATAATTCTCACTGATCACAGACCCTTAATTGATGTATTCACTAATAAGGGTACCAGTCAGGCATCAACTAGAATCGTGCAATGAGTGCTGAGAATGTCAGGATTTTATTACACTATGGAATATATGGCCGGAAGAAAATGTGGTGGCTGATTGTTTATCAAGGCTACCAACACGTGACCCAGGGAGTGAGGAGTGGAAAGAATATTTGGAATTGGTGGTCAGTGTACATGGGCCTAGGGGTTGCATAAGTCATGAAAAATGAAGGCAGGCGGTCAAGGAGGATGTAATTTTACAAGAGGTACTAAAATATCTGGCTGAGGAGTGGCCTATGAAAGGAAAAGCTTCTGGAGTGATGAATCTCAAAGAACCGTGGCTTATCCTCTGGTTGAGGTTTAAAAAATGGATGCTCCCTGAAAACTTTTTATTGTATATTAGATACGTTATTAACGTGAGTTGCTAACATTTGTTATATGTATTTACTTATTTTATATTTCTTGGGAAGGGAGATGTGTTGCATTTTCTGAGTATGGTAATGGGCTTCTGCTGGTATCTTGCGCCACAGAACGTGGTGTGAGATGCGAGGATAAAGGAACCTTCTGAAGGAGACGGGTGGAAGACTCAAGTGAAAGAAGATGGCTGCGCTGGCCGGGTGCTCCCTCTTTGTATCATTCAACTTATAAATGAACTTATAATTATGGACCTACCCTAGGCCATTGTTCTTTTAAGGTCGCTGTCAAATTTTATGCCCAAGTTCCTAGCTTCATGTTTTGGAGTGAGAGGAGCCACCGACCTTCCATCCACAGCATTCAACCATCAGGAGAGGGGGAGTCTTCAAAGATCAACATTTCGGAGTTCAGCTTCAGACACTGGTATTTCATCCAGTTTGCCGCTGAAGTCAGACATCTGTGCACATTATCCACCTCAACTTTATCCATCTGCTAAAAGCATAGCATCAACTGTGTATCATCAGCATAACCGATGAGGTTGAAACCCCAGCGATCCACGTCCTTCCTCATGGAAGCCAAACAGATAGTAAACTGCATAGGGCTCAGCACGGAGCACTGAAGTACCAGCATATCAGTTCCTTAAAGCCTGAGGTGAACAGCAGGAGATGGACTGCTTGCTCTCTCTCACGTAGGAATAATTGTAGCCATCTGTTTTCCGTACTAGTTATCCCTGCATCCCTCGGTGACTCATAGAGGATCTGAGAAGAAACCGTATCTAAAGGGGCTGAGAGATCCAAAAGGATGTCCACTGCTATCTTCCCTGTGTCCAAATTAGATTTGATAGGTTTAGTGACTTCCAAAATAGCTACTTCTGTGCTAAAGTCCTTGCAGAACCCAGACTGAGTATAGTGCAGTATATATTTTTTCCCTATAAAATGGGAGTACTGTGGGTTAACTAGCTGCTCAAACATTTTCCCAACACTAGACAGAGAGAAACTGGTCTGTAGTTGCTCAGAAAAGCTGGATCTGCATTAGCTTTTTATGTCTCGGTTAGACAACTCAGCAAAAGAGGTGTTGTGTTCTATGTATGTGCATACAGGCTGTCCATCTCCTACTGTTGGTAAACTTCAGCGTCACTCTCATTTTCTTTGATGCCATTCGTCATAGCATGCGGGCGTCATACTCTCTTCTTGTGTCTGGCCCTCCCAAAACGCATGGACCAAGTACATGTCTCCGTTCAATGCTCCAGGTGTGCGGGACTACTTTGTTCTTTGTTTTCAAGTACTCCATAGCACTACTTGTGTTTTCAGGCCATCCCCCTTGTGCACATACCACTAAATCGCATGCACATGTATATAAGCGAATGCATGTCTTGGAAAGTTGTTAAAACACGAACAGCACTTGTTTATTTTTATTGCACTGTACAATGGAAAAAGTGCGCTCGCTCTGTCCTCTGTCTTGCCATTGAGCAATCACGAGCCGATGGTATTGGAGTGCTTAAAGTGCTCACCAGTTAAATTACACAACTCATTCATTTTAGCCGCTGATCCTGCTTCAATTAAGGTATTGTTTCCCCTTCATTGTTACTTCCTTTCGGCCTCTCCTGTCGTTGCTTGCCCATCTCCACCCCTCCTGCTTCCCTTCCTAACCTGTTCACCTACTACCTCCTTATTGGCTGCAGCTTTGTTTATTATTTTTTTATGCACATTCTGATGGTTTTGGAGAGCTTGCTGCACCCTCTGTTTTCCATTGTTTAAACACGACTCAATGGTATTGGAGCAATTGTTCCATCCTCCATCTTTCCATACTGCTAACACCAGCCAATGGTATTTGAGCACTCATTCCATCCTCTGTCTTGCCGTTGTCTCCCTTTTACACATACACACATACCACTAACGTTTATGCACATGTATATAAACAAATTAATTTCTTAAAAAAGTTAACAGCACTTGTCTATTTGGTATTTGAGTGCTCACTCCGTCCTCTGTCTTGCCATAGTCTCCCTTGTACACATACTACTAAAGTGCATGCACGTGTAGATAAACAAATGCATTTCTTAAAAAGTTACTAAAACACAAACAGCACTTTTTTTTGTTTTGCACGATTCGATGGTATTGGAGCGCTCGCTCCATCCTACATCTTCCCACCGCACAAAAACAAGTCAATGGTACTGGAGCCTTTGTTCCGTCCTCCATCTTGATAACATCGGGCGATGGTATTTAAGCGCTGTCCTCCTTCGTCTTGCCATAGTCTCCCTTGTACACATACACACATCCTCTAAAAGTCATGCATGTGCACATAAATGAAAGCATTTTTTTTTTAATTGTTAAAACATGAACAGGTCTTGTTTATTTTTTATTGCGCGATCCAATGGTATTGGAGCGCTCGCTCCGTCCACCGGCTTCCCATAGAGTGAATACGAGCTGATAGTATCGGAGCGTTTTAAGCGCTCACCAGTTACATTCCACAATGACCCATTCATTTTTGCCGCTGATCAGGCTTCAGTTAAGGCATTTTTTCCTGCCAACTCCCGCGCTGCTGGCCCATCTCCGAATCCTCTCCTGCTTCCCTACTACAACTGTCCACCCACTACCTCCATTGTCGCTGCTTAAAAAAAAAAAAATTACAGCATCCGAATGGTATTTGGGCACTTGTTCTGATCCCCATCCTACCAACGCCTAATGGGCATGTATTGGAGCCCTTTCACTCCTCACCGTTTACATTACACAATAACAGTCATTGCCCTAGGCAGGGGGAAGCCTAACTGACTTGCCCAGAATCAGATAATTCATCCGACCCCAAGATTCGAACCTAGTTCCCCGGCTCTGCTGTCGGCAGCTTTGGCCGTTGCGCAAATCCTCACTTCACGTCTTAACTCGTCAACTGTTTCTCACTATCACTTTCACATTTGGTAAAAAATGCACTGTTAACACCGAACAAGGATTGACAAAGCCTTTAGATCTCAGCAATGCCTGAGCTATTGGCCTTAAGAATGTATTTTAGCCATATTGTCTAGCAGCACATCTGCTTTTTGAAAGCAAATAAAAGAATGCTGTAATGCGGCCAGCACAGCCCACGTAATAGCGCTTTTTTGTGTTAGGAGGGACACACAATAAACTCAACATGGTGTGCAAAGAGACTGGCTTTGGCGCAACATCCTGTGATTCTGGCCTTTCAGAAACTTTCAGCCATGTAATAAAAACTCCAAAATTGATTAAATCAGCACTCCCTGGGTAACCTGGGTAAAGCTAAATGCAAATTATATTGTTCTATACATAGATGCTAATACAGTCTGTTTCAAGCCATTGCAATTTTGTTCCAATGTAGGAGGGTATAGATTGAACAAAGCAAACACAGAGACATTGATACCTCACAGCAATAGATTCCTGATTTCCTTGTGTCCAATTATGAGAAAACGCCTTGGAAAATTTGGAAGATCTTTGTAAATTAAACTGTCACCCGAAAATCAAGAAGATACAAAATGTATTAGACAGATGAAGTTATGGTTTCTCCTCACCTATATAATTGTTGAAAAACAAAGTTTTTGACAATTACTTATTTTAATTAAATCAGGTGGGGGCATCAACCTCATCCTCCAGTGAAAACTGAAAATTTGTAAACTCAAACTGGTATAGCTTGTTCGCTATTGATAAGACAAGATAAAAATAGTTGCATGGTTATTTAATGCCACACATTGCACAGAATGAGTCATTTCAAACTATCGTTCACACAGAACTATCCTGAAATGAGTTAAAACGTTGGGAAGCAATTGGTTTAAGCAGAATTGAGGGTTGGTTAACTAATGGCAGAACCATATGCTGGGAGCATGTAAACAAAAAAACATAAGCTAAAAAATGCGGTGTTTTCCAATTAACAACTATGGAGCTCTATCTTTAGAATATGAAAACATGAAAATGAAGATGAACTCAGCCATTTTTATAGGGAGCGTGCATTTCAACGTGTGATTGGTTTCTGCTTTCTACCGGCTCAAAATAATACCACTTGGCCACTGTTGGAACAAATATTCAGACAGTGACACAAAGAAACCTCAATTGAAATTAACCTTCTGATATGGAAAGAGGCACGTAAGTACCATTTAAAGGCCCTGCGAGGTGTGAACTACAGAAGAATGCAACCTTGTGCTCAATGGTTTATAGTATCAGCACAAGTGCAACCCTTTTCTGGTGGAAGATTGCCCAAGGTGTTCCGAACCAGAGAACTGAAGACTTATGATTTGCATCAAACACAAAAATCTTCTTCTTAACATGCATTGCTTTTTAACGTACCAAGTAAACAATCTATGACACAACACGTTTAGCAGTTATAACAATATTTCGTTTATTCTTTTTCATCAACATCAAGTTTTCAATTTTACTTATTTATGTAAATAGATATCACTACATTTCATTTGAATTTTTCAAACCACATATACAAATACTTTGATTGTTTTAATATATCCTGCCTCTTTTCAGCACTCATTTACACATTCAAACATTATCATTAAAAACAGAGGTTCCCAGAACATATACATAGCCCACCACCACCATGCGTGTATATCACATAATGCAAAAAAAATCCATAAATAAAAAATAAAGATTTTCTCTGACACCTTCTTCCGACACTCACCTAAAAACAGATTTCTCCGCATGACAACAGGGCTGAAATTCATCAGGATGGTGCCACGTATGTTTCTTGATGTAGAGGGAGCATCTTCTACAGGCTGGAATTGTTACCTATTAATATATAAATTTAACTCTCCTCTCATGTTGGCTTCATTCTGGCCATCCTTTGGGACTCAACTTCATTACTCTTTTCAGATTCCAGGTGTTAGGTTAACACTTGAGAAGCATGCTGTGTTAAACATTTCTTTCTTTGTTTTCTGTCTCAGATAACAGCTTTCATGGCTTTACACTCAGATCAAAATAAGCTAGCTGAAAGACGTTTGGGATACAAATCAGAGATTTATAATTAATTGTCTGGAAATTCAGATAAATCCAAATTAAATTTCAATACTGATAGGCTGGTGAAGACATTTGGAAACGAGGTCCAAACAGCAAGGGTCTGGTGGTATATTACAGAATTAGTTGACAGATCATTGACTTTCACCTTTTAACAGTTGGCTTGATAAATTAAGCAAAGTTTATAACAGTGAAAGAATATTCGCAAAATGGACAGGTGCTCTAAATAAGTTTAACAAGACTTGAGTTTGGTATGAATACTTTATACAAAGTCTATGAAAACCGCCTTTTCTGCCGGTCACACAGGTTTTTTATTTAGCTTTTTGTTGGACCCTATTGTTTGGCTGGCTTTAGGTCTTTGTCCATTTTACCCCTGTTAACCAGTAGCAAAGTGCCAGTGCTCCTCTTTTTAACATAGCCAGTTTATCATACTCCTTATTGGTATGTTTAACTTATCAATACGTCCGTAGTATGTGGAACAAAGTATACATAGGGCGTGGAAAATATTTTACACTAGTGGGCTGCAGCACCTATTGTGCTATCCACTAAAGTGGCAGTGCAAACATGGCTTCAGGCCCACCATGGTAGCCTTACTATAGCAGTGTAAACACTGCAGTTTGAAAAATAAACCCTTTTGGCATGTCAAAACCTCTCTTTTTAATAATAATAGGTCATCCCTGTCCTAGGCCTTGTGGCCCAGAAGACATGCCGCATGGTATCCAAAAACAGGACGTGCATAAATTTAGGGGCTGTTTTAGGAAAAGTGGCGCTGCATCCACTGCAGCTCTACTTTTTTTGCGCCCCTTAGTGCCCCCTACCGCCACCATGTGTGCGCCGTATTTAAAGTATGGTGCACCATGGCACAGGGTAGGGGGCAATAGCATTATTTTTTGACGCTATTGATGTACTCTGCAGGAGTAGTGCCAAAATGTTGGCGCTACTCATGAAGAGTACACGGGGTCCATTATAAATAATGGAAAACCCAATTTTAATGCTTGCTCTGAGCAGGCATTAAAAGAGCTGAAAAAAGTGGGGGAACATCCCCCTTGCATACATTATGGCTGGTGCAGGCATAATCTGGCTCAAGAGTTTACAAAGTGAGTGGTGCAATGTATGCATTACACCACTTTGTAAATATGGCGCTGGGAAAATGCCACTTTAGCGTCGCCTTAGCATAAAAAAAATGACACTATGGCGGCTCCAAGGTGGCGCTATGGACTCTTAAATCTACCCCTTAATGTTAACATGTCCTCAAAGTAATTAGCAGCCAAAATATATTTTCACATGGAAGGGATAGCAAGCCCATGTAAAAAAACAGAATACATACTGTATCTCCTAATGCGACCTGCTTTGAAGATAATTAAACAACTATATTTAATAGTTATATAACCAATCAGTGGTGAAGTCTGATCTTTAATGAATATGAAGGAAACTTAATTTTAATAAAGCTACCTTTTCCCTTCCTGAAGTTCTCGGAGGATAATTTGCATTGTCTTTCTTGCTTCCCCCAGCCAGTAACTATCCTGATGTAGGTGTGAATATGTATGAAATGCCTCCCAGGAGCAAGCAAAAGGCTGACTTGAATGGGCACAGATAGCTCCCCTGAACCCCAGAGAATATACAAGGTGAGTTCTGTGAGCACCCTTTTTGGGACACCAGTGGTCAAACCCTGCGTGAGTGTAAAACCCTGCTTGGCAGGTCTGCCGTTTTAACATATAACACTTGAGGTGCGCTGGAAGGAGAGAGAAAAGGAAGCCAAGACAGTTCTTGTGGATCCACTATCTGGTTTCTGAAGGACTTTACTTTTGACTTACCGGCCCTCTGTCTCTGGATTTATTGTACGTACAATGGCTGCCTCAAACCGAATTTGAGTGTTAGAAGAGGCAGGACATTAGGATTGCTACTAGGATTACTAGTACACACTCCACACACACCCAGAACCCACAAAGGCCAAGGTTAGTGTGGCCAAGAGTTTTGCCTTCTTGAAAATGCCCAAAGTGGGTGGTGTTGGTCTTAGGAACATTTACATCTTTGGTTGGGAATCCCCAAGAGTTGTTCCCACCTACTAGCTAAAGCCAGGCATTGTTGTGGCACCTCCAAACACCCTCTTCTGAACAGTTCCTGGACCTGAGAAAGATCACAAGACGACTGGACCTGCGAACTGTGACCAGAGAGGAGACCTGAAGACCTCTTCCCTATTGTTCCCAAGATATTGAATTGGACTCCAAGGGCCATAAGGTTATCCCCCTTTTCCAGCTACACAGATACAACAAGCTGCAAGAGTTCTTTTCCTGGAAACATCCAGATGACCATTGACAACTAAACCTGGAATTTCCCCTGATGTTGGCCTCTGCCTGTTACCCTGTGACCTCTAAGTGCCTCCCCTGAGGCCCTGGGGAATTTAGAAGTGTATTTCTGTGATAGCATGGGACATAAAGGACTAAGTAAGAAGGTAAAATCTTTGACCAGAATGAACCTGGTTGGTGTGTCTGACACAGCCTGAAATTGTGCCTAGGTCCAGTCTACTATGACCATTCACTGTCATTGCTGCTTTGTGCTTTTTGGCTCTATTTCGTCATAAAAATTAATACCTCTGGTTCCTTTTATTGGATTTTTGTTGTTATGTTACCATTTTGGTTATTACATTTTACTCTCTTTTTCAAATTCAGATTTTTATTGCTTTACCTTTCAACTTTATTACAGTTTTGGTACTGCATAAATACTTTACACATTGCCCTAAGCTATTTGGGTGCTGAGCTCAGGTAAATTTAGTGACTTCCCCTGACAAGGGTTGTGATTATTCTTTGAGGAGAGTTGTCAGCCACCCAAATCATAATCCACTTTCTTACACAAGTGGATTTAGTTGATTTTTAGGTTGCAGCCTTTCAGACAGTTCTCTGGTTTGCTAAAGACATCTTGGGGATTTTCAAAAAGTTGACCTAGAAATGCATTTTGCTCATTAATTACCATTGGCTTTGTGGTTTGTAACTCACACTTTCTTGCTTTTCATTTGCTGGCTTTATTTGCTTTAGGCTGCCCTGGTTCAGTTCCTCCCTCCTGTTACCTAAACCATGTTTTCTGTATTCTTCCACAAACTGACTTTCAGTTAACAGGCCTCTAAATGTTGTTCTTATCTCGTCACATTTGCTGTGCATTCAAAGACCGACGTCAAATGTCAGGTGCTCTCTTCCAAGGTGTAGGAGGCTGGCCTGGCTTGTAGTGGGTACCAGAGGTACTTATACCTTGTGCCAGGTCCAGTTATCCCTTATTAGTGTAGAATAGGTGTTTCTAGCAGCTTAGGCTGATAGAAGGTAGCTATGGCAAAGCAGCCTAGGCTGAACTAGGAGACATGTAAAGCTCCTACTATACCACTGGTGTCATATGCACAATATCCTAAGAAAACACAATACACAGGAGTACTAAAAATAAAGGTACTTTATTTTTATGACAATATGCCAAAAGTATCTCAGTGAGTACACTCAGTATGAGGATAAGATATATACACAAGATATATGTACACAAACCAAAATTATGCAGGTAATAGCAAGAAAAGTAACGCAAGCAGTGTACAATTATAGTAGATTGCAATAGGAGCACATAGGTATAGGGGCAACACAAACCATATACTCCAAAAGTGGAATGCGAACCACGAATGGACCCCAAACCTATGTGAGCTTGTAGAGGGTAGCTGGGACTGTAAGAAAACAGTGAGGGTTGGATAAATAGCCCACCCAAAGACCCTGAAATGTAGGTGTAAAGTGCACCTACTACCCCCAAAGAGGACAGAAGTCGTGATAGGGTGATTCTGCAGGAAGAACAAACACCAGCAATGCAACAACAGTGGATTTCCGTACCTGAGTACCTGTAAGACAAGGGGAGCAAGTCCAATAGTCGCGACAGTGTCGAGAGTGGGCAGGAGCCCAGGAAATGCCAGCTGAGGGTGCAAGGAAGCTGCCACCTGTTGAAAGAAGCTTGGAGTTCTGCAAGAAAGAAGAGAGCTAGGAACTTCTCCTTTGGAGGATGGATGTCCCACGTTGCGATGAAGCTTGCAGAGGTGTTCCCATGCAGAAAGAGCGCAAACAAGCCTTGCTAGCTGCAAGGGTCACAGTAGAGGTTTTTGGGTGCTGCTGTGGCCCAGGAGGGACCAGGATGTTGCCACTTGGAAGAGAAAACAGAGGGGGCGCCCAGTAACTCAGGGAGCCCTCACAAAAGTAGGCAGCACCCACAGAAGTACCTGAACAGGCATTTGGAAGGAAAGTGAACCGGAGTCCACCCGAAGTCACAAAAGGGAGTCCCACGACGCCTGAGGACAACTCAGAAGGTTGTGCACTGCAGGAAGGAGTGTCGGGGACCCAGGCTTGGCTGTGCACGAAAGAAATCCTGGAAGAGTACACAGGAGCCGGATCAGCTACAAATCATGTGGTACCCAGCAATGCAGTCTAGCGTGGGGAGGCAAAGACTTACCTCCACCAAACTTGGACTGAAAAGTCACTGGACTGTGGGAGTCACTTGGACAGAGTTGCTGATTTTCAGGGACCACGCTCGTTGTGCTGAGAGGGGACCCAGAGGACCAGTGATGCAGTCTTTTGGTGCCTGCGGTTGCAGGGGGAAGATTCCGTCGACCCACGGGAGATTTCTTCAGAGCTCCTGGTGCAGAGAGGAGGCAGGCTACCCCCAGAGCATGCACCTCCTGGAAACAGTCGAGAAAGCCGGCAGGATGAAGCAATACAAGGTTGCTAGTAGTCGTCTTGCTACTTTGTTGCGGTTTTGCAGGCGTCCTGAGCAGTCAGCGGTCGATCCTTTGGCAGAAAGTGAAGAGGGAGATAAAGAGGAACTCCGGTGAGCTCTTGCATTTGTTATCTGAATAATCCCAAAGCAGAGACCCTAAATAGCCAGAAAAGGAGGTTTGGCTATCAAGGAAGGAGGATTGGCTACCAAGAGAGGTAAGAGCCTATCAGAAGGAGCCTCTGACGTCACCTGCTGGCACTGGCCACTCAGAGCAGTCCAGTGTGCCACAAACACCTCTGTTTCCAAGATGGCAGAGGTCTGGGACACACTGGAGGAGCTCTGGGCACCTCCCCTGGGAGGTGCAAGTCAGGGGAGTAGTCACTCCCCTTTCCTTTGTCCAGTTTCGTGCCAGAGCAGGGCTGGGGGATCCCTGAACCGGTGTAGACTGGCTTATGCAGAGATGGGCACCATCTGTGCCCATCAAAGCATTTCCAGAGGCTGGGGGAGACTACTCCTCCCCATCCCTCACACCTATTTCCAAAGGGAGAGGGTGTTACACCCTCTCTCAGAGGAAGTCCTTTGTTCTGCCTGCCTTGGCCAGGGCTGCCTGGACCCCAGGAGGGCAGAAACTTGTCTGAGGGGTTGGCAGCAGCTGCAGTGGAGATCCCGGAAAGGCAGTTTGGCAGTACCCGGGTTCTGTGCTAGAGACCCGGGGGATCATGGAATTGTCACCCCAATGCCAAAATGGCATTGGGTTGACAATTCCATGATCGTAGACATGTTACATGGCCATGTTCGGAGTTACCATTGTGACGCTGTACATAGTTAGTGACCTATGTACAGTGCACGCGTGTAATGGTGTCCCCTCACTCACAAAGTCCGGGGAATTTGCCCTGAACGATGTGAGGGCACCTTGGCTAGTGCCAGGGTGCCCACACGCTAAGTAACTTTGCACCCAACCTTCACCAGGTGAAGGGTAGACATATAGGTGACTTATAAGTTACTTAAGTGCAGTGGTAAATGGCTGTGAAATAACGTGGACGTTATTTCACTCAGGCTGCACTGGCAGGCCTGTGTAAGAATTGTCAGAGCTCCCTATGGGTGGCAAAAGAAATGCTGCAGCCCATAGGGATCTCCTGGAACCCCAATACCCTGGGTACCTCAGTACCATATACTAGGGAATTACAAGGGTGTGCCAGTATGCCAATGTGAATTGGTAAATTTAGTCACTAGCCTGCTAGTGACAAATTTTGAAAGCAGAGAGAGTATAACCACTGAGGTTCTGGTTAGCAGAGCCTCAGTGAAACAGTTAGGCATCACACAGGGAACACATACAGGGCACATACTTATGAGCACTGGGGCCCTGTCTGGCAGGGTCCCAGTGACACATAGACTAAAACAACATATATACAGTGAAATATGGGGGAACGTGCCAGGCAAGATGGTACTTTCCTACACAAGGTCTCTTGTTTACTTTTCTTTCTGTGCCTTCAAAGTCAGAGGAGTTATGGGACAATTGTGCCTGGGGTTGGAAAGAGTTGTTTTTTTAGCACAGGAAAACATTTAAATGAACTGATTAAGTATTTCAGAATATATATTAGAACGCACAAAAGAAACACTTTTTTTGTTATTTCTGAAGTGTTTTGGAAACAAATACTTTAATGTGATCTAAACAAATCTAGAAGATGCAATTTCCACATACTTTCGTATGTGCACTGTTTCGTTTTATTAGTAAAACTGTATATCTGTGCAAATGTAATGGTCCGTTCAATTGAAAATGTGTTGTCTGTAATGGCAATATGCTTCCACACCATGAATACTCCACTCTATGCCACTCCACCCTATTCTGCACCACTGCACAACACTGTGTTCGCCTCTGTACCACTCCACTTTACACCACTCCACGCCAATGCGCTCTGCCCCACTCCACTTTACTGCACTCAATGCTACTTCACCCTATTTATCTCTACTCTACTCTACACCACTCCACTCTTCACCACTGCTTTCTACACCACTTCAGTCTAGGCCACACCAATCTACTTTACGGCACTCTAATCTGCCTTGCACTAACGCACTCCATGCACTGCACTGTACACTACTTTACTCAATGTCATTAACCTCTAAGCAACTGCACTCTACCCTCACCACTCCACTGCATGCCACTTTGCTCCACTCCACTCTGAAACAACCTACTCTATGCCACTGCACTATATGCCACTCCTACACCACTGCACTGTACAAAACTGTGTTCTATGGCACTGCGCTTTATGCCACTGTACTGCACTCTAATCTGCATCACTGTACTCTATGCCTCTCTACTCCACTCTACTCCATTCTACACCACCTCACTCTGACACTCTACTCTGCAACACTTCACTGTCCGACACTGACCTCTACTCCATTCTAATCTGTACTGCTCCATTCTATGCCACTGCACTCTATGGCACTATACTCTACTCTGCAACACTCTATGTTACTCTACTCTGCACCACTCTAGGTCACTGCACTCTGTGCCACTCAACTCTACTCTGTGCCACAGCCCTCTGCATCACTCACTTCTACGCTACTCCACTCTGCACCACTCTATTCTACTCTACACCACTGCACTCTACTCTGTGTCACTCTACTCAGCACCACTCTACTCTGCACTACTCTTCTCCACACCACTCCACTCTATGCCATGCTACTCTGCTCCACTCCACTCTGTGCCACTCCACTTTGCACCACTCAGCTTTATTGTGCCCCACTCTAGTCTGAGCCACTGCATTCTACGATGATGCATTGTATGCACTGAATTCAATGCCACTGTACTCAATGCCACTGCCCTCTAAGCCACTATACTCTGCAACACTCTTTGCCAATGCACTCTACAGCAGTCCACTCTACTCAATGCCACTCTTGTGTATGCCACTCCACACAATGCCACTCCAGTACACAATACTCTGCCACTCCACTCTATGACACTCCACACCACTCTCCTCTATGTCACTAACACACACAACCTGCATCCGCAAAAGCACTAACTGTTGGTGATGCGGACAGTAGCCACGCTGGTGAACAACATGGCTAAAATACATTGGCAAAGCCAATAGCTCTTACATAAGCGAGACCTGTTGGCTTTGTCAATGCTTGTTCATATGTGCATCTATTCTTGTACTTCTTCTAATTTTAAATAATGGCATTAATAATTTGATATGAATATGAATTGTATTTTCTAAATGTATTGGTGTGTTAAACTGGTTAAAGTAGAATTGATCTTTATTTGAGAACAATATGCACGTGATTTAAAACTGTGATTTTAATGAGGAAAGGGTTTTCCAATGTATGTACATTTTGGAACACTGTATTTAACTGTATTTGCAATTGATTAGAACCAGATTGCATCCACTACCTGTGAAGATGGCTTGGTGCTCTATGTATTGTAGGAGAGCCAATATTGGAATGTGATGAGGTAATTGGGTTCTGGAACGGAATGGTGGGAAAGTTTAGAGGTGGAAGAGAAAGAGAGATGGAAGGAGCTGTGCTGGAGATGCTGTATATTACTTTTGAAATAAAGAAGTGGAATTGAACCAAACCGAGAGATTCATCTTTACATTGGCGACGAGGGGCCGTGCAGGAGACGGATTGTGTTGAACATCTCCACTCCTGGAAGCTAATACAGCTCATAAAATCAGCTATTCAACAGAAAAAAAAAAGGGAGAAAGGAAAAACTCACAAGAGAACTTGAATCTTAATTTGGAACTGGTGAGCACAATTATCATTGTTCAAATATCGTTATTTTAAATCGGTTAAGCTGTTCTTGGATACTGTAAAAAAAAACAAAAAAAAACTATACTCCAGATGACAAGCTTAATCGCGTGCTAAACATTACTAAAGAGAACAATAATAATCTTTATATATTCCGTCGTAAAGACGATGCCTGCCTCTAACGAACTGTGTGTTGTTTTTGGAAAAACTAAACGAGCAGACGCGCAAGGTACAACTGACAGGAGCGCGTGAAACATTTCATTTAATGCTTTAAACGCGCGTGGCACAACTGACATGAGCGCGTGAACCATTTTATTTAGTGTTCCAAACACGCGAGGTACGCACGACAGAAGCGCGTGAATCAATTGAACAAATTCTGCCCCGAGCACAACGCGATCTGTACAATCGAGCGAGCAATTTCCATTACGGCAGCTCATGCCGTGGGTGAAACATTGTCAGACGGCTTCCTGCGACAATTAAAATATAAAATAAGGGGAAAAGAGACGACCTTACCTGCATCGGCGGTTCACGACGTACTCTGCACCAGTCCTGCAAAAGCGAGGAAGGACTTAGTAAAAGCTGAATAGTAAAAGGGAAGGAAGACTTAAAGGAAAAAAAAAAAAGGCAAGAAGAAAGGCATTTGAAGATGTACAAATATTAACTGCATATGAAATAATGAATTTTAAAGTGGAAAACATTTTTGAGAAGAAAACGACATATATTATATGGCAAAAATAAAAAATAAAAATTAAAAAATATTTAAAAAAATAATATATATATATATATATATATGTGTAAATATAAAATTTTATAAGGAACCAAGGAAATAACTATTAGGTTGAACTATGGGTGATCAAAGTATGTCCTCGCCACCACCCTTTTTGCCAACTCCTGGGGAACCGCTTATTCCGTGGAAACAGTGGAAAAAGGTGTTTTCTACCTACTTACTGGCATTTGGAGGAGATCGCTACAGTCCTATCAGAAGACAGGCGATTCTTCTTCATTATTTGGGTATTGAAGGAAGAAGAATCTATGAGGACCTACCTGAGGTTTCCTTAGGTATGGGTGATGGACAACCCTCCAATCTATTTGAGATGTCCTTGCAAATGCTAGATTTACAATTTACACCTAAGACTAATTTGGTTCTAGAGCGTCATACATTTTTCTCGAGGATGCAGAGTGCTGATGAAGATATAGCATCATATGTAGCAACCTTACGGGGACTCGCCCTTTCTTGTCGCTTCGAACAGTTATCGGATTCCTTGATAAGAGATCAGATAGTAAGGTGTGCTTATAGTAGGAAAATAAGGGAGAAGTCATTAATGAAAGATCCTAATCTGGAGGAAGCGATTCAAGTTGTTAAAAGAATGGAGCACACAGCTGTATGGTACAGGAAATGGATGATTCAAATAAGGAAGGAAGACAAAATGTTATCAGTGAAATAAAGAACAGGGGTAAATTCATAACTACTGAGGAGAAGAAAAGGTCAACAAAGAATTGGGAAGATCCTAATCGGGGAAAGTTTGATTCAAGGGAAGTAAAATGTTATTGGTGCGGAGCACCTGGACACATTGCATCAAGCAAAATGTGTGCTGCAAGAAACGCAATATGTCGCAATTGCGGAAAAAGAGGGCATTTTGCCAAGGTCTGTATATTTAAAAACAATGAAGGTAGTGGTCACACAATTCAAGATGTTCAGGATGTGTGTGGAAACTTGGAAGAAATAATTTTAACTGTGGAAGAAAACTCCATTGTTCTAGCTCATGACGAGAAAGCCATGAGTATGGAAGATTCGGTGATCAAGATTGAGCTTGAAAGTACAAGTATCTTGAAGAAACCTCATGCTCAAGTGTTACTGAACAACTTGCCAGTTAATCTGTTGGTAGATTCTGGGAGTCTATTCACCCTTGTTTAAAAAAAAACTTATGAGGAAATAGGGGTTAACACTGGAAGTGGAAATCTGTTGGAACCAGATATAAAGGCTGTGGGATATGCAGGGAAGAGAATAGAAATGATAGGCATGATTTGGATGACGATTGTTTTCAAAGGGAGAGCAGTTAAAGGAAGGATATATATCACTGACTTTGGAACTAATTTATTGGGCTGGCGTCATCAGAAAGATTTGGGGATAATTCTGAACCCTAATGCTAAAGAGCCTGTAATGATTTTTGAAAAAGAAAGAATTGGGAAGTAAAAGACACTCATCCTTTGATCCAAAAACATCCACAGGTTTTTTCTCCAAGGTTAGGCCTCTTGATAGGGTTTTCTCACAAGATTGTGCTAAAAAGAGATGCGAAACCTGTAGTTCACAGGGTGCGAGGCATACCTAATTTGATGAAAGAACCTTTGAAAAATGAATTGGACAGGTTGTTGCAAGATGATATCATTGAACCAATAGAGTCCTCGGAATGGCTAGCTCCGATTGTGGTAGCACCCAAGGAGGGAGGGAGGATTCGTCTATGCATCGATCTTAGAGACTTAAATAAGAATATCTGGGTGGACAGGCAACCTTTGCCAAATATTTCACAAATGTTGTCCATAAAAGGCAAGGGGTGCATTTTTAGTGTGTTGGATATGTCCTCAGCATATCATCAGATTAATCTACATGAAGAATCCAGACATTTGACGTCCTTTGTGACGCCTTTGGGTGCATTTCGCTACAAGAGAATGCCCTTTGGATTAGCTTCTGCCTCAGCCGTTTTTCAGAGGTTAATGGAAGAGATTTTTGGAGATATGAGCAAAGTGTTATGCTTTCAAGATGACATTTTAATTGTAGGTAATGATGAAAGAGAGCATAACCTCTTATTTGAAGAAGTAATGTCCAGGTTGGAGAAGAGAGGCCTGACCATTAAAGTGGAAAAATGTCAGATTGGAAAATCTGAAGTGACTTATTTGGGACATACTGTTAATGAAAACGGCATTAGACCTAAGAAGAGCATAGTGACTGCAATCGAGAAGGCACCAGAGCCAATTAACAAAGATGAATTAAGATCTTTCCTGGGTCTTGCGGAATACTGCGCCAAGTTCATAAGGAATTTTACAGAGATTGTAGAACCTTTAAGGAGATTGATGAAAAAAGGAGTGGCATATGAGTGGAATGAGGATTGCAAAGGTGCCTTTGAATATGTGAAGAAGAGTATTTTGAGTGCTCCCACTTTAGGTGTTTTTGATGTGATGGCAAAAACGTATGTAACTTCAGATGCGAGCAATGTAGGAGTAGGAGCAGTTTTAACTCAAGTAAAGGATGGAAATGAGTATGTGATAGGTTTTGCTTCAAGACGATTACAGGGGGCTGAATTATCATATTCAGTAATTGAAAGAGAGGCCTTGGCTTGTTGCTGGGGAATTAGCCATTTCAGGTTTTATTTATGGGGAGTGCCTTTTAAACTAAAAACTGATCATAAGCCCTTGATCTATATTTTCAAGGGCGGGCGTGGTTTGGAAGGGCATGTAACACCTCGAATTTCAAGGTGGCTATTATCTGTGATGGAGTATAATTTTGATGTGGAGTTTGTAAGAGGTAATAGGAATGTGGTGGCAGATTGTTTGTCGAGAATGCCTGTGATTGTGGATGAAGTTGTAGGTGAAAGGGTTGAGAATTTTGTGGGAACTATTTTAGGTGAACTGGCCTTAAGTGAGAGCGAGTGGGATGAGGCTAAAGCGAACGATTCCGTCATGTGTAAGGTGGAGAATAAAATAATTAATGGATGGACGCATGAGGATGAACGGAGTAGCGATGTGTCATGTTACTTTAGGATTAAGGATCAACTGAGTATACTGGAGGGGAGGTTATATAAGAAAAATCAAATTATTCCCCCTGAGGGTGTAAGGAAGCACATAATTAATATAACTCACCAGGGACACTTAGGACGGGGTGTAATGAAAAGAAAGATAAGGCAATTGTTCTGGTGGCCTGGAATAGATAAACAGGTGGAAGAGACGGTGAAGTATTGTGTGCCTTGTGGTAATAGTGACAAAACTAAGGTCCTAAGGCAAATTCCTTTAGCCCCTGTAAGATTTCCAGAAAGACCTTGGGAAAAACTAGCAGTGGATTTCATTGGTCCTGTGTCCAAATTGGGTGCTAGAAACAGGTTCATTATTGTGCTAGTAGAATATCACTCGAAATGGTTTGTGGTCAAAATTGTTGACCATGTGAATACTGCGAGTGTCATTGTAAAGAAATCGCTGCACCACAGATGCTTCTTTTTCTTCTTTATTCTTTAGATAAGAAATACACATCCAACCCTGGCAGGTCTTATCAACAACTGCCTGCCTTACAATCTAATCATAACATTCCAGTTTCCTCCCAGTTGCTAAGCAGCCCACTAAGATTCCTTTGAATAGAATACAACATATCTCCCTTCTTACAATAACAAAATTATCTAAAAACAACAAGAAAAAAACAATAAATAACATAAACTAACACAAGAAAACACATAAACACAACTACTGTAATAATCTTTCATATATTCTGGTTTCTTGAATACTCTCTGTGACCTTCTCACCCCTCTTGACTCCTCGACACCACGGCCACACCCAACCTGCTTCTTCCACTCAGCTACTTCCATTTCACTGCATCTGACAACATCAGCCATATTCCATCTTTTACCGTCGCTTAAAACCACACTATAACACTTCACTCCCCCAACCATTTTTGGTTCTGACCACTTTGACAAACCCTTCCTGCCACCATGCCATACTCTGGTTCGCACCCAGTCCCCAACTGCAACCACACATTCCTTCGGTTTTCCCAATACACTTTCGTCATACTTCTCTTGCACCCCCTCCACTATAAATGCAAGATTCCTTACACTTACACGTTTTTTACCAGCTTTCCCCATCCAACCAGGAACAGCTTTGGTACACGGTTTCCTTCCCTTCAACAAAACAAACGGGGTTTCTCGCGTCGTCGAATGCGGAGTCGTCCGATAATTCCATAGCATGTTTTTCACTTCAGTCCTCCAACACAAACCAGTCTGAATTGACAGTTGAATATTGTCACACAACACTCTGTTAAACCTTTCTACTAACCCATTCTCTCTTGGATGTGCCACAGCTGTCCTCACATGGTTTACTCCACACAATGTTAAATAGTCCTCAAACTCAAACAAAGTAAATTGTGTCCCATTGTCAGTCTCCACCTCCTTGGGATAACCTTCCTTTTTCCAAATTTCCTCACAAAATTCAATCACCACTCCAGCTTTAGTGTCTTTGACGATACTAACTTCTGGCCATTTGGAGTGGTAATCTACCATAACCATGGCATAAAACTTTCCACCATCACCAAAATCAAATGGGCCACACACATCTATTGCTATCTTTTGCCATGGTTTAACAGGAAAAGGTACAGGAATGACAGGTGTCCTCTCACACACGTGTGTTTTGTCACTACAAGCACAGCTTACACAATTCCTAACAAATCTTTCAACCTCTTTGTCCATGCCTGGCCACCAAAAATCTTCCCTGGCTTTCCTCTTCATACCCGACATACCACCATGTCCCTCACGTAGAATCTCTAAAACAGTCTGCCTCAACTTATGTGGCACTACCAACCTATCACCTCTCCTAAGTAAATTACTCTGTAATGACAACTCAGACCACACACTTTTGAAATTTGAAAACATATTGGTTTCATCACCCAATTCAGACCAACATTTATGCAAATTCCTTATTATTGCCTGAAGTTCAGTATCCTCCTGAACCGCCGCCTTCCAAACTTCCTCACTGATAGCCTTTGTCTTGATGTCTTGCAGGTCAGCCACAACCCATTCTTCATCTTCTTCTCCACATACATTTTCTAATGGCAACCTCGACAAACAGTCCGCATTTACATTCATCATACCAGGCAAGTATTTTACTGTGAAAGTGTATTCCTGTAACCTATATAACCACTTGGCAATCCTAGAAGAAGCACGACTTGCACCTGAAGTAGTAAAAATGTCCACAAGCGGTTTGTGGTCTGTACGTAATTCAAAGCTTCTTCCCCACACATAGTTTTTAAAATATGTGATGCCCCACCAACAAGCAAGAGCTTCTTTTTCTACAGCGGAGAATGTTGTTTCCGCTCCCTTCAATGTACGTGAAGCGAACGCTACCACACGTTCCTTTCCATTATGCACTTGCATTAGTACCGCACCCAACCCGTACATGCTTGCATCCGTTGTTATTATTGTGTGATAATGAGCCACAAAAGGGTTTAATTCAACTGCTTCTATAATGTTTTTCTTCAATTTATCAAACGCTTGTTGGCACTCATCCGACCAGATATATTTTTGATTTTTTTCATTAACACTCTTAAAGGATATGCTATGTCAGCGAAATTCCTCACAAACTTAGCATAATATTCCATTAATCCAAGAAATGATCTCAGTTGATCTTTGTTAACTGGACAAGGTGCCCGCTCAATTGCTTCCATAAGATTAACCTTGGGCGTTATACCCTTCCATGAAATAGTATGGCCCAAATACTCAACACTGTGACATGCAAATTTACATTTGCTAGCCTCAACAGTCAAACCTGCATTCTCAAGAATATGGCATACTTTCTCCAGAATGGTATCATGCTCTTGTAAATCCTTTGCCCATACTAGCACATCATCCTGAAAAAAACTCACACCCTTTACACCACCCAGTAGATTTTGCATAACCCTTTGGAAAACAGCTGAGGCAGACGCAAGCCCAAACGGCATGCGCACAAATCTGAAAGCTCCCTCAGGCGTTATAAACGACGTGAGATGCCTGGACTCTGGGTGCAACATTATTTGGTGGTACGCACTGGATAAATCTAGGGTTGAGTACACCTTTCCCCCTTGAATACCACTCAATAGTTCATTAATATTAGGAATAGGATGTCTGTCCACCCATATATTACTGTTAAGGTCCCTCAAATCTACACACATTCTAATCTTGCCATTAGGTTTGCGGGCCAAAACCACTGGACTCAACCATTCCGACGCTTCAATTCTCTCAATCACACCCAAACTCAATAATCTAGATAATTCAATTTTTAATGCATCTCTCAGAACAACCGGCACACTCCTGACCTTATGTACACTGGGAACAGCCCCACTTTTCAGCACAATGCGATGTTGGAACATCTGCAAACAACCTAACTCGCTATTGAAAAGATTTGGAAACTTCTTACTCCATTTTTCTGAACTCTCTTCCCCTACTGACAAAACCTGTCTTTCACTATTTGGATCTAACACAATCTTCAGCGTTCTTTGTTCATTCCATCCTAACAAACATCGACCATTTTCAACCACATACACATCACATATTGCCTGTCTTTGATTAAATAACACCTCCCCTTGAAAATATCCCAACACAGAAATTTTGTTGCCTCCATAACCCACCAAATCCACTTCCGCTTTAGCCAATTCGCCACCTTCCACTGCTTTCCACGTTGCTTTGTCAATTATGGTATAAGGTGAACATGAGTCAGCCCACACGTTTATCACCACACCATTTATGCTTATCGCACACTTAGGAGGTTTATAAGCAGTCTCCATGGATAAAATATTAAGCATTAAAATTTCAAAATGGTTATCCACTTCCTCACCGGAACACAACATCTGACCGTTAGAATACGATTGTTGTCCTTGATTACCATTTTGTAAACAATTTACGTTTCTTCTGTTGTAAGTACTTTTTTTCTGATTACACATTTTCGAAAAATTTCCCCTTCTGTCGCACTTGAAACACTTAGCCTCTCTTGCAGGACAATTCATCGAGGATGCCAGATGTTTTATGCTTCCACATTTAAAACATTTCTTTCTTTCATCCATTACAGTCGTATTTTTGCTGATTTTCACAGAATTTACAGCTTGTACTAGTGCAGCCTCGGTATCATTTCTACTTAACTCCTTAACATACCTAGATGTGTTTTCAACACGTTTAGCCACTGCTATGGCCTCCTCCAAAGATGGATCTTTTAAATTTAACAACTTTTCTTGAATTTTCAAACAATATGTACGATTTATTAATTAATCTCTAATAATTTCTTCATGCAAGTCTTTAAATCTACACGATTTAGCCAGCGTACGTAACGCACACACAAATTGATCGACCGATTCATGAGACGCTTGGGTCCTAGTAAAAAATGTGTGGCGTTCTACAACAATGCTTACTTTCTTGCTAAAATGCTCCTCCAACACCCCCAACGCCATCATATACACATCATCCTCACTGTCATTCTCCTCATCCTCAGACCTTCCATCGTTATTCGTTACAAAATTTGCAAATGGCAACGTTTTCAAAATCTTTCTACCTTCCACACCCAAATTGTGTTTTAACAAAGCCAACTTCCTTTTGTCCGTAAAAATGGCACCTCCCAAAGCCTCTAAATATGTTTCAAACGCTTCCCTCCAATCTTCCCATGACATGGTTGGTTCGCCAGGCATGCTCAAAAATGTAGGTGGTGGTGCAATCGACTGCATGTCTGCTACGTAAGTTATTTAACTATTATGAGCATAAATAATCCCATAAATGATCTAAAAAACTAATGAAATATGACGAGAGAAGAGAAAAAAAAAATTAACATAAATAAAGTAGTCACCGTTGTCACCGTCCTCAGGCTGATTGTTTCCGTTGTCACCGTTGAGTAAACTAAAATACAGCACTGCAGAGTTGAAAGTTGAAAGCGCTGCAAAGTTAAAAGTCGAAGGCAATATGTTACAGTTGTTATGTTTTTACTGTTGCTTCGACCTCTTTCTACAAGAGGTTTCCCTTGTTTTGCCGCAAACACCGCTGACGTCACATCCAACTGGGCACCGGTCTCTGGGCATCGTCCGCGAGACTCTTCAGGTAAGTGCCTCATTCAAAATGCCAACCCAACAGCACAAACTTTTTTCTTCTTTTTTTTTTTCTTTAAGAAAGAAAAAAAAAACGCGCTACCTCCACAACTCGGTCAACTTGACAAACCGAGTTCGGAATCCATCACAAAATCCACCATTCAATTTATGGTCATTAAGATCACTGCTTTCTCGCACCACCAGTCACAGTACACCGCTGCCAGGGTTGGTCCACGTCTTATTCCTTATGATCCCATCCTCGTCGCCACTGTAAAGAAATCGCTGCACCACAGATGCTTCTTTTTCTTCTTTATTCTTCAGATAAGAAATACACATCCAACCCTGGCAGGTCTTATCAACAACTGCCTGCCTTACAATCTAATCATAACATTCCAGTTTCCTCCCAGTTGCTAAGCAGCCCACTAAGATTCCTTTGAATAGAATACAACAGTCATAGAATTCTTTGAAGAAGTTTTCTTGGAGGAAGGGATACCAAAAACTATTGTGTCTGACAATAGTGTACAATTGGTGTCACATGAAATGGTGGAATATTTGCGAAAGATGGGTATTAGTCATGAAAGAGTTGCTCTCTTTCGACCACAGGCCAATGGCTTGGTTGAGAGGGTGAATCGCTCGATAATGGATAATATTCAATTTCTTTAGCAAATCATTTATCGTGGAAAAAGGAATTATGTAAAATGATGTGGATGTATCGTACAACTCCACATTCAGTTACTGGGGTGGCGCCATTTGTAGCTCTTAAGGAAAGAATGCCTGGGGTGAAAGAATGTCCAGTGTGGTTAAAGATGGAAAGGAATGTGAGAGTGGACAGGGAGGCGATGAAAGAGAGAGTAGACGAGATGCAGAGGAAAAATACCCAACAGTACAACAAAAGAATGGGTGTGAAGTATTTGCACATAAATAAGGGGGATTAGGTGGTGACAAGGAGAGGTGGAACAATTGTGAAGGGAGACAGCAAGTATTCTGCTCCTCAAGTGGTGAGGGAAGTCAAAAGAAATGTAGTAATTTTGGAGGATGGTTCTTCCTGGAGTATGGGAAGTGTGTGCAAAGTTCATCGTTAAAATATTGAATTTCGGAATTATTTGTCGAACTTATATTGTGAACTAGGGTTAATAGCTTTATCTGATCTTCCGTGTCTTCTAGTACCTATTTTTATTATTTGTTTTGTTATTTGTTATATATTGTATAAGGGGGAGAAGTGTGAAGATGCCTTGGTGCTCTATGTATTGAAGGAGAGACAATATTGGAATGTGATGAGGTAATTGGGTTCTGGAACGGAATGGTGGGAAAGTTTAGAGGTGGAAGAGAAAGAGAGATGGAAGGAGCTGTGCTGGAGATGCTGTATATTACTTTTGAAATAAAGAAGTGGAATTGAACCAAACCAAGAGATTCATCTTTACACTACCCTCAATGGATTGGGCCTGCATGTCAATCCCAAACAAAAGTCCAACCCCGTCTTATTTCTTCCCTATAAGTATAAGGGATAAGTTTTGGAGACTGAAACAGGACAATGATTTCTATGAGAGATTGTTATATGTCCTTCAAAACTTTTGCAGTCTGAAAAACACAACCCATCTAACAGTGAGAAAAATATTATCTCTTGTAAGTTCAATGATGTCCTGAATCTTCCAATGCATTTTCAAAATACGCACCTGAATGTGAGACGCCTACAACAATATCTGGAGGATCAGTTGAACCAGTTTTCAAGCAAAGTGGAAGACAAACTAACTCTTAAACTACACACATCGCAATCTCTCCATTGGTGGTGCCTTGTGAAAACCTGCTTTGTGGACTGAGTTTTCACTAAGACATCCCAACTCAGACAATAGTAACCAATGCCTCCCTATGAGGGACGGCAGCTCCCATGGATCATCATCAGATTCAAAACACTTGGTCTGCAAAGGAACAGACATATCTCGTCAACCTGACTGAGTTGAGGCCTGAGCACCTAGCCCAGAAGACCTTCCTTTCATACTTCATGACAACTCCCTTCTTGTCCAGACAAACTATGCATTTGTGTTGCATGTATCTCATGGTCTTTCTGAAGTAAGGCAAATATGTTAGAAAAAATGCCACTTCAGAGGGAGTCCCCTAGGATCCCGCACTTGGGTACAACTCTTCAGTACTTATGTTGATTTGCTTAGTTCAGCTTAACACCTGGTTGGTTATCCAGGCACTGGTGCAGGCATTTAGGCGTCAGACTGAAGGCGTTGGGTGTTGGCCCAGGGAAATTAGTTGAAGAGCAGGGTCTCCAGCTTCTTGCGAAATTCAAGAAGTAAGGAGGAGGCCCTGATATGTAAAGAAATGTTATTCCAGGTCTTGGATGCAATGTAGGAGAATGGTAGATCTCCTATTATGCCTTTGCAGATGCAGGTTGTATATGTGTGAGTGAGAGTGAAGCTGAGCGCAGGTGTCAGGTGGGTTGTTGGAAGTGAAGGCGGTTGTTAAGGTATGCAGGTCCAGTGTTGTGCAGTGCCTTGTATGTGAATGCGGGGAGTCTGAATTGGCAGTGTGTATGTATGGGGGGGGCCAGTGGAGCTCTCTGAGATGTGGTTTGATGCAAGTGTGTCGTGGGAGATTGAGGATCAGTCTTGCTGCGGTGTTCTGGATGGTCTGGAGTCGGTGGGGGAGATGGTTCGGGATTCTGACGTAGACAGAATTTGTTGCTGTAGTCTAATCTGCTTGTGATTACTGCTTTTGCAAGGGTGCTTCTGGTGTTCAGGGTAGTCACGTGAAGGTCCTTCAGAGCATGCAGAGTATATGGAAACAGGAGGAGCATATCCAGCTTAGGAGAGGTCCTGGGATGCCTTTGTCATGCAATCATCTGACAAAGGTGTCGTGGAAGACTGTATCCAAGGGAGCAGAGTGGTGCAGTAGAATGAGGGCTGCATTTTCTCCATGGTCCAATATTATGCCGATTTTTATAATTGACCGCAATGAATGCTGTTTCTGTGCTGTGGTTGCTCCGAAAACCTGAGCAGACTCTGGAGTTCAAGGTGGCTTGTGAGTTGTTTATTGGTGGCCTTCTCTATCACTTTGGCCGGGTACAGGAGCAGGAAGATGGGGCAGACGTTGCTCAGTTCACTGGGGTCTGCTAATGTTTTTTTGAGGAAAGCATTGACTACTCCATGTTTCCAGTCTTCTGGGAAGGTGACTGTCTTGAAGGAGGGCTTGATGCTGTGGGTGAGAATTTTGATGATTGGTGATCCTCCCATGTCGTAGATTTGATGGTGGTGGCATGGATTCACTGGGCCCTAAGTGGACTATTTTCATGCTTGCTGTGGTGTCTTCTTTGGTGAGTGTTTTCCCTACAGTCTGGTGTTGTTTTGGTTGGTGGTAGTCAGGCTGCCAATGAGATCCGTGGGGTGGGATTGTTGTTCGAAGTTGGTATATATTTTTTGATTTTGATGTGAAAGAAATTGGATAGCTTGTCACAGAGTTCCTTTGATGGCATTGGTTGTGGCCTCTGGGTGGTTAATAATTGAGAAGATATCTTTGGAGCTGTTGGAGCTCAACTCTGCATTTGGCTAGGACTCTTCTTTTGGCTTCTTTCAGGAGATGGTGGTAGCTCCAGAGTGCAGCCTTGTAAATGGGTCTGGCATCATGGTTGGATTTTCATTTTCATTCTAGATGTTTGCAGTGGCATTGATTTCATGTGAGATTTCTCTGAAAGAAAACTAGGATTACTGGGAAGAAACCATTTCTTCCATTTGTAGTATATAGCGTGCAGCTTCTGCTGGATGATGCTTTATATCCTGCAGACAGACATACTTTTTTCTTACTCAAAAGACCAATAGATCAATTTTGGTTTCCAAAAGTTTCATGTTTAGGTTTAAAGGAAATGTATCTTGGCAATTGCACTTACGTCTGCTGCAAGCCACACATTACTTGGTTATATTTTGGTCTGGTAATCGGCAAAACCTTTTTTTACTAAAATGATATGTAAAATATAATAACTCAAAGGGTCTTTGATCCTGCCCTTGTCGTTCACTGGTCTGCTTTTGTGTCATTCATATTTTTCCTCAACTGACTACAGTATGGGGCAGTAGACGAGCCCACTTCAGCCATTCGTTAGCTTACGTGTGAGTGAGCACATCCACATAAATAGTAGTTCACTTAAGGGCTGGGGACTGGTATGGCAACATGTGCTTTTTGAGACCCAATATGTTCTACTTCTAGACAAATTATTTTTTAGATTGATGAGGGCATGGCAGGTTACCCATTTATAAGGTTTTGTAAAAAAAACATGCCAAAACAAGCATTGATAAAGCCTAAAGTTTGCCAGTCAATGCTAAGCCCATTGGTGTTGCCAGTGCCTGTTTGGGATTGGAGTTTGTTTTGTCCTGATAATAGGCATGGAAAATGGAGATTGAAGAAAATGGAATGACTATTTGTCTTTAACCTTGTCATTCGGAATGGTGTTTTTTATTAATCTTGGAGTTGCAGTGTTTGTGCCTGAAATTCACAGTCAGGGTGGTTTGGCACACAAACTATGTGACAATGCAAGCCAGCCCTGGACAATGAAAACACATAATAATGCTAACAATAATATAAAATGTAGTAAAATGCCCCATTGTGTTTGCTACTGCCATCATTGATAGAGAAAATATCTAGTTTTAACATTAGAAAAGTCACATTAAGTGTTAAAAAGAATAAATCATGGCATATATGTGTTCTAAGGTGGTGAATGGCGACCAACTGCAGCTGTCTTTCTGGACACCTCAAGCATGAATGAGCACTCAAAAACTGGTACACTGGTCCATGAACTGGTCTGCAGAATGACCCACAGGTGCCCAGCAACAGTCAGCGGCGATCTTTCAGAAGATGTTGAGTTGCCAAGTTGGGCTACTTCAGCTTTGATGGCCCTGTATCTGGTTCAGGGGGTCAGCTGACTGACCTTGGAGTCACTTCTTTGGTCTGGGGCTTGTGAGCAACATTTCCTGAAGCCAGGTGCCATAGGCACAGTCCTCTTGTGCTAGTCCAAGGTGCTAGTGCTTGTGCTAGTCCAAGGTGCAGTCCAGTAGATGGTGGTGCACTCTATGCCACATCCAGAGGTCAGCAGGGTAGTCCTTCTTCAGTCCTTTTTCCAGTTCTGAAGTGATCTGAGGTTCAGGGTTGCATGGGCACCATATTTATGCAGAGAAAATGCCTTGGCTTGGTGAATGACGCAGTCACTAGCCAATGGGCTACCAGGATCCCTCCCACACTGTGAAGGCTTCTCCCTATGTGTGGCATCTAGCAATCCCAGGGAGCACTATTCTGCCCCCTCCCAAGATGTCTGAACCCTTCCTTAATTGTTAGGAGCTGTAAACAAAGGTAAGTTCACAAAACAAATTCACCAATCATTGGTGAAATTAACAAAGCAATATTACAACAAACATTGTAACAAATCTCTGAGTGGGGAAATTTAGTATGCATGAGTGAGTGCGATATACTAGCATGTCAATATTGTCTTTTTATGTATGTTTTCATAATTTGCAAAGAGGCTTCTTGTAATATTATGGACCCGAAAGCACTGTATTTATCTGGTCACCCTTGGCACATAGTTCTACGATTTCCATCCATTGGTTGTGCATGATTTTTGGTTGTGTATGGATAGTATGTTGTGTTAAGAGTCTAGTTTACAAGTAGTGCCTGGCTGTTAATGTGAAAAGTAAACTGGGTATGATCTGGCAAAGGTTTTTATGGTGTGGATGGCTGTGCTAGAGGACTTTGCTTTTTTCACAGAACTGTGTGGTAAGTTGCTGTCTATTGATGTCCCACAAGGATTGCTTTCTTAAATGCTATGGTGCAATTTTGTCTGTGTGAGCATGCATGCAAACACTCAAGATTTAGGCAGGAGACGTGATTTTATTTTAAGTAAAATGGGTTTATTTCAACTTTATGCTGTTAACAAAATCCTTGCCTTAGGTGGAAAACCAATGGGAAAATATATGTTTACTGCTTTTTAGGTGTTCCCTACCAGATGGCATAAGCTTTCTGCTTGCAAAAGACCTATTATGAACTTAACATGCTTAAAAACCACCCTTTGGTTGCACTTATTGTCACAATCATTTGCTTGCTTATTATTCAATGTTTTTCCTTCCTCTTTTAGTGTTTGTCCCTCCCCTGATGCATAGCCTCTTTACAATCTTTTTGATTAGCTGACTTGTATTCTTCCACAGTTTTCTTCAGGGAGCTACTTTTTCATTTTCACTAAGCACTCTCTGGGGGTGTATTTATGATCCATTAACATCTTGTGATGTTAACCACCTTAAATCCCACCCACCTTGCGTTGTGTTGCTCCTCACCCATCCCAGCTTGTATGTAAAAGCACAGGAACAGATTTATTTTTGCCTGGGTATTACTGATGAGAAGAAGTTAAGGGTTGCTTTTGCTTTTTTTTTCTTTCCAAATGTTCCATTAAAGAACCGACTTTGGCAGACTAAGGCCCTCATTCTGACCCTGGCGGATTGAATCCGCCAGGGCCGAGGGCAGCGAATGCACCGCCAACAGGCTGGCGGTGCATTCATGGGCATTCTGACCGCGGCGGTAACGCCGCGGGCAGAAACGGGAAACCAGCGGTCTCCCGCCGGTTTCCCGCTGCCCATGGGAATCCTCCATGGCGGCGCAGCAAGCTGCGCCGCCATGGGGATTCCGACCCCCTTCCCGCCAGCCTGGTTCTGGCGGTTTACACCGCCAGAACCTGGCTGGCGGGAACGGGTGTCGTGGGGCCCCTGGGGGCCCCTGCAGTGCCCATGCCAATGGCATGGGCACTGCAGGGGCCCCCTAACAGGGCCCCACATTGCTTTTCAGTGTCTGCTTAGCAGACACTGAAAAGCGCGACGGGTGCCACAGCACCCGTCGCACACCTTCCACTCCGCCGGCTCCATTCGGAGCCGGCATCCTCGTGGAAGGCGCTTTCCCGCTGGGCCGGCGGGCGATCTTTTGCAGATCGCCCGCCGGCCCAGCGGGAAAGTTGAAATGCCCCCCGCGGTCTTCTGACCGCGGGGCGGTGTTTGGGCGGTTTCCGCCCGGCGGGCGGCGTCCGCCGCCCGTCCGGGTCGGAATGAGGCCCTAAGGCTGTTATGACTCTGGGGTGAGGGCCATTCGCTCTACTCACTTAGCTGGCCTCTAAGTCAAACGGTGTACTTTGCGTGACACTTCTCTTGGAGGTCCGTAAATACTCTCCCTAGGCTTCTGCTGAAGACCAAAATGGCTGAATCCAGTTGAAAGTAAATTAAGCCTTGGCAAGCATTTCCCTTTGCATTCTGACCATACCTTATTGTTTTAAATCCTGTTGAGTGTCCTGAGTGGAATGTATTTGACAAATGCAACATGCAATTTCCAAGGATTGAAAACATTAATTTCAATGTATTATTTTGAGTCCACATAAGGTGTATTTGTTTTTTGTACAGTATTTTTAAATCTTTTAACTATTTTAAACAATGCTTACAGATAAACATTGGCAAAGCTAACTGCTCAGCACTCACACTGGATAGGTAAGAATTATTGGCTTTACCAATGCTTGTTTTTAATTACATTCCGCTCATCTCATCTGTATCTGAATGGTCCTATGATTGGTGCACTATCTCATATGCAGCAACAGAAAGATTTGCCACATCAATTGTTATGTTGTTTTTACATATTGCCAACATGCCATGTTTACAGCTCCATTTTGTGTGTTCCTTAAGATAACATAAGCGTCACTTTTTGTGAAAATAAATCATATGGGTTAGCCTGTACATAGGCCTCAAGAAATATTCATGGAATACATTTTCGCTTTTGTGGTATACTCCCATTCCATCTCTTCTTTTCACGTCCTTTTCTTTTCTTTCATTGCCTTCCCGTCTCAGCCTCATCTTCTGAAATGATCTTTCATTATTTTCCCTTTACCCGTCCCCCTGACTGGTACACGCGCCTTTTCGTGCAAGCCATGCAGCACTGGCTAATACTGTCTTGTATAGCAGTGCACTTCCCCGTCGTCCCTCTCCTCAGCTCACCTCTCCACTCCATCCTGCAGGAGATCTGTCCCTAGGGCTCAGCGGCTCACGCCCCTCCCCCGTGCTGTGGTTTATACCATCATGTGATTTTCCCACCCTCTGCGCACAGACGGGAAATTCAAATTGCGTGCTGGATGGAGTGATGGGAAGAGGGGCTCTTGGTACCTTTAACGTCAGTGCCCCTCAGCCCCCTCCTCAGTTGTGTCACTTCCCCACCCAGCTTCGATAAGAGAGCCGGACGCGTCAGCGGTCCTCCTCCCCCCAGATAGATAAATCACCCGGCGTCCACCTTTTATCCTTTCCTGGAAGAGGTGTCACGGAGCTCAGCTGCCTTTCTACTCTGTCCCCGGCTCAGCATCCTCTTCTTGGCGTCATTGCTTGAACACTGCTGCCCTCTACCCATGCACAGCGGCATGACACCGTGGGCAGCCAGTAGGTTTCAGAGCTGCGGCAGTTCAAAATACAAACCAAGCGTGTATATTTATTTATTTTTGGTGACTGGCCCGGAGCAAGTTACGTTTTAGGATCACGTTGACTAAATAGTTCACGCAGATTTACGAGAAGCACACAGTTCAGACCACATTCTTTGTTCATACCAAAAGACCCGGCTTTATTCTGGTTGCCTCATGCCTGAAATTGTCTCTCCTTTAATGGAAGTCAGTGGGGGAAATACATTCTCCCGATTATGTTTTTTAGAATCTTCCTCCTTCCTCCTCTAAAATGTTGGCATGTATGTTGATAGGGCCCCTCTGCCTCCCCAATGACTTTCTCCTCCACAGATATCTTCATTACTGCGCTTCAGTGCCCCTCCTCCCGCATTAGCACCTTTCTCAAATGTGTTTTATTGAGCTACTCAGCCCACTGTGGACCGCCAGAGCGCTGTACATAACAAACACATTATACAGAGTGAATGAGTCACACAAGTTTATAAATGATTGTATAGGAAGTATTACTTTAGAACATGAGGACTACAAGGTGTAGCAGTTCCATACCATCCATACTGGTAGGCATTAGGGCCCTCATTACAACCCTGGCGGTCAGTGTTAAAGGGGCGGTAATACCACCAACAGGCGGCGGTAAAAAAAATGGGATCACGACCACGGCGGAAACCGCCAACACAGACAGCCACTTTAACACTCCAACTGCCACGGCGGTAGCAACAAACACCGGGGCGGTCACCGCCAACAGACTAGCGGAAGACAATGTACCGCCCACCTTATTACAACCCGCCAATCCACCAGCTTTTCCGGGACGGTACCAGCGCCATCAAAAGCACAGCGGAAACAGTCTTTGGAAGGGAAACCACTCACCTTCTGACAATCAACGAAGAACCAGGACGCCATGGAGCCCGAGCTGCAGGTCCTGCCGATGCTGGTCTACCTCCTCATACATGAGGAATATCAAAGGAGGTGGCGCCGACGACCACAGTGAGTACTGCACATAGCACACAGGGGAGAAGGGGAGGAAAAAGAGAGTGACACACACACGCAACACCCCCACCCTCAACACCATACACATAAACACATGCCTCAACATTACATTTACACCCCGTTACCCCCTGGAAGAACGCAAGGACAAAAGGATTTGAGCTAAACCAGTGATATATTAGAAATAGGCAGATATACTTAACGAATAGAAAAACAGTATATGCAAATATTTACAATATGTACAGAAGGCCGTACACTGTAGTTTGCAAATGTCCGTGGCCCACTGGGCCAAAAGTCATGGGCCAAGCCCACACTTGACTCCTGCTTCAATATGGAGAGAACACTGCAGGTGCATCAGGTCAAACAAACACAGGCACCTCAGGGGGACGGGGAAGGGGGGCACCTCAGCCAGAATATGGTACTACACCACTGCTCCTCGAGGGGGCTCCATGCCCACAGCGATGTCCTGGGGAGTGCAAAGTTACAGTCTCTCTAGTGGGTGGGTTGCCTACTGCTTGTTCCTGGGGAGTGCAAGGCCACAGTCTCTCAAGTGGGTGGGTTGCCCACTGCTTGTTCCTGGGGAGTGCAAGGCCACAGTCTCTCAAGTGGGTGGGTTGCCCACTGCTTGGTCCTGGGGAGTGCAAGGCCACAGTCTCTCAAGGAGGTGGCATCTCCACCGGTTCTCGAGGGGGCTTTGTGCCCAGTCTTCTTCATCCTGCCAAGGATAAGGGGAGTGGATGCCTTTCTCCACTGGTTCCGGAGGGGGCTTTGTGCCCAGATTGCTTCATCCTGCCAAGAATAGGGGGAGTGGATGCCTTTCTCCACTGGTTCTGGGGGAGCGGGCTTTGTGCCCAGTCTGCTTCATCCTGCCAAGGATAGGGGGAGTGGATGCATTTCTCCACTGGTTTTTGGGGGGCTTTGTGCCCAGTGATGCTGAACTTGGGGTGTGGTAGTTCACATTCCCTCACCTGGGTGTCTGAGGCACGAGATTTGCAGGGAACAGATAGCATGATACTCCATGGAGGCAGGGCCAAACTCCATCCTGCGGCGACTAAGGCTGCAAACTGGTGGTAGTGCCGGTGCTGGTGGGGGTGCTTCCAGTGGTGGTGGGAGGCTCCAGGCTGTCTCCTGCAGCCTCGGACGGCTGCCTACTGGGGATGCTGCTGACAGTTGTTGTGGCAGCAGCGGTGCAGGTGGCGGTGCAGTTGGCAGTGCTTGCGGCGGTGCCTGCGGCGGGGAGGCTGGCAGTGCTATCTGTGGTGCAGGTTCTGGTAGTGGTGGAGGGAGGCACCAGCCCGTCTCCTGCAGCCACAGAGGGCTGCCCACTGGGGATGCTGCTGCTGACAGTTGTTGTGGCTGTGGCGGGGCAGGTGGCAGTGCAGGTAGCGGTGCTTGTGGCTGTGCTTGCTGCGGTACAGGTGGCGGGGCTGTCGGTCCTGATGGTGGGCAACAGGCCCTCACCTGGAGCCTCCGAGGCCTGAAGTGCCTAGCCTTGGCTTTTCTACCCCTTCCTCACCTTGGCAAATGCTGCTGGGACCTTGGCACTGGCAGCTGGAGTTTTGGAGGAGGCCTTGCTGGGTGGGTCGTGCTCCTTGGCCGTGTTTGTTGCAAATGCCTCTCGACACCCTGGATGGCATTCAGAATGGTTGACTGCCCAACAGTGAGGGATCTCAAGAGGTCAATAGCCTCCTCACTGAGGGTAGCAAGGCGGAATGGGGCAGGGCCTGAGATGCCTCGGGCAAAGGAGATGCCCACCCTCCTGGGTGAGCGGGCACGGGAAACACGCTGAGGGGCTGCTGGAAGGGCGGTGCTGGTAGGGGGGGTGGTGGCTGTACCTGTTGTTGGGGTGGGCACAGAGGTGTCCACCACCACCAGAGAGCTGCCACTGCAGGAGGAGTCGCTGTCTGTGGTCTCCCCTCCTGTCCCCGTCGTGGTGATCCCCTTTCCCTCTGTCCCACTGGTGCCTTCACCCTCGGTGGATTCAGCCCCCAGGCCCCTGTGGGATGCAGCTCCCTCCGTCGCGGTTGCCCCTGCGTCTCCGCCAGATGATGCTAATGCACACAAGGACAGGGTGACAAAACAAAAAGGGGGGTGGGGAGACAGAGGATACACTTGGTCAATACCAGCAACAACACCACTGTTGGCGTACACTACACACAGGGAGCAGCCCTATGCACTAGGCCGTGCCCTGACATTTACTAAGAGAGTCACCAGCCCATGGTTGTACAATGCCTAACGCCAACATCTGCACACCAGAAACTCACAGGACCCTGCCCAGTAGTAGATGGCCACTTACACTATTGGGGTAGGAGTGCTCCAGAGCCTGCCCAACAAGGGACCTACCCTGCCATGTTCGCCCTGGCCTAGTGGAACCCTCAGCCCACGTCCCCCACCCAGGTAACACCTTAACGCACACAAAGTCATGATTCTGACTGTGTACTCACACCCTTGTGGCTGCTGTGATGCCCTCAAGCGCCCATCTAACTCCGGGTAGGCCACCGCCAGGATGCAGAACATTAGGGGGGTCATGGTGCTATGTGCACCCCTTCCACGTTGGCCACCGCCTTCTTCTTTGACCAGCGGCGCAGGTCCTCCCATCTCTTGCGGCAGTAGCTGCTCTGCCTGTGAATGACCCCCAGGGTCTGCACCTCTTTGGCGATGGCATGCCAAATACCCTTTTTCTGGTGGGCGCTGACCTGGAGGGAAAAGACAGCAGAAAAGGAAATTACACACCCATCCAGACCGTCATACTCATTGCCCACCAGTTCCCACCCATGCCCTGACGCACATACACTGAACACCTTACATGCTGCACTCCCGACAGGACGCCTTATCACCCCACCACATGTGGCTTACAACCAAAGAACTCCATACATTCATGGCCCACGCATCATGCTCACAGTGTACTCACCTGTTTGTCTGGAGGACTGTGGAGTAATGTGTACAGGGGTAGGACCCCATCCACCAGTTTCTCCAACTCCTCCGCAGAGAAGGTAGGGGCCCTTTCCCCAGACACATGAGCCATTGTCCCTTCCAGACACAGGTCACAGCAGCACTTGCAGTGTAGGTCCTCTCCTGTTGAAAGTCAGGTAGCAAGTGAGTGAATAGTTAGAAAATGGTGGTCACTTCTGCGGTGGTGCATGCCATCACCGCCGGCGTACATCGCCATTGGCTCCTGGAACCCATAGGTTCGAAGTTGCATGGCGGTCATTGACCGCCTACCGCGACGGCACACAAAGCCAGCGCAATTACCTCATTTCCACTTGTCCCTCCTCACAGGTCAGGCAGCTGCCATTTCAGGGGGGCACAGGGCATCGCACCTAACTGCGTCACAGCAGACATTGGCACATCAACTGATTCTGGAGTTCACATACTGCTTCTGTAAAGTAAATTATTCAATATTAGTGCAAAAGATGTGGAAATATGACCCTCTGCTCACCGTTCTCTTCCATAGGCTTCAACCGCTGAAGCAGAATATGAGATGGCGGCATCCTCCGGTGTACAGACCCCTGGTGGACCTTGCGACAATGGAGGACAGACACATTATCATCACATACAGACTTGATCGTGCCACAATCCAAGAACTGTTGCCCAATTGGAGCCAGACCTGATGTCAGCTATCCGCCAGCCTACAGGCCCCCATCTAGTGCAGGTCCTGTCAGTGCTCCATTTCCTGGCAAGTGGTTCCTTCCAAACAACAGTGGCCATGGCATCAGGGATGTCTCATCAGGGATGTCTCAGCCAATGTTCTCCAACATGTTGACCAGAGTGTTGTGTGCCCTGCTGAAACACATGCACAGCTACATTGTGTTCCCCCAGGTGGAGGATTTGGCCACAGTGAAAGCTGACTTTTATGCCCTGGGACATATACCCAACATCATTGGTGCCAATGACGGTACACATTTAGCATTTGCCCCCCCCCCCCTGGAGAAATGAACAGGTTTACAGGAATAGAAAAAGCTATCACTCGGTGAATGTGCAGATGGTGTGTTTTGCGGACCAGCACATCTCCCATGTGAATGCCAAATATCCTGGCTACGTGCATGCTATGTGCATGCCGCCTTTATCTTGAGGAATAGCAGCATCCCATATGTGATGTCTCAACTCCAGAGGCACCGGGTGTGGCTAATAGGTGAGGCAAAGGTCCCCACTCAGTATATGTTGATGTCTGGGTATGGGATTGCCCCTAAGGGTTAGTGTGTGTCTAACAGTTGTCACCCTATATTTACAGGTGACTGCAAGGGCAGAGGACAGTTACAATGAGGCACATGGGTGTACAAGGAGGATTATAGAAAGAACCTTTGGCCTCCTGAAGGCCAGGTTCCAGTGCCTCCATCTGACAGGTGGCTCCCTATACTACTCACCCAAGAAGGTGTGCCAGATCATCATTGCATGCTGCATGTTGTACAACCTGGCCTGGAGATGGTGTTGTGGCGGCGGTGGAGCCTGTGGACAGTGAGGAAGAGAAGGCAGAGGAAGAAGATGTTGACAACAGAACAAATATAATACAGCAGTACTTCCAGTGACACACAGGTAAGACACTGTAACTCCACTTAACATTTCAGTAATCTGTTGGACATTGTACAAGGCAGCTTCTTACCCTATGTCTATGGCCACTGACGTTTACCTTTGGATTCTCTATTTTCAGATCTCTGTGCCTCATTCTGGCTCCTGCTATATGTACTGCTGCCCACCAAAGGTCATCCTGTAGTATATTTCACTGTACATATATGTTTCAATGTTTTGATAATATTGTACTAATACATTTGTGAATCATTAGACTGACTCCAGATTGGTATTTGTTTCAAGGGTGTTTATTTAGGTGCTAATAAGTATAGGTGTATGTGCAAGGGGCTGGGGTGATGGTGGAGGAAAGTCCAGGGTAGAGTCCAGTTTCTTGGTATCACAGGTGCATTGTCCAAGGGAAGGGGGCATAGGAAGGGGAGCAATGGCAGTTCAAGGTGAACAGGGTAACAGAGTGGACAAAAGGGTGACTATCAGGAGAGTCCTATTTCCTGGTGGGAGTCTTGGCAATTTTCTCTGTCTTCTGCCTGGATCGCAGGGACCGTTTGCGGGTGGTTCTCCTTCTGCAGGGGGTGGGGTGCTGGTGGCCTGTTGATCCTGTGGCGGGGCCTCGTGTCCACTAGCGCCGGCAGAGGTGGGAGGCCGCTCCTCTGTTTGGCTAGGGTCAGGCACCCTTTATTGTGCCACTGCCTTCCTCATGGTCTTGCCCATGTCAGCTAGCACCCCTGCAATGGTGACCAGGATGGTGTATATTTTTGTTAGGTCATCCCTGAGCCCCAGATACTGTCCTTCCTGCAGGGCTGGGTCTCCTGCAATTAGGCCAGAATCTGACCCATGGTCTCCTGGGAATGGTGGTATGCTCCCAGGATGTTTGAGAGTGCCTCGTGGAGAGTGGGTTCCCTAGGCCTGTCCTCCCCCTGTCATACAACAGTCCTCCCTGCTTCCCTATTATCCTGTGCCTCTGTCCCCTGAACCATGTACCCACTGCCACTGACTCTAGGTCCCTAATCGTCCTGTGCTTGTGGGGTTGCCTGGGGTCCCTGTACTGGTGGACACACTGCTGATTGATGTGTCCTGGGGACAGTGGCATGGGCCCCGCTGGGTGGGTGCTGTGCTGGTGTTTCCTGAGGGGGAGGCTCTGTGGTGAGTTGGGACTGTGGCAGGGGAACTGACTGTCCAGAGGCCCATGATGGGCCAGGTTGGTCATCCTGATCCAGGCGTGCAGAGCGGCTGTCGTCACTGTGGGCTTCTTCGGGGGGGGAGGGACTGGATGGAGCAGGCACCTCATCTCTGGTGACGTTGAGTAGGGGTCCTGTTGGGATGCAAATGCATTGTTAATGTATCTGCGTGGGCCATCCTGTGCATGGGTGTGTTCCATCTATGATTGTGATTTCCCTGTCGGCTTACCCTTGTGTGAGTGGTGATTTTGTGAGCTGGGTGAGTCTCTCTACTGCGCATGCTGGGGTGATGGGTTTCCATGCAGGTCTGTGATGGGGGTCCATGCATTGGTGTGGCATGCAGGGATTGGTATTGTGATGGGCGGGTTGTGATAGTGGGGCATATGTGAGCTGTTGGGGTGATGGGGATGAGAGTAGGGGTAGGAGTTTGTGATGGCATGCAGGTAGGGTGGGAGGGATGAAGTAGTTCAGATTTGACTTACCAGATTCCAGTCCTCCTGCTACTCCTGCGAGGCCCTCAGGATGCATGATCTCCAAAGACTTGCTCTTCCCATGTTGTTAGTTGTGGGGGAGGAGGTGGGGGTCCTCCGCCAGTCCTCTGTACAGCAATCTGGTGTCTTGCTACCACGGAACGCATCTTCCCCCGTAGGTCGTTCCACCTCTTCCTGATGGAATCCCTGGTTCTTGGGTGCTGTCCCACGGCATTGACCCTATCCACTATTCTCCGCCATAGCTCCATCTCCCTTGCAATGGACGTCTGCTGCACCTGTGATCCAAATAGCTGTGGCTCTACCCAGATGATTTCCTCCACCATTACCCTTATCTCCTCCTCAAAAAACCTGGGGTTTCTTACGGGGTGCCATGGATGTGGTGCGAGTGATATGTGTGAGGATGTGTGGGGTGATGTGTTGTGGTGTATGCTGTGATGTGCATGAATGGTGTATAGGTGATGGTGTTCTGAGCCTTTGATTGAGTAAGTGCTCCTTGCTTGTCTCTCTCTGCTTGCTATCTTTTTTTTCGCTGTAAGGGGTTGTGGGTGATGTGGGTGTGTGTTTTATATTGGATTGGGTGTGTGGGTGTGGTGTGTATATGTGTGTCAGGTGTGTGTAGTTTGAATGGTCCAATGTGGTGTGGTTTTGTAAGTGTGTGTGTATTTTGAGCGCAGCAGTATGTACCGCCAATGGTTTACCGCGATATAAAGACTGCTGTGGTGATTCGTGGGTCGTGATACTGTGGGCGCATTACTGTTGGCATAACGGTGTGGGTTTTGCTATCGCCAGTTTATCACTGATCTTTGGTCTGGCGGACTTGTGTGGGTGTCTGTATAGTGGCGGATTTCTATGTGTGGGTCATAATACTCGTGGCGGATTACTGCCGTGGTCACGGTTTGTTGGCGGCCGTCAGCACGGCGGTAGGCGGGATTTACCGTCAGGGTTGTAATGAGGGCCTATATGTTAAGAGTGCTTAGTCTGGAGAAATGAAGGGGTGGATTAACTAAGTTTATATGATGCGTAGAACCAAAGTTGCAGCTCTGCACTGAAGTGAAAAGGAGAGAGCATATAGCACCACATCTGTTAAGATATGGTGCTATAGCTCTATGCTCTAGCGCTGGCAGACCTTAGTCTGCCTTACGCCAATGCACACACCCTTGCACCGTGGTTCAAGGAGGTTTGTGTGATGTGAAGCTTAGGTTTTATAATAGAAGGGTACCCTTCTAGCACAAAATTCTATGCTTTGACAAAGTTTATCATTTCACCACTTTATATGTGTGCTGTTCCGTACAGCATTTTTGCACAGGGGGAAAGGTTAGGAAAAATAAATCTTTTCTCTAACTTTACGCCTGCCTTGAGAAGGTGTAATTTTTTTATGCCAATCTCTTTTTCCCAATGTTAGTAGATAGAGTTTAGCGTCAATAACCATAGGTAAGCGCATTGGAATGTCCATGTACCACCCACGGTACGCCTCCTTTACGTAAAGTAGTGAATTGAGGGAGTAATAAATTATTCCAGAGGTGCACTTAGAAATTCTGATGCCTCAGCAACTACTGACATTTTATGATGGCATCAGTCAATATCTTCTAAGGTGGTTAGGGGTCAAAGGCATTTCTCCAGGGGATGTTTAACCTTGGACTTATTGTATTGGAACAGGAGGTAGGTTGTCCCCTGTTAGCGTGGGTGAAAATAAATGGTCTGTAAAAGTAACCCAAGGGTTCCACTTGGATACAGCCTGGTGGCTGGAATTTATTTTTGAAAAAGCACAACCAACCTTGGAGATCTAAAGTTACTATCACACAGTTCCCCTACGTTTCCTTAGTACCAGGAGCCAACCAGAGAGTTAATCTAATCATCAGTATTTCTGCACATAGATGGTGGCACCAACCAGCCTTATTTTGGTTCCAAAAGATCACTTTATTCTTTAAGGTGAAAAAATCCTTGTGGCTTGAACCTGAGATGGTCGGTACATTTTTTAAGATCAGGGTGTAAGAAGAACATTCCGGGGGAAGTTGTGGATAAAAACAAAAAGTAACTAACACCTGTCTTTGAAACGGCACTCTTCAACGCCCTTTGTAATATTAGAAGGATTGTTACTTATGAACTTCAAGTAGCAAGAAAAAATACCCACTGAGCTACCTACATAAAATACTAATCTTTGCTCTGCATGTCACACGTTATGTCCACACTGCAAATATGTTGTCCGGTCGCTCAATGATTTTGTCATTGATTGTTGATGACATGTTCTCCACCAGAGGAAAACAGGAATGCTTGTCAATGACCATCATTAGATGGTGTACGTTTGCCAAGAGCCCAAAAAAGTCTATGGCTACTCTTTCCCATGCATGTGCAGGAAGATCAGACATGGTTAGTGGAGGCTGGCTCACTTTAGAACACAGGCAGTTGCATAAATGACACTCCATTAATTCCCTCTCAACTCTCTTGCCCAAGCGAAGGAACCACACTCTATCTCTCAGACACTCTTAGTGGCTACAATTCCACAATGTCCATAATACGCAAGTTCAATCACTTGCTGTCTCAGACTCTTGGGTATGGCAATCAGGGAGCCTCTTAGTATTATGCCTTCTGTAATGACAGAGTGGCATCTTGTGCATTTTGATACTTTCGAAATTCAACATCGTCACTTAGAAGACACAATTTAGAGAGCAGCAACAATCTGTTTGATGGACAGAGCTGCGAGCGTGCTAGACTTTATAATGAAGTCAATGTATTCCTCAGCAATTTTCGACATTGAACCGTGCCGCTGTAGGGGTACTCGTGAGAGATGATCTACAGGTTTTTGGTTCTTGCCTGGTTTATACACAATTGTATAGTCGCACTGTTGTAAACACAACCACTTCCTTTCAATGTGAGGGGCATCTTGGCCTTTTGATTTACAAATATGGTGAGCAACGCTTGGTGGTCTGTAACAGTCGTGATATGCTTTCTATACAGAAACACATGAAAATGTACACAGGCCCACACCACAGCCAGGCTCTCTTTTTCAGTCAAGGAATAGGCACGTTCTGTGTCAGACAAGTTTCAGCTAGCGCACGCCACAATGTGTCTGTGAGCATTTGGATGTCCATTGTGCTGAACAAGTATTGCTCCGAGACCCACTGGGCTTACATCAACAGTAATCTCAGTGTGTAGCTTGAGATCAAAGTAAGTCATCTAATTTGCATTTACAATCGCATGCTTTATTCTTTGGAAGCTGTGGTCACATTCAGAGGACCATCAGAACTGGACATTTAGGTCCTCATTACGACTTTGGCGGTCTTCCATGAAGACCGCCAAAGCGGCGGGTGCCAGGAGACCGGCAGTGCTGGCATTCTCTCGCTCACCATATTACGGGTACTGCTGGATTTCTGCTACACTTTGGGTGTAAATCCGGCAGTAGTTGTGGCGGTGTCCTGCTCCGGGGCCGCTGCCTCCGGTGGAAGTGCCTCTTCCCGTTCCCTGCTTGCCGACTTTCTTCCCGGAGCAGGAGGGTGGGGGGTGCTGTGTGTGCACGTATGAGTGTGTGTACTAGTGCTTGTTGGGGGGGGGAAGCCATCTACCAGTGACAGGAAAGAAATTCCCTGTCACCAGTAGCCTTTCCGCCATGGTTTTCGTGGTGGGCTACATTAATGGAAAACATGGTGGAATACCGTCTCCTAATATGCCAGCGGTCTTCTGTGGACTGCTGGGTAGGGGATGATCATCATGGCGGTATGAGTGGGGATGTGGCGGGTTGGCACTCAGCCTGTTGGTGGTGGGACCGCCAGGCTCAACATGACAACCTTAGTTTTGTCAGGTCTCGTAATGGGGCACTCACTGTGGCAAAGTCACAAATGTACCTTGAGCAATATGTGGCCATGCCGAAGAAGGACGGTAACATGGTGGCATGTAGGTACTGGTGGGTGATAATGCTTGCACTTTATCAGGATCAGAAGTCATCCCTCCATCAGAAAATACATGTCCAAAAACTTGAACTTGGTTTTATGAAATTCACACTGTTTGGCATTTTTCATGAGACCAGTATCTGTAAGTAATTGACATACTTGTTTGAGAGTGTAGGAAGTTGGCTCTGTATGTGCTATTTCAAAGTAAGGAATAGCATGCACAGAGTCCAAGGGTTCCCCTTAGAGGTAAAATAGTGGTAAAAATAGATAATACTAATGCTCTATTTTGTGGTAGTGTGGTCGAGCAGTAGGCTTATCCAAGGAGTAGTGTTAAGCATTTGTTGTACATACACATAGACAATAAATGAGGTACACACACTCAGAGACAAATCCAGCCAATAGGTTTTTATATAGAAAAATATCTTTTCTTAGTTTATTTTAAGAACCACAGGTTCAAATTCTACATGTAATATCTCATTCGAAAGGTATTGCAGGTAAGTACTTTAGGAACTTCAAATCATCAAAATTGCATGTATACTTTTCAAGTTATTCACAAATAGCTGTTTTAAAAGTGGACACAGTGCAATTTTCACAGTTCCTAGGGGAGGTAAGTATTTGTTAGGTTAACCAGGTAAGTAAGACACTTACAGGGCTTAGTTCTTGGTCCAAGGTAGCCCACCGTTGGGGGTTCAGAGCAACCCCAAAGTCACCACACCAGCAGCTCAGGGCCGGTCAGGTGCAGAGTTCAAAGTGGTGCCCAAAACACATAGGCTAGAATGGAGAGAAGGGGGTGCCCCGGTTCCGGTCTGCTTGCAGGTAAGTACCCGCGTCTTCGGAGGGCAGACCAGGGGGGTTTTGTAGGGCACCGGGGGGGACACAAGCCCACACAGAAATTTCACCCTCAGCAGCGCGGGGGCGGCCGGGTGCAGTGTAGAAACAAGCGTCGGGTTCGCAATGTTAGTCTATGAGAGATCTCGGGATCTCTTCAGCGCTGCAGGCAGGCAAGGGGGGGGTTCCTCGGGGAAACCTCCACTTGGGCAAGGGAGAGGGACTCCTGGGGGTCACTTCTCCAGTGAAAGTCCGGTCCTTCAGGTCCTGGGGGCTGCGGGTGCAGGGTCTCTCCCAGGCGTCGGGACTTTAGGTTCAAAGAGTCGCGGTCAGGGGAAGCCTCGGGATTCCCTCTGCAGGCGGCGCTGTGGGGGCTCAGGGGGGACAGGTTTTGGTACTCACAGTATCAGAGTAGTCCTGGGGTCCCTCCTGAGGTGTAGGATCTCCACCAGCCGAGTCGGGGTCGCCGGGTGCAGTGTTGCAAGTCTCACGCTTCTTGCGGGGAGCTTGCAGGGTTCTTTCAAGGCTGCTGGAAACAAAGTTGCAGCCTTTCTTGGAGCAGGTCCGCTGTCCTCGGGAGTTTCTTGTCTTTTTGAAGCAGGGGCAGTCCTCAGAGGATGTCGAGGTCGCTGGTCCCTTTGAAAGGCGTCGCTGGAGCAGGATCTTTGGAAGGCAGGAGACAGGCCGGTGAGTTTCTGGAGCCAAGGCAGTTGTCGTCTTCTGGTCTTCCGCTGCAGGGGTTTTCAGCTAGGCAGTCCTTCTTCTTGTAGTTGCAGGAATCTAATTTTCTAGGGTTCAGGGTAGCCCTTAAATACTAAATTTAAGGGCGTGTTTAGGTCTGGGGGGTTAGTAGCCAATGGCTACTAGCCCTGAGGGTGGGTACACCCTCTTTGTGCCTCCTCCCAAGGGGAGGGGGTCACAATCCTAACCCTATTGGGGGAATCCTCCATCTGCAAGATGGAGGATTTCTAAAAGTCAGAGTCACCTCAGCTCAGGACACCTTAGGGGCTGTCCTGACTGGCCAGTGACTCCTCCTTGTTTTTCTCATTATCTTCTCCGGCCTTGCCGCCAAAAGTGGGGCCTGGCCGGAGGGGGCGGGCAACTCCACTAGCTGGAGTGTCCTGCTGGGTTGGCACAAAGGAGGTGAGCCTTTGAGGCTCACCGCCAGGTGTGACAATTCCTGCCTGGGGGAGGTGTTAGCATCTCCACCCAGTGCAGGCTTTGTTACTGGCCTCAGAGTGACAAAGGCACTCTCCCCATGGGGCCAGCAACATGTCTCGGTTTGTGGCAGGCTGCTAAAACTAGTCAGCCTACACAGATAGTCGGTTAAGTTTCAGGGGGCACCTCTAAGGTGCCCTCTGGGGTGTATTTTACAATAAAATGTACACTGGCATCAGTGTGCATTTATTGTGCTGAGAAGTTTGATACCAAACTTCCCAGTTTTCAGTGTAGCCAATATGGTGCTGTGGAGTTCGTGTTTGACGGACTCCCAGACCATATACTCTTATGGCTACCCTGCACTTACAATGTCTAAGGTTTTGTTTAGACACTGTAGGGGTACCATGCTCATGCACTGGTACCCTCACCTATGGTATAGTGCACCCTGCCTTAGGGCTGTAAGGCCTGCTAGAGGGGTGTCTTACCTATACTGCATAGGCAGTGAGAGGCTGGCATGGCACCCTGAGGGGAGTGCCATGTCGACTTACTCGTTTTGTCCTCACTAGCACACACAAGCTGGCAAGCAGTGTGTCTGTGCTGAGTGAGAGGTCTCCAGGGTGGCATAAGACATGCTGCAGCCCTTAGAGACCTTCCTTGGCATCAGGGCCCTTGGTACTAGAAGTACCAGTTACAAGGGACTTATCTGGATGCCAGGGTCTGCCAATTGTGGATACAATGGTACATTTTAGGTGAAGGAACACTGGTGCTGGGGCCTGGTTAGCAGGGTCCCAGCACACTTCTCAGTCAAGTCAGCATCAGTATCAGGCAAAAAGTGGGGGGTAACTGCAACAGGGAGCCATTTCTTTAGACAAGCCCCCCCCAGCCCACAGGCCAGGAGACTCAGCCCAAGCTGGGAGAGTCTTCCTAGTCTGTCAGGCGAGGAAGAGTAGGAGAAATAGGCTGGTTAGTTTCAGGGCCTACTCTGCCTTACATCCTTCTGTTCAGGTCATTCCCTTTGGGGAACTGACCTACTTCCACAGTGATAGGACCTAGTCTGAATTGCCTCTTGTCTGCCTCTTCAATGTCTCCACCCATCCTTTCTATTTTGGTCTTAGAGGTATCCACCTCTGCTAACCTTATCTTGGCCAGGGTTACCCCTAGCTTACCCAGAGAGGTTACCCAGAGCTGGAGTAACCCCACCATGACCAATAGGGTCAGGGGGCCTAACTTGCTATTTGGCATGGGGTCAGACCACCATGCTAAGGATAGTGCAGCCATAAAGGCTAACACCCAGCAGAGGCCACTGACAGCTGTCAGTGCCCAGAACCACACCTTTAGCTCTTCACCTACAAGGGAAGGGGCTAAGTTACAGGCTTCTTTGGGTTCAGGGTGCCTGTCTGCTGTATTAGAGTGGGGGGTTACCACATCTTGTAGTAAACACCCTTCTTCCACTCTTTCTTCTGTTAGCTGAGGAGCCACCCACTCAGGCTTAACAGTTGCCTGACTAGCCAGGACTTCTGGTGGGTCAGGTTGGACTTTATCAGAGCCATTTTTGGAGTTCTCCCCTACTGGAGCAGAATCTCCTTGGCTTGCTGGAACCTTGGCTAAAGGTTGTCCACCTTTCCTACTCTGTTTCCTTTTCTTTTTCCTCTGGGGCCTACTTGCATTTACTGCAGAGGCAGGTACTCCAGAATCCTTGGGAGAGGACTGGCCCTGGACCAGTTCTTCTCTTAGGCTCTGACTAACCTCTGGGTAGTCATTTCCAAGGAGACAATCAAGGGGGAGGTCTGTACTGACTACCACCCTTCTCCAGCTAAAAGTTCCACCCACTTCTATGGGCACAAGAGCCACAGGCCTATTAGTGACCCTGTCTGGGCTAACTCTTACTCTGGCCATCTCACCTGGGATGTACTGGTTTGAGAGCACCAGCCTGTCATGCACAATAGTGTGACTGGCACAAGTGTCTCTCAGGGCAGTGGCTGGGATTCCATTCACCTGTAGGTGGTGGAAGTGTCTACTTCCCTCTGGAATCTCCAACTCACCTGTTGGGCCCATTTTCCAGTTGAAGGCTATGAAGACCTCCTCATCCGAGGAGTCATCTCCCATGGCTACACTGGTTACCCCTGGAATCTTGTTCTGGGGTTTGTTTTTGGGACAAGAAGTGTCCTTGGTGTGGTGCCCAGACTGTTTACAGTTGTGGCACCATGCCTTAGTGGCATCCCAGTTCTTACCCTGGTACCCACCTTTGTTTTGGGTTGTGTCTTGGGGCCCACCCACCTGTTCTGGTTTTTGGGGGCCTACAGAGGACTCTTTTTCTTTGTTTCTAGTGTCACCCACTTTCTCCTGGGGAGTTTTTGTAACCCCTTTCTTTTGGTCACCCCCAGTGGAAGTTTTGGTTACCCTAGTCTTGACCCAGTGGTCTGCCTTCTTTCCCAATTCTTGGGGAGAAATTGGACCTAGCTCTACCAGATACTGATGCAACTTTTCATTGAAGCAGTTACTTAAAATGTGTTCTTTCATAAACAAATTATAAAGCCCAACATAGTCACACACTTCATTTCCAGTTAACCAACCATCTAGTGTTTTTACTGAGTAGTCTACAAAATCAACCCAGGTCTGGCTCGAGGATTTTTGAGCCCCCCTGAATCTAATTCTATACTCCTCAGTGGAGAATCCAAAGCCCTCAATCAGGGTACCCTTTATGAGGTCATAAGATTCTGCATCTTTTCCAGAGAGTGTGAGGAGTCTATCCCTACACTTTCCAGTGAACATTTCCCAAAGGAGAGCACCCCAGTGAGATCTGTTTACTTTTCTGGTTACACAAGCCCTCTCAAAAGCTGTGAACCATTTGGTGATGTCATCACCATCTTCATATTTTGTTACAATCCCTTTGGGGATTTTTAGGATGTCAGGAGAATCTCTGACCCTATTTAAGTTGCTGCCACCATCGATGGGACCTAGGCCCATCTCTTTTCTTTCCCTTTCTATGGCTAGGAGCTGTCTCTCTAAAGCCAATCTTTTGGCCATCCTGGCTAACAGGAGGTCATCTTCACTGAGAGCATCCTCAGTGATTTCAGAAATGTGGGACCCTCCTGTGAGGGACTCACTATTTCTGACTAACACAGTTGGAGACAGGACTTGAGGGGTCCTGTTCTCCCTATTTAGGACTGGAGGAGGGACATTGGCCTCCAAGTCACTAATTTCTTCCTCTGTGAGGTCATCATCAGAGGGGTTGGCTTTTTCAAACTCTGCCAACAGCTCCTGGAGCTGAATTTTGGTAGGTCTGGAGCCAATGGTTATTTTTTTGATATTACAGAGAGACCTTAGCTCCCTCATCTTAAGATGGAGGTAAGGTGTGGTGTCGAGTTCCACCACATTCATCTCTGTATCAGACATTATTTTGCTAAGAGTTGGAAGACTTTTTAAAGAATCTAAAACTGTTTCTAGAATCTAATTTCAAACTTTTAACAAACTTTTAAACTCTAAAAGACAATGCTAAACAGGGACTTAACACACAAGGCCCTAGCAGGACTTTTAAGAATTTAGAAAAATTTCAAATTGCAAAAATGAATTTCTAATGACAATTTTGGGATTTGTCGTGTGATCAGGTATTGGCTGAGTAGTCCAGCAAATGCAAAGTCTTGTACCCCACCGCTGATCCACCAATGTAGGAAGTTGGCTCTGTATGTGCTATTTCAAAGTAAGGAATAGCATGCACAGAGTCCAAGGGTTCCCCTTAGAGGTAAAATAGTGGTAAAAATAGATAATACTAATGCTCTATTTTGTGGTAGTGTGGTCGAGCAGTAGGCTTATCCAAGGAGTAGTGTTAAGCATTTGTTGTACATACACATAGACAATAAATGAGGTACACACACTCAGAGACAAATCCAGCCAATAGGTTTTTATATAGAAAAATATCTTTTCTTAGTTTATTTTAAGAACCACAGGTTCAAATTCTACATGTAATATCTCATTCGAAAGGTATTGCAGGTAAGTACTTTAGGAACTTCAAATCATCAAAATTGCATGTATACTTTTCAAGTTATTCACAAATAGCTGTTTTAAAAGTGGACACAGTGCAATTTTCACAGTTCCTAGGGGAGGTAAGTATTTGTTAGGTTAACCAGGTAAGTAAGACACTTACAGGGCTTAGTTCTTGGTCCAAGGTAGCCCACCGTTGGGGGTTCAGAGCAACCCCAAAGTCACCACACCAGCAGCTCAGGGCCGGTCAGGTGCAGAGTTCAAAGTGGTGCCCAAAACACATAGGCTAGAATGGAGAGAAGGGGGTGCCCCGGTTCCGGTCTGCTTGCAGGTAAGTACCCGCGTCTTCGGAGGGCAGACCAGGGGGGTTTTGTAGGGCACCGGGGGGGACACAAGCCCACACAGAAATTTCACCCTCAGCAGCGCGGGGGCGGCCGGGTGCAGTGTAGAAACAAGCGTCGGGTTCGCAATGTTAGTCTATGAGAGATCTCGGGATCTCTTCAGCGCTGCAGGCAGGCAAGGGGGGGGTTCCTCGGGGAAACCTCCACTTGGGCAAGGGAGAGGGACTCCTGGGGGTCACTTCTCCAGTGAAAGTCCGGTCCTTCAGGTCCTGGGGGCTGCGGGTGCAGGGTCTCTCCCAGGCGTCGGGACTTTAGGTTCAAAGAGTCGCGGTCAGGGGAAGCCTCGGGATTCCCTCTGCAGGCGGCGCTGTGGGGGCTCAGGGGGGACAGGTTTTGGTACTCACAGTATCAGAGTAGTCCTGGGGTCCCTCCTGAGGTGTCGGATCTCCACCAGCCGAGTCGGGGTCGCCGGGTGCAGTGTTGCAAGTCTCACGCTTCTTGCGGGGAGCTTGCAGGGTTCTTTCAAGGCTGCTGGAAACAAAGTTGCAGCCTTTCTTGGAGCAGGTCCGCTGTCCTCGGGAGTTTCTTGTCTTTTCGAAGCAGGGGCAGTCCTCAGAGGATGTCGAGGTCGCTGGTCCCTTTGGAAGGCGTCGCTGGAGCAGGATCTTTGGAAGGCAGGAGACAGGCCGGTGAGTTTCTGGAGCCAAGGCAGTTGTCGTCTTCTGGTCTTCCGCTGCAGGGGTTTTCAGCTAGGCAGTCCTTCTTCTTGTAGTTGCAGGAATCTAATTTTCTAGGGTTCAGGGTAGCCCTTAAATACTAAATTTAAGGGCGTGTTTAGGTCTGGGGGGTTAGTAGCCAATGGCTACTAGCCCTGAGGGTGGGTACACCCTCTTTGTGCCTCCTCCCAAGGGGAGGGGGTCACAATCCTAACCCTATTGGGGGAATCCTCCATCTGCAAGATGGAGGATTTCTAAAAGTCAGAGTCACCTCAGCTCAGGACACCTTAGGGGCTGTCCTGACTGGCCAGTGACTCCTTGTTTTTCTCATTATCTTCTCCGGCCTTGCCGCCAAAAGTGGGGCCTGGCCGGAGGGGGCGGGCAACTCCACTAGCTGGAGTGTCCTGCTGGGTTGGCACAAAGGAGGTGAGCCTTTGAGGCTCACCGCCAGGTGTGACAATTCCTGCCTGGGGGAGGTGTTAGCATCTCCACCCAGTGCAGGCTTTGTTACTGGCCTCAGAGTGACAAAGGCACTCTCCCCATGGGGCCAGCAACATGTCTCGGTTTGTGGCAGGCTGCTAAAACTAGTCAGCCTACACAGATAGTCGGTTAAGTTTCAGGGGGCACCTCTAAGGTGCCCTCTGGGGTGTATTTTACAATAAAATGTACACTGGCATCAGTGTGCATTTATTGTGCTGAGAAGTTTGATACCAAACTTCCCAGTTTTCAGTGTAGCCAATATGGTGCTGTGGAGTTCGTGTTTGACGGACTCCCAGACCATATACTCTTATGGCTACCCTGCACTTACAATGTCTAAGGTTTTGTTTAGACACTGTAGGGGTACCATGCTCATGCACTGGTACCCTCACCTATGGTATAGTGCACCCTGCCTTAGGGCTGTAAGGCCTGCTAGAGGGGTGTCTTACCTATACTGCATAGGCAGTGAGAGGCTGGCATGGCACCCTGAGGGGAGTGCCATGTCGACTTACTCGTTTTGTCCTCACTAGCACACACAAGCTGGCAAGCAGTGTGTCTGTGCTGAGTGAGAGGTCTCCAGGGTGGCATAAGACATGCTGCAGCCCTTAGAGACCTTCCTTGGCATCAGGGCCCTTGGTACTAGAAGTACCAGTTACAAGGGACTTATCTGGATGCCAGGGTCTGCCAATTGTGGATACAATGGTACATTTTAGGTGAAGGAACACTGGTGCTGGGGCCTGGTTAGCAGGGTCCCAGCACACTTCTCAGTCAAGTCAGCATCAGTATCAGGCAAAAAGTGGGGGGTAACTGCAACAGGGAGCCATTTCTTTACAGAGAGTCTTATCAAGCTCCTTCCACGTTGGTCCAAACACCAGTATACTGTCACTATAATTGAATACAAGTGTAACAGGTTGAATAATTCTATGTATAACATCTTGGAATATGTCTGCAGCAGATGACACTCCAAAGCTCAATCGTTTTAACTGAACAAGCTAACATGAGTTGAAAAAGTGGTACTCTACCTGCAGTTTTCTTCCAGTTCGAGTTGATGGTATCCCTTGTTCAGGTCAAGACAGGAAAAGATTTTGACTCCATTCAAGTGCATAATCATATCCACAATGTACGGGTCGGGATGTCTTTCTCTCTCAATTGCTTTGTTGGTTTGATGCATAGCCATGCAGATGTGCACTGCCCCTCCACTGTCCTTTTTCAGCACTACCACTATGTGCGATACCCATGGTGTGTGACACCTAGAGGGATCGATAATGTTGTGTTTTAGCAGGGCTTCTAGTTCCTACTTGATTGCTTCTTGTAGATGAAATGCTATTCTGTGATGTCGCTGTGCACAGGCCGTTTGTCTTTATTAGTGAGAGGTTTCACCTTCATTGTCTTGAGCCTTCCCAGTGATGGGACATGACTTGCAGTTTCAGATTGCATATTTAGGTTGTAATTGATAGATATCAGTCACTTGTCAGCAGCAGTTACAAAACTAAGTAGGCATGCACTGGATGGAGTATTTTGAAGTAAGTGGAATGGGGTCTGCACAGGTGTTTTCTTTCGCTGCAAAGTCACTGTGAATGATCCTTAACTCCACAGCGGTTTGGAAGCAGCCCATGAGTACACCTTCGTATTAAATGCTTTGAGTCATGGTACAGGTGAAAAACAAACTGTTAAATTGTTCAACTGGTATTACCTTGACTGATACACTGCTGTCAATTACAAAAGTTATTAGACAACCATTGAACTTTAGTCTGATCTTGGAGTAGTGTCAATAAGAGTTCTTTTGTTTTGTTGGCTTGCTTGTTTCTGTGGTTTGTTTGTCCTCTTTGCACATGGCTAGGCCCACGTGTGCATGTTTTCTTTTTTTAGACATGATCATTGTACATTCATCCTCTTCACTGTTGCTGTTGAGGTTGCTTTTTTGTGAGCCTGACAAGAGTGCTTCTGGAACCTTCTGGCTTCCATGTTCTCGTCTCATTGTGATGCACTTGGTTTCTATTTTGCTTTGCAAACTGTTATGAAGCGGTTCTTCTTTCTGCAACCTTTGCACGTCTGTCCGATGGCTGGACATTTGTTTTCATGTGGAAATGAAAATCCACATTGGAAACAGTCTTTCTTTCTTTCTTTGAAGGTGTCGACTTATGGGCATCTACTCAGTGTTTGTGTTTCCTTTACATAACTAGGGCCAATTCACTTTTTTTGTTCCCACTTCCATGTTGGCAGCTTGCCAATCTACTGGTGCCTCAGCTCTGGCAGCCATCAGTACTTTGTCTAAACTGAGTGTCTCTCTCAACATACGTATTCTGAATGAGTCCAACACACAACCATCAGTGACTCTGAGGCGCATGGCTTAAATTCACTAAACTTACAGGGTTTGATGATCATATCAAATCTCTCAAGAAACTCATCCATCACCACACCAACTTGTCTGTTTGTTGAAAATGCACCTTTCTTGGTCAACATTTGGCATCGGATCGAACTTGCCTCCAAATCCTTCTTTGAGCTGAGAGTACAACATTGTCTCAGTCTATGAGATTTTCTTTGTCACTTCTTTTACTCCACCACCAGCAGGATTATTTAAATATTTAATAATTTTCTCATCACTTCCTTTTCCGGGGTGTTTATGAAGTCATAAAAAGTCTCGATCCACGTCGTCACGTGGCATCAGTATTAAATTTTTTGACGGTGTTGAATGGTGGTGGATATTTTAGAAAAGCAGCTGCTATGTACTTCACTGCTCTTTCTCCTGCCTTTGAGAGTATGTACTGTTCAAGCAGCGCTCATTGTGCACCTGAATCCGTGCCTTCTGGAAGTACTGACTTTATGTTTGAGCTTGGGTTGCCTGACTGGCTCAACGGATGTGTCGCACCTTCTTTAATTTTGATGGTGAGTACATTTCCGGTTTCTTGCATGTCCTAGTTTTTGCTTTCGTCTTTTTATTCCGTTCTAATCATTTCTTTGTGCTTTTTGGACAGCTTTCACAGTTTCTGTCCCAACCTGTGACTTTGATAATGGTGGACTGTGTGTTTGAGTCGCCTCACTTGAGGTGAGATTCAGAATGTAGTGTTCGCCACTTGCTACTTTGCCCGGTTCGGCCTCTCCAGCAGATCTCAGCCATTATGTCCGATTTTGTAATTGGAAAGTGTTTTGGTTCTCTGGTGAGTGAATTCCTATTTCTTGTACCTGGTTGTCACTGCCTTTTATGTTGTACCTGGTTGCCAGTTGCTGTCAGCCAATCAGATTGGCTGTTTCCTTGCATCCTCAGAGGATCCATGGATTCAACATTCATGCTCCTAATGGAATTTGTTTGTGTTTAAAAAGTCTCTTTTGTGATACAAACTTGTGAATGGTTTTGCACCAAACTTATAAAATAAGAACATTCTAGTTAATACATATTGCAAGCTACATTTGGTATTTTCCCATTCAATAGGTTTTGCTGTAGCTGAAAGCAAACACTCCTAAGGGAGCTAAAATAGTGAACACACATTTTGTTCCTACCCATAGCCTCCCTGAACACAGGTGTGTGTGTAACCTGACATGCCTCAACTTACTTAGTCAAACCAAATGAGTGAGACATTGTATGCAGATTCATCAAAAGGTGCCAACGTTATAAGCAAAGAAATAAAACTATTGTCAATTGAATCTGTGACTAAACCATAACAAAAGAGTCACAATTTCAACAGCAAAAACGAACATAAACTTTTTATTTATATAGTGCTGCAGATCTTTGGTCATCCATTTCGAAGCCCTGTGTTTACAAGTTACAAGTTTTAATTTTATTGCTTAGTTAATAACAATTATTGCATACAGATAAAAGCTAAAACCTTGTTGTGATTATGTCAGTTGAACTTACAGCTAAAAACATTAAAACCCTATGACTCAATACAGAGATAAAACCTTCCCACAAGTGGCCAGGAATTTAAGCCCTGGTAACTTAATTCCAAAGTACGTAGTCATTAAACAAATCCCCAGATATTCCACCGAGGTGGATCAGATCTAAACTGCATTAACGTTTAATCTAATCGGATAAAAGCAATGATTCATGAAGTTGTCACATCTGCCTTCAAATAAGGGTCACAGTTTGCCCCTTTAACTACCTGCGCCTAAGGGACCACCAGTCAATAAAACAAAAGCTTTAAAAGTACTGCCTGAACTCTAAATTGCTTTAACTTTATGCAAAATCTTCAACAAGTATGTTATGTAAGGCATGTTGTAGATACCTAGTCGGTCTCAATCTCTGTGTTACATTGGCCCTACTACTTGATATACAACTAAAACATTGCCACAAATGCCCAGGTGTTCCACCAGGATAATTGGCTCTAAATTGCATTGTCATTAGTCACGTCAAATGAGAGCAACAGCTCATGCAGTTGTCATAACAACCATTCGGCTAAGAGTCACAATTAACCCCTTCTGCCGACTACCCACGAGGGACTGCTGGACAATGATGAAAAAATGAAAACATTCTATGTGGATTCTGAGGTGCTTTAATGTTATGCAGAGTCTGCAAAAGGCATGTTATTGTGACCTTAGTAGGCCTTTATCTTGATGTTACTAAAGATGTTTATCACCAGGGCTAAAAGTTTAGTTCCTGGCAAGCCAGGGGAATCGAATCTCTGCACAGCCATGTGATGACCACTTGCCTACAAGTGCGAATGTAGAGCTTCTGAAATAGTGGTTTAAGTAATTTCCTCCTAGCCTCCAAAACTGTCGGAGATGTACAGATGATGTGAGATATCAACTCTGTTTTGTGTCCGCATAACTGACAATGTGTATAGTCCTGACCTTCAATGTTGGGCTCAGGTCTTTTGTATCCCAGTGTCTAAATTGCTATAGCATACAAGTTCTTTTAAGAGCGGGAAAAAAATGGGCAGTTATATACCGACGACAACTTTATAAACATTTGTTTTAAACTGATTTAGGAAGTCAGCTTCCTTACCAATGAATAATTTCTAAGATAAATGCCTCTGTCTGGTTGAGTTGGACTTCCATTACCTTTAGCAGGTGACCATGCGAAGGGAAGTTAAATTTCTTTTTCAGGAGCTTAAACACAAGAGATAATGAGTGTTTTTTTTCTTGCAACGTGGCCAGATGTTTCTTAAAGAACAACTCACGCCTAATAGGAATGCCCAAATACTTATAAGAGTGAACCACTTCCACCTGCTTGGCCTTAACATACCAGGAGAATGACTTTTACTTGGAATCCACTAAACACACAATTTTTGTTTTATCTAAAGCCAGCTCTAATCCTTACAGATCAATGTAATCGACTAGCGCATTGATAGATCTTCGCAGGCCGATGGGCGATTGGCTCAGGACAGTGATATTGTCTGCTTACTGCAAGCACACATTCTTTTCTGCTGCTAGGAGAGGTGGATGACTGTCCTGCTGTCTCAAATGGTTGTTTAACTCAGCTAAATATTGATTGAACAAGCTTGGACTGCCGCTGTATCAAGCAGTTCATAGTGGTAATTCTTGAGGTGACTCTGCTGCCATCTTCTAGTTCGACCTGTGCTCAAGTGTCACCATACAGTGCTATTATCACGTTAAGCAATATTCCTGCGGTACCCCATTTTGCCAACTTGGCCCAAAGCTGCTTGCGTGGTACACAATCAGAAGTTGATTTGAGGTCTGTGAATCATGTGAACAAGTGAGTTTTACACCTTATAGCATTTTCTGTCAAACCGGTAAGTGCCACTAAATTTGTTATTGTTCCTATGCCTTGCCTAAACCCTGTTTGCGTAGTAGGAATGAGGTTTTTCCATTGGCCCAGGCTTGCAAGTCTTGTAGGATACAGGATGCATACAATTTAGCTTCCACATCGATCCTTTTCCATGAAGCTGGTATGACATTCCTTTGGCAAATTTGATTAAAAAGAGGAGTTAGGTACTTAGCCCAGAAGACAATATCATGCTTGAATAGTGCATTGAAAAGTCCGTTCTGCTCCTTCTGACCTCAGTTTCGTGATGATCACCTCCAATCGCTTTGGGTCAGTCAAACTCAGCAATCTGATGTTTCCTGACTCTGTGAGTGAACTTGGGCCTCTTTAGTTCGATTCCAAGGCACTCCCGCGGGTGTCTAATGGTAGTGGCTTCTGATTTCTTTGGCTTTCATTCTTCTGAAGATTAACAGGCTGGGCATACATTTCTCAAACGTATGCTTTCCAGGTTTCCTCTGAGATTCCTGCATTTTGGTGGCGTGCCTTCCCCTTAGCTAGCCTATTTATTACGTCCCAAAATTCTTTACTGTTCTGATGTTTGCTGGACCATATGAGCTTGCTCCATATTTCCTCTTGGTGGCACTTTTTGGCCTTCCAGCATTTTTTATGGTAAATAAACCTCATTGGTCTCAGGTGCAATTTTTCTGACTTTAGACCAATCTTTGCTTTCGCTACTAGTCTTCTCATTTCTCTGGAATTTTTTTATTTTTTATTTTCCACAGCAGGGTTCTCTTCCCACACCCCCTTTAGCGTTGTTTCCTTCTATTGTCTTATATGGTGCACATTTGGGTGGAAATGTTGTCAGAAGAATCGTAATGAGGTTAGCCCAAGTCTCTTCGTGGGAGGCGGCTCCATCATGAGGCACCTCTTGCTTTTCTACATGGAAGTGGACAACTGTCATTATCTGATCCAAGCCCATCTTGTACAATTTTATCCTTTTTAAATGGTAAGCTGCTGGTTTTAAAGCTAAGTCGTTTATTGTTCTTGTCTTGGAAAAGTTGCCATCTAATCTGAAGATTTGAGGCAGGTAATCACTTTTTGGGCGTGGGAGAATTTGAAAGTAATTCACCAGGAGGCATAAATCTTCACTTATTAGTGAGTAGTCAGTAGTAGATAGGATTCTTCCACACAAAAATGTCGCTGCTGCTGGGGAGTCCTCTTTTGTGTTCCATTCAAAATCATTAAGCCCTGTTCCTCCAGCTGTGTTTAGGGTTTTGCTGTGTTAGCAGAATTGATCGCCTTGATATTTGATCTTCCCATTGAGGTTTATGTTGAAATCCCCTGAAATGATTAAATTTATATGATGATATAATTTTTACAGCAACTTTATTAGGGCAATTAGGGTTGCCATCTTTTCTAGTTTCCTTGCTTTGCATGGATGTAAATGTTTATTTTAACTAATGCCATTGCTGCATACATGCAGCTTTTACTTTTTAACTTGACGATCTGTATCCAATTAACTCCTGAGGGAATCATTTTGTGTGATCACTTGTAATTGATTGAGATGTATTTAGATAGACCCCCTTTAGGTGCCCGTATTTAGAATTCCTTTCGGCTGGAGTATGATTTTCAAAGTAGCCTATGATTGGTGTTGGATTTATGCTCAAAGTTTCCTGAGATAACAATATGACGAATTTTAGGAAAAATTAAGTTTCATATCTGTCCTGTGGCATCTTGCCGAAGCTGTGAACATTCCATGAGCAAATATTGATGTTATACTTTCTCAGAATCTTGTTGAGGTCAGGAGTGATTTGAGTCTAAGACTTTAGAGATCCAGGCCCATTCCTGCTTGGATTCTGCTGACACATCCTGCTGAGCCTGTCTATAGCGACCACTGGCTGGGGATTGTATGACTAATATTTTTTGCAGGTTGGTCAGTGGAAGCTGTAGTCCCAATGCACCTCTAAGGGCCAGATGTAGCAAAAGAAAATTTAGCGAGTTGCAAATTGCGAGTCAGACAGACTCGCAATTTGCAATTCGCAAAATTGTATGCAGAAAGGTGTCTCAGACACCTTCTGCGACTCACTATGGTGTCGCAAAGACCCACCTCATGAATATTAATGAGGTGGGTCGCCTGAAGACAGCAGACCTCCATGTCTGTGACTGCTTTTTTAATAAAGCAGTTTTTTTTTTTTTTTTACAGCCCGGTTTCCTTAAAGGAAAACGAGTTGCAATACAAAAAAATAATGAAACCATTTGGTTTCATTTTTTCAGAGTAGGCAGTGGTCCATTGGACCACTGCCTACTCTGAAAAATTATTTTTAGCGACATTCACAAAGGGGAAGGGGTCCCATGGGGACCCCTTCCTGTTTGCGAATGAGTTACCACCCACTTCAAGTGGGTGTTAACTGCGAATTGCGGTGCGAGTCGCAAATAGGAAGGGAACACCCCTTCCTATTTCCGAGTGGGATTCACATTTTGCGAGTCGGTACCGACTCGCAAAATGTGAATCAGCATTGCGATGGCCGTTTTGCATGGCACAAACTGCGTTTTTCGCAGTTTGCGACATGCAAACCGGTTCCTTCATCTGGCCCTTAGTACCGTGCACCTATTTGCAGGGCATGGTGGCTGTTTCCCTCCGGAGCTCGGCACATGGACTCACTTGGTTTTAGGTAGGCGTCGGCTTGGATATCGCTTTGGCTCTGCCTGTTGTAAATCAATCCCTCAATGAAATAAATTATCCCACAGACCCAGCACCTGTTGTGCTATTTTACTTGAAGCCCAAGTTGTTAACGTTGCCTCCCTATTCTTTTGCCGTGGATGAGATTTAAATTCTATTCCATGTAAGTGTGCAGACCTAACATGATCCAATGCCTGTATTTCTTTTGCTAATTTCAGGACTGACCCTCTGTTCAAACACACCTTTTGAGGTAAAACTTTGGATCAGCATTATTTTTGTGGATTATTGTTCCCAGATGTCCCCCTGTGGCATAGTCCCTGGAAGTTTTTTGCAGGCTTGTCTTCGTTCCTGGGAAGAGCCAGACTGATATTGGTGTAGTAGTGCAGGTTTGGCTTGCAAGTCAGGGGGAGCTTCCTTATTGCCCCCTCCTGTTGCAGCTGTGCATTCCCACTTGTCACACTGCCATTTGCGCTCTGTGTGCGTGTCTGTTCTCTTTTAAATGCACTTTGTTTTCAGCTATTCTTAGGGCTTGGTTCTTTGCCTCCTTTTCAACTTTAATTTTGTTTCCGTTTTCATTGTACTTGTCAATAACTGTTTTCGTGAGATGTATGCCAGCCAGCTTCTGAGTACTATCCTGACCATCCTGACCATAAGGCAGTGCCCTTTGATCATTTACTAAGCTTTTTTGAATGCAAGTAAGATTAGTTACTGGGTCAGGTTCCTGGCTTATGTTTGAGGCGCTGCGTATTGTGACTGGGCCTTCCCATTTTGATTCCTTACTGTGTATTTCCAATGCCTTTCTGTGAAAAAGTAGTCAACATATACTTTTCTGTTGGACTCCTTTACATTTGTTTCGCGATTTCCTTAATCTTTTTCTTTCCCTGTGGGTTAGACTCTGTCTTTCTTGAATCCCGATTTGGACCGGTCAATGTCGTCTTGCGCCATGTTTGTTCCCACTAAGCTGACCACATTATTTCCTGGTGCACTCTGGGGTTCTAAAATGGTACTGCTTCCTCTGCTAACAGTCATTCCATTACTGCATATTTGAGGTGAAGTTAACGGGATGCAAAACAGTTTTTTGTACTTCTATTTGGGTCCTGCGGCCCCAGATTTCCTCTGTGTTCTGGTTGATTGCTTTTTTACCTCCTGTGAGAAGTCGTTCAATATCATTGAGAGTGCCTGCAGTTTGTTAAAAAACGTTGTGTATTGACATTGGGCTTGTTGCATATAATTATGCGCTTGTGCTCTCAGAATAAATTAATTCAGTGTTTGTAATTTTTTATTTATACCAACAATGTGAGTTGCCAAAGTATTCAGCAGATCAACTTGATTTTCTTATTTATCTGCTTGGAATTGTATTAGCGATGACATTGCCTCCATTGTATTTAGAAACATGATCCATGTGTCGAGCAGGGCCTGGCTGTGCCCTTTATTAGCTACCAGGGTCAGACTTGCGATCTTGGCCTCTGTCTCCTGGGCAGCCTTCGGTAGATGTATTGCCCCAATACCTTTTTGGTCATTGACTGTTGCTTTGGACTCCCTTTCACTGGCTGAGTTGCTCACAATGGAGTCCTTATTACCTCTTTCCATTGCTTTACTATCTACTTGGGACGGCACCAGTTTGATTGGGTTTATGGGAATATTTTCCTCATTCACAAATCTCTCATTTGGACATATGCTTAGACTCAGAAATGGACTCAAACTGACCGTGGTGGTGTCTAACTTCTGTTCACTCCATGTTGACAAGAATGGTAAGTGATTGATTGCTGTATTTGCCTCTTCGTTTTGTGCAATGGGAGCAAATGGAGCAAATTCCTCTATGCCTTTTAATAAGTGATCCTGTGGCTCCCTTCCCCCAGGGCTATACTCATGTGAGGGGCACGTATTTGATTTCACCCAATTGCTTAGGGGAGAGAGGTTCAGGAGTGATACTAAAATGATTTACCAGCATTATGCACTTGTGCCTGTATTGCAGTGGGGCTTGTACTTCAGCTTGGTAAGATATTCGTCTTATCCTTGGTCAGAACTTGTTCTTCTAGGCCTGAGTTAATCCAAGTTGGGTTCCTGCTGAACACTCTTCATCCATCTATAGCAACTGCTTGCTCAGAGTTTTTCTGAGTTAGAAAAGCTGTTATCCTATATCTGTCACCTTTTGACTGCTTTTTCTACTCTGTGTACCTCCCTATTGTTAGTTTCTGTTTTTTGTCACCGTTTCTGTTTTTCCTTCTCCCTCTGGACATGCTGCGACAGTTAGGTCTGATGTTCTTGTTCTCTTTGTTGTCCTCTTCTTGCCTGGTCCTGGTCTCCCTGGTCCTTCCAGACCACATTTTCCAGCAGGAATATGTTAGCCTTTGCCACTGAAGTATGTTTACTTGACTGATGGTTGACTGCTGATAGGGACCTTTAGGGGCCTTTAGTTTAGTGATAACTAATGGGGTGGGGGTTTCCTGTGCCTGCTTTTGCCCCAACCTCGCCCTGGGCCCCAGAGCCCACCTCACTTGTCTCGCGAGGGGCTGGTCCAGTCCTGCGCTATGGGATCCAAGCTGTGCACCTAAAGGAGGAAGCATGATCACCGAGCTCCCTGTGAGGGTCATCTGCTCATCCCCTGCTCACCACTCCTGTTGCTCCCGAGGCTCCTCCCACTGTTGACTGCTAAGTGCTGCTTGCAGGACACAAGTAATGCATCCACACTCCCAGTGAGGGACAAACATACAAAGAGGAAGGAAGCAAAGAGCTGTAAAACCAATAGGTGTTTCCTTAACAAGTAGAAGAGGATATCTTCCCCATTTAGCTGTCTGTCATGACCAATTTCATCAAAGAATACTTTACGATCTGTTGCCAGGATTAGCAATGTTTCACACAATTCTTTGCTACGGGTCGCTGCACAGACAATTGAGTAACAAGACTAGCTTTTCTCCCGCAACAAACAAAATGGCTGCCAATGAGAGCCCAGCAGAGCACTGTAGACAGCCGATTATACTGCTACCCAATTGATGGTATTCAAAATACCTCCTTAAAAGAATCACAGGCTGGATACAAAGACATGACCATCAGGTCACTTTTTAAGTAGGTGACAAACATCCAGCTCAATGATCCACCCTCTTGCAGCTGAATGGAATTGGACAAAACTTTTCATGGAAACAGAAATTTAACCAGACTATGCTTTTTGCGTGGTTTGGTATAAATTTGTGCATCAGTTTTAAAGATGTTTGCATTTGCATTACAAAAAGGTGATGTAGGCTTCAACGGGTGCAGTTTTACCCATATCTTGATTGTTCGTTATATTTGTCCATTGCAGCCTATTCACAAATCCCTATCCAAGAGAAACATATTGAAACCTGATTGAATGAGAGACATTTCTCCCTTCAGCAGCTGTACTGTCTGCCAACCCAGACAGGGTCCAAGGTCTGATCCTTTTGATTTACAGGATTATAGAGGGGCTGATACTGACTTCATAAATACAAAAAAGAAAATTCTGGTTTCCTACCATGCTACCCAAAAGTCTGGTTGTAGGAACTACTGGTTCTTCATCTGCCATTTTGAGGCAGTGTGGATCGACTCAGGTTCCACAGACATCACCAATCTAGCCAGGAAGGAAAACCATGAGGAAGAGTGCATACGGTTTGACAACAGCCTTTGACGTTAAGAAGGGTAGAGTGAGATTCCAAAAGGGGAATCTGTAGTACTTGGAGCCACACACTGAGTTGTGCGAGTTGAAAAAACACAACGTTTATTCTCTACAAATAAACGCACTCCTCCTCCCGAGCCAGCCAAACGTCAACTGACTCGATCTGAACGAACACCAACCCGACATTCTAACAGAACCACAAATGCTAATTTAAGACATTAGCACACACAGTGAATATAACACGTCCCTCTCCTTTCCAGTTTTCCCAAAACACAAACAAACACACACATACAAAACACAATAATTACACAAACAACAAAACAATGCAATTATATTATAACCTGCAAATGCAAGTTGAAATAAAGTTGTGCTGAAAATAAATGATGGTAAAAGAGTTCCCAGACACAATTAAACAAATTGTACATAGTCCCGCAAATAACATGGCGGTCTGCGATTCCTCTGGCTATGACATCCATCTGTAATGCCATCATATGAAACAGACTCTGCACTCACTTACTCTTGTTCCGAACATCTATCTTCCGAATTGAGGATCAGATGCTCTGTTCTCTCACATATATTTCCATCTGACTTACCAACTAAATCTTCATCACTCTTCAACATAAAACTGTTATAACCCTTCGGATTAGAGTTAACTTGAACTTTCACACCCTCCTTCCTTCTTTGGTAAACTGCCACCTTTCTTTTATTCCACTTATCACCATTCTCCAACTCCACATGACTTTCTCCTACCTTCTTTACTCTAAAAGGGCCCCAGAACTTAGAAAGACCACCAATAACTCTATAATGTCTGATCTTAACCCAATCACCCTCCATTACATCCTTTTCTCTTACAGTTGTGTCCACACAAGTAGAATCACGCACACAACCATTCGACAACCATGCTGGCAGTAGTTTAGAACCTGGCCTCCTTCCCCTCATTCTTTCAAACGGAGTTGCACCCGTAGCTTTATTCACTGTGGTACGGTGAGCCTAAACCATCGCATCCCCAATTCCCTTTACATCTTTCCCACTCTGAACACCCATTAATATGGTGCCTTTTACTAATCGGTTTATTCTCTCAACCATACCATTGGCTTGTGGATTGTATAGAGCTGTACGCCTGTGAATAAGCCCACAGTTCTCCAAAAACATCTTCATCTCATGAGAGGTAAGTTGAGTGCCACTATCAGTTATCAAAACCCTAGGAAAACCTTCCTCCAAAAAGACTTCCTTCAAAACCTCAATGGTACTCTTAATACTATTCTCCTGCACAAACTTCACGACCACCCATCTTGAGTGCACATCAACCATGACCACAGCATTTCTGTACATGTTACCCACATCTTGCATGGGACCAATAAAATCAAAACACACAGTACACCAGGGTAAACCAGGATCTTCAATAGGCCCCTGAACTCCTTGTGCCCCAGTTTTTAATCTTTTTTCACTCTCTTTACACGTCATGCAATCTACAACCCACTTTGAAACGTTGTCATCTATACCTGGCCACCAGAAGTATTCCCTGACTCTCTTCTTAGTCATGGTTTGACCTAGATGACCCTCATGTGCCAATACAAAATTCCTTTTCCTTAGACCCTCTGGTGGAATAAACTTGTCATTCCTCATAACTAAGTTCAAATCTAAAACAACAACTCATCTACTAGTTTTAAATAAGTTCTCAAGGTCGGAACAACAGTGCTGTCCCTCCTTTTACCTTCCACAATCATTTGTACAACTCCTTTGAGAACTAAGTCTCTCATTATGACATTGGCAGTAAATGCCGCCTACCGCCACAGCGACGGCTGCCAACATACCGTCACCATGGCTCCCAACCGCCAAACGCATTATGACCGTAGGCGGAATACCGCCAGAAGGCTGGTGGTATTCCGTTGATGGTTGTTGCGACGGACGGCGGTAACCACCTACCGTATCATGAGCCATGATACAGCCTGGCGGTGTTTTGCTGGCGGACGCTGCTGCTGGCACCAGCGCCACGTCCCGTCTCCTTCCGGAGGACCCCCTGCATGCAGGTAAGTCGGGTTCTCCGACACGAGAGGGGGGTGGAGGGTGTTGTGTGCATGTGTGGGTGTGTTGTGTATGGAAGGGTGTGTGTCTGTTTTTGTATGTGTGCATGCGGGTGTGAATGAATTAATGTGAGTGTACTTGTATGTTGTGTGTTGTGAATGCGTGTGTGCGACAATGTAGGTTGGTGTGTGTTGCGGTGTGTGGGTATGTATGGTGTGCATGCGTGGGTGGATGTGGGTATGACTGTGTATGTGTGCATGTGTGAGTGTGTGGATGTTGGGGAGGGTCGGGAGTGGGAGGGTGGGGGATGGCTCTGGGGAGGGGGCGGAGAGACTCCTATCAATGCCAGGAAAAGAATTCCCTGGCACTGATAGTGCCTACCGCCATGGTATTCGTGGTGGTAAGATTGCCACAAAAACCATGGCGGTAGGTGGGGTCATAATCCCAAGGGTGGGATTGTGACGGCCGCCGGGCTGGAGACCGAAGTCTCCAGCCCGGCGGCTGTTACCACCCCGGCAGACGGAGTGGTACATTGGCAGTTTGGCTTGAGCCAAGCCGCCAATGTCATAATTTGGGAAAAGGTAACGCTAGCCTGTTGGCAGTACCTTTCCCCAAATTACCGCGATCCGCCAGGGCCGTAATGACCCCCTAAATCCTTTTCCATGGAAGTTCTACATTCCTCCACCGAAAAAGTACCTTGACCCCAGTCCTCAGTGTCACTCACCAAAGCTACTGTACCTTCCTGTTCTTTGAGTAAATCCTCTGCCTTGTCTACACACACCGAGTCCAAAGGTAGTCTGGAGAGACTATGGCCCTCATTCTGACCTTGGCGGGCGGCGGAGGCCGCCCGCCAAAGTCCCGCCGTCAGGTTACCGTTCCGCGGTCGAAAGACCGCGGCGGTAATTCTGACTTTCCCGCTGGGCTGGCGGGCGGTCGCCTTCAGACCGCCAGCCAGCCCAGCGGGAAAGAGGCTTCCACGATGAAGCCGGCTCGGAATAGAGCCGGCGGAGTGGAAGCTGTGCGACGGGTGCAGTTGCACCCGTCGCGTATTTCACTGTCTGCGCAGCAGACAGTGAAATACATGTAGGGGCCCTCTTACGGGGGCCCCTGCAATGCCCATGCCAGTGGCATGGGCACTGCAGGGGCCCCCAGGGGCCCCGCGACCCCCCCTACCGCCATCCGGATCTCGGCGGTCCGACCGCCAGGATCTGGATGGCGGTAGGGGGGGTCGGAATCCCCGCGGCGGTGCAGCAAGCTGCGCCGCCGCGGAGGATTCAATGGGGCCGCGGTACACTGGCGGGACCCCGCCAGTGGTGCCGGTCCGACCGCGGCTTTACCGCCGCGGTCGGAATCCCCATTGGAGCACCGCCGGCCTGTCGGCGGTGCTCCCGCGGTCCTCCGCCCTGGCGGTCAAAGACCGCCAGGGTCAGAATGACCACCTATGTGCCCGAGCATTCTCCCAAGCAGGAATATAACTCATACTAAATCTGTACTCTTGGAGCCTGGCAGCTAACCTCGTTGGTCTAGCAGAACCTTTACCTGCTTCCCCAGGACTCAACACTTTCAGAAACGGTTTGTGATCAGAATGTAAAGTAAAATCTATACCCCAAAGAAAGGTACTGAAGTTCTCCAAAGACCACACTGCAACCAAACCCTCACGTTCTATCACTAAATACCTTTGTTTGCATGCTGTCAAAAACCACAAAGCAAAAGCTACAGTTGTTTCTTTTCTTTTACATTCTTGAGAAAGTACTGCTCCCAAGCCACATGCACTAGCATCCTCAGTCAAAATTGTCTTAAGACGAGTGTCAAAAGGAGAGAAAATACCAGCCTCACAAATGTCTTTCTTCACAGTATCAAACGCAATTTGTTGTTCCCTCCCCCCCCGAAACTGGACCCATTCCTCAGCAACATTCTTAAGCTTTCAGTTTTCTGAGCACATTTCTCAACAAATTTGTTGTAATACTCCATCAGCCCCATAAATGAACGCAACTGATCTTTGTTACATGGAATTGGTGATGAACGAATAGCATTTAGCAAATCTTCCTTGGGTCTGAATCCTTCTCCCGAAACGGTATGACGTAGGTAGTCAATTTCTTCCACCAAACATTTGCACTTGTCTCACCTCAAAGTCAAACCAGCTCCCTACAGTTTGTTCAAAACTGTTTAAGAACAGCATTGTGTTCACTTACTGTCTGACCAAAAATCAAAATGTAAACTTGAAAATAAGTCATGTACTGCATTCCAGAAAATAAATTTGACATAACTCTCTGAAACACACTCGCTGCAGAAGTCAACCCAATAGGCACTCTGGTGAACTGGAACGTGCCCTCCATAGTGATAAAGGAAGTTAGTGCCCGAAACTCGTCATGTAATTTGTTTTGGTGATATTCACTCCTCATATGCAACTTTGAAAAATACTTCCCCCCTTTGAGCAGAGTCAAGAGTTCATTTATGTTTGGAAGAGGAAAGGAGTCTGTGACTACAAATTGATTTAAACTGCGTAAATGCACACAAAAATAAAGTTTACCATCATTTTTTTTTGTAATAACAACCGGTGAAGGCTTCAACTGGTTCAATTATACCTTGATCCATCATGTCTTGTAACATTTTTTTTAACTTCTTCACTTACTACAAGCGGCACTCTCCTCACTTTGGCGGTCATTCTGACCCTGGCGAGCGGCGGTGGCCGCCCGCCAGGCGGGAACCGCCATTTGGCCGCTACGCGGTCAAAAGACCGCTGCCGGCATTCCAACCTTCCCGCTGGGCCAGCCGGCCCAGCGGGAAGGAGGCCTGCAACACAGAAGCCGGCTCCGAATGGAGCCGGCGGTGATGCAGGCGTGCGACGGGTGCAGTTGCACCCGTCGCGCTTTTCACTGTCTGCCAGGCAGACAGTGAAAAGCTTCATGGGGCCCTGTTAGGGGGCCCCTTCACTGCCCATGCCAAAGACACCCGTTCCTGCCAGCCTCTTCCTGGCGGTGACAACCGCCAGAAACAGGCTGGCGGGAAGGGGGTCAGAATCCCCATGGCAGCGCTGCTTGCAGCGCTGCCCTGGCGGATTCGCCCAACCGGGGGAAAACCGGCGGGAAACCGCCGGTCCCGGTTTTCTGACCGCAGCTTTACCACCGCGGTCAGAATGGGCATGGAAGCACCGCCAGCCTGTTGGCGGTGCTTCCAGAATGACCCCCTTTGTGTTTAATTTCAACTGCATCTTTTTTAGTATAATTTTATGGACAGTCCCTTTCAATTTCCCCAACTTTTGATCAAAAACATCTTTAGCATCCTCAAGAATGTTCTCCAAACTCCCATCCTCTACCATTAATATCTTGTTATCAGAATGTGGATCAGTGATAATGTGTAAGTCATATTGATGCTCCCACCCCAAAATCAGTGGTCCAGACTTTCCCTTCGACATATCGATGACCAAACTTTATACGAGAAATAAAATAACCGAAGACATCGATCTCTAACCCTTGGTACCCTCTAGGGTTTATGTCTTTAGGTAACAAAGAAACATCATACCACAATTCGATCCACAATGATTTTGGAATAATGGTATACAATGAACCAGAGTCCACCATTAATTCCACTTCCTTGTCAGCAATAGTAAAAATTCCTTTCAGCCTGGTCTCTCTTCCTTTTCCTGTTACAGACGACTGAACTACTAAGATGCAATCACTAACACAGCTTTCTGCTGCCAGATCCGCTACAGCAACTCTTGAGTTGAAACCATCCTTGCACATCCGAGTAAAATGCCCCTTACGACCACACTTCATGCAGTCTTTTTTCACAGCGAAGCACCATTTAGCATCACTGGTAAGAGCTGAGCTCCCACACTTTGCGCAGAGTTTAGGTTTTGACAAGATTAGACCTTTATTCCCTTGTTTACTGTTTGTAGCACCACTGTGCTTTGAAAAATTATATTTCTTCGATACTACTGCAACTTCTTCTTCACTTTCCGTACTTCTACTTCCTTTCTTGTTAATTTTCCGCATGCACATGTCTGATTCTTCTTCAATTTCTGCAATGGTAATTGCATCTTTTAGAGTAGGATTCTTTGCTGCCCACAAGCGTTCGTGAGTTTTTTTTACTTCTGCACTGTACAATAAGTTGGTCACAATGTAACTCATCAGTCATAGGTCCAAATTTGCATTTCAGAGATAGTTCACGTAAACTAAAAATACATTCTTCTAACGACTCTCCTTCTTTTTGTGGTCTAGTGTAGAATTTGAAACGTGACATTACTATATTTTCTTCTTTAGCGAATCTCTTCTCTAGCCGTAATTTTGCTTCTTCATAAACATCTTCCAAAGGTTAGCCATCATCATTGCAGATTTCTGGTAGATATTTAAATATATGGTGAGCCTCTTTGCCAATTGTGCCCAACAACAGTGCTTTCTTCCTATAAGCAGAGAAATTTTGACCATCTAATGCCACCACATAGTTTTCAAAAAGATCTATCTATTCTTCCCATTGAACAGAAGGTTGAGGTCTATGATCTAAAAATGGAGCAGGAATGTTAATAGCAGAAGTCATCACAATTCACAGGTAACGATATACAATAGTATCCTCAGGATGAATATTGGAATTCTTTTATTTTTTATTTTACTCTCTTACCCACTTAATGCTTGCCAAGGTTCTTTCCCTTACTTTAGCAAAAGAGGAACTAACATACTTTCCTCTCATTTCTGTGAGGGGTGGGATTCCCAGTTTCCACCAGCTCTACGATACATGTTCAGTGGCCGAGTCTGCCACTCAAAATCAGTCTCACAGTGATGTGCTAACAGCACATGGAGACAGCGCGAGCTACCAGAAAGAGTACGTGCATACAGAGTAATGTGCCGAGCAAAATACACGTGTGCGCACTTCACTGCCTCATCCAAACGTTTCCAGACCTTAAAATCGATCCACTTCTGATACGTAGCTGTCGTCCTCACCACGCGACACCGCTGAGACACGCAGGTCTGATTGGATCATGTTTTTCTCACAACAACAAGTGTGGTTGGTGCTCGTCGCAAAAAATGTAGTAAATGGAGCCACACACTGAGTTGTGCGAGTTGAAAAAACACGAAGTTTATTCTCTATAAATAAATGTGATCCTCCTCCCGAGCCAGCCAAACGTCAACTGACTCGATCGGAACGAACGCCAACCGGACATTCTAACAGAACCACAAATGCTAATGTAAGACGTTAACACACACAGTGAATAAAACAGAATCATATCCCAAAAAATGTTTAGGATTTGTTTATCCAAGATACCAAAACTGTATCAGTGAAACCAGAGGGACCTGCCTTGGTTTTGCTTAACCAAAGGAATCCCACATTTGTGAAAACTGCATTTGTGTCTGGCAGATTACTTGCTGTGCTTTTAGATCCATATGGCTGAAAGCCACACCATGCACCCAGAGCATAACTAAAGAACACATAGTCTCAGGGTGTTGTCAGAGTCTATGCCTTGTGCTCAGAGCTGCTGTGCTTCAACCGGAAGCTAACTCAATGATAATTAAACATAATAAATTTACTAGAAATGACTCAAAAACCTAAAGGTCTTTACTAAAAAAAAAGAACTAACTATTGATTTACAATAAAATGAAACTACCCTTACAGCCTTCACTTGGAGAGACTTATCTTTGTAATATAGAGCTGAAATTCTACATTTTCCAGTTATGGTGAGTTGTCCTCTCACAAAATGTATGTACCAGCTTTTCTCGGAAAAAAACTGCCAAGGGCCGAAGAATAGGGTGTTTTCAGTTGAACATTATGGCATCATGGGGGTCATTACAACCCTGGCGGAAGGCGGAGAACCGGCGGTCAGACCGCCAACAGGCTGGCAGTCTTACTCTGTGGAATTATGACCATGGCGGTTGCCGCCATGGTCAACCGCCGGTTCTCCGTTCCGCCCGCCAGGGCAGAGACGACCGCCGGGCTGGAGACCTGGGACTCCAGCCCAGCGGCAGTCACTATACCACCGGCGGTATTTGGACCCGGCTTACCGCCGTGGATTTCCAGCGGTTTGAACCGCCATGAAATCCATGGCGGTAAGCACTATCAGTGCCAGGGAATTCCTTCCCTGGCACTGATAGGGGTCTCCCCCACCCCCCCCACCCCAACTCACTCCCCTAGCCCCCCCACCACCCCTGCCATCCCCCAAAGGTGGCAGGGCCCCCCTCCCCACCCCGATCCCCAACATCACTTCACCCATACCCACACGACACGCATGCAGGCACCACCTACATACTTACACGCACACACGCCGACATACATGCCTATATCCTCACACACAGTCATACACGCACACCCACATTCAAACTTACACGCACACATCCATACAGACATACCCACAGACATACACGCACTCATTCCCATACACACAACACCCCTGCAGGCATACACGCACTCACACACCCCTCTATATACACACACGCACACCCCCATGCACCCACACACCACACAACATCCCCCCACCCCCCTCCCCTCACAGACGATCGACTTGCCTGGTCCGACGACCCTCCTGGAGCCATGGGGGCAGCTCCGCCGACACCACACCGCCAACAGAACACCGCCACGGCGAATCACAGGATGTGATTCGCTGGGCGGTGTTCTGTTGGCGTGGCGGTGGAGGTGGAGCAACCTCCACTTCTCGCCTCCCGCCAGTATGGCTGTTGGCGGCTGTCCATCAGTAAAAGGACGGAGAGCTGCCAGCGGTCATAATAGGCTGAGTGGCAAACCGCCACCAATGGCGGTCTTCCGCACGCGGTCCCTCGGCGGTCTTCAAAAAACACCGCCGAGGTCAAAATGACCCCCCATATTCGCTGATGATAAATATACAGAGGGCCGCACCCATCTCTAGTTCTCAGTGATTTAATACTCAATCTCATTTTAGGATACATAGATTTTTATAATTTTGCATTTTCAAATCCCACTTAATTTCATGTACGCTGAGGCAAACTGGCAGGTACAATATTATTAACTATGCAAATGTTTTTATAAGACCTGTACCGTTCCTTGATAAGTTGAGCCAGAACTCCTTAATATGGATAGACACCCCTCAAACATCTAGCATATCAGTTTCAAGCAGTACCAAGGCTGTAAGTAAAATGAGTCAGCAATGAGCTCCCATAAATTGGGCACTGCATAATGGGTCAAGGTCATGAGAGGGTCCACATGGCTCGCATGCAATCATATTCAGCCTTGTGGTTATTTTGGATGGCTGTGCTCCCAAACAAACTGCCAACAAGGAAAGATGTAATAATGAAGACTTTCTGGTCTATGATCACATACGGACCACATTTTAAGGTAGTTGAGGCGGTTAAGGTGTGCTTGAAGTGGGTTGAAAAGGTTGGGGTGGTCTCTAAAGAGGCTGTGGTGTAAGAAGCATTAGTTAGAATAGCTTTTATGTATGACCTCAGTAACCAAGGACCTCCTCCTTCTATTGGTCTTTCTGTGCATAGTCCTTCTGTTCATTACTTCTGATCCTTCTGATCAGGGGCATCTCCACTGCTATGGCAGAGGAGTGTCGTCACCGTCAGCAGCAGCAGCAGCAAAACTTTCACTATAAAACAACAATAAACTTTATTTAATATCATGTTATAGTAAAAGGGGCGGGCCAGGGGGCTGTGATGACCACGAAGGGGGAGTTCACAGCACTCCCCTCCGTGTGCATGTATGTTTGGCCGGCCATCTTGGTCGGTCAAACACACATGCACACTGGGCTCTTTCCAACCCGGCACTGTGTTGCCGGGTGGGAGACAGCAGGCAGAGACTCTCACTCTGCCTCAGAGCACCCTGGCTGGACGCTCAGTCCAATCCTAATGCTGCTTTCATGCAGCCAACAGCATGAAATCAGCGTTAGGATTGGATTCAGGGCAGGCTGGGACCCTGTGTCTGCAGGACCGGATTGGAGAGTCACGGCGTGGTGAAAAAGATATATTATTTTATTAATATTTTTTTTGTCCCGTCACCCCCAACCATGCTCCGTGCCGCCACATTCCTTTTCCCTCCCTCAAGCCACCCCTGCTTCTGATCTTCATAATACTCCTCATGTTCCTTCTCATCCTTTGGGTCATGTACCTCTTCTCTTCCTTCTGCCCCTCTTCAGTTTCTGATAGTCGCCCCTCCTTGGCCATTTGTTCAGGTGCTTCTGGCCAAACCCATATCCTGGTTCTGTACTACACCCTGGTCCTGTTTCTTTACGTTTTGAGTCCTATACTCCTGTTTTTTTTTCCTTCGGTGTAAGAAAAAACAAAATCTGAAGTGGAGAACAATATATGGTAAAACTAAACTATCCAATCAAAAGACATCACCCCAATATCTAAGCACCTAAAACTAAACTCAATCTACACTTTAAATCTGCTAACAAAACCAGCACAGGTCACTAAAAAAATAAAAATATATTGAACACCTCACTAAAGCAACATAAAGTGGGACTGGTCAAATCAATCTTTTTAACTACCTGTGTTTCCCATCAGTGATCAAGGCATTCCTCCCTACGTTCACATGGATGGTGCTCAGCTAGCCCTGGATGCTACCTCCTAGCTCTGGATCTACCTAACCAGTGCTGGGTGGTACTTCTACCTTGTACTTAGGACAGGTCCCAAGCATATCAGAATAAACTGGATTTCCTGCTGTTATTGGCCCTCCTCCCGACCCCCTACTCCCAGCCCACCTTGACGTGCCTCCTGGCCTTCATCCTCCTGACTCTTCTTCTCCTGATCCGGAGTTGGTCCTTCTGGTCATAATATTCCCATTCTTCCTGATACTGATCCTGTGCATCCTGATCCTCCTGGTCTTCTTGGTCCTTCTGATTTTGGTCCTCCTGTAGGTCCAGGTCCTATTGATGAGTCTTCTGGTCTTCATCCACCTGGACCTGGTGTCTATGGTCCTGGTCCTCTGGACCCCACCGTCCAGGTTCATCTAGACTCCCTGTTGATTGTGTCCTTTGAACTTGGTCCTGCTGGCCCTGATTATTCTAATCCTTTGGTCCTACTTGCTGTGATCCAATTCTCTGTCCTCCTGGATATGTGCATGGTTCTCCCTGCTCTGGTCCTAGTCCTCTTACTCCTACCAGTCTTCTTTATTGTAAGCCTATTGATGCCAGACCCCCTTGAAATGGTTTCTATGGTCTTAGTCTCCCTCATTGTATCCTCCCAGGACTGGTCCACCTGGCTGTGGCCCACATGATCTTCTTTGTCCTATCACCAGTAGCACTTTGGTGTTTGTCCTTGTTCTCCTCGTTCTTGTTCTTTTGATCTTCCTTGTTTCGATACAGATGGCCCTTGTCCTTCTGTGCATGATTTCATTGATCCTCCTGGCACCAGTTCTAATCATCCTTGCCCTCCTGCTCTTGATTCTCCAGACCTGGTCCTTCTTGTCAACTTGGTTCTGGTCTACTCAATCACCTTGGTCCTGATGTTTCTGGTATTTGTCCGCCTTATGTACTGGTCATGTTGTTGGTCTTCACTTGTACCCTGTGGTGCCCATTTTCCTGGTCCTTCTCGTTCTGGTATTCCTGGCACTCATCATGCTGGTCCTTCTGCTCTGCTGGCCTTGCTCCTCCTGTTCAGGTTGCACCTGTGGGTCCTGTTCCTATGCACTGTGATTCCCCGGCCCTGCTCCGGGCCCTTTAGGTCTGGTGCTATTCCTGCTCATCCTAGTCCTAATCCTGATGAGGCAGGTCCACTTGGTGCTGGCCTCCAATGTCCTAGGCCCACTGAGATTAGTGTTTCTGGCTCTGTTCCTCCTGACACGGGTCTACCTAAGCCTAGATCTCCAGGTGTTTCCTGTAATGTCCCTCAGTTTTTCTGGTATTCTTTTTCTGGTTTTCTTATCCCTCTTTGTCCCGCTTGCCCTCAGGGTCCTGCTTCTTTTGTTCCTGGTCCCTTAGTCTTTTGGTGGTTCTGGAACTGCTAGTAATATTGGTCCTGCTAGGCACCACCTCAGTTTTCATTTCACAGTTTTGTATTTCTGTTTTTAGCGGCTTCTGGATTTTTATGTGGGAGTGAATGGGGAAAGGACAGAAAAAAGAGCTCTCATTATTGACCTTTCTCATTAGTGACCTTTGCTAGTGATAGCCAAAAGTACCCTCCCTCTGAAAACACTGTGGTTAAGGCTCCTGTTGCAATGATCTATGGTTATCCCACAAGACGAATATTATACTGGCACTAAGTTAGTTCTGACCGTTTCTACACTAGCTGGAGAGATGTGTATACCATCGCTGATTTCAGGTCTGAATCCTCATAAAACAGCACAAAGGGTTAATTTGGTGGCTTCCAATAATAGAGTGTAGATCGTAGGTTACTCCTTTGGAATCTATTTAAGATATTCAGTGAGTTAAATAATTTGTTGCAGAGATATTTTTATTACCTGAATTTCACAGTTATAAATCTGGTAAAATAGCTGATTGGATTAATTATTCAGCCGTTTTAAACAGTCCTATGCAGTAGGCTGCTAATGATGGCGAAACATACTGTGAATATTTGCTTCATCTATTCTGTGTCTTGGTGTCGGCACTTCTCACTGAGTGGTTGAGTGGATCCGGCTCAAGAATATCTCCAAGGCAATCTAACTGGATCCCACTCACTTCCTGAGCAGCACCCTTCTTATGTGGGCTAAGCAAGAAGAAAGTAGGACTTTTTCCATACAGATCTTTCAGTAGTTATTTCAGATGGTAGGGCAATGACTTGGATCTTATACATATTGATAATAATAAGACATGAGACGAAGCCTAGGTATCAGCAATTAGGTAAACACCTAACTCAAATCTTTATGGGACACATGCAGTGTTTTTTAGGGACGTTGATGAACACCAGAAGAAAACAATTTTCTGCATTCTTTACATTTAACACTAATGCATACCCACAGACGTATATCAAAAATAAAGATGCAACTATAGCTTTTTGGCTGTGTGCTTTCACTGTGTGTTGAATATAAGATCCACCAGATTTTGAGTGAACTTTCAATATAATCGGACAACCTCGAATGAAAGCAAGCCAACTCTTGCCATTCTGTGTAGTCCAGTTCAAATCCTGTTTGTAACAGACTCCCAGATAGTCAAACATTTTTACTTTTAAATTCATCAGTCCTCACTTTGGAACTCCTGTATTAATGATGGATGATTGTTCTATACTATTCAGTTGTATTTTCGGACATTAATTGTGAGCCTTGTCCTCCACACAAAGCCCTGGAATAGTCCTAGCAGAGTGTCTCCTTGGTCATACATGACCCTTGCTCATGTGGTAGAATGCCTCTGTTTCGAGATTTGAACTAGAGTCCTCGTTCATTCCGTCTGCTCCCAGAGAGGGCTAAAATAAGAGAACCAAAAGCTTGTACAGATCTGTAAATATAGGAAAGGTATAGGGATGCTTCTTTGAAACAAATGTTTGATTATATGATGTATGCAGTAGTTCGAAGTCAAAGTTAATCTCCTCATGCTAGCACTTCCATGGCAGATATGTAATATACTTCTTTCCTTATATGGGTCCTCAAGTCTCAGCATGGTCATATTGATGTGTTCTTCAGACAGATGGAACAGCAAAATTGGACGATAGTATGTTTGTCCCCTCTTTATAGATTTGGAGTATTTCCATCATATACTGTGTATCAGGGGGCTTTTTTGTTGCCAAATATTAATGTAAGGGTCATCAAGTTTTGTCCCCAAAGTTCCTCTGCTGTGATCAAAAAGGCGAGCAATGGTATACTTCTCTTAGTCCGTGAACTTGTGTAGATAGCTTATGGGCCAATAAAGTGGGGAAAACATACAAGGGGCTCACTGACTTGCATTGGCTGATTCGTGGAGCTATGTCACTATTGAGACTTCTCTTGATCCCAGAGGCTTTAGCAGAGTAATTTGTTTACGCGGCCTCCCATTTGGTTCTGAGATTTCAAAGAATCTGACAGTAGTATATTTACAAATGTATATTTGTATACTCGTCCCTAACCTAGAATATAAAGTATTAGTACAGAAGGATATTATGAATGTAAACGAAAAGAAGGTACTTAACTTTTCTATATAGAGGTAACAAAAACCTGTATTGTAGTTGCGGTGAATCTGTGGAAATATTCTGCAATTCCCACATGTCTTTTCTCCAGTTATCTGGACTGTCAAGAGCTCTCACTTGTTACAAGGATCGAAGTCCAGGGCCATTTGTTGTCTTTCACAGTGTTCCCTAACATAGAATATCCTCTTTCACTGGTGGCTAAAAGACCCGGTATTTGTACATTGTTGCACTATATAGAAATTTGTAAATTGTATTTAATGACTTCCCAAGCTTCTCGTTTGAAAGCAGCAGGAGAAATATACTTTTGAAGGACAATAAGATAAACAGCATATGAATGGACATGTTATCTGGCACGAGATAAAAAAAAATGCTTATTCGTGCTATTTGACAAAAAATATCAATAGCAACTCACGTGCATCTCATCTATACAACCACATAGAAAACTATACGCCAGCGAAACGTTTAACATGTGAAGAAATAGAAAAACACTATTGTGTTACCCTAGGGGAGTAAGGGCCAAAGATTGTATGTTCGATCAGATCAGAAAATTCTTTATATTTAGAACTTTCTGTAGAAGTAGCAGTAACAACTTCCCTGGTGTAGCATGCGATAAACAGAAGAAAAAGAAGTGTCACATAAGTTGAACTGATTAATAGAATAGTCGCACAGATCAAGCTCCTCTGCCCATAGGCACCACTAGGATAGTAAACCAGAAAATTAGCTGTATCAAAGTGAATTCAAAGTAAATAGAACCTGTATTTGCCTTGCCCAAATAAGTCCCCATTGCCTCGGTGCTTGAAAGGCAACATCTTGCCATCGGCTTCTTGGCCAATTCAGTGAGTTCAGCCAAGATTGTGGAGGCCCTCTTGAGCTGCACTCCTCATAACATTAACTAAGAAAGGGGCCCATACATCAATGTCTTTCTTAAAACAATGGCCATAGAAAACCCGCCAGAGCCTGGCACCTTGTCCCAGGCGCTGTAAAATGGCAGTGGTAACTTCTGCCCGGTCGATAGTTCACCATTAATTTTCCTTATGCTCAAAGCAGAGGTCAGAAAGGTGTCACATTCTAAGGAGGGGCATTCACAGACATTAGAAAAGTTAGAAAAGTGTGTTACCCATCCCTCAACAGGAATAGACACATTGGTAATCGCATTGTAGCCATCACTGAAATAGGATGCATTCACTGTCTTCCAAAACAGACCTTTGAACTGAAGCCTACATAGTCCGAGTTCCTCTGGGACATGTGAGGTATTCTTGAAGCCTCATCAAGCTATTTCTCTGGTTTTTGGTTCCTGGACCAGAAAGACACAATCTAAGTTTCCTAATTGCATGACAGCTAATAGTGAAAGAGCTCAGAAGCTCAGCTGGATCGCCATCTTCCCCCAAACGAATTACGAAGTGTCTCAGATTCTGATTCATCAATACAGACAAAAACTGTGGAGAGTCAACTGTTGCCCGTTGTTTTCTGATAATATACCTTTGTGGGAATCGAGTGGTAATAGGGTCCGTTCACTCAGGGACAACACATCGCTTAAGTACCAATAAACTATGGTCGCTCAAGCTGTTAGGCACTATTAAAAATGTGAAAACAGGGGCCTACCACCCTTTGAGACGAGGATATAAGCTACCATGCTTACCTTCCATCTCCCTGTAAAGTTCATCTATGTAGCCAGGGTAAATTACACCAAGTCAAGTGAAACATTAAAATCAAACTTCCTCATGATATGATGAAATACCTCCAGACACTGCCTTAAAATGCAGCAATCACTCTCGTCGAGGTTCGAGAATCTACACACAAGGGTGCACATTCTTGCATTAAAATCACTCACCCACCCACATGATTAAAAAAATAACCTTTTAAGGCCATAATAGCACTATCCAGCACCGACGCTGGAGAATTCACAATGTACCAAATAGATATACAAGAAGATCTGAAAACGAGGGAAATCATCAAAAAATTCTAAAACATTGCCACATAACTAAGGAAACACCAATCAATGTGAGTAAACCGGCCTGCTCTAGAACAAACTTCCTGCATTGTTTAAGACGCAGAACCATCTAAATGTGTGGTGGAGAGAGTCCATGTTTCATGTAAACACATAATTTTAATATTTCTCACAAGGCTTCCCAGTCAGGATTGTACGGCGTATTCAACAATCCAGCTACATTCCACAAGGCCACATTTAAGTGCTGAGTATTTGGAGTTACCAAGTGAGGAGGAGCTGTACCTAAATTCTCAATGGAAGAAAAATTTGCCTGAGTGCCAATGTCTGAGACTGTTAAATCAGATATTTGGCAAATTCTACCCATCGGGATAATAGATGGAAATATGTCAACAGTCTATTAAGCCTGATGTCTGACTTTGGGCATCATACGAAGGAGTTAACCTTTAGTTAGTACAGAGGAGGAGTCAGGATTAGAAATTATTGATGGTACCTGGGAAACAATATCAGCCCGTATGTGGCGTCAATCGATCTTCTCCAAGTCACCAAGGACTGCAGCCTTTATAGTTGAAAACATTGTATGGATCTCTGACTGCGTTGTTACTTGCGGTATTTCAGGACTATATACAGGTCATGGGCGTATAATGGAACCTGAAAGGGTAAGCCCTGATTTTACTCGGGAGGTTAACATAATGGTTGAGTGTGAAAAGTAGATAGCCTTCTAACTGGGGGGTCTTTGAAATGAACAACAATTCAATCCTTTTTGCCTGCTTTCGAGCCACTTTCCTGACTAATAAGATTTCATTATAAAGATATTCAGGGTTTCCCCAGTGTTTCCCTATCCAATGGATTACTTTATTTTTCATTTGAGAACAATCTTCCTCTTGTTGTTAGCATAATGTTGGAGGATGATTTAGAATAATCACTAGAGGTGTTGCTTCTGGTGGAAGTTGATTTGAATCTCAGTGGCCACTAGGGCTCCAATAACTATATATTAGATCAGGATTAGAGGGGGGACCAGATTTAAGGATTGAGCCTGTCTCTTCCGTCACAGATGAGGAACTTGATTTAACGTTGTTCGAGTTGCAATCATTGACATTCCCTCCCCGACCAGTTGGAGATGTGGCAGTGTGTGTTACAGGGTCCCGTTCCTAGGGACCTATCACAGCATCAGCTACACGTTCCATATCTCTGTACCCCACCAGCAATGGTTCCCTTCTACTCTGGTCATACTTCAACTATTCAGCAACTTTTGAAAGTGATAACTGGATAGTTTTAAGCGTGGCAAAGACTGAATTGAGTAGCAACTCAATTCAGTAGAAAAAGTAGATTTTCCAAGCCCTTGTGTATTACAGGTTCAAAATGTGAAGCAACATAGGAGTAATAATCCATCTGTACAGCCTTGGATTTAGATGAATTTGTTGAACCCTTTTGCCTATACAATAGGAGCGTGAAGTGTCCTTTTTCATTTTGGCAGGAATAGGCCAGAGTAACTCACTTGTGTGATGTTGGATATCTTCCACTTTAATAGGGAGCAAGATCTGAGATGCATGTGGGTTCAGATTAGCTTTGTGAAAAATATCAGTTACTCCCATTGTGGACCGAGGGTATACCCCCAGCAGCAGGGTTATCCCAGTGCTGGATAAAGTTGTTTTAAATTTCCCCAACCTCTTCTCTACACAATCTCTGAGTTGATGGCGTCCATAGCAGTAATGAGAAAGTTAATAGTAGATGATGTAGTTGGGTGCTTCTTACCAGGCCCTGTTAAATCTACAGATTTTCTCTTCCACATAATAACAAATCATTCTGTGTGTTGAACTGGGGAATTAAGTGAAATCCGGCGATCAAGAGGGGTGGACCAGTCCAGCCTTTTACAGGCTCTGAGAGGTGCAGACGGGCCTGCTCTTGGCCCGACCACACCAGGGCACATCCTACACACATCTCGTGCTGCGGGATGTGCCCTGGTGTGGGAGTCAGAGAGCACTTTTAAGTGCATCAGCATCAAACAGCAGGGAGAAGGGACCCATTACTTCCACCCTCTCTCTCCAGGTTCACCTAGGTTTTATGGGACAGGTAGTCCCCAGTTCCGCAGCAGTCTGATGTGAAGATGTGTTGTGCACTGCAAGAGTCAGAAAGCACTTTGAAGCAGAGATGAACAGAGGAAATACCAGAAGTTTATTTGGCAGAAAGGTTCCCAGCAGTATAAAGCAGCCAACAACTGAGCAGCCAACTCCCAACGACAGGACAGGTAAAATTAAAAAATTCTAGAAAATGGCCTCTGCAGGGTCGCATGACGCATAACAGAACATTGAACAGCTACATAACTGAATTAACAGCAGTGCTCATAAAATTAAAAACATTGCTTCCACCCAAGTTCATAAAAGAGAAATAGCAAAAATGCAAAGGAGAATAAACAGAATTACAAATCACAACACACCTACTCCCTTTATCAACCTAACTTTACTAACTTTAAAAAAATGTACACATTTCTTAGGAGCAACTATCTCTCTCTTTGGACAATCCACTTTGCTGTCCATCACTGGTAACTCTAAGACATATTGAGAGTTATTCTCTTTGCTTGAAGGAGGACTTAGCTTAACTTCCAAATTGTTGTTAAAAATACCTTGTATGTCCAGTTTAAGGGCTTCATACCCAAAGATTGAGAAGACTCACATGCACAGAAGAATTATTATCAAGTGAGGCATTTACATTAGAATCAGTTACTTCACAGCCAACTGCAACAGAAGAAAATTGTGATTCAAAATCAGAAAATCCCTCAAACTTGAACATGCCAACATTTTTTTGTATTGTCATTGTCCAACAAAAACTCATTAACCCTGACTAATCTGCTCATTCTCCAGCAAGAATCAATGTTGAGTTTGGCAGAGGATTTCCCCAATCTGACGATCCCAAAGACTTTAACATCCACATTAACAATTTTTAAACAAATGTTTTCTTGTGCTTTGTGATACATTTACCCTGAGTGCAAGGACCGGTAACTCCTGCTTAGTCTGCAAAGGATTAAATTAAGTGCAAGGACCCCTTCATTTGAACATGGCAAAAGAAGAAAACCCTGTGACCAAAATTGACCAAAACCCTGTGACCAAAGGAACTATATGCCCAAATGTTCTCTGTAACACGTTTTGGACATCAACCTTATTAGTCAAAGTGTCCCGCACTGCCTTAATGACAATGAACCTCTCAACCAGACCATTTATGGTAGGAGAATACAGATCCGTCTTCCTATGAGAAATGCCCTTGTCTTTAAAAAACGTATGTAATTTCAACAAAGTAAACTGTTTGCTGTTGTCATTGACAATACTACAAAGCAATCCTTCTTTAAGGAAACACTAGCTGAGAAAAATAATAACAGTATCAACAGCGGGGTTGAGATACCCCTTGATCTCAACACACTTAAAAAAATAATCACCTAGAACAAAAACATGAACTTTGCTGTGAAAAAAATTGTCATAAGAGCCTAACATATTCAAAGTTAACATTCTGTGTGAATGGCATTAACCTTACTCATGACAAGGATTAGTCAGAATAAAGACATTTATAACATACCTTAACAAATCCCAAAATTTGAGAATCCATGTATGGCCACCAAAAATACCTCTCTGAATGGTAAGAGCATCACCTAGATGTCCTGCATGGGCCAGTCTAACAATAGTATGGCAAATATTATTCGGATGAAAAAACACTCCTCCTTCATGACAACCTCACCAGTAACAGAAATGGAATCTCCAACCTTACGAAAAGCTTGCATGATCAGGAAAAGAAGCTTATCACAAGGCCAAGCGTTATTGGTGAGCTCTATCACTTTTGGAGCTTCTCAAACGAGGACCAATGAAAGATCGGTGGCAGGAGAGAGATTGAGGAAAGCGTGATGCAAACCACAGTAATAAGATTGAGGTGAATGCTAATCTGCAGTGATGATTATGGCTTGGGACCTGTAGCTCATCGCCAAAATGAGTCTCAGAGTCGGAGATGAGCATAAGAAACACTAGTTTATTGGCAGATAGGTCCCCAGCAGTAGAAAGCAAACTGCACAGCTGAGCAACCGAATCCCGTCTGACCGGGCAGATAATAATGGAAAATTCTAAAATGTGTCCTCCACAGGGTCTCACAAGGCATAACAGAACATGGAGCACCTACATAACTTAAATAACAACAATACTCATACAATTATTATTATTACTTATATACAAGGAAATAGGAGAAATAGCAGAAATACACAAGAGAATAAACAGAATAACAAAACGCAACACTTAAGTGCAGGAGCAGTAAGCAACAGGAAGGAGTGGCCCATCACTGCCATCTCCACTCTCCATATGCACTCAGGTTTTATGAGACAGGTAGTCCCCAGTTCTGCAGCAATCCGAAGTGAAGAGGTAGAATAATTGTATGTCATAATCCATAAGACAAATGGTGAAATCTTCACATCTCATTTGTTTTGACTAAAGCGATAGGTGTATAATCATGGCCGAAAGCTCAGCCCTAGGCTTGAACTCACCATTTATTCCTGTTTGTGTATGTGTGTCTGTATGTGTGTAGTACAGAGTGGCTATCACCACTCTGTAGTTATAGTTAGGATTCCCAGAGATAGGAATTCCTCAGATTTTTAGCTTGCTAATAACTTTGCACCCATTTGACAAATATCCACAAATCGTTCCAGACCACTTTACTGCACTCTACTCTATGACACATCACTCCACTGTCCTCCACTACTCCACTCTACACCACTCCACTGTATGCTGCTTTATGCCAATCAACTCTACAACACTCTGTGCCACTCGCCTCTACCATACCTTTTCACTCTACTCTACACAACTCCACTCTACAACACAGAAAGCAACTGCATGGCACTCCACTCTACTCTTTGACACATTCCAACACTCTTTGACATGCCACTCCAGTCCACTGTTTGACATGAAACTCCACTCTATTATGGGACACACCACTGCAATTTCTGACATGTTATTTGACTCTCCACTACCCCACACCATGCTACTCCACTCTACTGTACTCCATGCTACAGTACTCTGTGACACTTCACTTGACACCACTGTACAGTACTCCACTCTATACTACTTAACTCTACAACACTCTGATCCACTCCATGCAACTCCACTGTACAAGACTGTACAACATTGTATGCCACTCTACAACACACTACTCCACTCTACCCATATATTCTACTGTACAACACTTTACTCCACTCTATGTCATTCTACAATATCTATGACACTCTACGCAACTCTCTGTATGCCACTCTACCCCACCTTACTCCGCTCTACTCTATGACACAGTACTCCACTCTACTCCACTGTATTCTGCTTCACTCTATGCCATTGTATGGCATTTGACTCTATGACTCTCTATGCCATTCCAGTCTACAATGGAACAGTCTACTCTATTGTACGCAACTCCACTCTATGCCACTCCACTCTACTCTATGACACTTTCCAATACTGTATGACATGCCACTCCACTCGTCCATATGATACGCCACTCCAGTTTGACACCTTACTTGACTGTAGGCTTCATAACTTCCCGCTACTGCACTCCACGCCACTCTACTCTGCGACATGCCACTCCACTCTGACACTTTACTCCATTCCTCTCTATGACACTTTACCCGAATCTATGCCACTGACGATACCCTACTCTTTGTCTCTCCACTGTATGACACTCTACTATGCTAAATGGAACTCCACTCTACTACCCTCCATGCCACTCTACTCCACTCTATGCTCATCCACTCTATGGCTCTCTACGACACCCCACCCCACTCAAGTATATGATATGGATCTACGACACTCACTGGACAACATGCCACTCTACAACACTATACTGTACAACACTACACTGTACAAGACTCTATGCTACTCTGCTGTACGACACTCCACTGAACCATACTCCACTCTGCTCCACTGTACTCTACTCTATGCCACTCCTCTCTACAACACTGCAGCCCATTCTATGCCACTCTAGCGACGACTCTCCTCTTCACGACACTCCACTCAACTGTATGACACTCGTCTGTACTGTACAACACAACACTCTACTGTTCAAGACACCACTCCACACTGCGATACTCCACTCTACAATATTTCAATCCATGGTATGCCACACCACTCCACTGTAATGCATTTCACTCCACTGTACAATACGCCACTACACTTTACTCCACTCTGCTCTACGACACTACACTGTATGACACTCTCCTCCACTGAATAACATTTTACTCCACTGTACGGTATGCCACTGCACTCTACTCTACGATACTCTACTCTACAACACTCTACTTACCTACACTCCACTCAATGACACTCCACTGCTCTATTCAAAACACTTATTTATAAAAACTATTAAAATTCAATGAAAAAAGCAAAAGTTAAGGACAAGATATAGTTAGGAAACTGTATTTATTCTTCCTATACAAATCCAACTTAAACTACACAAATAGTAGAAATTCTAAAGTTTTAGTCATGACTTGAATATATCATTTACACACTACCTTCAAATTACTATTTGTCGCGCTGTACACAGTCTTGCCAACTTGTTAGCCAGGCTACATTAAGGATAACTTGTGCCTTTACCATGCACTGCTTAGACCCTTTCAAATAGAATCATGTATACCATGTGAATATATAGCATAGCATTCATAACAACAATCACGTCTCAAATGACATCATTGTGAAAAAACTGTGCATGGAAGTGTGCCAAGTTGTAGTTTAATTCGAGCTTTACTTGCACTACTTAACCAGAAATAAGGTTCCTGACAATGTACCCTAGAGTATTATCTGCCCTTAGCACAATCATTGGTGATGGCTTGTGCTTGAGTGAAGAGCAAGGTCTGAGATGAAGAAAAGTCAGCTATTGTAACAACAGCCTAACAAGCAACACATGACTGTACATTTGCAATCACTTATGCCTATATGTAGGAAAGTACCACCTTGCCTGGCATGTTACCCCCATATTTCACTGTATATAAGTTGTTTTAGTGTATGTGTCACTGGGACCCTGCCAGCCAGGGCCCCAGTGCTCATAAGTGTGCCCTGTATGTGTTCCCTGTGTGATGACTAACTGTCTCACTGAGGCTCTGCTAACCAGAACCTCAGTGGTTATGCTCTCTCTGCTTTCCAAATTGTCACTCACAGGCTAGTGACCAATTTCACCAATTCACCTTGGCATACTGGAACACCCTTATAATTCCCTAGTATATGGTACTGAGGTACCCAGGGTATTGGGGTTCAGGAGATCACTATGGGCTGCAGCATTTCTTTTGCCACCCATAGGGAGCTCTGACAATTCTTACACAGGCCTGCCACTGCAGCCTAAGTGAAATAACATCCACGTTATTTCACAGCCATTTACCACTGCACTTAAGTAAATTATAAGTCACCTATATGTCTAACCTTTACCCGGTAAAGGTTGGGTGCTAAGTTACTTAGTGTGTGGGCACCCTGGCACTAGCCAAGGTGCCTCCACATCGTTCAGGGCAAATTCCCCGGACTTTGTGGGTGCGGGGACACCATTACACGTGTGCACTGGACATAGGTCACTACCTATGTACAGTGTCACAATGGTAACTCCGAACATGGCCACGTAACATGTCTAAGATCATGGAATTGTCACCCCATTGGGGAGACAATTCCATGATCCCCCGAGTCTCTAGCACAGACCCGGGTACTGCCAAACTACCTTTCCCGGGGTTTCACTGCAGCTGCTGCTGCTGCCAACCCCTCAGACAGGTTTCTTCCCTCCTGGGGTCCAGCCAGGCTTGGCCCAGGAAGGCAGAACAAAGGACCTCCTCAGAGAGAGGGTGTTACACCCTCTCCCTTTGGAAAAAGGTGTCAGGGCTGGGGAGGAGTAGCCTCCCCCAGCCTCTGGAAATGCTGTGATGGGCACAGATGGTGCCCATCTCTGCATAAGCCAGTCTCCACCGGTTCAGGGATCCCCCAGCCCTGCTCTGGCGCGAAACTGGACAAAGGAAAAGGGAGTGACCACTCCCCTGACCTGCACCTCCCAGGGGAGGTGCCCAGATCTCCTCCAGTGTGCTCCAGACCTCTGCCATCTTGGAAACAGAGGTGCTGCTGGCACACTGGACTGCTCTGAGTGGCCAGTGCCAGCAGGTGACGTCAGAGACTCCTCCTGATAGGCTCTTACCTGTGTTGCTAGCCTATCCTCCTTCCTAGGTAGCCAAACCTCCTTTTCTGGCTATTTAGGGTCTCTGCTTTGGGCAATTCTTTAGATAACGAATGCAAGAGCTCATCAGAGTTCCTCTGCATCTCTCTCTTCACCTTCTGCCAAAGGATCGACCGCTGACTGCTCAGGACGCCTACAAAACCGCAACAAAGTAGCAAAGACGACTACTGCAACCTTGTATCGCTGATCCTGCCGCCTTCTCGACTGTTTTCCTGGTAGGGCATGCTCTGGGGGTAGCCTGCCTCCTCTCTGCACTAGGAGCTCTGAAGAAATCTCCTGTGGGTCGACGGAATCTTCCCCCTGCAACCGCAGGCAACAAAAGACTGCATCACCGGTCCTCTGGGTCCCCTCTCAGCACGACGAGCGTGGTCCCTGGAACTCAGCAACTCTGTCCAAGTGACTCCCACAGTCCAGTGACTCTTCAGTCAAAGTTTGGTGGAGGTAAGTCCTTGCCTCCCCACGCTAGACTGCATTGCTGGGTACCGCGTGATTTGCAGCTGCTCCAGCTCCTGTGCACTCTTCCAGGATTTCCTTCGTGCATAGCCAAGCCTGGGTCCCCGACACTCTAACCTGCAGTGCACAACCTCCTGAGTTGTCCTCCGGCGTCGTGGGACTCCCTTTTGTGTCTTCAGGTTAGCTCCGGTTCACTCCACTTTGTAGTGCCTGTTCCGGCATTTCTGCGGGGGCTGCCTGCTCCGGCACTTCTGCGGGTGCTGCCTGCTTCTGTGAGGGCTCCCTGACTTGCTGGGTGCCCCCTCTGTCTCCTCATCCAAGTGGCGACATCCTGGTCCCTCCTGGGCCACAGCAGCATCCAAAAACCCTAACCGTGACCCTTGCAGCTAGCAAGGCTTGTTTGCAATCTTTCTGCGTGGGAACACCTCTACAAGCTTCTTCACGACGTGCGACATCCATCCTCCAAAGGGGAAGTTTCTATCCCTTTTCGTTCTTGCAGAATCCACAGCTTCTACCATCCAGTGGCAGCTACTTTGCACCCTCAGCTGGCATTTCCTGGGCATCTGCCCAATCCCGACTTTTTCGCGACTCTTGGACTTGGTCCCCTTGTTCCACAGGTACTCTCGTCCAGAAATCCACTTTGGTTGCATTGCTGGTGTTGGTCTTCCTTGCAGAATTCCCCTATCACAACTTCTGTGCTCTCTGGGGAATATAGGTGCACTTTACACCTACTTTTCAGGGTCTTGGAGTGGGCTATTTTTCTAACCCTCACTGTTTTCTTACAGTCCCAGCGACCCTCTACAAGCTCACATGGGTTTGGGGTCCATTCGTGGTTCACATTCCACTTTTGGAGTATATGGTTTGTGTTGCCCCTATACCTATGTGCTCCTATTGCAATCTACTGTAACTTTACATTGCTTGCATCACTTCCTTTTGCTATTACTGCATATTTTTGGTATTGTGTACCTATATCTTGTGTATATTTGGCATCCTCATACTGAGGGTACTCACTGAGATACTTTTGGCATATTGTCATAAAAATAAAGTACCTTTATTTTTAGTATATCTGTGTATTGTGTTTTCTTATGATATTGTGCATATGACACCAGTGGTATAGTAGGAGCTTTGCATGTCTCCTAGTTCAGCCTAAGCTGCTCTGCTATAGCTGCCTTCTATCAGCCTAAGCTGATAGAAACACCTCTTCTACACTAATAAGGGATAACTGGACCTGGTACAGAGTGTAAGTACCCCTTGGTACCCACTACAAGCCAGGCCAGCCTCCTATATTGGTTGTGCAGCGGTGGGATAAGTACTTGCAAATACTTACCACTTTGTCATTTTGTACTTTTCATAAGAGAAAAATATACAAAACAAGTTCAGTGTATGTACACCTAACCAAAAAGTTTTGTTTTTCTTCTCTTACTCTATTTGCTAAGTGCTGAAAAGTACTTCTAAACTTTCAAAAAAGTTTCTAAAAAGTTGAAAAAGTTTTTTTTTCTGTTTCTTTAAAAAGTCCTGAAACTTTTTCTTTCTTTTTTCTGTCCCTAAACCCTTTTCTATCATGTCTGGTACAGGTCCTACTCTTGATCTGGTCAGCTCTGCTTATGATAACCTTAGCTGGAAAGGGTTGAGGAGTCTCTGCATTGATAGAGGTTTAAGGGTAGGGAAGAATCCCTCTAGAGAATTGTTAAATAACATGCTCATTGAGAATGATAAGGCCTTAGCTGGCACATCAGTTGAGAAGTTAGGAGATGGTTCACACTCTGATTCTGGGGCACCCCCAGTAAGAATGTTAGATGGTATCCTTCCCAACCTGCCCCTTAGCAGACCACCTAGCATAACTGGTACTAATATGAGCTCTCATCACAGTAGGGATGTCATTCCTGCAGGCCAGGTTGTTAGGGTGCCAACTGTTAGGGACAGGTCTCCCTCTGTTCATTCACATCATTCTTCTGTGTCAAAGCATGCCCAACCCACCCACCCTGATGACAGAATGTTAGAAAGGGAGCTCAATAGATTGAGAGTGGAAGAGTCCAGGCTGAAGCTTAAACAGCAACAGCTGGCTCTAGACAGGGAATCTTTAGACTTAGAAAAAGAAAAACAGAGGTTGGGGTTTGGACCCCATGGTGGCAGCAGCAGTATTACAGATAGTAATCCTGTAAAAGAGCATGATTCTAGGAATCTGCATAAGATAGTTCCACCTTACAAGGAGGGGAATGACATTAACAAGTGGTTTGCTGCACTTGAGAGGGCCTGTGTTGTACATGGGGTCCCTCAAAGGCAGTGGGCTGCTATCCTATGGCTATCTTTCAGTGGAAAGGGTAGGAATAGGCTCCTTACTGTGAAGGAAAGTGATGCCAATAATTTTACAGTTTTGAAGAATGCACTCTTGAATGGATTTGGCTTAACCACTGAACAATACAGGATTAAGTTCAAAGAAACCAGACAAGAGTCCTCACAAGACTGGGTAGACTTTGTTGACTATTCAGTGAAGGCCTTGGAGGGGTGGTTACATGGCAGTAAAGTTTCTGACTATGAAAGCCTGTACAGTCTAATCTTGAGAGAGCATATTCTGAATAACTGTGTGTCTGATTTGTTACACCAATATCTAGTGGACTCAGATCTGGCCTCTCCCCAAGAACTGGGAAAGAAGGCAGACAAATGGGTCAGAACAAGAGTGAACAGAAAAGTTCATACAGGGGGTGACAAGGATGGCAAGAAGAAGGATGGTAAGTCTTCAGACAAGGGTGGGGACAAATCTAAAAATGAGTCTTCATCAGGCCCACAAAAACACTCTGGTGGGGGCGGTGGGTCCAAATCCTCTTCTAATAAAGTAAAAAAAAACTGGTTCTATTTATGTAAAGTAAAAGGCCATTGGACAACTGATGCCAGTTGTCCAAAGAAAAGCACCAAGCCTCCCACTACTACAACCCCTACTGCTACACCTAGTGCCCCTAGTAATAGCAGGGGTGGTGGGAGCAAACCTACTAATAGCCAATCCAAGGGAGTAGCTGGGCTCACTTTTGGTAATTTAGTTGGGGTTGGTCTTGTTAGGGAGACCACAGAGGCTGTGTTAGTCTCTGAAGGTGCAATTGATTTGGCCACCTTGGTTGCTTGTCCCCTTAATATGGATAAGTACAAGCAACTTTCCCTAATAAATGGCGCTGAGGTTCAGGCCTACAGGGACACAGGTGCCAGTGTTACCATGGTAATAGAGAAACTGGTACACCCAGAACAACACCTACTTGGTCACCAGTACCAAGTGACTGATGCTCATAACAACACTCTTAGCCACCCCATGGCTGTTGTAAATCTCAACTGGGGGGGGGTTACTGGTCCAAAGAGAGTTGTGGTTGCCTCAGATTTACCTGTAGACTGTCTACTAGGGAACGATTTAGAGACATCAGCTTGCGCAGAAGTGGAGTTGTGGGCTCATGCAGCAATGCTGGGCATTCCTGGGCATATTTCTGCTTTAACCAGGGCTCAGGCCAAAAAACAAAAAGGACAGGGTGACTTGGATCCTGGAACAATGGACCAAGTGCTCCCTAAAGCTAGGGTTAGTAAGGGTAAATCCCTACCCACTATCCCTCCCTCTACAGATGATTCAACTTCTGAGGAAGAAGAATTTACCCCCTGTGCATAACCTTCACCAGATGTCAGGATACTTCAGTTCGATTTCCTCAGAAGCAGAAGATAACTCCTCAGTCCCGACCCGAGCTACTCACAACGAATATTAATCCTTCGTGCTGAGTACCCCGGAGGGGGAAAGGGGAATGGGATGGTAGAGAGACTGCCACAGAGATGATGAACGCCAGTACTCAGTCTGTCTCTTCACATCTAAGATTGGATACAGCACCTGAAAGAGTCACAGTCGCAATTACTAGGGACATACAACATCAGTTTTTCACTTTCTACTCTCAACACTTAATTCTCTTTAATTCTATTATTTCTTCACTCACCCTGAGTTCTCGGTAGCCTTGCTTCTCTCTATAAATGATAGCTCTTCTTAAAAAAATGCTTATTACTGATTCTGGAAGAACTTCTGAACCTTTGTTAGAGATTGGTTTTATGTTGCTATATATATATATATATATAGTTGGTGATAATGCGTTCTTCAAATCAGCTGATGTTATTTAATTTCTCCTGTCTTATTGTGACTTCTGTCAATACTTGTATTTGTAAATGCTTGTTTATTAAAGTTCGTTTCTCCTTTCTTACTTCGACATTTGTTGATAACTTGTATTTGTAAATGCTTGTTTATTACAGTTAGTTTCTCCTTCCTTACTTAGACATCTGTCGATAACTTGTAGTTGTAAATGCTTGTTTATTTAAGTTTGTTTCTCCTTTCTTACTTCGACATTTGTTGATAACTTGTATTTGTAGATGCTTGTATACTACAGTTAGTTTCTCCTTCCTTACTTCGACATCTGTCGATAACTTGTAGTTGTAAATGCTTGTTTATTTAAGTTTGTTTCTCTTTAAACTCTATTTTGGTTTATTACCATTGAATTTGTAAATGCTTATTTGTTAACAGTTCGTTTCTCCTTTAAACTTGGCCTTTGTTTATAACCTTGACATTTGTAGATACTTGCTCTTTTAAAGTTCGTTTTTTCTTTGACTTTAATATCTTAAACAAGAACCTTGTAAACATAAGGTTAATTCATACATTAACTCTGTAGCCTTGCCGACTTCCACGGGAACGGTCTGCTATCAAACTCTTCGAATAAACCTTGACAATATTTATCCGTTTTCTGTAATATAATCTTCAAATGTAATTTTACCTCACAGGAGTTTCTGTTCTGAAGCGCGCTCTCTCTCCACACAGCTGATTCCTGTCAGACCTCAGTTGAAGTGCAAGGCTTCCAGCTGGAGAGCTCGTAACCTAGCAACCAACCGATTGCAAGACTAGAACTGTAACTAACCTTCAGGACTCACAGCGGCCATCTTGGATCTTCTCTTCTTGATTCTTCCTTTGAAATAAGCGCAAGATTACTCTGCAAACCTTCTTCCAGTTTGGGCTTTGCTGTCTCCACTGAGGATATCTCTTTGCTTTTCTCATGCACTTCTTTGATTTGACTTGGCAAGTTTGTGTGGTCATGACAGTACTCCCCCTCAAGGAACAGTTCTCCAATTTAGGTTTGCTTGGGTAGGTTCTATGAAAGTTTCTCACTAATCTTCAAGCATGTACATACTCGTGCGGCTCCCAGGATCGTTCCTCTGGACCATAACCTTTCCAATCAAATTAGATAATAAAGCTGGCCATTACGGATTTTGGAATCTAAGATTTGATTGACCTCATACTGTTCTGCAGAGCTAATCTGGATAGGAATTGGAGGGGAGTTTTGACGTAAATTTGGAGGACTGTTCTTTAACAAGGAGACATGGAAAACAGGATGTATCTTTAGATGAGCTGGCAACTGCAATTTAACTGCCACTGGATTGATCATCTTGTCAACTTTGAATGGGCCTATAAATCGTGGCTGAAATTTGTGATTTCCTTTGATACGTAAATGACGAGTGGATAACCAAACTTTGGGGGTCATTCTGACTTCCGCCTACCAAAGTCCCGCCGGCAGAATACCGCTGCGCGGTCAAAAGACCGCCGCGGTTATTCTGGGTTTCCCGCTGGGCTGGCGGGCGACCGCCAGAAGGCCGCCCGCCAGCCCAGCGGGAAACACCCTTCCATGAGGATGCCGGCTCCGAATGGAGCCGGCGGAGTGGAAGGGGTGCGACAGGTGCAGTAGCACCCGTCGCGATTTTCAGTGTCTGCATGGCAAACACTGAAAATCTTGGTGGGGCCCTGTTAGGGGGGTCCCTGCAGTGCCCATGCCATTGGCATGGGCACTGCAGGGGCCCCCAGGGGCCCCACGACACCCCATACCGCCATCCTCTGCCTGGCTGCCAAAACCGCCAGGAACAGGATGGCGGTATGGGGGTCGGAATCCCCAGGGATTCCCCAGGGCAGCGGAGAACCAGCGGTACACCGCCGGTTTTCCGTTTCTGACCGCGGCGGGATTTTACCGCCAGGGTCAGAATGACCCCCTTTGTCTCCTTTCGAATAAATGGGGCTCTCTCTTCTTTTTCTATCAGCCTGAGTCTTATATGAGTCTTTTGCTTGAATGGTGTTTTTTCTAGCCCTAACTAACGTGGTCTGCAAATCCCTCACCATCTCTTCTACTGCAGGCACTGAATCATCTTCTTTACCCAACATTACATTAGGATGTCTACCATGGTTCAGATAAAAGGGGGTGAACCCAATGGTGGAATGAACAGCATTATTGTAAGCAAATTCAGCTGCCCACATCAACTCGGGCCATTCCTTCTCTTTATCGAATAAATTGAGTCTTAAATACTGTTCTAACTCTTGATTCACTCTCTCTGTTTGCCCATCGGTTTCAGGATGGTAACTGGTAGAGTAACGAGAATCAATTCCTAATCTTTTACTAAAGGCCTTCCAAAAGCGAGAAACAAATTGGGACCCCCTGTCGGAAACTAGAATTTTTGGGATACCATGGGCGCGTACTATTTGTTGTGTAAACAACTGTGCAACCTGTGGGGCTCGAGGGATTTCTTTCAAAGGAATGAAATGCGCCATTTTAGTGAAAGTGTCTACAAAAACTAGGGTAGTGTTAAAACCTTGGCTACTAGGGAGGTCCACTATAAGATCCATAGTAACAGTATGCCAGGCATGGGGTGCAGTGGGCAAAGGTCTTAACAGACCTTGTGAAGCTGTTCTATTTGATTTCCCTCTTTGACATTTGTCACAAGTTGACACATATTGTCTTATCTGAGTTTTCATTTTTGGCCACCAAAATTCTCGTTGTATTAGATTTTGAGTCTTTTGAATTCCTTTGTGTCCAGCCAATTGATCGTCATGATAAGCCTGAAGAATTTTTTCTTGCAGCTCCACAGTCGGAACATACAGTGCACCTTTAAAGTATGGCAAACCTTTTTTGATTTCTCTTCCTTGGCCTTCTTTGGACCACTTCAGCATTCCTTCGAATGTTAAGTTTTCTTGAATTTCTTTGGTTACATTTTCATACAATAAGGCAGATATGAACTTCTCTTGTGGAATAATCAATTCTTTTTCTGGAGGCTCTTTAACTGCACCGGTATCAATTCGAGATAGAGCATCTGCCTTCCCATTTACTTTTCCTGGTCTGAAAGTGATAACAAAATCAAAGTCTGCAAAATATAGGGACCAACGCAGTTGTCTAGCTGTTAGAGTTCGAGCTGATTTTTAAAACTGTAAATTTCGGTGGTCCGTGTATACGGTCACTTTATGCTTAGCTCCCAAAATGTAATGCCTCCACTCACGAAAAGTTTCTTTGACTGCCAATAGCTCCTTATCCGCAATTTAATAATTTATCTCTGGTGGTGTTAATTTTCGAGAGAAATAGGCCACTGGATGTAATTGACCTGTATCTTTATGACGCTGGGAAAGGATACCTCCTATGGCAACATCTGAAGCATCTGCCTCCACATAATATGGCTCATCTGGATTGGGGTGGAGCAAGATTGGAGCTGAGACGAAGGAATTCTTCAAAAAATTAAAAGCATTTTCAGCTTCTTTTGTCCACTCAGACTTCACTCCTTTCTTCAACAATTGAGTAATGGGTCTAACTGTTTGAGAAAAATTGGATATGAATCTTCGATAAAAATTAGCGAACCCCAAGAAACTCTGGATCTCTTTGACATTGCAAGGAGAAGGCCAATGTTGCACTGTCTTTATCTTGGCAGGATCCATACTAACTCCTTCTGGTGACAAAATGAATCCAAAGAACTCAACTCTTTCCACATGAAATGCACACTTCTCCAATTTTACATAGAGATGGTTTTCTTGCAACCTTGTGAGGATGGATCGAACATGGGAAATGTGCTCCTGTAGATTGTCGGAAAAGATTACAATGTCATCTATATAAACCACGGCAATCCAGTCGAGGAATTCTCATAATATATCATTAACGAAATGCTGGAAGGCAGCGGGAGCATTGCATAACCCATAAGGCATCACTTGATATTCAAATAATCCGTATCGAGTCCGAAAAGCGGTTTTCCATTCATCCCCTGAAGCCACTCGAATCAAATTATATGCTCCTCGCAGGTCCAATTTGGTGTAGATTCTAGCATTCTTTACTTGATCTAATAAAACTGACACTAAAGGCAGTGGGTATCGATTCTTGATGGTAACCTGATTGAGCGCTCGATAATCAATGCAAGTTCGAAGACTCCCATCCTTCTTTGGTATGAAAATAGTGGGGATGACACTGGAGATTCAGAAGGACGAATAAAACCATTAGCAAGATATTGATCCAAATACTCCTTTAAATGTTGATTCTCTGCTTCGGTCAATGCGTATATTCTGCTACATGGCAATATCGCAGCTGGCTCCAGTTCAATTTTGCAGTCGTAGGGTCTTTGTGGTGGCAATTTCTCAGCCTCCTTTTCATCAAAAACGGCGACTAAATCCTCATATTCTTTTGGGATTTCTGCTGTCTTTAGTGCACAGATCATTGAAGAGTGTGATGATAAACAGGCCGCTTGGGACTTGGTGGACACTTCCACTCCATCATGAAAGCAATTCTCTTTGCAGTAAGAGGAATTCATCTTGATCGTTCTTTTGCTCCAATCAATTTGTGGATTATGTTCTGTAAGCCAGGGCAGACCCAAAATGAGTTGAAATTATGGAGCATCTATCAAATTAAAGATTATCTGCTCCTGATGTCCACCAAAACCTTGCATCTGAATTGGTTCGGTCTCATGAGAAATGGGTCTTGAAGAAAGATTGGTTCCATCCACAGCTCTTACTACTTCCAAAGTAGATTTCTTGATAAATCGAATACCCATTTTACGAGCGTATTTGATATCACAGAAGTTGCCCGTAGCTCCAGAGTCTATCATAACTGAGATCCCTTGAATTTCCTTCTCAAGGGTCTTAACTGATACTGTTTGTACCAAATGTGGCGCTGCGGTTTGTAAGGTATTCGCCACTCGTTGATCTAAAGGAGTTGTCTTGGGTTCTGCTTTCATCAGGGCAACTCCCTCTACTGATGAAGCTGGCCTTTTCCCGACTGAAGAGCTTTGGGTTTCTTGGGACAGTTTTTAACAAAATGCCCAGATGCACCGCAATATAAACATAGTTGATTCACTCTTCTTTTCTCTTTTTCTTCCTTAGATAAAGGACCTCGGATGGAACCAATTTGCATTGTTTCTTCTATCATTATCCCTTCTCCGGCTCTCGTATGATCATTTCTTACACAATCAATTCTGAGGGGAAATGGTCGATACTCTCTTCTCTTTTCTGCTCTTCGTTCAGTTAACCGGTGGTCAATCTGTAACACAAGATCAATTAAGTCCGAAATTTCGGTGGGTCTATTTGGAACTTGTGCTAAGGCATCTTTCAATTCATCTCTCAGTCCACGATAAAATATGGTGGCTCTTTTTGACTCCGGCAAGGCAGTCTCTACAATGAGTTTATTGAAATGAGCCAGATAGGCTACTGGATCTTTATTACCTTGCCTGATTTCCAGTAGTTCATTGTCAGTGGCTTGAGCTGCAGTTCGCCAATCAAATATTCCTAAGAACTCTTCCTTGAAATTTTGGAAATTATATAAAACAGGATCATTTCTGGAAATTATTGGCATGGACCATGCGGCCGCATCTCCTGTCAGATAAGACAATATAAATGCCACTTTGGACTGGTCTTCGGAAAAAATGACTGGTCTACAAAAAAAATGCAATGAGCATTGGGTCAGAAAAATCTGCGCCTTATTTGGATCCCCACCGAAGCGCTCGGGTTGAACCAAAGGAATAATAGGGGAAACCGCATGAATTACTTGAGTGGATATACCTGCAGACTGTGAAGGGCTAGGGATTTGTGAAAACACAGATTCATTTGATTTAGCGGTGTTCCCTAACTCATTTATTCGCTGTTTTGTTTGGACTGTTTCTTCTATGGTGTTATTTAATTGTTTCTGTAATCCTTCCAAAACGGTGGCTAATGCTTTTATATCAATTCCTTCTGCCATTCTGCTTAGGAGGAAATCTGTTTTTTCCCTAAAATTAGGGTGATGGCACTTCAATCTGTCAGGATACTTCAATTTGATTTCCTCAGAAGCAGAAGATAACTCCTCAGTCCTGACCCGAGCTACTCACAACGAATATTAATCCTTTGTGCTGAGTTCCCCGGAGGGGGAAAGGGGAATGGGATGGTAGAGAGACTGCCACAGAGATGATGAACGCCAGTACTCAGTCTGCCTCTTCACATCTAAGATTGGATACAGCACCTGTAAGAGTCACAGTCGCAATTACTAGGGACATACAACATCAGTTTTTCACTTTCTACTCTCAACACTTAATTCTCTTTAATTCCATTATTTCTTCACTCACCCTGAGTTCTCGGTAGCCTTGCTTCTCTCTATAAATGATAGCTCTTCTTAAAAAAATGCTTATTACTGATTCTGGAAGAACTTCTGAACCTTTGTTAGAGATTGGTTTTATGTTGCTATATATATATATATATAGTTGGTGATAATGCGTTCTTCAAATCAGCTGATGTTATTTAATTTCTCCTGTCTTATTGTGACTTCTGTCAATACTTGTATTTGTAAATGCTTGTTTATTAAAGTTCGTTTCTCCTTTCTTACTTCGACATTTGTTGATAACTTGTATTTGTAAATGCTTGCTTATTACTGTTAGTTTCTCCTTCCTTACTTCGACATCTGTCGATAACTTGTAGTTGTAAATGCTTGTTTATTTAAGTTTGTTTCTCCTTTCTTACTTCGACATTTGTTGATAACTTGTATTTGTAAATGCTTGTTTATTACAGTTAGTTTCTCCTTCCTTACTTCGACATCTGTCGATAACTTGTAGTTGTAAATGCTTGTTTATTTAAGTTCGTTTCTCTTTTAAACTCTATTTTGGTTTATTACCATTGAATTTGTAAATGCTTATTTGTTAACAGTTCGTTTCTCCTTTAAACTTGGCCTTTGTTTATAACCTTGACATTTGTAGATACTTGCTCTTTTAAAGTTCGTTTTTTCTTTGACTTTAATATCTTAAACAAGAACCTTGAAAACATAAGGTTAATTCATACATTAACTCTGTAGCCTTGCCGACTTCCACGGGAACGGTCTGCTATCAAACTCTTCGAATAAACCTTGACAATATTTATCCGTTTTCTGTAATATAATCTTCAAATGTAATTTTACCTCACAGGAGTTTCTGTTCTGAAGCGCGCTCTCTCTCCACAC